>NC_052068.1:105086586-106286586 GCF_015852505.1 Tachyglossus aculeatus
CACATCAAAACAAGTCATGATCAGTATACTATGTTTAAAGATACAGGCATCGTCATTTCTCAGAATTCAACACTAAAACAGAATAAAGAAGGAATTACCTTCACTGGCCTAGAGGGGAGAATTTTCTTTGATTCAGGTGAACAGAAAACAACGATTTCAGGGCTGGATGTGAGGTATTGTTTAACTATTATCCCTTAATAGGAATAATTAATTATGATTAATAATAGTACTTGTTAAGCACTTACTATGTGCCAAGTACTGTTTTAAGCGCTGGGGTACAAACAAGGTGGGACACAGTCCCTGTGCCATATTGTACTCACACTTTTAATCCCCACTTTTTACAGATAAGATAACTGAGGCTGAGGGAAATTAAGTAACTTGCCTATAAGTAACCTGCCCAAGGTCACACATCTGACACATGATGGAGTCAGATTAGAATTCATGATCTTCTGACTCCCAGACACGTTACTCTATCCATTACTCCATGCTGCTTCTCATGCTTGCTTGCTGTTTTTACTTGAGAACCAAAACCGTTCATTAGAAGAGCACACTGAAACCTTTGTGATTATAAATGTTTAGCTACAGAACTCACTCCTGCAAACATTGTAATTTGAGTACTAATGTTGATTTCTGTATTTTTTCCTGTAAAAATTTGAATACCAAAATCAATCAATGGTTTTTCTTGAACAGCTCCTATGTGCAGAGCACTGTACTAAACATTTGGGAAAGTACAATTCAGTAGAATTGGTAGATAATCCCTGCCCACAAGGATCTTGCAATCTGCATGAAAGTCAGTCTGTCTTTAATCAATTAAAGTTAAATACTGAATGATCAGCTAATATTGAATATAATAATCAGAAATAGATCTTCCACCATCCCAATCTAATTTTCAGCATTTTTTTTCCACCGAGTCACCAAATATTTGAAAAGAAGAAATTAAGAACATCATAAGAACCCCCACCAAGGATTCAGTTTTGTAATCTATATGTTATTTCTAATGTGGATACAATGAAGAATTCCAACATTTATCTACCGAGCTTAAATTCAGGTAAAATTTAGATGACATTTTCCCTTTAGATAAGCAGATTTTGGAGACAAGGCTTTTAAAAAATCAAACCCCCTATAAACTCAGACAAACACATTTAACACCTTATCCCCAATGTGCACAATTAAAAATTTAATGATTTTGCAATATCCTCAAAGTGTAAAATATAAGAATTATCTCATTGGCATGACATCCTATTGAAGCTTTCCATATTTCTATAAAGAAAGATAAACAAAAGAATAATGAGCTATCCCATTGCTTCCTATGTTGTAAGCAATGGCCTGGGGACCACTTCTCAGGGGTCACCCCAAAACTTCAAAAAGAACTTATCACCCAGAACCGGAGCATTTCAAATCAACCAGGAATATAAAAACATCATAAGAACCCCCACCAAGGATTTAGTTTTATAATTTACAGGGTATGTCCAACAGGAATAAAATGAGAAATTCTAAGAGTTGCCTACCTGTCAAATTCAGGCAGCAAGTTAGATGATGTTTTCCTTTTAGGTGAGCAGACTTTGAAGGCAAGTCTTTTGAAAAATCCAAATCCCAAAGAGTTCAGGCAAGCACATTTCACGCATAACTCCCAATGTGCACAATTAAAAATTCAATGATTTTACATTTTTAAATTGTAAAAAATTAAAGTATCCCATGGGCATGATGTACCCTAATGAAGCTTTGCATATTTCTATTAAGAAAGGTAAGCAAAAGAATAATTAGTTATCCCATTGCTCCTTTCATTATAAGCAATGACCTGGGGACCACCTCTCATGGGTCACCCCAAAATTTCAAAGAGGTCTTATCATCCAGAGCCTGAGTCTTTCAAATCAACCAGGAAAGAACAATCCTCCTTCAAAAGTCAGGCAAATTTCTCAATAAAGCATTCGCTATTTATTATTAAATAGTGTAGTAAGGACAGCTGGCTAGGTAACAGCAGATTTGACTTCTAATCTTGGATATCTCACTTCCCATTTTTTCCCTTTCCTGTTTATGAAAGGAGCATAACTACTTCTTTAGCTCTTTTATCTCACAGGTATGCTGGAAGGATGGATGAGACAATATTAGTACACTCCTCTAGACTTTAAGCACTTTGTGGGCAGGGGAAAGCCTGCCAAATCTATTATGCTGTGCTCTTCCACATGCTCAGTGGAGTTCTCTGCACACAGTAAGCACTCAATAAATACAAATGATTTATTAGCAGCAGTGTTTGGTGAACACCATCTTGCACAATGCACTGTTGTATTCACTCATTCATTTAGATCATTCAATCATAGTTATTGAGTTCTTTCTATGTGCAGAGCACTGTTCTAAACACTTGGAAAGTACAATTCAGAAATACAAGAAAGTACAGTTGTATGTACGGTATGTGGAATTATCTAGGAAAGATAAAATGTGGTTCTTGTTTTCCAGGGGCTTTCAAACTAGTGAGGAATGTGTAGGTCCAGTAGAGAAGCATGAACCTCTTACAACACTAGATAAGAGGAGCCAGGTGTTTAAAATAACCATAAACAACCTACAGATAAGCATGAGATTATAACCAAATCTGAAGGTAATAGAATGGAAAATGTAGGAAGGTGTATTGTGGGAAGAGCCCATGTAGTTGTTGGATTTGAAGAGCTTGAAGAAGTGGCAGAAGTCCGGTTTGGGAAAAAAAATGTTACTTGATGGGCAAGGAAAGTGGGGTGGAACAGTGAACAGGTTTTCTTCAGTTGGGTGGAGGGAATGACTTAGGATGACATCATTTGGCAGAGAGCCATGAAGTTCACACTCAAAAGACTTCATCTGATATTAGTGGTCATAAGTGACTCTGCAAATTTCCAAGGAATGGAGTGCCAACATCCAATATGTTGAGGAGAAGTGACTTGCTGTTCGGTGTAATATATAAAAACAGCTAAACTTTTCAAAGAAACAGAAATGGTTGTCAAACAATACACAGTTTTGGAATGGAGTCTCAAGATAGACATGGGCTTTTGTTTTCTTCTTCCCTTTCCTTTTACTCAAGCTATTCAAAAATGAAACCTGAAATTGAAATAACAAAACAAAATATCAGAGACAATGATATATCTTTGTTAGGGAAAGAGTAAAACTCTAGGAAGTTAAAATGGTTTTCTTGGTTCCCTGCTTTTCATTCATTCAGTCATATTTATTGAGTGCTTACTGTATGCATAGCACTGTATTAAGTGCTTGGAAAGTACAATTCGGCAACAGATAGAGACAATCCCTACCCAACAACGGGCTCACAGTCTAGAAGGGGGAGACAGACAACAAAGCAAAACAAGTAGACAGACATCACTAGCATCAAAATGGTCAGTTAGAGATGGGAAGTTCGGCCTCTACTTTGGATTTTTCAAACACAAAGGACCAGTGCAAACACCAAGTCTGGCTCCTTTCCTTAATGGTCTGGAGAGAAATGAGAGGGGACAGAGAATGAAATGACAATGGAATACCCAATGGGAGGAAAGTTTCATTCCGATCAGTCTCGGCCAGTGCTGAAGCATGAGAGACATGGTCCTGGTCGGCTTGATCTTCCTCCTGATGGGAGGTGAACTCTCTAAGTTGCTCATCTTCTGAAAAGGTTTGGCTGTGTAGGGAGTAAGAGTCGTCGTCGGCCTGGCTGCCTCTTCGACTAATGACTCTATAGATGCCAGAGTCCAGGATGCTGAAACTTTTGTGCAATGAAATGGAGCTCCTTCTGCTGCTGCTGGCAGAACTTAGAGGTTCCAGCTTGGAAATTGTTTCATCCAGTTGAGCGATGAGATCGCCTTGGGTGGAGGTGTTGAGTTGGGATTTCAAGTGCTCCAGCTTGTCGACGGGTAACGTTTTCCATACTCTGCTGGGAAGAATAAAGTTCTGGAAGAGCCAGAAGACTTGGGCGGCCAGGTCCCAGAAGCCTCTCCTGAGCAGGTGTTCCAAGCACCGCTCCACAGGCAGCAACGACAATTGTGACATTTTCCCAGTTGTGTGCAGGCAGAAGCACTTATTTCTGTGGATGGCAACGTCTTGAATATCTTCAACTTCACTCCACAGCAGAACGTGGACACTCTGAGGCACGAAGATGTAAATACCCATATTGGACCAGGTCATCACACAATGCTCACTCAATTACTAACCAAAACCTACTATAGTGTCCCCAGATTAAACAGCATCTACCCAAACCCAGAAGGAAGGAGTGAAGCTCTGCACTGAGAGGTAGAACTCTCAGGTTTGGGTTCAACTACTTTTCTCTTCCCAGGATCAAGCCAAGGTTAATGGTGGATGTTGAAAGAAAGAGCCTCTTTCTTTGGGCGAATGTGGAGGGGCTGGCACACAGGTGATCTCACCTCTCCTTCACAGCATTCTGGCAAGCACTACCGGGTCAGGAGAACAACTGAGGTCCAGACAGGTAATTGCAT
Organism: Tachyglossus aculeatus; assembly: GCF_015852505.1. Lineage (NCBI taxonomy): Eukaryota > Metazoa > Chordata > Mammalia > Monotremata > Tachyglossidae > Tachyglossus > Tachyglossus aculeatus. The sequence continues at coordinate 105,091,023 of NC_052068.1, forward strand.
GTCTTATCCAAGGTTACACTGCAAGTGAAAAGCATGTTTGGGCCTCTGACAGTAGGTGGGGAAAGGAGGCCTCAGTCCTTAATGGGGTACTGGAACAATTCCTCCTCTCCCACCCCTGTAATTCTTTTGATAGCATCTATCTTTCAAGTCACTTGAAAAAAGAAGAAAGGAAGAGTACAGAAGGATTTCCAGGTTTCTGAGAAGGAGAAGACCAATACTTTTCTTTTTGGAATCTGTTTCACAGGGCTAAAATCATAGCTCTATTTTCCTAAGGATGGAACTTGAAAGATGAAAGGTGACAAGGAAGAGGGGGTGGATTTGTAACTATATGGTCACAGGAAGGTTGGAGGAAGAGGAGGAGCAGAGAAACAGGAAATCAATTTGGGGATCTTCCATGTTGCTAAGAAGCATATTGTGTGTTTGTGTGTGTGTGTGTGTGTGTGTTTGTGAGAGAGAGAGATAGATTGGTAAAGAGAGAGAGAGAGAGAGAGAGAGAGAGAGAGAGAGAGAGAGAGAACGAACCCGTAACCCTGCCATTGTTAGGCACATGAGCACCAGGCATAGTGCATGTTTGTAAGTGTGTTTGCATACAGGTAGATTGCTGTGTGTGATGTAGGGGTGTGTGTGTGTGTGTGTGTGTGTGTGTGTGTGTGTGTGTGAGAGAGAGAGAGAGAGAGAGAGAGAGAGAGGGAGAGAGAGGGAGATGGGAAGTTGAGAAGATTTCTATGTGGAAGTCATGCATTGGGGTGTTTTGTTCCTTGCAGACAAGTTGTGATTAATTATTTAATTAAACTAAATTCCATTGTTTCAAAAATGAAGGTGATAGGATGTAGTACGGTGGGGAAAAACTGTGGATTTAATAATGATAAACAGTAGTAGTAAGTGTTGATAAAATGAAACACTTTCGACTTATTCCTTTGCAGAATTTGTATTATTGGCTACCATCACTTCCCCAGTGTCCTGAACTTGCTTCTACCCAAAGAGAACCTAGGTATCATATATTCCACAATCACTACCTTGATCAGTCAAGGACCATACAAACTACCCAAGTTCATCCTGAGAAATGTCTGTAGGGAAGACCTGGACTCTGAAAGCGTTGGTACTGATTTTTTTTTTCCTGAATAGAGAAAACACATTTTGGGCCCAGTTATTTCTGTACTTATATTTCCAGTAAAAGTACCATGCGAATGAAGGAAGGCAATCAGTCACATGTGACTGAATTCATTCTTTTGGGTTTTTCTAGCCTCCCTGAATTTCAGGTCATTCTGTTTATGATTTTCCTTGTGATATACCCAATAGCCATTATCGGAAACTCCTCTTAGTGTTGGTCTCCACTGTGGACCCTGCCCTTTAAACTCCTATGTACTTTTTCCTCAGGAGTCTGTCCACTGTGAATATTGGTTGCACCACTGTCATCGTCCCCAAAATGCTCACCAATTTCCTAAGAATGAAACTATTTCCTTTGGTGACTGTGCAGCCCAGTCGTATTTCTCCTTCTTTTTTTGGCCCTCAGCATGTTGGATCCTGATAACGATGGCATATGACAGACAGGCTGCTATCTGTGACCCGCTCTGCTATTCACTCATTATGAACCGTAGGAGCTGTCTGCATTTGGCCCTGGCTTCCTGGCTAGCAGGGATTCCCGTGGCAACAGTACAGACTGCAATGATGTTTACATTGCCCTTCTGTGGACCTAATGTAATTAACCGTTTCTTCTGTGATAGCCCTCCTCTCTTATACCTGGTGTGCATGGGCACCTTTGCAATTGAGGTATGCAGTGTAACTGGGACAGCGATCATCCTGATACTCCCATTTGGAGTGATCATTGATTCCTACATCCGCACCATCTCGTCAACCTCCCCTGAGGGCCGGCTCAAAGCGTTCTCCACCTGTTCATCCAACCTCATTGTTGTCTCAGGGCTGTGGGTTCAACTTCATTCTGAGTCAAATCTACCTACTCTCCTGAGAGCAAGAAGCTGCTTTCTCTTTCCTATTCAGTCTTCACACCCATGCTAAATCACTTGATCTTCAAGCTGAGGAATCAAGAGGTGAAAGGCGCCCTGAAGAAACTTATGTTTAAAAGTCTTAAATCCCAAAGAAGTGAAGTGTCTTTCCCCAGGTCTTACTGCAGACTGTTGGCAGAGCTGGGATTAGAACCCAGATACTCTGACTCCCAGTCAGATACTCTGACTCCCAGACCCCTGGAATATCCAATAAGTCAGATTACTTCTCACTTCAGTTTCTTGGACCAGGTTGTTCTTTTCATGTTTTGAGTGGGATTATCAAATGGTAGAGTGAAATGTGGCTGCTCAGCAGAGATATCTCAATGTCCTCAGACAGATCTCTTTCCTGGGCAATGGATGATGGCCCACAGAGTTTTGTGGTCACTGGGCAGAAAGATCTCAGTATTCTTGGACAGATCTCTGTCCCAAACAATGGTCAATGGTCTACTCCAATTTGTGGCCTCCTGGAGGAGAAATATCAGTGTCCTTGGGAAGATATCAGTCCCGGGTGATGTTCAATGGTCTGCATTAGTATGTGGCCTCCCAGTAGAGAGAACCCATCATCTTTGGGCTGGTCTCTGTCCTGGGAGATGATAGGTGAACCACACAGGTTTGAGATTTCTCTAATGAAGAGTTACTAAGGATTTACTAAGAAAATCCATGAGTTACAAGGTAGCCCTGAAGTCTGGTATTACAGGCTGAAAAGATTTTAATTGATCTTTAGCATCCACTCAAATTAAAACTAATTACTGAAGAAATAATGGAACCTAACATTGACAATTGGTCAGTTAGCAAAATACTTAAAAGTAGGCCTAAAGGGAAGGGCACCAAAGTGAGACTAGAGACCAAAGATTCAGGGAGATTGCGAATTTAAGAAAGAAGCAACAAGCTATTTGTTCTGGAGACTAAAAACAGACTTTTGTGGTGACCAGGTAAATAATTGTGTGGAAAATGAGTGACATTGCCAGGACATTAAGTGTAGATTTTGTCCAACCTGACTGTCTTGTTTTCCCCAGCACTTAGTACAGAACCTGTCAAACAAGAAGTGCTTAACAAATACCATAAAAAAATCAGAAAGTAACTTTATAACCTAATAATCTTAATAGAGGACACAATATCAAGTGAATGCTCAATTTTTCGAGGTGGATAGGGTGTTGCGGGTTTTTAAATTATCATCAGCTCCAACATGTACATTCCCTTCAACTTTAATCCCATGAAGCAACCTCAGAAATCTAAAGCAATAACTCCCCATTCCCTATTTCTGAAAGGCATCCCCTCAGTTTTGATTGTCAGTTACTTTGGATTACCTATGCCACTACTCAATTTCGAGTAGATTATTTTTCACTTCTTTGATTAAACCTGAAAGTATTATGGGAGAAGCGCCTTCCATGTTTGAGTTTGTTCAGTTTTGACTGACACAACTGATTGATGTTGACATTAAAAATTAAAACTAGTCAGTGTAATTGAGATCACAGCACTCCATTTTTAGATATACAAACATCTTCATTTCTCAAAATTCAATCTGATGGTTGGGATTTGTGAGACTCTAAATGAGAATAAAGAAGGAATTATTTCCCTGGTCTAGAGGGGAGAATTTTCTTTGGTTCAGATGAACAAAAACCACTGATTTCAGGGCTGGGCGTGGGGCATTGTTTAACTTTTTTCCACTGATAGGTATAATTTATTAAAAATAATAATTGTTATTATAATGGTACTTGTTAAGTGCTTACTATATGCCAAGCACTGTTCTAAGCATTGGGATAGATACAAGGTTGGACACGGTCCCTGTCCCATATTAGGCTCACACTCTTCTAGACTGTGAGCCCACTTTTGGGTAGGGACCGTCTCTATATGTTGCCAACTTGTACTTCCCAAGCGCTTAGTACAGTGCTCTGCACAAAGTAAGCGCTTTAATAAATACGATTGAATGAATGAATGAATTCCCATTTTTTACAGATGTGGTGGAGTCAGAATTAGAACCCATGACCTTCTGACTCCTAGGACAATGATCCACTACACCATACTGCTTCTCATGCATGCTTGCTGTTTTGCCTTGAGAAGAAACACTGTATATTAGGAAAGCACACTGAAACCTTAGTGATGATAAATGTTTAGATACGGAGCTCACTTCTGCAGGTGTTGTAATCTGATTACTGTTGATTTCTGTTACTGTTGATTCCTATATCTGCTTTTCTTTGAAAAACTGAAAACCAAAATCAATCAGTGGTTTTAGTTGAACAGGTACTGTGTGCAGAGCATTGTACTAAGCACTAAAGAAGATACTGCCCAGCCCGCACCCTCCGCTCCTCCACCACTAATCTCCTCACTGTACCTCGCTCTCGCCTGTCCCGCCATCGACCCCCGGCCCACGTCATCCCCCGGGCCTGAAATGCCCTCCCTCTGCCCATCCGCCAAGCTAGCTCTCTTCCTCCCTTCAAGGCCCTGCTGAGAGCTCACCTCCTCCAGGAGGCCTTCCCAGACTGAGCCCCTTCTTTCCTCTCCCCCTCGTCCCCCTCTCCATCCCCCTGTCTTACCTCCTTCCCTTCCCCACTGCACCTGTATATATGTATATATGGTTGTACATATTTATTACTCTATTTATTTATTTATTTATTTATTTTACTTGTACATTTCTATCCTACTTATTTTATTTTGTTGGTATGTTTGGTTCTGTTCTCTGTCTCCCCCTTTTAGACTGTGAGCCCACTGTTGGGTAGGGACTGTCTCTATGTGATGCCAATTTGTACTTCCCAAGCGCTTAGTACAGTGCTCTGCACATAGCAAGCGCTCAATAAATACGATTGATTGATTGATTGATTGATACCATTCAATAGAATTGGAAGGCAATTCCTGCCTAGAAGGATTGTACAATCTAAAGGAAATTCTATCCTTACTCAACTGAAGAAATATTCAGTACTGAAGAAATATTAAATATGATCAGAAATAAATCTTGCTTAGTGCATAACAGATTCTGGGCAGTTTTTTTCTTACCTATTCTCCAAACCTGTGAAGATGAGACGAATATATCATAAAAAAATCCCAGCAAAGATTCAGTTTCATAATCTATATGATATTTCTAATGTGAATACCATGAAGAATTCCAGGTTATCTACCTAGCTTAAATTCAGACAAAATTTAGAAGACATTTTCTGTTTAGATAAGCAGACTTTGGAGGCAAGGCTTTTGAAATATCAAAATCCCTACAAACTCCAGCAAACACATTTTACACCTTATCCCCAATGTGCACAATTAAAAATTCAGTGATTTCACAAGATCTATAAGTGTAAAAAAAATACAAGCATCTCATGGGCATGTCGTATCCTTCCGAAAGTTTCCATATTTCTATAAAGATAAACAAAAGAATAATGAGCTATCCCTCTGCTTCCTTTGTTTTAAGCAACGGCCTGGGGACCACCTTTCAGGGGTCACCCCAAAACTTCAAAGAGGCCTTATCATCCAGAACATCAGCCTTTCAAATCAACCAGGGCAGAGCAATCCTCCTTCAAGAGGCAGGTTAATTTCTCAATAAAGCATTCACCACATTATCAAATAGTGTAGAAAGGACACCCGACTAGAAAATGGCAGATTTGATGATGATGATGATGATGGCATTAGGTAAGTGCTTACTATGTGCAAAGCGCTGTTCTAAACTCTGGGGAGGATACAAAGTGATCAAGTTGTCCCACGTGGAGCTCACAGTCTTAATCCCCATTTCACAGATGAGGGAACTGAGGCACAGAGAAGTTGTGACCTGCCCAAGGTCACATAGCTGACAAGTGGCAGAGCCAGGATTAAAACCCATGACCTCTGACTCCCAAGCCTGTGCTCTTCCCACTGAGCCATGGTGCTGTTGGCTTCTAATCCTGGATCTCTCCCTTCCTCTTAAATACTTCTCCTTCTCCCTTGTCCTTATAAACCACTCATAAAAGGAACATACTACTTTTTTACTTCTTTTGACTCTCACAGGGATGTTTGGAGGATGGAATAAACCATACTAGTAAAGTCCTCTAGACTGTAAGCACTTTGTGAGCAGGGGAAATACCTGCCAAATCTGTTATATTGTACACTCCCAAGTGCTTAGTACAGTTCTCTGCACACAGTAAGAACTCACTAAATACAATTGCTTGATTAGTACCAGTGCTTGATGAATGTCATCTTTGTGCACTGCACTGTTATAGGCACTGAATGTAGCATTATAAAAGAAAGAGAAAATGTGATTCTTGCTTTCTAGGAGCTTTCAAATCAGTGAGGGAGATAGGTCCAGTAGAAAGGCATGAACCTCTTATAACACTAGATAAGATGAGCCAGCTGTTTAAAGTAACCATATCAACTAAAAGAAATGAAAAAGAGTACAACCAAATCTGAAAGTAGTTGAGTGAGACAGTGTGGGAGGGGGTATTGTGGGAAGGGGTATTGAGGGAAGAGTTCATGTAGTGGCTAGATTTGTTGAGTTGAATAAGTGACAGATATCTGGTTTGGGGAAAAATGTTACTTGGTGGGCAAGTAATGTGCAAAGGGTTGGAACAGTGAACACGTTTTCATGAGTTGGTTGGAGGATTATGTCAGTTGTCAGAGAGCCATGAAATCCACACTCAAAAGATTTAATTTGATATTAGTGGTGATAAGTGACCCTGCAGATTTCCAAGGAATGGAGTGTCACCATCCAATGTGTTCAACAGAAGTGACTTGCTATTGGTTTTAATATATAAAAATGGCTAAATTTCTCCTAGAAACCAAAATGGTTGTCACACACTGCACAGCTTTGGAGTGGAATCTCAAGATAGATTAAGGATTTTGTTGTCTTCTTTCCTTTCATTTTCCTAAAGCTATTAAAAAAAGAAATCCTACACTGATAAACAAAATATGAGACAACAATAAACCTTTGTTAGGGAAACAGTAAGACTAGGAAGTTCAGATGGTTTTCTTGGTTCCCTGCCTTTCGAACTATTCCCTTTCTCCCTGCCCCATGATCAATTTGATAGCATCTGTCCTTCTTGTCATTTTCAAAAGGAGGAAGGACGAGTATGGAAGGATTTTCAGGTTTCTGAGAAGGGGTAGACCAATATTTTTTCTTTTCGGGACCCTTTTCACAGAGCTAAAATCATAGCTCTACTTTTCTAAGTATAGAACTTGAGAGAGAAAAGGTGATAAGGATGAGGGAGTGGATTTTGCAACAGTATAGTGCCAGGAAGGGTGGGGAAAGATGAAGGGCAGAGAAACAGCAAATTTATTTGGGCATCTTCCATGTTGCTAAGAAGCACATTTATTTGTGTGTCTGTGTGTGTGTGAAAATCCTTAACCCTGTCATTGTTAAGCACATGAGCACCCAGGTTATGTGCATGTGAGTAACTTTGTACATGTATAGGTGGGTTTCTGTGTGTGATGTAGGTGTGTGTGTGTGTGTGTGTGTGTGTGTGTGTGTGTGTGTGAGTGTGTGTGTTATGGGGAGTTGAGATTTTTATGTGAGAGTCGTGCATTGGGGTGCTTTGTTCCCTGCAGAGAAGCTGTGATTATTTAATTACTCAATTAAATTAAATTTTATTTCATTAATGAAGATGATAGGGTATCGTGTGTTAGGAAAAAGGTGGGTTCAATAATGAGAAACATTAGTAGCAAGTGAAGGTAAAGTGAAACACTATTTCATTATTCCTTTGCAGAATTTGTATTAATGGCTATCTTCACCACTTCCCCAGTTTCCTGAACTTGCTTCTACCCAAAAAGAACCTAGACACCATATACTCTACCATAACCTCCTTGATCCAGGGCTAAACAAGCTACCCAAGTTCATGCTGACAATGTTTGTAGGGAAGACCTGGAGTCTGAAAACGTTGCTACTGATTGTTTTTTCCTGAACAGAGAAGACAAATTTTGGGCACATATATTTCTGTACTTACATCGTCCTTAAAAAACCATGTGAATAAAAGAAGGCAATCAGTCAGATGTGATTGAATTCATTTTTTCGGGTTTCTCCAGTGTCCATGAATTTCAGGTCATCCTGTTTATGATTTTCCTTGCGATATACCTAATAGCCATGATCGGAAACTCCCTCTTAGTGTTGGTCTCCACTGTGGACCCTGTCCATCAAACCCCCATGAGCGTTTTCCTCAAGAGTCTGTCCCTTATAGATATTGGCTATACTACTGTCATCATCCCCAGAATTCTCACCTATTTCTTGTTCAAGAATCAAAGTATTTCCTTTCGTGGCTGTGCAGCCCAGAAGAATTTCTTCTTCTCTTTTGAGTGTTGGATCCTGACAACGATGGCTTATGACAGACAGGCCGCCATCTGTGATCAGTTCCACTATTCACTCATTAAGAACCAGAGGTTCTGTCTGCAGCTGGCCCTGGCTTCTGGCTAGCCAGGATTCCCGTGGCAACAGTGCAGACATTGCCCTTCTGTGGACCTAATGTAATTAACCATTTCTTCTTTGATATCCCTCCTCTCTTAGAGCTGGTGTGTACAGACATCTTTGCATTTGAGGTGTATGGTGCAATAGCAACTGTTATCGTCCTGATGCTCCCCTTTGGAGTGACCCCTGCATCTTACATCCACATCCTCATCAACATCCTGAAGATGTCCTCCACTGAGGGCCATTGTAAAGCCTTCTCCACTTGCTCATCCCACGTCATTGTGGTCTTGCTGTTCTTTGGGGCTGCAAGTTTGACCAATTTCAGAATCAGATCTTCCTGCTCTCCCAAGACCAATAAGCAGCTTTCTCTCTTCTATTCAGTCCTCACTCCCATGCCAAATCCCCTGATCTATAGTCTGAGGAATCAAGAGGTGAAAGGTGCCCTGAAGAGAGTTCTAGGTAAAAAGATAGTTTCCCAGGATCTCAGAGGCTCTGAGTTGTGAATTTGACATTTTATTGAAGTATAAAGTCAATGCTTAGTCACCTTTACCTGGCACATTCCCATCTTTATTATTTGCTGAGGGATCACTGTGTGCACAGGATATCCTGGGCTCTTGGAAAGACCATGTTAGAGTGTCAAAGGCCCATTCCTCGTTTTGAGAATTAAAATGGACAATGGCAGCCCAAACTCAGAAGTTAAAAGGCTAGCAAGAGATTAGATGCCAAGACATCAGCACAACAAATTTGGCATTTTCTCAGTCAATTAATGGTATTTATTGAGGGCTAATTGTGTGCATAACATGAGGCCAAAGTTTTGTGGCATCACAGAATCATTGATATGTATTAATATTCTATTGTTTTATTTAAAATATTAAGGAGAGAAGATCATAAAGGAATGCTTTAGGCTTTGCTGGGAGTTGAATGTTGGGTCGATCTTTCATTCTACAGACAAGTCCCTCTGCTCCTGATTGGCTTCTGCTTCCAGGACCACTACTCTGGTCTTGTGAGAAATTCTCCCTCATGTATATTTAAACAGATGCTGGACATACCTTAAAATACAGGCAGTCATTCAGTCTCATTTATTGAGGACTTACTGAGTGCAGAGCACTGCAATAAACACTTGGGAGAATACAATATAACAATAAACAGACATTTCGCTGACCATAGTAAGTTTACTGTCTAGAGGGGGAGACAGACATTAATATAAATGAATGAATTACAGATACGTACATAAGGTCTATGGGACTGAATTGGTGGGTGAATAAAGGGAGCAAATCAGAGCAACACAGAAGGGAGTGGGAGAAGGGGAAAGGAGGGCTTAGTTGGGGAAGGACTCTTGGAGGAGACGTGCCTTCAGTAAGGCTTTGAAGGTCGGGAGAGAAATTGTCTGTTGGATATGATGAGGGAAGGCATTCCAGGCCAGAGGCAGTACATGGCCGAGAGGTCAATGGCAAGTTAGATGAAATCGAGGTACAGTATGAAGGTTACCATTAGAGGAATGAAGTTTGTGGGCTGGGTTTATATATATATATATATATATATATATATATATCTATATAGAAAGATATAGATATATAGATAAGGGCTCACTGTGTGCACAGGATATCCTGAGCTCTTGGAAAGACCATGTTAGAGTGTCAAAGGCACTCTTTGGCACTATATATAAATATGCATGTACAAACATATATGTATACACACACAAAGAGACTAATTTTTGAAAAAGTGCCCTAAATGGTGACATGTAATAATTGTGTGCACCCACCATAGCTCAAATTACTCTCGTTTGAAAGAAAAAAAATCAAGCTCCTTGAATAGTAACACCTAGAGATCTACTATTTATCCAGTTCCTTTCATCAGACATTTTTCTTTTTCATTGGTATTTGTCAAGCACTTACTATGAGCTGGGCACTGTACTAAGCAGTGGGGAGATACAAGCTAATCAAGTTGGACCCAATCCATTTTCTACATGGAGCTCAGAGTCTTAATACCCACTTTACAGATAACTGAGACATAGAGAAGTGAAGTGACTTTCTCAAGGCCACACAGCAGACAAGTGGTGGACCTGCAATTAGAACCCAGGTCCTTCTGACTTCCAATGCCATTGTCTATCCATTCAGCACGCTGCTTCTCAGTTAGGTTTGTTGATCCAGGTGCTATCTTCTTTTGGGTTGAGTTATTATTTGATATATTGAAATAGAATTGAAGATAAACTTGACCCTTTAAAAAGTGTTCCGTGAAAAAGAGAATGAAATTCAAGAGGGATTAGCAGAAAGTAACACATATAAGGACAGAGCCTGGACAGCTAATCAAGTCTCACATGATTTCTTAAGTGCTGTGGTCACCTCCTGTTTTTTCAGGGTGAGTATCAGTGGGTTGAACATAGGAGTATAGGGAGAGAAGTTTGCCACGTGACATCTCATGAGTGGCTTGACTTGGCCCGAGAATACGTGAGGATAGCAGATACAAATAACAAGGTGATGACAATGAGGAGGGAAGAGCAGATAGATCAGGCTTTGTGCTTTCCTGCCTAAGGACAGTTTATGGAAAGGGAGATGATTTTGACAGAGGACATGAGCATCAACAGGAAAGGAACCATCACAATCAGCATAGTCACATTATATGTCAGAAGCTTGTTGGGGAAGGTTTCTAGAGGAGCAGTGTGACTTAGAGACAAGAACATGGGCTCGGAGTCAGATGTTGTTTATTTCTAATCCTGGCTCGGCCCCAGTGCTTACTACCTTGTATCTACCCCAGTGCTTGACACATAGTAAGCACTTAAGAATTACCATTATTATTATTATCATTATTATTAAGCCCGGCTCTGCCACTTGTCTGCTGTATGACCTTGGGCAAGTCAATTCACTTCTCTGGGCCTCAGTTAAATCATCTGTAAAATGGCGATTGAGATTGTGAGCCCCACGTGGGACAGGGACTGTGTACAACACCATATGCTTGCTTCCACCCCAGCACTTCATACAGTACCTGGCACATAGTAAGCATTTCCCGAATATCAATGCCAGCTACAGAACCAGATACAAGTCACAGAAAACATGGTCAATTTTATTCAAATCACAATGGGTTGTGTGAAGACTCAATAAATTTGCCCTATCTAGATTGGAAGGTAACTTCCAAGTAACAGGTACTAGCTGGACACACAGTTTGTAGCTCATGATAAGTGGTAACTCGAGGGGTTACATAGGCCACATAACAAGAGCAGCTCTACGGCCAAGAGGATAGAGTTTAGACTTGGGAGTCTGAAGGACCTGGGTTCTAATCCCAGCTCTGCTATTTGTGTGCTGTGTGACCTTGGGTAGGTCACTTCATTTCTCTGTGTTTCAGTTTCCTCATCTGTAAAATGGGGATTAAGGCTGCGAGCACTGTGTTGGACTTGGATTGTGTCTAACCTGATTTAGTGTCTAAACTGATTCGCTTGTAACTACCACTAAGATGAGTAGAGTGCCTGGCACATAGTAGTTGCTTAATAAACACCATAAAAAAATCATATACCATCATTCCCAGGATGACACATTCTGTAACACCAAGAAAAGTAAGTGTTAATAACAGAGTAGCTCAAACAGGGAAAGAAATCATTCTGTCCTCTGTCTAGAGGTTCAGCAGAATTCTGGGAAGAGTAACAGATATCCAGGAAGGACAGATTCCCATGGAAAAAGGAGTTGGGTATGGGGAGGGAATGTTTGATCGGCTTTAGTTATTATAACTGTAAAGGCATTTCCCATAGTAATAATCATGTAAATGACGATGAAAGACCCGAAGAGAAGCTCCTGAATTTCCTACATGTTGGAAAATTCCATGATAATTAATCCCATCACTTTGGAATGATATTTTCCATCAAGATATCTTCAGAGTATTTTATCTGTAAAAACAAGCACTCCATAATTTTTACTCAGGATTAGAATAATTGAATGGAGGGTCAGTGAAAACGGAAATATTCTTAATACTTTATTATTACCCCTTAGTGTGTTTCATATACTTCTAATTGTGAGTGGTTATTTCTGTTGTCATTAAATTTATTAATAAATGTTATGTGACATGTATTCTGTAAAGCATCCTGGTTCATTGGAACTTTTTCTATACCCCTGGACCACTCATTCACCCCATCTTCCCCAGGATTTATGCAAGTCACTCTGGAATATTTGATATTTATACACAAAATCTATATCAGTATTCACCCGCATGTACCCAGGAACATGGACAGGGATCGTGTCTGCTAATTCTGTTTTATTGTTTTCCCCCAAGCACTTATCACAGTGCTCTGCACACAGTAGTGCTCACTAAATACCATTGATTGGTGTTAAATGTGACTCAGTAGATACCAAGTCTAGGATTAGTGTCTGATTCATATGAATGTCTAGCTTTAGAGAAGGAGCATGGGTCAGTGGAGGGAGCCCAGGCTTGGGAATCAGAGGTCATGAGTTCTAATCCCGGATCCACCACTTGTCTGCTGTGTGACTTTGAGAAAGTCACTTAATTTCTCTGTGCCTCCATTACCTCATCTGTAAAATGGGGGTACTTTTATACTGTACTCTCCCAAGGACTTAGTACAGTGGTCCGCACACAGTAAGTGTTCAATAAATGATTGATTGATTATCTGTGGGTCTTAAAGCCCAAGTTAAGTTTCTATTTGATAGTGAAGATGGTTGGGTAGCAATTCAAAATTTTTGAGGAGTGAAGAAATATGTGCAGAATGCCATTTTAGAATGATGTTTTGGGTAGCAGAATGAAATATAAACTGGAGAGGGGAGAGGCTGGAGGCAGGGAGGTCAGAAGGCTGATACAGTAATCCCAATGAATATGATTAGCTCCTATATCAGCATGGTGACTGTTTGGATAAAGAGAAAAGTGTGGATATGGAAAATGTTGGATAGAATGGACAAAACATTAGAAACAGACTGGGTGTGGAAGTTGAGAGTGAAGATTCAAAGTTAATACTAGATGTTAAGCTTGTTGTGGGCAGGGAACATGTCTACCATCTCTACTGTTATATTGTACTCTCCCAAGTGCTTAGTACAGTGCTCTACACACAAGAACTCAATAAATATGATTGATTGGTTGTGAGTTTCAGAAGTGGAGGATAGTGATGTTATCAACTGAGAAGGGGAAAGTTAAGTGGAGGAGATAATTTTCAGTTTTTGACATATTGAGCTGGAGAAACTCTGTATTTAAGAAACAGTGATTGGACAGTTCTAAGAATTGAAGTAGTGACAAGGCTTCATAGACCCTAGATGAATGACAACTTTGTTCCCATTGCCAGAAAAGTCCAATTTGGAGGGAAAAAACAGAAGATGAAATAAAATGCTAAATCACTTAGTAAATAAATGTAACTAGAGAAGCAGCATAGTATAATGGAAAGAGCATAGGCCTGGGAGTCAGATAATCTGGCTTCTAATTTCAGCTCCATGAATTGCCTCCTGTTTGATCTTGGGTAACTCAATTTCTCTGTGCCTCAGTTTCCTCATCTGTTAAGTGGGGATTCAATACATGTTCTACCCCTACTTAGACTGTGAGCCCCATGTGGGACAGGGACTGTGCCCAATCTGATTATCTTGATAAACTACTCCAGCGCCTAGAAAAATGCTTGGCACATAATAATAATTATGGTATTTGTTAAGCACTTACTATGTAACAAGCACTGTTCCAGGCACTGGGGTAGATACAAGGTAATCAGGTTCAACACAGTCCCTGTCCCACATGGGGCTCACAGTCTTAATCCCCATTTTACAGATGAGGTAACTAAGACACAGAGAAGTGAAGTGACTTACCCAAAGTCACACATCAGACAAACGTCAGAGCCAGGATTAGAACCCATGACCTTCTGACTCCCAGGCCCAATGTACTATGCCGTGCTGCTTCTCACCATAGAAAGCACTTAACAAATACCATCATTATTTTAAACATTTAGGATAGTTATTGCTATACGTCCTATGGGACCCAGAAGCATGTGAAACCTCTGTGTTATTTCTTTACAGGGAAAGTAGCTTAATGAGCTATGGCACCTAGCCTACTGTTAGAAAACATCCCAGAAACCTGGTCCCAGAAGTCACTGATCATTCTACATATAATTCTGCTGCATCACCTCATGGACCCCAGAACGAGATGAATGAGCAGAGGTAGGTGCACAGCCCTGCCTTCTTTTTCTTATAGTGATGTCAGAAGCTGGAAGAAATGGAGTTAAAAAAAACGGGTATTTAACTTCCTTGTTTTAAATGCAGCAGAGAAAGGACGCAAACATTTCCCTTTACCAAAGGATGCCAGAAAAGCAGAGATGTTGACTGCTCACTGATTTGGGTTTTGAGTCTTGAAGGTGACTGCAAGCAAAGGGGAGGATGGAGAATGAAGGAGGAGAAGGGAAATTCAGGGTAGGTTATCTCAATAGGAAAGGTTGGTGAGATTCTACCTGCTTTGGTGTCTGGAAACACTACTTCCTAACATCATGGCCAAAATGATTTCAGAGTAACTGATTATCAACTTGGAAAGTGTGGAGGCCAGGGCAGTTGGTTAAGATAGAAAAAGGGATCTCAGGTAGCAGTGTTCAGCACATAGTAAGCACTTATCAAATACCATAATTATATATGAAACTGGAAAAAGTGATGAACTGAAAATACAGGAAAACACCTAAATTTTTCAAACAGGCTTACTTGCTGTAAGGGGGATTTAGGTAAGATGGAAGGGCAAGTTTCCTAAGAGGTGAAGCAGGGAAAAGATTGTTGAGGGAGGAGGAGGGATCTCCTTCCATAAGTCAAGAAACAGGACAAATCACTATTTGTCTAAGATAGTTTTAGTCTTATCCTGTCTGAAGGTAACGAGAACAAATTAACAATTACTCAATATCCCTCCCAGCAGCAGGAGTTCATGATTAAATGATTTTTTCCCACTGCTTAATGCCCCACTCTGGGAAGCCCTTAAGGCTTAACACTGAATCTCTCATGTATTTCAGCTATTCCTATTGCAAGACATAATGAATTCCACAAGGGCTCTCTCATTTGTACTTGGATCTGAATACTTTATTCACTCCTTCCTCAGCCCCACAGTAGTTTTGTACATAACTGAATTTTATCTATTCACTTAACTGTCTAGCTATCCCCCTACACTGTAAATTTATTGTGGGCAGGGAATTGTTGTGTCTATCAACTATGTTGCATATATGCTCCCAAGTGTTTAGTAGTACAGTGCTGTGTATGCAGTAAGTGTTCAATAGATTAGATTGATTGATTGATTGTGCTAGTGTTGAACTATCTGGGATCCTGAAATGATGTTTTCAGCTTCAAAGAATTACCATTTTTATCAAGTTCAAGAGAATGCCTATATAAAATTGAAATTTGATATTATTTCTATTAGCTGACTTACCCAAATGAAATCAGTGTAATTCAGTCATACAATATGAGTGCTGATTAAGCCTTTTGTCCCCAAGTTCTAGGAAGGCTTTATACCTGTATGAATACATTCCCTAATAGAACAGGACTGTTTGCATAAGACACTAACTGAGGTCAACGGGTGCCTGATTCCTCAGGTAGTAAGATATGATTTGCTTGCTTTGCATTATTTGAAATTCTAGGAAAATATTATTTCTTGGATGTGCTTGAAATTGGAAATAACTATCCATAATTGTTTGATTTCTTCATTGATACAGCAGGTACGTTTTGTTCTTGAAGATGACAGAATGATAGTGGATTTCTGACGTAAAGAAAGTCCATTTTGTTGTTTAGAATTCAGGTAATTATATATTTTTATATTATATGTACATTGTTGTGCCCTATGAGGAACAGGGACTAGGCCTGATGTGATTAACTTGTATCTACTCTAGTACTTAGAACAGTGCTTGACAATAGTAAGTGCAAAAGAAATATCATATTCATCAAATACTACAAATGTCATCATTCAGGAATATGATCATAGATTTTGTATGATCTATTTTCATGATGATAATATTGTATTCACTCAAGTTTCTCTATTTTTCCAGTGGACATTCACTTGAGCCACAGAAAACCCCACTTTCTACCCATTCTATCTATTTCTATCTAGTCTGGAGTTCCTGCCAGGATAAACCAACCATATATTTATCCCACCAGGGATAGTACTAACATTCTGAGAGTAGCCAGATCATTCATATAAAAAAAAGGGAACAGAAATAGATATTCCCAAAATGCTTTGCTCAGAGAATGGTGGACACCACATGATAAATTGGCTCATTAATTTTTTTTAAGTCATAAAACCTAACAGGAGTCCAGAGTAGGTTATATAGCACCAGGGCAGCTCTAACAACTGGGTTAACTGAGCCTTTCCCGGAGTCAACTCACCAGGAGTTCTTTATGCCAATGAGGGAACACCCTTAAATCAAAGTTGCAATAGTCCTCAAATACCTCCCCCAGCTCTGCCAACACCACCTTCCACCTCCTTCCACAGCTTCTGCTGTCCTGGTATTCATAGAGCTACAGGAGCAAATAATCCTGGCAAAATGGGAAGAGGATAGGTACCACACTATTGGATTCTCAGAATCTGATGGAGACATAAACTGGATCTAATATAGATCCATCTGTGCTTTTCAAGCCTGGATTGTTTTGTTTTTTCTACATTCACCAAATACTTATACTTATATTTTATGCATTCACTTATCATTCAATCATTCAATAGTATTTATTGAGCGCTTACTGTGTGCAGAGCACTGTACTAAGCACTTGGAAAGTACAAGTAGGCGACATATAGAGACAGTCCCTTACACAACAACGGGGTCACAGTCTAGAAGGGGGAGACAGACAATAAAACGAAACATGTAGACAGTGGTCAAAATCGTCAGAAGAAATAGAATTACAGCTATATATGCATCATAAAGAAAATAAATAGAATAGTAAATGTGTACAAGTAAAATAGAGTAATACATCTGTACAAATATATGCAAGTGCTGTGGGGAGGGGAAGGAGGTAGGGCGGGGGGGATGGGGAGGAGGAGAGGAAAAAGGGGGCCCAGTCTGGGAAGCCTTCCTGGAGGAGGTGAGCTCTCAGTAGGGGTTTGAAGGGAGGAAGAGAACTAGCTTGGCGGAGTGTGGAGGGTATTCCAGGCTAGTGGAAGGACATGGGCCAGGGGTCGATGGTGGGACAGGTGAGAAAGAGGCAAAGTGAGGGTGTTAGCGGCATAGGAGCAGAGGGTGCGGGCTGGGCTGTAGAAGGAGAGAAGGGAGGTGAGGTAGGACGGGGTGAGGTGATGGACAGCCTTGAAGCCGAGAGTGAGGAGTTTTTGCTTGATTGGTAGGTTGACAGGCAGCCACTGGAGATTTTTGAGGAAGGGAGTAACGTGCCCAGAGCGTTTCTGTACAAAGATAATCTGGGCAGCAGAGTGAAGTATAGACTGAAGTGGGGAGAGACAGGAGGATGGGGAATCAGAGAGGAGGTTGATGCAGTAATCCAGTCGGGATAGGATGAGAGTTTGAACCAGCAAGGTAGTGGTTTGGATGGAAAGGAAAGGGCGGATCTTAGCGACATTGTGGAGGTGAGACCGGCAGGTTTTGATGACGGCTTGGTTGTGTGGAGTGAACGAGATATCGGGGTCGAGGATGACACCAAGGTTGCAGGTTGCGTCCTTATCCTAGGTCTGGTATACGTGCTGTATACCATTTGTCTACTAGTCAAATGATAAAGTTGAAATGAAACCAAAAATGAATGCCATAAAGTGACCAAAGAGAACCTAGGTTTGGTTTAAAAGTGGTGATTTTTTGATCTTACATTGAAAGAAAAAAAAATTATCAGCATGTGTTGCACAGAAATGACAAGTACAAATCAGACCTTAGTGACTGAGTTCTTTCTGTTGGGATTTTCTAACCTTCCTGAGCTGCAGTTTTTATTGTTTGTGTCATTCTTCATCATTTACCTGATGATTCTGATGGGAAATCTTATTATCCTGATCATCACAGTAGATCACACACTTCTAAGTCCCATGTATTTTTTCCTTCGAAGTTTGTCCTTTCTTGAAATTTGTTTCAAGTCCAGTTTCAGTCACAGTCCCTAAATTTCTGGCTGTTCTCTTGACTGAAGATAAGAGCATTTCCTTTGCAGGCTACTCTGTCCAAATGTTTTTCTTTATAACATTTGGGGTTAGTGAATTTTCTCTCCTAGCTGCAGTGGCTTATGACCATTATCTAGCTTTCTGTAATCCCCTGTGCTATCCAGTACTAATGAACCGATGGGTGTTAATTCAACTGACAGTATGTTCGAGGCTTCTGGGGCTCCTTGTGACAATTGTTCAAACCACCTGGATATTTAGTTTTCATTTCTGTGGGCCAAATGGCATCGATTATTGCCTCTGTGACACACCTCCAGTGTTAGAGCTGGTGTGTGCAGACACTTCTGTATTTGAACTCTATACCCTGATGGGCACCACTTTGGTGAATATTGCCCCATTCCTTCTCATTCTGCTCTCCTACATATACATCATCTCCATCATCTTGAAGATGCCATCCACTGAGGGGAGAAAAAAGGCCTTTTGTACCGGCTCCTCCCTCCTCATTGTAGTCACTCTCCCTGTAGTACATTCTCTTGACTCCCGTGTTGATCCCTGTGATCTACAGCCTATGCAACAGTGAGGTGAAAAGGACCTTGAGAAGAACACGCTGCCAGAAAACATGTTCATAGAGACTAAATATTGGTTTTGGTTATTCTCTGTCAGTGATAATTCTGACTTTGAGAGGATGTAGTGTTTTTGGTCCAACTCTCTTACTTTGTACCAAGAATTGTACTAAGCCCTGGGAAAGATACAAGATAATCAGGCAGATACAATCCCACAAGTACAAACAATTGAGTTGGATAAACATTTGTAAAGTTCTTACTTTGTACCAAGAATTGTACTAAGCCCTGGAAAAGATACAAGATAATCAGGCAGATACAATCCCACAAGTACAAACAATTACTTTGCAAAGGTTTATCATTATTATTATTATTGTTACTCTTTTAGAGTCAATAAAGTAATTAATTTCAGTCCCCTTATTTAGGCCATATCTACACAAAATTTTGAGAGAAAATAAATTGGTGCCCAAGGGGCTGAGTTTTCATTTCTTCATGTTCTGTTAGAAAAATATCATTCACCAAAGAGAAAATTACAAGTTTGTGGGTTGACTCTTAGGCGAGGCAATGACTTTGTGAATGGCTGTCAGTTGAACACATTTAGTATTGCCCCTGCCATATATTTCTCTGTCTGTGTCAGTCTGCCTGTGTGTCTACCTGTCTCTGTCTCTGTGTCCATCTGTTTCTGTGACTGTTTGTCTCTGTCTGAATCTGTGTCCAACTATATCTCTGTCTCTGACTCTGTGTCCATCTATCTCTGTCTCTGTGTCTGCCTCTGTCCCTGCCTCTGTCTGTCTCTGTCTGTCCCTCTCTGTGTGAGGACAGTGGAGAGGAAGGGGAGAGGAGCTCCCAAGTGATGTGAGACTTGGATTTGAGCTATAGGCTTTCCTAAAATGGTTCCCTGACAGGAACAATGTTGGAGACGGAGAGTGGAGGTGCAGGCATTAAGTTCCAGTCCCTGCTCTGTGACTCTCCTCCACCTCCCACTCTCCTGCTTGTGTAGTAGCCCAAGTACATTTGTCAGCATTATAAAAGAGAAGGCAGCTGATGGAGGAATGGAGGAATTGGTATAGCTGCTCAAGCTTGGAGCTCAGGAAGTAGCCTGAAGATCTTCAGCATAAACTCCTCCTCTAGACTGTAAACTCCTTTTGGGCAGTGAACGTGCATACCTGTTTACCAACTCTGCTAATGTTCACTCTCCCAAGAACTTAGTACACGCTCTGCACACAGTAAGCACTTAATAAATATGATTGATTGATAACTAAGCATCAGTGAGAGGCATAGATAGACAAGGTATTTCCCTGAAAATGCAGAGCCCTTGGTGACAACTGGCAAAAGCTGGCATAGCCAAAGGCCAGCTAACCTGTCTAGGAGAACATGGCATGAGTGGGAAAGTGACTTATGAGAAATAGCATTTAGTTTAATTTATTTACGTTTCTCCTCCCTTGCTACCCAAAGCTGGAGAAAGCATATTCACATGGTTCAAACCAAACATGAAAAAACACATAACATATCTATATAGAGAGGCAGCAAGACTTAGAGGAAAGAGGTCAAGATTGGGACTAAGGAGACCCAGGCTTTAGTGCCGGTTCTGCTACTTGCCTACTGCATGACCTTGAGCAAGTCACATAAATTGTTTGTGCCTCAGTTTACTAATTTGTAAAATGGAATTAAAATATCTGTTCTTCTTCCTCCTTTGATTGTGAGCCCCCATGAGACAGATTATGTCTGACCAGATTACTTTTTATACCAGTGGTTGAAACGTATTAAGTGCTTAATAAATCCCATTATTGTTATTACTATTGTGTAATAGCAAAAACACATTTGTAGTTAGAAGAGTATTTGGATAACTATTAGAATTATATTGAAAGTCAGCCATCATTTGTTTTCGAGTTTACTGACTTTGAAACATTTAGTTTGCAAAACCAGCAGGAGCTATCTGGTTTTTGTAAGAAGGTGGAAAAGATCCACTTTAGGCTTTTGCTAAGTCATTCTGAATATTACACTCAATAATAGCTTACACTTCTATGATCCTTCCCCATCACCAACAACCTTGGCTTTATTCTTATCTTTTCCCTCTTTTTCAACCTCCATGCTCAGTTCGTTACCAAATTTTCTCAGTTTTCCCCTATAACATCTTCAGAATCCATCCTTTCCTTTCCTTGGGAAGCAGCATGATCCAGTGGAAAGAGCAAGGGCCTGGAAGTCAGAGTACCTGGAATCTAATCTTAGCTCTTCCATGTGCCTGCTGTGTGACCTCGGTCAAATCATTTACCTTTCCTGTACTTCAATAACCTCATCTATAATCTCCCTCCTAGACTCTGAGTCCCATGTGGGATAGATAAACGGATTGTACTGGCCCCAGTGCTTAGCACAATGCTTGACACATAGAAATGGCTTAACAAACACCACAATCATTATTATTAGTAATATTATTTCCAGTCACACAACTATCATGCTCACCCATCACCTTTCATAACCTGGCTTGACTATTACACCAACCTCTTTGCTGATCTCCCTCCTCCAGTTTCTTTGTTTTCCAGACCATATTTTACTTGAGAGCCCAGATTATCTTTCAAAACGGTGTGTTGGCTGGGTCACACTCCCAAGGGCTTTACTATAGTGGTGTGCACACAGGAGCTGTCCAGTAAACACAAATGGTGGATTGACTGTTGCATCCCCAAATGGTTGAGTAGGATAAGTTCAACAGGCCTGGATCAACTATCCCTATGGTAGTGAGGCATTAATGAGATAATACATCTTCAGCTCTTAAAGCACCATCCATTCCATCACTGAGCAATCTTAAAATTGACAGTAATTACTGAAACCCATTATTGATATAAAATACACTTTTGAAGTTGATGAAAATGGAATAGAATTATTGTCACTACTCCCTGAACTTCTAAATTAGATGTGCTGTGAAGATCATGTCTGCTCTGGTCCAGGGACATTCTAGCTTCACTCGTACCACCAAACTACGGATACTATATTTCATCTAAATCCCCATTTTACCCTTTCCTTTCGTTTTTTTTCCTTCCTGCTTCAACATTTTTCTCTCCATTTCCCAATCCCTTTTTTCCAAACTTCCCTCCCTGCCCATTTTCAATTCCTCATGCTCGCTTCTGGTTTTCCAGTTTAATTTCTTATGCCATGTCACAGTGTTCCCTGCATCTTTGTGTATAAAGATTCTGCTATCCTTTTAATGTTGACTTATCCTGGATCTTGTTCCTAAATAAATACTATTCTCATTGTGCACTACATTTTTAATTTAATTCTCTTTTTCTCTTTTTTATTATGTGTTCACAGGCAGGGGTGTGTATTTGGAAGTTTGTGTAAGTATGGAGGGACATTGGGTGGTTTGAAAGTGGAGGTGAGGTTTCTCACTGAATATTTTGGGTAGGTCAAGGTGTGGATTCACCGTGGAGCTGAGAGAAGAGGATTTTCTGGTAGGACAAACGTCTAGGAGTTTGCCTCTATTGGAAACCAAATAATTCATTAGACAATGCAGAAGGGAGGATTAAAGGGGAGAGAGCAGTCCTTCCCCTCTCTATACAAGTAGGAACAATATGGGATATTTTTCAGTTTCATATTTCATGGAGGAAAGGAGAAATCTAATTCCTATAACCAGCAGAGTCTGTTTCCAGATAAGAAAAAAAAGTAGAGAATGAAACAGAATAAAGGAATCAAGGAGAAACCTGAACTAAACTAATGAAGTCTTAGGGGGCTATGCAACCATATGAAATCACTGAATGCTTTCTTTGCAGCTTAACGAGCTTGTTAATATTGGTATCACCCCTAGGAACCTGGTCCCAGAGGTCTCTGAAGACCCTGCATATAATCCTCTTGAACTATTCATTCATTCAGTTGCATTTATTGAGCACTTCCTGTGTGCAGAGCACTGTATTAATTGCTTAACCATGGCATGGATCCTCTTAAAATTGGGCCAGATTTGTACTGGGAAGGGAACTAGAGTGCTAACAAAATGGGGACCTCTCCCATTACCAAATCACTGGGCAGCAGGAGAAGAGATTGAAGATTGGAGGTGAGAGGCACAGGTGGAGAAGGCTCCACATTAACCCTCAGCCAAATGGATTATCAGGATGGTGATAAGGATGAACCATAAGAGATAAGAATGATCAGAATGGTACTGATCTCATTAAAGCCATCCACCCTGAGCAGTAACAGCTTGTTTAGGTTTACTTCAGAGCAGGACAATTATAGGAGGTGGGTAGGTCACAGATAAAATAGTTTACGTTTTTAGAATGGAAGAAAGATACCTTAAGGGCTAAGCATGTGTGAATCATGGAACATACCATGCCACAAGGGTATGACCCAGTCACCAGCTGGATACAGAGGTTTGGGGACATGATGACCATATATAGCAATGGGTAACATATGGCCACAAAGCAATCTTAAGCCATCAATGCCATCAAGATGACCTCAGTTACCACTCAAGAGCAGAACAAATGAAACTGTACCAAAAATCCTGGGTAGGAAATGGAGTGGTCCTATGTTAAGATGTTGGTCAACATCT
Organism: Tachyglossus aculeatus; assembly: GCF_015852505.1. Taxonomy (NCBI): domain Eukaryota; kingdom Metazoa; phylum Chordata; class Mammalia; order Monotremata; family Tachyglossidae; genus Tachyglossus; species Tachyglossus aculeatus. The sequence goes on from NC_052068.1 coordinate 105,114,477, forward strand.
TGGTCATGATAGATGATAGACTTCTTGACTGTGAGCCCGCTGTTGGGTAGGGACCGTCTGTATATGTTGCCAACTTGTACTTCCCAAGCGCTTAGTACAGTGCTCTGCAAACAGTCAGCACTCAATATATACGATTGAATGAATGAATGATAGTGGTGGAATAGCAGAAATCCACAAAGGACAGATGACTGAGGAAAAAGTACCTGGATGTACGAAGTGGGAGCTGGTCTTGATCAGAACAATTAACCCCAGATTCCACATCACTGTGATACCATACATGACTACGAATACCACGAAGAGGAAAAGCTGCAGTTCAGGGTGATCCAAGAATCCTAGGAGAATGAATTCAGTCACCATAGTGCAATTTTCCTTCTCCATTTCCCTGGTGCACTTAAAGGTGGTTGAACCAAGTCATTGATTCATTCTTCAGGGATGGATGACCCAAGATTTACTTCTTATCCTTTCCTAAGAATAGAACACGAAAATGATATTTGACATATTGCCCTTGGGGCATAGAATAATAATGATGGCATTTGCTAGCACTTACTGAGTGCCAGGCACTTTACTAAAGAGTGGGGTGTATACAAGGAAATCAAGCTGGACAGAGTCCTTGCCCCATGTGAGCCTCACAGTCTCAATCCCCATTTTCCAGATAAGTGAAGTGACTTGCCCAAGGTTACATAGCAGATTTGTTCTGTCGATTTTGACACCTGTCTGCATGTTTTGTTTTGTTGTCTGTTTCCCCCTTCTAGATTGTGAACCCGTTTTGGGGTAGGGACTGTCTCTATATGTTGCCGACCTGTACTTCCCAAGCGCTTAGTACAGTGCTCTGCACACAGTAACAGCTGAATAAATACAACTGAATGAATGAATGAAGTGGCAGAGCCGGGATTAGAACCCATGACCTTCTGACTCCCAGGCCTCTTCTCTATCCACTATGCCATGATGCTTCTCATCATCAAAATACGATTATAAGTGGTTCTGATGCCCTGAATAGAAGCAAGAAACCCATGGTTTTGAAGGCACCTGAAACTAATGGAAAAGAAAACTAGAGGAGGTGGTGTTTCAAGGAAGAATCTTCTTCCATCCTTTCGCAATATAGATATTTGTTCCCTGAACAGATGGGGAAAATAAACCCAACAATAAGGAAGATTACAGGATGTTTCAACCAAACTAAAACAGAGATTGGAGGTAAGTATTTCAGAAAACCTGACTTCTGAGAAAGCTCATCAGATTTATGTTTTCCTCAATCCTGAGTATTTTCCCAGGGGCTTGATCCCATAGGGAACTATCCCTTAAGGATTTACTCTAATGTCTAAAATTTTAGAAAGCCCCTTCTACTTTCAACCTTCTACTTTAAGAGAAGCAGCATGGCACAGTAGAAAGAGCATGGGCTTGGGAGCCAGAGGTCATGGGTTCTAATCCCGGCCCTGCCACTTGTCAGCTATGTGACTTTGGGCAAGTCACTTAACTTCTCTGTGCCTCAGTTACCTCATCTGCAAAATGGGGGTAAAAAATGTGAACCCCATGTGGGACAACCTCATTACCTTTTATCCCCCCAGCATTTAGGACAGTGCTTTGCACATAGTAAGTGCATAACAAATACTATCATTATTATTTCAACTTCACCAGTAGAATTAGGAGGCTGAATGCAAGGTGCTTTCAGAGACTCATTTAAAATGGAGAAGACAATATACAACCTTGGGCAAGTCACTTAAATTCTCTATTCCTCTCTTACATCATCTGGAAAATGGGGATTAAATCCTTCTCCCTCCAATTTAGACTGTGAGCTCCACTGGGGTCAGGGTCTGTTTCCAATGTGATAAACTTGTATTTACCCCAGCACTTGCAACAGTGCTTGACAAATAGTAAACACTTAACAAATGCCATAAAAAACCTCTCAGGCCTACTGGAAATGCTGGATGAGGTCACACTGAAATTTGGGACCTACTTTTGGTTAGTCATTAATTCTCCTTAACATTTGTCTTTGAGGCACTGTAGTTCAACAGTGGACTCTGGATAAAACATAGTTCAGAAGAAAAAAAATGGTACCTGACTCCTTCGTCAATATGGAGGCTTTCTTTTCAGTCATCATATTTTTTTAATGGTATTTATTAAGCACTTACTATGTGCCCAGTTTAGGAGTGCTGGGGTAAATAACACTACCATGTTAGTATAATCAGTCATCCTATCCTGACTGGATTACTGCATCAGCTTCCTTTCTGACCTCCCAACCTCCTGCCTCTCCCCTCTCTGCTGCCCGGATTATCTTTCTACAAAAACGTCCAGGGCATGTCACACCCCTCCTCAAAGATCTCCAGTGGTTGCCTATCAACCTCCGTATTAAACAAAAACTCCTCACTATTGGCTTCAAAGCTCTCCATCACCTTGCTCCTTCTTACCTCACCTCCTTTCTGTCCTTCTACATCCAAGCCCCCACACCGCACTCTTTTGGTGCTAACCTTTTCAGTGTGCCTTGATCTCACCTGTCTCGCTTCCAACCCCTGGTCCACGTCATACCTCTGGCATGGAACACCCTCCATCCTCAAATCCACCAAACAATCATTCTTCCCTCCCCGATTTTAAGTCCTACTGAAGGTGCATCTCCTCCAAGAGGCCTTCCCTGACTAAGCCCCCTTTTCCTCCACCACCCCTCCCTTTCATGTCACGTTGATTCACTCCCCTTGGTCTTCGCTCCTCTCCCCACCCCACAGCACTTATGTATGTATATATGTACATATATACATACACATACACACATATATATATATTACATATATATACAGAATATATATACACATATATATTCTGTTTATTTGTTTTGATGAATATCTCTCCCTCCCAAAGGCCCCATCCCCACATACTATAAACCAACTGAGAGCAGGGATTGTCACTCTTTATTGTTGTATTGTACTTTCCAAGCACTTAATACAGTGCTGTACACACAGTAAGCACTCAGTAAATATGATTGAATGAATAGAACCAAATCATGTTGGACACAGTCCACAGGTCACAGTCCACAGCATGGGGCTCACAGTGTAAACCTCCATTTTACAGATGAGGTAACTGAGGCACAGGGCAGTTAAGTGACTTGTCCAAGGTCACAAGTGGACACACGGTAGATTAGAACCCAGGTCCTTCTGATTCCCAGGCCCTTGCTCTATCCACCAGACCTCACGGCTTCTCCAGGGAGACAATGACATCTACATAATCACTCCACTTTGTTTTCCCAACTACCAGAAGGAAGAAGGGGCCAGGGTGAGTTCAGGCACAAGAAGCAGGAGAAATCCAGTGGTCCCAGGTTCAAAGGTACCACTCCATCTACATGGAAACAAGAATTAAAGGACAGTCTCATCATGGGAAAGTCACATTCCCATTGCTTGAAACACAAAAATCTGAATCGGTTCTATCTGGCAGGGGAGAGGAAAGCATTCAGCAAGTTCTCTGATTTGGAATACTGCTCTTCTGGAAAATGCAGGCATTTTCATGTTTCACTTTGCGACCCTTGAGACTGGATCTCTGAAGCTATCTAATATTATTGATCACAGTGGGACACTCCAGAGAAGAACAAACCAGCTCTCTTGTGGCCTTTTACCAAATTCAGTTTTAGACACTGATTTGCGGATCCACCACAGAGTGCATGATTAGCATCAATTAGGCTTTACTGCACCTCATTCACAGTAGCATGTTGATATTTTTCATTTTTTCCCAGAGTCCTGGATCTACCTAAAATCTTACTGAAGTGACTCAAAGCCATCCGTCACTCAAAGCACTAATATAATAGTTTCCCATTATTTTGTCACTCACCTTGGACTGCCTTCAAAGATGGGCTGACAATGAATGAAACTAAAGTTAATATTGAAGTTCTTGAAGTGGTTCTGGTGCTCGCCTTCTATGTCACCCAGGGAAAGTCACTGAACTTCTCTGTGCCTCAGTTTCCTGAACTAAAAACTGCAAAATGGGAATTCAATAACTCTTCTCTCCACTTCTTAATAATGATAATTATGGTACTTGCCAAGTGCCTACTATGTGCAAAGCACTCTTTTAAGTGCTGGGGTAGTTACAACGTAATTGGGTTGGACACAGTCCCCATCCCAAATAGGGTTCACAGTCTTAGTCCCCATTTTACAGATAAGGGAACTGAGGTCTAGAGAAGTCAAGTGAATTGCCCAAGTCCCATAGCAGACATGTGGCAGTTTTGGGATTGGAACCCATTACCTTCTGACTCCAAGGCCCATGCTCCATCCACTAGATCATGCTGCTACTGTAAGCCCCACGTGGGACAGGAACTGTCTCTCATCTTGTATCTACTCCATGCCTCAGACCAGTGTTTCACTTCCAGTATAAAAAAATAAGTTATAGTAATTATCATGACTATGTGGTTTTTCTCCTGGGCCTGCTTTGCCATTTTTCTTTTCTTTGGCATTTGTTAAGCACTTACTATTTTCCAGGGACTGTACTAAGTCCTGGAGTAGGTACAAGATAATTGGGTTGGACAGAGTCTCTGTCCCACATTGGGCTAGCAGTCTTAATTCCCATATTCCAGATGAAGCTGTTAAGTGATATACAGCAGAGAAGTGGCAGAATTGGGATTAGAATCCAGGTCCTCTGACTCCCAGGCCCATGCTCTTTCAACTAGGCCATCTTATCTGTTCAGAAGAGAAGAAACCCAGCGTGGTTCTTAGTAGTGCATTTTTCTACATGATTTTCAGCCTAATTCTTTCTGTCCTTTCCCTCAATTCTTCTTCCTCTTTCTACTACCCTTTCCCTTCAATCTAGTTCTTGTGAAGGCCCTATGCAGCATGAGTTTTCTCAAACTTGCACACCCACAGTTAGTGCAGCAATGCATGGTTTTGCACTCTGCCACTTGGGAGTGTGGTGACTCTTGGAATTCAATCCTGAAAAGGATAATTTAGCACTATCTCAGGATATAGCCTTACTCTCTTCCCTTTCTCTTCTTCCCTGATCAAGTTTTTCACTTTCAGTCCCATTCTCCAGGTTTTCTGTAGAGCTCCCATTTGGATCCTGGCCAGACTTCTTTTCTTGCTTATTCATTCTGAATGTTGTGGGTGGAGGAGTGGTCTTAAATGTGCTCTGCATTCAGGTTATTTCAGCAAAAACCCTCCAATATTGAAAATCAGCATTAATAGAGTATGGCGTTTACTAGATGATATCATGCATATTAATGACTACTTTGGTTGGGAAAAGCTCCAAAACAGGGACAAGATGAACATTTGAATCTCCTCACTGTTGTTGTTAATAGTTGTGGTATTTGTTAAGCACTTACTGTGTGCCAGGAACTATACTAAGCCCTGGGGTACAGACAAGCAAACTGGGTTGGACACAGTCCCTGTCTCATTTGAGGCTCATTGTCTCAATCCTCATTTTACACATGAGGTAACTGAACTACAGAGAAGTGAAGGTCCAAGGTCACCAGTTTTTGGATCGAGATTTCTATGTTCCTCTAAGTGATTTGGGTTTGCAATTTGATCTATTAGTTTTGCTCGGATTCCACTTTTCAATCATCACTGTGAGATGGGCATTGTTGCAGAATGTACTTTCAACAAAATGATTAGAGTGCAAAAGATCTAAGTCATTTGTCGGATGGTTACCCATGTTTACTTAAAAATATCTTAAGGTGGATATCCCTCAATGTAACACAATATCCTGACTGTTGTAGAACCATCCTTGCCATCAAGAAATCCTTTCTATCTTCCTGAACACTCTCTTAGGTTAATTAAAGTCTATTTCCATTTCTTCTGTACTCTATGATCATGGAGAAGTAGTCATTATCATGTTCCCCATAAAAACCTTTCATACATAAATAAATATGTAAATCACCCTTTAAACATTTTCCCATTTAGGATAAAGAATTCCAATGTATTTTTTATTCTATTTGTAGTTGCTAAATGTTTACAAGAGTGCCAGTCACTCTATTAAGCTCTGGAGTAAATACAAGCTAATCAATTTGGAAACAGTCCAGGTCCCACATAGGGCTCACAGTCTTAATTCCCATTTTACAGATGAGGTGACTGAGGCACAGAGCAGTTAAGTGATTGGCCCAAGTTCGCATGGTGCACAAGTGGTAGAGTCACTTAGAACTCAGGTCCCCTGAATCCCAGGTCCTTGTGCTTGCAAGTAAGCCACGCTAATTCTTAAAGGCTTTATTTACTCTGTCCTTCCTTTTTTTTAATCATTTTTCTCTGTATCCTTTCCAGCTTCTCCATATTGTATTTAAAGATCAGTGACCAAGACAAAATACTTGCAGGTTTCATCAATGCAGAGTACTAAAAAAAGATGAATTTTCAGCTCTTGTATTCCCTGCTTCCAATTTAGCCTAGACAAATGCTGGAAAATATTTCTTAACATGATCTAGCCGCTTGCCTTAGTGTATAGAGCATGGACTGAGGTGTCAGAAGATCATGGTTTCTAATCCTGGCTCTGCCGCATGTCTACTGTGTGACCTGGGCAAGGCACTTCACTTCTCTGGGCCTCAGTTACCTCATCTTTAAAATGGGGATTAGTAGTATGAGCCCTGTGTGGCACAGGGTCTGTGTCCATTCTGACTACCTTGTATTTAGCCTTGTGCTTAAAACAGTGCTTACCACATACGAAGTGCTTAACAAGTACTATTATCATTATTATTATTATTATTATTAATATTAAATGTGTCATCCACTACATCATTTAATGTAATAAGTGTATCTGAGCAATGAGTGATATTTCTTGGGAAACAAAATTAGGACAGAAAATAAAAAGAAAGTAAATGAGTTATCAATTTTAAACAATTCCCTGAGAGCTTCTTGGAGCAAATCGCAGGTTTAGTCTGGGTGTTATTTGTGCATAATTACAAGATTAGTTAGTATTCCAATGATTGACTCGGTAAACATGGAGACGGCAAATATAATTGAATCAACAAGTCCTTCAGATTTGTATCGAGCCACTCTTTTAACTCCTTGCATCCACTCTCTCACATTGCGTAAAGGTGACTGCACCAGATATAATTGTAAGTGTATTCTCTTATGAAGTATAAGATCATTTTGCCAAGGTAAGAGTCTTAGCCCATACAAATACTCTCATGTCTATTTTAATACAGTTTGCGGAAAATTAATTTTGAGAGGTTTATTTCTTATGAATAATATTGCTCTAATTCATCCCTTTTTTACGAATGCAACGTAACATTCATTTATGCTAGCAATATAAGTACCCTTTCAAATCAATCAATCAGTGGTATTTATTGAACACTTACTTCTTAGCACCCCTCTCAGGGTCATATCTGGAGAGTTTTCAGTACTCATCAGTCACTACTACAGGAGGGAGAGTCAAACAGAGGCATACCCATTCCATTCCTAGCTGGGACAGTGGCTAGTGAGTGGAAGGCAATCTGCTACAAGGCAAAACTCCCCTGTGCTGGGCAGCAGCAGCATGGGAGAGAGTCAAGGGCAGAGACTCATTTACTGCGTGGAAGGAGGCAATGTTAAACCACTTCCATATTTTTACTGAGAAAACTCTCTGTATACTCTACCTGAACGATTGCAGATGCAAGTGAGGCATTCTGGGAGAAATGTGTCTATGGCATCGTTACGGGTTGGACACGACAGGACAACATAAGACAACAACAACAACTCCTTAGCAAAATCAAGTTGAATATTGTCAAATTCCCCTATTTACATACTGAACTATTTTATACCACATTATCCTTATTATTCTACTGGAGATATTTGGTCAAGTAATGATTTCTCTAGGGATTCAACTTTTCATCCCAAACACAGTATGTTGAATTCTTTTTTAAAATTTGACCTAGAAAGGCTTATATTTTCAGTTATAGATCCAAACCATAGTTTAGTAAAACTAACTGGATAGAATGTAAATGTATATATGTATATGTATATATGTATGTATGTGTATATATATATAGTATATGTAAGTATGTATAGTGTGTATGCATTGTCACCCTCTAGACTGTAGCTCACTGTGGGCAGGGAATATGTCTATTGGTTGTTATATTGTACTCTGCCAAGCATTTAGTACAGGGCTTTGCATGCAGTAGGTGCTCAACAAATATGATTGAATGAATGAATGTAGACTAATTGTTGAGCAAGGACTTTCACATTAAAATGAACTTGATTCCTTCACGTTATTACTTACCCAGCTGGGATTGTATAATCTGAATTTCCTTGTCTAGTGACGGTTTGATGAATAAAGTGGTAGGGGAAAAGAAGGAAGGAGAGGATGAATCTCATACAAATGTGAATGCAGAGGACCCGTGTGTAAGCACAGAACATGCCTACCAACTCTGTTGTGTTGTATTCAAACACTTAGCACACTACTCTGAATGTAGTAAATACTCAAAAAATTCCATTGATTGACTGAAGTAAGACTAAGATAATTCTTCATTAGCACCAATAGCAATCTGACACTCCTGCAATTTATTTATATTACTACAGTTATCTCCCAAGAGCTGAGATCAGCACACACAGTAGATTCTCAATAAATACTAGTGGTTTTGTTAACTTTGCTAAAATGCCAGTAAAACTATTTGCAGGTGTTTACTGCTGCTCATATTACATTAATGCCATAATGTCTAAATAATAATAATAATAAAAATAATAATTGTTATTATTATTATTATTATTATTGAAAAAAGTGATATTTGTTAAGCACTATGTTCCAAGCACTGTACTAAGTGCTGGGATAGATAAAATGAAAACAGATCAGCCTCTGTATCTGTGTCAGCTGGGACTAATGGTCTAAAGGGGGAAGGAGAACAGGTATTTCACCCCCATTCATTATATTATCCCTAATGCTTAGTATAGTAGTCTGCACACAATAAGTGCTCAATAGATAACATGAGTTGATTGATTGATCTTATAGATGAGGCACAGATAAATCAATTGACTTGCTCAAGTTCACACAGAAGGTAGGAAGTGGAACTGGGTTTAGAGTCCAAGGTTTCTGACTCCTAGGTTTGGCCTACTGGATAGAGCACTGGCCTGGGAGCCATAAGGTCATGGGTTCTAATCCCATTCTGCCACTTTTCTGCGGTGTGACCCTGGGCAAGTCACTTAATTTCTTTGGGTCTCAGTTCCCTCATCTGTAAAATGAGGATTAAGTCAGTGAACCCTATGTGGGACAGGGACTGCGCCCAACACAGTTATCTTGAATCTACTCCAGATATTAGTACAGTGCCAGGCATATAGTAAGAATACTTAAGAAATGCCATATTTTTTCCCACTAGTCAGAAGTTGTATACTAACCTGCACTTTGGCATTTGTTAAACACTTAATAGTTGCCAGGCACTTAACTAAGTGCTGGGTTAAAAAATACCAGCTAATTGGTTTGGACATCCCTGTACTAGGGGTGGCTCAAAGTCTTAATCCCCATTTCACAGATGAGGTAATTTAGGCATAGAGAAATGAAGTGACTTGTTCAAGGTCATACAGTGGATAAGTGGTGGAGTGGGATTAGAACACAGGTCCTTCTGACTCCCAGGCCTGCACTATGTCCACTAGGTCATGCTACTACTCATATGCATCGCTTAACCAATGCAGTACAACTTTCTTCCAACATCAGATTGTGTTCTATTAAAACAGATGTGTTGTAAAAACATTCCTTAATTTCCTAACAATGTTCATCCAAAATGCTTAGTCTAAGTATACATTTTGGAAGAACTGAGTATGACTCTTTATTCTATCGTGCAATCATTATACTTGCTTTATTTGAGCCAAAGCAGTGCAAGTATACCATCTAGTCATAGGAAATACAAGCTCAGTGCCTTCCTAATGCTATTATCATAGCATAATGGATAGAGCACAGGCCTGGAAGTCAGAAGGCCATACGTTCTAATCCCCACTCCATCACTTGTCTGCTGGGTGACCTTAGGCAAGTCATTTCACTTCTCTGTGCCTCAATTCCCTCATCTTTAAAATGGGGACCAAGATTGTGAGCCCCACTTGGGACAGGGACTGCATGCAACACGATTTGTTTTAATCCACTCCAGTACATAGTACAGTGTCTGACACATAGCTTATCAAATTGTGCTTTGTTGTATTTGTGCTTAACAAATACCACAATTATTATTATTATTCTCATCATTATTACTGTTGGATTAGTTAAGCACTGTTGTAAGTTCTGGGGTAGATACAAGTCAATCAGATTGGAAAGAGTTCCTGTCCCACATAGGACTCACAGTCTAAATTAGAGGGAGGAGGATTTAATCCCCATTTTACAATTGAGGAAACTGAGACACAGAGAAGTTAAGTGACTTGACCAAGGTCACATAGCAGGGAACTGGCAGAACCAGAAGTAGAACCCAGGTCCTCTGACTCCCAGGCCCATGCTCATTCCATTATGCCATACTGTAGCGACAAGGAGAAGGCTCACCTGCAATTTTATTTATTTATAGTAACTTCTGTATCCCCCTTTAGACTGTAAGCTCATTGTGGGCAGGAAATGTAACTGCACAAACACTTGGTACAGTGCTCTGCACACAGTAACTGCACAATAAATACAATCAACTGACTGACTAACTGACTTGGGCCGAGCATAAGTTGCAGGCTGAGGCCTAGTGTGTGATGAGGGCAGGTAAGTATAAAAGAAGATCTCAAGCTGAAACTTAGAGCCAGTCAACAGGTAGTCATGGTAGTATTTGAATTGGAGAGTGTTGTGAGTGGAATAGCATTTTAGGAGTAGATGCAGGCTCTGGAGTGAATTTTAACCTGAAATGGGAAGAATCTGGAAGAAGGGAGGTCATCAAAGAGGCTGATAGAGTAATCTAATTGGAGATGACAAGATCTTGAACCAAGGTGGTGGTTATTTGGGTGGAAAGCTTAGGTTAATTCTGAGCTGTATCATGTTGAATATACTGGCAAGATTTAGTGTGTAGAAATGAAATATTCATCATTATATTGATTCTGAGATTATGTGGTTTATTTGTGAAGGGTGCTAATAATTTCTGTAAGAGGGTTATCGGAGAATGAAATTCCTGACATACCACTGGATGAACAAATCTGACCTCTTACTGGGCAGCCTGGAAAATGTCCTAAATTCAGCAAGGTCCTAATAGCTAATATAAAACTGAGCCCAGGATGTCTTGACAGATATTTTAATGTTGCTCTTCACTGCCAAACATAGTTTATCTCTACTAGTCCAATATTTGTCTTCATTCATAATATATTATTGACTCTTAATGGTACTGCAGTGAGTATATTTAAGCTAATATGTTACGCATATATTATTACTTCCTTTATGTATATTTTATATAGTCAATTATTCCAACTGTATTTAATGGTCAAAAGAGGATGATGGAAGTGGGTTTACATTCCATTAAAAGATATCTGTGAAGAATGTTTATGTTCCTTATATTTGGGGTGACATCTCAATCGTCATGGTTATTGTTTATTAGATTTGGTGGGGCATGAATAAATCTTGGCTTGGTGAGAACATTTGAATAAAAGAATAGCAAATTTGGGGCAATATATTGGAGTCAATTTATTTAGTAATCTGGTTGCATAAGAGAATACTTTTAGCAACAGTTGATATTATTGTTGCTATATTATCTTGCACTGTGCCAGAAGATGCTCAAGGGAGTAAGTCTCAACAGTAACTGAGGGCACTTAATATAATAGAATCAAAAGATCCTTTGCAGTAGTGAAAACACTGGTTAATGTTTTTCAGCTTGGAGGTAAAGATGTTTATTGCAATGTAATCATAAACATTTTTCCATGTACTGAGGAATAGAAAAGGTAATCATCTTACAGTAAGCATACTATTCTTATTATATCTTTATGAAAACAATTTAGTTTAATTCATCAACTCTTTTGTGGATAAATATGAATGCTTATTTTTTCTCACTCTTTCTTCTTAGTTCACATTTCAAACTGACAGGAAACTTATCTGTGTTGAAATCTTCATCTGTCAAATTTTACCCCCCTTATTACTCAACCCTCTTTTGATGCTTTTACATAGTTATGGCTAAAATATAGTCTTCATATTCTTAATTCAATTCTGGGCTGTTTCGAATCTAAGAACCCAATTTTTCAGTCACAGTACAACATCACTGTAGAAGGGACTTGATGATTTGGATTTGCTATGAACTCTGCTATCTTCACTTGGATTGAAAGAGAGTGTGGTTTGATGATGTACGAGTCCCACTAGAATGAAAATCATGTGAGCAACAACATAGACAAGATGTGACTGCATTCTCCGTACTAAGTCTTCTCGTAATTTTGGCACTTAGGTTTGGACATTTTTCTCACTTTTAAACCTCCAGATTTAGAAGCACAGAGTGGGCTTTACAGACACGGAGAGCCCAAGGAGGGCAGAAAAACAGCATATCCTGAGAAGCAGCCGGGTCCAGTAGAAAGAGCCCAGGCCTCAGAGCCAAAGGATCTGAGTTCTAATCCCAACTCCACTACCTCTCTGCTGTGTGATTTTGGGTAAGTCACTTAACTTTTCCTGTGCCTCAGTTCCTTCATTTGCAAACTGGAGATTCACTATCTGTTCTTCCTCCTACTTGGGCCTCAGGTGGGACCTGTTGCCCAATTGTACCCTCTAAGCGCTTAGTACAGTGCTCTGCACACAATAAGTGCTCAATAAATATGATCGAATGAAATGTGATTGAATGTATCTACCCAGGATATCTTGCACCTACTTGGCATATAGTAAGCATGTAACAAATACCACAGTTATTATCATTATTATCATTACCATTAGTATGTGGGAATAATGATAATAATAACAATGAGAGGAGATCTGCATGCACTTTGTAGTGGTTGGAAAATTACCCAGGGACCACACAAGAATGCTTCCTCCATTAGAAAAACAACCCCTCCATGACCAACCTTGCTTTACTGAGAAAATGGACAAGAGGGAAAAGAGAAGGAGTGAAGGGAGAGAAGCTTATTTCTTTTCTTCCAAAAATTACCACTGGAAAGACATATTATTAAGCTCTGCCTTGAAAATGAAAAATGATTTTTCTTATTTCAAAAGGTTGTATAATGTTTCAAAAGAAATGGCTTGAAAAAGAAAAGAAAACTTGCTTTCAGTCAGCATTGGTTTTGGAAGGTTTTCATGCTTTTCTGGTCTGTTATGTTTGAATTTGCTTTTTCCTAGTACCAGTTTCATGTACCTAGCTTTTGCTCTGAATGAAATTGTAGTGTAATGTAAGGAACTAATATCATTCAATTATGATTTCCACACAAGGCCAATTCCCACTGCAGCTTTCATGTGAGGGAATTTATGATGACATATTTTGAAATTGAGCCAAATCCCCTTTACAAGGTGAGGAGGAGGAATTAGAGTGGGAACAGGAGAGCAAGGTGTTCTTGCCTTAAAGGCTTATCCAAAGCATTCTGTTTTTATATTATTTCTGAAGCTACTTTAGTCACATTGAGATGCATCAATAGCATTTGTATATGGAAAACAATTTATTTTCTCAACTACTTAAGGAACTTAGTATGTTTAATTGTTTTGAAAAATAAACGTATATGTAAAGAAAGTTGTCCATTTGGATTGTTTACCTGAGATTCTATATTTTTGGGGAGGGTATTTGTTAAGTGATTACTATGTGTCAAGCACTGTTCTAAGCACTGGAGTAGTTACAAGTTATTGAGGATGGGTAGAGTCTCTGGCCCACCTGGGGCTCACAGTCTGAGTAGGAAGGAAAACAAGTTTTGAATCTCCATTTTGCAAGTTGGGGAAATTGAGGCACAGAAAATTAAGTGACTTACATATGGTCACAAAGTGAGCAAGTTGCACAACAGGGTTTAGAACACAGGTCATCTGGTTTCCAGGCCCATGCTTTATCCAGTAGGACTTGCTACTTTCCTTCATGAGAAGATAATGCTCTTGACATAGATCATTACTTAGAAATGACCACTATGTCAATCAGCTGAGGAGTTTTATTCCCTTTGATTACATAGGCAAAATGAGACCCAGGAAATTTGTCATTCTACTAAGATCATTTAGAAAAGGAATAATAATAATGATAATGGCATTTTGAAGCACTTACTATGTGCTAAGGCACTGTACTATGCACTGGGGTGGATACAAATAAGTCGAGTTGAACACAATCCCTATCTCACATGGGGCTCACAGTCTTCATCCTCATTTTATAGATGAGGTAACTGAGGTGCAGAGAGGTAAAGTGATTTGTCCACGGTCAAATGGCAGACAAGTGGTGGACCTGGCATTAGAACCCATGACCTTCTGACTCCCAGGTCCATGCTCTTTCCACCACACCAGGCTGTGGGCAAGGAATTTTTCTACAGACTCTGTTACATTGTGCTCTCCCAAGTGTTTAGTACAGTGCTGGGCACACAGTAAGCACTCAATAAATATGATTAATTGATTGATAGCCCCTGGTCTTCCAACTTTCAATCAAGTGCAATATGAACTTCAGGTCTTCACCTCTTTGCGAACTATAATTATTATGCTAGAAGTGTGAAGTAAGAAGTGTGAAGTACATAAGGAGGCATGTTTTGAAAATGTGCTTTAGGTTAACCAGCTCTGAAGGCTTAGCTCTTCTACACATAGTGGATGATAAACGTTCAGAATTTATGGTTTCAGAAAGTTGTACAGGTAGATAATATTAGCAGATTCAAGACAGGGTTGTATAAATGAATGGATGAATGCTCTATAATGTATAAATGAATGGATGAATGATCTATAATGGGCTATAAAGAGAAAATCAGGGCTGGAAAGGGTAAATGTTGGTGCATTCCTAAACATTGAGATGCTTCAATAAGGGCACTCAGCAATCAATAAATCGATGATATATATTGAGCACTTACTCCATGTAGCACTAAGCACTAAGTACTAAGCACTTGGGAGAATACAATGAAACACAGTTGGTAAGCACACTATTTGCACACAAAGCGCTTACTGTCTAGAGGGGAAGACAGGCCTTAACATAATAAATAAGTAAATAATCACACAGTTCCCATTGCCACAACTGGAGACTATTTTCACCTACTTCGCTGGCAACTTCTCATCCACATTCTACCTCTGGCCTGGAATCCTTCCCTCTTTGTACCCAACAGATGATTGTTCTCTCACTTTCAAAGCCTTATTGAAGGCAAATCTCCTCCATGAGGCCTTCCCAAACTAGGCCCTCATTTCCTCATCTTCCACTCCTTTCCACATCACCCTTGCACTGGGATTTTCACCCTATACTAACCCCATCAGTCCCACAGCACTTATTTACATATCCATAATTTATTTATTTATATTGTTGTATTAATGGACTCCTCTCTCAGGGTATCACCTGGAAAGTTTCCAGGACTCTACCAGTCTCGACTATGTGAGAAAGAGTCAAGCAGAAGAATACCTATTCCATTCCTAGCTTGGGCAGTGGCTAGCAAATGGAAGGCAATCTACTACAAGCCAAAACTCAACTGTGCGAAGCAGCAGCAGCATGGGATCTAGGAAACGGTGGAGACTCAAGTTGACTCTGTGTAAACCACTTCTTTATTTTTAGAAAGAACTCTCTTTGGATCCACTACCAGAACAACTCCAGATGGAGGTGGGGCATTCTGGGAGAGATGTGTCCATGGTGTTGCTACAGGTGGGAGACGACTCGACGGCATAAGACAAGATTAATGAACCATGTCTAATGCCTCTCCATGTATTTTTTCTAATTGCTTAGTTCAGGGCTTTTCAGACAGTAAGTGCTTAATAAATTCTACTTTTGAGTCACTTCAAACTTAGAAAGATGAAGAGGGGCGAAGATGGAAGATAAGGATCAGGATGGTGGGAATAAGAAACTGAGGAATAATAAAAATAATAAAGAGAGGAAGGGATGGATCTAGAAAACTGTGGAGGAAAAACCAACAGGATTTGAAGATGAACTGCATGTGAGAGGTATGAATCAGAAGAGTCATAAATGACTTCAGGGACAGGGAGAATGGCAGGAAAATGAAGGTTTGAGAATGAATCCCACAATCCCCAAATACGAGTTATTCTGGAGCTCCTAAACACACATGCCTGATAATAGACAATAAAGGAGAATTTCACAGAGCACTGCAGAGACGTCCCCAATCAACACACACTCATATATACAGGCACATATATATATATATATAGCACAGGCTTCAGACTGTAAGAGACATTACTACTCAGAGTACATCATCACGGGGGTGATATTTGCTTTTGAGATGGGGTGACCTCTCAAAACTCTGGAGATTTTTATCATCATGAATTTTTTTTGGAACTTTTGAAGAATTGCAATTGCAAGATCTGAATTAGTGATATATCTCCAGAGGTGACAGTTCCAGGCAATGAGTTTTATATCTTTCTATTTTTTTACTTTCTCCTTATCTGTAATTTATTTTATTGTCTGTCTTTCCCACTAACTGTAAATTCCTTGAGGGCAGGGATCATGTCTACTAACTCTAGTGTCCTTTCTCAAGAATTCTGTGTAGTGTTCTTCACAGAGAAAGAACTCAATGAACATTATCAATCAATCAATCAATCATGTTTATTGAGTGCTTATTATGTACTAAGTGCTTGGGAGAATATTATGGATTCATTGGTCGGTTGGATATGTTCAGGTGGGAGAAAAATAGGTTAGGGAGGACTACAATACATCGTTCCTAACGAAGTCAATAAGTCACATTGCACATCATCACTGGCTGTCATGTGATCCTAGAGAAGGAGACAGTTATTCCTCTCTTCAGGGTGGTCAAACGTCTAAA
Source organism: Tachyglossus aculeatus (assembly GCF_015852505.1). Taxonomy (NCBI): domain Eukaryota; kingdom Metazoa; phylum Chordata; class Mammalia; order Monotremata; family Tachyglossidae; genus Tachyglossus; species Tachyglossus aculeatus. The sequence continues at coordinate 105,131,171 of NC_052068.1, forward strand.
GCTAAACTTGATCATATAGAATACCTGCCAGAAGCAAACCTTGTCAACAGAAACTATCTATGTGTCTGCATTCCCAGAGGAAGAGCAAGCACCCTGGCCTAGTGGTCTGAGTAGGCAGACTCAAGTTGTCATTTCCCCTTGTTGGGGCTTCTCTCTGAAGAGAGGCAGGGGTTCAAATCCTATTTCTGACATTGCTCCCCCTCTTGACGGTAAATTCAGAGGGGACAGGGGATGTTTCAGTTACATTGTCATATTGTAGTCTCCCAAGTGCTCCAAATACTCTTCCAGGCACGTAGTAAGTGCTCAATAAATATGATGGATGGGTTGATTGATTTATACATGAATAGCAAAGCTTTTTTATGCTTATATATACAGAACCCATGGTATCTATGACTGTGTAGAATTAAACTCTCTATCTAATGACGAATTTGCTTCTGTTCTTTTGGTCTAGGAATATCCATCATCCATTTTTCAGCTTTGAGGGAAATTTCCCATCCTGGTGATTTGCAAATCATCCTGGTGCTTTGCTCAGTGAATGTAACAAATGCCAAATGGAGATCCCAGAAGAGATGGGAATGCTGATTTCTGATCTCTCACAGATGACTGGGAATGAAAGTTGAACAGGATGTTGTCATTGCAGAAGCCAGATTTCAGAATAGGTTAACCTCATGCTAAAGAGTATTAAATGCCATTTGCCTTCCTGTTTTCATGCTTGAAATGATGAGGGGAAACCAGAGCACTGTGACTGACTTCATTCTTCATCCTGGGTTTTTCTAACTTTCCCAAACTGCAGTTTCTTCTCTTTGTGGTGCTTTTAATCATTTACTTAATTATTCTGGTAGGAAACATGGTCATTGTCTTCATCATCACCCTGGAACAGAGTCTTCACGTTTCTATGTACTTATTCCTGAGGATCTTGTCCATCTTAGAAACTTGCTTCAGTGGAACGATTGTCCCTAAAATGCTTGTGATTCTTTCAACGGATCACAAAACCATTTCGTTTGTCAGTTGTGTGGTGCAAATGTATTTCATTCTGTTCCTAGGGGTTACAGAATGCTTTCTCCTATGTGCAATGGCCTATGATCACTACGTGGCCATCTGTAATCCCCTGCATTACCCTGTCTTTATGACTAAAGCAGTTGTCCCCTAGCTAGCATCGGGTTCTCCAATTTCTGAATCAGTTATTGCCATAATCTAAACTCCTTGGGTATTTAGCTTTCTATTTTGTGGCCACAATAAAATTAACCACCTCTTCTGTGAAACTACCCCGGTACCGGAACTGGTGTGTGCAGACACCTTCCTTTATGAAATCTATGCCTATATAGGCACCATTTCAGTGGTTATGCTTCCTTTCCTGGTGATACTTCCGTCCTACATTTGCATCCTCTACACTATTCTGAAAATATCTTCGACAGCAGGAAGACAAAAAACCTTCTCCACCTGTGCTTCTCATCTGACTTCTGTGACCCTGTTCTATGGCCCAGCTAATCTCACCTACTTGCAACCAAAGGCCAGTTACACTGCAGAGAGCAAGGAATTGCTCTCTCTGGCATATTCTCTGCTCACCCCCCTGCTAAATCCTCTCATCTACAGTTTGAGAAGCAGTGAAATGAAAGGTGCACTGAAGAAAATATTGAGAAGAAAACTGTGTTCCCCAGAACTGTAGAAATTTTAATGGTTTGCCATAGAACATGTCTTTTTGAAGAATAAGTTAGATCTATTGTGAGGTAGAACTGGAGAGTTCAGAAGGCATTGTTTAGGCTTAAATGTGAATGGGTAAACACATGTGATTAATTCCACACTGTATTTTGAAACTTACAACAAAGCGCTTAAGGAACATTTTTGGAAATATTGCTAGGTTTATTTTTATGTTCTAATAGATGGAGGTGAAAAAGATTGTTTAAACCCCCTGAATGAGGAATAATGATCAGGGGGTTGGAGCAGGAGGGAAAGGGTAGTGAACCTAAGTTAGAATTAAAGCTATCTGAAGCTTTTCCTTTCTTGGCAATAAGCAGACTCTCTTTGATGTTCTGTTAATCATCAGGCCATAACTAGCAGCCATATTTTGTTTTACAATCTAAGTACTACTCTCGTCACTGATTTTCCATCAATTTCTCCTACTTCATCCTCCTTCCCTGACTTTCCCTTACACCTCAAGGCAGAAATCCAGTCTTCAGGGTCAGATTCGGGTTGCAGTTTGGCCTAAGGAATCCACCCTGTGAATCCTGCTATTCTTATAATGCAGTAAGGCTTTCAAAGCTGGTCAGATTTTAAAGATGAGAGGGGCTTTCAGGATCCAGGTCTGCAGCCCTGGGGTTACCTCCTGGGGTGTTCTGGGGGAATCCCACTGATTCTGTCAATCTTTGATTTGGATCTGAGTCCCCAAATCACTTGTGTGTACCAGAACCCCCAAATCTGCTCTCTCCCATTCTGCCATTACCTCATCTCTGGCCCCCTGCCTCTCTTCCTCCCTAGAGTTCAGGATCTTGGCAGGGTGGATACCTGTACCATCAAAGTCCCCACACTTATGAAGGATTTTCCTTGTCTGGCTCTCCTGTTCAAAATATGAATCTTCTCCACCAGAGCTTGTGTGAGGGGCATTAAAGCACCTTCTACCATCTTGCCTCTCTGTCTCCGATAACTGTAGTTGAAAATGGAACCAAAATCCAGTTTGGTCAAAGCGTGGAAGAATTGCACAGTTCTAATTCTCTTGGTTTTGGAGGGACAAATTGGGCTCATAGTTAATTATTTAAAAGAAATCAAATTCTTCCATGTTTACAAATATGAATCTATACACAGACAAAGATCTATGTGTATATATATGTATGTATCTTATGATATGACATAGTCCTATTTCAAACTCTTCAGCACAAAGAAGAATGCATATATATGCATATACACTGTATGTGGAAAACATTCATATATAGATATATTCACTTGTATGTAAGTACATACATGAGAACATGTGTATATATGAATCTCATAAGTGCACATGTTCGTGTGCAAGTGAACACATGCATATGCACATAGATACATGTAAACATACGTGTATAGGACAATAAGCCATGTTTTCTTCTCCAGCCACAGAATGGAAGCAATGAAACTTCCTGGAATGGAAGCAGTGATTATCTTCCTTCTCCCTTTTTGCCCCAAGATTCTCCAGGTGATTGGGGTTTTACAGAGAAGGAGCATGACTTAATGGAAAGAACATGGGCCTGGGAGTTGGAGGTTATGGCTTCTAGTCCTAACTTTGCCACAAGTCTGCTGTGTGATCTTGGGCAAGTCGCTTAACTTCTCTATGCCTCAGTTACCTTATCTGTAAAATGGGAATCAAGATTATGAGTCCCATGAGGGACATGGACTGTGTCCAACCTGTTAACCTTATCTCTACCCTAGCACTTAGAACCGTGCTTGGCACATACTAAGCACTTAACAAATACCACAATTATCATTATTATTATTACCTTCCAATCCCCAGATTTACATAGCCACCGCCAATCAATTAACCATCCAATATTATTTATTGAGCTCTAACCGTGCAGAGCACTGTACTAAGTGCTTGGAAAACTACAATGCAATAGACTGGGTAGTCACAATCCCTGCCCACAAGGAGTTTACAATTTAGAAGGGGAGATAGACATTAAAATGAATACATAGAGGAAATGGCAGTGTATAAGGATATGTATTTAAGTGCTGTGGAGCTGGAGGTGGAGTAAATATCTAAGTGTTTAAGGGATAAAGACCCAAGTGTATGAGTGATGCAGAGGGGATGGTAAATAGGTTGAGGAAATTAAGGGTTAGTTAGGGAGGGTTTCTTGTAGGAGATTTTACTTTAGTAGGAATTTGAAGATAGGGAGAATGGTGCTCCATGAATGTGAAATGGGAGGGAGTTCCAGGTCAGAAGGAGGATATAGGTAAGAGTCCGGCCCCAAGGCAGGTAAAATTGAGATACAGAGAGTAGGTTGGTGTCAGAGGAGGGAAATGGGCAGCCTGGGTTGTAAGAAATAATGATAATAATAATAATAATAATAATAATGATAATAATAATAATAATAATAATAATAATAATAATTGTATTTGTTAACTTACTCTGTTCCAGGTACTATACTAAGCACTGGGCTGGATACAAGCAAATCGGGTTAGACACAGTCCCTGTCCATGGGGCTTACAGTCTCACTCCCCATTTTACAGATGAAATAACAGAGGGCCAGAGAAATGAAGGGACTTGCCCAAGGCATTAGAACACCTGACCTTCTGACTCCCAGGTTTATGCTCTATCTGCTGGGTAAAGTAGGTGAGGGAGAACTGATTTAATGGCTTCAAGCTAATGGTAGAGTTTCTCTTTGCTGTGGACATGGATGGGCAAACACTGGATGCTCTTGAGTGGGGAGACGTCCTTTAGAAAAGAAGGTTCTGGGCAGCAGAGTGAAGAAAGGACTGGAGCAGGGAGAGACAGGAGGCAGGGACGTCAGTGATAGGTCTATGCAATAGTTAAGGTGGGATATGATAAGTGCTTTGATTAACGGATTTTAGCAAGGTGGTGAAAGTAGAACCAACAGGATTTGGTGACAGTCTGAATATCTAGGTGGAATGAGAGAGATAAGTGGTGCTTCACTCCATAGAAACTACCCTCTCAAAGGTCATCCGTGACCCTGGCCTTGGGGTAGAGTGTCTAAAAGGTGCATGGCTATGGGCAGGAAAGTTCTAGGCCAGGGAGTGTTTCCAGGTTACTTAGGGCCCCAGGATCTCAAAATCCGTGGGCCCTGACATTCGGTCCATAGAAGGGACAGAACAGAACTTTACCTTTTTCTACCCAAGCCCTATCCTCCCCATGACTTTCCCATCACTGTAGTTTAGAAACAACACCATCATCCTTCCTGTCTTCCAAGCCCCCAACCTTGGCACTGTTCGTTCATTCATTCTTTCAATCATATTTATTGAGTGCTTACTGTGTGCAGAGCACTGCACTAAGTGATTGGGAAGTACACTTCATCTCTCTCATTCAACCCACACATTCAATCAGTCATGAAATTCCATTGGTTCTATCTTCTCAATGTAACGTCCCCATACAAAGTGCTACTATGTACCCCTCCAATCAAAAGGGTTCTTCACTCAAGGACACCTTCCCTGCTATATAAACGTGCTTACAGCATTCTTCACCTCCTTTTTTCTCAGGCTGTAGATCATGGGATTCAATATGGGGATTACCGCTGTATAGAATAAAGAGGTCAGTTTTTCCTAGTCCGGGGAGTAGCTGGAGTTCGACCGCTCATACAGGAAGACTTTGGTCCTGTAGAAAATGGTCACAGCTGCCAGGTGGGAAGTTCATGTAGAAAAAGCTTTGTGCATCCCTTTGGCAGAGCCAATCATCAAAATGGCAGCCAGGATGATATATAAGAAAGGAGGATTTTTAGGGATGTGAACATACCCAGGAAGATTGCAAACAGGAGTAGTACAATCTAGTTGATGTGGAGTTTGGAGCAGGACTGTTTCAGCAGGAGAGGGAGGTTACAGAAAAAGTGGTTGACGACATTGGAGGCACAGAAAGATAGACAGAACATCAGAATGGTTTGCATTCACAAAACCCATGACGTAATATCCAATCACGAGCTGGGCACAGATTTTGGGTGACATGGTAACCGCATAGATCAGTGGGTTACAAATCACGACATAATGGTCATAAGCCATTGCTGCCAAAATGTAGCATTCTGTGCTTGCAAAGATGACAAAAAAATACATCTGGGTAGCACAGCCACTGAAAGAAATGACTTACCCTTCCTTAAGAAGTCTGATAGCATGTATGGAGTGACAGCGTAGAAATAACCAAGATCCACTAGAAACAGATGACTGATAAAAAAAGTACACGGGAGAGTGAAGTCGAGGGTCAATCCAAAAAAACAAGATCATTCCAAGATTCCCCGCTAACGTTACAAGATAGATCCTCCAAAATGTCCTGGAACATGCGATCTTCATCCATGTATTATCAGTCAGGCCCAAGAGGATGAACTCTGCAACTGAGGTATGGTTTCCACCAAACATCTCACCTCCAGGACTCATGCTCATTGTAGTTTTAAAGTAGAATCCGATTCTACTTGGAGAAGTACTACTTGGATTGGAGAAGTCAATCACTTTGCCCCCTCCTACCTTACCTCATTGGTCTCCTCCTACTGCAGCCCAGCCTACATACTCCCTTCCTCTAGCATTACTTACTCATTGTGCCCCGATCTCACCTACTTTGCTGTCTATCTCTTACCCACGTCTTTCCCATAACCTGAAACTTCCTTCCCTTCCATATACGTCAGATCACCATTCTCCCTACCTTCAAAGACTCAGTAAGGTCACATCTCCTCCAAGAATCCTTCCCTGATTAAGCCCTTTTTTCCCCTCTCCCTTCTGCACCATCTGTTTACTTGGATGGGTGACCTCTGGACATTTGATGTTCACTACTCATTCATTCATTCATTCAATCGTATTTATTGAGTGCTTACTGTTCATTCATTCATTCATTCAATCATATTTATTGAGCACTTACTGTGTGCAGAGCACTGTACTAAGCGTTTGGGAAGTACAAGTTGGCAACATACAGAGACGGTCCCTACCCAAGAATGGGCTCACAGTCTAGAAGGGGGAGACAGACAACAAAACAAAACACATTAATAAAATAAAATGAATAGAACAGAAAATATGAACAAGTAAAATAAATAGAGTAATAAATCTGTACAAACATACATAAAGGTGCTGTGGGGAGGGGAAAGAGGTAGGGCAGGGGGGATGCGGAGGGGGAGAGGAAGGAGGGTGCTCAGTCTGGGAAGACCTCTTGGAGGAGGAGAGCTCTCAGTAGGGCTTTGAAGGGAGGAAGAGAGTTAGCTTGGCGGATGTGCAGAGGGAGGGCATTCCGGCCAGCGGGAGGACATGGGCTGTGGGTCAACGGCGGGACAGGTGAAAACGAGGCACAGTGAGGAGGTTAGCGGCAGAGGAGCAGAGTGTGCATCCTGGGCTGTAGAAGGAAAGAAAGGATGTGAGGTAGGAGGGGGCGAGGAGATGGAGAGCCTTGAAGCTGAGTGAGGAGTTTTTGCCTGATGTGTAGGTTGACTGGTAGCCACTGAAGATTTTTGAAGAGGGCAGAAACATGCCCAGAGCGTTTCTGCACAAAGATGATCCGAGTAGCAGCGTGAAGTGCAGACTGAAGTGGGGAGAGACAGAAGGATGGGAGATTAGAAAGGAGGCTGATGCAGTAATCCAGTCGGGATAGGATGAGAGATTGAACCAGCAGGGTAGTGGTTCGGATGCAGAGGAAAAGACGAATCTTGGCGATGTTGCAGAGGTGAGACTGGTAGTTTTTTGTGAGGGATTGGATGTGAGGGCTGAACGAGAGAGCAGAGTCGAGGATGACACCAAGGGTGCGGGCTTGTGAAACAGGAAGGATGGTAGTGCCATCTACAGTGATGGGAAAGTCAGGGAGAGGGCAGGGATTGGGAGGGAAGATAAGGAGTTCAGTCTTGGACATATTGAGTTTTAGATGGCGGGCAGACATCCAGATGGAGATGTCCTGAAGGCAGGAGGAGACCCGAGCCTGAAGGGAGGGAGAGAGAGCAGGGGCAGAGATGTAGATTTGGGTGTCAATCAATCAATCAATCGTATTTATTGAGCTCTTACTGTGTGCAGAGCACTGTACTAAGCCCTTGGGAAGTACAAATTGGCAACATATAGAGAGAGTCCCTACCCAACAGTGGGCTCACAGTCTAAAAGGGGGAGACAGGGTGTCATCAGCGTAGAGATGATAGTTGAAGCCATGGAAGTGAATGAGTTCACCAAGGGAGTGAGTGTAGATAGAGAACAGAAGAGGACCAAGAACGGACCCTTGAGGAACTCCTAGAGTAAGGGGATGGGAGGGGGAGGAGGAGCCCGCAAAGGAGACTGAGAATGAACTGCCGGAGAGATAAGAGGAGAACCAGGAGAGGACAGAATCTGTGAAGCCAGGTTGGATAGCGTGTTGAGGAGAAAGGGGTGGTCCACAGTGTCGAAGACAGATGAGAGGTCGAGGAAGATTAGGATAGAGTAGGAGCCGTTGGATTTGGTAAGCAAGAGGTCATTGGTGACCTTTGAGAGGACAGTTTCTGTGGAATGTAGGGACAGAAGCCATATTGGAGGGGGTCGAGGAGAGAGTTGGCATTGAGGAATTCGAGGCAGCGCATGTAGATGACTCGTTCAAGGAGTTTGGAAAGGTGTGGGAGGGAGATACGTTGATAACTAGAAGGGGAGGTGGGGTCAAGAGAAGGTATTTTAGGATGGGGGAGATGTGGACATATTTGAAGGCAGAGGGGAAGGAACCAGTGGGGAGTGAGCCATTGAAGATGGAAGTTAAGGAGGAAAGGAGGGACGGGGCAAGAGATTTCATAAGGTGAGAGGGAGTGGGGTCAAAAGCACAGGTGGCCAGAGTAGCACTTGAGAGGAGGGAAGAGATCTCATCTGAGGTTACTCTTGGGAATGATGGGAGAGTGTAGTAGAGAGGGTTGAGAGCAGGGGGGTTGGACAAGGGGGAGGAATGACTTTGGGAAGCTCAGACCTGATGGAGTTAATTTTACTAATGAAGTAGGAGGCCAGATTGTTAGGGATGAGGGAAGGAGAAGGGGGAGGAACATGGGGCCTGAGAAGGGAGTTAAATGTATGGAGGAGCTGATGGGGATGATGGGCATGGGCGTCAATAAGGGAGGAGAAATAGTTTTGTCTGGCAGAGGAGAGAGCAGAGTTAAGGCAGAAAAGGATCAACTTGGAGTGAACGAGGTTGCCTTGGTGTTTAGACTTTTGCCAGCAGCGTTCAGCAGCTCGAGCATAAAAGCGAAGGAGGCAGGCCGTGGCAATGATCCAGTGCTGTGGGTTAGTGGTACGAGTGTGACAAATGGAAAGGGGAGCGAGCTAGTCGAGCTGAGTAGAGAGGGTAGAGTTGAGAGCAGTAATCTGATCATCAGGATTCGGTAGAGAAGAAAGGATGCTCAACCACGCAGCAGTTATGTACATATCTATGAATTCTATATTATAAATTATTTACAGTAATGTTGTCTCTCTCTTTAGATTATAAATTCATTTTGCCCAGGAAATGCATCTAGCACCTCTATTGTATTGTACTCTCACAAGTGCTTAATACGGTGTGCTACCCATAGTAAGCGCTCAATAAATACCATTGATGTTGAAGACGTTGATGATGACAAATCAAACACGGGAAATGGACTCACAACTTTGTCTAAGTTGGTGTCACACCGGAGATCACCAGTAGGTGTCGCCTCCACTCCCAGCCACAAATTCTTTCCTTCTTCAAAACTCCCTGTGTTGATAATAGACAGCAGTATGTTAGAATCGATAATTGTTAGGTAAAGCTACTTTTTCTACTCATCCAGGTTTCTCTCCCCACACAGTTCCCTCGCACTCTATAGCATCGTTTACCCTTTTAAAAAATTGAAAAGAAGCATCCTTGCCTAGTAGATGGAGCATGGGCCTGGGAGTCAGAAGAACTTGGGTTTTAATCCCAGCTCTTCCACTTGTCCGTTGTGTGATCTTGGGCAAGTCACTCAACTTATCTGAGCCTCAGTTACCTCATTTGTAAAATGGGGATTAAGGCTGTGAGCCCCATGTACGATATGGGCTGTGTCCAACCTGATTAGCCTGCATCTACCCCACAGCTTAGTACAGTGCCTGGCACATAATAAGGGTTTAACAAATACCTTTTTTAAAAAAAACAAGACTTCCTCATGGGCAGGCTTTCAGACCCTAGGGAGTTCTAGGATCGTTTTTCTGCCAAAGGTTTCAGTCCACATTTCCCCACTCCTCAAGAACCTCCAGTCATTGCCCATCCACCTCGGCATCCAACAGAAATTCCTTACTATTGGCTATAAAGTACTCAAACACCTTGCCTAATGAATGCCTACCTGCTCTATTATATTGCACTTTCTCAGTCACTGAGTATAGTGCTCTGCATGCAGCAAGCACTCAATAAATATGACTGATTGATTGATTGTAGGTGCGGTACGCTTGAAGATGGGCATGGTGGCATGAAGGATAGCTCTCCATAGACCATACTGTCTCATGAAGACTTTGAACGAACCCTCTCTCTACATTCTATGCCAGCAGGGAGAGCAGGGATGGGAAGGGGGCTCAATTTGGTGAGGGTGGGTGTGGGTGAGCATTTAAGCCTGAGTTGGGAGCACATTTAGGAGGATGGAACACTCCAATTCCCTAAACCCATTCTGTCCATCCCCATGCTTTAGTCACTTAATCCATACTGCCCGGGCTTGGGGAACTGGGGAACCTTCCCATGGGAAACTTTGTTGGCCAGAATAATGCAAAAAAAAAGTAGGGTTGGGATGGTATAGGACAGAATAATAATGATAATGATGGTATTTGTTAAGTGCTTACTATGTGCCAAGCACTTCTCTGAAAAGGGTCAGGAGAAGGGAGAAGAGCAAGATGATGCAAAGTGAAAAGCAACACTACTGGAGAATTATCACCCAGGAAATAGACAGTTGACAGGCGCAGACTTCTTCCTGGGAATGGAAGTATCATCTTCAGGTCTTTCCAAGTGGCATGCTTCCGGTTGGACATTTCTTATTCTTGTAGCTATCCATTCTCCCTGTTACTACTATTTCCTTGATAGTAACTCTGGTTTTATGAGGAAAAATGAGGTCAATAACTCAGGCAAACCATAAATATGTTCTTGACCCAGGGTTCACTTCTCCCACAGGGTTCTTCTTCTCCCACTCCCCCAGACTCACCGGAAAAGGAGGAGGTGTCGGTTTCCTTCTCGCCCCCCAATGTCGCTTTCGCACTATCCCTCCTCCCCCTTCCCTTTCCTTCCCTTCCTTTGAAGCCCACATTATTCGCCTCTACCACCCCCTCCAGATTCTTGTAGCCATCATCTACCGCCCTCCCGGCCCCACTTCCAACTTCTTTAACGACTTTGACCCCTTCCTCACCTTCCTTCTCTCCTTCTCCATGCCCACTCTGATCCTCGGAGAGTTCAATATCCACATGGATATCCCTAATGACTCCTCTGCCGCCCACCTTCTATCTCTCCTTGACGCTGCCAACCTCTTCCTCCACCCCACCTCACCCACTCACCAACTTGGTCATACCCTCGACCTCATCATCTCCTACCGCTGCACTGTGTCCACCCTCACCAAATCTGTAATCCCTCTCTCTGATCATAATCTTCTCACCTGCCTCCTCACTCACACTCCTTTCCCCTGTAAATCCGTATTCCTCCCTCACAGAGATCTCCGCTCTCTGGACCCCACCCATCTTTCGGAGTGCCTCACACCCCACATCGCCGCCCTCTCCTCTCTACCCAGTCTTGATGATCAGATTACTGCTCTCAACTCTACCCATTCTACTCAGCTAGACTCACTCGCTCCCCTTTCCCTTCGCCGCTCTCGCACCACTAACCCACAGCCCTGGATCATGGCCACTGTCTGCCTCCTTCGCTCTTATGCTCGAGCTGCCGAACGCTGCTGGCGAAAGTCTAAACACCATGCCAACCTCGTTCACTTCAAGTTTATCCTTTCCTGCCTTAACTCAGCCCTCTCTTCTGCCAGACAAAACTATTTCTCCTCCCTTATTGACACCCATGCCCATCACCCCCGCCAGCTCTTCCGTACATTCAACTCCCTTCTCAGGCCCCCGGTTCCTCCCCCTCCTCCTTCCCTCACCCCCAACGATCTGGCCTCCTACTTCATTAACAAAATTAAATCCATCAGGTCCGACCTCCCCAAAGTCTCTTCCCCCCTTTCTCCAACCCCCCGGCTCTCAACACTCTCTGCTACTCTCCCATCCTTCCCAGCGGTATCCTCAGAGGAACTCTCCTCCCTCCTCTCAAGTGCTACTCCAGCCACCTGTGCTTCTGACCCCATTCCCTCTCATCTTATGAAATCTATCGCTCCATCCCTTCTCCCCTCCTTAACTTCCATCTTCAACCACTCACTCTCCACTGGTTCCTTCCCTTCTGCCTTCAAACATGCCCATGTCTCTCCCATCCTAAAAAAACCCTCTCTTGACCCCACCTCACCTTCTAGTTATCGCCTCATATCCCTCCTACCATTCCTTTCCAAACTCCTTGAACGAGTTGTCTACACGCGCTGCCTAGAATTCCTCAACAACAACTCTCTCCTCGACCCCCTCCAGTCTGGCTTCCGTCCCCTTCATTCCACAGAAACTGCCCTCTCAAAGGTCACCAATGACCTCCTGCTTGCCAAATCCAACGGCTCATATTCTGTCCTAATCCTCCTCGAACTCTAAGCTGCCTTTGACACTGTGGACCACCCCCTTCTCCTCAACACGCCATCTGACCTTGGCTTCACAGACTGCATCCTCTTCTGGTTCTCCTCATCTCTCCAGTCGTTCTTTCTCAGTCTCTTTTGTAGGCTCCTCCTCCCCCTCCCATCCTCTTACTGTGGGGGTTCCCCAAGGTTCAGTGCTTGGTCCCCTTCTGTTCTCAATCTACACTCACTCCCTTGGTGACCTCATTCGCTCCCACGGCTTCAACTATCATCTCTATGCTGACAACACCCAGATCTACATCTCTGCCCCTGCTCTCTCCCCCTCCCTCCAGGCTCGCATCTCCTTCTGCCTTCAGGACATCTCCACCTGGATGTCCGCCCACCACCTAAAGCTCAACATGTCGAAGACTGAGCTCCTTGTCTTCCCTCCCAAACCTTGTCCTCTGCCTGACTTTCCCATCTCTCTTGACGGCACTACCATCCTTCCCGTCTCACAAGCCCACAACCTTGGTGTCATCCTCGACTCCGCTCTCTCATTCACCCCTCACATCCAAGCCGTCACCAAAACCTGCCGGTCTCAGCTCCGCAACATTGCCAGGATCCGCCCTTTCCTCTCCATCCAAACTGCTACCCTGCTCATTCAAGCTCTCATCCTATCCCGTCTGGACTACTGCACCAGCCTTCTCTCTGATCTCCCATCCTCGTGTCTCTCTCCACTTCAATCCATACTTCATGCTGCTGACCGGATTATCTTTGTCCAGAAATGCTCTGGGCATATTACTCCCCTCCTCAAAAATCTCCAGTGGCTACCAATCAATCTGCGCATCAGGCAGAAACTCCTCACCCTGGGCTTCAAGGCTCTCCATCAAATCGCCCCCTCCTACCTCACCTCCCTTCTCTCCTTCTACTGCCCAGCCCGCACCCTCCGCTCCTCCGCCGCTAATCTCCTCATTGTACCTCGTTCTCGCCTGTCCCGCCATCGACCCCCGGCCCAGGTCATCCCCCGGGCCTGGAATGCCCTCCCTCTGCCCCTCCGCCAAGCTAGCTCTCTTCCTCCCTTCAAGGCCCTGCTGAGAGCTCACCTCCTCCAGGAGGCCTTCCCAGACTGAGCCCCTTCCTTCCTCTCCCCCTCGTCCCCCTCTCCATCCCCCCATTTTACCTCCTTCCCTTCCCCACAGCACCTGTATATATGGTTGTACATATTTATTACTCTATTTATTTATTTATTTATTTATTTTACTTGTACATTTCTATCCTATTTATTTTATTTTGTTGGTATGTTTGGTTCTGTTCTCTGTCTCCCCCTTTTAGACTGTGAGCCCACTGTTGGGTAGGGACTGTCTCTATGTGTTGCCAATTTGTACTTCCCAAGCGCTTAGTACAGTGCTCTGCACATAGTAAGCGCTCAATAAATACGATTGATTGATTGATTGATTCACTCAGACATACCTGTGACTTGCGAGTGTTCACCAACAGCACCAGCAGCACACAGGCCCGAGGATATTCTGGTGGGCTCTGACCTAGCATAGCTGCTATTTCAAATCTTCTTGGAAATTTACAAGAGACTTTACTGAAATGTGAAAAAGCTTTATTGCATCCTGGACAATTCCTGAATGACTGTATTTGGTGTGGCTGCTTGGAAATTATTGCACAGTGCCTATTATTTCAAAGAACTTCACACTATGGAACTATGCATGGTAAAGGAGTAATCGGGTAGAGCAAGAGTTAGCTTTCTCAGGCTCATACCCAGAACATCTGTTGCACCAGAAAGATCTTTTAAAGCCAAAAAAAGTCAATAGACAGGAAAGGGGAAGGTCCATGCAAGCAGGCCTCAAAGCATTTAAGCAGTTTTTGTTTTTTTTAAATGGTATTTGTTAAGTGCTCACTATGTGCCAGGTACATTATTTAGCACTGAGGTAGATTCATTCAATGGTATTTATTGAATGCTTACTACGTGCAAAGCACTGTATTAAGCACTTATACAAGCTAATCAGGTTGGACACAGTCCATGTCTTACATCTTACAGTCATAATCCCTATTTTACAAATGAGGTACCTGAGGCACAGAGCAGTTAAGTGACTTGACCAAGGTCACACAGAAGGTAAGTGGCAGAGCCAGAATGAGAGCATACATTACTCTAACTCCCAGGCTCATGCTCTATCTACTAGGCCATTCTGTTTCTCCTCAGCATTTAAGAGCCGGGGAGAAGTGTCCCCAAAAGAAGAGTCCCCATTAACATTTGCACTCCCTACCTCTTATGCCACTGCACCAACTAATTCCACAAGTTCCCCCCTTCTGCTGGTACTCTCCTTTAGGAAGTGCTATCTCACTGGGGTTCGAGAGAGGCAGACCCAAAGCAGGGGGCAACTGAACTTTCCTTTTATCTGGAATCTGATGCCCCGAGATGAATTAATGTGCTGTAGGACTATGATCTACAAATATCTAGACTTTTCAAATATTTAGCAGTGGCTACATTCCAAAGATTCTGGATTAGTAGGAGATCACTATCAATTGTTGATTCATTGTTTCTACAATAGTCAGTGAGCTCTAAATGGGGAAAATATTCCTCTCTCCAGAAAAAAATACAAATAAATAACTGAGGCTTCTACCATTGTGAGCCTGGGAGCCAGAGGACCTGGGTTCTAATCCCATCTCATCCACTAGTCTGCTATGTGACCTTAGGCTAGTCACTTCATTTCTCTGGACCTTATTTTCTGCCTCTGTAAAATAGGGATTAACTATTGCTCTCCCTTCAACTTAGACTGTGAGCCTGATACGGTATGGGGATTGTATCTGATCTGATTATTTGGATCTACCCCAAGGCTTGGTACAGTCCTTGGCACGTAGTAAATACTTAACACATAGCATCATTATTATCCTAACTCTTGGGTCTAGACAGAGAATATTTTTCCATCCTGTACAATTGATTACCCGGAGATGAAAATAGAAAGAAAGCTCTCCCCTCTGTGGCTCCCAGATTGTTGTTCTGAAGAGGTAGGAGTGATTATATTGGTTTTGAGGAATGTAGGGATCCAGTCCCTTGAGATTTTGACAGCCTATATGACAGTCCCCAGTAGCTATTAGGCAGATGGCTGGTAGGGCTTAATTGTTCAATTCTCAGTCCAGAGAATATGAACCTATAGTCAGGGAATACAGGTCCTTTAAATATAAACCAAGAAAAGCAGTTGCTCCATGGAGTTTGAGGAGCTATTTCATAAACTAGTGCAATCTGCCCCCCCAAACCTTTTGCCCCACTTAATCCAGCCCCAGACAATAAAATGCAACCTGTTGTAAACCTCTCTCTCTGGATTCAAATAGCAATAATAATTGTGGCATTTATTAAGTTCTTACTGTGTGCCAGGCATTGTTCTAAGTGCTGGAGTGGTTACAAGCAAACTGGGTTGGGCACCGTCCCTGTCCCACTTGGGGCTCACAATCTTAACCCCCATTTTACATATGAGGTAGCTGAGGCACAAAGAAGTCAAGTGACTTGCCCATGGTCACACAGCAGATAAATAGCAGAGGTAAGATTAGAACCCAGGTCTTTCTGAATCCCAGCTCATGCTCTATCTACTAGGCCATGCTGATACTTTGCAAGGATAGGGCGAACTATGGCCTGAGAACAAGTATGTGCTCATATTCAGAGAAAAATGAAACAGGGACGTCTTGGGAGATCAATCAATCAATCAAATTTATTGAGCACTTACTGTGTCCAGAGCACTGTACTAAATACTTAGGACAGTACAGTACAATAGATTGGGTAGACACATTCCTTGTCCACTAGGAGCTTACAGTCTAGAAGGAGATGGGAGAGGATAGGAATGTTGGGAAATATTTTGTAGCTTTATGAAAATAGAACACTGCTATTAAAGCATAATTAAAGTGATTTTGTATTCAGTAACCCAAATAATAATTGGGGTATTTGTTCAACACTTACTCCGTGTCATGCATCACTGTGGTAAATATAAGATAATCGTTTCAGGCACAGACCCTGTCCCACTTCGGGCTCGTAGTCTAAGATGGAGTGAAAACAGGTATTGAACCCCATTGTACAGATGAGGAAATTTAGGCACAGGGAAATATTTGCCCAAGGTCACACAACAGATGAGGTGGCAAGAGTTGGGATTAGAATTCACCTCTACTGGCTTCTAGGTGTGTGCTGTTTCCCCTAGGCCATACTGGTTCTCAGGCATGTCTGCAGATCTCTGCCCAATATGTGGAAATATTGGCTAACACTGAGTCTGGGCTGGATATGGGGGGTGCTGGGTGATCTGTTCCTTATCATCCTCAGTGGTATTTATTGAGTGCTTAATGTGTGCTGAGCACTATAATAAGCACTTAGGAGAGTACAATACAACAGATTTGGGAGGTTCCCTGCCCACAACAAGCTCACATGGAGTGGAATTTAGCAGTCTATGGAGGAAGGAGAACAGGTATTTATCCATAATTTTAAAGATGAGACATTCACTGAAATCATGAG
Source organism: Tachyglossus aculeatus (assembly GCF_015852505.1). Lineage (NCBI taxonomy): Eukaryota > Metazoa > Chordata > Mammalia > Monotremata > Tachyglossidae > Tachyglossus > Tachyglossus aculeatus. Next base: position 105,147,917 of record NC_052068.1, read on the forward strand.
TTGGGAGAGATAGGGAAACTCAGAAGAGGTCAAGTCTTTAGGATTTAGATATGGATCTTTTAAATGCAGAGCTAAAGAGCGAATAGGATTTGAATGAACTGCTAAAAATAACTTTCCAAACAATTCCAGGGTTCTGTATTACAATCAATCAATCAATCAAGCAATCGTATTTATTGAGCACTTACTGTGTGCAGAGCACTGTACTAAGCGCTTGGGAAGTACAAGTTGGCAACATATAGAGACAGTCCCTACCCAACAGTGGGCTCACAGTCTAAAAGAGGGAGACAGAGAACAAAATAAAATATACTAACAAAATAAAATAAATAGAATAGATATGGACAAATAAAATAAATAAATAAATAAATAGAGTAATAAATATGTACAAACATATGTACATATATACAGGGAAGGAGGGAAGATGGGGAGGATGGAGAGGGGGATGAGGGGGAGAGGAAGGAAGGGGCTCAGTCTGGGAAGGCCTCCTGGAGGAGGTGAACTCTCAGTAGGGCCTTGAAGGGAGGAAGAGAGCTAGCTTGGTGGGTGGGCAGAGGGAGGGCATTCCAGGCCCGGGAGATGACGTGGGCCGGGGGTCGATGGCGGGACAGGTGAGAATGAGGCACGGTGAGGAGATTAGTGGCAGAGGAGCGGGGGGTGCGGGGTGGGCTGTAGAAGGAGAGAAGGGAGGTGAGGTAGGAGGGGGCGAGGTGATGGAGAGCCTTGAAGCCGAGGGTGAGGAGTTTCTGCCTGATGCACAGATCGATTGGTAGCCACTGGAGATTTTTGAGGAGGGGAGTAACATGCCCAGAGCATTTCTGGACAAAGACAATCCGGGCAGCAGCATGAAGTATGGATTGAAGTGGGGAGAGACACGAGGATGGGAGATCAGAGAGAAGGCTGATGCAGTAGTCCAGACGGGATAGGATGAGAGCTTGAACGAGCAGGGTAGCGGTTTGGATGGAGAGGAATGGGCGGATCTTGACAATGTTGCGGAGCTGAGACCGGCAGGTTTTGGTGACGGCTTGGATGTGAGGGGTGAATGAGAGAGCGGAGTCGAGGATGACACCAAGGTTGTGGGCTTGTGAGACGGGAAGGATGGTAGTGCCGTCAAGAGAGATGGGAAAGTCAGGGAGAGGGCAGGGTTTGAAAGGGTAGACAAGGAGTTCAGTCTTGGACATGTTAAGTTTTCGGTGGCGGGCAGACATCCAGATGGAGATGTCCTGAAGGCAGAAGGAGATGCGAGCCTGGAAAGAGGGCGAGAGAGCAGGGGTGGAGATGTAGATCTTTGTGTCATCAGCGTAGAGATGATAGTTGAAGCCGTGGGAGTGAATGAGGTCACCAAGGGAGTGAGTGTAGATCGAGAACAGAAGGGGACCAAGCACTGAAACTTGGGGAACCCCCACAGTAAGAGGATGGGAGGGGGAGGAGGAGCCTGCAAAAGAGACTGAGAATGAATGACCGGAGAGATAAGAGGAGAACCAGAAGAGGATGCAGTCTGTGAAGCCAAGGTCAGAAAGCGTGTTGAGAAGAAGGAGGTGGTCCACAGTGTCGAAGGCAGCTGAGAGGTCGAGGAGGATTAGGATAGAGTATGAGCCGTTGGATTTGGCAAGCAGGAGGTCATTGGTGACCTTTGAGAGGGCAGTTTCCGTGGAATGTAGGGGACGGAAGCAAGACTGGAGGGGGTCGAGGAGAGAGTTGGTGTTGAGGAATTCTAGGCAGCGTGTGTAGACAACTCGTTCAAGGAGTTTGGAAAGGAATGGTAGGAGGGATATGGGGCGATAACTAGAAGGTGAGGTGGGGTCAAGAGAGGGTTTTTTTAGGATGGGAGAGACATGGGCATGTTTGAAGGCAGAGGGGAAGGAACCAGTGGAGAGTGAGCGGTTGAAGATGGAAGTTAAGGAGGGGAGAAGGGAAGGAGCAAGAGATTTCATGACGTGAGAGGGAATGGGGTCAGAAGCACAGGTGGCCATAGTAGCACTTGAGAGGAGTGAGGAGAGCTCCTCTGAGGATACTGCTGGGAAGGATGGTAGAGTAGCAGAGAGTGTTGAGAGCCGGGGGGTTGGGGAAGGGGGGGGGGGAGTGACTTTGGGGAGGTCGGACCTGATGGATTTGATCTTGTTAATGAAGTAGGAGGCCAGATCGTTGGGGGTGAGGGAAGGAGGAGGGGGAGGAACCGGGGGCCTGAGAAGGCAGTTGAATGTACAGAAGAGCTGGCGGGGGTGATGGGCATGGGTGTCAATAAGGGAGGAGAAATAGTTTTGTCTGGCAGAGGAAAGGGCTAAGTTAAGGCAGGAAAGGATAAACTTGAAGTGAACGAGGTTGGCATGGTGTTTAGACTTTCGCCAGCAGTGTTCGGCAGCTCGAGCATAAGAGCGAAGGAGGCGGACAGTGGCAGTGATCCAGGGCTCTGGGTTAGTGGTACGAGAGCGGCGAAGGGAAAGGGGAGCGAGTGAGTCTAGCTGAGTAGAAAGGGTCGAGTTGAGAGCAGTAATCTGATCATCAAGACTGGGTAGAGAGGAAAGGGAGGGGAGGTGGGATGTGAGGCGCTCAGACAGATGGATGGGGTCAAGAGAGCGGAGATCTCTGTGAGGGAGTAATATGGATTTACAGGGGAAAGGAGTGTGAGTGAGGAGGCAGGTGAGAAGATTATGATCAGAGAGAGGGATTTCAGAGTTGGTGAGGGTGGACACAGTGCAGCGATAGGAGATGATGAGGTCGAGGGTATGACCAAGTTGGTGAGTGGGTGAGGTGGGGTGGAGCAAGAGGTTGGCAGCGTCTAGGGGAGATAGAAGGCGGGCGGCAGAGTCGTCATCAGGGATGTCCATGTGGATGTTGAAGTTTCCTAGGATCAGAATGGGCATGGAGAAGGAGAGAAGGAAGGTGTGGAAGGTGTCAAAATCGTTAAAGAAGTTGGAGGTGGGGCCGGGAGGGCGGTAGATGACGGCTACAAGAATCTGGAGGGGGTGTATTGTATTACACTTTTCAATATGCCTTAAAATATCTTTCCCATTGGAAGTTGAGGATGCCTCAAATGGACTCTTGGGTTTTAATTTTATTTTATTACATTATTTTTGACAGTGAGTTCATTGTGGATAGGGAATGAGAATACCAACTCTGTTGTATTGTACTACCCCAAGCCCTTAGTACAGTGAGTACAGTGCTCTGTACACAGTAAGTGTTCAATAAATATGATTGATAGGCTGAGTATTTTATTTTGAATTCCTTTCTCATTACAATATTCTGTAATATGCTGTATATGTTGTATCATTATGCTGATGCTATACATGGGGTTTATGAATGTTTAACTCTGAACCATAAGCCTCCAATTTTCCATTCACTGTGGTATTTGCCGCTGAGAAAGTTAAGCACTTTCCTTCTCCCATTCCTTCCTCTCTCCCCGCCACCTCCGGAAGTGGTGGAGTGGTGGTGGAGGTCCCCTAGCTACACTTCACTCCTCTAATGCTAACCTATTCACTGTACCTGGATCTCATCTATCTCACTGCCCACATCCTGCCTCTGGGCTGGAAAATCCTTCCTCCTCTTAACTGATAGAGAATTACTGTCCCCCATTTCAAAACCTTATTGGAGGTACATCTCTTCCCTCACTAATACCTCGTTTCCTTTACTTCAACTCCCTTCTGAATTACCCTGACTTGCTCCCTTTATTCATTCCCTCCTACCAGCCCCACAGCATTTATGTACCTATCTGTACTTTATTTATTTATATTAATGTCTGTCTCCCCTTCTAGACTGTAGGTTTGTTGCGTACAGGGAGTGTGCTTGTTATATTGGACCCTCTCAAGTCCTTAGTACAGTGCTTTGTACACAGAAAGTGCTCAACAAATGTGATTGACTGACAGACTGACTGATGGGGTGCGGAGGGGGAAGGCGTTTGAGATCGAAATTGCAGCAGCCTAGGACCCATAAGGAAAGAAGACTTGTAGAAGAGAAGGAAGGTGTCTACAAGAGTTGGGAATGTTATACTTGTGGAGAAAAATATTTATTAAGAGAAATTTATTCATCTATTTAGAAAATTATCTATTAATTCTGATATTTTTACATTTAATCTAGTGCTTTCTTTTTATGACCTTATAAGAGTCTTCCAGGCAATCATTTATTAATTCTTCCAGTGTATTAATTGGCTTCTAGAAGAGTTGAATGGGTTTTCATGTTTGTGGCACCAAGAAGTTAAGCATTCTACTATTCTATTTATTTTATTTTGTTAATATATTTTGTTTTGTTGTCTGTCTCCCCCTCCTAGACTGTGAGCCTATTGTTGGGTAGGGACCGTCTCTATATATTGTCAAATTGTACTTCCCAAGCACTTAGTAAAGTGCTCTGCACACAGTAAGTGCTCAATAAATATGACTGAATGAATGAATGAATGAATGAAAGGCTGAAGAAATGGGGGCTCTGACCTGAGGGTCCTTGCTGATGTTCTCTTTTCTAGGACTGGGTGAAGTGATGAGGCTGCCCCAGCTCCCCGCTGCTTTGGGCCAGGGGAGGTCAGAAGGCTGGGAGCTGGTCCTAAGGTTGTTTGAACCCTGCTTGGGCCACACTGGCAGGAGCTCCTTAAGAGACCGATGGAGAGAAGGCCCACGGTGAGGGAGGAGGCCACATAGAGAGTCTAGGCTTGAAGTCCTGGACCAGAGCCCTCCTTCAAGATCTCTGCCCAGATAACTTCCCCTTCCTTCTCCAGCGGGTGACTTCTGCCTGTCATCCCGCTTCTGGCCACATCATTATAGGGCACAGATGAATCATTCTGCTCATAGCATTTTTCGCCTCTTTGTTTCACAGGCTGTAGATAAGGGGGTTCAACATGGGGATGACGATGGTATAGAAAACAGAAGCTACCTGGTCTTTACCCAGGGAGTAAGATTTACTCGCCTTTAACTGTGTAAAGATTAGAGGCCTGTGGAAGATGGTGACTCCCATGAGGTGGGAAGCACAGGTGGAGAAAGCTTTTTTCTTCCCACAGGGGAGCTGATCTTCAAAATGGCAGGGATAATATCCATGTAAGAGACTGCAATCGTTATCAGAGACATTGCAAGTGTGGAGTCAGCTAAGATAAAGATCATGATTTCCGTGTTGTGTGTGTCTGTTCAGAACAAAAGCAATATTGGTGAGGTATCACAGAAAAAATGGTGAATTGCATTAGAGTTGCAAAATGGCAACCTAGCTATGAACAGAAGATTTATCAGGGAGTTTGTACAAGAAACTCCATATGACCCAACCATAAGCCAAATGCATAATCTTGAGGACATAACAGAGGAATAAAGCAGTGGGTTACAGATAGCTACATAACGATCATAAGCCGTTGCAGAGAGGAGGAAGCATTCTGTTCCTACCAAAGAAATGAAAAAATACATTTGGGCAAAGCAGCCAGTGAATGAGACTTTCTTTCTAGATGTTACTAGACTCTCCAAGGTTTTGGGAGTAATGGCTGTAGAGTAGCTTAGATCAACAAAAGGCAAACCTCACAGGAAAAAAAAATACATGGGGCTGTGAAGCTGAGAGTCTTTCTGGATTATCAGGATCTGCCCTAGGTTCCCCACCACAGAAATCATATAGATCAGGAGAAATACCATGAAAAGGACCAGTTGGGTTCTTGGAGAATCCGTCAGGCCCATGAGGATGAAGTCGGCCATTCCTGTATCATTTCCTGTGGCCAGTGGCATCAGCATCTCTCCTCTAATGAGAAATGAATATTGAAATTCAGGGGAAAAATATTCCTACAGTTTGGGGGATATTAGGAGAATTGATAGAGAAACATACTTAGGAAGGGATACTGCTATTAGATCGCATTTGGTTCGATATCTGTGCTTGGATAGAGGAAAGTCAGGGAAGCCCAGGTTTTCCCTTCTCGGGCAACAGCGATGGGAGAAGTTTATGTTCACTTTGAATGGAGAATGCTTTCGATCCTGCAGAGTCATTGAACAACTACATAGAACTGAAATGATGTTGCAATAACTCAATTTTCTCTCACCTATTCCCACAATCACAAAGGGGTTCTGCATGTGTGTGTGTGTGTGTGTGTGTGTGTGTGTGTGTGTGTGTGTGTGTCTATGCTTGTGCATAAAGGGGACAGAAGATGGCCATGGGGGTAAACATGGCCTAGTGGATTGACCACGGCCCTGGGAGTCAGAAGGACCTGAATTCTAATCCTGGCTCCTCCACTTGTCTGCTGTGTGACCTTGGGTAATTCACTTAACTTCTCTGTACCTCATTTACCTCATCTGTAAATTGGGAATTAAGACTGTGAGCCCCATGTGGAACAGGAACTGTGTCCAACCTGATTAGCTTGTGTCTACCTCAGCACTTAGTGTTTGACACATAGCATTAAACAGATACTATTATTATTATTACCCACCCTGTTAACTCCTACTCTTACAAAAGGGATTAGAATGCAATTCTTCCCTCTATTTCCTCTTCTGACTTACTTTTTCAGGTTTCTCATCTTTCAACAAGTTTCGGCCTATGTTAAAAAATGATTATTATTTATTAATCATTTGCTAGGTTCCAAGTGCTGGGGTAGATGCAAGACAATTGGATGGGACCCAGTCCATGTCCCACACGAGGCTCACAGTCCAAGTGGGAGGGAAGACAGGTATTTCATCCCCATTTTACAGATGGGAAAATTCATGCATACAGAAGTTAATTAACTCTCCCAGGTTCACAAGGCGACAAGTGATGAGGCAGGGAATGGAACCTCTGTCTACTGACATACAGTCCAATGCTGTTATCTCTAGATGCTAGACTCAGGTATATAAGAAACACCTCAGGCATGAGCTTAGGAGAGTAGAGAGTATGACTCAAAGAATCCTGGGAAGACCATCTATATAGCCCTGACACCATCTTGTCGCTAATTCCTTGCTATTTTGCAGCCCTTTTCCAGGGATTCCACACATGTGGTTAGCACTCTGGACTCTGAATCCAGCGATCTGAGTTCAAATCTTGATGGGACCTAAATTCTGGGAAGTAGCATGGCTCAGTGGAAAGAGCACGGGCTTGGGAGTCAGAGGTCATAGGTTCTAATCCCAGCTCTGCCACTTGTCAGCTGTGTGACTCTGGGCAAGCCACTTAACTTCTCTGTACCTCAGTTACCTCATCTATAGAATGGGGATTAAGAGTGTGAGCCCAACGTGGGACAACCTGATTTCCTTTTATCTCCCCCAGCACTTAGAACAGTGCTTGGCACATAGTAAGTGCTTAACAAATGCCATCACTATTATTGAGAAGCAGCGTGGCTCAGTGGAAAGAGCCGGGCTTTGGAGTCAGATATCATGGGTTCAATTCCCGGCTCCACCAATTGTCAGCTGTGTGACTTTCGGGAAGTCACTTACCTTCTCTGTGCCTCAGTTCCCTCATCTGTAAAATGGGGATAAAGACTGTGAGTCCCACGTGGAACAAACTGATCACCTTGTATCTCCTCAGCGCTTAGAACAGTACTTTGCACATAGTAATCACTTAACAAATACTATTATTATTATTATTATTATTATTATTATTATTATTATTATTATTATCTTCGATGAACGCAGGCTGGGGGCGATATTCTCTCTTTTCACGTCTCAACACAACTTCCATTATGAGAGCAGAGCCAGAGGGATCTACCTCCTGTAGATATATATATGTCTTTAAATTACATATAGCGAATCATTTATTTATACTAATGTCTGTCTTCCCATGTAGACTGTAGGCTCATCGTGGGCAGGGAATGTGTCCACCACTGCAGTTGAATTGTACTCTCCCAAGCGCTTAGTATAGTGCTCTATAACTAGTAAGCTCCCTATGAATACCACTGATAATGATGATGATCATACAAGTTGTATTATTGTAAACTCTGAAGCTCACTGGAAATTTCAGCTGAACTTTTAAAAAAGAATTACTTCATTTAGAAATCACACATATGGCATTAACTTACAAAAATCTCTATAGTGAAGCTATGTTTATCCTTCTTCCTCAAATTTTCAATTTACTGAAGTCAAATTTGCCCTTTTGTTTAAATGAATCAGAGAGGATACATCATGAAGAAATTTTGAGGGGTTTACCTTTAATTTATATTTTAGTTGCCATTTCAAGACTTTTTACAAAACTCTAGGAGCCTAGTTATTATGTAAACTTTCCAGGACACCAGTATATAATCATACAACTTTTACTACAGAATTGTTACTGAGCAGAGACATAATCACAGAGACATAATCACTTACCTTTTATAGTGGTTGCCAATTCTGATTAGGTGATATGACAGGGTTAAGGAAAGGGTCTACTTGAAATTCCAACTCTCCTTAGTCAATGGGATCTTTCCAAAAGGAGAATGAGTATAAAAAATGCCATATATTAAAGGAATTTTTTTTGATGTTCTTTAAAAAGAGAAGGATGCCATCAGAAGGTTTTTTTTGTCTACTAATATGATATAATATCAAATTGTTGCCCATTTGTGAGCATTAAATTATCATTGTGGGGTTAAAGAAAATGCATCCCTCCAAGAATCACGTTATTCAGAGGAAGTTGATAACATTCCCCATGAAACTTCTCTCTACTAGTTTGCCATTGCAGATTTTCCTTTGCTACAAAATGGATTTAGTTCCCAAGAAGTATCAAAGCCCTCTGATTTAAATCTTTTATCATCTGATTTAATTTGTCATAATTTTTTCATGTTCTTTCCTATCCTCTATCCCTGGGCAAATAAAATATTCAGATTAAATCCAAAACAGCACTAGCCATTTCCAAGGAAAGATCACACCAGCATTATTTATAAGGATTCTGGGCAATGTCAGTTTCTGATCTGTTCAACACAGTGCTGACAGCCTCTCCCTCGCTTGAACCTCAGAACATCTATCCACCAGAAAGTTAGTAACCAAACAAACCTTGTTTCTCCTGAGAGAGGCCGGGATTAAATTGGTCACATGGGTCATTTCCAAAGTAAGTATATGAGAAAGTTTTTCAAAGACAAAAGTTCAGAGTAAGATAGACCCAAGTGCACTCTGTTTCTCCAAAATGTGTGATTTCTCTAGGTTTTTTGGAGAGGACACTAGTAAGAAATTTGGGGATGTTCTTCGGATACATTAATCAATTTTGAGAAAATGCGATGTGTTGGATGAAATAGATAAACCCCAGGTGTGGCAGCAGACTTGGGACATACCCTATCATGTGAATGTTCTTTGTTGAAATGTTCTATGAGCTTGTAATCTCTGAATTACAGAAAAATGAGACTTTTTACTTTTTTCATGATATTTGTAAATAATGTACCATCTGCCAGACACTGTACTGAGTGCAGAGGTGTAATAAGCTACAAGGTAATTAGGTTGAACACAGTCCCTGTCCCTCTTGGGGCTCACAGTTTTCATCACCATTTTACAGATGAGGTAACTGAAGAACAGTGAAGTAAAATGACTTGCCCAAAGTCACATAGCAGACAAGTGGAAGAGCCAGAATTAGGACCCACGTCCTTCTGACTCTCTGGCCTATCCACTAAGCTATGCTGCTTCTCATGGTTTGCATGATTGACCTTGATTCTTCTCTTTCAAAATAGGCCATGTACATGGTCTTCATTGACCAGGGAAAGCCTCTTTTGATTTTGTAAATCCTGAAGACCTGGGGGTCATCCTGCTCAAGTTTGGCTTTCCCAAATTTATTATCAGCATGTGGTCACACTATTGGAATGGCAGTCAAAGTTCTGGATAAAAGCTGTTTAAAGGACACCTTTTGCTGTCACAAATGGTGTTAACCATTACATTGATGCTTTTCACCATACTGTTCACAGTGTTGCTGAGTGACACATACTAAATATGGAATTTGGCAGCTACATACAGAATCACCTACGAGGTGGACTCTTCAATTTGCAGGGCCTTTATGCAAAGACGATGATTGCAAATACTCTCATTGATGAACCCCTGAAAGCTTTGGGCTGACAGCTGAAAAAGACTGACATCGCACTTCAACCAAGGTCCAGTTTCCTAACTCCTCCTCGAAATGCTATCCATTGATGGTGGGCAGCTTAATTCTGCTCCCTGAGGTGCAGGCTTTCACCAAATGCTGTTCAGAGTGGCCAAGTGAAAAGAGCATAAGAGCCTGAGAATCAGAAAGCATTCTAATCGCAGTTCCACCACTCGCCTGCTGTGTGACTTGAGTGCAGTGTGACCTTGGACAAGTCACTTCACTTCCCTGGGCCTCAGTTACCTCATCTGTAAAATGGGGAATGAGACTGTGAGCCCCAGGTGGGACAGAGATTGTGTCCAACCCGACTTGCTTGTATCCACCTCAGTGCTTAGAGATTAGCACATACCAATCCCTCTTTGGGTCTCACCTGGAGTGTTTCCAATACTGTACCAGTCTCAACTATGGGGGAGTGGGTGGTAGCGTCAAGCAGAGGCATATCCATTTCATTCCTAGCTTGGGCAGTGGCTAGCTAGTGGAAGACAATCTGTTACAAGTCAAATCTCACTGTGCTGGGAAGCAGCAGCACAGGAGAGATTTGAGGGTGGACATTCGAGTTTACTTCATGGAAGGAGGCAATTGTAAACCACTTCTGGATTTTTACCAAGAAAACTCTATGGATCCAGTACCAGAACGATTGCAGATGGAGGTGGGCCATTCTCGGATAGAGGTGTCCATGGTGCCGCTATCGGTTGGAGTTGACTCAACAGCATATGACAAGACAAGCACATACCAGAATTATTATTATTATTACTTACATGGTAAACGTCTGGAGGGAGAGGATCTCGTCTGCCAACTATATTGAGCTGAACTCTTCCAAGCATTTAGTAGAGTGTTCTACACACAGTAAGCAGTTAATGAATATCATTGATTAACTTCTCTGTGTCTAATTCCTCATTTGTAAAATGGGGATTCAATAACTATTCTCCCTCCCCCTTAGAATGTGAGACCCACATGAGACAGGGACTGTGTTTGACCTGAATACCTTGTATCTACCCCAGCATTTAGTACAGTGATTAACAGTAATAGTAATAGTATTTGCTATTATTATTATCATTATTATTACCATCTACCTACCCCAGTGCTTAGTACAGTGCTTGGCCCAAAGTAAGTGCTTAACAAATACACAACTATCATTATTGATGGCAATGCGTCTAGATGCATAGGCTTGAGCTGTTCAGCATTTGGAGTGTTGCATTTGGATTTGTAACCTTTATTTATGCATCCTCAGCCCAACAGCACTTATATGCATATCTGTAATTTGTTTATTTATATTAATGTCTGTCTCTTCCTCTAGAATGTAAGCTCATTGTGAGCAGGGAATATATCTATCAACTCTGTTATATCATAGTCACCCAAGCACTTAGCATAGTGCTCTGCATACAGTAAGTGCTTAATAAATGCTATTCGTTGATTGATTGACTGATTGATTGGAACGTTGGCTCTGGAAAGAAAGGGATGCCAGCAAAGATTTGATATCTGAGGTGCAATTGTCAACATAATATTGTTAGACTGTAAGCTCCTGTAGACAGTAAGCTCACTGTGAGCAGGGAATGTGTCTGGTAATTTTTATATTGCACTCTCCCAAGCACTCAGTACAGTGCTCTGCACGCAGTAAGTGTTTAATAAATACAACTGAATGACCGTGAAGAGGGGACACCACATGGACAGTATATACAGCAACTTCATCAATTCTGTTTGCACTGCTTGAAGCAAATTACCAGCAGAGACTGACAAGAACACATCCCACACTCCAGTGGCCAAATAGTCCATACTGAAAACAAACAACGTATAGAGAAGTAGCAAGCTCTCCAAAACAGGAGAGATTTTCTAAGCAGCAGAATTTAATGATTACAGAAAGATGGTTCAATTCCATTTTTTTAGCATTCTAAGACAAGTGTCCCTAAAGAAAAAACTTTTCATTGCTCTCGGGAGAGCTTTTTTACTGTCTTTCTTCTTCTTCACCTTGTAGAGCAAAGGATTCAGGATGAGAATGACTTCATTATAAACCACAGAAGCTCCTTAATCATTCTGGCAGGGAAGTGATATTATCCAGTTGTGGGTAAGTGAAGAAACAGGGTCCCTTGCAATACTGTCACCCCATGAGTGCGAGGTGAAAGTGAAAAGACTTTATGTTGGGCATCAGTGGAAAAGATTGTTGGGACAGCAGAGAGAGTAGGGCTATAAGAGATGGAGAAGATATGAGTTAAGCCCTATTTTTCCTTCGTATTCATTCATTCACTCAATCGTATTTATCTAGTACTCCAGTGGCTACCAATCAATCTGCGCATCAGGAAGAAACTCCCCACCCTCGACTTCAAGGCTCTCCATCACCTCGCCCCCTCCTACCTCACCTCCCTTCTCTCTTTCTACAGCCCACCCCATACCCTCCACTCCTCTGCTGCTAATCTCCTCACCGTGCCTCGTTCTCGCCTGTCCCACCGTCGACCCCCGGCCCACGTCATCCCCCGGGCCTGGAATGCCCTCCCTCTGCCCATCCACCAAGCAAGCTCGCTTCCTCCCTTCAAGGCCCTACTGAGAGCTCACCTCCTCCAGGAGGCCTTCCCAGACTGAGCCCCTTCCTTCCTCTCCCCCTCGTCCCCCTCTCCATCCCCCTCAGCTTACCTCCTTCCCTTCCCCACAGCACCTGTATATATGTATATATGTTTGTACGTATTTATTACTCGATTTATTCATTTATTTATTTTACTTGTACATATCTATTCTATTTATTTTATTTTGTTAGTGTGTTTGGTTTTGTTCTCTGTCTCCCCCTTTTAGACTGTGAGCCCACTGTTGGGTAGGGACTGTCTCTATATGTTGCCAACTTGTACTTCCCAAGCGCTTAGTACAGTGCTCTGCACATAATAAGCACTCAATAAATACGATTGATTGATTGTTTGATTGATTGATTGATTAAGTGCTTGGAAAGTACAATTTGGCAACAGAGACAATCACTGCCCAGCAATGGGCTAGTAGTCTAGAAGGGGAGAGAATGATATCAAAACAAGTAAACAGGCAACAATAGCATCAATATAAATAAATAGAATCATATATATATCCATCATTAATAAAATAAATAAAATAATAAATATGTACAAGTGCTGTGGGGCAGGGAGGGAGTAGAGTAGAGGAAGAATGTCAGGGTGATGGGGAGGGGAGGAGGATCAGAGGAAATGGGGGGGCTTAGTCTGGGAGGATCTTAGGCTCTTTGTAGGCTCTTACATAGGGTTGTGTCAAGAGTGTGAAGATTTCATAGCAAAAATGATGAATAGCAAAGAGAACATTAGCCTACTGAGATTAAGGAGTTGGTGAATTCGATTCAATGAGATGGGGTTCAGCCATTTGCAGACGATTTGAGACACAAAGCCTGGAAAAAGCAGTGGGCTATAGATGCCTCACCAGTCAGGGTCACACTTGGAGAGTTTCCAGTATTCTACCAGTCTCGACTAGGGGAGGGAAAGTCAAACAGAGGCATATCCATTCCATTCCTAGCTTGGGCAGTGGCTAGGGAGTGGAAGGCAATCTGCCACAAGTCAAAACTCACCTGAGCTGGGCAGCAGCAGCAAGGGAGAGAGTCGAGAGTGAACATTCAGGTTTATGGCGCAGAAGGAGGCAGTGGTTAACTGCTTCCGTATTTTTACCAAGAAAACTCTATGGATACACTACCAGAATGATTGCAGGTGGAGGTAGGGCGTTCTGGGAGAGATGTGTCCATGGCATCAGTATGGGTCGGACATGAATTGACAGGATAAGACAACAACAGATGGCTACACAACAGTCAGAGCACATCGAGTCCAGGAGGAAGCACTCATTACAGACTAAGCCAAGAGTAAGTACCTATGGCCAAAAAACCCAGTGTAGGGAATGGTTTTCTATTTGAATAAGAAATTGATAAGAATCTGGATAATGGTAGAGGAATAAAGGATATTGATGAATGCCAAGTTGCTGAGGGTAAGCACCTTGTAACCAGAGAATGGGTCACGTCTTTATTCTATATTTCCAAAAGGCCTCATACAGTGCACCTCACCATGTCAGCCCTTAATAAATGTTACTTCAGAAGCAGTGTGGCTTAGTGGAAAGAGTTTGGGCTTGGGAGGCAGAGGTCGTGGGTATTAATCCCAGCTCTGCCACTTGTCAGTTCTGTGACTTTGGGCAAGTCACTTAACTTCTCTGTTCCTCAGTTACCTCATCTGTAAAATGGGGATTAAGACTGTGAGCCTCAGATGGGAAAACTTGATTACCTTGTATCTACTTAGAACACTGCTTGGCATATAGTAAGCACTTAACAAAAACCATTATTTTTAGTACTACCAGTCCTCCTCCTCCTCCTCCTTTTCCTCTTCCTTTTCCTCCTTCTCCTCCTCCTTGTCCTCATAGTGCTTTTTCTCCTTTTATCATCCTCTTCATCCTGCTTTTCCTCTCCTCTTCCTCCTCCTCATGTCCTACCGCTGCTGAGGAAAAAGTGCATGAGTTTGGGAAGATGTGAAACAGTTCTGATAAGGATGATCACTACGTGACTCTCCAAAATTTAAAATAGATAAATAGAAGCATTCTAAAGAGGATGACTTGCATCTCAGATTGTTTCTTAGATCCCAAGAAAGTGATTGTTTCAACATCAGTCACAATTTCTCCATCCACGGATCTCTATTCAATTTTATGCCCAATGTTCTGAATAAAGAAAGGCCAGGGGTAAAATTGTAATACAATTCCCAGAAAGGAACGCTTAAAAGCACATCTTCTATAACGAAAAAAAATGCAGCGATAAGTACCTTACTAACAACATCGAGAAGAGGATAGTTATGTCATCTGCAGGTCTCTAATCCCTTTCTGTGGCTTTTTGGGCCTGTGGATACTGAAAGGGGGTTGTTGGAAGTGTAGTGGCATTTTCAGATATGGAGATTCTTATCTGTTGCTAAGCCAGCTGCATTGAAGATTCACACTGACTGCTGCCATTTAAAAAATTTCTAATAATTCTATGGATGCCAATTAAAATGTTTAAAGCCCAGTTGATTCTCCTCAGGATAATGCAGAATAAAAATGAAGTAGGCTCTAGTGGAAAGAAAATAGGTCTGAAAGTCAGGAGATCTATGATCTTTGTCCATCCCCCAGCTACTGACCTGCCTGTGTCTTCTGGCAATACCTTTAACCTCTCTGGCCATCCTCTGGCTAATGAATATGACAATACTCATTCCCTTCTTGGAGTATTATAAGAATAAAATCGGAAGCATTATGGCCTAGTAAAAAGAGGACAGACCTGAAAGTCAGAGGACCTGGGTAGTAATCCTGACTATTTAGCTTGTCTGCCGTGTGATGTTGGGCAAGTAAGTTAACTTCTGTATTTCTGTTTCCTCATCGGTAAAATGGGGAGTAAAACCTACACTCTCCTCCTTAGAAAGTGAATCATACATTGGACAGCAGGGACTGTGTCCAACCTGATTATCATGTACCTAGCCCTGTGCTTTGTACAGTGCTTGACACAAAGTAAGTGCTTAACAAGAGTCATATAAAAAGGAAATGGAATGTGACAAATCCAAGACCTAGGGGAGTTGATATCCAGCATAATTTGGCTAGCTCTAAGTGACGTAATGTAAATTGATTAAAAATATCTTCACCCCTGCCTTGTATTAAAATATCTCAGTGATTCCATCCAAATGATCAGGTTGATTGTTTAACAATTTCTGTTTTGTATACTTGGCTTAATGGTGTTAAACTGAGCATGTCACCCTCCCCAAGTATCTTCTCAGAGATTCTTTTTGGAGCTGGTTTTAGTGCAGTTTTTCATTTATTTTGGTATTTGACAAGAGCTTACTGTGTGTCTGACACTGTACTAAGTGATGGGGTAGACACAAGCTAATCAGGTTGGGCACAGTCAATATCCCACATGGGGCTCACAGTCTTAATTCCCATTTTCCAGGCAAGGTAACTGAGACTCAGATAAGTGAAGTGACTTAACCAAGGTCATGCAACAGAGAAGTAGCAGCACTGGGATAATAACCCAGGTCCTTCTGGTCCCTGCTCTATCCACTAGGCAGCACTGCTTGTGTTGCTGATAAGGTTCCTGAATTCTGGGAGCCAGTTGTTGCAGAGAGTCCAGCATGGCATTCTGCAATATGGAAAGAATTGGCTCTGTTGCAACAGAGGAAAAAACAGTGTTAGGGACTGCCAGCAAACTAGGGTTGGCCAGCTAGGAGGGTTCCTCAGGGAACCTTGTTGGATGACTGCCTCAGTTACTTATGGCTTTGCTGTTAGTGGTCTAGATCACAACACTAAATCATACATTAAAAAATCTGTAATCTTTGAAGATTCCAGACATAGATTCTGCTCAGCTAAACAAAATTGGTTGTTGGAATGTCAGGAAGTACATAACAAAGACTCTACTGTCACCTTATTTAATTTGTCTGGACCTAGGGCAAATCCCTTAACTTCTCTGTGCCTCAGTTATCTGTAAAATGGGGATTAAATCCTCCAGTCCTCCTCCTTTCAAATTAGACCATGAACCCCATGTGGGACAAAGACTGGGTTCAGCCTGATAAATTTGATATTTACCCCAGCTCTTTGAACAGTGCTTGACGCAGAGTAAGTGCTTAACCAATGGCATTCAAAAAAATGAAATTGTGAAAATGATGCTTTTTGGTGTCTTGGTAGGCCATCTATTTCCTGTAGGGTGGAAACTAGGGCCAGTTTTCAGTGATTTGCTAGCAATGACTGTTTTATATTTCCACACAGGAAATCATCAAAGGTGAAATCAGTCAATCAGTCATTGAAATGTATTGAGCACTTACTGTGCACACAGTGCTATACTAAGCTCTTGAGAGAATACATAAAACACAGAGTTGGTAGACATAATCCCTGCCTACCAGGAGCTTTTAGTCAAGAATTACCAGTCTAGAGAGGGAGAAAGACATTAAAATGAATAATGGGTCTGTATGTAAGTTCTGCGGGGCTAAGAGTTGGGTGAATATCGAGTGCTTAAAGGGACCAGATTCAAATGCATAGGTGACACAGAAGGGAGAGGGAGTAGGGGAACCAAAGAATTTTGGGGTCAAAAGAGGAAACTGGAGAGACTACTGGCTGCAATCATTTGTTCTGTTCCTTGGAGTTGTTTCCTATTTCCAGAGCACGGGCTAGGATATCAGAGGTCATGGGTTCTAATTCCAGCTTCTCCACTTAACTGCGTGACCTTGGGCAAGTCACTTAACTTCTCTGTGCCTCCGTTCCCTTATTTGTAAAAGGGGGATTAATCAATCAATCAATCAAGACTCTGAGACCCACGTAGGATAACCTGATTGCCATGTATTTATCCCAGCGTTCAGAACAGTGCTAGACACCTACAAAGTGCTTAACAAATACCATTATTATTATTACTATTGTTATTATTTTTATTATTTTATACTCTTTCTCTGTGAGTTTCCAGTCACAGATCTATACCATTTAGTGATTATCTATCTCTTTACAAAATGATGCTTTAGGAATTCAATGGAGGTGATTCCTGAACACATAAAGAAGCAAAAAACTGTGTGTGTGTGTGTGTGTGTGTGTGTGTGTGTGTGTGTGTGTGTGTGTGTGTTCAAGATAATCACTACTGTCCTTAGTTAAAAAGGACCAACAGAAATCCAGGGAGGTTATAGTTACAGGTTTGTTGTCTCAGGCTGAGAAATGTTCAACTTTATAATTTATTCATCTCCTAGGCAACTGTAGAGATGCAATTGCCAATGGGATGGTTATAATAGCCTTGTCCAATGGGCATGATTAAAAAGTTACACGATAGTGAGGTGCAATTACTGTACCTTTGAAGTAAGTTTAAGAGAGCCAGGAAATTGGGTCCACTGGGTCTTGTTAGGAGCTGAATGGCAGCCAAAAGCATAAAAACATCCACTGAAATCAGGCCCTGTGTCTTCAGTCTCTGTGGGAGAGATTAAATCTGATTCTTGTCCTAAATTGTGGGAGTGATCAGAGACTTTTTATTGGCATAAGCTTTGTTCCTGGTAAGTCAGTCTGTTTTGATTTTCAAGTTATTTTCCTTAGGATGCCCTGTCCCCTCTCCTATTTAATTAATCTTTCTGGAGCGGTTGGGGGAGGCGTATGTTATAGATCATCACAATACATTTCTTCCCTAGCTGAGGACCTAATAGGTAATGCAATCTGGCATAAACAAATCTTATTAACATTAACGATTTGGCCCCATTGGTTGCAAATATTCCCAGGCCTTCCAGAATTTCTGTTCCCCACCTGACTCCATTCTGACAGGACTCTCCTGTCTCATGGAGGGGACAATTAATTGGATTCCTCATGACTGACTAGATAGCACGAGCCCCTGGCTTGAAATACAACTCTATAGGTCCTGCCACAGAGTAGTCACAGGATTTTATAGAAGCAGGACTCAACAACCAACTCAAACTGTTTTTGTCTGGTCCTTTATCACACACATGAGAAGCAGTGCAGCTCAATGGAAAGAGCCCGGGCTTGGGAGTCAGAGGCCGTGGGTTCTAATCCCATCTCTGCCACTTGTCATCTGTGTGACTTTGGGCGAGTCACTTAACCTTTCTGTGCCTCAGTTACCTCATCTGTAAAATGGAGATTAAGACTGTGAGCTCCACGGGGGACAATTTGATTACCTTGTATCTACCCCAGTGCTTAGAACAGTGCTTGGCACATAGTAAGCGCTTAACAAATACCAACATTGTTATTATTATTATCTCTTTTGCCCCTACGACTATCTCTGTCTTCACTGAAGGCCTCGGCTCTGGTTTGGGAGAAATGGGTTAAAGAAAGATAAAACAACCACCCACCCCTCAGAAAATAGGCCCCATTCCCCTTTCCCTCTTCTCTACCCTTCTCCCAAAAGTAATGATATCAGACCTGAATGAATAGAACATATACACATATAAATTTGGCTAGTAGCTAGTACCTCATCTGTAAAATGGTGGTTAAATCCTATTGTCTACTACTTGGACCATGAGCCCTATGTGGGACAGGGACTGCGTCCAAACTGATTATCTTATATCAACATCAGCAGTTAGTATCGTGCTTGGCTCATAGTAAGTGCTTAATAATTATAAATATAATAATATGTAAAATAGCTATCAGTTTCAAACAATGCTTCTCCTCCAATGTATAAATATATAGAGTTATATAGCTGTACGGTGTGTATGAATTACTATATTGTCACAGGCTGGTGTTACTTGGCAAACATATGCCTGAAGACCTGAAAATACTACAGTTTCACTTAGTGGAAGTGAGAATTCTGAGATTAACAGGTCGTTAAAGTAGAACATTTTGACATTAGCAGAACTGTTGCCTTTAAGAACTACACCTAAAATAACTTTTAACATCTCATGACATAGTAAGAAGCATGTATAAACCTAAAACAAGCTGGCCAGATATTAATGCACAAAATAGATTACATGCATTGAAGTACAATTAAGCTGGTTCTTGGTGTCAGGATATATTGAGCATGGGCTGGGGAGTCAGAGGATGTGGGTTCTAATCCTGGCTCTGCCACTTGCCTGCTGAGTGACCTGGGTAAACCACTTCATTTCTCTGTGCCTCAGTTACCTCATCTGTAAAATGGGGATTAAGACTGTGAGCCTTATGAGGGACAACCTGATTACCCTGTATCTAACCCAATGCTTAGAACAGTGTTTGCCACATAGTAAACACTTAACAAATACTATCATTATTATTACATACCTGTAGCATCAGATGCAATAAGCATTAAGCACAGAACCACAAGGCACAACATTTTGTGAGCCCAATGTGACCGAGATTGTTGTCCTACACTGACCTTTACAACCACACATGTTCCAACAGGTGAACTTCACCTCAGTGGTATCTTCATCATCATCATCATCAATCGTATTTATTGAGCGCTTACTATGTGCAGGGCACTGTACTAAGCGCTTGGGAAGTACAAATTGGCAACATATAGAGACAGTCCCTACCCAACAGTGGGCTCACAGTCTAAAAGGGGGAGACAGAGAACAAAACCAAACAAACTAACAAAATAAAATAAATAGAATAGATATGTACAAATAAATTAAATAAATAAATAGAGTAAAAAAAATATGTACAAACATATATACATATATACAGGTGCTGTGGGGAAGGGAGGGAGGTAAGATGGGGGGATGGAGAGGGGGACGAGGGGGAGAGGAAGGAAGGGGCTCAGTCTGGGAAGGCCTCCTGGAGGAGGTGAGCTCTCAGAAGGGCCTTGAAGGGAGGAAGAGAGCTAGCTTGGCGGATGGGCAGAGGGAGGGCATTCCAGGCCCGGGGGATGACCTGGGCCAGGGGTCGATGGTGCGACAGGCGAGAGCGAGGTACGGTGAGGAGATCAGCGGTGGAGGAGCAGAGGGTGTGGAGTGGGCTGTAGAAGGAGAGAAGGGAGGTGAGGTAGGAGGGGGCGAGGTGATGGACAGCCTTGAAGCCCAGGGTGAGGAGTTTCTGCCTGATGCGCAGATTGATTGGTAGCCACTGGAGATTTTTGAGGAGGGGAGTGATATGCCCAGAGCGTTTCTGGACAAAGATAATCCGGGTAGCAGCATGAAGTATGGATTGAAGTGGAGAGAGACACGAGGATGGGAGATCAGAGAGAAGGCTGATGCAGTAGTCCAGACGGGATAGGATGAGAGCTTGAATGAGCAGGGTAGCAGTTGGGATGGAGAGGAAAGGGCAGATCTTGGCAATGTTATGGAGCTGAGACCGGAAGGTTTTGGTCACAGCTTGGATGTGAGGGGTGAATGAGAGAGCGGAATCGAGGATGACACCAAGGTTGCGGGCTTGTGAGACGGGAAGGATGGTAGTGCCGTCAACAGAGATGGGAAAGTCAGGGAGAGGGCAAGGTTTGAGAGGGAAGACAAGTAGTTCAGTCTTCGACATGTTGAGCTTTAGGTGGCAGGCAGACATCCAAATGGAGATGTCCATTTGATATCTTCTTCAACTATGAAGGACAGCTACATAAATAAACTATACAAATAAACATCCTCTTTATTTATAAAGTTAAATTTAATTTATTTTTCCTGGGAAAAACCCATTCAGAAGAATTTAATGTTTAGATCTAGGAAAATTCATTATCTACTATACAAAGATCTTCTTGTGGTTTATTCATTTGCCATTTTGTAACATTCATTTTTGTTACTCTTTAATTAGGCATTTGCAAATTAAAATATCATGTGCAACACCTGATGATGTAAAACTTGATGAAAACATTTATAATTTTCAGATTAATATGACCTTAAGACAGGAAATATAGAATTCAAATAAGTGTATTGTAATCAGGGACATGAACTACGTAGGGGCCCTGTTGCCATACCCCATGAGATCATCACTGAGTAGTTGTTTACTATCCTGTACATTCATCCTACACACCTAATGTAACATAACAAGCACTGCTGCCATGCTGAAACACTGACAGCATTCTGAGTCCTCAAAGAAAACCTCATTGTTTGTGATCGTATATTGTCATTTGATAATAATAATAATGGCATTTATTAAGCGCTTACTCTGTCCAAGGCACTGTTCTAAGCACTGGCACTGTTCTAAGCGCTGATGTTAAATAGATGTTAAATAGATGTAGCATAGCCTGGGGAAAGAGCAAGGCTGGTCATCAAGAGACCTGGATTTTAATCCTGGCTCTTCCATTTGCCTGCTGTGTGACTTTGGGCAAGTCATTTAAATCCTTTGGGCTCCAGGTTCCCCATTTATTAAATGGGGATTAAATATCTGTTCTCCTTCCCCTTAGAGAGTGAGTTTCACATGGAGCAGGGAGTGGGATTGTATCCAACATGATTATCTTGAATGCTTGGTGCATCATAAGCACTTAACAAATACCATTATTAATATCATCATCATCATCATCATCATTATTAATGAGTTTATTTAGTTGTCCTTTAGAATTGAAGTCACCACTGATAGCGAAATTCACCTATGAGTGCATGTGTGACTGAAAATGTTAATATGGATCCCACAGTCTGCCCATATTCATTCATTCATTCATTCAATCGCATTTATTGAGCACTTACTGTGTGTAGAGCACTGTACTAAGCGCTTGGGAAGTACAAGTTGGCAACATATAGAGACGGTCCCTACCCAACAGTGGGCTCACTTGCTGTGTGATTTTCGTCAAGTTGTTTAACTTCTCTGTGCCTCAGTTTCCTCAACTGTAAAATGGGGATTCACCACTGTGAATCCCACATGACCCAGGGACAGTGTTCAACCTGATTAACTTGTATCTACCCCAGCACTCAGAACAGTGCTTGAACATAGAAAGCATTTAACAAATACCATTAGAAAAAAAAAGTCGGTGGGTCAACCCAGGGTACGTTGCAGGCACTGAGTAGTTGCAAAATACTGTTTTATAACACTCTGCTACAAATTTATTGATTTAGTCCAATAGATGTGTAAAGTCTACAGTGTAATTGGAGTTACTGTGAAGCAAAAATCCCCCCACAAAGGCACTCAGTTTGAGAGATAAATACTGTTTTTACCATTTTCTCATAAAATAAAAGGACCTCGCCGTGGGCATCACTTTTTGTCACCTTTTAAACCTCCAGCTAAAAATAATTCTCCGATAGTCACATAAAACATCATGCAAAAGCAAGCTACAAGGCCCAGAAACCATCTTAAACAGAAACACTTACTGTTAAGCTTAATATTTGCACTGCCACACCTTTCTTGATAGCAGTACTCCAAGCTGGTGTATCCTAAACAATTGCCCCCCATAGTTTTCAGCTGAGATGCAGAATTGTCTGAGGTTTTGTTTTTATCAAGTGATTAAAATATTTCTCTGTTCTCCTTGATTTTGGTTCCCTGATATTGGCTCTCCATAGGTAGTTGTTTGAGTTTCCTGCTGTCACACATTAAATGCAACACACAGGAATGAAAGTGCTTTAGAAGTCTTGCAGAAGCAGGGATATTACAACTACTCTACAGGAATGCAGTTTGGTATAAATTTAAAGCCATGTTGGAACCATACTCCGACAGTCTCCCAACCAACATACTGGTCTTCTGGGTTCAAGCCTCTACCTTTTGTCTCTAGTTGCGTCATTGGGCAGTGTATTACCTAGGTAACAGAATGAAATGGCTGTAATTCTATCAGGGGCATTTTGGGGTTTTGCTCAATATTCAGTGGCAATACTAGAATACAAAGAATGCAATCAGGGAACAAAGTCTCCTACCATTGAAGCTATTATCACCTTTCAGTAACTCAAATAAGATAAGTAAAATGAGTGGATGAAAGTACGTTACCCCAGAAGTTGCTGTAATGTGTGCCGAAATTGGGCAAATCTATACAAAGGAATCAGAGAAAGTGCTTTAAGCATACTGCAAACCAAAGTGACAACCTACAATGCATCTCAGCTGATGGGAGCCAACTATGGCTGACAGACAAGCAGGGTGCACTGCAACTGATAAGGAAGCTGTTCTGTTTGAGGCAAAGCTTTCAGAGGATCATGAGACAGAGGCAAAAATAAGATGGCCCCAGGTGCTAAACATAACAACCACAACAACACAACAAAAGAAAATCTTTGCCTGCAAACAATGAGGGTGGAACTTTGGGTAGTTCATTAGGATTTGCATACACTTCACTGCAGAATTTTACTCAGAGGGATATTCTTCCAATACAAAGAACAGCTATATTTAACTTAAAAATTTTGAACATCTGGTACTGATCAACAAAGCTACTCCCCTCCCATCCAAATTATTCATTGAAAGAATGTCCTGGGGATATCACGTGTACACTTCTTAGTGATTGGGGCTGAGCCATGCACAAAATATGAGCTGGATGACATAATCAAAGAGATTCCATTGCTTAGGTAGTGGGGTCAACCATGGTGGCTTTATTTCATTTGGAAGGTAGAAGACATTTTTGGTAATGGTAAGTTGAGATTTGATTCATTCTTTTTATTAGTTTTCTACTCTCACATAGTTTAATGATCACTCATTTTAGCATCACTTGTCATTAATTAATTCATTCATTCATTCAATCGTGTTTATTGAGCACTTACTGTATGCAGAGCACTGTACTAAGCACTTGGGTAGTACAAGTCGGCAGCATATAGAGACAGTCCCTACCCAACAACGGGCTCACAGTCTAGAAAGGGGAGACAGACAACAAAACAAAACATGTAGACAGGTGTCAAAACCATCAGAACAAATAGAATTATAGCTATATGCACATCATTAACAAAATAAATAGAGCAGAGAGTGCGGGCTGAGCTGTAGAAGGAGAGAAGGGAGGTGAAGTAGGAGGGGGCGAGGCGAGGCCTTGAAGCCAAGAGTGAGAAGTTTTTGCTTGATTCGTAGGTTGACAGGCAACCATTGGAGATTTTTGAGGAGGGGAGTGACATGCCCAGAGCGTTTCTGTACAAAGATAATCCGGGCAGCAGAGTGAAGTATAGGCTGAAGTGGGGAAAGACTCCCCACTGAAGTGGGGGAGAAATCTCCAGTGGCTACCAATCAACCTATGCATCAGGCAAAAACTCCTCACCATCGGCTTCAAGGCTGTCCATCACCTCGCCCCCTCCTACCTCACCTCCCTTCCCTCCTTCTACAGCTCAGCCCACATCCTCCGCTCCTCTGCCGCTAACCTCCTCACTGTGCCTAGCTTTCGCCTGTCCTGCCATCGACCCCCGTCCCACGTCCTCATTCATTCATTCAATTCATTCAATTGTATTTATTAAATGCTTACTGTGTGCAGAGCACTGTACTAAGCGCTGGGTAAGTACAAGTTGGCAACATATAGAGAGGGTCCCTACCCAACAACGGGCTCACAGTCTAGAACGGGGAGACAGACAACAAAACAAAATATATTAACAAAATAAAGTAAATAGAATAGTAAATATGTACAAGTAAAATAAATGGAGTAATAAATCTGAACAAACATATATACAGGTGCTGTGGGATGGGGAAGGAGGTAGGGCAGGGGGGGATGGAGAAGGGGAGAGGAAAGAGGGGGCTCAGTCTAGGAAGGCCTCCTGGAGGAGATGGGCTCTCAGATCACTTGTCTGATCTGTGACCTTGGAGAAGTCACTTAACTTCTCTGTGACTCAGTTACCTCATCTGTAAAATGGGTATTGAGACTGTGAGCCCCACATGGGCCAGGGGCTGTGTCCAACCTAATTTGCTTGTATCTTCCCCAATGCATAGTATAGTGCCTGGCACCTAGTAAGCACTTAACCATTATTTTACAGAAGCAGCATAGCTTAGTGGAAAGAGCATGGGCTTGGGAGTCAGAGATCAGGGGTTCTAATCCCAGTTCCATCACTTGTCAGCTGTGTGACTTTGGGCAGGTCACAACTTCTCTGTGCCTCAGTGACCTCATCTGTAAAATGGGGATTAAGACTGTGAGCCCCTCATGGGACAACCTGATAACCTTGCATCTATCCTATCTTTGCATCTATCAGGTGCTTAGTCCTCCACCTGGCCTAGAATGCTCTCCCTCTGTACATCCGCCAAACAAGCTCTCTTCCTCCCTTCAATGCCCTACTGATAGCTCATCTCCTCCAGGAGACCTTCCCAGACTGAACCCCCTCCTTCCTCTCCCTCTCCTCCCCCTCCCCCCCGCCCTACCTCCTTCCCCTCCCCACAGCACCTGTATATATGTTTGTACAGATTTATTACTCTATTTATTTTACTTGTACATATTTACTATTCTATTTATTTTATTTTGTTAATATCTTTTGTTTTGTTGTCTGTCTCCCCCTTCTAGACTGTGAGTCCGCTGTTGGGTAAGGACCATCTCTATATGTTGCCAACTTGTACTTCCCAAGCTCTCAGTACAGTGCTCTGCACACAGTAAGCGCTCAATAAATATGATTGAATGAATGAATGAATGAACAAGTCACCATGAGGAGGTTAGCGGTACAGGAGCGGAATGTGTGGGCTGAACTGGAGAAGGAGAGAAAGGAGGTGAGGTAGGAGGGGGCTAGGTGAAGGAAAGCTCTGAAGCCAATAGTGAGGAGTCTTTGTTTCATACGAAGATTGATAGGCAACCACTGGAGATTTTTTGAGGAGGGGGGTGACATGCCCAGAGCTTTTCTGTAGAAAAATAAACCAGTGCTCAATAAAACTGATTCTGATGTTCTGCACGTGGTGCATTCCCAGGCCCTGTTGACTGTACTACATTTGGGGTGGTAAATGTCATTAATAATAATAATAATAATAATAATAATAATAATAATAATAATAATGGCATTTATTAAGTGCTTACTATGTGCCAAGCACTGTTCTAAGCACTGGGGAGGTTACAAGGTGATCAGGTTGTCTCACAGGGGGCTCACAGTCTTAAACCCCATTTTACAGATGAGTTAACTGATGCACAGAAGTGAAGTGACTTCCCAAAGTCGCACAGCTGACAATTGGCAGAGCTGATATTTGAACCCATAACCTGTGACTCCAAAGCCTGGGCTCCTTCTACTAAGCCATGCTGCCTCTCCATTATCATTTATTAAGCACTTACTATGTGACAAGCACTGTTATAACACTGGGGCAGATAATTTAATCAGGTTAGACCCAGTCCCTGTCCCACAGAAGTCTTAATTCCCATTTTACAGATGTGGGCACTGAGGCCCAGAGAAGTGACTTGCCTAAGGCCACCCAGCAAACATGAGGCCGAGCCAGGATTAGAACCCATGTCCTCCCAACTTCCAGCAGCCCCGGTTCGGAGGACTAGATGGTGACGATATTGGATACTCAGTCCCTTCTCCACTTTAGCTTTAAATATCTACCAGCTCTTTTGGCATCTCCAAGGATCATACCAGGGTGCCAGGATAGATTTCCGGAATTCTCACAGCACCATAGGAACTGTCAATTAGTTGATAAATCAGTGGTGTTTAATGAGTGCTTACTGTGTACAGAGTACTGGTCTAAGAGCTCGGGAAGGTAATAATAATAATAACTGCGGAATTTTTTAAGCACTTACTATGCGCCAGACACTGTACTAGGTACTAAGGTGGATACAAGCAAATCGGGTTGGACACAGTTCCTCTCCCACATGGGGCTCACAGTCTCAATCCCCATTTTTAGATGAGGTGAATGAGGCAAAGAGAAGTTAAGTGACTTGCCCAAGGTCACACAGCAGACAAGTGGAGGAGCCAGGTAGACCAGAGTTGGTAGACATGTTCTCTGCCCGCAGAGGGCTTATACTGAACAGGGGGAGGCTTCTTGTATGTAGATATTTAGTATGTGGTAATGAATCAAACAATTGTGGATGGAAGCATCAACCTTTGCCGATGTAAATACTACCTATTCGTTCAGTCAGTAAATATCAGTTAGTGTTCATCACACTGTTGCTTTCTTATCTTTTCAGATTAATAATTTCTCTTCCACTTTCTCTGGACTTTCCCATAACCCACTGCTGCAGGAGATATTTTCTGTGGTGTTTTTATTATTTTACCTCACAATCCTTCTTGGAAATCAGTTTATCATAATAACAGTCTGTGCGGGCAACCTCCACAAGACACCCACGTACTTCTTGCTCATCTGTCTGTCTTTTGTAGACCTCTGCTACTCCTCCATCATAGCCTCTAAGATGATTGCTGACTTCCTCACAGAGAGAAAAGCCATCTCCTACTCGGGGGGCATAAAACAGCTTTTGGGGGTCCATCATTTTGGCGGGACTGAGATCTTCCTCCTTACAGTCATGGCCTATGATTGCTATGTGGCCAACTGCAAGCCCTTTCACTACTCCATCATAATGAGGAGGTCTTTGTGTACCAAGATGATGGCCTAATCATGGCTAGGGGGCTTCATCCATTCCATCATCCAGGTGGCCCTGGTAATCCAATTGTCTTTCTGGGGCTCCAGTGAGATTGATCACTATTTTTGTGATTTGCACCCTTTGCTGAAACTCTCCTGCACGGACACTTTCATTGCGAGCATCATCTTTAAAGCCAATAGCGGCTCCATTGCTCTGGGGAGCTTCGTCATCCTCCTCATCTCCTACTCTGACATCCTGGCGAGACTGAGGAAGGAGTTGTCCGAAGGAAGATGCAAAGCTCTCTCCACCTGCAGTTCGCACATAGCAGTGGCACTCATCTTTTTGGTCCTTCCACTTCCTTGTACATGTGGCCCTCCACCACCTTTTCTGGGAACAAGACTGTCTCTGTATTCTACACTTTTATCACCCCCATGCTGAACCCCCTCATCTACACTCTGAGGAATGAGAAACTGAACAGTACCATGAGGAAATTATGGAGAAAGATGGTGGAAAGAATGAAGCAACGTGCAGGATAGTCTTTGCACACAGATTGGCGAAAGTGGGAAAGGCTTGTCAGTGCAAATCTTCGTAAAGGAGTCATTTAACTGTGACTACTAGGAAGTAGAATTTGCTTGTAATCTTTATTGTCTATCTTTCAGTGCTTTTCAATGGTGATATCACAGAGAGTTTTAACAAATAAAGAACTCAGTCATTTCCAATTTTGCATTTGATTCCTGTTGTTGAGCAAGTCTAATCTCAGCAATAACTCCTACCTTTCAAATATGATTCTTTCTCCAGGTGGCTTGAGTCTTGAATAATATCTTAAGGATATTTATCCAACACACCACAGGTTATCTATTAATCTATCTTTCTATATAACTATATGGTAAAAAGTTTGAGGGTGGGTAATAATAATATTAATAATTACGGTACTGGTTAAGTACTTACTACGTGCCAAGCACTGGTCTAAATGCTAAAGTATTAATCAGTTTGGACACAGTTCCTGTCCCACATAGGGCTCATCCATTCATTCAATTACATTTATTCAGTGCTTACTGTGTACAGAGCACTGTACCAAGTGCTTGGACAGTACAATTCAGTAATAAGGAGAGACAATCCCTGCCCACTCTCTTCATCCCCATTTTACAGATGAGAGAACTGAGGCACAGAGAAGTTAAGTGACTTGCCCAAGATCACACAGCAGACATGTGGTAGCATGAGGATTAGAACCCAGGTCCTTCTGATGACCAGGCCCGTGCTCTAACCATTATGCCACACTGCTTACTATCTAGATTGCGGTATAGATTGAGGGTGCATGTATTTGTGTACCGTGCATGTATTTGTGTACCTGGGAGAAGCTGAACTGTTTTAGAGAGAACAATAAGGAGATGAGTGGTGATAGCTTTCACCTTTGCTTTTAAGAGTCTTATTAAGGGGCTTCTCTTGCCTCAGGTACCTCATCTGCAAAATGGAGATTAAGACTGTCAGTCCCACTTGGGACATGGATTGTGTCCAACCAGGCTATCCTGTATCTACCCCAGTGCTTAGTGCAGTGCCTGGCACACACTAAATACTTAACAAATGACATAAAAAGGTACAGCAAACCAGCACAGAGCATCCAGTACCTCATTTGAATGTCAGAGCTCTGAGTGGAAGCCAGCTCAGATGCTTGGATGATATATGCACTCCTGGTCCATGAAAGCAGGATCAAAGAGGATCTGGGGGTCATCAAGAATCCAACAATGGCCTGCTCCACCTCCCAGAGACACTACACCTATAGTGACCCTGTTCTGGAGGAGAGTCAAGAATCTTGTAGGTGGTCCTCTCAGGAAAAAGGCGAGGATCATAGGTCCAGAGTAAAGAACATGTGAGCTGAATGTCAGGGTGTTTGTGAGATCCTCAGAGATTATTCAGACAATAGGAAGCTTACCTCAGGAAACAGGCTGGGAATACAGCATAGCCTGTTTGGAAGACCCAGAGCCTGGAAATGGACAGATCCAGGAGACTCAGCCTCCAGGTCTGACAGTGGCCTGCTCTGTAACTTTGGGGAAGTCACATAGCTTCTCTAAGCCTCAGTTTCCACAGCCATAAAATAGGGCATAAACAGCTAGCATTCTGGCTTCCCCTTAGATAATGGATCTTGTGTGGAACAAAGTCTGTCTGATCTGATTATCCTGTAGCTACCCTAATGTATATCATGGTCTAAGTGGTTAATAAATGCTACAATAATTATTATATAACCCTGGTTGTGGGTTGTGTGTTTGTGTGTGTGAGAGAGATAGAGAGAGAGAGAGAGAGAGAGAGAGAGAGAGAGAGAGAGAGAGAAGGAGAGTTGAAGTACCTTCTTTCTTCTTTTAATAATGAGAATAATAATGGTATTTGTTAAGCATTTACTATGTGCAAAGCACTTTTCTAAGTGCTAGGGGATACAAGGTGATCAGGTTGTCTCACGTGGGGCTCACAGTCTTAATCCCCATTTTATAGATGAGGGACCTGAGGCACAGAGAAGTTAAGTGACTTGCCCAAAGTCACACATCTGACAATTGGTGGAGCCAGGATTTGAACCCATGACCTCTGACTCCAAAGCCAGTACTCTTTCCATTGAGCCACGCTGCTTAAGCAGCATGGCTTAGTGGAAAGAGTATGCTCTTGAGAGTCAGAGGACGTGGGTTCTAATCCCGGCTCTGACACATGTCTGCTGTGTGACCTTCAGTAAATCACTTAACTTCTCTATGCCTCAGTTCCCTGATCTGTAAAATGGGGGTGAACACTGTGAGCCTCACGTGGGAAAACCTGACTACCTTGTATCTACCCCAGTGCTTAGAACAGTGCTTGGCCCACAGTAAGTGCTTAACAAATACTATTATTATTATTACAAGTTTCTGAAATGCCCCCATAAACTTCCCAACTCTCTTTCACCCCATTTCCACTTCCAAAATTAAGTAGAGGAAAGAGATATGTTTAGAACTGTCCTGCTCTTACCAACTTTCAGTGACTTGCTT
Source organism: Tachyglossus aculeatus (assembly GCF_015852505.1). Taxonomy (NCBI): domain Eukaryota; kingdom Metazoa; phylum Chordata; class Mammalia; order Monotremata; family Tachyglossidae; genus Tachyglossus; species Tachyglossus aculeatus. Next base: position 105,178,550 of record NC_052068.1, read on the forward strand.
CTCTTATCTCCAGGACTGATTTAACTGAAATTATACTTTTACTTCTCCATTTCATAAGATTCTGAAATGAAATCAACATATAGATCACGTGAAATGAATTCAAGCCATCTGCAGAACCCCTTGTAATATGGAATTAAAGAATAAGGCTAAAGTCAACAATGGTTAATCTTGTCTCAGATGGTATGGATTAGGCCAAAAACCTACAGGGTCCTTTCTTTTTCTTTTTTTTAATAGTATTTGTTAAGTGCTTACTATGTGACAAACACTGTACTAACCTCTGGGGTAGGTACAAGTTAATTAGGTTGGATGCTGTCCCTGTCCATATGGAGCTCACAGGCTAAGTAGGAGGGAGAATAGGTATCCTCATTTTACAGTTGAGGAAACTGAGGCAGAGAGAAGTGAAGTGACTTGCCCAAAGTCATACAGCAGATAACTGGCAGAGCCGGTCCTGAAATCCAGGTCTTTCTGATTTCCAGGCTTGCGCTTTCCTTACTAGGCCAAGCTGCTTCCCACTAGGCCAAATTGCTTCTCTTCTGCAGGGAAACCGTTAGCTGGCTCGGTAGGTTTGCCTAAGGTTGGAGGTTCAGACCTTACACTTCAAGAAGGGGGGATCTCTTCCCCTTCTTCTTGATGGGTTACCTGTCTGGATAAGGTGGACAGAAGGACATTGGTACTACACCTGCCATCTGATTTATGGAATACCTGTTGGAAAGATTTGCCTACACTTCACAAGTGAGCTCCAAAGGGCAAGTAGTGGCTCCTTGTGCTGTTTTTTTTATGGTATTTGTTCAGCTCTTGCCATGAGCCAGGCACTGTACTAAGCACTAGAGTAGACACAAGCTAATCAGGTTGGACACAGTCCACATCCCATATGGGGCTCATAGTCTTAATCCACATTTTACAGATGAGGTAACTGAGGCACAGAGAAGTGAAGTGACTTGTCCAAATTCACACAGGAGCAAGTGGCAGGTGGGATTAGAAACCAGGTCCTTCTGACTTCCAGGTCCATACTCTAACCACTAGATCACACTGATTCTCTTCAGAAAAGGGAAGCCAGGGAGAGAAGCTGGGAGAGGAGATAAAAGGGAGTGGGCAAAATATCCCTCTGATATATTCCACTGGAGACTCCGTGATATGATTGGATTAAACTCAGATGTAGACAAGATCCCGTTTCACTCATTCATTCTTTGAACTACAATATAACACAAGAGTTCTGGATTGCCATAATAGCATTCAATGGAAATAGTTATAGGAGATAAAGTACTACAGGAGAATGGTGTTCGAAATACCATAGAACAAGGAAGTACATTTTCTTATCATAATGCTAATTAGATGATAATGTCTGGAATGTATGAAAATGTCTATTTTTCACAGTAATATATAATGGAAAATATTAATCTGTCTATTTAAAGACTACAAGAAAATGGACACTTCATAGATGCATTCAGTGACTACATTTATTTCTTTGAAAATTAGTTGGAAATGTTTCCACTGTTTAAAAGCATTGCTTTCAGTATTTGGCATTCAAAGGGAATTTGTTCTGTCCTGTCAATGTTCTAAACATTTGTATTACGAATTGATTTGCAATCCCTGTGTAGTCATATCTGTGGAACAGTAGTAATTATATGTGACTGATGATCATGCATTACCAGACTCACTACTTGCCAATATTTCCCTCTCCTCATCTCCCTTTGCATTCAGATCCTAAATGTTTTTAATAATTAAGGTCCTTCTTCATCAGTGGTATTTATCCAAGAGTTTTCTATGTGCAGAATACTGTACTTGGGAGAGTTCAGTACAATAGAATTGACAGATATGCCCTGCCCAAAATGAGCTTACAGTTTAGAGGGGGAATAGGCATTAATATAAAAAAATTCTAATATGAAGATATGAATATAAGTGCTGCGTGGTTGAGGATGGAGAGAATATCAAATGTCAAAGGTCACAGATATAAGTGCATCGACGATGCAGAAGGGAGAAGGAGCCGGGGAAAAGGGGATTTAATCGGCAGATGCTATTAAATGCTTATTACTTGTCAAACATCATGACAAATGCTGGTCTAGAAATTGGAGATATGCTAGGAAAATCAGAAATCAGGTACTTCTTGATGTAGTTTCCTATCTCTTGATGTCTCAAAGATTAATGATAATAATAATCATAATAATAATGATGATTATGGTATTCGTTAAGCACTTACTCTGTGTCAAGCACTGTTCTAAGCTCTGGAGTAGATAAGGGGAATCAGGTTGTCCCACGTGGTGCTCACAGTCCTAATTTCCATTTTACAGGTGAGATAACTGAGGCACAGAGAAGTTAAGTGACTTGGCCAAGGTCACACAACAGGCAAGTGTCTGTTTAGTTTGAAATATTCCTTCAGTGTAATAAGAAGAAAAAACATGTGGTAACATATCTACCAAGATGAGATAATTCCTATCTCGCTGTCTCAGCAAGAACCTAATAATAATAATGGTGGTATTTGTTAGGCATTTACTATGTGACAAGCACTATACTATAAGCACTGGGGTATATACAAGTGAATTGAATTGGACACAGTCCCTGTCCCATATAAGGCTCACAGTCTTAATACCAATTTTTCAGATGAGATAACTAAGGCACAGAGAAGTAAAGGGACTTGCCCATGTTCACACAGCAGACAAGTGGTGGAGCCGGGATTAGAACCCAGGTCCATCTGACTCCCAGGCCTGTGCTCTACCCACTAGACTCGCTGCTTCTCTACTCACTACTCACTCACTATCCCTCACTTTCACCTCAAAACACCACCAACCCCTTACTCATGCCCTCCCTCACGCGTGGAGATTCTTCCCCATCCATATCTCACAGCCCACCACATTCGTCATTTTTAATACCCTACTAAAATCAGATCTCCAGGAACCTTCTTAGACTAAGCTCTCATACCACCACCCTATTTTTCCTTTCTACTGCCTCTGCCATAAATTTGGTCCCACCCCACATCTCCACGCTCATAGCATTTATGTGCATATCCTTATACTCAGTGGCTACCCCAACCTGTAATTTTTTAAAAGTCTTCTTCCCTCATTAGACTATAAACTTCTTGAGGGTAGGGATTGTTTCTACTAACACTATTGTATTGTACTTTCCCAAGAGCTCAAGTAAGCAAGAGTTGAATAAATACCATTCATGGTTGATTGTAATTGAACTCCTGAGGATTATAGATCACCACTGGTGACATTCTTTCAGTAATATTTATTGAATCCCTCCTGGATGGAGACCACTATTTTAGGTGTTAGGGTGAGTATCATACAAGCTAAAGACATCATCCCTACACTTGAAATTTAATGGGAGAGACATAGATCGTGTGTATTTTCAATCTTCATATACAACAGGATGGACTGAAACATTGAAAGGGATCCTGACATAATCCTAGCATTTAATGCAATCACTAAAAATCAGTGACAATATCGTTTAAGTAATATGATCATAATATATATAAATTAGGTGAATTTGCTTTTCTAAATATTCTCAATTGTTTACATTTTTCACAAGTAGATCACCACTGGGTGATCAGTTTTGTTCTGGGTACCACAGAGCTACACTTTTTAATTGGACTTAATATATCTCTCTTTTATCATCCCATTTTTTTTTTGGAGTTCATAGTTTCTCCTAGAAAAGAAAATAAGAGGAAAGTTTGAGTTTTCTGGAATACCCATTGTCACATCACAGTTTGCTTTGGCACTGGGTCCTTATTGTCTTTCTACACTATATTCATTCATTTCCCCTTTTTACCCAGAGCTTTAGCAGAGCAAAACTGCTGTTCCTGTTTGTGAAGATCAGAATGGTGTTATCAGTTCTCTATGCAGCAGGTAGTCAGTCTAAAGGGATTCACAGATAAATCAGTCAATGAATCAATTAGTAGCATTTATTGAACACCTACTATACAGAGGGTACTATACAAAATGTGCGGGAGAATATAACATTAATAGACATCACCCCTACCCTCAAGAAGTTTACAATATAATGGGGAAGACAGGCACTTAAATAACAGATCTGGACTCATTTTGGAGGTGATGATAAATATTGACAAATGGCCTCATTTAATAATTGTGCAATTTGTTAGGTATTTACTGTTTGCCAGGCACTGTACTAAGCGCTGGTGTGGATCCAAGCAAAGCGGGTTGGACCCAGTCCCTGTTCCACATGGGGCTCACAGTTTCAATCCCCGTTTTACAGATGGGGGAACTGAAGCACAGAGAACTGAAGTGACTTGCCCAAGGTCACACATCAGACAAGTGGCGAGCTAGGATTAGAATTTACTACCTACTGCCTACCAGGCCCGGGCTCCATTTTACAAGTTTCCTACACATTTTAGCAAATCCTCACTGCTCTAGGCTAATGTTAAATTAATTCCAATCAGTTAACCCTACATCCTTGTGAAGTCTTTAAACACATGTCTAATCAAATCAAAACTGATAAATGACCCATATTTGCTCTACAGGCAACAAGTAAAAACAGCCATTAAAATCTATGTGACTTACCAATCATCCAAAAAAAGGAGATGTGGTATTCCAAAACTAGGTGTAATGCATCACCTTAGTTCAATTCCAGTGAACGAAATGGACAGCTCCTTTGCTCTTTGGAAAGCTATATTTCTTTACTAGGCACCAGAAAACCCCTGAGTTTGTATATTGAAAAAAAATGAGCCTGTTATCCTGTGTTCTTTTGAAGTTTACCTTGTACCAAGGAAATGGTTTATTCAGGGTTGGTGGTATGCTATATTCAGAGTTTGTAAGGATCTTTTGCATTGAGTTTAAATATCCTTGGGAATTAACATTCTTGAAAATACCTTGGTATATAATACCACATCAGGATATGATGTTTTTCACTATCAGATATCAATATTATTGGTTCATGTTTTCATGCAAGTACTTGTATGAAATGAGACAGTGAAAGTGAAGGGATCCTAAATTGGCTGTGGAAGCATGAAGCCAACTATTGCACCCCTCCAGTGAGATCTGGACGACCCCCAAATGTGGATGGAATAAAGCATGTCTTTATAGGAACAGAGGCATAATTATATGATGATGACTTTCATTTACAATCAGGAAAAGAAGGATTCATCTATTCAAGTTAAAATACCCAGATGAAAGTGTGAAAGCAACATAAATTATCTTTCTCCCACTCTTGCACATTTAACAATTTAAACTATAAGAAAAAAATAGGATCACATAAAAAATCAGGTCAGAGCCCTAGATAAAGGATGGAAAATAGTTGTCAGCTTCAGCAATGTAGGGAGAAATGTGTATTTAGATGACTCTCTCCTCTTAGAAGTTATAATTTGGGATAATTGATTGTAATATTCCACCTGTCCCATTTCACTGATTGGACCATAGTTCAATATATAGCATTCTAAAAGGGTTCTCTTTCTCTCAGGGTTCTCTTTCTCTAAGCAATGTCCTAAGCTCACAAGCCTGATGCTATTAAGTTATATATATATATATATATATATATGTATATATATAAATATATATAACTTTTTAAAATTTCATTCATCAACTGTAAATTAGGAAATTGCCAAGTCTATATTAGCTAATAATTCAAGTCCCCCAATTCCCTTTGGTCTCAGAGATGAGGCTATTTCAAGAAAATGTTATTTATTTGACTTGAAATTTCCAGATAATTGAGGCTAAAATACCCCTCAAATATCTGAATGATTTGGATAATTTGCTTGTACCCACAAACCAAAGACTAAAAATGGCATTTAACTAACTCACAGTACTCAGATTCCCCCCGAAGCAAATATTTCCTTTCATCATAAATAATATCTGGGTATGTCCCAAGGAAATACCCCAAAAAACATTTTTATGGTATTTTCTGGAATTTTATGGAAAAGGAGGAGGTGTCGGTTTCCTTCTCGCCCCCCAATGTCGCTTTCGCACTATCCCTCCTCCCCCTTCCCTTTCCTTCCCTTCCTTTGAAGCCCACATTATTCGCCTCTACCACCCCCTCCAGATTCTTGTAGCCGTCATCTACCGCCCTCCGGGCCCCACTTCCAACTTCTTTAACGACTTTGACCCCTTCCTCACATTCCTTCTCTCCTTCTCCATGCCCACTCTGATCCTTGGAGACTTCAATATCCACATGGATATCCCTAACGACTCCTCTGCCGCCCGCCTTCTATCTCTCCTTGACGCTGCCAACCTCTTCCTCCACCCCACCTCACCCACTCACCAACTTGGTCATACCCTCGACCTCATCATCTCCTACCGCTGCACTGTGTCCACCCTCACCAACTCTGTGATCCCTCTCTCTGATCATAATCTTCTCACCTGCCTCCTCACTCACACTCCTTTCCCCTGTAAATCCGTATTACTCCCTCACAGAGATCTCCGCTCTCTGGACCCCACCCATCTTTCGGAACGCCTCACACCCCACCTCGCCGCCCTCTCCTCTCTACCCAGTCTTGATGATCAGATTACTGCTCTCAACTCTACCCTTTCTACTCAGCTAGACTCGCTCGCTCCCCTTTCCCTTCGCCGCTCTCGCACCACTAACCCACAGCCCTGGATCACTGCCACTGTCCGCCTCCTTCGCTCTTATGCTCGAGCTGCCGAACGCTGCTGGCGAAAGTCTAAACACCATGCCAACCTCGTTCACTTCAAGTTTATCCTTTCCTGCCTTAACTCAGCCCTCTCTTCTGCCAGACAAAACTATTTCTCCTCCCTTATTGACACCCATGCCCATCACCCCCGCCAGCTCTTCCGTACATTCAACTCCCTTCTCAGGCCCCCGGTTCCTCCCCCTCCTCCTTCCCTCACCCCCAACGATCTGGCCTCCTACTTCATTAACAAAATTAAATCCATCAGGTCCGACCTCCCCAAAGTCTCTTCCCCCCTTTCTCCAACCCCCCGGCTCTCAACACTGTCTGCTACTCTCCCATCCTTCCCAGCGGTATCCTCAGAGGAACTCTCCTCCCTCCTCTCAAGTGCTACTCCGGCCACCTGTGCTTCTGACCCCATTCCCTCTCATCTTATGAAATCTCTCGCTCCATCCCTTCTCCCCTCCTTAACTTCCATCTTCAACCGCTCACTCTCCACTGGTTCCTTCCCCTCTGCCTTCAAACATGCCCATGTCTCTCCCATCCTAAAAAAACCCTCTCTTGACCCCACCTCACCTTCTAGTTATCGTCCCATATCCCTCCTACCATTCCTTTCCAAACTCCTTGAACGAGTTGTCTACACGCGCTGCCTCGAATTCCTCAACAACAACTCTCTCCTCGACCCCCTCCAGTCTGGCTTCCGTCCCCTTCATTCCACGGAAACTGCGCTCTCAAAGGTCACCAATGACCTCCTGCTTGCCAAATCCAACGGCTCATACTCTGTCCTAATCCTCCTCGACCTCTCAGCTGCCTTTGACACTGTGGACCACCCCCTTCTCCTCAACACGTTATCTGACCTTGGCTTCACAGACTCCGTCCTCTCCTGGTTCTCCTCTTATCTCTCCGGTCGTTCTTTCTCAGTGTCTTTTGCAGGCTCCTCCTCCCCCTCCCATCCTCTTACTGTGGGAGTTCCCCAAGGTTCAGTGCTTGGTCCCCTTCTGTTCTCAATCTACACTCACTCCCTTGGTGACCTCATTCGCTCCCACGGCTTCAACTATCACCTCTACGCTGATGACACCCAGATCTACATCTCTGCCCCTGCTCTCTCCCCCTCCCTCCAGGCTCGCATCTCCTCCTGCCTTCAGGACATCTCCATCTGGATGTCCGCCCGCCACCTAAAGCTCAACATGTCGAAGACTGAGCTCCTTGTCTTCCCTCCCAAACCTTGTCCTCTCCCTGACTTTCCCATCTCTGTTGACGGCACTACCATCCTTCCCGTCTCACAAGCCCGCAACCTTGGTGTCATCCTCGACTCCGCTCTCTCATTCACCCCTCACATCCAAGCCGTCACCAAAACCTGCCGGTCTCAGCTCCGCAACATTGCCAAGATCCGCCCTTTCCTCTCCATCCAAACCGCTACCCTGCTAATTCAAGCTCTCATCCTATCCCGTCTGGACTACTGCACTAGCCTTCTCTCTGATCTCCCATCCTCGTGTCTCTCTCCACTTCAATCCATACTTCATGCTGCTGCCCGGATTATCTTTGTCCAGAAACGCTCTGGACATATCACTCCCCTCCTCAAAAACCTCCAATGGCTACCGATCAATCTGCGCATCAGGCAGAAACTCCTCACCCTGGGCTTCAAGGCTCTCCATCACCTCGCCCCCTCCTACCTCACCTCCCTTCTCTCCTTCTACTGCCCAGCCCGCACCCTCCGCTCCTCCACCACTAATCTCCTCACTGTACCTCGCTCTCGCCTGTCCCGCCATCGACCCCCGGCCCACGTCATCCCCCGGGCCTGGAATGCCCTCCCTCTGCCCATCCGCCAAGCTAGCTCTCTTCCTCCCTTCAAGGCCCTGCTGAGAGCTCACCTCCTCCAGGAGGCCTTCCCAGATTGAGCCCCTTCTTTCCTCTCCCCCTCGTCCCCCTCTCCATCCCCCCGCCTTACCGCCTTCCCCTCCCCACAGCACCTGTATATATGTATATATGGTTGTACATATTTATTACTCTGTTTATTTATTTATTTATTTATTTTACTTGTACATTTCTATCCTACTTATTTTATTTTGTTGGTATGTTTGGTTCTGTTCTCTGTCTCCCCCTTTTAGACTGTGAGCCCACTATCGGGTAGGGACTGTCTCTATGTGATGCCAATTTGTACTTCCCAAGCGCTTAGTACAGTGCTCTGCACATAGTAAGCGCTCAATAAATACGATTGATTGATTGATTGATTGATTTTCTAAGCAATAGTTATGATGGTATTTGTTAAGTGCTTACTATTTTCCAGGCACTGTTCTAAGCGCTGGGCAGTTCTAAGTTTTGGTGCTTGCTATGTGCCAGACACTGTACTCTTTGCTAAGATAGATACATGCTACTCAGTTTGAAGATAGTCCTTGTCTCACATGGACTCAAGTCTTACTCCCCATTTTAAAGATGAGGTAACTGTGGCACAGAGAATTTAAGTGACTAGCCCATGGTCACACAGCAGACCATTGGAGAAGCCGGGGTAAAACACAAGCTATTCTGACTTCCCGTTTATGTTCTATCCACTAGGCAACACTGCTGCTTCCCTTATCCCTTACTGGGCCTAGAGCAAAATCCATAATCCTCATAGATATGAAAGGGTGTTTTTGAAAGTCTGTTGTATTGTACTCTCCCAATGCTTAGTATAGTGTTCTGCAAACAGTGAGTTCTCATTAAATGCCTCTTTTTAGTCATTGAATCCATTCATTGTACTATAAGAATATATTTAGGATGCCAAGTTTTTCACCTCATTCCTCCAGAAGCAGAAACCCACTGCCATCAATACCTCTACCTTTCCCTTAAATCACACAATTTCTTCTCTTGTATTTGTGGTTATAGGAGGAATCTGGACAATCTGTGGAAATGCTCTATTCCTAACCGGTGGACTTCTCCAGTCCCTATACTTAAACTTTCACTATTGCTCAGCTTTGATTCTTTTTTGTTAATTATAACTATATTGGAGTTTAGTGGAGAGGTATCTGAATGTAATCTATACCTGATGATGGACTGTCCTTTCATATGAGCACCTCTTTTTATTCCAAATTCTTTCTTCCCTTTCTTCAAGTCTTTTCTATGTTTGCTCTCTCCTTCCATTTAGCTGAGTTTAATTCTTCACACCCTATACCCCAACCAAGAAGTCAGCATTGTATTTTAAACATCGTTCTTGCTTAATTAGGGAGTGATGGAAGGGAAATAACACTGAAATGTTGGTTCAGTTTCAAGTTTTTGAATACAAATTATTCTGTAAGTATGTAAACTGGAATAGTGTTATATAAATCTTTCTTTTGGAATCACATGAAGATTATTTGACTCATGTTTATAAAATGATTTAATACGTGGTTTGAAATAGTGCCATATAAATCTACTTTTAAAAATGTAAGCTGCAACAAGTTGTTTTGCGAAGGGAGTTTTTATTAAAAGGATAGGATGCCATAAAATGTTTTTGTCAATTTATAGCTTTTGATATAGCTATAATTCCCTATTTAAGCCTCAAATTCAGATTCTAAATATGTCTTCTCAATTTCCATGTCTCCCATTTCCTGCAGAACCCTTTAGTCTCCTATCTGATGAAGGCATGTTTACATTCAGATTTTTGACTGTTTCAATCAACCCAATTCCACCAAGACCTTTAATTTCAATATGGACATTCTGGGCATTTTCACTTTTTACCTTTTTGAGTTGGCCTTAAAAATCCAGTCGATTGCTCACTAATCATCCAGAGAGCAGGAGCCAGATATTTCAGAAATGACCCATTCACCAACTTGATCATACCCTCGACGTCATCATCTCCAACCACTGCACAGTGTCCAACCTCACCAACTCTGAAATCCCTCTCTCTGATCATAATCTTCTCACCTGCCTCCTCACTCACACTCCTTTCCCCTGTAAATCCATATTACTCCCTCACAGAGCTCTCTGTTCTCTTGACCCCATCCATCTTTCTGAGCGCCTCACACCCCACCTCGCCTCCCTCTCCTCTCTACGCAGTCTTGATGATCAGATTACTGCTCTCATCTCTACCCTTTCTACTCAGCTAGACTCACTAGCTCCCCTTTCCCTTTGACGCTCTCGCACCACTAACCCAAAGCCCTGGATCACTGCCACTGTCCACCTCCTTCGCTCTTATGCTCGAGCTGCTGAACGCTGCTGGCGAAAGTCTAAACACCATGCCAAACTCGTTCACTTCAAGTTTATTCTTTCCTGCCTTAACTTCAGCCCTCTCCTCTGCCAGACAAAACTATTTCTCCTCCCTTATTGACACCCATGCCCATCATCCCCGTCAGCTCTTCCGTACATTCAACTCCCTTCTCAGGCCCCCGGTTCCTCCCCCTCCTCCTTCCCTCACCCCCAACGATCTGGCCTCCTACTTCATTAATAAAATTAAATCCATCAGGTCCGACCTCCCCAAAGCCACTCTCGCCTCTTCTCCAACCCCCCGGCTCTCAGCATTCTCTGCTACTCTCCCATTCTTCTCAGCAGTATCCTCAGAGGAGCTCCCCTCACTCCTCTCAAGTGCTTCGCCGGCCACCTGTGCTTCTGACCCCATTCCTCCTCATCTCATGAAATCTCTCGCTCCATCCCTTCTCCCCTCCTTAACTTCCATCTTAAACCGCTCACTCTCCACTGGTTCCTTCCCCTCTGCCTTCAAACATGCCCATGTCTCTCCCATCCTAAAAAAAACCCTCTCTTGACCCCACCTCACCTTCTGGTTATCGCCCCATCTCCCTCCTACCATTCCTTTCCAAACTCCTTGAACGAGTTGTCTACACGCGCTGCCTCGAATTCCTCAACACCAACTCTCTCCTCGATCCCCTCCAGTCTCGCTTCCATCTGCTACATTCCACGGAAACTGCCCTCTCAAAGGTCACCAATGACCTCCTGCTTGCCAAATCCAACGGCTCATACTCTATCCTAATTCTCCTCGACCTCTCAGCTGCCTTCGACACTGTGGACCACCCCCTTCTCCTCAACACGCTATCCAACCTTGGCTTCAGAGACTCCGTCCTCTCCTGGTTCTCCTCTTATCTCTCCGGTCGTTCATTCTCAGTCTTTTTTGCAGGCTCCTCCTCCCCCTCCCATCCCCTTACTGTGGGGGTTCCCCAAGGTTCAGTTCTTGGTCCCCTTTTGTTCTTGATCTACACTCTCTCCCTTGGTGACCTCATTCGCTCCCACGGCTTCAACTATCATCTCTATGCTGATGACACCCAAATCTACATCTCTGCCCCCTGCTCTCTCTCCCTCCCTCTAGGCTCGCATCTCCTTCTGCCTTCAGGACATCTCCATCTGGATGTCTGCCCACCACCGAAAACTTAACATGTCCAAGACTGAACTCCTTGTCTTCCCTCCAAAACCCTGCCTTCTCCCTGACTTTCCCATCACTGTTGATGGCACTACCATCCTTCCCATCTCACAAGTCCACAAACTTGGTGTCATCTTCGACTCCGCTCTCTCATTTACCCCTCACTTCCAAGCCATCACCGAAAACTGCCGGTCTCAGCTCCGCAACATTGCCAAGATCCACCCTTTCCTCTCCATCCAAACCGCTACCCTGCTCATTCGAGCTCTCATCCTATCCCGTCTGGACTACTGCATCAGCCTTCTCTCCGATCTCCCATCCTCGTGTCTCTCCCCACTTCAATCCATACTTCATGCTGCTGCCCGGATGGTCTTTGTCCAGAAACGCTCTGGGCATGTTACTCCCCTCCTCAAAAATCTCCAGTGGCTACCAATCAATCTGCGCATCAGGCAGAAACTCCTCACCCTCGGCTTCAAGGCTCTCCATCACCTCGCCCCCTCCTACCTCACCTCCCTCCTCTCCTTCTACAGCCCAGCCCGCACCCTCCACTCCTCTGCCGCTAATCTCCTCACCGTGCCTCGTTCTCGCCTGTCCCGCTGTCGACCCCCTGCCCACGCCATCCCCCTGACCTGGAATGCCCTCCCTCTGCCCATCCGCCAAACTAGCTCTCTTCCTCCCTTCAAGGCCCTACTGAGAGCTCACCTCCTCCAGGAGGCCTTCCAAAACTTAGAGCCCTCCTTCCTCTCCCCCTCGTCCCCATCCCCATCCCCCCATCTTACCGCCTTCCCTTCCTCACAGCACCTCTATATATGTATATATATGTTTGTACATATTTATTACTCTATTTATTTATTTATTTATTTATTTTACTTGTACATATCTATTCTATTTATTTTATTTTGTTAGTATGTTTGGTTTTGTTCTCTGTCTCCCCCTTCTAGACTGTGAGCCCACTGTTGGGTAGGGGCTGTCTCTATATGTTGCCAACTTGTACTTCCCAAGCCCTTAGTACAGTGCTCTGCACACAGTAAGCACTCAATAAATATGATTGACTGGTTGATTGACTGATTGACATCTAATATGCCAAGTTCCTTTATTTCAGAAAAAAACAACAGTTTGCTCTGCCCCAGAGGAAGAAAACCACTGTTTTCTTGTTTTGGCACTGGACTCCTGGGTATTTATAGCATTGTCAAATGGTGAGCTATCCCTTGTTATTTCTAGTAAAATCAGGCGTCTCTAATGTACACTGCTTGGGGAGACAATCTATTCAGTGTATTCAGTTACTTCTGTGCACATCGATGTTGACTTTGCAGGGAACATAGTTGTGTTTGGTTTTATCTCTTGGGGCTGAGGCACCTGGAGGATTCAATCTACTCTGTAAGTTAAAATGATGCAAGTTCACGTTCAAACAAATGAGAAAATCCCATAAAGACAAACACACATTCATCACGAGTAAACACTTCCCTTTTCTCTTAGGTATCATTATGTTAATTTGTTGCCAACTTGTACTTCCCAAGCGCTTAGTACAGTGCTCTGCACACAGTAAGCACTCAGTAAATACGATTGAATGAATGAATTAATAATTTACTCTAAGCGTTTCCAATCTAATGTTTGAAATATTGTTTTAAGTGAACAGATTTCATTTGAACTGGAAACATTTATTCGATAGAACTTAATGCTTGTAGTTCCAGTTATTAGTAACTTCTTGGTTCACTCTAGATTATGAGAACAAAAACAGTATGGGGTTTGGTGTGGGTATGTTTAGGATAACTAAGGCCTATCCTTGATTTCTATTTCCCTGAATCTGGTAACAACAGTAGTAATAAACTATGGTGTTTTATGTATTTTTACCATCTTCTTCTGATGTACTCTCTGTCATAAATTGGAAAGAATTGTTTCAAAAATGCCAGAGAATGCAAGTGGCAGATGAGTGACTACTTATGAGACTTTCAAGCTGCCCCTACACTTGAAACGTCGTGTGATTTTCATCAATGTCATTAGACAGGAAATCTGGATCATGCAGACCCAAAATGACACGTTTTTCATCAAATCATGTTTTTTTACCTGAAATATTTGAATCATTAGTCTACTCTTAGCTTTTACAGCTAGTTAAGACAAAACAGGTCTTGGAATCTTGAAACCTGGGTTCTAATACTGGCACCTCCACTTGCCTTCAGTGTGACTTTGGGAAAGTCACATAACTTTTCTGAGTTTTCAGTTTCCCTGACTGTAAAATGGGTATCTGATACCTGTTCTCCCTCCCCCTTAGATTGTGAGCTCCATCTAGGACAGGGAAGGTGTCCATTCTGGTGATCTTGTATACTCTAGTGCTTAGTACACTGTTTGGCAAAGAGTAAGCACTTAGCAAATAGCACGATTGCTATTATTATTAGTTCTAAGGAAACCTTCAAAGCCAATCAGCAAATAATGTTGTACTCTCTTTGACCATTAGATGGGGCAATAGAATGATCTCAGGAAAGATCTGGTAGAGAAATATTTGCAACTGAGCTCACAATGAATCATATGCATTTTCTAAACGGTAAGCTCTTTGTGGGCTGGAAATGTGACTACGAACTTTGTTGTGTTTTACCTTTCCAAGTGCTTAGTACAGTGCTCTGCACACAATAGGTGCTCAGTAAATAGTACAGATTGATATGCCATTACAAGTAGATCCACTAACATGATTAAATTAAACCATGCTTAGTATTAGGACTGTGCACATTGAACGCTTATTGTATACTGATTCATTTTCTGATTTAGTATGCATTATTCATATTTAAAATAACCTGTGTATTATCTTCCAGTGCTTAGGAGAATGGTCTGTGACATGGTAAGTGCTTAATAAATTGGCTTTAAAGCACTCAATCACTTTGCCCCTACATACGTCATCTCTCTCTTCTCCTACAACACAGTCCACACACTTCTCTCCTCTAATGCTGACCTACTCACTGTACCTGTTTCGTGTATCTCACTGCCAACCTCTCATCCACATCCTACCTCTGGTCTGGAACACCCTCCCTCTTCATATATTACAGACAATTACTCTCCCCAACTTCAAAGCCTTATTGAAGGCACATCTCCTCCAAGAATCATTCTCCAACTAGGCCTTCCTTTCCTTTTCTTCCACTTCCTTCTGCATCACCCTGACCTGCTCCCTTTAATTCATCCCCCCTCCCAGCCCCACAGCACTTATGTACATGCTCTTAATTCATTTATTTATATTAACGCTTGTCAACCCCTTCAGACTGTTAAATTCATTATGGACAGGGAGTGAGTCTGTTATAATGTTTTGTTGTACTCTCCCAAGCACTTATCACAGTGCTCTATAAACAGTTAGTATTCAATAAATATGATTGATTAAAATAAATATTGCTGCTACTACTACCACATAAACAAATGTAGAAGAACAGAAGTAATCAAAAATCTGTTCATTCATCAAAAGGGATCCCATCTCCAGCTCCAGTTTCTATTAGGAGGCAGGGTGGCTCAGTAGAAGAGGCATTGGAGAAAGCATGGGACTGGGAGTTAGAAAAATCAGGTTTAAATATCAATTCTGCCACTTGACAGCTTTATCACTTTGGATAAATCACTTAATTTCTCTGTTTCTGAGTTTCTCCATCAGTTAAAGGGGGTTATGATACCTAGTCTCCCTCCTCTTTAGGCAGTGACTTCCCTGTGGGACAGGAACTATCTCTGATATGATTATTTTATATCTACCCCACTGCTTGGTTCATGTAATAAATATCATTATCATTGTTGCTATTGTGATTAATAATAATAATCAACCAATTATGGAAAGTAGAAAGGAAATCATTAATCAGTTAAGAAAGGTAAAATGGAAATTAAAATGTTAATCTGAAGTTAACTCTGCAAGGTGTTCTTCGGTGCCAGGGTCTTAGAAATATTCTCTCGTCTAATGAGGTAATCATAATAATAACAATGATAATGATGGTATTTATTACATGAACCAAGGATTGGGGTAGGTATAATATAGTCATATCAGACATAGTTACACAGTCTAATTCTAACCAGCTACTGCTCCCTGACCACTTAAACAGTGTGGCTTAGTGGAAAGAACATGGGCTTGGGAGTCAGAAGTTGTGGGTTCTAATCCCAGCTCTGCCACTTGTCAGCTGTGTGACTTTGGGCAAGTCACTTAACTTCTCTGTGCTTCAGTTACCTCATCTGTAACATAGGGATTAAGAGGTGAGCCCCATGTGGGACAAACTTTTTAGCTTCTATCTACCCCAGCGCTTAGAATATTGCTTGGCACATAGTAAGTGCTTAACTATTATTATTATTATTATTATTATTATTGTTGTTGTTGTTGTTGTTGTTGCTGTTGTTGTTGTTGTTGTTAAGAAATGAACATTTTTTATCATAATGGGAAGAAGTCCATTCAGGGAATGGGTGCAAGGTTAGGAAGAGATAAAAGAAGAGGGAAGGGGAAAAGATGTCGATCAAAAATCAATATATCTTATGGTTTGCTTAATTGACATAACATATTCAGGTAGAAAGTAATTACGTTGGCAAGATTTGTGGTAAAAATTCCAAGCTTCAACATAAGCAATTTGATCCAAACCAACTTAGGGAGCTCCTAATGTGTTCATGTCCTTGCTGCATCAGGTAGAGTCAGAAAAATAGACCTTTTATACATAGTTGGGCATAGATGCAAGCTCTCTGTGGTCAGGGTATGTAATAATTATAATAGTGGTATTTGGTAAGCACTTGCTATGTGCCATGCATCTAGTAGGCACTGGGGTGGAAACAAGCAAATCTAGTTGGTCACATTCCCCGTCCCATGTGGGGCTCACAGTCTCAACCCTCATTTTATAGATGAGGTAACTTAGGCACAGAGAAATGAAGTGACTTGCCGAAGGTCATACAGCAGAAAAGTGGAAGAGTTGGGATTAGAACCCATGACCTTCTGAGTCCCAGGCCTATGCTCTGACCTCTATGCCATGCTGCTTCTCGGTTTACCAACGTGTCTACCAACTCTGTTACACTCTTATATTGTACTCTTCCTGTTGGTGGCCGTGGCCTTTGATCGCTTTGTAATCATCTGCAATGCACTGCTGTACATAGTCATCGTGTCTAACAGAGTCTGCAGTGAGCTGGTCATTGCAGTGTATATTTATTGTTTCCTCAATTCACTGATACAGACCACTGTGACTTTGCAAGCCTCATTCTGCGACTCCAATACCAGTAAATACAGTAAATAACTTAGGACAGTAAATACAAGTGACTGATTGATTGAATAGTCTTGGAATATAGGTTGGGTATGGGGTTGTTTAAGATCCAGTAAATCTGGAGAGCCATAACCCTCACCTAGGAAGGTTCACATACAACCAAAGAGTTTCATCACTGGCACAGAGTTTAATCTGTCATGATTAGAAAATGAAACCACACTAGATGCATTCACATAGAAAATGACCCAGTCTGCATGTTCTTCTCTGACACATGTTTTCACTCTGCATTTTAACTAGAATGTGACAGGAAAATTTGGTAACATTCTTCTGAAAACGTGTGTCTGACAGAAACCAGTGCAATGCAGTGTCAGTAAAAAACAGTTGTACACAAAACAGTATGGTGTTGGACACACAGTGAGTACCACAATGCAACTTTACTTAAACTGAAGTTTTGCAAAGAATGCCACCCAGTGCATTTAATTTTAAAATGTAAAATTCCACTGCTATAATTTTAATGACCAGTAATTTTAGGGAACATTGAAAAATGCGAGTTTATTCATTTATAATATTGCTGCTGACCACATTATTCACCCCAAAACTTTCCTATCACTTTTTTCAAGGCCTCCTTCACAACTCTGTTTCACAGGCTATAGATCAGGGTTCAACATGGGAACGATGAGACCATAAAACACAGAGGCTGCTTTGTCATAGGGCAAGGTGTGATTTGTATACAGCTGTTGAAAATACACAGAGAAGAGAGTCCCATAATAGAAAGCAATGATTGTCAGGAGGGTTACACAGGTAGAAAAAGCCTTGCACCTTTCCTCTCCTGAAGGGAATTTCAAGACCACAACAAAGATGCAACAGTATGAGAGAAAGACCACCAGCAGAGAGCTGACAAGATTCAATATGGAAATAATGAAGATCTGTTTCTTTTTAACATGAGTGTCAGAGCAGGAAAGAGATAGAGGTGGATCAGCGAGGTAGAAGTGATTAATGGGACTGGAGTCGCAGAATGAGGCTTGCAAAGTCATAGTGGTCTGTATTAGTGAATTGAGGAAACCATAAATATACACTGCAATGGCCAGCTCACTGCTGACTCTGTTAGACATGCTGACTGTGTAGAGCAGTGGATTGCAGATGATTACGAAGTGATCAAAGGCCATGGCTGCCAACAGGAAACATTCTGTAGTCGCCAAAGCACTGGAGAAATACATCTGGGTGAAGCAACCAGTAAAGGAAATGTTTCTGTTTCCTTCAAGAAGATGTTTGCCAGTATTTTGGGTGAGATAGGAGAGGCATAACAGATAGCAACAAAGAGAGGTGACTGAGGAAAAAGTACATGGGGGTGTGGAGTCGAGACCTGATCCTGATTAGCCCCATCAACACAAGGTTCCCTGTCAGGGTGATGAGATAAATTATTAGAAATATCACAAACACCGGAATCTGCAGGTCCAGTCGATCTGTAAATCCCAGAAGGATGAACTCAGTCACCATGGTTTGGTTCCTTCCAGCCATTTTTCTCTTCAATTTTTAATCTTCTCTCTGTAGGATTGACAAGGTCTATTGAACAAAGATCCAGTGTGTGCAGGGAAGTGTACTAAGTGTCTAGGAAAGTAAAATAAAACAATAATTCAATGTTGATAGTGTTCAATGCTCCCAGGCATCTATAACTCTCCCCTAGCATTCATTCATTAACTCTTTCAGTTGTATTAATTGTGTGCTTAATATATGCAGAGTACTGTACTAAGCACTTGGGAGAGTACAACGAAACAAGAAACAGACTCATTCCTTGCTCTCAACAAGCTTAAAGTCCAGAATGAATGGCTGGGCTCACTAGCCATGTGCCAAAAGGCAGCAAAATTCTGAATTCCTAAATCCCATTCTTCTCTAGTTCCAGTTATTTAATGGGCATCCCAGAAGGATTTATGCTGGAGAATAAAGAGCACTGACAGTGTCTTCCAGATTGTAAGGTAATTGTGGGCAGGGAATATATCTAATGTATCTGTTTATTATGGTGTTATACTCTCCCAAACATTTAGTAAAGTGCTCTGCACACAGTAAGTGCTCAATAAATACAGTTTACTTACTAATTGCATGACCCGAGTCATGATTCCAGCTGTACTTTCATGGAGCTGTACTAGCTGAGCTCCATTTGATTATGTTCCCAAGTCAGCAAGCTCATTTCCCAAAAAATGCTAGGGATAGGGTTAGGGTGCATTCTCAGCTATTCTGTTGCATTTCTGAGCCTGTGTTTTTCATTCAACGGATTTACACCCATCCCGGCATACGTGTGCACTCAATTACATATTTTGATCACAATAGTTCTAGCTATTTTTATATCTGACTTCCTCAATTATACCATAACGTTGTGTTGGCAGGGAACATGCTACTTAATAATAATAATGATAATAATAATAACGATAATAATAATGATAATAATAATAATAATATTTTAAGTGCTTACTATGCACCAAGCACTGTTCTAAGCACTAGGGTAGATACAAGGTAATCGGGTTGTCGCACATGGGGCTCACAGACTTAATCCCCATTTTACAGGTGAGGTAACTGAGGCACAGATAAATTAAGTGTCTTGCACAAGGTCACACAGCAGAGACGTGGTAGAACCATGTCCTCTGTCTTCCAAGCCCATGCTCTTGCCACTAAGCCAAGTTGCTTCTTTATTCTGCACTTTCCAAATGACTAATTCTTCAGTGCATTACATCAAGTGGGCATTCAATAGACTATGCTGAGTCTAATGCCATTACTACTTCTAGTAATGCTATTATTACTTCTAGTAATACGAATACTAGTATTCATTCATTCAATCATATTTATTGAAAGCTTACTGTGTGCAGAGCACTGTACTAAGTGCTTGTGAAGTACAAGTTGGCAACATATACAGATGGTCCCTACCCAACAACGGGCTCACAGTCTAGAAAGGGAAGACAGACAACAAAACAAAACATG
Organism: Tachyglossus aculeatus; assembly: GCF_015852505.1. NCBI lineage: Eukaryota > Metazoa > Chordata > Mammalia > Monotremata > Tachyglossidae > Tachyglossus > Tachyglossus aculeatus. The sequence continues at coordinate 105,198,603 of NC_052068.1, forward strand.
TAGACAGGTGTCAAAATCGTCAGAACAAATAGAATTGAAGCTATATGCACATCATTAACAAAATAAATGGAATAGTGAATAGGTACGAGTAAAATAAATAGAGTAATAAATCTGTAATAATACATACAAATGTTGTGGGGAGGGGAAGGAGGTAGGGCCATGGGGATGGGGAGGAGGAGAGGGAAAAGGGGGCTTAGTCTGGAAAGGCCTCCTGGTGGAGGTGAGCTCTCAGAAGGGCTTTGAAGGGAGGAAGAGAGCTAGCCTGGTGGATGTGAAGGAGAAGGGCATTCCAGGCCAGTGGGGGGATGTGGGCCGGTGGTCGATGGTGGGACAGGCGAGAATGAGGCACAGTGAGGTAAGCAGCAGAGGAGCAGAGGGTGTGGGCTGGGCTGTAGAAGGAGAGAAGGGAGGTGAGGTAGGAGAGGGCGAGGTGATGGAGAGCCTTGAAACCGAGAGTGAGGAGTTTTTGCTTGATTCATAAGTTGACAGGCAGCCACTGGAGATTTTTGAGGAGGGGAGTGACATGCCCAGAGCGTTGCTGTACAAAGATGATCCGGGCAGCAGAGTGAAGTATAGACTGAAGTGGGTAGAGACAGGAGGTTGGGAGATCAGAGAAGAGGCTGATGCAGTAATCCAGTCGGGATAGTAGGAGAGATTGAACCAGTAAAGTAGCAGTTTGGATGGAGAGGAAAGGGCAGAACTTCACGATGTTGTGGAAGTGGCAGGTTTTGATGATGGACTGAATGTGTGGGGCGAAAGAGAGAGAGGAGTCGAGGATGACACCAAGGTTGCAGGCTTGTGAGATGGGAAGGATGGTAGTGTCGTCTACAGTGATGGGAAAGTCAGGGAGAGGGAAGGGTCTGGGAGGGAAGATAAAGAGCTCAGTCTTGGACATGTTGAGTTTTAGATGGACCAGACATCCAGATGGAGATGACCTGAAGGTAGGAGGAGATATGAGCCTGGAGGGAGGGAAAGAGAACAGGGCTGGAGATGTAGAGTTGGGTGTCATCAGCATAGAGATGATAGTTGAAGCAGTGGGAGTGAATGAGTTCACCAAAGGAGTGAGTGCAGACGGAGAACCGAGGGGACAAAGAACTGACCCTTGAGGAACCCCTACAGTAAGGGGATGGGAGGGGGAGGAGGAGTCCGTGAAGGAGACTGAGAATGAATGGCCAGAGAGATATTGAGGAGAACCAGGAGAGGACAGAGTCTGTGAAGCCAAGATTGGATAGTGTGTTTAGAAGAAGGGTGTGGTCCACAGTGTTGAAGGCAGCTGAGAGGTCGAGGAGGATTAGGATAGAGAAGGAGCCATTGGATTTGTCAAGAAGAAGGTCATTGGTGACCTTTGAGAGGACAGCTTCGGTGAACTGTAGGGAATGAAAGCCAGATTGGAGGGGATCTAGGAGAGAGTTGGAAGAGAGGAATTTGAGGCAGAGAGTATAGATGACTTGTTCTAGGAGTTTGGAAAGGTAGGGTAGGAGGGAGATAGGACGATAACTAGAAGGGACAGTGGGGTCAAGAGAGGGTTTTTTTTAGGATGGGTGAGATGTGGGCGTGTTTGAAGGCAGTGAGGAAGGAACCAGTGGAGAGTGAGCAGATGAAGATGGAAGTTAAGGAGGGGAGGAGGGAAGGAGCGAGAGTTCTCATAAGAAAACTTCTACTATTACTACTACTTAAATCAGATTTAAGTGCTATTAGTTTAAAATATTTTCAAATCTCCACGATGCCACTAAAATCTTTCCAGTCCCATTCTCATGCATGGGTATGATCTCAAAAAATAGCTGTACTTATGGCTCTGCCATTGCTTGTGGGCAGGGATCATGTCTACCAACTTTATTGTGTTAGAATCTCCCAAGCACTTAGTACACTCCTCTGCACAAAGTAAGTGCTTAATAATCATTGATTTAACAACTGACCTTGGATAACGAGGTGATTTTCTTAAAAAGAGTGGCTTATGGTGAATATGCACTACCTATTTTTTTATGAGTGCATCTACGTTGCATCTACATTAGTACAGCACATTATATTAATGTGGTGAAATTGCATTTCCTAGTGGAAAGTGCAAAGAGCTGGGAGTCAAGAGATCCGAGTTCAGAATCCAGTTCTGTGATTTACGTGCTGTGTGACTCCAGGCAAGTCACTTAATTTTGCCGTGCCTAAAAGTTTCTTCATCTATAAAATGGGGATTAAATACTTGTTCTCCCTCCCCATTAGACTGTAAGTCTCCGCTAATGCTAGTCTACTCACTTTAAATTGATTTCATCTATATCACTGCTGAACATTCTCCTATGTCCTGTCTTTGGCCTGGAACTCCCTCGAGCCTGAGCTGGGGAGTCAGAAGGAACTGGGTTCTAATTCCGGCTCCGGCTCCAACACTTGCCTGCACTGTGGCTTAATGCAAATCACTGTCCTTTTCTGTGCCTCAGTTACCTCATCTGTAAAATGGGGATTAAGGACAGCAAGCCCCATGTAGAACAAGGGCTGTGTCCAACCTAATTATCTTGTATCTACACCAGAGTTTACTCTGTTGCAAAGTTACCAGTTTACTCTGGTGACTGGCACCCGATTATGATGATAATGTTGATGGTATTTCATAAGCACTTACTATGTGCCAGGCAATGTTCTAAGCACTGAGGTGGATACAAAGAAATTAAGTTGGACACACTGCCTGTCCCACTAGGGGCTCACAGTCTCAACCCCCACTTTATAGATGAGGAAACTGAGGCACAGAGAAGTGAAGTGACTTGCCCAAGGTCACACAGCAGACAAGTGGTGGAGGTGGGATTTGAACCCATGACCTTCTGATTCCCGGGTCTGTGCTCTATCCACTCTGCCATGCTGCTTCTCACATAGTAAGCATTAAACTAATACCATAAACTGTGCGCGCGCGCACACACACACACACACACACACACACACATTTTTATAGTATTTGTTAAGCGCTTACTATGTGCCACACACTATACTAAGCTCTGGGGCACTTACAAGTAAATTCAATTGACCTCGAAGGTTACAATCAAGGCATATGTGAGCAATTTCAATTCCACTGTGCAAAGTGCTTTAGAGAGCTAACAATTATTTCTTTAATCATCATACTAGCTCTCACCTTGGTTTTATATTGTATTTGTTAAGCGCTTACTATGTTCTAAGCACTACGAGTAGTGTGGCTCAGTGGAAAGAGCATGGGCTTTGGAGTCAGAGGTCATGGGTTCAAACCCCGGTTCCACCAATTGTCAGCTGTCTGACTTTGGGCAAGTCACTTAACTTCTCTGTGCCTCAATACTTCATCTGTAAAATGGGGATTAAGACTGTGAGCCCCCCGTGGGATAACTCGATCACCTTGTAGACTCCCCAGAGGTTAGATCAGTGCTTTGCACATAGTAAGCACTTAACAAATGCCATCATTATTATCCAGCGCTTAGAACAGTGCTTTGCACATAATAAGTGCTCAATAAATGCCATCATCATTATTATTATTACTAGAGTAGATACAAGCTAATAAGTTTGGATACAGTCAATGTCCCACATAGAGCCCACAGTCTTAATCCCCATGTTGAAGATGAGGTAACTGAGGTTCAGATAAATGAAGTGACTTGCCCAACATCACCCAGCAGTGGTGGAGCCAGGATTAGGACTCAGCTCCTCCGACTCACAAATACAATGAATAGAGCATGGGCCTGGGAGTCAGAAGGTCATGAGTTCTAATCCAATATCTTGTCTGCTATGTGATCTTACGCAAATCACTTCCCCTCTATGGGCCTCAGTTACCTCATCTGTAAAATGAGAATTGAGACTGTAAGCCCCTTGTGAGACAGGGACTGTGTCCAACCTGATTTGCTCGTATCCACCCCATCACATTGAATAGTGCTTGGCACATGCTAAGCGCTTAACAAATACCACAATTATTGTTATTTTTTATTTTTTCTCTATTTTATATGATGAAGCAAAATTAAACTTTACATTTCCCATGTGGCTTGATGGAAATTACATTGAATTACAAGGTCTCCTACAGGCCACTCTTCTTTCCATTGCATTTCTGAGGGCAACTTTCACCTCCCGATTCCTCATGCTGTAGATTAGGAAATTCAGCATAGGGATCATCATGGTGTAAAAAATCGACAGAGTGAGGTCTTCATCCAGGGACGAACTTGTGTCGGGCCTTAAATAGATTAAATATGTGGTGCCATAAAATATCACCACAGCTATTAGGTGGGAACTGAAGGTGAAGAAGGCTTTGCATGTCCCCTCAGGAGATGGGATTTTCAGGATGAAGATCAGAATGTGCAAATAGGAGTATAGGAGTGTCATCACCATGCTTATTTGGATCAAGCCCACCCCAGCAGAGAGCAGGATTTCATTGATACAGGTATCAGAGCAAGAAAGCTGCAGAAGGGGGAGGGCATTGCAGAAGTAGTGGTGGATCATGTTGGAGCCGCAGAAAGTAAATTGGGAAGTGGAGCTGATGAGCAGGGTAGCATTTGCAAATCCAGCCAAGTAGGAACCAGCCACCAGGCCCACACAGACTTTCCAGGAGATGACAGTCTCATAAAGCAGAAGGTTACAGATGGCCACCATGGGCATATGCCATGGTCACCAGGAGGAAAGATTTCGTGCTGGCAAAGCCAGTGAAAACGAAGAGCTGCCCAGCACATCCAGCTACAGAAATGGCCTCCCCCCATTCAAAGAAGTTCACCAGAGCTCTGGGGGCGATAGACAAGGAGTAACATACATCCGTGGAGGACAATCTGGTGAGGAAAAAGTATATGGTCAGGTGCAGGTAGGAATCCATTTGGATTAATATGATCATCCCAAGATTCCCCAACATGGTAGTCACATAGATCAGTAAAAGTCTGCAATTCCGGGTGGTCTCTGAAACCCACAAGGATGAATTCAGTCACCACGGTGCCACTGTTCCTGTCCATCGAGGAATATGATTACCCAATCCACATAGCCAATCGCACTGCTCTGTGTATGCTAGATGTGACCCACAACACCTCTTTCCCATGGAGGCATGTAAAACTAGGAATTTTCACCAAGCCAATATGGAGCCATTAATATAGTTCTAAAAGAAAGGAGTTGAGAGAAGAAAATATTTCTTTGTAAATGCACTCATGTATATAGTGGTTCCTATGTATACACTCACAAAGAGATAGGATAATTAGTAATGATTGGAAATTTAATGTAGGGGCAGAGAGGACATTTGTTTATCTGTGTCTAAAGTCTCTTTCATCAGATATCTCCAGCAAAGGTAATGTTGGGACCTTAGGAAGAGTGGAGTAAGTTTAGGCAGAGACCAAGAACCACATTCGAATAAACCATATTGGGATCCTGCCTCCTGAACAGAGAAATTCTGGATTCCTCTGGAAATCTGTGGAGAGATGACTCGATAAACTTATGCTGGAGTGAGATGGAAGGGAGTGAATATTCCCCAGAAGGAAAAGAGAGTATACCACACCTTTGATCCAGGGCCCAGATGATTAAAAGTGACTGTGACTGGGGTTATAAGCATTCGGCCATCAGTTCAACTCCCACCATTCAATTCTATCTTCCACAGTTCTGAAAGACAATTATGGGTAAGTATGGTTAATCAGGTATTTGAATAGCTATATTTGGCAGTGTTGACTCGGCCAAGAATCATTCTCAGATTCATACTCATTTGTGTTGAAATGAAACATGAGGGAGAGACCTGTGGAAATTAGAAGCAGAGGTTAAGAAAGGGAAGGACTCTATCCCTTGGCAAGATTACCTACAGATAAAGCCAACCTTTGATTCATAGATTTGTTCCTTGTTTTTCATTCTATTTTCTCCAGTATTCCAGCCACTTGGGCAGGAGCCTAGAGAGGAAGTTAAAAAGAAATTATTTCATTTTCCTGCTTGTTAGCAGCACTGGAGAGACAGGTAGGTGAACCAACCTTTTGGCTAAAATAAAGTGGTTTGAATTATCTGTAGATTTCTGGCATCACTGTAATGGAATCAAGAAATGACTGTTCTATAGTTTTAGTATTCAGAGGCTAGATATCTGACATTTACCAGTATCACATTCACTGATGTAAAATCCATTATTTTTGTCTTTAATGGAAAGAAGATTCATTCATTCATTCAATCGTATTTATTGAGAGCTTACTGTGTGCAGAGCACTGTACTAAGCGCTTGGGAAGTACAAGTCGCCAACATATAGAGACAGTCCCTACCCAACAACGGGCTCACAGTCTAGAAGGGGGAAACAGACAACAAAACAAAACAAGTAGACAGGTGTCAAAATCATCAGAACAAATAAAATTAAAGCTATATGCACATCATTAACAAAATAAATAGAATAGTAAATATGTGCAAGTAAAATAGAGTAATAAATCTGTACAAATGTATATACAAGTGCTGTGGGGAGGGGAAGGAGGTAGGGCCGGGGGGATGGGGAGGAGGAGAGGAAAAAGGGGGCTCAATCTGGGAAGGCCTCCTGGAGGAGGTGAGCTCTCAGTAGGGCTTTGAAGGGAGGAAGAGAGCTAGCCTGGTGGATGCATAGAGGGAGGGCATTCTAGGCCTGGGGAAGGACCTGTGCTGGAGATCAATGGCAGGACAGGCGAGAATGAGGCACAGTGGGGAGGTTAGTGGCAGAGGAGCGGAGGGTGAGGGCTGGGCTGTAGAAGGAGAGAAGGGAGGTGAGGTAGAAGGGGGCGAGGTGATAGAAAGCCTTGAAGTCAAGACTGAGGAGTTTTTCCTTGATTATGAATCTGTCATAAACTGAATTCTTTTGCATTTTGTATGTCAGTTCAAAATTCAAGCCTGCTTGTAGAATGAAGTAGAACTGCATGACTTCCCAATTATTCCTTTCTAGTTTAAGTTTAACAACCATGTTTACATAAACGTTTTGCCTTCTGGGACTAAATCGTCAGGGTCTACAAGTACTTAATATCAAAGAGGCTGAAAACACAATAATTAAATGATTTGTTTATGCTTGATAATTTCAAATACTATTTGAAAACTAATTCTGTATAATTTCATGAGGAGCAATGGGTGTTGGAGGGAGCAGCAAAAAGGGAGAGATTGAGAAGTGAAGAGATAGAGGAATGAGGGAGAGGAATGTGATGGGGCAATTCTAAACAGAATAAACAGAAGGAGGGTGAAAAGGAGGGATAAAGGGTTATAGACAGGACGGGTAATAAGGAGAGAGGACAGAGGGAATAGATGGAGGCTCTTGGTGTCCCTTTTATTGGGAGTACTAGATGTTAGATTGGATGGTAAGAGATGTGTCATCTACTGTCCCCCCCTCCCCCAGCCGCACCTCCAACTTCTTTAACTATTTTGACCCCTTTCTCACCTTCCTTCTATCCTTTTCCATGCCCATGCAGATCCTCGGAGACTTCAACATCCAAATGGTTGTCCCTGGTGACTCCTCTGCCACCCACTTTGTAGCTCTCCTTGATGCTGCCAACCTCCTGCTCCACCCCACCTGGCCCACTCACCAACTTGGTCACACTCGACCTCATTACCTCCTACCGCTGCACTATCTCCACCCTCACCAGCTCTGAAATCCCTCTCTCTGATCATAACCTTCTCACCTGCCTCCTCACTCACACTCTTCTCCCCTGTAAATCTATATTACGACCTCACAGAGACCTCCAATCTCTTGGCCCTATCGATCTTTCTCAGCGCATCACACCCCACCACACCTCCCTTTCCTCTCTACCCAATCTTGATGAACAGATTACTGTTCTCAACTCCACCCCCAGATTACTGCTCTCAACTCCACCCTCGCTCCTCAACTCAACACGCTTGCTCCCCTTTCCCTTCACTGCTCTCATCCCATTAACCCACAGCCTTGGATCACTGCCACTGTTTGCCTCCTTTGCTCTTATGCTCGAGCTGCTGAACGCTGCTGGCGAAGGTCTAAACACCAAGCCAACCTTGTTCACTTCAAGGTTATCCTTTCCTGCCTTAACTCTGCTCTCTCCTCTGTCAGGCAAAACTACTTCTCCGTTATTGACACTCATGCCCATCATCCCCCTTAACTCTTCCATACATTTATCTCCCTTCCTAGGCCCCCTGTTCCTCCCCCTCCTCCATCCTTCACCCCCAACGATCTGGCCTCCTACTTCAGTAGTAAAATTAACTCCATCAGGTCTGAGCTCCCCAAAGTCACTCCTCCCTTTCTCCAACGCCCCAGCTCTCAACACTCTCCGCTACTCTCCCATCCTAACCAGCAGTACCTTCAAATGAGATCTCCTCCCTCCTTTCAAGTGCTACTCCTTCGACCTGTGCTTCAGACCCCATTCCCTCCCATCTTATGAAATCTCTCACCCCTTCCCTCCTCCTCTCCTTATGTTTCATCTTCAGCCGCTCACTCTCCACGGGTTCCTTCCCCTCTGCCTTCAAGCATGCCCACGTCTGCCCCATCCTAAAAAAACCCTCTCTTGACCCCACTTCCCCTTCTACTTATCACCCTATCTCCCTCCTACCATTCCTTTCCAAACTCCTAGAATGAGTCGTCTACACCCACTGCCTCAAATTCCTCAATGCCAAATCTCTCCTCGATCCCCTCCAGTCTGGCTTCCATCCCCTACACTCCCCTGAAACTGCCCTCTCAAAGATCACCAGTGATATCCTTCTTGCCAAATCCAATGGCTCCTACTCTATCCTAATCCTCCTCGACCTCTCAGCTGCCTTCGACACTGTTGACCACCCCCTTCACCTCAACACGTTATCCAACCTTGGCTTCACAGACTCTGTCCTTTCCTGGTTCTCCTCTTATCTCTCTGGCCATTCATTCTCAGTCTCCTTTGCGGGCTCCTCCTCCCCCTCCCATCCCCTTACTGTTGGGGTTCCTCAAGGGTCAGTTCTTGGTCCCCCTCTTTTCTCCATCTATACTCACTCCCTTGGTGAACTCATTCACTCCCACGGCTTCAACTATCATCTCTACACTGATGACACCCAAATCTACATCTCTGCCCCTGCTCTCTCTCCCTCCCTCCAGGCTCCTGTCTCCTCCTGCCTTCAGGACATCTCCATCTGGATGTCTGCTCACCATCTAAAACTCAATATGTCCAAGACTGAACTCCTTATTTTCCCTCCCAAACCCTGCCCTCTCCCTGACTTTCCCGTCATTGTAGACAGCACTATCATCCTTCCTGTCTCACAAGCCCACAACCTTGGTGTCATCCTTGACTTCTCTTTCTAGTTCACCTCTCACATCCAATCCGTCAGAAAGTAATAAATCTGTACAATCAGACCCTGATCTATTTGGAAGTTCACCTCTCACATCCAATCAGTCACCAAAACCTACAGGTCTCACATCCACAACATCGACAAGATCTGCTGTTTCCTCTCCATCCAAACCACTACCTTGCTGGTTCAATCTCTCATGCTCTCCTGACTGGATTACTGCATCAGCCTCCTCTCTGATCTCCCATCCTCCTATCTCTCCCTACTTCAGTCTATACTTCACGCTTCTGCCCGGATCATCTTTGTGCAGAAACGCTCTGGGCGTGTTACTCCCCTCCTCAAAAATCTCCAGTGGCTGCCTGTCAACCTATGCATCAAGCAAAAACTCCTCACTCTCGGCTTCAAGGCTCTTCTTCACCCACCCCCTCCTACCTCACCTCCCTTCTCTCCTTCTACAGCCCAGCCAGCACCCTCAGCTCCTCTGCTGCTAACCTCCTCACTGTACCTCGTTCTCGCCTGTCCCACCATCGACCCCTGGCTCATGTCCTCCCACTGGCCTGGAATGCCCTCCCTCCACACATCCGCCAAGTTAGCTCTCTTCCTCCCTTCAAAGCCCTACTGAGAGCTCAGCTCCACCAAGAGGCCTTCCCAGATTGAGTCCCCTTTTTCCTCTCCTTTTTCCCATCCCCCCCACCTCCTTCCCCTCCCCACAGCACCTTTATATATGTTTGTACAGATTTATTACTCTATTTATTTTACTTGTACATATTTACTATTCTATTTATTTTGTTAATGATGCACATTTAGCTTTAATTCTGTTTGTTCTGACGACTTGACACCTGTCCACATGTTTTGTTTTGTTGTCTGTCTCCCCCTTCTAGATTGTGAGCCCCTTTGGTTAGGGACAGTCTCTATATGTTGCCAACTTGTACTTCCCAAGCGCTTAGTACAATGCTCTGAACATAGTAAGCACTAAATAAATATGATTACATGAATGAATGAATCTGTGTAAAGAGCAGAGGCCAGGGAGTTAGCTCTACCACTTGCCTTGTGTGTGACCCTGGGAGAGTCATTTTACTTCTCTGTTTCTTAGTTTCCTCATCTATAAAATGAGTATTAAATACCTGTTCTCCCTCCTACTTCGATTGTGATCCCTTTTGAGGCAGAAACTGTGTCTGATCTAATAATAAAAATAACAACAACTGTGGTATTTGTTAAGAATCAATTACAATGTATAAGGCTCTCTACTAAGTTCTGGGGTAATCAATCAATCAATCAATCGTATTTATTGAGCACTTACTGTGTGCAGAACACTGTACTAAGCGCTTGGGAAATACAAGTTGGCAACATATGGAGACAATCCCTACCCAACAGTGGGCTCACAGTCGAAAAGGGGGAGACAGAGAACAAAACCAAACATACTAACAAAATAAAATAAATAGAATAGATATGTACAAGTAAAATAAATAAATAAATAGAGTAATAAATATGTACAAACATATATACACATATACAGGTGCTGAGGGGAAGGGAAGGAGGTAAGATGGGGGAATGGAGAGGGGGACGAGGGGGAGAGGAAGGAAGGGGCTTATTCTGGGAAGGCCTCCTGGAGGGGGTGAGCTCTCAGTAGGACCTTGAAGGGAGGAAGAGAGCTAGCTTGGCGGATGGGCAGAGGGAGGGCATTTCAAGCCCGGAGGATGACGTGGGCCGGGGGTCGATGGCGGGACAGGCGAGAACGAGTCACGGTGAGGAGATTAGCGGTAGAGGACCGGAGGGTGCGGGGTGGGCTGTAGAAGGAGAGAAGGGAGGTGAGGTAGGAGGGGGCGAGGTGATGGAGAGCCTTGAAGCCGAGGGTGAGGAGTTTCTGCCTGATGCACAGATTGATTGTTAGCCACTGGAGACAAACAAATTGGGTTGGAAACTATTCCCTGTCCCACATGGGGCTCACAGTCTTAAACCCCATTTTACAGATGAGGTAACTGAGGCACAGAGGAACGAGTGCCTCTCCTAAGGTCACACAGCAAAGTGGCAGAGTCAGGATTAGAACCCAGATCCTTCTGTCTGCCAGGCCCGTGCTCTATCCACTTGGTATCTACTCTGGTGTTTAGTACAGTGCTGGGCATGTAGTAAGCACCTAACATGTATTTTTGTTAGTATGAGCATACCACTGAGCCAGTGACAGGATAAAGAACTGCAATGCCTAATTCCCAAATTAAGCATCTGACCAGCCCTGCAGAGACTTTTTCAACCTTGAAGAAATTTGTTCTTCCCACACTGTCACAGAATTTGGAGTGGTGGCTTCTTGTCACAGTTATCCCTGGTGGTGAGTATTATCCCTGGTTAGTATTATCCCATACACTGTGTGACTCTCAGTTTCAGGCTCCTCCTGGGAACCTGAGGTGGATTTTGGTCCCTCTGGACTTCTATGATCTGTGATACCGGGGGTTTGATGGTGACGGGGCCCTGGAAAAGTCCAGGTAGAGCTAGAAATTTGAGTCATTTCCTTGGAACTTCTTGGAATCCCAAGGGGGAGCCTGAATTTCCTTGGTACTCTTGGATATTCCTGAATGTGGAGTCATGTCCAATACAGCTGTTCTGAGGTCTTGTTCCCCAGAGAAATTTCCCTAAGGCTGTCCAGGTTTACTTGGGCTACTTCAAAATTTGGACTTGGGCTTGGACAGGGCACCGCACTTCACCCACTGTGGGGTCAGAACCCTGCAGTTTCAACTGTATCGGTCTGATGGCAACTCCATCAGGGATTCTGTCATTCATTCATTCAATAGTATTTATTGAGCGCTTACTGTGTGCAGAGCACTGTACTAAGCGCTGCCTAAATTCTCTAAGATGATTGCCGTTTGTGAACACTCATACCTCATCCTTTTAACTCTGGTATCTAGGTCGGTAGTGGAATTTTTGACCTGAATGCCCAGGATAATTGTTTCAGTTCTGGACTATCACTTTAAATGCTATAATTGTTGAAAAAGCTTCAAAGCAATTGTCATTATTCTGAATCCTCTCCCCCTCCTCCCCCTCCCCCCACCTTAACTCCTTCCCCTCCCCACAGCACCTGTATATATTTATATATGTTTGTACATATTTATTACTCTATTTATGTATTTATTTTATTTGTACTTATTTATTCTATTTATTTTATTTTGTTAATATGTTTTGTTTTGTTCCCTGTCTCCCCCTTCTAGAATGTGAGCCCACTGTTGGGTAGGGACCATCTCTATATGTTGCCAACTTGCACTTCCCAAGCACTTGGTACAGTGCTCTGCACACAGTAAGCACACAATAAATACGATTGAATGAATGAATAAATGACCCTTAGTGGTCAGGAATTATTGATTCCCCATCTTTTCCCCCTGTTTTATGATCAGGGAATTTTTGTTAAGCATCTGGAGGAATTTACTTTATGCATTAGCTATTCTGTTCCTGCAATCTTGCAAGGCACTTTGGATAGTCCTACACCTTCCCTTTGAGTACCTCTTATCCTGAAATTGACAGTTTAAATAGGGGAGTTCCTTACTGCTTGCAAGAAGAATAGATGATCTCCAATTTAACCCAATCTGGTCCTAATCCCTTTGTGCAAAGGAACCTGAGGGTCAGTCAGAGTTGATTTCCCTTTGTTTATATAAAGATAACTTCAGTACACCCTTTTCATTAACCCAGGAATGGCAAATCTCATTTACAAATAGTTTTATAACCTCTATTCACTTTGGGTGGAGTGTTTGCAAAGTAATAGACAGTGCAGAAAAGCAATTCTAAGGCAAAGAACCTGCCTTTTAGATACAAGCATTTTAATGAAGGAAATGGGCTAACATGTACAGCATCATTCTCGCTTTATGAGTGTGTTCTGGCTCTTTTTCAATGGTATTTGCTAAGCACTTCCTAAGTGTCAGGCACTGCAATAAGAGCTGGAGTAGCTTAATCAGGTTGGGCACAGTTCATGTCCCATATGGGGCTGCCAGAATTAATCACCCTTTTGCAGATGATGGAACTGAGGTACAGAGAGAAATTAAGTAATTTGCTCACAGTCACACAGTAGATAAGTGGCAGAGCCAGGATTGGTATCTCGGACATTCTGACTCCCAGGCCCATGCATTATCCACTAGTCACACTTAGCTGTGACTAGTGTTGGCTGGTTGTGTGTTGAGGAAGGAGGTAACCTCATTTGCTTCATGTTCAATTGAAGTGATTTACTTTGGTTTCAAGCAAATTTATTTTTCGTTTATCCATTGCAGAATATTAGCCTTTCTAGGGTTTGCTTTATGGAGAAATGTAGATCATAGAAGAGACCTCCTGGCTGTACACTTGGCCATGAGATGAACCTCAGAAAAAGGTCAATAATCATTATTGGTGAATAACACTACTACTACTACTACTACTACTACTACTACTACTACTACTACTACTAACTACTACTACTACTACTACTACTACTCTCCCTTCAATGTCCAAAACAAAATCTGAAATGCACTTTCCAAAGAGATCAATCAATCAATCAATCATATTTATTGAGCACTTACTATGTGTAGAGCACTGTACTAAGCGCTTGGGAAGTACAAATTGGCAACATATAGAGACAGTCCCTACCCAACATTGGGCTCACAGTCTAAAAGGGGGAGACAGAGAACAAAACCAAACATACTAACAAAATAAAATAAATAGAATAGATATGTACAAGTAAAATAAATAAATAAATAGAGTAATAAATATGTACAAACATATATACAGGTGCTGTGGGGAAAGGAAGGAGGTAAGATGGGGGGGATGGAGAGGGGGACGAGGGAGAGAGGAAGGAAGGGGCTCAATCTGGGAAGGCTTCCAGGAGGAGATGAGCTCTCAGCAGGGCCTTGAAGGGAGGAAGAGAGCTAGCTTGGCGGATGGGCAGAGGGAGGGCATTCCAGGCCCGGGGGATGACGTGGGCCGGGGGTCGATGGCGGGACAGGTGAGAACGAGGTACGGTGAGGAGATTAGTGGCAGAGGAGCGGAGGGTGCAGGGTGGGCTGTAGAAGGAGAGAAGGGAGGTGAGGTAGGAGGGGGCGAGGTGATGGACAGCCTTGAAGCCCAGGGTGAGGAGTTTCTGCCTGATGCACAGATTGATTGGTAGCCACTGGAGATTTTTGAGGAGATGGAAGTTAAAAGAGTTTTCCTCCTCAGCCTTCCCATTTCATCATCAGTGGTATTTACTGAATGCTTACTTTGTGCATGGTGCTGTACCTAGGCACTTGGGATTTCCTTTCCTGCAACTGGAAATAAGCAAAGGGAGACTTGTTCCTCATGTTCCAAGGGGACATAAGGAAAATCACTGGGTAATAAAAATTGTGATATTCATTAAACACTGGCTATGAGCTGAGCACTCTTCTAAGTGCTGGGGTAGAGACAAGATATTCAGGTCAGGCACAGTCCCTACCCAAATGGGGCTCAAAGGTTAAGGGGAAGGGAGAAGAGCTATTTAATTCCCATTTACAGGTGGGGAAACTGAGTCCCAGGACAATAAAGGGACTTGCCTATATGACAGATTTTTTCTGAAAGGAAAGTGCCAGAGCAGGGGAATTTTAATGTCTCATTGGAATATAACAGAAAGAAAGGTGGATGACACTGGAAATATGGAAAGGCAATTACAATATAGAAAATGCATGTATTGTTGAATCTATCATCCGAGCTATGCAGGGCTCAATGACTAACATTAAACCCAAATGAACTGGGGTTTGTTTGAGAACTGTGTTTGAGAACTCTTCTAGTTCTGGACAGTGTCTCTTTTCAGGGTTCTGTGAATTAGGGTATAGTGTACAGTCCTTAAGGGTAGGGACTGTGAGAATACATTTTTGTATTCTCTCACACCTTTAGTATGGTACTCTGCTCAGAGTAAGTTTTATTTGTTGATTGATTAGTTGGGGTAGGCAGCAGAATTCTGAATCTTGTGGAGTTTACTCTCCTGTATGCGATGGGGTTAGAAATTTCTCCAGGCTGTAGAAACAAGATGGAATTTTGTAAATCTGCCATACCTCAAGATAATTGGGCAAATAATTATGATTACTATTAATAATAATGATAATAATAATAATAATAATAATAATAATAATAATAGTATTTGTTTAGAGTTGATTTGGCTTTAGAGTAGTCACTTTAAAGGCCAGGTGTAATGACTCATTAAAATATTTCATTCTGTTTGTCATTAGTGCAGAACTGGGTCAAAACAACCTAGAAGAGTGAAGTGGACAACTGAGCTAATTAACCCAACAAATGCCCAGCTAGTGTAGCTCTTTGTAATGACGTTTATTCAATCAATTAATCAATCAATCAACCAATATAATTTGAGTGCTTACCTTGTGTAGAGCATTTTACTAAGCACTTGGGAAAGTACAGCAGAATAGGCTTGTTATACACGCTTCCTGCCATCAAGGAGTTTACAAGATCAGCTCCTTGCGTTCATTGTCTGCTATGTGACCTTTGGCAAGTCACTTCTCTGTGCCTCAACAGAGGAAAATGGGGATTAAAACTGTGAGCCCTATGTGGAAGAGGGCTGTGTCCAGCCCCATTTTCTTGCATCTACCCCAGCACTTAACAGTGATTAACAAATACCACTACTATTATTATTATTATCTGGATGATTATTCACCTTTTGCCATTTCATTTTGCCTTGGTAGACCGTCTCAGTGATTGTATACAGATCTAGAATCATATTCTGAATTAAGGATAAGATTAGTTGGATGATCACCATTCTAATGATGATTGGAGTAACAGTATTACATGCCAACTCAATAGAACTGATCACAGTTGCCTTTCTCTGTACTGTTTCTCTGTGACAAAAATCTTCTGCCAGGTACTCTTTACCAACTTATTTCTTACACTGTATATCATTGGGTTCAGCATTGGGAGCACCACAATATAAAAAATAGATACACCTTGGTCAGTATGCACTGCTGAATTCAACAGCAGTTGAATGCAGTTGAATGGGTTAGACATAAACGAATATTCCAGTCCCATAAAATAAAGAGACAGCTTAAATGTGAGAAACACAAGCAGAAAAGGCTTTGAATCGCCCATCAATAGACTGAGTTTTCAGGATAGTGGAGAGGATCAAAATATAGGAAGCAAGAATTGGTAAGATTGCACTCATCATTACCACCACACTAAAGAAAGATGACAGAAATTCTGGAAGAAAAGTACTAGAATAGGAGACCTTTAACAGCTTTAGAATATCGCAGAAAAAGTGGTGGATGACATTTGAACTACAAAAAGACATTTGAAAGACAGAAAATGTCTCTATAGCAGAATTTAACATTCCGGCTACATAGGACCCAATGATTAACTCTAAACACAGATGCTGGGACATGACTGTGGGATAAAGAAGGGGATTGCAGGCTGCTAAGTAATGATCATATGCCATTATAGCTAAAAGAGAACATTCCTTGGTTGCAGTGGCAGCAAAGAGACACTGTTTGTGTAATACAACCAAACCTTGATGCTGTAAGATCCGTTGAACACTTTCATATTCCTTTGCCCACAGTCCACAAAATATATAGATTGAAATAATGTTCCTTCTACAACTTAATCTTTCCAGAGTCCTATTCCTTTCAGCCTATTCTCAAGGAGATGCTTTCCCATCTTCTTAATCACCTCACTAATCCTTCTCTTTAATCAATCAATCAATCAATCGTATTTATTGAGTACTTACTGTGTGCAGAGCACTGTACTAAGCGCTTGGGAAGTACAAGTTGGCAACATATAGAGACACTACCTACCAAACAGTGGGCTCACAGTCTAAAAGGAGGAGACAGAGAACAAAACCAAACATACTAACAAAATAAAATAAATAGAATAGATATGTACAAGTAAAATAAATAAATAAATAAATAAATAGAGTAATAAATATGTACAAACATATATACATATATACAGGTTCTGTGGGGAAGGGAAGGAGGTAAGATGGGGGGATGGAGAGGGGGAGAGGGGGAGGGGACTGTACTCCCTCTGGACTGTAAGCTCCTCGTGGGCAAGGAACATGTCTTCCAAATCTTTTAAATTATTCTCTCCCAAGCTCTTAGTAAAATATTCTGCCCACAACAAGCACTCAAAAGATATGACTGATTGATTTTTTTTCCAGATTTATTATGTCCTCTTTTAGGTATGAACATGTCCACAACTCTGTTGAATTGTACTCTCCCAAGCACTTAGTACAGTGCTTTACACACACTAAGTGCTCAATAGATGCCTCTGATTGTTTGATTGACTAATGGTGACCAGATTCATTTTATCTTGTTTCTCCTTCTGATGCCCAATTGACTAGTTTTTCATGTTGGATTGGTGATTTAATATGTGCAATTTTCCTCATTCAAAGATGATAATATTGGTGGTAAGCTTATCTATGGGCATAATTGGATGAAGAGTCAATATGGGACAACTAGTCCGGATTACCCCTTATAAATGCAGAGACCATCCTTAGTTGTGCTGTCACATTTGTTGTTGGCACCAGCTGGCATTGTTTTCTCTTTTAAATATCTGTCACACATGTCTCAAAACCTTTGCTCTGAAAGAGCCACTATTTATCTTTACTTCCAGCTTGTAGTAATGCCACATGGTTTCCCACCATTTTTACTATTTCTCCAAAACATTTCACTTGTCTCCCTTGCTTTGGTTGCATCATTAACTTTTCTCTCCTTCACTTACCTCATCTGTAAAATGGGGTACTTCTCAGTACTACAATAGTTTGGATACTTATTGCTACCCATTCGCCTCCTATATCCCACCCAGAAAAGATATGTTGAGGTAAGCAAAGTTTCAGATAATTATGGTATATGTTTAGCTCTTAGTGTGCCAAGAAATGGACTAAGCCTGAGGCAGATACAAGATTCAAATCCTGTAGATAGACTATATTTAGGACTCTTGTGATATTGCCACTTGATGTTGACCATGTCATACTGTTGTGTCTGCTTTAGGCGTTGGCTATGATATATGATGGGGATGATCATAACCAAAGAGAAGGTTGGACATTACTACAACGCTATAGTTCCTTGGTTTAGTCTAAAAGCTGGCATCCTCTTGTTTTACATACAAAATGATAGCCTTTAAGGGATACAATGGATCTATGAATAGTTTCCTGCATCATTGACTATCATTGTATCATTGGACATTGAGTTGCCTATTGAATAGAATTCAGTGACATCATTTAGTTTCATTTTGTCAGTGGTTATTTCAATTATCATGTTGTCTGTGGTTATGTGCAGGGTTTTATTGTAGCAAGTTGTACATTGTCTTGCTGATTACATCGATCCAAAGAATTGAACTACCTACAAAGCAGTTCATAATCATGTGTGTCCTTTATGTTAGATCTTACTGTAGCAGGAGTTGGCAATCATTTTGTTCATATGAGTTAATCAAAATGAAATTTTGGGGGCTGTTTATGAGCAAAAAGCACCCATACTTGATGTTTGTCAATATAGTCAGTAATTTTTACAACTCGATTGCCATCTATTTTTGAAAGGTGAATCTCTGCAGCTCCTCATAAGTACCAAGGTGGAATTATATTCCTAAATACATAGGGCTAGATTGCATTACATGGTCATTTTTAAACGTTTTTAGAAATAAGAATCATGCTATTCTGAATTGCACGTGAGGTGTATTTAATAAATCTTGATTTACATTTCATACTGAGTCTGGAGATTCATATTTGCTTCCAGGAAGAATCAAATATGGCTTATGTGCTGAAGGTATCTGCATGTAGCATCCTATAAACAACTCCCTCTAGGACTTTTGGTGACACCCTTAGCCTACTGAATGAAAAGAGTTTCCCAGCAATTCCTTGTCATCCTCCTAATTATCATAAATCAAATGGGGATGTACCCATGATGTACCCCTGCTTTACCTCATCCCTGATGGGGAACAGGATAAACAAGGCAACACCAGGTCTACCATGATCAGCGAGACCACTGTACAGTAGCTTCTAAATATTAAGCAGCTCCTCAGGGCAGCCACAATTATGAAGCAAACGCCAAGATCTTTATTTACTGGTAGTATCAAAGTCTCCCCCTTTAAAGCTGCCAGTCCCTTATCTTTAATGTACATTTTAAAAGCCACCTCTTTCAGGAAGCTTTCCCCAATTACTTTCCTTCTCCCCAGATCACCTCCTCACAACAATTGCCTCAGCACTTATAGTAGTAATAATAAAAATGATGGTATTTGTTAAGCACTTACAATGTGCCAAGCACTGTTCTAAGTGCTGGGGCAGAGGCAAGGTAATCAGGTTGTCCCAAGTGGGGCTCACAGTCTTAATCCTCACTTTAAAGATGAGGGAACTGAGGCACAGGGAAGTTAAGTGACTTGCCCAAGGTCATACAGCAGGCAGGGGGTGGAGCCGCGATTATAGCCTGCCATTTCTGACTCCCACATCTGGGCACTTGTCACTAAGCCACAGTTCTTGGTACTCTCTTAGTTACTCTCTGCCACTTAAGTATTTATCATTATGTCTACTTTTCCATTTTACCCACTTATCTATGTTTCCATTATCCTTTTCTCATAATGGTAAATACATTTGAATCATTTCCTCCTTGTAGTAAATAGTCCTTAATGACAGAGATGGTGTCTTTTACCCCTGTTGTACTCTGGCAAGTGATTGGTACAAGGACGTTATTCACAATAGGCATTTGATTGATTGATCATTATAATTATTATTATTATTAATAAAATTTATTTTGTACTTGTGTGTGAAAAATGACTAAATGTTGAGAAGCAGCATGGCCTAGTGGATAGAGCATTGTCCTGGAGTCAGAAAGACCTGGGTTCTAATACCAGCTCTGCCACTTGTCTGCTTTGTGACCTTGGGCAAGTCACTTAAATTCTCTGTGCCTCACTGTTCTCACCGGTAAAACAGGAAATAAGACTGTGATCCCCATGTGGACATAGACTGTGTCCAACCTGATTATCTTGTATCTAACCCAGCACTTAGTACAGTATCTGACACATGGTAGCTGCTGAACAAATACCATAAAAAATACGTGGGTGAGAATTACCTCTCAAGAGGGTCACAATCTAGAAATAAAGGGGAAAAAAGGGCTGGCTCCTGACACATAAGGAGAAAATAGGACAATCAAAAACCGCACATTCAATATAAAAGACAAGGACTGGGAAAAGTACAAGATTAAACAAAAGTTGTAAGGTGTTTAGCTAGAAGAGCAGAGTTTCTGTCTTCTCACAGCTAAGAGTTTTATTCAGAGTGATGGCCCCAGCAGAGGCCTTCCCAGCATTCGTTCATTCACTCATTCAATCGTATTTCATTCATTCAATCATATTTATTGAGCGCTTCCTGTGTGCAGAGCACTGTACCAAGCGCTTGGGAAGTAGAAATCAGCAACATATAGAAACGGTCCCTACCCAAAAATGGGTTCTCCCTGCTCCGTGGAGACAGCCTGCTGCTGCTGTTACTGCTTCTTTTCCTCCCACCGAAATGGAGGAAGCCATCTTGGAAAGGAGTCCCTGGAATGATAAATGGGGTGTGGGGCACCACATGTTCCCAGGGCAGCGGCTCACCTATCAGGTTGTTTGGGAGGTTGACATGCTTGCCACTTCTGCTTATCTTTTTGTAAACTCTTCTCAGTCAGTGGTATGTACTGAGCACTTACTGTATGCAAAGTACTTTACTAATTGCTATAAGCTATAAACTTCTGTATTCTTCTCTGTAGACTCTAAGCTCCTTGTGGGCAGGGATCATGTCTATAAACTCTATTGTACTGTATTAAAACTTGAGCTTGATATGGGACAGGGACTGTGTCCAACATGACTTGCTTGTATCCTGCCTGGCATGTAGTAAGTGCCTAACAAATACCACAGTTATGATTATTATTACTTTACCAAGCACTGAGTACAAAGCTCTGCACACAGTAAGTTCTCAATAACTATCATTGACTGATTAGCTGATTGATTTCTTGTCTTTGCTTAATTTTGACTATTAAAGCCCTGCCCCTTCCCAGTTCTGACTCACATCTCACTGAGTTAGGGTGGGGGTGAGACCAACATACGTAGGGGAACTTCTGGGGTTAAGTTTCCTGATAAATAGAACCACCTAAAGTATCTGACATAGTGGACATAGAATTAGAAAATTGGAAACTTTCTTTTAAAAGATGATTTTCTTTTTAAAAAAAGATGATTATGTGAAAGAAAGTTGAGGATAAATTAATAAAGATCTTCAAGTTTGCAAAAGTTTACTAAAAGCAAGACTGGAAACAACTTCAACTATGGAAAATATACACATACAGAAAGAGCTTAATTGCATCAAGACAATTTTAGTTGGCAATATTTCTTGAAAAAGTAGGTTATTTAAGTACAGGAACATGTCAGTTCATTTTCTTGAAAAGTACTTTTCACAGCCTTCCAGGATTAACTGTTTAAGTACATTCTGGAAAAAAAAATTTGTTGCATATCAAATGGCTTTTTGTCTGACTTAGAGCTCCAAGAGATTCAGTCCCCTGATGTCCCCAGCCCCAAATACTAACACCTCTGGTACATCTCTATTTAAACTCCATTAATCCCTTTGTGGCCTTGAGGTACTGTTTTCCTCATTCAGAGGTGAGTGTTATGCTTGCAAGGAAAGAATTGATACAAATTATGGTGGTAAAATGAACACAGGACATATCCAAAATTTTAATAAGGTGATACTCAAAAAAGGGCCAATCAATAGTATTTACTGATCGCTTAGTGTGTGAAGAGCACTATGCTAAGCACTTGGGAGACACAATCTCTACCCTGACCAGGACCTGAAAATTCAATGGGATGGTGGGGGAGTTAAGGGCTTAGAAATGTGTTTTGCACAAAGTAAGTGCTCAATAAATAGGATTGAATGAATGAATGAATATGAATTTCAGAGTAAAGGCCTTGTTCACGCCATGTGAGCACGTATAGCCGCTAAAATGCTACAGGTGGTGCATATGGTTCAGCACAAAGGTAATTTCATCTGTTACAGTGGTACATTAGAAAATATATCGTTTTTGCTTTTATTGACATGGCTGGGATGACTTTATAGCCTGCATGAAGCTCTTTCTTAAAGTCTCATGTTTTACTGATGTCTTTAAAAGGTTGCTTTAGTTAAAATTTGGGGGATATTTAACAGCTTTGCATTTCTATGGCCTAAAAGAAAGAACACCGTATTCGGAATCCTCACTGTACCATTTGAATGCTGTGTCACTTTAAACGAGTCACTTAGCTTTTCTATGCATCTGCAAAATGAGGATAAAATTTCCATTCTCCCTCCCTCTTAGATTGTGAGCCCAATGTGTGACAGGAACTGTGTCCAATCTGATTATCATTTATCTATGCCAGTGTTTAGCACACTGTTTAGCATAGAGCAAACACTTGAAAGGCACCATCACCATTACATTTAGGATTTATGTTTCTGTATTTTTCCTTTGTTTCTTACCCTTATTTTTAGCTTATTAGACTATTCACACTTTTTTCCTCCCTGCATTTATTCCACTGGAATTTTTATTGAAGGCCTCAAATTTCAGGATGATCTTGTGAATGAATGTTGGTTCTGGTGAACATCATCAGATTTTATTACTTAGGGAATGTGACTCTGGCATCCCTGCCCTTTGACCTTGATCTTTGGGTCATTATCATCTGGCAGATGATAGCCCTAATTACATCAGTCAACCAATCAGTGTCATTAAGTGAGTGCTTACTCTGTGCAAAGCACTGCACATTTGGGAAAGTACAACATAACAGGTAGACATGATCTCTGCCCTTAAGAAACATAATTTAAGGGGATTGTACAATTTATTCTCCCTGTCCATCTGAGATGCTTGTTGAACTCCAGAACGAATCATTCAGTTTAACATACCAGACTCAGCTAGACCCCAAAAGCAAATCCAGCATACACAGCTTTGAAAGAGCAGTAAGAAACAGCCCCAAAACTGTCGGTGAATAAGTAGCCCAAATATTGAGAAACTGTTTGCAGTGTTTATTTCTACCAATCCAGAACCAAAATCTGTAGAACTATAATTTGTTCCATTAATCTTTAATCTAATTCATTTCCCAAAAATTGTACCATTATTTGTACAGGCTTGTTTCAGGCTACAAAGTGCTTACGTTCCTTTAAAACATGGTTGTACTGAGAACAGAACAGAACTGTGAACAGAACTGTACTGAGAAGCAGTGTGGCTTAGTGGAATGAGCACAGGCTTGGGAGTCAGAGGATGTGAGTTCTAATTCATTCATTCATTCAATCGTTGAGTGCTTCCTGTGTGCAGAGCACTGTAATAAGCCCCTGGAAAGTACAATTAATCCAGGCTCTGCCACTTGTCTGTTGTGTGACCTTGGGGAAGCCACTTAACGTCTCTGTGCCTCAGTTACTTCATCTATAAAGTGGGAATTAAGACTGTGAGCCCCAAGTGGGACAAGCTGATTACCTTGTATCTACTACAGTGCTTAGGACAGTGCTTGGCACTTAGTAAGTGCTTAACAAATACCGTAGTTATTAGTGGTAGTAGTAGTAGTAATAATAATGATGGTATTTATTAAGTGCTTACTATGTGCTGAGCACTGTTCTAAAGCACTGGAGTAGTATTAACAGTTGCACTGTAGCAAAGGTTTTCCCATAGATTAACTTGTTATAAATTGGAGTCCATTCCAGAACTGCTGAAAAAGCAATGACATTCCCGTTTGTGCTATATATTGCTCATTCGCCATGAAATTTTAGTGAATCTTTGAAGGAGAGTGCAGAATTAGACCCGTATTCTGCTGTATCAATGGTTTTTCAACTTTTTCAACTTCTTTGGTTTTTAAACCAGTTTGTAGAAATCTAACACTTTCTGAATACTCATCTGTTCCCCTGGGGACTCCGCACTTTAAGAGTCTTAAATTCAGTCATATTTATCAATTCATCATCTTTCTTGAAAATTGCTACAAAATGTTTTCATCTGAAATTTTTGCTGGTGGTGGGGAAGCCTTAACTCCATCTCTTCCATGCCTCAAAAACCTGACACCACATGTAGGCAAAGCTTTAACCAATAACCATTGACTGTGGAGTCCTTAATCTCAGCCCAGGGAGGATTCATTCATTCATTCAATTGTATTTATTGAGCGCTTACTGTGTGCAGAGCACTGTACTAAGCGCTTGGGAAATACAAGTTGGCAACATATGCATATGGTCCCTACCCAACAGTGGGCTGATCAGTGTTGCTTAGTGAAAAGAGCCCAGGCCTGGGAGTCAGAAGTCCTGGGTTCTAACCCCTCTTCTGCCACTTAGCTGTGTGACTTTGGGTGAGTCACTTAACTTCTCTGGGCCTCGGTTCCCTCATCTGTAAAATGGGGATGAAGTCCGTGAGCCCTATGTGGGACACCCTGATTACCTTGTATGTACCACAGTGCTTAGAACAGTGATTTTCACGTAGTAAGTGCTTAACAAATGCCATCATCATTATTATTGTTATTATCAGCTATCTTCATGGGTAAGGCATCAAATAATATAGGTTGGACCCCAGGGGTGGTGAATTAGTTGTAAACAGGAATGGGCCTGTGTAGAGATTTGTTGAAAATTATTGTCAAACTTGACTTAATGTACCTGTTTCGTGGGACCACAAGCTCACTGCCTAGTGGAAAACCTGATGGTTTTCTCCTAATAGAAAGAAGCATCATCACCTAATGGGTAAAGCACAAGCCTGCAAGTCAGATGGACCTAGGTTCTAATTCCATCTTTGCCACTTAGCTGCTGTGTGACCTGGAGCACTTAATTACTCTAGCCTCAAGTTACCTCATCTGTAAAATGGTTGTTTTGGGACATGAACTGTGTCCAACCTGATTAGTTTGTATATACCCCAGCACTTAGTATAGTGGCTAGCACATAGTAAGTACTTAACAAATGCTATTTTTTTAAAAATGAAACCCATTTTCTATGTCTAGCTTCTTTACAGGGAACTCAGGTTGGAACTACTCTTCTCCGTAGCTGGAAAGGAAATAGCTCTTTGTTCCCTCTGCTGCTCTGGGAATTCTCTCATTTCTGCAAAGGCCCTCTGGGTTAAATTCAAGCACAGAGCAACAGAGCATTAGGGAGAAAGAGAAGAGGTACAGGGAGGAGTCAAGGAAAGAAGAAACCTCATGGAGAGGTAAGATGCTCAGCATCCAGGGAAGCGTTGAAGAGTTGTGCACACTGAGACCATGAATAAGTAAAGGTTTGTGAGTGAAGGTTTGTGACTGACATTCTGTATTGTAGAAATTTTGTTGTTAAATGAATGAATAATGTCTATGATGGCTGTCTGAGAAGCAGAAAGGCTTCTGGATAGATCACAGGCCTGGGAGTCAGAAGGCATGGGTTCTAATTCCGGTTCTGCCCCTTGTCTGCTTTGTGACTTTAGGCAAGTCACTTCACTTCTCTGTGCCTCAGTTACCTCATTTGTAAAAAGGGAATTGAAACTGTGAGCCTTACGTGGGACAGGGACTGTATCCAACCCGATTGCTTGTATCCACCCCAGTGCTTAGTATGGTGCCTGGCACATAGTAAGCTCTTTACAAATATCATGATTATTAGGTATGAATATCTCTATTCCTCATTAGTTTCTTTCAAAGAAACTTAAAACCCTGCCTCTGACCCCGATTTTCCCATCCCTGTAGACAGCACCACCATCCTTTCATGTGCCTGTATCCTGAACCTGTAACCTTGACATATCCTTGACCAATCTCTCATTCCACCCACATATTCAATCTGTCACTAATTTTTGTCTGTTCCCATTGCTAAATTTTATCCGTTCCCCTCCATCTAAACTGCTATGATGTTACTCCAAGAAATTATCTTATCCTGTCTTGATTACTGTATCAGTCTCCTTGTTGACCTCCCTTCCTGCTGTCTCTCCCCACTCTAGTCCATACTTTACTCAGCTGTGCAGATCATTTTTCTACAAAAACACTCAGCCCATTTTTCCACTCCTTAAGAATCTTCAGTGACTGCCTGTCCACCCGACAATCAAACAAACAGAAATGCCTTACCATTAACTTTAAAGCACTCAGTCACTTTGCCCATCCTAATTCATCTCACTGCTTTCCAAGCCAGCCCGCACACATCTTCTCTTGCCAATCTACTCTCTGTAACTTGATCTTGTCTATGTAACCTCCGACCTCTTGCCCGTGTCCTGCCTTTTGCCTGGCACATCCTCCATCTTTAAATCCAACAGTGAAGCAGCATAGCCTAGGCAAAAATAGAACAGGCCCGGGAGTCAGAGGACTTGGATTCTAATCCCGGCTCTGCTAATTGCTCTTTCAGTTTGCTAGCTGTGTGACCTTGAGCAAGTCACTTAACTTCACTCTGCCTCAGTTTCCTCAACTGTAAAATGGGGATTCAATGCCAGTTCACCCTCCCACTTAAGATTGTGAGCCCCATAAGGAACAGAGACTGTGTCCGACCTAATTGACTTGGATCTACCCTAGCACTTAGAGCAGAGTTTGACACATAATGAGTACTTAATGAGAACCATGGAAACAAAAAAAGATTACTCTCCAAACCTTCAAAGCTTATTGAAGGCACAATTTCCCCTAGAAGACTTCCCTGACTAAGCCTTTATGTCCTGCCCTCTCCCTGTCCTACCCTGCCCTCTCCCTGACTTTCCCATCTCTGTTGATGGCACTACCATCCTTCCCATGTCACAAGCCCACAACCTTGGTGTCATCCTCGACTCCTGTCTCTCGTTCACCCCTCACATCCAAGCCGTCACCAAAACCTGCTGGTCTCAGCTCTGCAACATTACCAAGATCCGCCCTTTCCTCTCCATCCACACCACTACCCTTCTCGTTCAAGCTCTCATCCTATCCCGTCTGGACTACTGCATCAGCCTTCTCTCTGATCTCCCATTCTCGTGTCTCTCCCCACTTCAATCCATACTTCATGGCGCTGCCCGGATAGTCTTTGTCCAGAAACGGTCTGGGCATGTTACTCCCCTCCTCAAAAATCTCCAGTGGCTACCATTCAATCTGCGCATCAGGCAGAAACTCCTCACCCTGGGCTTCAAGGCTCTCCATCACCTCGCCCCCTCCTACCTCACCTCCCTTCTCTCCTTCAACAGCCCACCCCACACCCTCCACTCCTCTGCCGCTAATCTCCTCACCGTACCTCGTTCTCGCCTGCCCCGCCATCGACCCCCGGCCCACGTCATCCCCAGGGCCTGGAATGCCCTCCCTCTGCCCATCCGCCAAGCTAGCTCTCTTCCTCCCTTTAAGGCCCTACTGAGAGCTCACCTCCTCCAGGAGGCCTTCCCAGACTGAGCCCCTTCCTTCCTCTCCCCCTCGTCCCCCCCTCCATCCCCCCATCTTACCTCCTTCCCTTCCCCACAGCACCTGTTTATATGTATATATACATATACAAATATATATTTGTACATATTTGCTACTCTATTTATTTATTTATTTATTTTACTTGTACATATCTATTCTATTTATTTTATTTTATTAGTATGTTTGGTTTTCTTCTCTTTCTTCCCCTTTTAGACTGTGAGCCCACTGTTGGGTAGGGACTGTCTCTATATGTTGCCAACTTGTACTTCCCAAGAGCTTAGTACAGTGCTCTGCACACAGTAAGCACTCAATAAATACGATTGATGATGATGATGATGTCCTCTTTTCCCACTCCCTTCTGTGTCACCCTGATTTGCTCCCTTTATTCACTCTCCTCCAGACCCACAGCACTTGTGCACATATCTGTAATTTATTTATTTACACTAATGTCTGCCCTGCCCTTTAGACTGTAAGCCCACTGTGGGCAGCAAATGCAACTACCAACTCTGTTCTATGGTATTCTCCCAAGAACTCTGCACACAGTAAGCACTCAGTGAATACAATTGACAATGAATACAGAATACAATGAATACAGAAAGATACTGAAATTGATTGACTCGTCTTTCTGTCAAACTTGTTCTTTCCTGCCTAGATGAAAATTAAGTTTGGATATAATTGCATGAGACATGACTACTAGTCTTAATACAATATACATGCAATTATGGTCTCAAAGTCAATATCCATATTAACGCAAATCATGCTAGTCAGTATGAATGGGGAGGAAACTAGTACCTGTGAGTAATAGGCTTAATTCACCCTCAATCAATAATTCACAATGGACTGTACTAAATATGGGAGAATGTCTCCTTTTCCATTTTGTTCATTTTTCTAAAATCCATCTTTTTTAAAAACAGATACATCATCATGAGATAATGGCTGATGGAAATGACACTTCAGTGTCAGAGTTCATTATTTGGGGATTAACACAATTTAATCCTCTGTATCTTCCTCTTTATGTTCTTTCTAGTGGTTTATGTTGTCACTGTACTGGGCAGTTTCAGCATTATACATCAATTGGGGTAAGTTCCCAACATCATACATCAGTGTACCATGAGCCATCTGAGCCATTTAGGATGCTCCTGAGCTTCTTGGTGGAGAGAAGCACAATAACCTTTGCTAGCTGAGCTGCCAAGTTCTGTTCTATCTCTGTCTTTGGGACCTCAGTGGGAATCTTGCTGGCTATGATGGCATATGGCCGTTATGTGGCCATCTGTAATCCCCTGCTCTATGCCATCTCTGTGTCCAATAGGGTCTGCATCCAGCTCATAGCTGCTTCCTATTTGGGGGGCTGTTTGAATGGCATGCTATTAACCTCTTTTTATTTAGTTTAGCCTCTGTGGACTCAATGAAATCAATCATTTCTTTTGCGATGTTCCCGTCTTAATGGAACATTTGCTCTTACATTCACCTCATACAAATTCTTTCTTCCATCTTTGCTGCCATCATTATATTGAGCACTGTCCTAAACGTAGTCTCACATCTTAATTACCATCATGAGAATCCAGGAAAGTGATGGGAGACAGAAAGCTTTCTCTACTTGCACCTTCCACCTGACAGCCTTTATTTTATATTATGGAACCCTCACATTCACTTACATGCAGCCCAGTTCCAGCTACTCTTTGGAGCAGAATAAAGTTGTTTCTCTGCTCTATGCAGTAGTGATCTCCATGATGAACCCTCTAATCTACACTCTGAAGAACAAGGATGTGAAAGGGGTAGTGATTAAGATAATGGGAAAAAATGTTTGTTCTTTTTAATACTGGATAATAACATTTTGATAATGGAACTGGGTTAGTATGCATTGTGTGACATTTTGGGATTTGGGGTCTGTTTTCAACCATAAATCGCTTTTGTGAGTTGTGGGTAGGGAACGTGTCTGCCAACTATATTCAGTCAATCAATCAATAGTATTAATTGAGCACTTAATATGTGCAGGACATTTTACCAGGGGCTTGGGAGGGTACAACACAATATTATAACAGACAAATTCCCTGCCCATAACAAGCATACAGTCTAAAGAGAGAGACAGACATTAATATGAACAAATTATTGGTATGTACATAAGTGCTGTGGGGCAGGAGGTTTATAAATGAAACAAGTAAGGGTGATGTAAACAGAAGTGGGAGAAAAGTAAGAGCTCAGTCAGGTAAGATCTCTTGGACGAGATGTGCCTTTAGTAAGGCTTTGAAGTGAGGGGAGATTATTTGTCCTTAGAATAGGAAAAGGGAAGGTGTTCCAAGCCAGAGTCAGGGCATGGGCAAAGGGGCGGTGGTGAGATTGATGAGATGGAGATGCACTGAGTAGTTGGGTGTTAGAGGAGCAAAGTGTGAAGACTGGTCTATGTAGGAGAGCAGCGAGATGAGGCAGAAGGGAGCAAGGTGACTGAATGTTTTAAAGGTGATGGTAAGAGGTTTCTGCTTGAGGCAGAGGTGGATGGGCAACCACTGGAGGCTCCAACCCATTGCTAAGTACAATGCCTGGCTTCTGGTGAGAGCTTAACAAATACCATAAAAAATACTAATATACGGGTGTGTGTTAAGGCAATGTTTCACTCAGCTCAGTGTTCTGTTCCCCACATGGACTCCAGGATTCTTGGAGGATTCATATGAAAATGGCCCTCCTTAACTATAGAGCCTAGGAGGATACCATCCACTATTCATAACTTTCATCGCTAAAACCCATTTTGTTACATGTTCCCATGCATTATCCAACCCCCTCTCGAACCCAGTGATTTTTTTGGCCTATATAAATTCCTATCATAATTAATTTCTTATGCTAACTATCCCAGGTGTGAAGAATTTTTCCTTTTGTTTACTGTGAATGTCCCACTTTCAAATTTAATGTCTTGTTATCATGGAATTTAGTGAACAACACATTTTTTTGTGCCCAAATCCTGCAGGTTTCAGTAAACTTGCATCATATTCATGCCCAATCTTTTCTAGACAGAAGAGTCCTATTATTTTCCATTTATTCTCAAGCAGATCAATCAATCCATCAGTGGTATTTAATGAACACTTACTGTGCACAAGCATTGTACTTTGTTCTTGTGAGAGGATAATATGAAGGTTGGTGATGATGATGATGATGATGATGATGATGATGATGATGATGATAATAACAACAATAATAACATTGGAATTTGCTAGGCGTTTGCTAGGTGCCAAGCACTGATCTAAGGGTTGAGATAATCAGGTCATTCCACGTGGTACTCACAGGCTTCCTCCCCATTTTGCAGATGAGGTATCTGAGGCCCAGAGAAGTTAAGTGACTTGCCCAAAGTCACACAGCTGACAAGTGGCAGAGGCGTGATTAGAATCCATGACCTCTAACTCCCAAGTCTGTGCTCTTTCCACTAAGCCATGCTGCTTCTCCATATAGACTTGGTCTCTGCCTAGGCCGACCTTCAGATACTTCCACATCGTCCTCACAGCAGCCACCTCGATTGCCCTTCTCTGTCCTATCTCCAGGTGCTTTATATTGTTTCTAAGGTATAGCATGCAGAACCATCCACAGATTTCCAGGTGCAGACAAATCATGCTTTTACACAGGAGCAAAACTCATTCAACTCCTGCATTTTGAATCTCCTTTTTCAAACCTCATCCTTGCTTGCTTTTTTTGGCTGCTTCTGTATACAATATTAATGATTTAATACATGCAGCTATCATATCTCTAAGAGATCCCTGTTGATAGACCCCCACACTGGATCTATCTTCCCCTTTCACACTGCCCAACCCATTTTCCACTCCCCAGTCCCCTATCCTCAAAAGCCCAGCCCCAGGTAAAATGAAACAGTGGCCCTGATGGAGGTGGTTGATTCTGTTTATAGTCACTTTTCAATTCATAGAAACCAGTTAATTAACACCCCCCATCCCCCACCAGGTTCTCCAGCCTACCTTCCCATACATTCAGTTAGGTAATAGAGGCTGATCACGTGGAGCTTGTTCTCAAAGCTATAGTAACCAAAAATTCCCTTAATCAGAGCCAGTAGAGAAGAGAGAATTATTTGTTTTACTCTCCTCCACCCCTCCAAAAGAACTCTGGGGGCGTGGTTCCATCCATGATCACTCTTTACTGTGGTAAAAGGTTTGGGGTAGTAAAAAATGTTAATTGATCAGGGCCTTTGATTCCTGGGTAATGTGGTTTCTCCTTTCCACCTCAATGAATCTCTTACCCACTTTCAACAAGACTGTTGGCTGAATATTTTGAAAACACAACTAGCACCCAACACTGAATTTGCTGCACAATCTAATAGGTGTGAAGAAGGCTGATACTTACTCACTGACAGGCTTGGCTATTCCTTATACACTCACATACACAGCCCTTTTTCAGGATGTCACAACTGTTGTTGGCTGCACCAGTCAGAATCATCAAAAAGAGCTATTTTTAAGAATTGCAATGCACCAGCCTTGTCTAATAGCTTTCAACTTTCCTGCTTTCATTGGTGATACCACATTGTCTTGGTTGCTTTTCCTTCATTTGTACATTATTTTGCTTGCTTCAGTTGCTTTCTGTTGTCCAATACTGCTCAGCATACAACAACTGGGTATCTTATTTTCATCCATTCTTCACATATGTTCCTCCTGACAAAGTCGTGTTAAGATGAGTATCGCTTCAAATCTTGGAAACTGACTTCACGTGAGGATATCACTGTTTGTTGCCCACGTTTTTTAATGGTGTCTGTTAAGAGCTTACTATTTGCCAAGCTCTGTACTAAGCACAAGCTTGTTCAGGTTGGATCCAATCCATGTCCTGCATGGAACTCAGTCTCAAATCCCCATTTTACAGATGAGGTGTCTGAGGCAGAAAGAAGTGAAGTGACTTACACAAGGTCACAAGTGGCTGAGTCAGAATTAGAACACAGGTCCTTCTGACTCCCAGGCCCACCCTGTATCTACTAGACGACACTGCTTCTATGTTGGGCCAACTATTTCCCCTATCATGCTACTATTTTCCCTTTCCCTAATCCATTTTAATGTCTGTCTCCCCCTAAATACTGTAAGCTTCTTGTGGATCGAATCTACCAACTCTGTTGTATTGAATTATACTTCCCAAGCATAAAGAACAGTGCTCTGTAATCGGTAAGTGCTCAATAAAAAATACCACTGATTGATTGATTGAATGAGTGTTCATGGGTCCTTGGACTTCAGGACAAGAGTCCAGAGAGAAGCAGCTTGACTTAATGGATAGAGCACAGGAACTAATCCCGGCTCCAACACTTGTCCACTGTGTGATTTTGGACATCACTTCACTACTCTGGGCCTCAGTGACCTCATTTGTAAAATGGGAGTTAAGAGAGTGTGCCCCATCTGGGACAGGGAGAGTGTCCAACCTGTTCACCACCCTAGTTCTTAGAACTGTGCTTGGCACATAGTATGCCCCTAACAAGTACCATAATTATAATTACTATTCCACAGACGCAGCACTCAATGACCATTGAGCCTACAAGGCTGTTTCCGGGAGCAACTGGTGCAGTAGCTCACCATAGAATTGAAATCATAGGACAAAATCTCTCACATCAATTTGATGGATCTTATTATTAATAACAATAATGATAATGATAAACTGTGGTATTTGGTAAGGGCTTCTTTTGTGTCAAGCACTGTACTAAGTGCAGGGGAATCAATCAATCAATCAATCAATCATGTTTATTGAGCGCTTACTGTGTGCAGAGCACTGTACTAAGCTCTTGGGAAGTACAAGTTGGTAACATATAGAGACAGTCCCTACCCAACAGTGGGCTGGCTCACAGTCTAAAAGGGGAAGTCACAAGACCTGACATTACTGCAAGGAGAGAGGGTGTTCCTTTTCATTGTCCAGTTCAGGTGTGAAGCCTCGGAAAAGCGATTTTGAGGACACTGCCTGCAAATATTCTCAACATCAAACAGTCAATAACTATGGGTGTGTTCTGCCTTTAATGAGGTGCTGTGGGTGGGAAGGATTCTGTGTCTTAGACATTTCTTTAATCCCTTATCCCATACTGAAGAATTATCTTGGGAAATTATGGAAAATGTTTACAGAGTCCTCAGCAGAGATCTATTCATACGGAGGCTCATGAGACCCGGATTTAAGGCAACACACTTTGGTGGGCAGCCCGGTTTGCCATTTCTGCCTTTACAGGCCGAACCCATCAAACGTAGCCATAGACTTTAACTGGTGGTGTCAATCCTTTCCCCAGGCAAGAGGAACAGAAAGGCAAGGGAAAGTGTATCTCTCCAGGATAAAAATAGAGATGTCAGGCAGGAGAGAGAACCTGTGGGAAAGGAATTGATCATAATGCTAATCGTCTGTACAGCACCTCTTGCTCTCTCACCCCTGCCACCCACAGGGACCCAGATTGCCAGGAACATGCAGGTGGTCAGTGTTGTTGCAAACGTTTACAAAATTGAACATATGAGGAAATGTTGTTAAAAATGGATACTAGGAGGTAAAGTTGATGATGAATTAACAAAGGTCTTGAAAAGCAGCATGGCCTAATGGAGAAAGCATGGGCCTTGGAGTTAAGAAGACCTGGGTCATAATCCCTGTTTTGCCACTTGCCTGTTGTGTGACCTTGGAAAAGTCACATAACTTCTTTATTCCTCAGTTTCCTCATCTGTAAAATGGGGATTCAATACCTACTTAGACTGTGAGCCCCATGTTGGATAGGGACTGTGTCTAATTTGATAACCTTGTGTCTATCTCAGTGTTTGACACATTGTAAGTAATTAACAAATACTGTTAAAACAAGTCCTTAAATTTTCAAAAGTTTAGTAAAAGAAAGGCTAGGAATAAATGTTATTCAACACCATGTGGAACACACTTAGATAAAAAGGGATTTATCTGGAAGGAGATATATTGATGACTTTACATTGGGTATGAGAGAATTCCTGACATGGGAACAGGTTAGTGGATAGACTTGAATAATGGGAAAAATATTAATTTAGTCTCCTATGCCTAGGTGGGTAGTTCTTATTTCAGTTTCTGCAAGAGTAAATACTTAGTTTATTTATTACGTCCCTGTAAGCTCCTTTCTAGACTCTAAACTCCTTTTGACCAGGGAACATAGCTACCAACTCTCTTATATTGAACTCTTCCAAGTGCTTAGTACAGTGTTCTGCACACAGTAAGTGCTCAATACCACTGATGGATACTATGAACAAAGTGTTGGGGACACAGTCATTGTCCCCTTCAGAGGTAACAAACTAAGAGGGAGGGAAGGCAGATATTTGATTCCCATTTTAGAGTTAAGGAAACTAAGACCTACAGAGATTAAGTGCTTTCTTTCTCAAGTTCGTGCTTTCTTTCTCAGGTCAGTGACAGGGCTGGGATTAGAACTTGACTTCTAGTCCCAAAATCTATCAATTGAATAATTTTTTGCTTCTTTTGGGGAAATGAAATGGAAAACAAAAACCTTAAAAAGCAATGAGGTTTATAGAGGTAGAGTTGAGCTAACATTTACAATTAATTTTGCTGATATTTTTATCTGTTCTTTTCCTTCTTCAGCAGAAATGGCTCCAAACCATCTTAAACTAAGACCTGAATTCTTCTTCTTGCAAGATCCAGGAGTGATCACCAAAATAGATTAGCCACCAACTCTCAAATCATCAGTGTTAAGTTTCATTCAATTTTACCACATATGAAAAAAGGACATTTTTTATGTCCTACTAAGAGATGTAACCCTGGCTTGTAGCTCCAAGGTATACATTTCCTAAATGCCCTAAACTCATGGCACACATGATAAAGCGCTATTTATACTCCAATAATCCCTTTGTGATCCAGAGATGTTTCTTTCCTGCTCCAAAGGTGAGTGTCATACTTCAAAGGGATTTTAAAGAATTATTTTCAGTAGAGCTGATTTTAGATTTTAAAGCCATAACAATGCAGCAGACTTTATTATTATTGTGACACTTGTTAGTGTTTACTATGTGCCATGCACTGTACTAAGCACTAGGTGTAAATACAAGATGGTCAGGTTGGGCACAGCCCCTCACAGTCTTCCCAGATTTTAATGAAGTGATAAAAAAGGACAAGAATATGAAAATTCTAAAGACTTTCTTAGGTTATAAGGGGCTATTTGGATTTCAGATTAGAGAACTAATTTCCAGAATTGAATTCTCACATACGGTGCTAAAAATACTAGAGATAGTGGATCTTGTACAGCTCAGAAGCAGTTAATTTCACCAAGTGAGTGTGCTTTAGAAAAATCCACTGTTTTAGTATTTTCTGCACATCTGAAATGAATTATAGAGTTTATAAACTTCTTTGATAACAATATCTATCAATGAATCTATCATATTTATTGAGCACTTACTGTATGCCGAGCATTATACAATCTTTATAGTTTTCTTTGACTTCTATTGCTCAAATCATTAAATATAAGATACTTTCTGGAGCTCCAGTAGTGTTTAGTACCACAAATACAACAGATCGTTCCAATTTTTGACACAATATCCTAGTTTATACTGTTGTACTTTTTCGTTTATATTTAGTTTCCTATCCTTCCTTTTAGTTTACTTCCCTAACTCCTCTTTTGTCTCTGTGACTTTTATTGAAGTAAATGTTCAGTTAGATTGCAGTAACTCAGAAAGCCCTGTTACTATGACAGCTACTATAAAAGGTTCTGGGATTCCAGGCTACCATTGCAATTACTGGCTCCAGTAAATGCCCATTTCTCTCAGCATGTGATAGTATTATAATATTAAGTGAGTGAGACCGGTTGCTGAGACTGGCATTACAGTATCCCTGTCCTTATACTGTGGTCTAGTAAGTAATAATGATAACCATATGATATAATTGTGGTATTTAAGCACTTATGATATTGGCAAGCATTGTACTAAACTTCGGGAACTATGCAAGATAAGGAGATCAGACACACTTTTTGTCCCACTATCAGCCACATTAGACTTCATTATGTGCAAGGGGCCTCTATGGCATTTATCATTTCTGTCAAACTCATTGTTGTCAAACTGTGTAATGAATCATTTGGTTTAACAAACTTGACTCAGGTAGAGTCTGAAATAAACCACAGGGCTCAATCCTGAAACCATCGAGGAAGGTAGTGAGGAAACTATTGTCACCTACCTAATATTAGGAGCCTCTTTGCCATCTCATTTCTCCCACTCAAGGAGCACAATGGGTAGAATTATCGTTACAGCCAATATATTTGACCTAAATAACATTCTGCAAATACACTAATATTTTCCATCTTTTGCGGAGGAATTTTTTGTGGGTGAATTTCAACTAAGTCTAAAGTATATATTCCAGGAAACCAGAAGACTCACTGTTTCATGGACAGTCTAATAATAATAATGATAAAAATAATTATGGTATTTTTTAAGTGCTTACTATGAACTGAGCAGTGTTCTAAGCACTGGGGTGGATACAAGGTAATCAGGTTGTCCCACGTGGGGCTCACAGTCTCAATCCCCATTTTTACAGATGAAGTAATTGAGGCACAGAGAAGTTAAGTGGCTTGCCCAAGGTCACTCAGCAGACAAGTGGTGGAGCTGGGATTTGAACTCATGTCCTCTGACTCCCAAGCCAATGCTCTTTCCACTGAGACACACTGTGGCAACACATTGTCCACACCTCACTCCTTCACAGAGCATTCAGGGCAGAATTACTGCTCCCTGTAGCTAAGAAAGAAGCATAGCTTTCTGGCCCAACTTCCAACTCCATTTTCTGCCTGCCATTATTCTCTGGCTTCTTAATAGCCCTACTGGGATAGTGTCTAGCAAAAGGAGTCAGAGAATAGAGGAGAGATAGGCAATCTTGATAACACCAGTCTTTTTGCTTTTAGTTTTGAACAGGTAGAAGACTGGGCAGAGAGAAGTGGATGAGGAAGACACTTTTCTGAGAAGAAAGACACCCAGCCAACAGGAGACCTTTGCTGAGTTGTGGTGATTGAGTAGGTAACTGAGTGCATGTGATGCCACCCTAAGGATGCCACCATTAGGGATGTCATTCTATGGAGGGAGGCCATTTCCTGTCCTCAATTTGGAAGGAATTGGCTATACCCTCTTTGGAGCTGCATTACCAACGTATAAAGCACTCTGGGTTTAGTGCAGGGCAAACAGGGCTGCACAGTGATGTCTTGTGAAACATTTTGAACATTGCAATTGAACACATCTCAAGAATATATATGATAGCATTAAAAAGTGATGTGTGGTCTACTAGTAATTTTAATCGTCCAATTATCAAATGTTAAAATTGCAATTCTTCAAAGTTGCAAAATGAAAATCCTTGCATTTTTCAAGGTTGTCCTGCCACACCCACACCATTTGCTGCATCCTGGTGACAGTGCACTCTGTGAGCTGTCCCTGTTTGTTATCATCTGAAGGCAATCCTGTTTTGAAAGAGCATGTGTGGAATCTCTAGTGAATGACATTCTGTAGTTAATATTGCAGTGGAATTTGACAAAACTTTGAAGATCTCTGCTTTTTTTGAATGGCATCTTATGTTTTCTGTCTTTTATCTGCTAGCCTGACAACTGAATTTGTAGATAGTATTACTGGTCTTTATACAAAGAATTAACTTCTCATGAAAGCACTCTCTGTATTTACCCAAATTAGGCTAGTCAGTTTTACTAGAGAGGAAATACAAAGCTGTTATTTCCAAACAATACATTTAGTTTGTTGTCTGCTAATGCATTTTTTCAATTATTAGTAATTCTAAACTCCATTTTTTATATATTTTATATTAAAAATGGGTGAAGAATGTATTTATATCAATCTGTCAATGAGGTTTACTGAGTACCTACAGTGTGTGGAACACTGCACTAAGCATGTGAAAGAGAATGTTGGATGCAAAAGATGCAATCCCCACCCTCAAGTAGATCACAGAATAGAGAGGGAGATGAATGCAAAATTGTTTAAAGTGAGGAAGAGAAAAAGAATGAAAAGATGAATAATGGAATATATGTCCTTAAATTATGTAGATTGATATATGCAAAATGCTATGAGCAGCTGAGTTCTCAAGGCCTGAGACCTCTTTCTTGACTAAACCCTATTTCCCCTACTTCCCCTCCCTTCTGCATTGTCCTTGCACTTGGATTTTTAAGCTTCATTCACCCCACCCTCAGCCCTCAGCACTTACGAATTTTAATGTCTGTCTCTCCCTCTGTACTGTACACTCCTTGTGGGCAGGGAGCATGTCTACCAGCTCTCTTCTGTTGTTCCCTCCCAAATGTTTAGTACAGTGCTCTGCACACAGTAAGCACTCAGTAAATCCGATTGATTGATTATTAGTTGGGAAGAGAAAACCTGGGGAGAAGAAAATCAATGGAGGAATTCCTCCTGGAGGTGGAGGGTCAACAGGAGGATTTTGAGGCTGAGGAGAGCTGTGGCCTGAAAGATTCGAAAGGGATGTAGCTTCGGGCAGAGGGGAGGGCATGAGCAAAAGGTGGGGAGCTGGAGAAAGTGTCCACTATAGTTCTCTCCTTTCTACCTATTCTTGCTCCTCTCCCCCTACAGCTCAACCCACACTTGGCTTTTCTAATACCAACCTACTTACTGTGCCTCAATCTGGTCTTCCTTTCCATCAGCCCTTTGCTCCCAAGCTCTTTCCTTACTGGAATTCTCTCCCCACCTCTTATTCAACAGGCCACCAAAACACTATTAATTGTGGTATTTGTCAAGTGTTTACTATGTGCCAGGCACTGTACTAAATGCAGGTGTGGATACAAGCAAATCAGGTTGGACACAGAGCCTGTCCCACATGATGCTCACAGTTTTAAAATCCATTTTACAGATCAGGGAACT
Organism: Tachyglossus aculeatus; assembly: GCF_015852505.1. Taxonomy (NCBI): domain Eukaryota; kingdom Metazoa; phylum Chordata; class Mammalia; order Monotremata; family Tachyglossidae; genus Tachyglossus; species Tachyglossus aculeatus. The sequence goes on from NC_052068.1 coordinate 105,237,809, forward strand.
GAGGCACAGAGAAGTGAAGTGACTACCCCAAGGCCACACAGGAGACAAGTGACAAAGCTGGGATTAGAACATATGTCCTTCTAACTCCCAGGCCTCAGTTCTTTTCCAGGAGGACTTCCATGACATAATAATAATAATAATAATAATAATAATAATAATAATAATAATAATAATAATAGTACTTGTTAAGCACTTACTATGTGCCAAACATTATTCTAAGCACTGGGGTAGATAAAAGTTAATCAGGTTGGACACAGTCCCTGTCCCATTTAGGGCTCACACTCTTAATCCCCATTTTACAGATGAGGTAACTGAGGCCCAGAGAAGTTAAGTAACTTGCCTAAGCTCACACAGCAAACATGTAACAGGTCCAGGAATAGAATCCAGGGCCTTCTGACCCCCAGGCCTGTGCTCTATTCATTAAATCATGCTGCTTCTCTGCACATTCTCCTTCCCCCCTGCCTCGTCTTCACACCTTGGTCCTTTCCTTCAAAGCATTTTGTTAGGCACTCCATCCACTCAGCACTTGAGAACAGATCCTTACTCTTTGTTGCCTCCCTTGGTCGTAATTTTTTTAGTGTCTATCTTAACCAAAAAACTGTAAACCCCTTGAGAGCCAGAATCATGTCTACCAACTATATTGTTATCATTATTATTATTATAAATTTTATGGTGCTCTCACAAGTATTTAGTACAATGATCTGCACACAGTATGTGCTGAATAATTACCACTCACTGATTGAGAGTTAGGGATGGTTACAATACTTGGCAGGTAGGACTAAGGCTGGCAAATAGTGGGTGAAGGGGAAAGGTAAGTATGAAGGCGAGAGCTGGAACAACTGGAATCCTTCTAAAATCAATGTTTTTCATTCAGAGTCTTTATCCTGAACAACGTGGCTGATGGAAATGACACTTCTAAGAGAGAGTTCGTTATTTTGGGATAAACAGATGATCCTGTCCTCCAGATCTTCCTTTTCACATTGTTTCTCGTGGTTTATGTTGTCACAGTCGTGGGTAATCTCAGCATTATCATGTTTATCAGGGCCAGTTCTCAACTTCACATGCCGATGTACCATTTTCTGAGCCATTTGGCTTTCATTGATTTTTGGTATTCATCAACTGTCACACCAAAGATGCTTAAGGGCTTCTTAGTGGAGAGAGACACAATATCCTTTGCTGGCTGTGTTGCCCAGCTCTGTTCTGTCTTTGTCTTTGGGACCTCAGAAGGCATCCTACTGGCTATGATGGCATATGACCGTTTTGTGGCCATCTGCAATCCCCTGCTCTATACCATCTCCATGTCAAATAAAGTCTGTGTCCAGCTCATAGCTACCTCCTATGTCGGGAGTTGTTTAAATAGCATTCTATTTACTATTTGTGTGCTTGGTTTAGCCTTCTGTAGATCCAAAGAAATCAATCATTTTTTTCTGTGATTTCCCTCCATTAGTAGAACTTGCCTGTTCTGATGTTTTCCTGGTTCAAATCATTTCTTTTATCTCTGCTGCCATCATTATTTTGAGCACCGTCCTAACCATAGTTGTCTCTTATATACACATCCTCTGTGCCATTGCGAGGATCCAGTCAACCGGTGGGAGACAGAAGCTTTCTCTACCTGCACCTCTCACCTGATGGCTGTTATTCTATATTATGGAACCATCGCGTTCACTTATGTGCAGCCCAGCTCCAGCCACTCCTTGGAGCAGAATAAAGTTGTGTCTCCATTTTACACAATGGTGATCCCCATGCTGAACCCCCTAATCTATACTCTGAGGAACAAGGATGTGAAAGGGGCAGTGAAAAGGATAATGGCCAAGTATGAATAATTATTTTTAAATAAAATTTGGGGTAATCCATTGATAATTCATGGGCAGTCAGAAAAAAGTACGTGATTGTTGTTTGGATGACACATTCTAATTGTGAGTTTGAAAGAAATGAAAAATTGGGTACAATTCGTGGAAAAGTATCATTTTAGTTAAGAAAAAAGTCATTATAATTAACGTCTATATCCCAGGGATGTACTCTGTACTAAAATTATGATGCCAGAAAATTAATTTTTCTTCGATTAACACTTCCTTTAGACAATGTTGGGAAGCAGTATGGCCTAATGGAAAGAATACAGGCCTGGGATTCATAAGAAAAGTGCTTGGCATATAGCGCTTCACAAATGCCATTGTTATTTTTATTATTACTCTCCTAAGCACATAGTAAAGGGACTGCACTCAATAAATATCATCGATTAATTGAATGATTGTAACTTTATCTTGCTTTCTAAATTCATTTTTTCTTATCTAATCTTTACTGAGGCTTTTTTTCCTACTATAATGTCTCCATTTTTTTTAAAAAAAATGTATTCTTTCTGGAAGCTTTCCCATGAATTGTAGATACCCTTCTTTAATGCTGTGTTCTGATTTATTCACCAGTTTCATCTCCCAAAACAGAGGTGACTGATAAATGGCTGGGGGAAATCAATCTATGGTCATGGGATTCATTCCTCTTGGATTAACAAATGATTCAGTGGTCCAGATCATCCTCTTTGGGAGGTGTCTAATGACCTATGTGGTCATCATGTTGGGGAACTTTATTTTTCCCTTAACCACTTATCCTCAACAGATGTATGTAAGTTCTCAACCACCACTTATAAATTACTTGAGAACAAAACTTTTGGAGAAGAAAAGCATTTCACATATGGACTGTGCTGTCTAATTCCTTATCACTAAAATCTCTGGACAGGCTAAGTGCCCCCCTTTTAACTATGACGGCATGTAACTGATACATAGTCATCTGCACCCACTGGTTTATCCAATGACTATGTCTAAGAGACCCTAATGGTAGTAGGCTCCTATTTAGGAAATATTTTAATGAATGAATCAATCATTTTTCTTAAGCGCTTACTGTGCATGGAGCACCATATTTAGGAGTTTTGATTTATTTATATGATCCTTCAGAGAACCTAATGTAATCATCATTTATTTCTGTGATTTTCCCACATTACTGAAACTTCCTTGCTCTCCCAAGACGTTTACTAAAATAATTCCTTCAGTCTTAGGGTCCCTTATAATTCTACCCACTCTGGAGAATCCACTTGATTTTTCTTGTAGATGCTGTTGACCAGTCTCAGAATAAAGTCATCCAAAGAACAAAGAAAATCCTTCAACACCTGTGCCTCTCATTTGGAACATGGTCCCTCTATTCTATGGGTCTTCAGCTACCAGGAAGGGCCGTGGGTTTGTAAATGACTCTTTTAACCTCAATCTCTAAATTTGAAATCTAATCTATACATGTTTCGTAGTACATGCATGACTTCTTGGGAACTGTTTCAGGTTCTTCCCATATTTCCCTCTAGAGTGTAAGCTCGTTATTAGCAGGGAATATATCTGTTACATTGGTATTATTTTACTCACCAAATACTTAGAAAAATACCCTGCACAAAGTAAGTGCTCAATAAATACTATTGATTGATTGATTGATTTCCCTGAATCTAATGAATACACCTTTCAGGAGAGAGACATTTTTATGAAAATTTGTCAAATAATTACCACATTGATCTGTTGTTTAGTGAAAGGTCCCCTTTTGTTTCAACAGAAACTATTTCTAGAATACTTCATGACTGGAAGAAACCAGAGCACTGTAATGGAATTCATTTTTTGGGGGTTAACTGGAGATGCCACCCTTCAGGCCATCATCTTTGTGATATTCCTAGGGATTTATGTTGTGACTTTAATGGAAAACTTCAGTATCATCTTCTTAATTAGGGTCAATTGCCAAGCTTTATACCCCAATGTAGTTTTTCCTCAGCCATTTGGCTGCTGTTGAAATTGAGTATTCCTCCTGTGTAACGTCAGTAATGCTTGGAAGCTTCTTGGCTGATCTCTACACAATGCCTTTGGCCAGTTGTATTGCTCAGCTGTGTTCTGTGGTGACCCTTGGGACAACTGGATGCTTCTTATTTGCTGCTATACGATTGATGATGCTATGGCTTATGACTGATATATGGCTATCTGTAGCCCTGTACTGCACTCTGGCAAAATATCTGACAATGTCTGCATCCTGATGATAGTTACTTCCTACATAGATGGTTGTATGAATGCTTGGACATTTACCAGTTGCTTATTAAATGTACATTTCTGTGGGCCTAATCAGATAAACCACTTTTTCTGTGATTTTGCTCCACTTTTGAAACTTTCTTGTTCAGACATTTCAGTTATTAAAATCATTCCTTCGATCTTCTTGGGGTCAATAATAGTTATCACCATACTTGCTGTTGCAACTTCTTATGTATACATCATCTTGACAATAATGTGGATGAACTCAAGGGACGGGAAACACAAAGCTTTCTCCACTTGTATCTTCCACCTCACTGCTGTCACTTTGCATTATGGGACCATCACTTTCACATATGTGGTGACCAAATCCAGTTATTCAATCAATCAGAATAAAGTGGCGTTTGTGTTCTACACCAATATGATCCCGAGGTTGAACCCTCTGATCTAAAGCCTGAGGAATGAGGATGTGAAGGAGGCCCTGAGTAAGGTGATTAACAGGAAAAAGTTTTCTTAATCATGATGACGATTTGGCAGTGTTACAATGAGGGATATTCCCAGGGTCTGTTTATTGAAGTTATATAAAGACCTCTTCAAATTAGTCATACAAATACGAATGTCCCTTCAGATCTCCCTTGTCACCCACCCACCACCCTGGTGTAGAATTTTATTCAACATCAAGATCTTGAAAAAAATTCATTTTTTAGAAAAAGTTATATTTTGATTACATTGAAATTTATCTAAAATAACGGATCTTCAGTCCTTTCTCACCATCCCTGTCATTGCTACAATACTGAGAAGAAAAAGAAGGAGTAACGGAATAGCTTGTGGTAGCCTGGGAGCATGAACCATGCTTTAATTACAGATTTTAGTGAACTGTAAATTCATTCAATCATTTATTCAATCAATCAATCAATCAATCAATCGTATTTATTGAGCGCTTACTATGTGCAGAGCACTGTACTAAGCGCTTGGGAAGTACAAATTGGCAACACTTAGAGACAGTCCCTACCCAACAGTGGGCTCACAGTCTAAAAGGGGGAGACAGAGAACAGAAACAAACATACCAACAAAATAAAATAAATAGGATAGAAATGTACAAGTAAAATAAATAAATAAATAAATAAATAAATAGAGTAATAAATATGTACAACCATATATACATATATACAGGTGCTGTGGGGAAGGGAATGAGGTAAGACAGGGGGATGGAGAGGGGGACGAGGGGGAGAGGAAAGAAGGGGCTCAGTGTTTATTGAGCACTTACTGTGTGCAGAGCACTGTACTAAGCATTTGGGAAGTACAATGTTTTCATAAGCTAAATTTGAATTTGAGATGAAGCTATCAGTGATGAAGAATTGTGCTATGTATCGAACCTCATGCCAACCAGTCATACAAATATATCTGTATGTCAGAATTAGAATGATCGGCTCAATGATGAAATTATAAGAGGCCATGACGGTTGTGTTTGATGTGGGCAGGGAAGGTGTCTATCAATTCTGTTGTATTGTACTGACACAAGCACTTAGTACAATACTTCACACACAGTAAATGCTCAGTAAATACCAGTGTTGATTATGTTTCCACCTGGGACTAAGTCACAAATGATAATAATGATGGTACTTGTTAAGCACTTACTATGTGCCAAGCACTGCTCTAAACACTGAGGTAGATACAAGGTAATCAGGTTGTCCCACGCAGGGCTCACAGTCTTGTTCCCCATTTTACAGATGAGGTAACTGAGTAACAGAGAAGTTAAGTGACTTGCTCAGTCACACAGCTGAGAAATGGAAGAGCTGGGATTAGAACCCACAAACTCTGACTCTCAGCCTGTGCTCTTTCCACTAAGCTACGTTGCTTCTCTAGGAACATTCACATGCCTTGGAGTGCCACAAGGGTGCTGAGGGGCTAATTACCAAGTGTAAACCAATAATTAAAATTGTTGGAAAGACATTTTTTCAGTGTCTCACAGAGCACACAGATATTACATTGCCAGCTGACTGTCAAATCTCTCTAGTTATTTTGCTTATGCACATATTTCTTGTTTGTCTTGTGCTGTCGAAGCAGCGTGGCTCAGTGGAAAGAGCGTGGGCTTGGGAGTCAGAGGTCATGGGTTCGAATCCCAGCTCCAACAGTTGTCAGCTGTGTGACCTTGGACAAGCCACTTAACTTCTCTGAGCCTCAGTTACCTCATCTGTAAAATGGGGATTGACTGTGAGCCCCAGGTGGGACAATCTGATCACCTTGTATGACCCCGAGCGCTTAGAACAGTGCTTTGCACATAGTAAGAGCTTAACAAATACCACCATTATTATTATCTGCAACCCATAGCAGCACAATGGGCTCATCTCTCCCAGAATGTCCTACCTCCATCTGCAATTGTTCTAGTAGTGTACTCAAAGAGTTTTCTTGATAAAACTACAGAAGTAGTTTACCATTGCCTCCTTCTGAGCAGTAAACGTGAGTATCCACCCTCGACTCTTTCCCATGTGGCTGCTGCCCAGCACAGCAGGTTTTAGTGTTAACTTATAGCAGAGTGCCTTCCACTTGTTAGGCACTGCCCAAGCTAGGATTGGAATGGATATGCCTCTGCTTGACTCTCCCTCCCGTAGTCGTGACTGATTGAGTACTGGAAACTCTCCAGGTGTGACTCTGAGAGTGGACAAAGTTCTAAGATATCATTTTTTTTTTAAATTTCCTTCTTCAACTGTAGTGATTTACAATGCCTTAAAAAAGTTTTCTATAGAAATTGACGTAATAGCCTAGTGGAAAGTGTGTTAAATATTGCCTTCCCAACCAGAATATGTAGGAGGCAACACTAATAATCTATGACACCAAATCGATATTTATGGAAGTGGCTCTGAAAACCTTGTGACCCCATTTCCTTCTCAAGTCCTCCCTTAGCTCTGATGTTTCCCACTTTAATGAGAGACCGTAATAATTTGGGACCACTCTTCTTGCTCTGCCTTTTGTTTAGATTTCAGCAGTCTTTTCACACTCATTTGCTTGGGGGGCTCACAACTGACCTGATCTAAATTAAACCTTCTAACCCCATCTCCCTCCTACCGTCCCTCTCAAAACTCCTTGACTGAGCTGACTACACTCGCTGCCTTGAACTCCTTTCCTCAAATTCTCTCCTGGACTCCCTCTGATCTGGCTTCTGTCCCCTTCCTCCACTAAAACCACCCTTTCAAAAGGCACCAATGACCTCCTTCTTGACAAATACAACGGCTCCTACTCCATACAAATCCTCCTTGACCTCTCAGCTGCCTTCGACACTGTGGACCATCCCCTTGTCCTCAATACATCATCCAACCTTGGCTTCACTGACTCCATCCACTCCTGGTTCTCCTCTTATCTCTCTGGCCATTCATTCTCAGTCTCCTTTGTGGGCTCCTCCTCCCCCTCCCATCCCCTAACTGTAGGGGACCCTCAAGTTTCAGTTCTTGGTCCCCTTATATTCTCCATCTATACTCACTCCCTTGGAGAACTCATTTGCTCCTATGGCTTCAAGTATCAACTCTATATGGATGGCACCCAAATCTAAATCTCCTCCCCTGTTCTCTCTCCCTTCCTCCAAGCTCACATTTCCTGCCTTCAGGACATCTGTACTTGGTTGTCCTCCTGCCACCTCAAACTCAACATGTCCAAGACAGAGCTCCTTATCTTCCCTCCCAAACCCAGTCCTCTCCCTAACTTTCTCCAACACTGTAGATGACACAACTACCCTTCCCGTCTCACAAGCCCAAAACCTGGTGTTATCCTTGACTCTTCTCTCTCATTCACCCTACATATCCAACAGTCACCAAATCCTGTCAGTCTCACCTTCATAACATCACCAAGATCTGCCCTTTCCTATCCATCCAAACCGATACCACGTTAGTACAATCTCTCATCCTATCCCGACTGGATTATTGTGTCAGCCTCCTTTCTGACCTCCCAACTTCCTGCCTCTTTCCACTTCAGTCCATACTTCACTCTGCTTGCCGGATTATCTTTCTAAGGAAACGTTTAGGGCATGTCACTCCCCATCCTCAGAAACCTCCAGTGGTTGCCTATTCACCTCCGTATTAAACAAAAAAATCCTCACTATTGGCTTTAAACCTCTCAATCACCTTGCCCCTTCTTACCTCATCTACTTTCTCTTCTTGTACATCCCAGCCCACACACTCTGCTCCTCTTGTGCTAACCTTCTCACTGTGCCTCGTTCTCACCAGTTTTGCCACCAACCCCTGGCCCAAGTCCTACCTCTGGCCTGGAACACCCTCCCTCCTCAAAATCTGCCAAACAATCACTCTTCCTCGCTTCAAAGCTCTACTGAAGGCACAACTTCTCCAGGAGGCCTTCCCAGACTAAGCTCCCTTCTCCTCAGTTCCCCTTCCCTTTTGTGTCACCTCGACTCATTCCCTTTGCTCTTCTCCCCTTACTGCCCCAAAGAAATTATGTATACATGTATATATCTATAATTCTATGTATTTATATTGATGCCTGTTTACTTTTTTTGATGTCTGTTTCCCCCCAGCTCGACTGTAAGCCCGTTGCCCATTGTGGGCAGGGATTGTTTTTCTTTATTGCTGTATTGTACTTTCTGAGAACTTAGTACAAGTTCTCAGCACATAGTAAGTGTTCAAAAAATGTGATTGAATGAATGAATGAATGAACGTATCAGAATATACTCAATCCACAATGGGATTCATTTTATAGTCTTCCCTTCCCCACCACTCCTTTCACTCACTCTGTCATTACATCTGAAGCAGCCTCTATGTTTGCCACACCAGTGGAGTTTATTTTGCTTCCCTGAGTTAAGGGGAAATGCTTGTAAGGTAACTCTAGAGTGTGAGGGGAGAAGTGGCTTCTTTCACTCTCCTTCTGTTCTCCTATCCAATCTGGGTTGCCCAACAGGGCAAGAAATTACCCCAAACTCGAATTGCAGCCACGCTCTTGTTTGATAGTTAATGGGTATTAGAAGGGTAGGGGTTCTTTGTCCACTTATATATATACTTGCCTAACCTCCCTCCTCCATGCAGGAAAATAAGGTAATTTGGAAAGGCACTAGGTGGCTGTAGCCCCAATGATATTATTCTCCAAAATCCACCTGGACAACTCATTCTAACATGTGTCGCTTCCCTATCTAACCCTCAAAATAAATAAATATAAGTTCATCTGATAAAGACCATAGCACCAAATTCTCTTGATGACCAAATATATTTTTCATGTTCAGAATAATTTGTATTTTTTTAACTTTTGATTTCAGGCTTAATTAAAACTACAATCAAATATTGGTAAGCCAAATAAACACAAAATTTAAATAACATCATTCCCAGCTCTTCTAAAGTCTAAAAGGGACTTTATATGCTTGTGACTCAGGTGGCCCTGGGAATACAGCTGAGCTTCAAATATTCCATGCCTCAATGTAGCAAATGAAATACAACTGGCTGCATCCTGTTGCAATCCATCTGGAGTTCTTTCCTCTTCTTACCAGAGGTAAGAAGGGGTTTGATTGGGATTTGGATTGTCAGGAATAATAGATGAGGTATAATAATGGGATTTATAGGGAAGTCCTATCTCAAACAGATTCAAATGAATTAAAATGAATTTGCAGAACAACCTCTTAGTTTATTGATGTCGCAACTCTCAATCTATAAGTACTGTTAGGAAAGATGTTATTTTACTTTTCATGGAAAGAAATCTCCATATTAGAATTGGAGATGTTGCTGATTTATGACATTGATTCCTTTTCATTGGCCTCATGAGCAGAGTCATTAGGTCAACACTCACAGTTGGGAGAGCTACCAAGAATAATATTAATTATGGTATTTTTAAATCATGATTTCTCTCTTTCTCTGCAATCTCCTATGTCCCCCCACACTCAGAACCTCTTTACATGGATGTTCCACCTATTCCTCAAACTTAACATGTCCACAACAGAAATCCTTATTTTCTCGCCAATCCCTATCCTCCCCATGACTTTCCCATCACTGTAGCTAGCATCACCATCTGCCCTGTCTCACAAGCCTGTAACCTCATCTCTTTCATTCACCTATATATTGAATCTGTCCCCAAATCCTATCAGTTCAATCTTCACAACATCACTAATATCCACCCTTTCCTTTCCATCCAAACTGCTACCATGCTAATCCAAGCACTTATCCTATCCTTGCCTTGATTATTTCATCAGCCTCCTTGCTGACCTCCTTGCTGCCTGTCCCTTCCCAATCCATACTTCACTCTGCCCCCAGACCACTTTTCTACGAAAATGTTCAGTCCATGTTTCCCCATTTCTCAAGAACCTCCAGTGACTGCCCATCCACTTCCGCATCAAACAGAAACTCCATTCCATATGCTTTAAAAAAATCAATCACCTTGTCCCCTCTTACCTGATAATTCTGATAATTGAATAGCCCAAAGCAAGATGATGTCTGTGCTCTGTGTGGTTATGATCACATTGTTGAACCCCTTGATTCATAGCCTGAGAAACAAAGATATATTGGTTTCTCCTCAGAAAAATGAATGATATAAAATTGTTGTCCTAATATAGTTTATTATATTTTCATAGAATCTCTGACAATAGCTTTGAAAATTTTGTATTAGTAGAGATGAAAGTGCAGATCCGTGACATATGTTTAAGGAAAAATAGAAAGATTTTAGTAGTAGATTGGCTGATAACAGTGAGAAATTTCCATTTTGCTCTCGGCTTGGAAGCCCAGGTTTTTAGGACTTGCTAAGATTTGAAAGGAAAATCAATCAATCGATTGATGATGTTTAATTGGGTGCCTACAACATTCAGAGTGCTGTTTGAAATTGGATTTCTCAAATTGAACCTAATAAACTATTTGTAATACTCTTCATAAAACTGTTCATATCTCTCATAGCTGTACCTCCTTTGAGCACCTTCCACCTCGGTGTGAAAATGCCAGGATTAGACACAATGAAAATCAGCGGACATGGTTGCTTTTTTAAGGAGGTTGCAATCTAAGTTGGGAGAAGACACGGACATGGAAAGGTCCAGCTCTTAAAAGCTAGTGCAGTGCCTAATAACCCCAAATAAACCAATAGCAACAACTGAGATATAAGGCCCTCAGTAAATATGATAAATTGATTGATCCAAACACAAGCACAAACAGCTAGCAGCCTGCCTAGGAACTAAAGTGATTCAATACATGCTAGCATTCTAACCAAAATTGAAGTATACTTTTCTCTCATATCCTCTGCAAATAATTTTCTTGGTTACGAGTTAAAAATATCATAGCGTTTTGAGGATGCTTATTCCCATCCTTTACATGATCTTAAGAATATTCATTTTATTGTTAATTCTGGGAATAACATTGGGGATAGCATTATGCTTTTGGGATTCAGTCCCAGTGCAACACAGAACCTAATATACCCATGTCTGGATGGTTCCCTTTCAATCTTCTTAGAACTTGAGGTGAAATAAAATATTAATGATAATAATGGTATTTGTTAAGCCCTTACTATGTGTAAGGCACTGAACTAAGTGCTGGGGTCTATACAAGGAAATCAGGTTGGACACAGTCCCTGTCCCATGGAAGGCTCACAGTCTTAATCCCCATTTTACAGATGAGGTAACTGAACCACAGCCAAGTCAAGTGACTTACCCAAGGTCACACAGCAGATCAGTGATGGAGCTGGGACTGGAATAATAATAATTATGATATTGCCTGTCTTATTGCTTTGTTTTGTTTTGTTTTATGTCTCCCCCCTTCGTGACTGTGAGCCCTTTATTGGATGGGGATTGTCTTTATTAATTGCCGAATTGTACTTTCCAAGCATTTAGTGTACTGCTCTGCATACAGTAAGTACTTAATAAATACACTTGAATGAATGAGTAAATAAATGAACATTTGTTAAGCATTTATATCTGCCAGGCATTGTACTAAGTGCTGGGGTGGATACAAGTAAATCGGGTTGACACAGTCCCTGTCCCAAATAGGGCTCACACTTTCAATCCCCGTTTTAAAGATGAAATAACTGAGACACAGAGAAGTGAAGTGACTTGCCGAAGGTCACACAGCTGACAAGTGGCAGAGCTGGAATTAGAACCCATGACCTTTTGACTTCCAGGCTTGTGCTCTCTCCAATACACCATGCTGCCTTGAAATGAGTCAGGCAAGGTCTGTAAATTCCCAGAAATTGATCTAATTAGGTTTATTTATTGTTTAAGGTGCCTAATTGATCCATTAGATTAAGTTTCTCCAATAACTAGTACCTGCATAAATCAAATAAATAGAAATGCTGACTGTGTGCTAAACAGGTTTGGGAATCTATTAATAAATAAGGTAGTCAAGGGGATGAATTCAAAGGTCAATGCTCCCTTCGTGTTGATTGCAAGTTGCCTTAATCTTGTTTACCAAAGCAGGGAGTATACGTGATTGTCCATGGGTTTCTCATTTATTTCAACAAAATATCTACAAATTTAGTTAGTTGAATTATGCAATGCTGAGGCAATTCAATTCCACTGAACCTGGAGGCAAAGCTGATAAATTCCCAGTGAGACTCAGATTAGCTAAGGGACTTTGGGAACCAAAGAAATGGGAAAGAAAAAGAAAAGATGGTACAGGAAATAATAATAATAATGGCATTTATTTAGTGCTTACTATGGGCAAAGCACTGTTTTACACACTGGGGAGGTTACAAGGCGATCAGGTTGTCCCACGGGGGGCTCACAGTCTTAATCCCCATTTTACAGATGAGGGAACTGAGGCCCAGAGAAGTTAAGTGACTTGCCCAAAGTCACACAGCTGACAAGTGGCAGAGTCGGAATTTGAACCCATGAACTCCGACTCCAAAGCCCGAGCTCTTTTCTCTGAGCCACGCTGCTTCTCCAATAAAGGATATGGACATTAGAATGCACGGATGCAGGAACCGCAAATATTCAAAGTCGTACTACTCCTCTAAGACTTTACTTGTAAAAACTGGAATTTATTTCATGTCAGTCATTATTACTGAAATGTAATAAATGTATTTATGGAACTAGGAAGCTGAATATGTTACTTAATTTGTTCCTCTGACTTAATGCATGGTCTCACTTAAAACTATCCCTGACAGAAAATAATTGATGCTATTGTTAAATACTTCCAGTGGGGAGAAATTGTCCACTTATGTAATGCATAAGTACCCTCAGGTAATTTAAACTGGTAATCACGAAGGGTATTTTGTTGGGGCCACTGATGAGGGTTCCCCTCTCAGGGAAGCACCTGGAGAGTTTCCAGTACTCCACCGGTCTTGGCTACAAGAAGAAGTATCAAGTAGAGGCCTACACATTCAATTCCTAGCTTGGGCAGTGGCTAGTAAATGGAAGGCAATCTGCTACTTAGAAGCAGCATGGCTCAGTGGAAAGGGCCCTGGCTTTGGAGTCAGAGGTCATGGGTTCAAATCCCAGCTCCACCAATTGTCAGCTGTGTGACTTTGGGCAAGTCACTTAATAATAATGATGGCATTTATTAAGCGCTTACGATGTGCAAAGCACTGTTCTAAGCACTGGGGAGGTTACAGGGTGATCAGGTTGTCCCACGTGAGGCTCAGTCTTAATCCCCATTTTACAGATGAGGTAACTGAGGCACAGAGAAGTTAAGTGATTTGCCCAAAGTCGCACAGCTGACAATTGGCGGAGCCGGGATTTGAACCCATGACCTCTGACTCCAAAGCCCGTGCTCTTTCCACTGAGACATGCTGCTTCTCACTTAACTTATCTGTGCCTCAGTTACCTCATCTGTCAAATGGGGATTAAGACTGGGAGCCCCCCGTGAGACAACCTGATCCCCTTGTAACCTCCCCAGTGCTTAGAACAGTGCTTTGCCCATAGTAAGTGCTTAATAAATGCCATTATTATCATTAATGATATGCATATAGCTATGATTCTATTTATTCTGATGGTTTTGACAGCTGTCTACTTGTTTTGTTTTGTTGTCTGTCTCCCCCTTCTAGACTGTGAGCCCATTTTTGGGTAGGGACCGTCTCTATATGCTTCCGACTTGTATTTCCCAAGCGCTTAGTGCAGTGCTCTGCACATAAGTAAGTGCTCAATAAATACGATTGAATGAATGCTACAAATCAAAACTCACCCTTGCTGGGCAGCAGTGGCATGGGAGAGAGTCGAGGGAGGAGACTCAGGTTTACTGCATGGAAGGTGGCAGTGGTAAACCACTTCTGTGTTTTTACCAGCAAAACTGTATGGATACACTACCAGAACGATTGCAAATGGAGAGCGGGGCATTCTGGAAGAGATTTGTCCGTGGTGTCACTATGGGTCAGAAATGACTCAACGGCATAAGACAAGTGTTGAGGGTTGGGATCATGTATACCTATTCCAGTGTACTCTCCCAAGCACTTAATAGAGGGACTACACTCAATAAATACCATTAGTTGATTGATTGTAACTTTATCTTTCTTTCTAAAGTCATTTTTGTTATCTTAACCTTAATGATTTTTTTTTCTACTACAATGTCTCCTTTTTTAAAAAACGGAATTCTTTCTGGAAGCTTTCCTATGAATTGTGGATACCCTTCTGTACTACTGTGTTCTAATTTAGTCTCCAATTTCATCTCCCAAAACAGAAGTGGCTGATAAATGGTTGTTGGAAATCAAACTCCTGTCATGGAATTCATTCTTCTTGTATTGACAAGTGATCCACTAGCCCAAATCACCCTCTTTAGACTGTTTCTAGAGACTTACATGGTCACCCTTTTGAGGAACACTATTTTTCTCTTAGCCACTTGTCCTTCACAGATGTGGGTAAGTCCTCAACCACCACTTCTAAGTTACTTGAGAACAAACCTTTGGAGAAGGAAAGTATTTCATATATGGAGTGTGCTGTCTAATTCTTTATCACTACTATCTTTGGACCAGCTAAGTGCTCTCTTTTGACCATGATGGCATGTAATCAATACGTAGTTATCTGCCCCTGCTGGCTTATCCAAAGACTACATCTATGAGATTGCATGTCCTTAGGCTAATAGGCCTCTATTTAGGAAACTTGTTAATCAATCATTTAATCATATTTATTAAGTGCTTACTATGCACAGAACACCATATTAGGGAATTTTGTTTATATTAATCTTCAGCAGACCCAATGTTATCATCATTTATTTCTGTGATTTCCCCACCTTACTGAAGCTTCCCTGCTCTTGCAAGACATTTACTAAAATAATTCCTTTAGCTTTAGAGGCCCTTATAATTCTACCCACTTTGGGGTACCCAGTTGCTTTTTCTTATAGATCCTATTGGCAAGACTCAGAATAAAATTATTTGAGGGGTTGAAAATCTTTCAACACCTGTGCCTCTCATTTGAAAACAGTCACTCAATCCTATGGGTCTTCAGCTACCAGGAAGAGCCCTGGGCACACAAATGTCTGTTTTAGGCTCCATCCCTCATTATAAATTCTAGTCCATCTTGTTTTCAGACATCTTTCATAGTACATGCATGACCTTTTTGGAACTGATTCAGGTTCTTCCCATATTTCTCTCTAGTGTGTAAGCTTGTGGGGGGAGGAAGTGTGTCCATTATATGGTTGTACTGTACTCTCCCAAGCACTTAGTTCAATACCATCCACGCAGTAAGTGTTCAAGTATTAATAATACTGAGAATAATAATAATATTTATTGTATTTGTTAAACACTTAATATGTGCCAGACACTCTTCTAATCACTGGGTTAAATACAAAATAGTCGGGTTGGTCACAGTCCCAAATAGGGCTCAGAGTTTTAATCAATATTTTACAGATGAAGCAACTGAGGCACAGAGAAGTGAACTGACTAGGCCAAAGTCACACAGCAGACAATTGGCAGAGCTGGGATTAGAACGCATGGCCTTCTGACTCCCAGGCCCATGTTCTAACCACTTTGCCATGCTGCTCTACAATTAATATGATTCATTCACTCAATCGTATTTATTTAGTGCTTACTGTGTGCAGAGCACTTTACTGAGCTCTTGGGAGAGCACAATACAACAGTAAACAGACACATTCCCTGCCCACAGAGAACTTAGAGTCTAGAGATGGGGAGATGGACTTTAATATAAGTAAATACATTTCAGATATGTACATAAATTTGGTGGGGCTGGTAGGGAGGAAGAATGAAGGGAGAAAGTCAGGGTGATGCAGAAGGAAGTGGGAGACAAGGAAAGGGGCTCTTAGTCAGGATCAATCTCCCTGAATCTAATTAACACACCTTTCAGTAGACAGACATTTTTAAGGGAATTAGTCAAATAATTACCACGTTGATCTCTCATTGATTGAAAAAGTCCCCTTTTGTCTCAACAGAATCTATTTCTAGAATACCTCATGACTGGCAGAAACCACAGCACCATGACAGAATTCATTCCTTTGGGGTTAACCAGTGATGCCACCCTTTGGGCCACCCTCTCTGTGACATTCCTCCGGATCTATATGGTAACCTTACTGGGAAATCTCAGCATCATCATGTTAATTAGGGTCAGTTCCAAACTTTATACCCCGATGTACTTCTTCCTCAACCATTTAGCTGCAGTTGATACTGGGTATTCCTCCTCTGTGACACCAGCAATGATTGGGGGCTTCTTGGCTGATGGCTACACAATGCCTTTGGCTGGCTGTGTTGTTCAGGTATTTTACATTGTGACTTTTGGAACAGCTGAGTGCTTCCTGCTGGCTGCTATGGCTTATGACCCATACACAGCTGTGTGTAGCCCACTGCTCTACTCTGTCAAAATGTCCAACAAATTCTGTGTCCTTCTGGTAGTTGATTCCTACATAGGTGGTTTTGTGAATGCTGGGACATTTACCATTTGCTTATTAAATATAAATTTCTGTGGGCCTAATCAGATAAACCACTTTTTCTGTGATTAGTATCCTTTAATGAAACTTTATTGCTTGGACATTTTGGTTATTAGAATCATTCCTTCTGTCTCCTCAGGGTCAATAATAGTGTTCACTATGCTTGTCATAGTCATTTCTTATGTATATATTGTCTTGAAACTCCTGAGGATGAACTCAAAGGAAGGGAGGCACAAAGCTTTCTCCACATGCACCTCCCACCTCACTGCTGTCACACTGTACAATGGGACCATCACTTTCATTCATGTGATGCCCATATCCAGTTATTCCATAGAGCAGGACAAAGTGGTGTCTGTGTTCTACAATTATGATCCCCATGTTGAATCCTCTGATCTATAGCCTGAGGAACAAGGATGTTCAAGAGGCCTTCAAACAGGTGATTGAAAAGAAAAGGATTTCCTTAACTATAATGATGCATTGACACTGTTATAATGAGGGATTCATAAAGAAGACAAGTTTCCAGAGTTGCTTTATTGACTTTTGCTGATGAGCTTTTTAATCATTAATATTTATTAGAATGTCACTTCATATCTCCCTCCTATCCCCAATGAAGGCCTAGAACTTATTCAAAATCAAGTAGAGCTTCAAGACATGAAGTTATAGAAAAAGCCCGATTTTAATAACATTGAAAATGCTCCCAAATATCTCTGAACCTTATGCTATTCTCATCACCACTGTCATTGCCAAAATCCTGAGAAGAATTAGGAGGAACAGCACAGTCTGTAGAATCCTGGGAAAATCCTGCTTCAGTTACAGACTTTAGTGAGCTGCAAATGTTTTTGCGACCTGTGTTTGAGATGCAACTGTCAATGAAGAATTGTCCTATGAATCGAACCTCATGTCGACCAATAATACAAATATATCCTTATGTCTAGAGAATTACAGTTAATGTGGGACATCAAAAAGCTTGTTGTTAGTAAAGTTTTTCTATTCTATGAGTTGTAGAAGATTGAGTCAGGTTTCACATATTCCCAGTGGCAGACTGGCAAAGATGGTTCCATTAACATACTCTATGAAAGCCTTTTCTGGCCCACCTACTTTTCTCACTCAAATAATTCCTTTACTTTTAGAGATCCTTACAATTCTATCCACTCTGGGGAACCCAGTAGCTTTTTCGTATATATCCTGTTGCCCAGTCTCAAAATAAAATCATGAGGGACAAAGAAAAGTCTACAACACTTGTGCCTCTCATTTGACCACAATTAGACTCCATCCTGTGTGTCTTCAACTACTGTCCCATCTCCCATCTACTCTTATTCAGAAAGTGTTGCCTCAGGGAACACATTAATTCCTCTGCAGTCCTGGACTCTCAATTGCTTTCTGATCTCATGTCTCTTCCTGCCTCCAGAACACCTCCAAATGGTAACCTGTTGTCACTTTCAGCTTAACTGCTCATCTTTCCTCCCTCTTAAACCTTTCCCTCTTCTTATCTTTCCCATTATTATCAGCTCCACCTTCATCATCCCTGCCCCAGAAATCTGTAAACTTGGTGTCCAACCATGCTATTTCCTCTCCACCCTTCTAGCCACCACCTTGAGTCAAGCCTTCTTCATCTTCTGGCTGGATTGCCAACTGCTTCTTTACTTGTCACCCTTTATTCAAATCTCTTTCCTCTTCAATTTAGACTACATTTAGCCGCTCAGATCATCACCTTCAGGCGACATCACACCCCTTCTCAAAAACCTTCAATGGTTACCCATTTCTACTAATAATGGGATTTAAGATTTTCCACCAGTTTTCTCCCTCCTACTTACCTTCTGTTTTCCCTTACTATGACCTATCTCACACTTTCCTCTTCCTAAACCCCTAACCTAAGTTTCTCATTGTTTCATGTTCATGACTGTCAAATTTCTGACCCATTAGTCATACCCTTCCCTCATGCATATGCCCTCCAATCCCTCAAACGATGTTATTGGCCTTCTGATACCTTTCTCCTGCTTAAAGCAATCCTCACTTTACGTATTGGCCACCTTAGTACTTATCTGAATACCTATTTACGTTTAATTTAATTGCCTACTCTTCAACATTTGTACCTCAACTGTTGTTCTTTTGCCTATTGTTTGTCGTGTTTGTCATGTCGTGTTTGTTGTGTATATGTGGCTGCTTGTTTCTCCCATTTTACTGTAAATCAGTGAGGGTAGGGAGCCCTTTAACTCCATCATATGTTTCCAGGTGCTTAGTACAGAGCAAAGAGAAGGTGTTCAGTAAATGCCCTGGATGATGAAGTATGGCACCCATTAAAACCCAGGTATGATATCCAACTGTTATATTAGTTTATATTAGACAAGTGGCAGCATGGGGATTAGAACCCACAAACTCTGACTCCCAATCCTGTCCTTTTTCCACTGTGCCACGCTGCTTCTCTGTAGACTGTAAACTCCTTGTGGGCAGGGACTGGGTCTATTCTATTATTATTATCATTATTGTTATTACTATATTTGTTAAGCACTTACTACATACCAAACACTGTACTAAACACTGGGGTAGATATAAATTCATCAGGTTGGAAACAATCCTTGTCCTATTTGGAGCTCACAGTCCTAATATTCTATAGTATTGAACTCCCCTAAGCTCTTAGTACAGTGCTGTGCACACAGTAAAGGCACAGTGAATATAATTGATTGATTGGCGACCCTATAATCCAATAACAAGTACTTTTTGCTTGAGGCAGGAGAAAATTCACTTTTGAAATGTTTTGAGGAAAGGAGAGATGTGCTCAGTGACATTTCCTGAAGATGATCCAGGCAGTCGTGTGGAGTCTAGTACCAAAAGGGGGAGTTGCTGGAGGCAAGAATACCACCGATAAGGTTGAGACGATACTCTAATAGTGACATGATTTATGTTTAAATTTGAGGAATGGCTTGTGTGGGTACAGCTGAATGGGTAGATCCATGAGATATTTTAAAGGAAAAATTGACAGATTTGAGCTGTAGTTTGGCGGTAAGAATAATGGTGAGAAGTTTCCTATAAATTCTGAATCTGAAAGCACATGATCCTAGAACCCAGTGAGAAACGATGGGGAAATAAATCAATAAATGGTGTTTAATTGAGAGTCCAAGACATGAATAACTCTGTACTAAGCACTTGGGAAAGTAAAGTTGAAGAAGAGAAACATTCTCTACCCAGGTTCTGGCTTGAAAATGAATTTACCAAATGAATCTAATAAATTACTTGCATTAGCATTCACTAAACCTCTCCAATATCCTTCATACCTATACCTCCTTTTGCACTCCTTCCCCCCTGGAGTGCAATACTGGGGATAAATATAACGAAAAATATCAGAAATGGAAGCTATGGTATGGAGGTTGCAATCTAGGTTGGGAGAAACCCTGCACATAAAAAGGTCCAGCTCACAAAAGTCAGCAAAATAAGCCAGCAACCCTCTGAAATAACCCAATAAGAGCAAATGTGGCACATCACAAACACAAATACAAACAGCTAGCATCTTGACCAGGGGCTAAAGGTGATTCAATATGTGCTAACTTTCTATACAAATTAGAAGTAACCTTTCCTCTCTCGCATCCTCTGAAAAAAAATCTTCTTGGTTACCAGTTAAAAATATCATATGGTTTTGGGGATTCTTTATTCCCATCACTTCTGTGAACTGAAGGGTATTCATTGTATTGTTTATTCTGAGAATAACATTGGAGATACCATTATGCTTTTGGATTTCAATCCCAATGCAATACAGAACCTAATATACCCACATCTGTGTGGTTCCTTTTCAATCCTTTTGGATCTCGTGCTGATGGTTGCCTTGCAATGAATCAGGTAGGGTCAGTATTTCTGAGGCTTCACAGAAATGGATTTAATGGACTTATTTTAATTGCTTAAGATGCCTAATTGATCCATTGGATGGAGTGTTTCCATTATTAATCCAGGAATGGTCCGATGTACAGAAATGCTGACTGTGTTCCAGATTGCTTGGAAATCCTTTGGTAAATCTGATGAAAAATTACCTAGTGGACAATGCTCCATTGTGTTTACAGCAAGTTATCTTGATCTTTTTTACCTGAGCATGGACCCTAGGTGTTTCATGTGTGCTTTTTCTTTGTTTCACTAAAGAAAGAATCCCCAATTCTATTGAGATAAAGATTGCAGTTCTGAGATCATCCTATTCAACTGACCTTGCAGGCACAGTTCTGAAATCAAATTTGCTATGTGGTTGAGGAGTCAAAGAAATTGGAAGGAAAAGGGGGAGCAGGTATAGAAAATGAGAGACATGGACATTAGCATTCAGGGATGCAGAAATAGGGCTACCATCCACAATTAACTTTTGTCCTTAGACCTTTTTTATTTTGAAAATTTGAATTCATTTCATATAATTTAATGTAATTTTAAGGAATGAAATGTATTCATAGAATCAGGAAGCAAATATGTCACTTAATGGGTTTCTCTGCCTTCAGGCAGGGCCACGCTGAAACCATCAGCACACAGTTAATTAAATTCCACAATTCAACAACTCCTTATAATGCCTAATTTTCTCAGGAAAGTGAAACCAAGTATCATGGAGGAGCAAAGCATTTTGATTGGGCAAGCTTTGAGTGCAGGGAGCATATCTATTTACCCCTTTGTGCTTTCCCAAGTGTTTAGTACACTGACTTTGGGCAAGTCACTTAACTTCTCTGTGACTCAGTTACCTCATCTCTAAAATGGGGAGTAGGACCGCGAGCCCCACATGAACAACCTGATTACCTTATATCGACCTCAGTGCTTAGAACAGTGCTGCCACATAGTAAGTGCTTAACGAACACCATAATTATTATTACATGATCTGCACACAGTGAGGGTTCAGTGCATACCACTGATTAATTGATTGATTGGAATTTTATCTTGTTTACTGATATTTCTCTAGTTATTTTCTTTTTAATGCTGCTCTTGCTACTAAATTGTCTCCATCATTTTGTTTATATTCTTTCTTCAAGTGATCCAATGAGCTGTGGATTCTCTTCCTCACTGCTAAATCCTCTCCATTTTTTTTATTAATTCTGGAAGCCTCCTTATGAGCTGTGGATTCCTTCCATGCTACTGCATTCCAATTTAGTCTGCAGGATTCTCTCCTCAAAGGAGATCTGGCTGATAAATGGCTGGTGGAAATCAGACCGCTGTGGTGAAATTCATTCTTCTTGGACTAACAAGTGATCCAGTGGCTCAGGTTATTCTCTTTGGGCTATTTCTAGGAAGCTATACTGTCACCCTGTTGGGGAACTGTAGCATCATCTTGTTAATCGGGATTCATTCTCACCTCCACACCCCCATGTATTTCTTCCTTAGTCACTTATCCTTCATAGATACGTGTATCTCCTCAGCTGCCACTCCAAAATTACTTGAGAATGCACTAATGTAGAAGAAAAAGTATTTCCTATGTGGAGTGTGCTGTGCAGTTCTTTATTGCTAGTATTTTTGGACCTGCTGAATGCCTCCTTTTGGCCACGATGGCATATGATTGATTCGTGGCCAACTGCAAACCACTGGATTACCCAACATTTATGTCTAAGAGATTCTGTCTTCTTATGGTAGTGGGCTTATACCTAAGAAGTTTGTTAACTGCTTTCATATTTACAAGTAATTTATTCAGATTATCCTTCTGTGGGCCCAATGCTATCAATCATTTTTTCTGTGATTTCCCTCCACTATTGAAGCTCTCCTTTTCTGACATGACACTTGTTAAAATAATTCCTTCGTCTTTTGCCGCCCTTCTAATTCTGTCCACATTGGCGATCATAGTTGTTTCTTACCTATATATTATGTCGGCCATTCTCAGAATCAAATCGTCTGTAGGGTGAGGAAAGCCTTCTCCACTTGTGCCTCCCATTTGACCTCAGTGACTCTAATCTATGGGTCTTCAACATTAATTTATATGCTGCACAAATCCAGATACTCAGTGGATCAGTAGAAAGTTGCTACCATGTTCTACATGGTACTGATGCCCATGTTGAACCCACTGATCTACAGCCTGAGGAACAAGGAAGTGAAGGAAGCTTTGAAAAAGACACTTGGTATCAAATGGGATTTACTTTGGGCAATTCTAGTCAGAAAGGATAATGCAAACTATGTTCTCAGTGTCAGCAAATTCCAGGGTAGTTAATTAATTATGGTAATGATAATAATAATAATAGTTATGGTTATCATTTAGCATTTATTATGTGCCAAGCACTGTTCTCTAAGTTGTAAGCTCACTGTGAGCAGGGAACGTGCCTACCAACTCCGATGTATTAAACTCTTAGTGCTTAGCACAGTGCTTAGTACAGCACTTAATATGGCTTGGTACAGTACTCTACAAGCAGAAAGTGCTCAATAAATAATATTGATTTTTTATGATATTCATTAAGTGTTTATTATGTGTCAAGCACTGTTCTAAGCACTGGGATAGATACACTTTCAACAGACAGAACTGATTGATTGATTAATACTTTCTAAGTACTCAGTACAGTGCTCTGCACACATTAAGTGCTCAATAAATGCCACTGATTCATTGACTAGTTGTTCTAAGCACCTGAATAGATACAAGATAAGCAGGTTAGACACAGTTCCATGGCCTAGTGAATAGAGCAAAGGCCTGCAAATTAGAAGTACTTGGGTTCTAATTCTGGCTCCACCACTTGTCTGCTGTGTGGCTTTGGGCAAGTCACTTAACTTCTCTGTGCCTCAATTACCTCATCTGTAAAATGGGAATTAAGACAGTGAGCCCCATGTGGAACATGGATTGTGTCCAACTTAATTTCCTTGTATCTACTCCTGCTCTTAATAGAGTGTCTGGTATATAGTAAGTACTTAACAAATATATTTCTTTAAAAAAAAGTTCATGTCCAACTTGGGGCTTGTATTCTATGTAGGAGAAAGAATAGGTACTGAATCCCAGTTTTACAGATGACAAACATGAGGCACAGAGAAGTTGAGTGATTTGCCCAAAGTCACCCAACAGACAAGAGACAGAGCCAGGAGAGAAACCAACTTGCAAAATGAAGACCTTTCTGCATTACTTAGAGAGATAATATGTCCAAGACTAAACTCCTTATCTTCCTTGAATGAGTTGTCTACACGCGCTGTCTCGAATTCCTCAACACCAACTCTCTCCTCGACCCCCTCCAATCTGGCTTCTGTCCCCTAAATTTCACGGAAACTGCCCTCTCAAAGGTCACCAATGACCTCCGGATTACCAAATCCAACGGCTCATACTCTATCCTAATCCTCCTCAACCTCTCAGCTGCCTTCGACACTGTGGACCACTCCCTTCTCCTCCACATGTTATCCAACCTTGGCTTCACAGACTCTGTCCTCTCCTGGTTCTCCTCTTAACTCTCCAGTCGTTCATTCTCAGTCTCTTTTGCAGGCTCCTCCTCCCCCTCCCATCCCCTTACTGTAGGGGTTCCTCAAGGTTCAGTTCTTTGTCCCCTTCTGTTCTTGATCTACACTCACTCCCTTGGTGACCTCATTCGCTCCCACGGCTTCAACTATCATCTCGACGCTGATGACACCCAAATTTACATCTCTGCCCCTGCTCCCTCTCCCTCCTTCCAGGCTCGCATCTCCTTCTGTCGTCAGGACATCTCCATCTGGATGTCTGCCCGCCACCTGAAACTCAACATGTCCAAGACTGAACACCTTGTCTTCCCTCCCAAACCCTGCCCTCTCCCTGACTTTACCATCACTCTAGATGGCACTCCCATCCTTCCCGTCTCACAGGCCCGCAACCTGGGTGTCATCCTCGACTCCACTCTCTCGTTCACCCCTCACATCCAAGCCATCACCAAAACCTGCTAGTCTCATGTCCGCAACACTGCCAAGATCCGCCCTTTTCTCTCCATCCAAACCGCTACCCTGCTCGTTCAAGCTCTCATCCTAACCCGTCTGGATTACTGTATCAGCCTCCTCTCCGATCTCCCATCCTCCTGTCTCTCCCCTCTCCTATCCATACTTCACGCCGCTGCCCAGATTGTCTTTGTCCAGAAATGCTCTGGGCATGTTACTCCTCTGCTCAAAAATCTCCAGTGGCTACCAATCAACCTACGCATCAGACAGAATCTCCTCACCCTCGGCTTCAAGGCTCCCCATCACCTCGCCCCCTCCTACCTCACCTCCCTTCTCTCCTTCTACAGCCCAGCCCTCACCCTCCGCTCCTCTGCCTCTAATTTCATCGCCGTGCCTCGTTCTCGCCTGTCCCGCCAACGACCCCCGGCCCACGTCATCCCCTTGGCCTGGAATGCCCTCCCTCCCCACATCCCCCAAGCTAGCTCTCTTCCTCCCTTCAAGGCCCTACTGAGAGCTCACCTCCTCCAGAAGGCCTTCCCAGACTGAGCCACCTCCTTCCTCGCCCCCTCCTTCCCCTTTCCATCCCCCCTGCCTTACCTCCTTCCCCTCCCCACAGCACCTGCATATATGTATATATGTTTGTATGCATTTATTACTATATTTCTTCCTTTCTTTATTTTATTTGTACATATTCTATTTATTTTATTTTGTTACTATGTTTTGTTTTGTTCTCTGTCTCCCCCTTCTAGACTGTGAGCCCTCTGTTGGGTAAGGACCATTTCTATATGTTGCCAACTTGTACTTCCCAAGCGCTTAGTACAGTGCTCTGCACATAGTAAGTGCTCAATAAATACAATTGATTGATTGAATGAATGAATGAATGAATCATGGTGTCGCAATGGGTCGGAGACAAATCAACAACATAAGACAAGACAAGGGGAAGTGATGAGGAGGAGAAGATAGAGCTATCACTCAGTAAAGGCGTGAGAATTACTGAAATGCCCCATTTTCTGCGAAAACCCATTCAACTGGAAAAATTGAAGACAAAGGAATGGAGCACAACACATGGCAAAGAGCTCCAATCCCATACCTGGTTATATTGGAAGGATACATGGGCAGTAGAGACGTTGATTGATAGGAAATGGAGAGGTGGGACAAAGCAGGAAAGTATCTCTGAATCATAGAAGCCAGAGTGGCCTAGTCTTTCCCTTATTAAAGATCCCCAACACAACACTCAGGAGCTTATTAAAATGTTTTATCATCATCACCAACAACACCAACTGCTTATTTTATTGTTCCCATCGAATGCTAATTGTTAACATCTCTCGATGATATCACCATCTGCTTATTTTACTGCCATCGCATTTTGTTAACTGCTGTCTGTGATGTCATCATCTCCTTATTTTTTGCCATCACTAGCAATTGTTATCTGCTCTCTGTGAGATCATTAACTGCTAATTTTATTATTGCCATAGCATGTTAATTGTTAACTAACGTCTGTGATGTCATCACCTACTTATATTGTTGCTACTGCATTATTGCTACTGCATTTTAATTGTTAACTCCCACTGTGCTGTCATTTACCTTGCTGACCTCACCATGAACTATCAATTCCCCTGCTCCCAACTGCCATTTTCATTCATCACCTTCCCTTTCCCCTCTCCCACCCAGCTCTTTCCCTCCCTTCCCCCCCCCCACCCCTCCCCCTCACTCCCTACCCAGGATCCCTCTGTACCAGTGCCAACCTTCAGCTCCTCCCTCTCAGCCCCCTCCCTCCCCTCCTCTGCGCCCTCACCCCATCCCAGTTCTCGTTTCTCGTTGCCACCCCTTTTCCCACTCTCCCCGCCCAGGCCCCCGCCAACTCATCCCAATCCAAACCCTCCCCATCACTCGCACCCTTACTCCTCCCTCCCCTCCCTCCACAGCTGCTGCCAAGTGTGGCCTTTGGAACCCTAGCTCCTTTATAGGTAAGCTTCCTTTCATCCTGGACCTATTCCTTTCCAGCTCTCTACTCCTCCTTGCCCTAACTGAAACATGGTTGTCTCTGGACAACACGGTCTCTTCTGCTGCTCTCTCCAGTGGAGGCCTCTTCTTCTCCCACTTCCCCAGACTCACCGGAAAAGGAGGAGGTGTCTGTTTCCTTCTCGCTCCCCAATGTTGCTTTTGCATTATCCCTCCTCTCCCTCCCCTTTCCTTCCCCTCCTTTGAAGCCCACATTATTTGCCTCTACCCCCTCCAGATTCTTGTAGCCATCATCTACCACCCCCCCGGTACCACCTCCAACTTCTTTAACGATTTTGACCCCTTTCTCACCTTCCTTCTCTCCTTTTCCATGCCTACTCTGATCCTTGGAGTCTTCAACATCCACATGGACGTTCCTGGTGACTCCTCTGCCGCCCACCTTCTATCTCTCCTTGACGCTGCCAACTTCCTGCTCCACCCCACCTCGCCCAGTCACCAACGTGGTCACACCCTCGACCTCATCATCTCCTACCACTGGACTATCTCCACCCTCACCAGCTCTGAAATCCCTCTCTCTGATCATAACTTTCTCACCTACCTCCTCACTCACACTCCTTTCCCCTATAAATCTATATTACTACCTCACAGAGACCTTCGCTCTCTCGACCGCATCCATCTTTCTGAGCATCTCAATCAATCAATCAATCGTATTTATTGAGTGCTTACTGTGTTCAGAGCACTGTACTAAGCGCTTGGGAAGTACAAGTTGGCAACATATAGAGACAATCCCTACCCAACAGTGGGCTCACAGTCTAGAAGGGGGAGACAGAGAACAAAACAAAACATATTAACAAAAAAAAATAAATAGAATAGATATGTACAAGTAAAATAAATAAATAAACAAATAGAGTAATAAATATGTACAAACATATATACGTATATACAAGTGCTGTGGGGAAGGGAAGGAGGTAAGACGGTGATGAAGAGGGGGACGAAGGGGAGAGGAAGGAGGGGGCTCAGTCTGGGAAGGCCTCCTGGAGGAGGTGAGCACTCAGTAGGACCTTGAAGGGAGGAAGAGAGCTAGCTTGACGGATGTTGGGAGGGAGGGCACTCCGGGCCAGGGGGATGATGTGGGCCGGGGGTCGACGGCAGGACAGGTGAGAACAAGGCACGGTGAGGAGATTAGCGGCAGAGGAGCAGAGGGTGTCAGCTGGGCTGTAGACGGAGAGAAGGGAGGTGAGGTTGGAGGGGGCGAGGTGATGGAGAGCCTTGAAGCCGAGGGTGAGGAGTTCCTGCCTGAGGCGCAGATTGAATGGTAGCCACTGGAGATTTTTGAGGAGGGGAGTAACATGCCCAGAGCGTTTCTGGACATAGACAATCCGGGCAGTGGCATGAGGTATGGATTGAAGTGGGGAGAGACACGAGGATGGGAGATCAGAGAGGAGGCTGATGTAGTAGTCCAGACGGGATAGGATGAGAGCTTGAATGAGCAGGGTGGCAGTTTGGATGGAGAGGAAAGGAAGGATCTTGGCAATGTTGCGGAGCTGAGACCGGCAGGTTTTGGTGTGATGGCTTGGATGTGAGGGGTGAATGAGAGAGCGGAGTCGAGGATGACACCAAGGTTGCGGGCTTGTGAGTCGGGAAGCATGGTAATGCTGTCAACAGTGATGGGAAAGTCAGGGAGAGGGCAGGGTTTGGGGGGGAAGACAAGGAGTTCAGTCTTGGACATGTTGAGTTTTAGGTGGCGGGCAGACATCCAGATGGAGATGTCCTGAAGGCAGGAGGAGATGCGAGCCTGGAGGGAGGGGGAGAGAGCAGGGGCAGAGATGTAGATTTGGGTGTCATCAACGTAGAGATGATAGTTGAAGCCGTGGGAGTGAATGAGGTCACCAAGGGAGTGAGTGTAGATCGAGAACAGAAGGGGACCAAGAACTGAACCTTGGGGTACCCCCACAAGAAAGGGAATGGGAGAGGGAGGAGGAGCCTGCAAAAGAGACTGAGAATGAACGACCGGAGAGATAAGAGGAGAACTAGGAGAGGATGGAGTCTGTGAAGCCAAGGTCGGATAGCGTGTTGAGGAGAAGGGGGTGGTCCACAGTGTCGAAGGCAGCTGAGAGGTCGAGGAGGATTAGGATAGAGTATGAGCCGTTGGATGTGGCAAGCAGGAGGTCATGGGTGACCTTTGAGAGGGCAGTTTCTGTGGAATGTAGGGGATGGAAGCCAGACTGGAGGGGGTCGAGGAGAGAGTTGGTGTTGAGGAATTCGAGGCAGTGCATGTAGACAACTCGTTCAAGGAGTTTGGAAAGGAATGGTAGGAGGGTCTCACACCCCAACTAGCCTCCCTTTCCTCTCTACCCAGTCTTGATGATCAGATTATTGCTCTCAACTCCACCCTCTCTCAGCTCAACTCGCTTGCTCCCCTTTCCCTTCACCGCTCTTGTACCACTACCTCACAGCCCTGGATCATTGCCACTGCTGAACGCTGCTGGTGAAAATCTAAACACCAAACCGACCTTGTTGACTTCAAGTTTATCCTTTCCTGCCTTAACTCTGCCCTCTCCTCTGCCAGACAAAACTATTTCTCCTCCCTTATTGACACCCATGCCAGTCATGCCCATCAGCTCTTCCGTACATTTAACTCCGTTCTCATGCTCCCTGTTCCTCCCACTCCTCCATCCCTCACCCCCAAAGATCTGGCCACCTACTTCATTAGTAAAATTAACTCCATCAGGTCTGAGCTCTCCAAAGTCACTCCTCCCCCTTCTCCAGCCGCCCTGATCTCAACCCTCTCTGCTACTCTCCCATCCTTCCCAGCAGTATCCTCAGATGAGATCTCCTCCCTCCTCTAAAGTGCTACTCCAGCCACCTGCGCTTCTGACCCCATTCCCTCTCACCTTATGAAATTTCTCGCCCATTCCCTCCTCCTTTCCTTAAATTCCATCTTCAACCGCTCACTCTCCACTGCTTCCTTCCCAGCTGCCTTCAAACTTGCCCATGTCTCCCCCATCCTAAAAAAACACTCTCTCGACCCCATCTCCTCTTCTAGTTATCATCCTATCTCCCTCCTACGATTCCTTTCCAAACTCCTTGAACGAGTCATCTACACCCCCTGCCTCGAATTCCTCAATACCCACTCTCTTCTAGACCCCTTCCAATCTGGCTTCCGTCCCCTACATTCCACCGAAACTGCCCTCTCAAAGGTCACCAATGACCTCCTTGTTGCCAAATCAAACGGCTCCTACTCTATCCTAATCCTCCTCGACCTCTCAGCTGCCTTCGACACTGTGGACCACCCCCTTCTCCTCAACACGCTATCCAACCTTGGCTTCACAGACTCTATCCTCTCCTGGTTCTCCTCTTATCTCTCCGGCCATTCATTATTAGTCTCCTTTGCGGGCTTCCCATCCCCTTACTCTAGGGGCTCCTCAAGGGTCAGTTCTTCGTCTCCTTCTGTTCTCTATCTACACTCACATCCTTGGTGAACTCATTCGCTTCCATGGCTTCAACTATCATCTCTACGCTGATGACACCCAAATCTGCATCTCTGCCCCTGCTCTCTCTCCCTCCCTTCAGGCTCGGGTCTCCTCCTGCCTTCAGGACATCTCCATCTGGATGTCTGCCCGCCATCTAAAACTCAATATGTCCAAGACTGAACTCCTTATCTTCCATCCCAAACCCTGCCATCTCCCTGACTTTTCTGTCACTGTAGATGCCACTACCATCCTTCCCGTCTCACAAGCCTTCAACCGCGGTGTCATCCTCGACTCTGCCCTCTCGGTCACCCCCCACATCCAATCCATCACCGAAACCTGTGGGTCTCACCTCCACAACATCGCCAATATCCGCCCTTTCCTCTCCATCCAAACCGCTACCTTGCTCGTTCAAGCTCTCATCCTATCCCGACTGGATTACTGCATCAGCCTCCTCTCTGATCTCCCATCCTCCTGTCTCTCCCCACTTCAGTCTATACTTCACGCTTCTGCCCGGATCATCTTTGTGCAGAAACGCTCTGGGCATGTTACTGCCCTCCTCAAAAATCTACAGTGACTACCAGTCAACCTACGCATCAAGCAAAAACTCCTCACTCTCGGTTTCATAGCTCTCCATTACCCCGCCCTCTTCTACCTCACCTCCCTTCTCTCCTACAGCCCATCCTATGCCGCTAAACTCCTCACTGTGCCACGTTCTCACCTGTCCCGCTGTCGACTCCCGGCCCATGTCCTCCCCCTGGCCTGGAATGCCCTCCCTCCACACATCCGCCAAGCTAGCTCTCTTCCTCCCTTCAAACCCCTACTGAGAGCTCACCTCCTCCAGGAGGCTTTCCCAGACTGAGCCCCCTTTTTCCTTTCCCCCTCACCATCCCCCCCGCCCTACCTCCTTCCCCTCCCTACAGCACCTGTACATATGTTTGTACAGATTTATTACTCTATTTATTTTACTTGTACATATTTACTATTCCATTTATTTAGTCAATGATGTGCATCTAGCTTTACTTCCATTTATTCTGATGACTTGACACCTGTTCACATGTTTTCTTTTGTTGTCTGTCTTCCCCTTCTAGACTGTGAGCCCTTTGTTGGGTAGGGACTGTCTCTATATGTTGCCAACTTGTACTTCCCAAGCGCTTAGTACAGTGCTCTGCACACAGTAAGCGCTCAATAAATACGATTGAATGAATGAATGAATGAATTTACTGAGCACTTCCTATGTGAGGATTATCCATTATTCTCTCTAGGAGACTCCATCCAGAGTGTGCAGTATGCTGAATTAGGAGTTTGAGAACTTATAATAGGAATAGAGGACTTGGTTATTTGTGTTTTAGGAATTTAAAAATAATATTTAATCACATTTTAATAAAGGAAGTCATCTTCAAGTGTAATTTAATCTTATGTTTTCTTGTTGGCTCCTCTAGTGGCATGAGGAATAACATCCTCAATCAATCAATCTATCAGTCTAAGCACTGGGGTGGATACAAGGTGGGCAGGTTGGACACAGTCCCTGTCCCACATAGGGCTCACACTCTTAGTCCCCATTTGACAGATGAGGTACCTGAGGCTCAGAGAAGTGAAGTGACTTGCCCAAGGTCACACAGCAGACATGTGGCAGAGCCAGGATTAGAACCCATGACCCTCAGACTCCCAGGTCCATGTTCTATCCACTACATCACGCTGCTTCTCTCTATGTATATCCCCTAGAGATGCAGGTTTTAAAAAATTCCTTTAGCCAGAACAGCCAGCTGGCATTTCAGGAGCAGCTAGGGGTGGCAACAAGTGGCAAATAAGAGATATCCAGGGAAGGGGCTGTGGGCAGCACCAAGCACTGTCCCCTACCTGGGTCCGAGCTCATGGACAGCAAAATAAATAATAAAGCAAAAGCGAACATGCAAGACAGCAACCATGTAGCTGTTTGGCCACTCCTGGTCTATTACAGTTCTTGTAGACCTCTTTCTGAGACCGTTTACCCCCTAGTCTGTAAACTCCACAAAGGCAGGGATCATGTCTATCAACTCTTTCAAGTGCTTAGTCAGTGCTCTTCATAAGTAAGTATTCAATAAATATCAAAATACCAATGTATGAATGAATACATGAATGAATAATATAATTGTGGTATGTGTTAAGTCCTTACTAGGCACCGTTCTAAGTGTTTGGGGTGGCTACAAGCAAATTGGGTTGGACACAGTCCCTGTCTCACATGGGGCTCACAATCTTAATCCCCATTTTACAGATGAGAACTGAGGCACAGAGAAGTTAAGTGCCTTGCCTGATGTCATACAGCAGACCAGTGGCAGAGCTGGGATTAAAGTCCACGTCCTTCTGACTCCCAGGTCTGTGGTCTATCCACCAGGCCACACTACTTCTCTTTGATTGACTCTGGACCATGATTTTTCTAAGATGTGCTCATGGAACACCACTTATTTTCATGCCTGGACTAATTTGTAATAAAACATGGCTACCCCAGCTCCTTGCTGAAACAATCCAGGAAATTTAAGTCATCATTAATAACAGAATTTTCTGTGTTTCCATATAAGCAGGGCATATAAAGATACTTGGAAGGACCCAATTAATTCGTATCTACCTAATGCCTAATCAAGTACTGAGGATCCTCTCTTCAGAGCGCCGCTATAGACGTCCGGGACTCCGCTCCCTAGAGACCCGCCCGCCATCACACCAAGTGGTCCTGCTCCGGAAGGCTCCTCTCCTCAGAGCGCCGCCATTGACGCGCGGGACTCCGTTCCCGAAAGGCCCACCCGCCATCACACCCAGCGGCCTTGCTGCTCCCGGAAGAATCCTCTCCGCAGAGCGCCACCATAGAAGCCCGAGACTCCGCTCCCGAAAGGACCGCCCGCCATCACACCACGTGGCCCCGTTGTTCCCGGAAGGATCCTGTCCGCCGGTTGCCGCCGCGGGGGCCGGGGCTTCCCCATCCTCCCTCCCTCCGTCTGTCCGTCCCCCAGCAGCCCGCTATAGGGTGCTTATGCCCCGCGGCCGGGCTCCTGGCGGCCCCCCTCCCGTGCATCTGCATCCCCGCCCGACCACGCCGAGGCCCTTGGGCTGGGCCCCCACCCCACCATCATCGCTACACTCACCCCTAGAAGCCACCTCCACTCTGTCCAAGTAGCCAACTGGGATCGCGGGACTTTGTTTCCCGCTGCTTCCACCGCTCCCCACCGCTTAAGCGACTATCCTTGAAGAGCCCCCCAGTGCCCCCTTTCCCGGTCCGGACCTGACTGATTCCCCCCTCACCCCTACAACCTCCCCTCACCCGGGAAAAAGGCCTTGTTATCACCAAGGTACTTTAAGGATAACCTCATTCGAACCTACCCAGCCCTCCCATGCTATTTGGCTGTTCACTCCTCTCCCCAGGCAATTCTGCTCCCTGAACCCCCTTAACAGTTCCACCCTACTCCAGAGCGTTCCACCCTACTCCAGAGCTAGCATCCATAGAACCCCATCGTCCTCCACCTCTGAGACAAGTTTCCTAAGAGCCCCGAGAATCTACTTGCCATTAACCTCTTTGACCTGATTTGACTGACCTATGGACAATTCATGGTCACTTCTGCATGTTAATTGTTAACTGCTCTCTGCGACGTCATCTTCTGCTTATTTTATCATTCCCATGTTAATTGCTAACGTCTCTCGATGATGTCATCACCTGCTTTAGTGCCATCGTATGTTCAAAGCCCTACTGAGAGCTCACCTCCTCCAGGAGGCCTTCCCAGACTGAGCCCCCTCCTTCCTCTCCCCCTCCTTCCCCTCCCCATCCCCCACCTTACCTCCTTACCCTCCCCACAGCACCTGTATATATGTATATATGTTTGTACATAGTTATTATTCTATTTATTTTACTTGTACATATTTATTCTATTTATTTTATTTTGTTAATTAATGTTTTGTTTGTTGCCTGTCTCCCCCTTCTAGACTGTGAGCCCGCTGTTGGGTAGGGACCATCTCTATATGTTACCAACTTATATTTCCCAAGCGCTTAGTATAGTGCTCTGCACACAGTAAGCACTCAATAAATACAATTGAATGAATGCATGAAAAGTACTTAATATGGTGTATGTTCTTAGCAAATACCACACATAATTAATGGAAAAATACAAGAGAAGTGAAAGATCCATGCCCTCAAGAAAGTTACAGTGTAACAGGGATGATGAATACACATAAATCCCAAATGAGCAATATGGTGCTCTTCATACACAGTGATAATATCAGATCATTGAAATGTTAATAATAATAATAAAAATAATGATTCTTGTTGTATTTGTTAAGAGCTTACTATTTACTGGGCACTGTACTAAGCTCTGGGATGGATGCAAGCGAATCAGGTTTGACACAATCCCTGTCCCACATGGGGCTCACGTTCTCAGTCCCCACTTTACAGATGAGGTAACTGAGGCACAGAGATGTGACTTGCCCCAGGTCACATAATGAACATGTGGCATAACCAGGATTAAAACCCAAGCCCTTCTGACTCCCAGGCCCATGCTCTATCAAGCCATAGATGCAATCTAGAGAGCATCCCATTCATTCATTCATTCAATCGCATTTATTGAGCGCTTACTGTGTGCAGAGCACTGTATTAAGCACTTGGGAAGTACAAGTTGGCAACATATAGAGACGGTCCCTACCCAACAGTGGGCTCACATCTCGTTTCTAGGCAAATTCTATCATAACACCCAGGACTCTGGAGAACCTGTAGATTCCTTAGACTGAAGGGAGGGATAAATCCCTGATGCTAGAGATCATAATGGGCCTTGTATTCACAATTTATTTCTACCCTGGATTGGGAATTGCCTGTACATCAGGGATCAAGAACCTGACTGTGTCTCAACCAATATAAACAGAACACTGTTGTAGAGATGTACCTCTTTCTGCTCAAAACACATACTTCTATTTCATCAGGTAATATTAATCATCTAGATAGCTGCATTTTGCAATATTTAAATAAAATATCCTACCATAGACCAAATTAAAATGATTCAGGACTTTGTACTAGAGCACTCTTGCTATCTGCTAGGAAGATAGAGACTTTGTATTAAATTAAGACTGAGGATGTTCACAGATTTCTCCAGCTGATGTGGGGAAGTGCACCAGAATATTGGGTAGCACGTAGTATTGATATGTGAACTTGTTATGGTTATGGTGTTGGAGCCAATTCACACTTTCATCAGAAATCTGACGTGCAGTTCATTCTGGGAATACTCAAATTGATAGCCTCATTCAGGATGAGATTGGAATTTCTTTAGATTGTAAACTCTGTTTTATGGGCCTTTGGTAAGCTCTTAATATGTGTTTTAACACTGTTATAAGATCTGGGGTAGATACAAGTTAATTATGTAGGACATAGTCCCTGTCCACATGGGACTCACAGTCTAAGTGGGACTTAGTTAATAATAATAATAATAATAATAATAATGATGATGATGGCATTTGTTAAGCAATTACTATGTGCCAAGCACTGTTCCAAGCACCAGTAATCAGGTTATTCCACTTGGGGCTCATTTTACAGATGAGGTAACTGAGGCACAGAGAAGCTAAGTGGCTTGCCCAAGGTCAAACAGCAGAAAAGTGGTGGAGTGGGATTAGAACCCATATCCTCTGACTCCTAGGTCCATGCTCTCTCCACTAAGCCATGCTGTTTCTCTGTGGGTAGGGAACGTGTCTACCAACTCTGTTGTATTGTACTCTCCCAAGTGCCTTAGTATAGTGCTCTGCCCAAAATAAACACTCAATAAAGATAATTGATTGACTGATTAATTATAATAAAAATAATACTTGCCAAATTTATTAAGTCATGGGTTCAAATCCTGGCCCCACCAATTCTCAGCTGTGTGACTTTGGGCAAGTCACTTAACTTCTCTGTGCCTCAGTTACCTCATCTGTAAAATGGGGATTAAGACTGTGAGCCACCCCCCCTGCCCCGTGGGACAACCTGATCACTTTGTAAATTCCCCAGGGCTTAGAACAGTACTTTGCACCTAGTAAGCGCTTAATAAATGACATTATTATCATATTATTATTATTAAGTGCTTAGAAAGATTCATGGTATTTGTTAAGCGCTTACTATGTACCATCATCATCATCATCAATCGTATTTATTGAGCGCTTACTCTGTGTAGAGCACTGTACTAAGCGCTTGGGAAGTACAAATTGGCAACATATAGAGACAGTCCCTACCAAACAGTGGGCTCACAGTCTAAAAGGGGGAGACAGAGAACAAAACCAAACATACTAACAAAATAAAATAAATAGAATAGATATGTACAGGTAAAATGAATAAATAAGTAAATAAATGAATAGAGTAATAAATATGTACAAACATATATACAGGTGCTGTGGGGAAGGGAAGGAGGTAAGATGGGGGGATGGAGAGGGTGATGAGGGGGAGAGGAAGGAAGGGGCTCATTCTGGGAATGCCTCCTGGAGGAGGTGAGCTCTCAGCAGGGCCTTGAAGGGAGGAAGAGAGCTAGCTTGGCAGATGGGCAGAGGGAGGGCATTCCAGGCCCGGGGGATGACGTGGGCTGGGGGTCGATGGCGGGACAGGCGAGAACGAGGTATGGTGAGGAGATTAGCGGCGGAGGAGCGGAGGGTGCAGGCTGGGCTGTAGAAGGAGAGAAGGGAGGTGAGGTAGGAGGGGGCGAGGTGATGGAGAGCCCTGAAGCCCAGGGTGAGGAGTTTCTGCCTGATGCACAGATTGATTGGTAGCCACTGGAGATTTTTGAGGAGGGGAGTAATATGCCCATAGCATTTCTGGACAAAGATAATCCGGGCAGCAGCATGAAGTATGGATTGAAGTGGAGAGAGACACGAGGATGGGAGATCAGAGAGAAGGCCGATGCAATAGTCCAGACGGGATAGGATGAGAGCTTGAATGAGCAGGGTAGCGGTATGGATGGAGAGGAAAGGGCGGATCTTGGCAATGTTGCGGAGCTGAGACCGGCAGGTTTTGGTGACAGAACTGTACCAGGAACTGTACTAAGCACTGGGGTGGAATCAAGCAAATTGGATTGGACAAAGTCCCTGCCCCACGTAGAACTCACAGTCTTAATCCCCATTTTACAGATGAGGGAACTGAGGCCCAGAGAAGTGAAGTGACTTGCCTAAGGTCACACAGCAGACAAGTGATGGAGCAGGGATAGAACCCAAGACCTTCTGATTCTCTGGCCCTGGCTCTCTCCCCTAAGCCATGCCACCTCTCTGTGCTTACTATGTGCCAGTCACTTTGCTAAGCATTGGGGCAGAGTCTGGACAATCAGATTAGACAAGGGGCCAGTCCACCCAGGGCTCATTTTCTACAGAAGAGAGAGAATCAATGGATAAGAATAGGAAAAACCAAAGGAGTTTCTACAGGGACAAGGATAAGGAAGTCAGGATCCCTGATCAGCTTAGACACAAAACTTGCAGTCAGAGCCAGAGTTGGCTGAAGGCCTAATAACTCATCTCTACCTTAGTAGCCTTTATAGAAATGAAACCACCAAAACCAGCTTTTTCTATTCATGGGTGCCAAATACCTGACAGGGATTTCTCCTGTTCCAAGGACATAGACTATATTTATTAACAATGATAATTATAATAATTATTATATTAGTTAAGTGCCATGTGCCAGGCTTGTACTAAGCACAGGAGTGGATACAAGCAAATCGAGTTGGACACAGTCCCTGTCCCATGTGGGGATCACAGTCTCAATCTTCATTTTACAGATGAGGGAACTAAGACACAGAGAAGTAAAGTGACTTACCCAAGGTCACACAGCAGAGAAGTGGCAGAGCTGGGACTAGAACCCGTATATTTGATTTTTATTTAACAAGAGAAAACCAAAGCATTCTCTCTCAGGTTTTTTTTTTTTTTTTTTTTTGGTCTTTTGTGTATTCTTCCAAATTCTGGAAACCCAGTCTTTTGGATGGGGAAATTCTAACAATTGTACCTTTGGCCTCTTTGTTTTTTCTCCACAGATATTGGGCAGTAAATAGATTATGAAAGGAAATCAGTCAAGGGTGACTGAATTTGTTCTTCTTGTATTAACAGATGATCCCGAGGTTCAGACTGCCCTCTCTGTGGTATTCCTAATGATCTACTCTTTTAGTCTATTGGGGAATTTAACTGTCACAACGCTAATGAAGATCAACTCTCAGCTCCACAAACCAAAGTACTTATTTCTTAGTCATTTATCTCTCTCTGACACAGGCTTTTCCTATTCGGTGACACCCAAGATGCTGGTAAATCTCTTGGCTGAGAAGAAAACCATTTCTTTACCAGCCTATGCAGCGCAGCTCTTCACTGGGGCTACTTTTGGAGGCTCAGAGTGTTTCCTGCTGGCAGTAATGGCGTATGATCGGTATGCTGTGATCTGCAAACCACTGATCTATATGGCCATCATGTCCGAAAAGAAATGCGTGGGCTTGGTAGTTCTTTCCTACCTAACAAGTATCACAAACGCTCTGATGTATACCAACTGGGTTGTTTGCTTACGGTTCTGTGGCCCGAATGAAATCAATTATTTCTGTTGTGACTCTTCTGCCCTCTTGAAGCTTTCTTGTTCTGACACCCATCTAGCTAAGATCTTCCCATCGATCTCTTCAGGGGCCATGGTGACCATCAGAACTGTGATTATAGTCATCTCTTATCTCTACCTCTGCCATTCTGAGCATCCACACTATGGAGGGAAGATACAAATCCGTTTAACCTGCTCCTCTCATCTTTTGACCATAATGCCGTACTTTGGGACTGTCATATTTATCTATGTCAGTCCCAGTTCCAACTACTCGATGGATCAGAACAAAGTGGTGTCCGTGTTCCACGTGGTGGTGATCCCCATGTTGAACCTTCTGATTTATAGCCTGAGGAACAAGGAAATTATGGATACTCTCAGAAGAATGGTTGCTAAGGGAAGTCTTTCCTGATATTATGAGAAAAAGTATTGTTTGAAGGACATTATTTTCCTCCTGGGATGAAAATCATTAGCCCAGATGCATTAGCAACACTATGAAATATATAAATGTGTGTGTGTGTGTGTGTTTGTAAAAGTGGTAAATTCCAATTTCCCTTTAAAATCCTTTTTGACTTGACTTGACTTGACTTGAAACCTTGGGCTTCAAGGCTCTCCATCACCTCGCCCCCTCCTACCTCACCTCCCTTCTCTCCTTTTACAGCCCGCCCTGCGCCCTCCGCTCCTCTGCTGCTAATCTCCTCACCGTACCTCGTTCTCACCTGTCCTGCCATCGACCCCCGGCCCACGGGGGTCATCCCCCGGGCCTGGAATGCCCTCCCTCTGCCCATCCACCAAGCTACCTCTCTTCCTCCCTTCAAGGCCCTACTGAGAGCTCACCTCCTCCAGGAGGCCTTCCCAGACTGAGCCCCTTCCTTCTTCTCCCCCTCGTCCCCCTCTCCATCCCCCCACCTTACCTGCTTCCCTTCCCCACAGCACCTGTATATATGTACATATGTTTGTACGTATTTATTACTCTATTTATTTATGTATTTATTTTATTTGTCCATATCTATTCTATTTATTTTATTTTGTTAGTATATTTTATTTTGTTCTCTGTCTCCCCCTTTTAGACTGTGAGCCCACTGTTGGGTAGGGACTGTCTCTATATGTTGCCAACTTGTACTTCCCAAGAGCTTAGTACAGTGCTCTGCACACAGTAAGCACTCAATAAATACGATTGATTGACTGATTGATTGACTTCTTTTAAAATCATATTTTTTTTAATTCTAGGAGCACTATAAATGTCTTCAGAATGAGAATTTGATTTTTAAGACTTGTGAATAAAAACCTTTTATTTCTTATATTAGGCATCAAATTTCCATTTTGAAAATCTATTGAAATTATCACTTGGTCATAGTTGCCTAAACTCTTCCATATAATCTTTGTCATCTATTCTTTCTAGAAATGCTCTGAATACAAAACCTTAATACACTTATCCTATCCCTGCCTGGATTACTGCATCAGCCTCCTTGCTAAACTCCCAGCCTCCTGTCTCGCCCCACTCCAGTCCATGTTTCACTCTGCTGCCCGGATCATTTTTATACAAAAAAGTTTAGTACACATCATTCCCCTCCTCAGAAAACTCCAGTTGTTGCCCAACCACCTCCACATCACACAAAAACTTATCACCATTGGCTTTAAAGCACCTCACCACCTTGCCCTCTCCTACTTTACCTTGCCTCTCTCCTTCTACAACCCAGCCCGCAGACTTAGCTCCTCCAGTGCTAACCTTTTCAATGTGACACGATCAAGCCTATTTCACCACCGACCCTTAGCCCATGTCCTGCCTCTGGTCTGGAATGTCATTCCTCTCCAAATCCAACAGAAAATTACTTTCTGTGCCTTCAAAGCCTTATTGAAAGCACATCTCCTCCAAGAGGCCTTCCCAGACTCAGCCCCACCTTACCTCATCTCCCACTCCCTTCCGAGTCGCCGTGACTAGTTCTATTTGCTCTTCCCCCTTCCCAGCCCCACGCCACTTATGTACATATCTGTAATTTTATTTATTTATATTCATATCTGTCTCCTTGCCTCTAGACTGTAAGCTTGTTGTGGGCAGGGAATGTGTCTGTTTATTGTTGTATTGTACTCACCTAAGCGCTTAGTACAGTGCTTTGCACGTAGTAAGCACTCAAAAAAGACAATTGAATGAATGAATAAATATTCAGGATCAAGAAATTGATAAATGAAGGAGGCACTAAAGGGGTTGGTGAGCCAATTTTTCATATATCGAGGGAATTCATTCATTCATTCAATCATATTTATTGAGCACTTACTGTGTGAAGAGCACTGTACTAAGCGCTTGGGAAGTGCAACGTTTCTTTGAGGGTAAATGATTTGACATTGAGCTGAGAGTAAGAACTATGAAAAGGGCTCTCAAGAAAAAAAAGAAAGAGGGGGAGGAACAGAGAGGAGGGCAGGAAAAGGAGAGTTGGAACAGGGGAGGTAGAGAAAAGTAGCCTAGCCTAGTGGAAAGAGCATGGGCCTGGGAGTCAATCATAGGCTTTGGATCCTAATCATGGCTCTGGTAATTGCTTGCTGTGATTTGGGGCAAGCCACTTTGCTTCTCTGTGCCTCAGTTACTTCATCTGTAAAATTTCGATTAAATGGTCCTCCCTCCAACTAGAACTGTGAGCCCCATGTGGGAGAAGGATTATGTCCACCCTGATAAACCTGGATCTACCCTAGCACGTAGAACAGTATTGGACACATAGTAAGCACTTAAAATCATTAAAAAGGGATATATGAAATTTTACCCATAAAAAATGGTTTTGCTCCATCTTCAAATCTTTTCTAAAGTCAAATCACTTCCAGGAAGCCTTCCATGATTATTTTCTCATTATCCACACTCTATATGCCCCCAAGTTAAGAATCTATGTGCCCTAATGGAAAGAACATGAGCCTGGGAGACAGAGGCCTAGGATTCTATTTCCAGTTCTGCGTGACCTTGGGCAAATCATTTAACTTCTCTACTCCTCAGTTACCTCATCTGTAAAATGAAGATTAAGACTGTGAGCCTCCTGTGGGACATGGACTTTGTGCAATCTGGTTTTCTTGTATCTCCTCCAGTGCTTAGTATAGTGCCTGGCACATAGTGCCAGTTTAACAAATACCACAAGAAACAAACCAACTTGCACTTTGGCATGTCCATGCCACCTAAGCGCTGGGTACTCACACTCACCCCAACCTTCACCCACCAGAGCATTTGCCTACATAACTTAATACACTATTACCTCCTCCTAGCTATAATTTATTGTCCATCTCCTCTGTTAGAGTGTAAGCTCTCTGAAGACAGGAATCATGTCTACAAATTCCATTGTAGTTTCCCAGATGCTGAATCAATGTTATAGACTGTGTAATAATTCTTGAAACCTTCAGGATTTACAATTTTTCATCAAATTTCTGGGACATTGCCTCCTATACAACACCCCTAACAATTTCATATTTTTCTCATTTATTCCATAGTTGCATTTCATTATACACTAATGTATGAGATGCTTACTGTGTGACCCAAAATTTATTTTGAATATATATTTTTTAAGTCTGTCACATTTTTACTTTAAAATGAAATATTTCTTGTTTTAAAAATTATTTGATGTAAAGGGACCAAAATCTGAGAGGAATGGATCTTTTCTGTATTTGAAAAGACAACTGAATGGCGTTGAAACACCACACTGAATAAAGTGGAGATTCTAAAAGCATAAAGGCAATAATTGAGTGAAAATATCAAAGGATATCTATTCTAAGTAGAAGAGAATCTGAAACTATGTGGTACATAACAAAAACATGACAAGGCGATGCCCATTTAACCCTTACTTACAACTACAGCATAGACTTTTTTAGCTTCTATTTCTTATTTTTTGTATTTTATTCAGCATTCTCAGTTTTTGTGGTTGCTTTATATCACATTTCTTTCATCTCATCGTGTGTTCTTCATTTCTGGAACTGGCGTTACTGACTGTAGAGTCATAATTATTCAATAGAGTGAGTGTTTCACTTTTCCTCATTTCTGAGAAAAATTAAATTGATGGCTAATTAAAACAGAGTTTGTGTGACTGACATTATTCTCAAAAGAGTCCAAGCTCCAGGTGACCTTGCAAGGATTGTTCCTTGCTCCTATTCTACAGTTAGGCTCAGCTCATAACCCTGCACAGCCATGCCCATTCATCTTTCTGTCACGTCTTATTTATTGTCTGTCATGGCAAAGATCTCATTTCAGGAGAGGAAAATAATTTCTTACCTTTGGAATTCTGCAAAG
Source organism: Tachyglossus aculeatus (assembly GCF_015852505.1). NCBI lineage: Eukaryota > Metazoa > Chordata > Mammalia > Monotremata > Tachyglossidae > Tachyglossus > Tachyglossus aculeatus. Next base: position 105,280,642 of record NC_052068.1, read on the forward strand.
CTATGCATTGCAACTGGGTACAGGTACAAGCTTCTGCAGTCAATCATTCGGCCAATGGTATTTATTGAGAGCTTACTGTATGCAGAGTACTGTTTTAAATGCTTGGGAGAGTACAATGAGAGTACAATACAACAAAATTAGCAGAAACCTTCCCTACCTATAATGAGCTTACAGCCTAGAGGGGGAGAGACATTAAAATAAATAATATATTATGTTCTTTAATTGCTAAAGCACCTTACATTAGTTATTTTAATTTGCTACCCACAACATCACTGTGAGGTAAGGTTCAGATATTATTATCCCCACTTTATAGTTGGGGAAGTTGTCATGGGTGAAGTTAAGGCCACACAGTGGACAGGTGTCCACTCCATCACCTTGGTCCCTCCTACCTCACCTCACTTCTCTCCTTCTATAACCCAGCCCACAAACTTCACTCCTCTTGTGCTGACCTTCTCACGGTACCTCAGTCTCACCTGTCTCGCCACCAGTCCCTGGCCCAAGTCCTACCTCTGGCCTGCAATGCCCTCCCTCCTCAAATCTGACAATTATTGAACTTACTCAATTGACCTTCTTTGATCATATCTATTTCTCCTCCATGCTAAACTAACTGCTATTATTATTTATTCTGAAAGATACGATAATGTCACAGATTTTCAAGCAATTTTTTTGGTTCCTCAGTAGGCACTAAATTCTAAAGGGAAGATCCTGAAAACATCATTCTGTAAACTCCCTCAAGCCCAACAGGTTTGGGGAAGCTCCACCACAATTCTTGTTTCACATTCATTGCTCTCCATTTCTCCTCTTCCCTCCATTCTCAACCATCTACCTTTACAGCTTTGTGTGGCAGATGTAAACAGTAAGCTCCTCAAGGGCAGGGATTATTTCTACTACTACTTCTGTTGTTCTCTCCCAAGTCTTAACTATAATGCTCTACATACAGGAGATTGATTCACTGCATAAACCTAGAAATGAAATAATGAGTGCTTGGTTTACATATGAAGCAGCATGGTGTAGTGGATAGAGCATGTAGCTGGGAGTCAGAAGAATCTGGGTTCTATTTCCAGCTCTGTCACTTGTCTGCTGTACCACTTTGGGCAAATCACTTCACCTCTCTGTGCCTCAGTTTCTTCATCTGTAAAATGGGGATGAAGACTATGAGCCCCAGGTGGGGCAGCAACTGTGTCCCTCAGTCCCTTGGGTTGCTTGTTAAATAACAGTAATAATAATTATCATTATGGTATTCGTTAAATGCTTACTAGGTGCCTGGCACTGTACTAAGGAAATTGAGTTGGACACAGTCCCTGTCCCAAGTGGGGCTAACAGTCTCAAACCCCATTTTACAGATAAGGTAACTGAGGCTCAGAGAACTGAAGTGACTTGCCTGAGGTCACACAGCAGACAAGTGGTGGAGCCGGGATTAGGACCCCTGACCTTCTGACTCCCAGGCCCATTCTCTATCCACTAGGCCAAGCCGATTGAAGATGATAAAATACATCTTTGCAAATTACAAAGAAAAACTGTTTCAAGTACTGTAATCTGTAGGAATATGAATTTCAAAACAGAAGCTTGTTCCATTTTCTTCTTGCAAGTAATCCTTCACTGACATTCCATTTCTATTGTATGATTATGTGGTGTTCGGTTATTTTTCCTCTCACCCATGCTTCTTTCTTCCTCTCTTTCATAAAGAACTATGATGCCGGGGCAGTTCACTGACTTTAGTAGCTAGACTGCAAATTCCTTAAGAAGAGGGAGTCGCTGCCCTAAGTCTATTGCATAGTCACAACATTTATTAAGGTAAGGATCAATAAATGCAATAGGTTGATTGAGTCTCTGTTTCTATTTCTGCGGACTGCCAACAAGCAATAATGGCAAATGGAAACAATACTGCAGTGACAGAGTTCATTATTTTAGGATTAACAGGTGACCTTAATCTGCAAGTGATGTTCTTTTTAGTATTCCTAGTTGTGTATTCTGTTACTCTGCTTGGAAATGTAGTCATCATTATATTAATCAGAGTCAATTCTCAACTTCATACTCCAATGTATTTTTTTCTTGTCCTTCTCAGATATGTGTTTTTCCTCATCTGTCACACCCAAGATGCTGGTAAACTTCCTAGCAGAGAAGAAGACAATTTCCTACCCTGCCTGTGCCACTCAGTTCTGGTTGACAGCAACTTTTGGATTCTCAGAATGCTTTCTCCTGGCGGTCATGACATATGATTGATATGCTGCAATTTGCAGTCCTCTCATCTATATTCATTCAGTGGTATTTATTGAGCACTTACTGTGTGCAGAGCACTGTACAAAGTGCTTCTTATGTCTGAAAAGGCTCGTGCCTCATTGGTTTCTGTATCTTATGTTGCAAGCTTTATGAATTCTCTGTTATGTACATATGATGTGTTTAGCTTATTCTTCTGTGGACCCAATCAAATTAACCACTTCTGTTGTGATACACCTGCTCTGTTGTAATTATACTGTTCAGACACCCACCTATCAAAGATCTTTCAGTCATCTTCGGCTGGCATCACTGTCAAAATTACATCTGGGACGATCATCACCTCTTATGTATATAGTCTCATTTCCATCTTGAGAATTCCTACCAAAGGCAGAAGACACAAAGCTTTCTCCACCTGTGTGTCTCACCTATTAGCTGTTAGTCTCTTCTATGGCACAGTCACATTTATCTACGTGATACCCAGCTCTGACAACTCAATGGATTTGAACAAAATGGTGCCTGTATTTTGGTCATGATCCCCATGCTGAATTCCATGATCTATTGCTTAAGGAACAAGGATGTGATGGAGGCCCTAAAAAGAACGGTTCTCATCAAGGGAGTTTCCTAATGCTAAAGGGCAGTCAGGTCAGGTGTAGAAATTAATGGGATGAAGGATAACATGTAAGAATTCATTATATTGAATACCGAATATAGCTGTGTGAGCATTCTGTGGGAAAACCTAGTGGTCAGCGTGGCTCAGTGGAAAGAGCACGGGCTTTGGAGTCAGAGGTCATGGGTTCAAATCCCGGATCCACCAACTGTCAGCTGTGTGACTTTGGACAAGCCACTTCACTTCTCTGTGCCTCAGTTACCTCATCTGGAAAATGGGGATTAAAACTGTGAGCCCCCCGTGGGGCAACCTGATCACCTTGTAACCTTCCCAGTGCTTAGAACAGTGCTTTGCACATAGTAAGTGCTTAACAAAATACCATCATTATTATTACATATAAAATCATCTAGACTGTGAGCCCGTTGTGGGCAGGGATTGTCTCTTTTTGTTGCTGAGTTTTACCTACCAAGCGCTTAGTACAGTGTTCTGCACACAGTAAGCTCTCAATAAATACAATTGAATGAATGAATGAATTTAACTACACATGTGAACTTGCACATGCTTTGCTTTACCGCATGAAAGCAGTAGGGGGCTACAGGTCAAATCATCCCATGTTGCATGATGGTTATCACAATCAGGATATTAATTCACAAAAATTAGGGGACTCTTCAGAAAGATCCTTACCCATTGCCAAGTAATGTACTTCCTTTAATCTATGATCTTCATGTAAGGAAATGGAAGTATAAAGAAATGTGAAGTGAAATGTGAAAAGGAAGTGATTTTGATTAGTAAAGGATGGAGCCTATTGTTAGTTTAATAAATGAAAAAAAAACATATCTCTTTACTTTCACAAGACTAAAAGTCGTTGTTATTGGCTTTAATCAGCCATAGACTCTCTGCTAGTTTGCTTGAACTAATATTTTATTTAAATGTCTGTGTCAAAGACCCAACAAATACATATATGGAATACATAAAATGTCAATTATAAGGAATTGAAAAAAAGTCTGCCATTTAAAAACCTTTTGCTCATTGGTTTAAGTCGTAGGCCTTGTTGGATTTTTTTAACTGAATCTCTGCCAATTCCTTGCATTCTGCCTCTGACCTGGAACTTGCTCCCTCTTCATATATGACAGACCGTCACTCTTCCTTTCTTCAAAGCCATATTGGAAGCACACTGTCTCTAAGAAATCTCCCCCAGCTAAGCCTTCATTTTCCCTACTCCTTTTCCCATCTGTGTCATTCTTGAACTTGGATTTGTACCATTTATTCACCCCACCCTCAGCCTCTCAGCACTTATGTACAGATCCATAATTTATTTTAATGTCTGTCTCCCCCTCTAGACTGTGAGGTCTCTGTGGGCAAGGAATGTGCCTATCAATTTTGTTGTATAATGCTCTCCCAAGGACTTAGTGCAATGCTGTGCACTCAATAAATATTATTGATTGATTGATAATCTGTACCTCACTTTAATGCCAAACATACATGAGAGGGATTTGCCAATGCCAATTCAGCACATGTTACTCCAGTCATAGGCCACAAGTCCTAATACAGTGCCTGGCACAGGAACCTTCACATCAGCATCTTCGCTTGATTGCTGGATAATTTTCAAGGTGTTTGCAGCCTCCAAATCTCTCCCAGACCCTGCCTCTTCATGAGGACCAGGGCCTTTGCTAGCCTCTAAGCTGGTGTTGGGGGAGACAGTTAAAGAGCAAAAGCAGCACAGAGGACCAGGAAACAGGACACCTAGACAGTGACAGCCTGGTCAGCAGGTTCTTCCACTAAGCATGAAGAGGCAGTCTTCTAGAAAGACCTTGTATGTGCGATCATAGCCAAAAGCTTGGATAGAGTGGGGACCAAGAAGACTTCTCTTTAGTTGCCTGGATAATGAAGAAAATTTTTAAAGGATATTCAGAAACAGGAGGATTCAGGAAATAGTTCCGCATTCTTTTTCATTCTGTCTTACGCAGATTGAGCCAAAATTTTGAAATTTTTGCGGGAAGAGGAGAGAAGGTATTTTCTTGAGTTATTTTGTACTTTAATTAATGCAAATGTAGCCTACGAAATTAAATCAAAGTGATCCTGAGCGACTGACTGAAACTGAGCCCCCCTTTTTCCTCTCCTCCTCCCCATCCCCACCTGCCCTACCTCCTTCCTCTCCCCACAACACTTGTATATATATATATATATATATATATACATATATATATATAATTGTACAGATTTATTACTTTATTTTACTTGTACATGTTTACTATTCTATTTATTTTGTTAATGATGGGCATATAGCTTTAATTCTATTTGTTCTGATGATTTTGACACCTGTCGACATGTTTTGTTTTGTTGTCTGTCTCCCGTTTCTAGACTTTGAGCCCGTTATTGGGTAGGGACCATCTCTATATGTTGCCGACTTGTACTTCCCAAGAGCTTAGTACACTGCTCTGCACACAGTAAGCACTCAATAAATGATTGAATGAACGAATGAATGACTGCGCCTCTTTCCATAATTGTGCAGTAAAATTTTGATGTCAAGGAGATTTCATTTCCTGTAAAATACATAGATTTCATTTCAGAAATCTACTTTTCTAGGTGCTCACAACTCCTGGTAATCATAGAGTCTTTCACAGAAATTTAGTGCTTTAGCTGACCTACTCACTGTGCTTTGTTCATGGTTCTCTGTTTCTAATCGTTTGCCCATCAATGTATGGCAGATGATAGCTTTTTTTTAATGGTACTTGTTAAGCACTTACTATGTGCCAGGCACTGTAGTAAGTCCGGGGATAGATATAAGCTAATCAGGTTGGAAACGGCCTGTGTCCCACATGGGGCTCAGAGTTTTAATCTCCATTTTACAGATGAGGTAACTGAGGCACAGAGAAGTTAAGTGATTTCCCCAAAGTCACACAGCAGACAAGTGGTGGAGCCAGCATTAGAACACAGATCCTTGCTCAAACTACTAGGCCATCTTCAAAGCCTTTTTGAAATCTCATCTCTTTCAGGAGGCCATCCTGATTTAATTTCTCCTCTTCCCTCCAGGTTTATCCCCCATATTCCACCCAGGTATTCTGCATCAACCACATAGTTAAGAACTCACAGACACTTGTAGCACTTTCATAGAGACCAACTGACTTAATTATTCACTGCTTTATCATCCAACTATCTGTAAATCATTTTAGTGCCTGTCTCTCTTCCTAGAGGAGAAGCTTTTGAGGGCAGAGAGGGCATTTCATTACTCTATTGTACTGTCTTGAATACTAATGATCGGTTCACAGATTATACTGTCACTAGCACTTGCAACAGAGTTCAGATCACAGTTGTGTTCATTAAAGTCTATTGTTAGATTGGTTAAGTGACACATTCACACCTCATTCTCTTTGATGGCAAAAGATATGACAACTCTCTTCTGAAACAAAGCGGTCAGACTCTCAGAATCCCTTGATTCATTCATTCATTCATTCAATCTTATTTATTGAGCGCTTATTGTGTGCAGAGCACTGTAATAAGCTCTTGGGAAGTACAAGTTGGCAACATATAGAGACGGTCCCTACCCAACAGAGGGTTCACAGTCTAGAAGGGGGAGACAGACAACAAAACAAAACACATTAACAAAACAAAATAAATAGAATAAATAAGTACAAGTAAAATAAATAGAGTAATAAATATGTACTAACGTATATACATATATATATATATATATATATACATACATATATACAGGTGATAACTAATAACTTGATAACTAATCATTACTGGACAATGCCCCTAAATGGCTCCAGAATGGTCTAAAAGGATGTAGGTACCTTTGTAACCCTGCAACGTATCATCAGGAGGGGCTTTGGCTGGAGGAAAGTTAGAGCCAAATATTATTATTATAATTAGAAAGGCAGTGGACAGAGCCAGAGGACCTGAGTTCCAACCCCAGTTCTGCCACTTACATACTGTGCGATCTTGGGCAAGTCACTTAACTTTTCTGTGCCTCAGTTACCTCATCTGTAAAATAGGAACTCAATAGCTATTCTCCCTCCTACTTTGGTTGTGAGACTCCTGATTATCTTGCATTTGCCTCAGCGTTTAGTACAGTGCTTGGCACATAGAAAGTACTCATTCATTCATTTATTCAATCATATTTATTGAGTGCTCACTGTGTGGAAAGCACTGTACTAAGCACTTGGGAGAGTACAATGTAATAATAAGCAGACACATTCCCTGCCCACAAAATGCTTTGTTAAGGTAGATGTCTGCATCAGGAGGCTGAGGTGTAGCCCTATGAAAAAAAAAAAAACTTGGCTACTCCATTCTTTCATGTCCTATGGGATTTTTCTGAAGGATGATTCAGATTTCTGGAGTTGAGTAAGAGAGAAATTCATTTCAGATTCAAAATGAGTCAACCAAAAAAGACTCCATCCCTTGGGAGTCTGGAGAAATTTTGAAGTCCTGCAACTGCAGAATTGTTTTCTGCACCTAGATGATCTAAACAATTAATTGATGCCTTTCATTTCTTGCAGTATCATGGGGGTCTCAGAGGGTTTCAGGAGCTCAGTCCCCAAACACCACTAAGCCCGATACAAACATGAAATTGTTACCCAGTGTAATTCTTTTTGAGCTTCAAGTAACAGATCTTTTCCTCCCCAGCAACATACTTGTTAGACAGATCTTTGATTGGATCACTGAAAGACATGGAATTTTGTGAGATTTAATCTTCTTCTTCCTTTTGTACCTCTTTCCCTTCCTGGAAGTTAGAATATGACTATATAAATCTACAGATATCAGTCCTTCATGCTGATGGGTGCAGGAATGGGAAAAAAGAGTAGGCCTATTCTTAGGCTCAGGATTGCTTTCAGTTGAGGCTAGAAATTCCTTTCCCCTCTCTATCAGGGAAAAAAGCTCAATTTTTGCCCTTCCTCACTACCCTAGGACATTAGCTATCAATAGATTACAATGTTCGTGCCTGCTGATGGTTAGATTTTCTAAACATTCCAACAGTATAGATGTCTTTCCAAAAGGCTTCTGATCAAAGAAAAAGAGAGTCCTGTTGACTGGACATTACAGTTGGCCTCATTTTTTTGCACTCCTTTAAAAATCTATCAGACATTGTTTCTGTGTGTGAATTGGCTGCAGGCTTTTCTGACTGCATTGCACATTCATTAAAATTTTAATTTTAGAGCGGAAATTTGACCAAATGTGGAGAGGCACCAAGTTGTCAGGCAGAGCCCTGTTGAAGAGAACCTCCACTTGATTTTCTAAATGATAAGAAGAGCAATTTATTTCATAGTAAATACTTTCCTACAGGACATCGTCATTTCACAGTTTGTTGAAATGGAATAACACAAATATAGTGTCAAACAATTTCGTAGTATTTTTTTAAATGAAGCACTTGAATCTAAAGGTTGTAAAGGTTGTTGGAAAGTGTAGAATGCTGCTTATATTATAATTTAAGGAAGCAGCTTCTGTGTTTGCTTAAGCGGGTTCATTGCCAAAATACCCCCTTTGGTTGAAGACTTTCAGGTCATTCTTTGTTCTGCTTGATTTCCAGATCTATAAAATTCCTTCATGATATGACTTACTTTATCTTCACTGACTACTAAATGTTCTTGAGAGAAGAAATCTTTCTAAGAGATGGAGTGTCAGAAGAAAGTGAAAGGAAACATTGAATGTTAGATAACTGGAAGTTCAAATAAAAAAAGGCAGGCTTTTAGAAAGTGAAATAAGGTAATTTGGTGAGTATGACAATCTAATACAAATTCCCTATTTAAGTACATTAAGGGATGTAGTGGAATAATTACTATAATTAATATGAGTACTGTGGGTAATATACTCTTGAGGATGAAAGAAATGGAGTCAAGATGATTAGGACCAGAAGCAAGAATGATTGGGCTCTGTGGGATAGTAGAGGTTTGGAGTAATGTGCATTGGTTTCTGGGAAGAAATCTTCCTTGAGTGAACTAAGAACTACTGTGAGAAGCCATTATTTTCATCATAATCATAAGCATCATCATTATTATTACTATTATTATCATTTTTATTGCTATAATGATTGGAGTAGATACGAGATAATCAGATTGGACAAAGTCCCTGTCCCACACAGGACTCACAGTTAATGTAAAATTAAATCTCCATTTTAATGGTGAGGGAACTGAGGCTCAGAAAAGTCAAGTGAGTTGCCCAAGGTCACACAGTAGACAAGTGGTAGAGCTGGGATTAGAAGCCAGTACCTCTGACTCCCAGCCTGTTATCTTTCCCGTAGACCACCTTTCAGTACGTTGTGGCTTTAATGGGAGACCTGAGGGCCTGCAGTCCAGACCAGTGATCCAGTGGTGAAGGTCAATCAGTCAACTGAATTTCTTGAGAATCGGTTTGTGCAGAACACTGTACCAAGCACTTGGGAGAGAAAAATCGAACTAGTGGGTATCATTCCTACCTTTGAGGACCTTACATTATAGCAGAGCAGATAGACACTAAAATAAATTACAGTTAGGAGGAAGATGAAAATATGGATAAGGCTATGTATTTCCGTTTAGTTGACAGGGTATGTTTTCCATATACAAAAGTATTAATGGTGGAAGCATAGCTGGTGTAGTAGATAGAGCAAGGTCCTGGGAGTCTAACCCGGGTTCCACCACTCCTCTGCTGTGTAGCCTTGGGTAAGTCACTTCACTTCTCTGGGCTTCAGTTCCCTCATCTGTAAAATGGGGATTGAGACTGTGAGCCCCACATGGGACACGGACTGTGTCCAACTCGATTTGCTTGTGTCCACCCCAGTGCTTAGTACATTGACTGGTACATAGTAAGTGCTTAACAAATACCATTATCATTATTATTATTATTATTATTAAGTCCTGAAGTGGTGGTTGAGCTCCTCTTAGACAGTTAGCCCATGTAGGACAGGGATTGTGTCTGTTTTGATTATCCTGCATTTAATGTAGTGCTCAGCCCAGTTCTTGGTCCAGATTAAATGCTAAATAAATATCCCAACAATAATAATTGTTATTATTTAATTTGTAGATGAAAAATTAATCAGAAAATGTCTCATGGATGATACATGATATCATAAGGGTTCTGGAGGTGGAGTGAGCTATGGTTTGCCAGAATTGACGTGGGAGGGAGTTACAGGCAGAGGGATTGAAAGTAAGGGAGAAGATGAGGATAATGCCAAGTAATTGGGCATCTGACACAAGGAAGTTGGTAGTGTTGTCAACTGTGTTTGAAAAACAGGATGGAGGAGAGGATCTGGGAGGAAAACAGTTTTTCATATATTAAGCAGGATATCTAGTAGAGATGCAAGGGAGGCAAGAGGAAATAGGACATTTTAGAAAAGGTATTTACTGGGCACCTACTATGTGCAGAACAATGTGCTAAATACTAAAGAGTGTACAATATTTGGTGGAGACGTGATCCCTGCCCACAACGAGCAGCATGCATTCCTTCAATGCCATTTATTAACCACTTACTGTGTGCAGAGCAATGAATTAAGCACTTGGGTGAATACAATATAACAAAGTTGGTAGACATGTTCACTGCTGAAATGGATTTAACAAATAAATAGCATTGAATGATTGAATGAATGGAACATAAATATTTGTAATTTCATAAAAAATCTTGTTCTCTTCCATTTTCCAATCTTGGTTTTGAATAGAAATACTACATCCATGAACCTCAGACCACTACAATGTTCATAGTGTAGTTCATTTTCTTCCCATCTAACAAAAGGACACTGAATGGCAAATGGAAATCACACCACTCTGAGTGAGTTCATTCTGCCTGGGTTAACGAGTGATCCAGTTATAGATCACCCTCTTCATGCTGGTCCTCGTCATCTATGCCGTCACTCTATGCAGTTTACATCCTGCTGGCTATTTTTAATATCTGCTTTGCTTCTGCTGTACTTTCCAGACACTCAGTTTAATGCTAAACACTCAGTAAGTCTGGATGAAAATCATCAAATGATTTATTGATTAATTTGAATTTTCCTTCAATAAACTGGTTTGAATGATCTGCAATGAAACTCTGTTTCCAACCTGGGTTTTTTCATTTCTTAAAGGCATGTCTAGTGGAAGTCTAGTCACAGCATATTCTCATATTCCTCTCTGGAGGAAGACAAAAAGACTTCTCAACATGCACCTCTCACCTAAAGATGATCACTTTATTCTATGGAACTACAATGTTTATTTATCTGCTACCCAGTTCCAGCTTCTCAGTGGATCAGAAAAAACTGGTGTCCGAGTGCTATATGATACTGATCCCAATGCTGAACCCAATGATCTGAGGAACAAAGAGGTGAAAGATGTCCTATGGAAGGTTATGGCCAGGGAATGGATTGGCTAATTCTGCCATAGTGTACTCTCCCAAGTGCTTAGTACAGTGCTCTGCACAAAGTAAGTGCTTAATATATACCATTAATTGACTGATTTTAAATGTCAAGAATCACACAATAGAGTGTGAATTACTTACACTGGTAAAATCATAAAAATAAACAGGATTTTTGCATTTCACATCCATCCTTTTCTAATGTGAGGGTTCTGTTCTTGCAAAACCCTTTGTTGAGGAGAACTCATGCTATGGCATGTGCTATGCTAGATTGGTAGCTCATAGTGGGCAGGGAATGTCTGTTATATTGTATACACACAAGTGCTGAGTAGAGTGCTCTGCACAGAGTAAGCACTCAATAAATATGATTGACTGACTAACTCATTCTGCAGCTATGCTCACAGCTCGTTTCTTCTGACACCACAAGAAGTTTCCAGTTAGGCCCACATTTCCAGAGATTGTTTCCTAATTGCCCAATAATGCTCTAGCTAAAAAATGTAAAAAAAAATCGTGTGCTATAATGGAATTGGAAGTTTACACATACTCAGTGGTATATTTCATTACATATTATGTTATTTCATCTCAACATAGTCATTCATCTACCAATTATATAATTCTTTTTCCTCCTGCTCTCATTGTAAACAATTGTAGACTGTCTCTCCCATAACATCGGAAACTCCTGGATGGCATGTAACGTCTGCTTTGCTTCTGCTGTACTTTCCCAGACACTCAGTAAGTCTAGATGAAAACCATCAATTGATTTATTGATTAATTTGAATTTTGTTTCTATAAAGTGGTTTGAATTATCTGTAATGAAACTTTGTTTCCAACTTGGGTTTTTTCATTTCTTAAAGGCATGTCTAGTGAAAGTCTAGTCACTGCATATTCTCATTTCCCTTTTCATTTCTCTCTCCATTGTCAATAGCCAAGAAAGTAATTGCTTGCAAGTCCTGAGGAAATCTCTGTTGCACTTCTAGTCTTCTTCACCTTTCATCCACTTTCCCTACTTAGTGTTATTGACAAATAGCATGACCTCTCCATTTCTTAGGTATCTTTGAACTGGTTTTACTTTTCTTGCTAACCTTTCAATAGAGTAGGGCTAACTTTGGAGAGCAAGTTGGGAGACTTGCCCTAAGCCATTGGGCAGAGCTTCTCAGTTACAGAGCCTTCTGAGGAAGCATTTCTAGGTAGGGCACCCACAGAGTGGATGTTCCAAATCAGAATGTTATTCAATTCAGATACATTTTGAAGACTAAAGCATGATTGAAATTGCTTAATCCATCAAACACTTCTTCATTTTAAATCTGTGAAAGTTTCAAATGTGAGGAAGTATTATTGTCCTGAGTATTCATTAAGATATTGATGATATTAATATGATTATCAATCAATCAATCAATTGTATTTATTGAGCACTTACTGTGTGCAGAGCACTGTTCTAAGCGCTTGGGAAGCACATGTTGGCAACACATAGAGATGGTCCCTACCCAACAGTGGGGTCACAGTCTAGAAGGAGGAGACAGAGAACAAAACCGAACATATTAACGAAATAAAATAAATAGAATAGATATGTACAAGTAAAATAAATAAATATATAAAGTAATAAATATGTACAAACATATATACATATATATATACATATATACAGGTGCTGTGGGGAAGGGAAGGAGGTAAGGCGGGGGATGGAGAGGAGTAGGAGGGGGAGAGGAAGGAGGGGGCTTAGTCTGGGAAGGCTTCCTGGAGGAGGTGAGCTCTCAGTGGGGCCTTGAAGGGAGGAAGAGAGCTAGCTTGGCAGATGTGCGGAGGGAGGGCATTCCAGGCCAGGGGGATGACTTGGGCTGTCATAATAATAATAATAATATTATTATTTAGAGAAGCAGCAGGGCCTAGTGGAAAGAACCTATGAGTCAGAGGACACGGGTTCTGATCCCTGCTCTGTGACGTATCTGCTGTGTGACTTTAGGCAAGTCTCTTAAACTTCTCTGTGCCTCAGTTCCCTCATCTGTAAAATGGGGATTTTGACTGTGAGCCTCATGTGGGACGGGGACCATGTCCAACCTAATATCTTATATCTACTTCAGTGCATGGCATAGTTAAAAGCTTAATATACATTAAAAGAAAATGACTAACACTGCTAGTCCTCTGAAATGTCAGTTCCAGATATGCCAAATCTGAGCTCCTCCCCCTTCCCTGCCTCCAGCTTTGGGGATTGGGTTTATGCACAAATATTGCAGCTGAGTAAAGAATCAATCACTAACATATACTGAGCAGTTATTGGTGTTCAGCCCTGAACTAAGCCCTTAGGAGATTTCAATAGAATTAGTAGACTTGATCCCTCCCATTAAGGCACTTGCCAAAGTGTGTGTGTGTAAAGACAGGAGAGGAGGAGACTCTTCTATAACCTCTCCAGGTCCCTCTGTACAAACCTGAAGATGGCATATTTATGATGTTGTTCTACAGATGCCTGCTTCTCCCTCCCATCTTTCCACCCATAGTCACTAGAGTATTGGGAGCGTTGTTGCTGAAACGACTGGGAGAGTAAGCTATCTCCCTTGCTCAGCTAAGGGGATCCTGGGAGACAAAAATCACCTTTTAGTGTTAAATCGTTTTAGAACTCTTCAGAAGATTCACTCTGCTGTTTAAAAGCACTATTAGAGTACAGGTTAATCGACCCATGGTGTGTGGTGTCTATGATAACCTGTCACAGGAATTGGGGTCACAGAATTTTCAAAAATCCTCCTTTTCCCAAATGGTGCAACTATTTTAATCTGTGGCTCTAATGGGAAGAATATTAATCTGATAATGATTTGCATTGTGTTGCAGTTAGTGCAAGTTTAGTAAATGGAAATCAATCAATATTATTTACTGAGTCCTTACTATGTGCAGAGCACTGTATTAAGAGCTTTGGAGAGTACAATACAACAGAGTTTGTAGACACATTCCCTGCCCACAGTGAGCTTACAGTCTTAGAAAACAAAGTGATATCTGATATCTATACTTGTTTTCCTAAGAGCAAAATTGGTTAGTACTGATTTTATTTGTTGTTAAGCACTTACTATGTTCCAGTAATAAACTCTGGGATATATACAATGTTGGACACACTCCATGTCCCACAAGGGGCTCTCAGTCTTAATTCCCATTTTACAGATGAGGTAACTGAGTCACAGAGAAATTAAGTAACTAGCCCATGGTCCCACAGCAGACAAGTGGTGGAGCTAAGTTTAGGAACACAGGTCCTTCTCACTCCCAGACCTAGGCTGTATCCACTAAGGCAAGTTGCTTCTTGCCACACCCTCTCTGATAGTTTGTTTACCTCCTATAATTTGTTCCAATTTCTCTGTAAAAGACCCAAGAAAAACAGACACGGAAATATTTACATAGAAGTGACAAAAACAAGTCTACTTAAAAACAGATTCACTAACTGATTAATTCATTTGCCAATTCAATTTTTTAAAGGAATCTTCTGGTGGTAATCTGTACTTCCCTTTAATGTCAAACCTATGTGAGAGGTAGTTGCCAGTACCAATTCAGTAAATATTACTCCAGCCATAGATAATGTCTTGATGTAAGCATCTTTACTTGATTGATTTGTCCCCTTCTACATCACCTCACTTCTCCCCTTCTACAACCCAGCCCACACACTTTGCTAACCTAGTGCTAACGTTCTCACTGTGCCTCGATCTCGCCTGTCTCACTGTCGACCCCTAGGCCAAGTCATGCCTCTGGCCTGGATGCCCTCCCTCCTCTAATCCGATAGACAATCACTCTCCCCACATTTCAAAGCCATATTGAAGGTACATCTCCTCCAAAACTAAGCCCCATTTTTCCTCATCTTCCACTCCCTTCTGCATTGCCCTGACTTGTTCCTTTTGTTCTTTCTCATTCCCAGCCTTAAAGTACATATGTACATATATGTAATTTTATTTATCCCTTTGATCCTCCTCCCTCCCAGCCCCATAACACTTATGCACATATCCATAATTTTATTTACTTCCATTATGTCTCTCTTCCCCACTCTAGACTGTGAGCTCCTGTGGGAAGGGAATGTCACTGTTTATTGTTGTATTGTACTTTCCCAAGGGCTTTGTACAGTGCTCTGCACACAGCAAGTGCTCAAGAAACATGATTGAATGAATGAATGCAACTGACAGATGACATTCAAGATGTTTGCAGCCTCCAGGTCTCTCCACTAACTCTGCCTCTTGATGGTGGCCTGGGGCCAATTCCTAACCTCTGGGCAAAGAGGCAGTTGAGGTGTGAAGGCAACACAGAGGTCACCAGGACCCCTCAGCAGTGACTGTCATTCAGTCAGGCTCCTCCATCATATATCAAGAAGCAATCGTCTAGAAAGACCCTGCTTGTGCGATTGCATTCTAAAGCTTTTCAGTCCTTGGATGGGGACAAAGCAGACTTCTCTTTGGATGGCTAGAAAATGAGGCAAGTTTGTAAGGTATAGTAAAATACAAGAGGATTCTATAAGTTCCTTGATGACAAGTATCATTTCTTTTACTTCTACTGTACTCTCCCAAATGCTTAGAATAGTGCTTGGCACAGAGCAGTGAAAAGTAGCATGGCCTAGTGGAAAAAACATGGGCCTGAGCATCAGGGGTCATGGGCTCTAATCCCCGATCCATAACTTGTCTGCTGAATGATCTTGGGCAAGTCACTTAAATTATCTGTGCCTCAGGTACCACATCTGTAAAATGGGGATTAAATCTTACTCCATCCTATTTGGACTGTCACTTGCATGTGGGGCAGAGAATGGTTCCAAAGTGATTATCTTATATCTCCCCTGGGAGCTTAATGCAGTGGCACACTGTAAGTGCCTAACAAATTCCACAGTTTTAAAGATAAGTAAAAGCATTGTTTGACTGATATTTCCAATTTGTTTTTCATTTTATCTTATGTAGATTTTCCTAGTATATTGGTTTTTGAAGGCAGAGGAGGTATGTTCTTGATTCAATTTATTTAGTTGCCCAAGAAACTAGATTGACATGATCCTGAGTGACTGAACTTCTTTCCCTAAATGCACAGTATACATAGATCTTAGGGAGACCTCATTTCCTGTGAAATTCATAAATTTCATTGCATATTTTTCCTATGTTTCAGAATATACACAATTCCTGTCAATCTTAAAAATCATTACCAGGAGGATAATTCTCAAGCTAACGTATATACTGTGCCTTGTTCCCATATCTCCCTCCCCTGATGTTTGCTTATATAATAATAATAATAATGGCATTTGCTAAGCACTTACTATGTGAAAAGCACTGTTCTAAGCACTGGGGAGGATACAAGGTGATCAGGTTGTCCCACAGGGGGCTCACAGTCTTAATCCCCATTTTACAGATGAGGTAACTGAGGCATAGAGAAGTTAAGTGACTTGCCCAAAGTCACACAGCTGACAAGCAGCAGAGCCGGGATTTGAACCCATGACCTCCGACTCTTAAGCCTGGGCACTTTCCACTGAGCCCACGCTGTTTATATTCTTCCTTCTTCCTGGAACTCCCCTCTCTCTCATCCCCTCCAGAAAATCTTCCCTGATTAATTTACCTCCCACACCACCGATGTTATGCCCACAACTGCTATCCCAGCCCTTTGTACCAACCTTGCATTTGTATACTCTAAATCAATCAGTCAATCGCTTAATGATTTTTACTGAGCAATTACTGTATGCAGAGCATTGTCTGTATTCAGAACACTGTACTAAGCACTTGGGAGAGAGAAATACAACAGAGTTAGTAGACATGTTCTCTAAACCACAAGGAGTACTTGCATACACACCCAACTCTTAAGAACTCACATATAGAGCTCTTAAGAACTCTTAAGGAACTCACTTTCCTCTTTCCCCCTACCTGCAAATTATCTTAGTGTCTTCCCTAGATTATATGCTCTTTGAGGTCAGAGATGGTGTCTAGTAACTCTTTATTGTAAGCACTGATTACAATGCTCTCCTCACAATTGGTGTTCATTAAAACTGTTGATAGATTAAGTAAGGAACACAATCTCCTGTCCTCGTTTTGGGTTCCAGAGGTAAGAACACTCCTTCTGCTGTGAGGAAGTGATCAGATTTAAGGTCCGTGAGGCAGGGACCATGTCTACAAACTCGACTGTATTGTTCTCTCCTAAGTGCTTAATACAATTTTCTGAACACAGAAGGCACTAAATAAATGTCATTGACACCCAGAATCCTTGCTTCCTAATCATTACTGGTACTGCTATAAATGGTTGTTTATCCTAAAAGAGTGAAGGTGTTTCCCAAAGTCTGTAACAAATTACCAGGAGGGGCTTTAAACTGGGAAAATTTAGAACATAGAAATTTGCTCTTTGCTGTTTTTTCTATGAAATTTGTTAAGTGCCTGCTATGTGCCAGATACTGTACTAACCGCTGGGTTTGATAAAAGCTAATCAAGTTGAGTGCAGTCCATTGTCTCATATGGTGCTCACAATCTTAGTCCCCATTTTTACAGGTAAGGTAACTGAGGAACAGAGAAATTGAGTGACTTGACCAGGGTCATACAGCCGATAATAGTGGAGTTGGGATTAGAAGCCAAATCCTTTTGACTCTCAGGGTTGTTCTGTATCCACTAGGCCATGCTACTTTGTTTAGATAGACAATAATTAATAATTATTATGGTATTTGTTAAGCTCTTACTATGTGCCAGGAACTGTTCTAAGCCCTTGGGTGGATAGAAGCAAATCAGGGTGGACACAGCCCCTATCCTAACTTAGGCTCACATCATTATGAGGTGATTGAGGTGAAGTCCTTGATTAAGAAACCTTGGTAGCTCCACTCAACGCTGTGTAAGATTTCTCTGAGGGGTAGTTTAGATTTCTTCGTTGATAATATGGAAATTCCTTTTTAGCAAAAATGACCCTATCCCTTGGGATTCTGGAGACATTGTGAGGTCCTGCAGGTGATTATTCTCAGCCCCTGGGTGAATCTAAAGAGCAATTAAATAATGTTTTTCACTTCGGTGACAGAGGAATTGAGGGACTTAATCCCCAAACACCACTAATTCCAATATAAACATGCCTCTGTTATCTAGTGCAATGCTTTTTGAGCCTTAGGTGGTAACTCTTCATACCCAACATCATTCATTGAACTCTAGGAATTTCAGTCTTGAAAAATGTTGAATTTTCTGAAGATGTCACGCCTTCGGCCTTCTCTTCCTCTGCCTCCATAGCAGAAGGTTAGATTGAGATTATGTAAATCCTCAGAGGTCAGCTCTTCTTGAGTTTATGCTGTCAGGGTGCAGGAATGGGAATGAAAGCGTAGTCTCATTCTTAAGCCCAGGGTTGCTTTGGCTTGAAGAGGATAATTGTCCCTTTCCCTTCTTCATCTGGGAAAAACTCATTGACTTGTCCCTCCACCTCCTCAGTCAATCAATAATTGGCATTTATGTTGTGCTTACTGTGTGCAGGGCACTGAACTAAGCTCTTGGGACAGTGCAATACAATAGAGTTGGTCCCAGCCACGAAGCTAAAAGCATCTTACAGTGTCTGTTTCTGTTGATGGTTAAGAAACATAAGCTTTTTCCAGACACTTCCACAGGTATAGATGTTATCCCAAAAACCTTTTCATCAAAAAAGGGGAATTTATTTTGCAGAAGATTACTGTTGATCTTATCTTCTAGATTCATTTAGAAATCAGTTACGCGTTGTTTCCTCTGTGTGCGTTGGCTACAGGCTTCTCGGATTACATTAATTATTGTCAGGATTTCTAATTTCAATCAGAAAAGTCTATAGTTTAAGTGAAGAGATGCACTGAATTGTAAAGCAGAGCCCTTTTGAGATAATACTCTATTCTGCTACTGGATAGAGTAATTTATATCATAGTAAATATTTTCCTAAAAATATCATGGTCTTCCCATACTTACTTTCACTGAAATAGCTCATAAATGTGCTAAGATCAATTTTGAGGAAATTATTTTCTTTTTGTTTCAATTTTGGTAGTAATGGTGCATCAAGATTTTTCTTAATGAATTGATCATTGTAGCTATTTAGAAAATCATCTGGGGAAAAATATTCAAAAATGTAGTTGTTGAAAAGTGTAGACTGCAGCTTGTTTTTATAATTTAAGGAAGCAGTTCCTGAGTTTACTAACATGGGTCTTCTTCAGGAGAAGAATTTCAGGTTAATTTTCTCTTCCATTTTATTTCTAGACCTCACATCATTTTTAATATTTGAAAATAGTCTACCTTCATTAGCTACTAAACTTTTCAACCAAAGAAGAAAGTTTTCAAAGAAGTGGAATGTATGGAAGACAGGGAAGAGAAGATTCTGAATTTTAAGTGGAGGTTTATAATGAAAAAAATGGGAGATGGAGAAAAAAATTGAAATAAGGTAATTTTGTGAGTGTGACAAAGAAATTCCCCACTGAAGTTTATTTAAGAATATGGTGGAGGAGCTGCTACAGGTAATATGTGTAATGGGGAGAAATGAAATCGTAAGGATAAAGGAAATGGAGTCATGATAGACAGGGTCAACAATAAGGTTGAGTGAGTTCTCCAGGAAAGTAGAGAGTTGGAGTAGTGTGTACTGGTGCCTTGGAAGAAATGTTCTTTAACTGAATTAAGAATTGCTGTGAGAGGGAACCATTCAGTAACTCCTGGCTTCAGTGGAAGATCTGAGGGCCTGAAGCCCAGACCAGTGACTTAGTGAGTACCTGTTATGTGCAACACACTATGCCAAGTATTGAGGTGAGTATAATAGAATTAGTAGTCATGACCTCTGTCCAATAGGAGCTTATAATGTAGCAGGGAAGATAGATGAATAGGATGTAGAAAAAGTGAATAGGGATTAGTGCCTACCGAAAATAAATGCTTATGTAATTTTGTATGTAAGATACGTAACAAGTATAATGGGTAATCGATTGCTCAAAAGTCTTCAGTAAGTCCTGGCTTCAATGGGAGATCTGAGGGCCTGAAGCACAGGCCAGGGACTTAGCAACTACCATTCTTAGGCAGTGGTGAAGATCAATCAATCAATTAAACTTATTGAGGATCTGTAATTGCAACACATTGTACCAAGCATTGAAGAGAGTACAATTCATTCAGTAGTATTTATTGAACACTTACTGTGTGCAGAGCACTGTACTAAGCTCTTGGAAGAGTACAATACAACAATGAACAGACACATCGCCTGCCCACAATGAGCTTACAGTCTAGAGGATTAGTAGACATGAATTATTAGCATGACCCCTGTCCAATAGAAGCTTATGATGTAGGATGGAAGAGAGATAAAAAGGAATTAGAACAAGTGGAGAGTGTATGAATTAGTCCTTAACTAATTTTGTACATAATATGTAAGAAGTGTTGTGGGTTGTTACAGAAGTATTTTATTGAAGTGGTTGTTGGGGCACTTTCAGACTGTGAGCCTTATGTGGGACAGGAACTAGGTCCACTCTGATTATCTTGGGCTGGGTATGTAGGAAGTGCTTAGCACACGTTATCATCATCATCATCGTCATCACCATCTGGGTAGATAGCAAACTAATAAGAGAAAGACCTTCTGGCTGAGACCTTATGGATAAGATGTGATTTTAGAAGTGCTCTTTAGATAGAAAGGGCTGCGATCTGGACAATCGAGAAGAGAGAGATTTCCCGGCAAAGGGATCTTTATCAGTTCTTCAAGTTCTTTGGTCTTTCCAACTTTTGGTTTTAATAGGAATGCTACTTCTCTGGACCTCTAAGCACTGCAATGCCAATGGTGTAGTTCATTTACTTCCCACATAACAGAAGGACACGGAATGGCCAACAGAAATCACACACTTTTAAGTGAGTTCGTTCTGTCTGGATTAACAAGTGATCCCAGTTACAGATCCCCCTCTTCATGCTGTTCCTCCTCATCTATGTGGTCACTCTTCTGGGAAATCTGCTCATCATTTTAATCATTAGAGTCAGTTCACAACTTCACACTCCCATGTACATTTTCCTTACTCATTCATTTAATCGTATTTATTTAGCACTTAGAGCACTGTACTAAGCGCTTGGGAAGTACAAGTTGGCAACATACAGAGATGGTCCCGACACAACAACGGGCTCATAGTCTAGAAGGGGGAGACAGACAACAAAACAAAACATGTAGACAGGTGTCAAAATCGTCAGAACAAATAGAATTATGGCTATATGCACCTCATTAACAAAATAAATAGAACAGTAAATATGTACAGGTAAAATAAATAGAGTAATAAATCTGTACAAATATATACAAGTGCTGTGGGGAGGGAAAGGAGGTAGGGCAATGGGGGGAAGGGGATGAGGAGAGAAAAAGTGGGCTCAGTCTGGGAAGGCCTCCTGGAAGAGGTGAGTTCTCAGTAGGGCTTTGAAGGAAGGAAGAGAACTAGCCTGGCAGATGTGTGGAGGGAGGACATTCCAGGCCAGGGGAAGGATGTGGGCCGGGGGTCGATGGCAGGGCAGGTGAGAACAAGGCACACTGAGAAGTTTAGTGGCAGAGAAGCCGAGTGTTCAGGCTTGGCTGTAGAAGGAGAGATGGAAGATGAGGTAGGAGGGAGCGACGTGATGGAGAGCCTGAAGCCAAGACTGAGGAGTCTTTGCTTGATTCGTAAGCAAGTATTCATTGATCCTTGGCCAACCGTCTTTCTCTGATTCATGTTATTCATCATCTGTCACCCCTAAGATGCTGGCAAATTTCTTAGTGGACAAGAAAACCATTTCTAACCCAGGATGTGTGGCCCAGCTCTGTGTTGTGGCTGCATTTGGGGTAGTAGAGTACTGTCTTCTAGTAGTGATGGTATATGATTGATAAGTAGCAATCTGTAAACCCCTGCTATATATGGTTTGCGGGCCTCAGAGGCTGTGTGCTTTACTAGTTACTGCTTCTTACTTGGACAGCTGCCTGAATACTGTGATCTGTGCAGCAAGTGTATTTAGTTTGTCCTTCTGTGTATCTCATGAAAATAATCACTTATACTGTGACGTCCCTCCATTGTTGAAGCTGTTCTTTCAGACCCCAGGCTTGCCCAAGTCCTTCCTGCTGCTTCCAGATATGTCAATATGCTGGTTACCATTCTGACCACACTGATATCGTATGTGTACATCCTGCTGGCTATTTTTAAAATGCACTGCCCTGGAGGAAGGCAAAAAGCCTTTGTCACATGTGCTTCTCATCTAATGACAGTCACTTTATTTTATGGAACTACAATGTTTATTTATCTGCTGCCCAGTTCCAGCTTCTCAGTGGTTCAAAAAAATCTGGTGTCCATGTAATATATGATACTGATCCCCGTGCTTAACTCAGTGATCTATATAGTCTGAGGAACAAAGAGGTGAAAGATGCACTGTGGAAGGTGATTGCTCTAAAAAAACGTTCTTTTTAAAGTCAAGAATTGCAAACTAGATGTGAATCAGTCACATTGGTCCATTCATAACAATGAACAGGATTTTTTGCATTTCGCATCTATCTTCAGCCCAGATGTCTAAAACCAGTGTTCTTCTGAATGTGAGAGTTGTATCCTGTGTTCAGAACTCAAGCTGTGTCACATGCGTTGCTCATTCTGCAGGTATGCTCACAGCCTGATTCTTCTGATATTCTATCAGGCTGTTCTAAAGGTGTAAAGAAAACTTGGACAATAGCAGAATTAAATGTTCATTATCATTTATTCCTATACCTCATTATGTATTCAGTTGTTTCATCTTGACATATTCATTCATCTAATGATCGTATCATTCTATTTTCTCCTGCTTTCATTGTTTGTGAACAATTTTTGTCTGTCTGTTTGTCTTACCTACCTATAATAAAGAGAACTTCTTGAGAAGCAGCGTGGCTCAGTGGAAAGAGCCCGGGCTTTCGAGTCAGAGGTCATGGGTTCAAATCCCGACTCCACCAACTGTCATCTGTGTGACTTTGGGCAAGTCACTTCACTTCTCTGTGCCTCAGTTACCTCATCTGTAAAATGGGGATTAAAACTGTGAGCCCCACGTGGGACAACCTGATCACCTTGTAACCTTCCCAGCGCTTAGAACAGTGCTTTGCACATAGTAAGTGCTTAACAAATACCATCATTATTATTAGTAGTAGTAGTAGTAATGTGTGCTTTCTTCTGCTGAACTCTCCCAAGCATTTAGTATAATGTTAAGACTTGAATAAATTGTGGATAAATACCTTTGATGGAGTGATCAATTTGAATTTTATTCTATTAGATCGGTTTGAATAATGGGTACTGAAATCTTTTATCCAGCTCTGCATCTCACTTTGCCTTCAGAGAACCTCTGGTGGAAGTCTAGTGAAAGTGTAATCTCCTTTCCATTGTAATTCCTGTCCCCAGTGGAAATATCCAATAAACCAATTACTCCCAAGTCCTTGAGGTAATCTTAATTGCTTCTCTAAGCTTCTCCACGACCATTCAACCAAGTGCTTTATTTAGTCGATTCCCCTGCCAGTTCCCAAATCGAAACCATAGGTGTCTCTGAACTAAACTATACTATATTTTTCTTGCTAGCACCTCAGAAACTCTCTCACAATTACACCTGGAGGGTTTTCAATACTCTACCAGTCTCAGCTATGGGAGGGAGAGTCAAACAGAGACATACCCATTCCATTCCTGGCTTGAGCAGTGGCTAGTGAGTGGAAGGCAATCTGCTAGAAGTCCAAACTCACCTGATCTGTGCTGGGCAATAGTGGCATGGAAGAGAGTTGAGGACAGAGACTCTGGTTTACTACCCAGAAGGCAATGATAAACCATTTACCAAACATGCCCACGTCTCCCCCTTTCAAAAAAATCCCTCCCTTGACGCCACTGCCCCTTCTAGTTATTGTCTTATCTCCCTCCTACCCTCCCTTTCCAAGGTCCTAGAACGAGTCATATACACCCTCTGCCTCGAATTCCTCAACCCCAACTCTGTCCTAGACCCCCTCGAATCTGGCTTCCGTCCCCTACACTCCACCAAAACTGCCCCCTCAAAGTTCACCAATGACCTCTTTCTTGCCAAATCCAATGGCTCCTACTCTATCCTAATCCTCCCCTATTTCTCAGCTGCCTTCGACACTGTGGACCACCCCCTTCTCCTCAACACACTATCCATCCTTGACTTCACAGACTCCATCCTCTCCTGGTTCTACTCTTATCTTTCTGGCCGTTCATTCACAGTCTCCTTCGTGGACTCCTCCTCCCCCTCCCATCACCTTACTGTAGGGGTTCTGCAAGCGTCAGTTCTTGGTCCCCTTCTGTTCTCCATCTACACTCACTCCCTTGGTGAACTCATTTGCTCCCACTGATTCAACTATCATCTCTACGCTGATGACACCCAAATCTACATCTCCACACCTGTTCTCTCTCCCTCTTTCCCGGCTCGTATTTCCTCCTGTCTTCAGGACATCTCAATCTGGGTGTTTGCCTGCTATCTAAAACTCAACATGTCCAAGACGGAGTTCCTTATCTTCCCTCCCAAACCCTGTCCTCTCCCTGACTTTCCCGTTACTGTAGATGGCACTACCATCCTTCCCGTCTCACAAACCTGCACCTTGGTGTCATTCTTAATTCCACTCTCTCATTCACCCAACACATCCAATCCATCACCAAAACCTGCCCGTCTCACCTCCACAACATCGCCAAGATCTGCCCTCTCCTCTCCATCCAAACTGCTGCTTTGCTGGTTTTCTCTCTCATCCTATCCTGACCGGATTACTGAATTAGCCTCCTTTCCAATTTCCCATCTTCCTGTCTCTCCCCACTTCAGTGTATACTTCACTCTTCTGCCCTGATTATCTTTGTACAGAAATGCTCTGGCATGTCACTCCCCACCTCAAAAATGGTTGCCTATCAACCTTCAAATCAAGCAAAAACTCCTCACTCTTGGCTACAAAGCTCTCCATCACCTCGCCTTCTCCTACCTCAACTCCCTTCTCTTCTTCTACAGCCAAGCCTGAACACTCTGCCACTAACCTCCGCACTGTGCCTCGTTCTCTCCTGTCCTGCCATCGACCCCTGGCCCACATCCTACCTCTGGCCAATAATACCCTCCCTCCACACATCCCCCAATCTAGCTCTCCTCCTCCCTTCAAAGACCTACTGAGAGCTCACTTCTTCCAGTAGAACTTCCCAGACTGAGCCACCCTTTTTTCCTCTCCTCTTCCTTCTCCCCTCCCCATTACCCCCCATCCCTCCCTCTGCCATACCCTCTTCCCCTCCCCACAGCATTTGTGTATATTTGTACATATTTATTACTCTATTTATTTTATTAATGATGTGTATATAACTATAATTCTATTTATTCAGGTGGTATTTACATCTATCTAGTTGTTTTGTTTTGTTGTTTGTCTCCCCCTTCTAGACTGTGAACCCGTTGTTGGGTAAGGACCATCTCTACATGTTGCCGATTTGTACTTCCCAAGTACCTAGTACAGTGCTCTGCACACAGTAAGCACTCAATAAATACGATTGAATGAATGAATGAATGAATTTCCACATTTTTACCAAGAAAACTCTATGGATATGCTACCAGAACGATTATAGGTGGGGGTGGGGCAACCTGGGAGAGAGATAGTCATGGAGTTGTTAATGGGTTGGAGGTGATGTGACAGCACAAGACAAGGATCTTAGTAGGGTGGGGCCAATTATTGTGACCCAGTTGGGAAATTTTCCCTAACCCATGTCATGGAACAGACCTTCTTAGTAGCGCATTCTTCTAGGAGGCATTTCTCAGTAGGGCAACAAGATAGAGGCTGTTCCAAATCAAAATTCTACCAAATATAGTTTCATCTAGAGAATTAAGACATGCTTGGAATGGCTGCCGCATGGCTTAGTAGGAAGAGCACGGGCTTGGTAATAACAGAGGTCGTGGGTTCTAATCCCAGCTCTGCCACCTATCAGCTGTGTGACTTCGGGCAAATCATTTAACTTCCCTCTGTTTCAGTTACCTCATCTGTAAAATGGGGATGAAGACGGTGAGCCCCACATGGGACATACTGATTACCTTGTATCTACCCCAACTCTTAGAACAGTGCTATAGGTTGCCAACTTGTTCTTCCCAAGCGCTTAGTACAGTGTTCTGCACACAGTAAGTGCTCAATAAATACGATTGATTGATTGATTTCTAGGTACATAGTAAGCGCTTAATGAATAGCATTATTATTATTAATATATATTTTTCATCTTTAATCTGTGAAGACTTTGTGTTATCGTCATTATTTTTCTATGACAATAGCATTGTGAGCAGTATTAAATGTCAATTCTTGATGTGCCAAATTTGAACTTCAGCAACACTGGATACAAATTAAAGCCCTGGATAGTTTTTAAAGTAATTCTCCAAATTTTTAGATTTTGTTCTCTGCGTAGCCACCTACCCTCTTTCTCAACTATACTTTCTCCCTTACTGACCGTTTCCTATTCATCCTTGAATCTCTCCCCCTGCACCCCAAGGAGTCTCCCATCTTTAGACCAACTCACCTCCTCTCTGCCAACTGCCCTTACTTTTTCCACTGCACTTTTCTTCCAGGTTTTCTGCTATCTATTCTATCTTTCACAAACTGATTAATGGATTCCACAAAATCTCACATTCACTCCATGTTTCAAACTCTTTCCTTCCCTTTATCTTTCTTTCATTTTTGCTGGACCCTAGCCTTCTATAAGTAGTAGCGGTAACATTATTTTTAAGCACTTAGTGGGTGCTCACCACTGTACTGAGCACTGGGAAATAGTATGCAGGTGGGAATTAGACACAGACACTTTCCCTTGAGAGGCTCACACCCTATCAATGTAAGCGTGTGGGGCTGGGGGAGACAGGGCAAGATGGTGGGGAGAAGACTGGAGATGGACATAATGAATGGAATGAAACACTAAAATATTAAAAGAGCATAAGGAATAAAGACAAATGTGCAGTGCACAAAATATGCTTCCTGTTTAATCTCTGTGTTCCATTTTGTTTAGATTTGTAATTTCCCATTATCAATTGTTCTTCTGAACCTTTTCCCAAGTTGATCTACATGTGATGAAAACACTCTGGTGTCTAGAAGCCAACCTCTGATGCTTATTTCCTTTAAGTCAATCACAGCTCAACAATGTCTACTCCTCCTTAAAATCTTCTACAGTCAATATCAGCTGTACTCTGGCATATCAATATAATTCCCACGATCCCCCACATCTGAATTCAGAGGCAATTTCCTCACAATTTCCCCGCTGCATTAATGATCTTACCCAATATAAAGAGACTCCCAGTTACCCTTCCTAAACTTTATTGGCACATACTGCAGCATTGTTGACGGCATTAGAAAAAACCTGGATTCATAAATACTAGCTCTTGGTATCACATCCTCTTTATCAGCAGATGAGTGAGAGATGACATTACTTTTGAGATGGCTTTACAGCATTTCTTATAGAATTCCCCTAAGGAATTTCCCATTAGGCTGTGTAAACATTGTTGTTAGGAATCACCTAATCATATTTCAGTTAAGGTGGAAAGACCTTAGAAAGACTTCTTCCAAACTTCATGAAGTCCATAAATGTAGCTATATGTTTATCTCCTCATATGTGGAAATCTTAGGATGGGACTAAGCAGATTCCAATGATGTGAAAAATGAACAATGCAAATCTTAGGAAAACTAAATTAGAGAAGTCAGTAATGAGACAGGATTATTAAGAAGATGAGTTTATCAAGAAGAGGAGATTTGGGAGACACTAGGAATGTCACATCAAGTACAAGTATGGTCCCTATGCAGGGATCTATTTATCAGAGTTTGCATGTTGTCCAGTAAGAGGAGGTCAATTGATATTATGTCAAGTGCTAGAACTGGGCCTCGTTGCCTCTAAATTGAGAGCAGGTTCTATTACCAGAGAGAAAAAGACAGAGCCTAATAAATGCAATGAGCCTCACTACTCTCCATGTACAACCCAGTCCAGACACTTTACTCCTCTAACGTTAACCTTTCCACTGTGCCTCAGTCTCACTTACCTTGCCTCCAATTCCTAGCCCACATCCTGCCTCTGACCTGGAAAACCCTCCCTCCTCAAATCCGGCAATCAATTGCTCTCCCCACCCTTCAGTGCCTTATTCATTCAATTGTATTTATTCAATCGTATTTATTGAGCACTTACTATGTGAAGAGCACTGTATGAAGCATGTATTGAAGGCACATCTCCTCCAAGAGGCCTTCCTAGACTAAGCCCCTCTTTCCTTTTCTCCTACTCCCTTCTGCATCACCTTGACTTGCTCCCTTTGTTCTTCACCCCTCCCAGCCTCACAGCACTTATGTACATATCTGTAATTTATTTATTTGTATTGCTGTCTCTCTCTCTGCCTCTAGAATGTAAATCTGTTGTGGACTTGAGTATTTATAAGTAAACCTGTGGCCAGCATTTTTTCCCTGCAGCTTGTGCTCTGTGCTCTACTTTCTGTCTTCTTCAGAAATTATTATATCCTAATAATGTATTGTCTCATTGGAACAGCATAGTTTTAGGAATATTTCTCATGCACATTCTAGTGTCAAGAATGGGTCATTGCTAGCCTACATGTAGAGCAAGAACCATAAGAATCTAGAAGGAAAGAAGCATTTTCGAGGGAAAGATGATTCTGATGCCTTTGTCTAATCAATTAATAGTATTTATTGATGCCTTACTGTGGGCAGAACACTGCCCTAAACACTTGGGTGAGTAAAAGACAGTAGAGTTGGTAGACATGATTCCTGCCCCAAACCAGCTCCAACTGTTGGGGCCTGCTCACCCTTTCCATGTGCTTATATTGTGGTGAGAAATTAGCTAGACAATAAATATAATATACTGTTTTTTTATCATTAAAACATCTATTTATACTATATTTTCACTGATATGATTTCCACCCAGATATACAACATTTAACAGTAACAACGGTCAAAGATCTAATTTTTTACTAATAGGTAATTTTCATCTATTGTTATCTCTGTTTTGGAAAATGGTATTGGTATTAAATGGTATTTGTTAATAAAGAATACTTAATAATGATTTACTTATACATCGTGTCTTTTGAATGACTAAAAATATTTTCCTTCCACCAAACAATATGCAAAAACCTCAGTGCAGTCTAGATCAGCAAGAGCTCATTTCCACCATGTGTTTCGCTTTTTCATTTTTTATGGTATTTGCTATGTTCTAGGGACTGTACTGTATGCTCTGGTGTAAATACAAGTTAATCAGTATGGACACAATCCATGCCCCACATGGGGCTCACATTCTTAAGCCCCATTTTATGAATGAGGTAACTGAGGCACAGAGAAGTTAAGTGTCTGGCCCAAGATCACAAAGCAGACAAAGAGAGGAGCCAGGATGAAAAGTCAGGTTGTTCTGACTCCCAGTTCCGTGTTCTAGCCACTAGGCCAGGCTGCTCCACACCCATGCACTCCAATCAATCAATCCTTCATAGCATCACTAAAATCCATACTTTCCTCTCCACTCAAACTGTTACTATGTTAATCTTAGCACTCATCTTATCCCGTCTTGATTACTACATCAGATTCCTCATTGTCCTCCCGGGTTCTTGTCTCTTCCCATTTCAGTCCATACTTCACTCCACTTGCCCAGATCATTTTTCTACAAATCCATGTTTACCCACTCCTCAGGAACCCCCAGTGACAGCCCATTCACCCCGCATCAAACAGAGCTCTTCACCATAGTATTTCAAGTATTCAATCACCTTGCCCTCTTCTACCTCACCTTGCTACTCTACTACTACAATCCAACATGCACACTTTGCTTCTCTAGTACCGACCTACTCACTGTAACTCTATCTTGCCCATTTTGCCACCGACCTCTTGCTCACGTACTGCCTCTAGCCTGGAATGTCCTCCCTCTTAATAACCAACAGGCAATTAATCTCCCCACCTTCAGGCCTTACTGACTGCACATCTCTTCAAAAATATCTTTCCTGGCTAAACCCTCGTTTGATTTTCTCCTACTCCCTTCTGTATTGCCCTGACTTGCTCTTTTTATTCACCCCCAAATACCCCCACAGCACTTATATACAATCTGTAATTTATTCATTTACATGAATGTCGGTCTCCCCCTCTGGACTGTAACATCAATGTGGGCAGGGACTGTGTCTGTTATATTGTTCAGTCATACTCGCCTACGTGCTTAGTACAATGCTCTGCACACAGTAACTACTCAATAAATACAATTGATTGATGGATTGAAAATGCATAAATCAATCAATTGTACTTAATAATAATAATGATGATGGTATCCGTCAAGCACTTATTATATGTAAGGCATTGTTCTAAGCACTGGGGTAGATACAAGGTAATCAAGTTGGGCACAGTCCCTGTCCCACATGGGGCTCCAGTCTTAATCCCCATTTTACAGATGAGGCAACTGAGGCCCAGAGAAGTGAATTGACTTGCCCAAGGTCACACAGAAGACAACTGGTGGTACTGGGATTAGAATCCATGACCTTCTGACTCCATGGCCCGTGCTCTATCCACTATGCCATTCTGTTTCTCTATTTATTAAGCAGTTACTGTGTGCAAAGCACTGTAATAATGATGGCATTTATTCAGTGGTCTTACTATGTGCAATGCACTGTTCTAAGCGCTGGAGAGGTTACAAGGTGATCGGGTTGTCTCACGGGGGTCTCACAGTTTTCATCCCCATTTTACAGATGAGGTAACTGAGGCACAGAGAAGTTTCCCAAACTTCCCAAAGTCACACAGCTGACAATTGACAGAGCAGGGATTTGAACTCATGAGCTCTGACTCCAAGGCCCGTGTTCTTTCCACTGAGCCATGTTGCACTTCAGAAAAAACAATACAACAGGAATTGGTAGGCATGTTCTCTGACAACAAGGAGCTTACAGACTAGAGGAGGAGCTTTTACGGTCCATGAAAGGCACCTCCCAACATCATCTAGCCTTCATGCTGACCTCTGAAAGGGGCTTAATGGCCTAGTGCTTTTCTCAAAAGCCACCTCCCTAGAGGAATAAAAGAAACACTTCTAATCCTAGAAGATTTAATTGGTACTATACTATCTGCTGCTTCTTGGTTAAATGGATCTGCTCTGGACAGTTCCGCCCCACCTGCCCACCTTAACCAACAAAATTCAATCAGATTATGTGATTGCTTCATTGCACCTGATACCCACGTCTCAAGGTTCTAACACAACTCTTACTTAGAGTTAATATTGTACTCTTTTTGTATGCTTTTCCAAGTGCTTGGTATGGCACTTTGAACTTCCTAGGTGCTCAATAAATACCATTATTAATCATAATAATAATTAATTAATGACTGTTCTCTCACCCCACATTTGAAGGATGTGATGTCTGTCCTGTAGGATTGCTTATAGAGAAAATTGGGTTCAAATGGTAGGTAGTTGGAGTTTTATTCAGTTTGGCAACTATTCTGACATTAAACTTTCTGGAGGTTCTAATGAATTAACCAGAGGAAAAGAAATTGAACATAATAAAATATGCAAATAAAGAAGAGATGGCAGGGGTTCTATCTATCTACTTTATTGTCTTGTATTTTCCCAAAAATGTACTACCATGCTCGGTACACAGTAAATGATCAATACGTACAATTGATAGATTGATTGATAGACTGATAAAAGACCACTGTGAGGGGGATCAGTATTAGAGGAAAAACCAAGGGGAAGAGTGAGATGGAAGAATTGATGTGTAAATGAATATCCCCAGAGAGGAAGGATGGAAAAACCTGCACTGAGCACCTTCCCAGGCCCTTCAGGACCATACATAGCAAGTGGTCTAAGAGAAAGATGATAATGCACAAAGTGAAACTTTGATAGGTAAACTCAAGAGAATTCAAGCTCTACCTCACTGAC
The DNA here is from genome assembly GCF_015852505.1 of Tachyglossus aculeatus. NCBI lineage: Eukaryota > Metazoa > Chordata > Mammalia > Monotremata > Tachyglossidae > Tachyglossus > Tachyglossus aculeatus. Next base: position 105,312,525 of record NC_052068.1, read on the forward strand.
TAATGTACCTGAGGTTTATTACGAAGTCAAGAATAAACTCAAGGTACGTTGTGAAAACATGAAGTATGCCTAACTAATGGGTGCTAAACACCTACTCTGCTTCATTTTTCTACTCCACAACATATGAATAGCAATATCCTTCCCATACCTACCTCTTGTTTTTCTTACTACACTTAATCCCAAGATAATAAAAGCAAATTAAAGATTCTCTATGGCTTCCAGGACAAAAAAAAAAACTATCAAAATATCTAGGAATTCAATCCCCTAATGCCACCTGGTAGAGTATGAATATATCTCTTCAGTTCTCAAGGACTTTCTCAGAATCCATAAAAACAATACTTTCATGACTGGGTAACATTTTCCTTTCCATTGGGTCATCTCAGACTTCTGCTTTCATGGTATTCATGGGAATAAGTAGGGTGTCTGTGAATAGGATTAATGGTGTGCAAGATTCAACAGCTTGTGGTTTATGTACTCCCAGGTATGATGAGTGTTTGATCTAAATGGAGTTTGGGTCCTTTCTTTCTTCTGAAGAGTATGAAATGCATTCAATTCCTTTCCATCTAATTGTGACCAATGTCTCTGAAAGTGATTGGAAGTTCACCACTTCTGCAGAGAAGAGATACTTTAGCAAACAACCCGAGGAGATTACATGTTCAAGATCTTTATCAGGATTTCTGTTATGGATTTTAACTTTAGTTGTAGAAAATAGAGAATGTTATTTCCTTTATGAATCAATTTGATGTGTACCTGAAGGTAAATAGGAGCTCTGTTCTCACACAAACATGTGAGAGTTACATTACCAGTATTGTTCATGCTCTACCTACGAGTTATATATTTTAGCAGCAGTGCACCAGTGCTTCTCTTACTGCTTCTTGCTCACTCACTGCTATAACCAGTTGATTCACCAACAATTATTTCGAAGTCTGAAGACTGAGATTCATCTGTTCATCTTGATGGGAGGCTGCATCAGAGACTCCATAATCAGTTTATCAAAGATGGAGGAAATCAGGTAAACAGAGGTTAGAGTAGGTGAGAATAGGATGGGAAATGCATGGAAAAAAGGAATTTGTATTTCAAAGCTAAGTTTTAAAAAATGTATTTCATTTCAAATATTTTCCTTAATTCCAAGCAGGACATTATTTTCAGCATTTCAGAGATCTTGACTCAGGACATTTTATTTTCATTCACTTGCTTCAGCTGAGCAACTTTGAAAAACATTCCTCTAAACTTTCCTAGGCTAAAGGAAAATCACTGTAATTCTGGCACAGTTAGTTGGTTAAGAATAAAGTGGAATCTGAAGCCAGAGTATAAGAATTGTAAGGATTTTGAATTGCAAGGATTTGATTCTTCAAAAGGTTTCAGTCCATCGAGTGGGATTGTTTGGGTCTCTCTGTTGTTTTTTGGTTTTTTAGTCATTCTGGTGACTCCATGTGGATAAGACTTGTTCCATCTTCAGTTCTATTTTAGGAGATAAAAATTATAATAATGGTGGCATTTGTTCAGTGCTTACCATGGGCCAAGCTCTGTTCTAAGCACTGGGGTAGATACACGGTAATCAGGCAGTCCCATGTGGGGCTCACATTCTTCATCCTCATTTTACAGATGAGGAAACTGCGGAACAGAGAAGTTGTGACAGACAAGTAGTGGAGTCGGGATTAGAACCCACAACCTCTGACTCCCAAGCCCGTGCTCTTTCCAATAAGCCATTCTGCTGCTCATAATCTCAGATAAACCTTTTGGATTAAATAGCAGACAACACTAGCTCTCACGTTCTTTCCGTTAGGATTAACTGTAGACTGGGAGCTGCAGGTCATTTCTGTGCCGTTTTGAATATCTATATTGTTACCATCATGGAGAACCTGGTCATTACACTGTTAATCATTTTGATGCCAGTTCTCTCCCCTCTTTTAAATAGTCTTTGCTACACTACCACTATGGAAGGACAGCAACTACATTCTCCTTTCACAACAGATGAAAGGGAAGACTCTAATGGAGGCTGGAAATGGCACTTTGGTGACAGAATTCATTCTCTTTGGGTTCACTGATGACCACAAGTTACAAGCCTACCTTTTTGGGCTTTTTCTAATGATCTACATGATCACCTTGATGGACAACCTTGGGATAATTATGTTAATTCAGGCCAGCCCCACAGCTGCACATCCCTATGTACTATTTCCTCAGCCACTTGTCTCTCTCTGACGTCAGTCACTCCAAAGATGCTGGAGAACCTCCTGCAAGGGGAAGAGAACCATTTCTTTTGGGGGTTGTGCTGTTCAGTCCGCTGTGACTGCAACCTTTGGGACCAACTAATACTTCTAACTAGCAGTGATGGCTTTTGATCATTACTCTGCCATCTGCTGGCCTCTGCTCTATCCGCTCATCATGTCCGACAAGGTACATTTCCAGCTGGTCGTGGCTTCCTATGTAGGAAGATGTGTCAATGCTATGATTTTTGAAAGTTCTATGTTTAGTTTGTCCTTCTTTGAGCCAAATGAAATCAATCATTTCTACTGTGATTTGTCTCCTTTGCTAAAGCTTGCCTGTTCTTTCCCCCGAGTGGCTCAAATCTTGAAAACTATCACTTCGATTTTCATGATTTTGGTCACGATTCCCATCACAGCCATCTCCTATTTTGCGTATACTCTCTGAAATTCTCAGAATCCCCTTCACTGAGGGTAGACACAAGGCTTTCTCCACCTGTGCCGTTCATCTGACCGCCATCACACTGTTCTATGGGACTATCAGCCTTCTCACTGATTTCCCATCCCCACTTCAATCCATACTTCATGCTGCTGCCCGGATTGTCTTTGTCTGGAAACGCTCTGGGCATGTTACTCCCCTCCTCAAAAATCTCCAGTGTCTACCAATCAATCTGCGCATCAGGCAGAAACTCCTCACACTGGGCTTCAAGGCTCTCCATCACCTCGCCCCCTCCTACCTCACCTCCCTTCTCTCCTTCTACAGCCAACCCTGAACCCTCCGCTCCTCTGCTGCTAATCTCCTCACTGTGCCTCGTTCCCACCTGTCCCGCCATCGACCCCCAGCCCACGTCATCCCCCGGGTCTGGAATGCCCTCCCTCTGCCCATCCACCAAGCTAGCTCTCTTCCTCCCTTCAAGGCCCTACTGAGAGCTCACCTCTTCCAGGAGGCCTTCCCAGACTGAGCCCCTTCCTTCCTCTCCCCCTCGTCCCCCTCTACACCTCCCTCATCTTACCTCCTTCCCTTCCCCACAGCAACTGTATATATGTATATGTTTGTACATATTTATTACTCTATTTAAGCCCTGATTATATGCTCGTAATAAATCAATGGAATTTACTGAGTAAGCGCTCAATAAATACGATTGATTGATTGATTGATTGAGTGATTGACTCTGACGTTTATTTATATGCAGCCAAGCTCCAGGTACTCAATGGATAAGAAGAAAGTGGTGTCTGTGTTCTACATGGTGGTGATCCCCGTGCTGAACCCTCTGATTTACAGCCTAAGGAACAAGGATGTGAAGGAAGTGCTGAGATGAATATTGACTCAAAAGATTTCCTCACTGATTTATGCAGTGAACAAGAAGCCTTTTTGATCCTCACACAATTAATGGAACTGAGGCTAGTTGTGGTACCCTAAATCAATGAGGTTGTAAATACTTCCCTTTGCATGTGGAACATTCTTTCCAGGTGAAGAGAAGAGAAGACCACACGCAAAGAGAAGTATTTACAACCTTATTGAAATATTCTGTGGCTCAGCTCTGGGCACTCCCGGGAGCAAGCTCACACACAAAGTGATCCAAGCAATCCCATAACCCTTAAATGAGTTAGGCTTGGCTTTATGCAATGTCATTATTTGGAAGGAGCATTGCCTAGTGGACAGTTCAAGGGCCTGGAAGCCAGAGAATCTGGTTTCTAATCTCAGTCATATAACCTGCTGGGTGATCTTGGACAATTTGCTTAACTTCCCTGTGCACTCATCTTCAGAATGGGGATATAGTACTTGGTGTCCCTCCTTCTTAGTCCTTCTTAGCTCCAGATGAGACCTGTTTATCTTAATACAGTGCTTGTCACTGTAAGTGCTGAACAAATGCCACGGTTTGTATAAACAGGTTTGTAAGTGCTTGGTTCTATGATTGGCACACCGTTAGCACTGAACAAATACCACAATTATTATACTTAGGTCTTAACCAGAATCACTGGAATAGTAAATACAGTACTTCCCCTTATTCAGTCTCCACCAAACACAAATGAACTGTCCTTGTGACTGCAGCTGGGGTGATGGGAAAGAACAAAAACAACCTCACATCCCAGACTGAGCCACAGATTTGGCCTAGTTTATAACCGATTCATTTAGATGACTTTAATATTTATAAGTGAACCTGTGGCCCATACTTTTTGCCCTGCAGTTTGTTCCCTGGGCTCTACTCTCTGTCTTCTTTAGAAATTATTATATCCTTCTAATGTATTGTGCTGTTGGAACAGCAAACATTTAATGATACCTGTCATGTACTTTCTAGTGCCAACATGGGGTCATTGCTAGCCTAAATGTAGAGTAAGGTCCATAAAAATATAGAAGGAGAGAGGCATTTAGGAGAAAAAGATAATTCTGATTCCTTTGTCAAATCAATTAATCAATGATATTCACTGAGTGCTTCCCGTGTGCACATGGGTGAATAAAAGAAAGTAGAGTTGGTAGGCACGACCCCTGTCCAAAACCAGCTCCTACTGTGGGGTTGCCCACCCTTTTAATGTGTTTATATGATGATGAGATGCTAACTATACAATCTGTATGATAAACTATTTTATTATAATTAAAACATCTAATCATACTATATTTTCATTGTGATTTCCACTCAGATATATATCATTTTACTGTAACAACTGTGAAATGTCTCATTTCTTATTAATAGGAATTTTTCATCTATTGTTGTCTTTTTTTCAATATATAAAATGATATTTGTTATTAAACGATACTTAAATAGTGATTACTTTCACATCATGACTTTTTAATGAGTAATAATATTTTTATCAGTACCCACAAAATGCCAAAAACCTCACTGAAATCTAGATTAGCAAGACCTTGTCTCCACCATGGCTATCACTTTTTCATTTTTTATGGTACTTGCTATGTTCCAGGCACTGTACTATGCACTTGGGTAGGAACAATTTAATCAGGAAGGACACATTCCAGGTCCCATGTGGGGCTCACAGTCTTAACCCCCCCATTTTACAAATGATGCAACAAGGCACAGAGAAGTTAAATGTCTTCCCCAGATCACAAAGCAGACAAAGTGCAGAGCCAGGATTAGAACTCACGTTGTCCTGATTCCCAGGTCTGTGCTCTAGCCTCTAGGCCAGGCTGCTCCCCAGCCAGCCAATCCAATCAATCAATCCTTCACAAAGTCACTAAAATTCACCGTTTTCTCTCCATCTAAACTGTTACTACATTAATCCAAGCACTTCTCCTAACCCATCGTGATTACTACATCAGTATCTTCACTGAACTCCTTGGCTCTTGTCTCTCCCCAGCAGCGTAGCTCAGTAGAAAGAGCACAGGCTTGGGAGTCAGAGGTCATGGGTTCTAATCCCAGCTCTGCCACCTGTCAGCTGTGTGACTTAGGGCAAGTCACTTAACTTCTCTGGGCCTCAGTTCCCTCATCTGGAAAATGGGGATTAAGACTGTGAGCCCCACGTGGGACAACCTGATCAATCAATCAATCAATCAATCGTATTTATTGAGTGCTTACTGTGTACAGAGCATTGTACTAAGCGCTTGGGAAGTACAAGTTGGCAACACATAGAGACGGTCCCTACCCAACAGTGGGCTCACAGTCTAGAAGAGGGAGACAGAGAACAAAACAAAATACATTAACAAAATAAAATAAATAGAATAGATATGTACAAGTAAAATAAATAAATAAATAGAGTAATAAATACGTACAAGCATATATACATATATACAGGTGCTGTGGGGAAGGGAAGGAGATAAGGCGGTGTGGGTGGAAAGGGGGAGGAAGGGGGGAGGAAGGAGGGGGCTCAGTTTGGGAAGGCCTCCTGGAGGAGGTGAGCTCTCAGTAGGGTCTTGAAGGGAGGAAGAGAGCTAGCTTGGCGGATGTGGGGAGGGAGGTCATTCCAGGCCGGGGGATGACATGGGCCAGGGGTCGACGGCGGGACAGGCGAGAACAAGGCACGGTGAGGAGATTAGCTCCAGAGGAGCAGAGGGTGCTGGCTGAACTGTAGAAGGAGAGAAGGGAGGTGAGGTAGGAGGGGGCGAGGTGATGGAGAGCCTTGAAGCTGAGGTTGAGGAGTTTCTGCCTGATGCGTAGATTAATTGGTAGCCACTGGAGATTTTTGAGGAGGGGAGTAACATGCCCAGGGTGTTTCTGGACAAAGACAATCCGGGCAGCAGCGTGAAGTATGGATTGAAGTGGGGAGAGACATGAGGATGGGAGATCCGAGAGGAGGCTGATACAGTAGTCCCGACGGGATAGGATGAGAGCTTGAACGAGCATGGTAGCAGTTTGGATGGAGAGGAAAGGGCGGATCTTGGCAATGTTGTGGAGTTGAGACCGGCAGGTTTTGGTGATGGCTTGGATGTGAGGGGTGAACGAGAGAGTGGAGTCAAGGATGACACCAAGGTTGCGGGTTACCTGATCACCTTGTATCCTCCCCAGCACTTCGAACAGTGCTCTGCACATACTAAGTGCTTATAAAATACCATCATCATCATCATTATTATTATTCAGTCCATACTTCACTCCACTGTCCATATCATTTATATACAAAAACGTTCAATCCATGATTCCCCTCTCCTCAAGAACCCCCAGTGGTTGTCAATGCATCTCTACATCAAACAGAAGATCTTTACCATAGGCTTGAAAGCATTCAATCACTATGCCCCCTCTTACTTCACCTTGCTACTTTCCTACTACAAACCAACATGCACACTTTACTCCTCTAATGCCAACCTACTCACTGTACCTTAATCTTGCACCTTTCACTCCTGACTTCTCGCCCACATCCTGCCTCTGGCCTGAAATGCCCTCCCTCGTCACCTCCAACAGGCAATTAATCTCCCCAGTTTCCATCCTGAATCCTGAATGAAGGCACATCACTTAGAAAAGATCTTCCCTAACTAAACCCTCATTTCCTTTTCTCCCACTCCCTTCTGAATTGTCCTGACTCACTCCCTTTATTCATCCTCACCCAGGCCCACAGTACTTTTGTAGATATCTGTAATTAATGCATTCTATGTGAATATCTGTCTCCCCCTCTAGACTGTAATCTCACTGTGGACAGAGAATGTATTTGTTATATTGTATCCTCCAAAGCGTGGAGTACAGTGCTCTGCACATAGTAAATGCTCAATAAATATGATTGATTGATAGATTGAAAATACATAAACCAATCAATCATATTTAAATAATAATAATGATGATGGTATTCGTTAAATGCTTACTATGTGTCAGGCATTGTTCTCAGCACTGGGGTAGATACAAGGTAATCAGGTTGGACATGGGGCTCACAGTTTTAGTCCCATTTTACAGATGAGGTAACTGAGGCCCAGAGAAATGAAGTGACTTGCCCAATGTCACACAGCAGACAGGTGGCAGGGCCGGGTTTAGAACCCATGACCTTCTGACTCCCCGGCTCATGCTGTATCCACTATGCCATTCTGGTTCTCTATTCATTGAGCACTTACCATGGGCAGATCTCTGTTCTAAGTGCTTGAGAGAAAAAATGCAACAGGAGTTGGTAGAAATATTCCCTGCCCACAAGGAGCTTACAGTGTAGAGGAGGAGCCATTACAGTCCAGGAAGGAAACCTCCCAACATCATCCAGCCTTCATGCTGAGCTGCAGAGGAGCTAAATGGCCTAGTGCTTTTCTCGACAGCCACTCCCCCCATGGAAAAAAAGAGCCTCTTCTGTACCTGGAGGCTTTCATAGGTGCTCTACCATCTGCTTCTTCTTGGTTACTTAGATCAATCAATCTATCAATTGTATTTATTGAGCACATACTGTGTACAGAGCACTGTACTAAGTGCTTGGGAAGTACAAGTTGGCAACACATAGAGATGGTCCCTACCCAACAGTGGGCTCACAGTCTAGAAGGGGGAGACAGAGAACAAAACAAAACATACTAACAAAATAAAATAAATAGAATAGATATGTACAAGTAAAATAAATAAATAGAGTAATAAATACATACAAACATATATACATATATACAGGTACTGTGGGGAAGGGAAGGAGGTATGGCGGTGGGGGTGGAGAGGGGGAGAAGGGGGAGAGGAAGAACGGGGCTCAGTCTGGGAAGGCCTCCTGGAGGAGGTGAGCTCTCAGTAGGGCCTTGAAGGGAGGAAGAGCGCTAGCTTGGCGGATGTGGGGAGGGAGGGCATTCCAGGCCAGGGGGATGACCTGGGCCGGGGGTCGATTGCGGGACAGGGGAGACGAGGCATGGTGAGGAGATTACTGGCAGAGGAGCGGAGGGTGCGGGCTGAGCTGTAGACAGAGAGAACGGAGGTGAGGTAGGAGGTGGCGAGGTGATTGAGAGCCTGCTTAGATCTGCTTTGGGCAGCTCTTCTCTACTTCGACCACTTTAACTATCAAAATTCAATCAGATTATGTGATTGCTTCATCGCACCTGATCCCTGGGGCTCAAGGTTCTAATGTATCTTCCCACACTTGATTAGAGTTAATATTGTACTCTTCTTGTATACTCTCCCAGGTGCTTGGTACAGTACTTTGAACTTCCTATGTGCTCAATAAATACCACTGATTTATTATAAAAAATCTCAAGAATCTTCTCCCATCACACCACCTTGGAACGGTGTGATGTCTGCTGTGCAGGGTGACTTAAAATATAGAGAAATTTGGGTTCAAATTGTATTCAGTTATTTTGACATTAACCTTTCTGGAGGTTCTAATGAATTAACCAGAGGAAAAAAGATTGAGAATAATAGAATTAGCAAAGAAAGAAGAGAGAGCAGGGGTCATGTTTATCTATTCTGTTGTCTTGTACTTTCCCAAGTACTTATTACAGTGCTCAGTACACAATAAATGCTGAAGATATACAACTGATTGATCCACTGATTTATAGAAGACCACTGTGAGGGAGATCAGGATTAGAGGAAGACACAAAAGAAAAAGATGGAAGAATGGAGGAGGGTAAATGAATATCCGCAGACTGGAAGGATAGAAAAATCTGCACTGAGCACCTCCCCAGGCCCCGTACAACTATACAGGACAAGAAAGTTAAGAGAAAGATGATAATGCACAAAGTGAAACTCTGATAGGTAAACTCAAGAAAATTCAAGATCTTCCTCATTGACCAATGCATCTGAGGTTTATTGCAAAAGTCAAGAATGAACTCAGGGGACTTTATAAGAAAACGAAGTACTCCTAACTGAAGGATGATAAACACCTGCTATGATTCATTTTTCTACTTTACAACATAGAAATAGAAATAACCACCCCCTACCTACCTTGTTTTTCTTATTACACTTAATCTCAAGATAATAAGAATACTTTAATGATTCTCTACAGGTTCCAGGATAAAAAAAATAATTAAATTATCTTGGGATTCAGTCTCCAAATGCCACCTAGAATTGTATATAGTACGTTAATTTTCAAGGACTCTCTCAGAATCCATAAAAACAATACTTGGGTAAGGTTTTTCTTTCCATTTGGTCATCTCAGACTTCTTCTGTCATGGTGGTCATGGTAATTGGTAGAGTGCCTGTGAATAGGATTAGTGGGATGCAACATTCTTTGGCTTGTGTTTATGTACTCCCATGTGTGATGTGTATTTGATCTAAATGAAACTAAGGACCTTCATTTCTTCTGAAAAATATGAAATTAATTCAACCTCTTTCAATCCAATTCTGACAAATTGTCACTGAAAATAATTTGATGCTTACCACCTACGGAGAGAGAAGAGACTAGGGTGTCTTAGGTCTTTAGCAAGCATCACGAGGTGATTATATGAGGAGATATTTATCAAGATTTCTGTTATGGATTTTACTTTAGGTCGTAGAAAATGAAGAATGTTATTTCCTTTATGGATTAATTGTTGGTGTATCTGTATGTTCTTCTGAACTCTTGTTTCATACAAACATTTGAGACTTAATTTACCGGTATTCTTCAAGGTCTACCTATGATTTCTGTGTTTTGGTAATGATGCACCAATACTTCTCTTACTGCTTCTGGCTCATTCACTGCTATGAACAGTGGATTAACCAACAATTATTTGGAAGTGTCAAGACTGAGATTCATCTGTTTTTCCTGATGGGAGGCTCCATCAGAGACTCAGTCATCAGTTTATCAAAGATGGAGGCAATCAGGCAAACAGAGGTAAGGGTAGGTGATAATAGGATTGAAAATGCAAGGAAAAAAGGAATTTGTATTTCAAAGCTAAGTTATAAAAAATGTATTTCATTTCAAATATTTTCCTGAATTTCAAACAGCACACTATTTTCAGCATTTCGGTATATTGATTTAGGATACTTTATTTCCACTCAGTTGCCTCAGTTGAACTACTTTGAAAAACATACCTCCAAACTTTCCTAAGCCAAATAAAATCCCTGTAATTCTGGCACAGTTAGTCAATTAAGCATAAAGTGGAATCTGCGGCCAGAGTGTAAGAATGGTAAGGGTTTAAAATCGTAAGGATTTGATTCCTTAGCATGCTTCAATCAACTGAGTGGGATTGTTCGGGTTTCTCTGTTTTGTTTTGTTTTGTTTTTTAATCATTCTAGTGATTCCATGTTGCTAAGACGTGTTCCATCTTCAGTTCTATTTTAGCAGATGACCCTTTTGAATTAAATGGCAAACAAGAATAGCTCCCATGTTCATTCTGTTAGGATCCAAAGACTCGAGCTACAGGTCATTTTCGTGCTTTTTCTGATCATCTATATTGTTACTGTGGTGGGGAACCTGGTCATTATACACATAATCATTTTAACTCCGGTTCTCTCCCCTCTTAATAGTTGTTGCCACTTCTGCCAGTCTGGAAGGACAGCAACTCCACTCTCCACTCGCAGCAGATGGAAGGCAAGATTCTAATGGCAGTTGGAAATGGTACTTTGGTAACAGAATTCATTCTCTTTGGATTCACTGATCACCAAAACTTACAAGACATCCTTTTTGGACTCTTTCTAGTCATCTACATGACCACCTTGATGGACAATCTTGGCATAATTATGTTAAATCGGGCCAGCCCCCAATTACACACCCTTATGTACTATTTCCTCAACCACTTGTCTCTCTGACATGTACTATTCATCGCTACTATTTCCTCAGCCACTTGTCTCTCTGACATGTACTATTCATCATCGGTCACTCCAAAGATACTGAAAAACTCCCTGCAGGGGAAGAGAACCATTTCTTTTGGGGGTTGTGCTGTTCAGTCAGCTTTAGCTGCAATCATTGGGACCAGCGAGTGCTTCTGACTAGCAGTGATGGTGTTTGATCGCTACTCTGCCATCTGCAGGCCCCTGATCTACCTGCTCATCATGTCCATCAAGGTGCATTTCCAGCTGGTCGTGGCTTCCTATTGAGGGAGCTTTGTCGATGCCATGGTTTTTGAAAGTTCAGTGTTCAGTTTGTCCTTTTGTAAGCCGAGTGAAATCAATCACTTCTGTGATTTCCCCCTTTTGCTGAACCTTTCCTGTTCCGACACCTAAGTGGCTCAAATCTTGAATCCTGTCATTACGACTTTCATTATTTTGGCCAAGATTCTCATCATAGCCATCTCCTATCCGTGTATTCTCTCTGCAATTCTGAGAATCCCCTCTACTGAGGAGAGACACAAGGCTTTCTCCACCTGTGCCTCTCATCTGACCACTGTCACACTGTTCTATAGGACTGCATTGTTTATTAATATGCAGCCAAACTCCAGGTACTCAATGGATCAGAAAAAAGTGGTGTCTGTGTTCTACATGGTTGTAATCCCCATGTTGAACCTTCTCATTTACAACCTGAGAAACAAGGATGTTAAAGAAGCTCTCAGAAGAAAATTGGTTCTTAAAAGATGTCCTGATTGATGCAATGAAGAAGTGTTTTGATCCTCACACAATTAAGGGAACTGAGGTTAGCTTTGGTACTCTAAGGCTTTGAAATCAATAATGCATAAGATTTTTCCCTTTGTATATGAGGAAGCTGGGTATAAATAATTCTTTTCAGGTGAGAATGGGATAAGAACTTCCCTCTGACTTTTTCAGAATCTCTCTTAATGCTGGGTCTGGTCTGGGATTATTACTGCTGCCGATTTCAGTGACCAACAAGCCAGCCAAGTGTGTTGGTACAGGATGTGTCTACCAACTCTTTGCATTATCTTCTCCCAAGCACTTCTGAGGCTCAGCTCTGGGATATCCAGAGACTTGACATACAAAGTGATCAAAGCAATCCCATTAACCCTTAAAGGAGCTTAGCTTGCTGTTTCTAATGCCATTATTCAGAAGCAGCATGGCCTAATGGATAGCACATGGGCCTGGGGGCCAGAGAATCTGACTTTTAATCTCAGCCACATGACCTGCTGTGTGACCTTACACAAATAACTTAACTTCTCTGTGCTATCTTCTGTAAAATGGGGATTCATTCATTCATTCATTCAATCATATTTATTGAGTGCTTACTGTGTGCAGAGCACTGTACTAAGCACTTGGAAAGTACAATTTGGCAACAGATAGAGACAATCCCTACCCAACAACAGGCTCACATTCTAGAAGGGGGAAACAGACAACAAAACAAAACAAGTAGATAGTCATCAATAGCATCAAAACAGATGAATAGAATTATAGATATATACACCTCATTAATAAAATGAATAGAATAATAAATATGTACAAATACACAAAAGTGTTGTGAGGAGGGGAAGGGGTAGAGCAGAAGGATGGATTAAGGGTGATGGGAATGGGAGGAGAAGCAAAGGAAAAGGGGGGTTCAGTCTGGGAAGGCATCTTGGAGGAGGTGAGCTCTCAGTAGGGCTTTGAAGGGGGGAAGAGAGCTAGTTGGGCAGATGTGAGGAGGGAGGGCATTCCAAGGCCAGAGGTAGGACACGGACCAGGCGTCGATGGAGGGATAGGTGAGAAAGAGGCACAGTAAGGAGGTTAGCGGCAGAGGAGTGGAGTGTGTGGGCTGGCTGTAGAAGGAGAAAAGGAAGGTGAGGTAGAAGGGAGCAAGGTGATGGAGAGACTTGAAACCAATAGTGAGGAGTTTTTGCTTCATGCAAAGGTTGATAGGCAACAGCTGGAGATTTTTGAGGAAGGGGGTGACATGCCCAGAGCGTTTCTGTAGAAAGATAACCCAGGCAATATCTGATCTCCCTCCTACTTAGTCAGTGAGCTCTACGTGAGACCTGTTTATCTTGTATATACCGCAGCACGTAGTACAGGTCTTGGCCCTATAAGTGCCAAACAAATACCACAGTGCTTATATGAACATCTGTAAGTGCTTGGTTCTATTATGTAAGCATTGAACAAATATCAGTTATTATTATGAAGGTCTTACTAGACACTGGAATAGTAAACACAGTACTACCCTTTACCCAGTCTCCACCAAACCCAAATGAACTGCCCTCATGACTGCAGCTGGGGTGATGGGGGAAGATTAGGTATAGAAGAACCAGAACAACCTTACATCTCAGACAAAGAATCCCAAATTTAGCCATCATTAAACTGATTCATTTAGATGACTTGAGTATTTCTAAGTGAACCTGTGGCCAGCATTTTTTTTCCCTGCAGCTCGTGCCCTGTGCTCTACTTTCTGTCTTCTTCTGAAATTACAGTACTCTGTTAGTGTATTGTCTCATTGTAATGGCATACTTTCAATTATATTTGTCATGCACTTTCTAGTGCCAAGATTGGGTCATTGCTAGTCTACATGTAGAGTAATATCCATAAGAATCTAGTAGGAGAGAGGCATTTAAGAGGAAAAGATTACTCTGATTCCTTTATCTAATCAATCAATCATTGGTATTTATTAAGTACTTACTGTGTGCAGAGCACTGTACTAAATGCCTGGGCGAGTAAAAGACAATAGAGTTGGTAGACACGATTCCTGCCCAAAACAAGCTCCAACTGTGGGGCTTGCTCACCCTTCCAATGTGCTTATGCAGCAGTGAGATGCTATCTATACAATCTATATCATATACTGTTTTACTGTTTTAATATAATTAAAACATCTAATTGTACTATAGTTTCATTGTTGTGATTTCAACCCAGATATACAACACTTAACTGCAACTGTGAAATATCTCATTTTTTATATATGGGAATTTTTCATCTATTATTTCTTTTTTCAAATGGTATTTAATGGTATTAAATGGTATTTTTTATTAAAGACTACTTTAATAGTGATTACCTGTACACCGCATCTTTTGAATGACTAAAAATATTTTTACTTCTACCCAACAAAATGCAAAAATACTCACTGAAGTCTAGATTATCAAGACCTTGTCTCCACCGTGGGTATCACTTTTGTATGGAATTTGCTATGTACCAGTACTCTACTATGTGCTGGGGTAGATACAAGTTAATCAGGATGGACACCAAACATGTTCCACATGGGGCTCATAGTCTTAACCCCCATTGTACAAATGAAGTAACTGAGCACAGAGAAGTTAGGTGTCTTGCCCAAGGTCACAAAGCAGACAAAGGGCAAAGTCAGGATTAAATCTCAGATCATTCTGATTCCCAGGTCCGTGCTCTAGCCACGAGAACAGGCTGCTCCACATCCATGCAGTCCAATTGATCAATACTTCACAGAATCGCTGAAGTCTGCCCTTTCCTCTCCATCCAAACTGTTACCACGTTAATCCAAGCACTTCTCCTACCCATCTTGATTACTACATCAGCCTCCTCATTGAACTCCTCGGATCCAGCCTCTCCCCATTCCAGTCCATACTTCACTCTGCTGTCCAGATCGTTTTTCTACAAAAATGCTCAGTCCAAGTTTCACCCCTGCCAAGAATCTCTAGCAGTTGCCCATCCATCTCGACATCAAAAAGAAGCTCTTTACCATAGGCTTGAAACCACTCAATCACAATACCCTTTCGTACCTCTCCTAGCTACTCTCCTCACACTTTACTCCTCTAATGCCAACCTATTTATTGAACCTCGGTCTCCCTCATTTTGCCGCTGACCTCTCGCCCACCTCCTGGCTTTGGCCTGGAAAGGCCACCCTCTTCGTATCCAACAGACAATTAATCTCCATGACTTCAAGCAATATTATAGTCACATCTCTTCAAAAAGAGCTTTCCAGTCTAAATGCTCATTTCCTATTCTCCCACTCCCTTCTGCGTTGTCCTGATTTCCACCCTTTATTCATTCCCACCCAGCCCCATAGCACATATGTACACATCTGTCATTTATTCATTTAAATGAATGTCTGTTTCCCCCTCTAGACAGTAATCTCACCGTGGGCAGGGAATGTGCCTATTATATTGTATAGCTGTACTCACCCAAGCACTTAGTAAAGTGTTCTGCACATAGTAAGTGCTCAATAAATATGATTTATTGATGAACTGAAGCAGAGCACTGTACTAAGTCCTTGAGAGAAAACAATAGAACAGGGGTTGGTAGACATGTTCCTTGCCCACAAGGAGCTTACAGATTACAGGAGGAGTTTTTACAGTCCAGGAATCATCTAGCCTCCATGCTGAGCTACAGAGGAGATTAATGGCCTAGTGTTTTTCTCAACAGCCAACCTCAAGTGGAAAGAAAGAGCCTCTTCTGGCCCTGGAGGCTTTAATAAGTGCTCTACCATCTACTGCCTCGTTTACTTCAATCTGCTCTGGACAGTTTCACCCTACTTGGTCCACTTTAACTATCAAAATTCAATCAGATTATGTGATTGTTTCATCACACCTGATACCTGATTTATAATAATTACTGTATTTATTATCTGACCTTTGACTGTGTGGATCACTAGAAACCCTGGAGAACATTAAGGAAAATGGGGATGCTGGATCATTTAATTGCATTAATATGGAACCTGTAATCCATACAGCAGGCTACAATAAGAACAAAATAAGGAGTAAAAGATTGGTTTCCCATTAGTAAGGGTGTAAGACAAGGATGTATCTTATCACCGTATCTGTTCATCTTCTATACCAAATACATAATGAGAGTAGCTGGGCTGGATGAAGATGAATGGAGAGAAAAGATTGGAGGAAGGAATATAAACCACCTTTGTTATGCTGCTGTTACTACCCTACTAGCAGAAAGTGATGAAGTTTTCAAGGCCTTATTATTATAAGTTAAGGAACAGAGCAAAATGATGAACCTATACTTGAATTTCAAAAAAACAAAGATCATGACAACTGGAAGTTTTAATATATTTGTACTGGATGCAGAGAAGATTGAAATAGTTGACGATATTTCTCTCCTGGGATCGGTAATCAATAATAAAGACATGCTATGAAGAGCCTGGAAAAAGTCACAAAATGGGCTGGTGGAACAATTGCCACGAAAATACAAATTGTTAATTTTATGGAGTTTCCAATGACAATGTAAGGATCCAAAAGCTGGACAGTGAAAAAACAGGATAAAGAGAGCATCAATAATGTTGAAAAGGGTGCTGGAGAAGGCTTTTGTGAATACCATGGACTGTCCAAAAAGCAAACAAATGGATTTTGGAGCAAATTAAGCCAAAATGGCTCAACTTAGATTAGCATATTTTGGAAAAGTAATCAGGAGGACTACTTCTCTGGAGAAGACACTAATAATGATAGTAATAATAATGATAATGGCATTTATTAAGTGCTTACTATGTGCAAAGCACTGTTCTAAGCGCTAGGGAGGTTACAAGGTGATCGGGTTGTCTCACGGGGGGCTCACAGTTTTCATCCCCATTTTACAGATGAGGGAACTGAGGCCCAGAGAAGTTAAGTGACTTGCCCGAAGTCACACAGCTGACAACTGGTGGAGCTGGGATTTGAACCCATGACCTCTGACTCAAAAACCCGGGCTCTTTCTACTGAGCCACGCTTCTTCTCTAGGAACAGTCCAGGGAAAATGTGGAAGAGGCAGACTAGCAGCTAGATGGATAGAGACCATAACAGCAATAATGGAATAATGGTTAGAAAGGTTTCAGATTAAGAGAGAAGTCAAGACGTTCTGGAGGAAATATATCCATAGAGTTGTTATGAATTGGTAATAACTAGATGACACTTGATGATGATATCACTATGTGTCAGGCACTGTACTAAGCGCTGGGTTGGATTCAGGAAAATCAGGTTGGACACAGTCTGTGCCCCATGTGGGGTTCACAGTTTCAATCCCCATTTTACAGATGAGGGAACTGAAGCACAGAGAAACAAGTGACTTGTCCAAGATCACACAGCAGACAATGGAGGAGCTGGGATTAGAACCTATGATAGTCTGATTCTCAGGCCCAGGCTCTATCCACTATGCCATGCTTCTTCTCATTGTTCTTACATAACTACACACACTTCTTCATAGCGAATATTGTACTATTCTTTTGTTCTCTCCTAAGTGCTTAGTACAACACTTTGAGCTTCATAGGTGCTCAAGAAATACTATTGATATACTATAACAATCTCCAAACACTTCTCTCACCCCATTTTTGAAGGATTTGATGTCTGCTCTGTAGGATGGCTTAAAATATAGAGAAAAGTGGGTTCAAATGGTAATTAGTCGGTATTTCATTCAGTTAGGCAAATATTCTGACATTGATCTTTTTGGAAGTTCTAATGAATTAACGAGAGGAATTGAGACTGAGTATAATAGAATGGGCCAAGAGAGAAGGGACAGCAGGGGTCATGTCTATGTACTCGATTCTACTGTACTTTCCCAAGCACTTACTACAGTGCTCAGTACACAGTAAATGTTCAAGACATGCAACGGATTGATTGATTGACTGACTTATAGAAGACCACTGTGAGTGGGATCAGGATTAGAGGAAGACCCAAGAGAAAAAGTAAGATGGAAGAATGGAGAAGGGTAAATGGCTACCTAGAGTGGAAGTATAGAAAAATCTGCCTCTCAGGACCATACAGGACAAGAGAGCTAAGATAAAGATGATTATGCACAGAGTAAAACTCTGATAGGTAAACTCAAAATAATTCAAGGTCTGCCTCCCGGACCAATGTAGCTGAGGTTTATTGCAAAAGTCATGAATGAATTTAGGGGACTTTGGGAGAAAACGAAATACTCCCAGCTAAGGCATGATAAACTCCTTCTCTGATTCAGTTTTACAACTTCACAGCATAGAAATAGCAATATCTACCCGCTACCTACCTCTTGTTTTTCTTATTACACTTAATCCCAAGATAATAAGAACACTTTAATGATTCTCTGTGGTTTCCAGGTTAAAAAAAAGTATCAAGTTATCTAGTAATCAAGTTCCCAAATGCCACCTAGTATTTAATTCTCAAGGACTTTCTCAGAATCCATAAAAAAAAATGCTTTCATGTTTGGGTAAGGTTTTCCTTTCCTTTTGGTCATCTCAGACTTCTTCTTTCATGGTGGTCAGGGGAATGGGTAGGGTGCTTGAGACTAGGATTAGTGGAGTGCAAGATTCAGTGGCTTGTGGTTTAGGTACTCCCAGCTGTGATGTGTATTTGATCTAAATGAATCTTGGGACCTTTCTTCTGAAAAATGTGAAATTAATTCATTCAACCCCTTTCCGTCTAATTCTGACCCGTATCACTGAAAATCTGATCATCTATATTGTTACTGTGGTGGAGAACCTGGTTATTACACTTTCAATTGTTTTGACTCCAGGTTCTCTCCCCTTTTTTAAATAGTCATCACTGTGCTACCAGTCTGGAAGGACAGCAACTCCACTCTCCACTTACAGCAGATGAAAGACAAGACACTAATGGTGGCTGGAAATGGCACTTTGGTAACAGAATTCATTATCTTTTGATTCACTGATGACCAAAACTTACAAGCTATCCTTTTTGATCTGCATGATCACCTTGATGGGTAACCTTGGTATAATTATGTTAATTCAGGCCAGCCCCCAATTACACACCTCTATGTACTATTTCCTCGGCCACTTGTCTCTCTCTGACATGTGCTATTCGTCGTGGGCCACTCCAAAATACTGGAGAACCTCCTGCAGGGGAAGAGAACCATTTCTTTTGGGGTTTGTGCTGTTCAGTTTGCTGTGACTGTAACCTTTGGGACCAACGAGTGCTTTTTACTAGCAGTGATGGCGTTTTACCACTACTCTGCCATCTGCAGGCCTCTGCTCTACCCGTTCATCATGGCCAACAAGGTGTGTCCAGCTGGTCGTGGCTTTCTATGTAGGCAGCTGTGTCAATGCTGTGATTTTCGAAAGTTCATTGTTTAGTTTGTTCTTCTGTGGGCCGAATGAAATCGGTCACTTCTCTTGTGATTTGCCTCCTTTGCTGGAGCTTGCCTGTTCCAACCCCGAGTGGCTCAAATCTTGAATTCTTTCACTTTGATTCTCATCATTTCAGTCACGATTCTCATCTCTTACCTGTGTATCCTCTCTGCAATTCTGAGAATCCCCTCCACTGAGGGGAGACAAAAGACTTTCTCCACCTGTTCTTCTCATCTGATCGCCATCATGTTGTTCTATGGGACTCTGCAGCCAAACTCCAGGTACTCAATGGATCAGAAGAAAGTGGTGCCTGTGTTCTACATTGTGGTGATCCCCATACTGTACCTCCTTATTTACAGCCTGAGGACTAAGGATGTGAAGGAAGCTTTAAGAAGATTATTTGGTTCTTAAAAGATATCCTGGCTGATTGATTCAATGAACAAGAAGCTTTTTTGATCCTCACACAATTGAGGGAACTGAGGTTAGTTGTGGTACCCTAAGGCTTTAAAATTGGTTTTGGGGTAGAATCTTCCCTTTTTGTGTGAGGCAATTGGGTATAAATGATTCTTTCCAGCTGAGGTGGGGATAAGACTTTCCCTCTAACCCTCTCTTATTATTGGGCCTGGTCTGGGATTATTACTGCTGCTGCTTTCACCAAACAGCAAGCCAGGGAGGGATATGGGCAAGGGAAGAAACATGGCATGGTGGATAGTGCCTGGCCCTGGGAGTCAGAAGGTCATGGGTTAGTACAATGTTAGTACAATCATTCATCCTATCCCGAATGAATTACTGCATCAGCCTACTTTCCAACCTTCCATCCTCCTGTCTCTCACCACTTCAGTGTATACTTCACTCTGCTGCCCAGATTATCTTTCTATAGAAACGTTCTGGACCTGTCACCCCTCCTCAAAAATCTCCAGTGGTTACCCATCAACCCCCATATCAAATAACAACTCTTCACTATTGCTTTAAAGCTCTCCATCACCTTGGCTCTTCTTAGCTCACCTCTCTTCTCTGCTTCTACAGCCCAACCCACACACTCTGCTCCTCTGATGTCTTGATCTCTCTTGAGTCACTGTCGACCCCTGGTCCACCTCCTACCTCTGGCCTGGAATGCCCTTGCTCATCAAATCCGCCAATCACTCCTACCTCCCTCCAAAGCCCTACTGAAGGCTCACCTCCTCCAAGAGGCCTTCCCAGACTAAGCCCCACTTTTCTTCAGCTCTCCCTCCATTCCATGTCACCTCGACATGCTCCCTTTGCTCTTATCCACCTCCTCATCCCTCAGCACTTACATATGTACATATATATCTATAATTCTATTAATTTATTCATATTGCTGCCCATTTACTTGTTTTGATGTAAACCCTCTCTCCCTCTACCTACCCTCCTGCGTGGCTCAGTGGAAAGAGCCCGGGCTTGGGAGTCAGAGGTCGTAGGTTCTAATCCCAATCCTCCATTTATCAGCTGTGTGACTTTGGGCAGTCACTTCACTTCTCTGTGCCTCCAGTCCCTCGTCTGTAAAATGGGGATTAAGACTGTGAGCTCCACGTGGGACAACCTGATTATATTATATCTACCCCAGCGCTTTGAACAGTGTTTGGCACCAATGCTATTAGAGAAGTGACATGGTGTAGTGGATAGAGCATGGGCCTGGGAGTCGAAAGGTCATGTGTTCTAATCCCAGTTCACCCATATGTCTGCTGGGTGACCTTGGGCAAGTAACGTCTCTTCTCTGGGCTTCAGTGACCTTATCTGGCAAATAGGGATTGAGAATGTGAGCCTCATGTGGGACAGGGACTGTATCTAACCTGATTTTCTTGTATGTACCCAGCATATAGTACAGTGTCTGGCACATAGTAAGCGCTTAATGAATACCATGATTATTATTATTATGTACATATATATCTATAATTACATTTATTTATATTGAGCCTGTTTGCTTGTTGTGATGTCTGTCTCCTCCCTAATAGTCTGTAAGCCCACTGTGGGCAGGGATTGTCTCTATTGCTGAATTATATTTTCTGAGACCTTTGTACAGTGCTCTGCACACAGTAAGCACTCAATAAATACGATTGAATTGAATAAATGGGTTTAATATCCAGCTCTTTCAGTTGTCTGCTGTGAGCCCCATGTGGGACTTGATTATCTAGTATCTACCCCAGCACTTAGTACAGTGCTTGGCACATAATAAATGTCACAATTATTATATAGAGGTCTTAACTACCACTGGAAGATTAAATACAGTATCTCCCCTTCTCCAATCTCCACCAAACCCAAATGAATAGACCTCATGACTCCAGCTGGGGTGATGGGAAAGATTAGTTATAGAAGCCCACATCCCAGACCAAAAGCCGCAAATTTAGCCCAGTCATTAAACTGATTCATTTAGATGACTTGAGTAGGTATAAATGAATCTGTGGCCAGTATTTTTTTGCCTGCAGCATGTTCCTTGTGCTCTACTCTGTGCCTTCTTCACAATTTGCTAAATCCTGCTAGCATATTGTACTGTTGGAACAGCATAGTTTTAATAATATTTATCATGTACTTTCTAGTGCCAAGATTGGGTCATTTGCTTGCCTACAGGTAAAGTAATATCCATAAGAATTTAGAAGGAGAGAGGCTTTTAGGAGGAAAAGATGATCCTGATGCCTTTGTCCAATCAGTCAGTGGTATTTATTAATAATAATAATATTAATAACTGTGGCATTTGTTAAGCACTTACTGTGTGTCAGGCACTATATTAAGTCCTGGGGTGGATACAAGAAAATAGGGTGAGACGCAGTCCCTGTCCCAACTGGGGCTCATAGTCTTAATCGCCATTTTACATATGAGGTAACTGAGGCCTAGAGAAGTGAAGTGACTTGACCAAGGTCACAAAGCAGACAAGTGATGGAGCCAGGATTAGAACCTTTTGACTCCCAGGCCAGTGGTCTATCCACTACATCAGCACTGTCCTAGATGCTTTGGTGAGTAAAATACAAAAGAGTTGGTAGACACAATCCCTGCCCCAAACCAGATCCAACTGTGTGGCTTGCCCACCTTTCCAATATGCTTATAGTGTGGTGAGACACTAGTTAAGCAATCTGAATTGTATCATAATTAAAACATCTAATTGTACTATATCTTCACTGTTGTGATTTCCCCCAAATTTACACCATTTTCCTTGCACTGTTACAACTGTGAAACATCTCCTTTTCATTAATAGTATTTTTTCATCTACTTTTAGGTTTTTAAAATGGTATTTAATGGTATTAAATCATATTTGTTATTAAAGATACTCAGTGATTATTTGTATAGCATGCACTTGGAATGATTGAAAATATTTTTCCCTCTATTCAACAAAATGCAAAAAAATTCAGTAATCAAGATCTTGCCTCCACCATGGGTATTACTTTTTCTTTTCCTTTTTTTAGTATTTGTTAATCAGGATGGACATAGTCAATGTCCGTCATGAGTCTCACAGTCTGAATCCCCATTTGACAGGTGAGGTAATTGAGGCTCAGATACGTTTAGTGACTTTCCCAAGATCACAAAGCAGGCAAGTGGCCTAACCAGAATTAGAACCCAGGTCCTTCTGACTCCCAAGTCCTGTTTACCATGTCTGTGTTCTAGCCACTGGTCGATGCTGCTCCAAGAGATTTTTTCATTACAGAAATGCTACACTCCTAGTTGAAGAAAACTTTCACTGTAACAGAAGTTGGCAAGAATGAAACCATTTTACTAACACACAGATGCAAGTATGCACGCAAACACAAGAACACATTTATACACATGTGGGAGAGGATGGCTTTTAGATTATCAGTGGAGTGACTGGATCATGTTTGGGTTTGAAAAAGATTCATATTCCTATGGATTAATATTTGCATGCAGACAAAACCTACAGAGAACAGTGATTTTTCACTTTTTTAAGCAATAAAACAATGTCACAGTCTAGACACTAAATGATAAACAGATAGAGAATTTGGAGAGGGCCTGGAAATACCAAGGCTATAATATTAACTTCGTTTTTTGGAATTTTGAGCTTTTGATAAAGCTGGAAATGATGTCTGCATGAATAAAATATGGAGATGATGTCTTTTTGTATCCCCATCCTTAATTAATTAATTAATCATTAAGCAATCCAGCAATGGTATTTATTGGACACTTGCTGTGTGCAGAGTGCTGTATCAAGTGCTTGGGAGCATACAATACAATAGAATTGGCAACCCCCATCCCTATTCTGAAGAAGCTTCGAAGACCTTGATTATCCCTCTTACAGTCAAACAGCTGGCAGTAGAGATCTTGTCTAATTTACACCTGTGTATTCTTTCTCAGCACTAAGTACATTAAGTGAGAAGCACCACTGCTTAGTAGATAGATAAGGCCTTGGGAGTCAGAAGGACATGGTTTATAATCCCAGCTCGGCCACTTGTCTGCTCTGTGACCTTGGGCAAGTCACTTCACTTCTCTGGGCCTCGGTTACCTCATCTGTAAAATGGGCATTAAAACTACGAGCCCGATGTGGGACAGGGACTGTGTCCAAGTAGATTTACTTGTAAACTCCCAGCACTTTGTACAGTGCCTGGGATAGACTGTAACCTCGTTGTGGGCAGAGGGAACATAATAATAATAATGGTATTTGTTAAGCACTTACTATGTGCCAGGCACTGTAGTAAGCCCTGGGGTGGATATAAGAAAATCAGGTTGGTTACAGTCCCTGTCCCACGTGGGGCTCACAGGCTCAATCTCTAGTTTACAGATTATGTAATGGAGGCCCAGAGAAGTAAAGTGACTTGACCAAGGTCACACAACAGACAAGTGGCAGAGCCGGGATTAGAATCCACATCCTTCTGACTCCCAGGCCTGTGCTCTAAACACTATTTCATGCTGCTTCTCTTTGTCTATCATGCCTATCTATTCTGCAGTACTGTACTCTCTCAAGCACTTAGTATAGTGTTCTATACACAATAAGTGCTCAATAAATGTTATTACTTGTTACAGTAGTTTGCACACACTTAAGAACTTAATAAGGATCATTACTACTACTATTAGTTCTGAAAGGAGGATGACTGAGGCAAGTCTGGGGCAGAGGTAAGGTCCATTAATCCATCAATGATATTTATTGAACTCTTACTGTGTGCAGAGCACTGTTCTAAGTGCTTGGGAGAATACAGTACAATAGAATTAGCAGACATATTCCTTGACCATATTGAGCTTATGGTCTGGAGAGGGAGATTAAGTGTTGACATAAAGAGGAGAGTAGAGCCCAAAAGGTATGGTTCACATATAGGATATCTGGCACTTACCTAGGGCTATAAGTGTGTCTCAGGTACAGAATGGCCATTTAAGTCAGTACCAAAATTTTTCCATCTGAAAAGTAGTTAGATTCACTTCCTGTTACATTTCCAACTGGTAGTGAACATACGTCCAGAACATAACTGCTAAATAATTTAAAATGCCCCTTCGACTCTCCCAGTGGCAATTCTGCCCTGAGAATCCTAAGGTGTAAGAGGGTGGGAAGACCAACTTCCAAGGGAAGAAGAGGGAGGAGCAGACACACATAACCAATGTGACTTGTAGAAGTTGGAGTCCTAGAGGCAGGACTAGTAGCTCCTGGTTCCAAAAGTGCCTCTGTCTAATTGGCACAGCCACAGAGACCAAGTAGTGACTTTGTATAAAGCAGAGGCCAAAATGATCTCTTGTACTGGAAAATGATCTCCCTAGTACATCTTTACCTTGTGTGGAAGGGACAGAAATCTGATTTTCCACAGGCTACCATTCCTTTAGAACTAGATTTAAAAACTGCTTTCCAACAAATGTCATAGTTTAACTCAGCCCCCAGGAGCACAATTGATAAACGCCATCTACTATTCTGTTTACTTGAGTAACAAGGCCTTTATTTTAAGAGTAATTGCAAGGAGTTGAAATGACACCCAGATATTTCCACAATATGAGAAAATAACCTCTATGCAATTATTTAGTGTTGAAGCGTTCACTTTAGTAACCCATATGGGCCTGGATTAGACAGGGATGCAACAAGGATTTTGTCTCCACGTGCTGCTCAATGAATGTAAGCACAGCCACAGCATATATTCCACTCAAACATCAACTGCACCAAGAGTTACCGATCAGAAGGAAGATATTGGGTGTGCGCAGTTGGACAACTTCATACTTTTTCCCTTTTGTTCAATTTTTCCTTGAAAATGCTATTTTTCCCCATTTATTGGATTTGAAATGTTTTCACTTCGCAGAATAAGTAATAATGGAAAAGTCAAACATGGGTACAAGCCACTGAGTGGGTGGATAAGAACACAGCATCTGCGGTATCTTAGAACTTTAAGAGAGCTGGTGAGGTAATTTAGTTCATTCCTCCATCTCCAAAGACAACTTACAATCAAAAAAAATTTGAAAGATCTGAAACAAAACTGGCAGAACAGAAAGTTTAACCTCTCACCTCAGTTAATAAGGGCAAATTAGCCCTATGGACTTTAAAATTACAGACTCAGAAGTATTGAGCAACCCTATTTTATTCTTGGCAAAAGAAGTAGAGAGATTGTGTAGAAAAAGGAGGGCAGTGAAGGGCATGGTTTTCTACAGTATACTTCCTTGTAGTCAGCTGTCACAGTCTTTGCCTTCTAGGGAAGGGCAAAGCCAGAGGAAATTTAGGAAATGAGTGAAGATCTTTATATGCAAATAGGTGATCCACTGAGGGTACAAGGATAAAGACTAATCAAACTATCTATAATAGGCTCCTGATAAAATTTCTCTCTTGACAGGGGGGGCTCAGCCACTAAACCCTGGGTTTTATCTGGTATAATTAAATTCATTCATTCAATTTTATTTAGTGAGTGTTTACTTTGTGCAGAGCACTGAACTAAGCACCTGGGAGAGTACAGTATGATAGTAGACACATTCCCTGTCCACAATGAACTAAGAGTCTATCAGAGTTCCTGGGACTGTAAAATCTCAACCCCTTCTCAAATTGGGAAGCAGTATGGCCTAGTGGATAAATTGCAGATCAGGGAGCCAGGGAACCTGGGTTCTAATCCTGGTTCTGCCATTTGCTTGCCCTAATACCTTGGGCAAGTCACTTAAATCATCTATGCTTCAGTTCCCTCAACTGTAAAATTGGGATTCAATACCTGGTCTCCCTCCCACTTGCCTCTGAGCCCCTTGTGAGTCAAGGACTGAATTTGACCTAATTAATTTATATCAATCCCAGGGTTTAGAACAGTGTTTGCCACATAGTAAGCACTTAACAAATACCATTAAAAAATTAAATCGGGAAAAAAACCATTTACTGTCATGGATCTGAGTAGAATGTGAATGTGACTGAAAATGCCTAGTGTATATATACTAGATTATGAACATCTTGAGCAAGAAGCATGGCCTAGTGGAAAGAGCAGTGGTCTTGGAGTCAGCGAACCTGGGTTCTACTCCTGGCTTTTCCAGTTGCCTGCTTTCTGACATTGGACAAATCACTTCACTTCTCTGTGCTTCAGTTTCCTCATCTGCCAACTAGGCATTCAATACTTGTTCTCCTTCTTACTTAGGCTGCGATCTCCATGTGGGACAGGGACTATGTTTGACCAGACTATCCTGTGTTTGTCTACTTCACCACTTAGTACTCTTCGTGACACATTGTAAGCATTCAACAAATACCACAGTTATCATTGTTAGTGAGGGCGGAAACTGGGTCCACCCACTCTATTGTACTTTCTCAAGTGTTTAGTATAATACTCTGCGCAGAGTAAATGCTCAATAAATACTGTTGCTCAATTGATTAATTGGATGAAGTGTGGTAAGCTCATCTGGGATATTACGTGGGATCAAGCAATAAGCTAAGGGGCTTGAAGCTACCAGGTCCCCACTCCCTGGATCCTCTCCTCAGAGCGCGCCATAGACTCCCGGGACTCCGTTCCCGAGAGGCCCGCCCGCCATCGCACCGCGTGGCCCCCGCTGGTCCCGGAAGGATCCTCTCCTCAGAACGCTACCATAGACGCCCGGGACTCCGTTCCCGAGAGGCCCGCCCGCCCGCCATCACACCGCGTGGCCTTGCTACTCCCAGAAGGATCCTCTCCTCTGAGCGCCGCCATAAACGCCCGGGATTCCGTTCCCGAGAGGCCCGCCTGCCATCACACCGCGTGGCCCCCGCTGCTCCCGGAAGGCTCCCCTCCTCAGAGCGCCCCCATAAACACCCCCTGCTTCCACCCCACCCCCAACTTAAGCGACTTCCTTACAGTGCCCCCCATCCTCCCCCCCCCTTCCCGGTCCGTTCCTGACTTACTCTCCCCCCGACCCAACCCCGGAGAAAAGGCCCTTGTTATCACCAAGTTACATTAACGACAACCTCATTCTCACCTACTCAGCCCTCCCATGCTAGTTGGCTGTTCGCTCCTCTCCCCACGTATCTCTGCTCCCTGACCCCCCTTAGCAGGTCCACCCTACTCCAGCACATAATAGTTTGTATCTGCTCTCTGTGACATCATTATCCGCCAATTTTATAATTGCCATAGCATATTAATTGTTTAACTACACCCTGTGATGCCATCGCCTTCTTATATCATTGCTACTGTTTAATTGCTTCTGCATCTCTATTGTTAACCTCCCGCTGTACTGTCACTCGCTGACTCACCATGAACTTTCAATTCCCTTGCTCCCAACTGCCATTCCCGTTCCTCACCTTCCCCTTCCCCTCACCCACCCAGGTTTTTCCCTCCCTCTCCCCTACCTAGGATCCCTCTGTACCAGCGCAGGTCCTCCGCTCCTCCCTCCCAGCCCCCTCACTCCCCTCCACCCCGCCCCCACCCCATCCCAGTTCTCCGTTCCCATTGCCACCCCTCTTCCCACTCTCCCCGCCCAGGCCCCCGCCAACTCGTCCCAATCCAAATCCTCCCCACCCCTCGCACCCTTCCCCCCCGCTCCCTCGACAGATGCTGTCAAGTGTGGCCTCTGGAACCCCCTCTCTGTTTTAAGCAAGATCCCTTTCATCCTGGACCTATTCCTTTCCAGCTCTCTACTCCTCCTCGCCCTAACTGAAACATGGCTGTTTCCGGACGACATGGTCTCTTCTGCTGCTCTCTCCAGTGGAGGCCTTTTCTTCTCCCACTCCTTCAGACTCACCGGAAAAGGAGGAGGTGTCGGTTTCCTTCTCGCCCCCCAATGTCGCTTTCGCACTATCCTCCCTCCCCCTTACTTTTCCTTCCCTTCCTTTGAAGCCCACATTATTCGCCTCTACCACCCCCTCCAGATTCTTGTAGCCGTCATCTACCGCTCTCCCGGCCCCACCTCCAACTTCTTTAACGACTTTGACCCCTTCGTCACCTTCCTTCTCTCCTTCTCCATGCCCACTCTGATCCTCGGAGACTTCAACATCCACATGGATATCCCTGATGACTCCTCTGCCACCCGCCTTCTATCTCTCCTCGGCGCTGCCAACCTCTTCCTCCACCCCACCTCACCCACTCACCAACTTGGTCATACCCTCGACCTCATCATCTCCTATCTCTGCACTGTGTCCACCCTCACCAACTCTGAAATCCCTCTCTCTGATCATAATCTTCTCACCTGCCTCCAGACTCACACTCCTTTCCCCTGTAAATCCATATTACTCCCTCACAGAGATCTCCGCTCTCTTGACCCCATCCATCTTTCTGAGTGCCTCACACCCCACCTCGCCTCCCTCTCCTCTCCACCCGGTCTTGATGATCAGATTACTGCTCTCAACTCTACCCTTTCTACTCAGCTATACTCACTCGCTCCCCTTTCCCTTTGCAGCTCTTGTACCACTAACCCACAGCCCTGGATCACTGCCACTGTCTGCCTCCTTCTCTCTTATGCTCTAGCCGCCGAACGCTGCTGGCGAAAGTCTAAACACCATGCCAACCTCGTTCACTTCAAGTTTATCCTTTCCTGCCTTAACTCAGCCCTCTCCTCTGCCAGACAAAACTATTTCTACTCCCTTATTGACACCCATGCCCATCACCCCCGCCAGCTCTTCCGTACATTCAACTCCCTTCTCAGACCCCCGGTTCCTCCCCCTCCTCCTTACCTCACCCCCAACGATCTGGCCTAATACTTCATTAACAAAATTAAATCCATCAGGTCCGACCTCCTCAAAGTCACTTCCCCCTCGTCTCCAACCCCCCGGCTCTCAACGCTCTCTGCTACTCTCCCATCCTCCCCAGCATTATCCTCAAAGGAGCTCTCCACCCTGCTCTCAAGTGCTACTCCGGCCATCTGTGCTTCTGACCCCATTGCCTCACATCTCATGAAATCTCTCGCTCCATCCCTTCTCCCCTCCTTAACTACCATCTTCAACCGCTCACTCTCCACTGGTTCCTTCCCCTCTGCCATCAAAGATGCCCATGTCTCTCCCATCCTAAAAAAACCCTCTCTTGACCCCACCTCATCTTCTAGTTATCGCCCCATATCCCTCCTACCATTCCTTTCCAAACTCCTTGAACGAGTTGTCTACACGCGCTGCCTCGAATTCCTCAGCACCAACGGTCTCCTCGACCCCCTCCAGCCTGGCTTCGGTCCCCTACATTCCACGGAAACTGCCCTCTCAAAGGTCACCAATGACCCCCTGCTTGCCACATCCAACGGTTCTTACTCCATCCTAATCCTTCTTGACCTCTCAGCTGCCTAAGATACTGTGGACCACCCCCTTCTCCTCAACACGCTATCCGACCTTGGCTTCACAGACTCTGTCCTCTCCTGGTTCTCCTCTTATCTCTGCAGTCGTTCATTCTCAGTGTCTTTTGCAGGCTCCTCCTCCCCCTCCCATCTCCTTACTGTGGGGGTTCCCCAAGGTTCAGTGCTTGGTCCCCTTCTGTTCTCGATCTACACGCACTCCCTTGGTGACCTCATTCGCTCCCACGGCTTCAACTATCATCTTACGCTGATGACACCCAGATCTACATCTCTGCCCCTGCTCTCTCCCCCTCTCTCTAGGCTAGCATCCCCTCCTGCCTTCAGGACATCTCCATCTGGATGTTTGCCTGCCACCTAAAACTCAACATGTCCAAGACTGAACTCCTTGTCTTCCTTCCCAAACCCTGCCCTCTCCCTGACTTTCCCATCTCTGTTGATGGCACTACCATCCTTCCCGTCTCACAAGCCCGCAACCTTGGTGTCATCCTCGACACCGCTCTCTCATTCACCCCGCACATCCAAGCTGTCACAAAAACCTGCCGGTCTCAGCTCCACAACATTGCCAAGATCTGCCTTTTCCTCTCCATCCATACCGCTACCCTGCTCGTCCAAGCTCTCATCCTATCTCGTCTGGACTACTGCATCAGCCTTTTCTCTGATCTCCCATCCTCGTGTCTCTCCCCACTTCAATCCATACTTCATGCTGCTGCCCAGATTGTCTTTGTCCAGAAACGCTCCTGGCACGTTACTCCCCTCCTCAAGAATCTCCAGTGGCTACCAATCAATCTGCGCATCAGGCAGAAACTCCTTGCCCTGGGTTTCAAGGCTCTCCATCACCTCGCCCCCTCCTACCTCACCTCCCTTCTCTCCTTCTACAGCCCACCCTGTGCCCTCCGCTCCTCTGCCGCTAATCTCCTCGCTGTGCCTCTTTCTTGCCTGTGCCGACATCGACCCCTGGCCTACGTCATCCCCCGGGCCTGGAATGCCCTCCCTCTGCCCATCCGCCAAGCTAGCTCTCTTCCTCCCTTCAAGGCCCTACTGAGAGCTCACCTCCTCCAGGAGGCCTTCCCAGACTGAGCCCCTTCGTTCCTCTCCCCCTCGTCCCCCCTCCATCCCCCCATCTTACCTCCTTCCCTTCCCCACAGCACCTGTATATATGTATATATGTTTGTACATATTTATTACTCCATTTATTTATTTATTTTACTTGTACATATCTATTCTATTTATTTCATTTTGTTAGTATGTTTGGTTTTGTTCTCTGTCTCCCCCTTTTAGACTGTGAGCCCACTGTTGGGTAGGGACTGTCTCTATATGTTGCCGATTTGTACTTCCCAAGAGCTTAGTACAGTGCTCTGCACACAGTAAGCACTCAATAAATACGATTGATTGATTGATTGATTTAATGACAGATTATTTATCCTTTATTATTATTTTTTTGAGAACAATATTCTGTTTTCATGCACTCATTGGATTTCTTTTTTTGCTTTTCTATCTCTTTTATATATAACTGACTTCCTCTTTTATCCTACACTATTAGATAATCAGAATGGCATAACTTGGTATCCTCAATCCCATTCATGTTTAGACTGGTTTTCATTTCCAACAACATAACAGAAAGAGTCAGAATGCATTCCATTTTACTGCAGGCCTATTTTCGATTTAGAAAATTAAGATTCATTTCCTTGGAACAACCCTAATGCACAGCAAGGACTTTTTAAATCTGTTAACTCCTTAAGGGCCAGAACCATATCCCCTAATTCTATTGTACTATACACTTCCAGGCACTTAATACAGTGCCCAGCACAGAGTAGGTGCTCAATAAATGCAAATGATTGCTTGACTGATTACAAGCTGCACTCTTAGGTGCTCATTTGTTCTCATTTCTAGATGCTCATTCTAGCAGATCCTAGCTAGGGATATCGCTCTCAATGCTGAAATAAATGACTGACAGGGAGCATACTGCTAATTCTGTTGTATTGTGCTCTCCCAAGTACTTAATACAGTGCTCTGCACATAGTTTCTACCCCAGTACACATAGTAAGCGCTCAATAAATACAAAATTGATTGATTGAATGGTGACTGCATCAATGGACACTTTCCAGTCAGGGGACCTGCGATCTAATTCCAGCTCTGTCACCTGCCTGCTATGTGACCTTGGGCAAATCACTTAACTTCTCAGGGCCTCAGTTCCCTCAACTGTCAAATAGAGATGAAATACCTGTTTTCCCTCCTTCTTAGATCTTAGATTGTGAGCTTTATGGGAGATAGGGACTGTGTCTGACCTGATTAAATTGTATCTACCCCAGTGCTTAGCACAGTGCTTGGCACATAGGAAGTCCTTAAGAAGAACCACAGTTCATTATTATTATTGCTCTTATTTTGACTACAATCTGTAACTTATTTTTTCTTCAATTTCCAGGATATGAAAGTCCCAGAAATGGAGGAGAGAAACTGCAACATGGCATCCCAGTTCATTCTCTTGGGATTAACAGACCAGCCAGAACTGAAGCTCGTTGTGTTTCTGATGTTTCTCCAAATCTATATGAGCAGTCCCCAGCTTCATATCCCCATGTACTTTTTCCTCAGGAACTTGTCTCTCTTAGATGCGGTCTATTCCTCTGGCATTGTCTCCAAAGTTCTGATCAACTATGTATTGGAAACCAAGGTCATTTCATTTGGTGAGTGTGGTTCAGTTTTTCTTTCTTTCTTTATCTCTGTGAAAATACTGAATTGTTCCTTTTAGCTGCAATGGCATACGATCAGTTCATTGCCATCTGTCACTCATTGCTTTACACGGTGATGATGTCTAAGGAAGTCTGTATTCTTTTGGCTGCTAGCTCATACCGGCTTTCCTGTGTGAGTGCAGCTGTTCACACTAGCTCTTTAAGCAGCTTGTCCTTTGGAAGCTCTAATATCATCAACCATTTTTTTCTGTGACATTCCTCCCCTCCATACAATCTCCTACTCTGACACCTACATTGCTGACTTGGTCCATTGTGTCTTTGCTTTATTGGTTTAAATAATCACCATCGTATCCACTCTCCTTTCCTATGTCTACATTGTGGTTACTATCCTGAGGATCCATTCTGCTGAAGGGAGACGCAGCGTATTCTCCACTTGTACATCTCGTCACTGTGGTCTCAATATTGTACGGGACCCTGTTCTTCACGTACTTCAGGCCCACCTCCACCAACTCTGTGGAACAGGGTAAGATGGTGGCTGTGTTTCACATCCTGGTGATCCCCATATGCAACCCTCTGATCTACAGTCTGAGGAACAAAGAAGTTAAAGAGGCCTTGAAAAACACAAACGTCTGGAAAATCTTGAGTCATTGAATGTTATCAGTAATATTCTTTTTCAAAAAGTTAACTGTGGGTTATCTTCTCCATTTCACTCTCCTATATTGTACTGTATCTAATGTTTAGTACAGTGCTCTGCACACAACACATATTCAATAAATATCACTGATTGATATCCACGTTGATTGAACACGAATATACTATTTAGTCCTTTAATACGGAAAGCTTGCATTTTCTGTAGTGGTACTCTCCACAGAATTGCTTAGCTCTTGAGGAAGCAGCACAGCCAAGGGAAGCATTATGGCCTCTTGGCAAGAGCATGGGCTTGGGAGTCAGAAGACATGGATTCTAATCCTGACTCCACCACTTGTCTCCACCTTAGGCAAATCATTTAAATTCTCTGTGCCTCAGTTTCCTGATATTTAAAATGGGGATTAAGACTGTGAACTCCATGCGTGACAGGGACTGTGTCCAACCTGATTACCTTGTATCTACCCCAGCACTCAGAACAGTACTTTGCTCATAGTAAGTGCTTAACAAATACCATAACTATTAATATTATTATTTAATCAATCAATCAATCATATTTATTGAACGCTTACTGTGTGCAGAGCACTGTACTAAGCGCTTGGAAAGTACAAGGTGGCAACATATAGAGACAGTCCCTACCCAACAGTGGGCTCACAGTCTAGAAAGTGGGCTCACAGTATTTAGTTAGAATAATTACCAGTTACTGTCCCTAGCACTGTGCTAAGTACTGAAGTCGATGCAATATGATCAGTTTGTCCTTTTGAGTTTAAAATCATATGGTCAGTTCATAGAGCACACGAGAATTCTTGGGAGAATGGGAGTCATTCCATTCTGAGCATTCAGGGAGATTTCTGAGAACCTGAACCAGTACCAGAAACTGAAATGAGGAGAGGAGAAATCAGAGAGACTTGCCCACTGGTTTCTAAAACAGGCCCAGCAATAAAACTAAATATAAAGGCTCGTTTTGTTCCCCATTTCAGCCTCTGACTTTACTGACTTTCCCATAATGATTTGTTCATTCTTGTTTTCCCATCCCTAATTCTGGCTTTTCTCCCTTTCACCCTTCAGTAAAGTTGCCTCTCTGATCTTTGCACCCGGGTTTGCATCCTCTGGCTTGGAACTCCCTCCACTTTAATTACCCAGAGACCAACACTCTCCCCACCTGCAAAGTCTTATTAAAATCACATCTCCTCCAAGAGGCTTTCCCTGACTAAGTCAATCAATCAATCATATTTATTGAACATTAACTTTGTTAAAGTAAGAACACAATGAATATGATTGATTGATCTAAGAGGGAAGGAGAACAATACTTCATCCCTATTTTACAGTTATGGAAAGTGAGGCAGAGAAGTTAAATGACTTGCACTAGTTCACAGAGCAGACAAATTAACTTCTGAAGTGAACATTGGGTCACATTTATATTACTCCAATATGAAGGTTTCATAGGGAAAGGAGTTCAAGGAACTGTAAAAATCAATAAAAAAGTCAAATTTTTCTTCCATGCTATAAGTTTGCTGACAAAAGTGGTCTTTGGGGAGCGCAGATTATCCAGATTATCCAGAACACAGATTTCTTGCCACAACTCTGCTTCTCGGATCAAAAACCTTTGCTTAAGATTTCAGAGTGGAATATGCATATAGATCCAGCACCTTGGACATGAACCCCTGACATGCCAGGGGGAAAATCTAGTGGTGTTTGAAGACCTATGTGTCTCCAAGCCTACCCTGACCCTGACAAACGATGATGATTGACTTAGGGGAAATTGGTATGTATATTTTGCTTTTAAACTATCAAAACAATTGCCTTCTCATCTTTCTTTTCCTCCATAATCTCTAAGATGGTGATTCTGAATTAATCAGAATTATATCACAAATTATTATGATATATTATATTGATATTATATAGTCATTACTATATATTATATTAATTCTATCTTCTTGCAAGTGCTATGTTTCCTGTAAAGCTTTCAGACACTTTAAGCTTTCTGGCTGTGCTGATTGATTTGAAAGAAGGAAAAGGGGGATCTTCAGAAAACCCATTTCCACATACAAACATATCTCATGAGATGGCAAATCAGAGGTAAATCATTTTCCCATCCTCCCAAAGGACAAGTGGTACTCTAAAGAGTTCCTGGAATGAGATCTGGAGTACAGAGCTGCCTTAGGGACTTACTCCCTCCCGCTCCTCCTGGTGACAAAATTCCACCAATCAGAGCATAAAGCAGGAATCATCTTCCTATTGAGTTTGAGGAAACCATCGTATGTCCAACGGAAGTGCAATGAACATCCTTCCATTTCCATCTGTGAATTTTACCTCCATTGCTTTTTTATCCCTTTAGTTTCAATTTTCCTCCATTGCAATTGAAGCCTGCTTCGATCTATTCGGACCAAGTTACCTCCTGGATTCAGATCATGCGAGGATAAAGTTACAACAATTTTTTATATTGATAAATAGAAGGTGTCCGGTGTATAATATTTGTATATAGAATTTTTGTTGGATTTGGTGAGGTGGAGTAGGAATCCCTGTTTGTTTAAAGAGAAGTACAAGCTCTTTGGGTGAAGAAACTTCCTTCTGAGTTAATGCCTTATCCATATTTGTAAACTAGGAGGTCAATGTCTTCAGGAGATTGGAATATTTATATATATTCCATGATATGAACCCTCCCTCTGCACGTTCTCCATGCCTTCCAGCATTTGATTTATGTTTAATTATGAGAGGGAGAAAAAAGTTTGAAGAAGGAAGGTGTTGGAACTGGGGATTTCCTTTGGCTGCCTGATAATTTACCCTACATTTGTATTTTTATGTGTTTTTGAGTCTGTGGGTTGCCATCCCTATTTGTGGTTTTGTGTGTCCTTATGTGTTTTTCTGGGAGTAGTGGGATGGGATGGAGATATATGCATTTTCCCACAGTTACGAATGCGTGTATCTCTGTGTGTGTTCAGGTATGTCTACCTGTGTGTGTTCATGAATGTCCTTGGACATTTCTCAGCATCTCTCCATAGATTGTTTAATGTGTGAGTCTCTCCCTGTGAATTTTAAACGTGTCTCTCTCTTGGTTTTTGTGTCCATGTTTGTTCTCCTGTGGGTGGGTGTCCATGTATCTTTTTGTGTGCTTTTCTGTCTGTATCTCTGTGCATCTGTCATTTGGTATTTGCACATTCTTGTGTGTCCACATGTTTTTCTCTCTCTGGGTGTTTGTTCATGTTTTTTTTTTTACTTTTTCTTTGTGCATTTGGGTGTTTTTCTCTGCACTTGTTTCTGCTACGCATGTTTTCACTGTGTGTTTTACCTAGAACATTGCTAGGGAACTAGAAAATGTTCTTCCAACAATGTGAGTCTGTTAAATTTAGCATACCATGGTGCTGGAAGAAAATGTGCCCCACGCAGTGCCTGCCACAGTAAATACTACAATATGAGCTTTCCTTAACCCAGAGTTTGCAAGAAAGCAACCTCCCTCCATTATGACAGGACTGGGTTTATTTTTTATCTCTGTGTGTGTGTGTGTGTGTGTGTGTGTGTGTGTGTGTGTGTGTGTGTGTGTGTGTTCAAGCTTTGTAGCCAGGCTCTGTCTCTCACCCATCAGATCTCTCCAATCCTACTTTTGGGATTACTTGTATTTGGAGATGATGGTTTTGAGCTGCACGCGGAGAGCTTCCTTTCATTCATTCATTCATTCTTTCATTCATTCATTCAGTTGTATTTATTGAGTGCTTACTGTATGCAGAACACTGTACTTCCCTGCCTCCTTCCCTCCTGCTTTATGCTCCAGACACTGTGGCTGCCTTTGACACTGTGGACCACCCCCTTCTCCTCAACACGCTATCTAACCTTGGCTTCACAGACTCCGTCCTCTCCTGGTTCTCCTCTTATCTCTCCGGTCGTTCTTTCTCAGTCTCTTTTGCAGGCTCCTTCTCCCCCTCCCATACTCTTACTGTGGGGGTTCCCCAAGGTTCAGTGCTTGGTCCCCTTCTGTTCTCAATCTACACGCACTCCCTTGGTGACCTCATTCGCTCCCACGGCTTCAACTATCATCTCTACGCTGATGACACCCAGATCTACATCTCTGCCCCTGCTCTCTCCCCCTCTCTCCAGGCTCGCATCTCCTCCTGCCTTCAGGACATCTCCATCTGGATGTCTGCCCGCCACCTAAAGCTCAACATGTCGAAGACTGAACTCCTTGTCTTCCCTCCCAAACCTTGTCCTCTCCCTAACCTTCTCATCTCTGTTGATGGCACTACTATCCTTCCCGTCTCACAAGCCCGCAACCTTGGTGTCATCCTCGACTCCGCTCTCTCATTCACCCCTCACATCCAAGCCGTCACCAAAACCTGCCGGTCTCAGCTCCGCAACATTGCCAAGATCCGCCCTTTCCTCTCCATCCAAACTGCTACCCTGCTCATTCAAGCTCTCATCCTATCCCGTCTGGACTACTGCACCAGCCTTCTCTCTGATCTCCCATCCTCGTGTCTCTCTCCACTTCAATCCATGCTTCATGCTGCTGCCCGGATTATCTTTGTCCAGAAACGCTCTGGGCATATTACTCCCCTCCTCAAAAACCTCCAATGGCTACCAATCAATCTGCGCATCAGGCAGAAAGTCCTCACCCTGGGCTTCAAGGCTGTCCATCAC
This sequence comes from Tachyglossus aculeatus, assembly GCF_015852505.1. Classification (NCBI taxonomy): domain Eukaryota; kingdom Metazoa; phylum Chordata; class Mammalia; order Monotremata; family Tachyglossidae; genus Tachyglossus; species Tachyglossus aculeatus. Next base: position 105,350,425 of record NC_052068.1, read on the forward strand.
CTCGCCCCCTCCTACCTCACCTCCCTTCTCTCCTTCTATAGCCCAGCCCCCACCCTCCACTGCTCCACCGCTAATCTCCTCACCATACCTCGTTCTCGCCTGTCTCGCCATCGACCCCCGGCCCAGATCATCCCCCGGGCCTGGAATGCCCTCCCTCTGCCCATCCGCCAAGCTAGCTCTCTTCCTCCCTTCAAGGCCCTGCTGAGAGCTCACCTCCTCCAGGAGGCCTTCCCAGGCTGAGCCCCTTCCTTCCTCTCCCCCTCGTCCCCCTCTCCATCCCCCCGTCTTACCTCCTTCCCTTCCCCACAGCACCTGTATATATGTAAATATGGTTGTACATATTCATTACTCTATTTATTTATTTATTTATTTTACTTGTACATATCTATCCTATTTATTTTATTTTGTTAGTATGTTTGGTTTTGTTCTCTGTCTCCCCCTTTTAGACTGTGAGCCCACTGTTGGGTAGCGACTGTCTCTATATGTTGCCAATTTGTACTTCCCAAGCGCTTAGTACAGTGCTCTGCACATGGCAAGCGCTCAATAAATACGATTGATGATGATGATGTGGCATGGGGTAGTGGATAGAGCTTGGGTCCAGGAGGCAGAAGGTCATTGGTTCTAATCCCAGCTCTGTCACTTGTCTACTGTGTGGTCTTGAGCAAATCACTTAACTTCTCTGTGCTTCAGTTACTTCATCTGCAAAATGGGGTTGAAACTGTGAGCCCCACATGGGACAGGGACCGTGTCCAATCCAATTTGCTTGTACCCACCCCAGCGCTTAGAACAATGCCTGGCACATAGTAAGCACTTAACAAATACTAGAATCATTATTATTATTATTAGTGCAGTTGGTGCTCACAATAGCCAAGTCTTCCCCTGCCACTCCTGAATGTGCTTTCCCAATTCTGATGGCTGGGTTTGTAGTGACAGTAGCAGACACTAGCAGCTTGTATTTCCCTCCTCCTGCTCTCTGTCACTTGCTGTGGATCAGATCCCAGGTTCCAGCTATTTTTCATAAGATGCCTTACAAGAGTATCTGGGAGTACAGTAAAGTCTCAATTATTCCCTACAGGTTTTGCAATGCAAGCTGGGTATTTATTCTAAATATGGTTTTCCTTTACGGCAAAGAAAGGTCCAAAGACCTTAATTGTGGAGGATAGCTGATACCGAAGAGAGCAGGCAGGAAGATACCAGCCTGCATATGGTTAAATCATATGAATCAAACACATTTATTGTTTCTTAAAGCATACAGTTGCTTATATGATTTTCAGGGGAGATGCATAATCTCAGCAAGGACATTCTGTTAACAACAATGACAGCTCACAGGCAGCCTCATTAGGGTAAACTCTGGCTGATTTGGTTCCATTCTAATTATAAACTGCTTCTTCCTAGTTCCAAGGGGCGTGACAGAATAAATGGAAGAGAAGAACTGCACCAGAGTGACTGAGTTTATTCTTTTGGGATTTATGGACCACCCAGACTCACAGTTTGTCATCTTTCTGCTGTTTTGGGCCATTTATCTCTTCACTGTGGTGGGGAATCTGACCATCGTCTTGTTGATCAAGATGAGATCACAGCTTCACACCCCCATGTATTTTTTCCTCAGTAATCTGTCTCTCTTAGATGTGAGTTATTCTTCTATCATTGCCCCTAAAATGATGGTAAACTACCTTCTGGCGAAAAAGGTGATATCGTTTGCAGAATGTGTAACCCAGTTTTTCTTGTTCTCCCTAGCTGCTAGTGCTGAACTTTACCTGTTGACTGTAATGGCCTATGATAGGTTTGTTGCCATTTCTAAACCATTGCTTTATACTACTTTGATGTCCAAGAAAAGTTGCATCCTTTTGATAGCCAGCTCATATCTCTGTGCTTCTGTCAATGCAATAGCACACACCAGTGTCTTGTTCAGGTTGTCCTTCTGTGGCTCCAATATTATCAATCACTTTTTCTGTGACATCCCTCCTCTCCACGCCATCTCCTCCTCGGATACCCACACAGCAGCGTCGGTCCATTTCATCTTTGCCACCATCATTATCGTAAACACCATGCTGGCCATTTTCCTGTCCTATGCCTACATCGCAGATGCCATCCTGAGGATCCGTTCCACTGAAGGGAGACGCAAAGCCTTTTCCACTTGTGCTTCCCATCTAATGACTGTGTCCATTCTATATGGAACTTTGATTTTCATGTACATATGTCCCATCTCCAGGCTATCGGCATACCAGATAAAAGTAATGTCCATGTTTTATTCTTTGGTGATCCCCATGTTGAATCCCTTGATCTATAGTCTGAGGAACAAAGAGGTGAAAGAGGCCCTGAAAGAGACTCTAGGCTGGAAATTGTCCCTATTTTAATCTAAGCATTTTAGTGGTAATGAATTGTTGAGTCATGTGGTTTCCTTTATTACATATTACCAGGTAAAGGATATTGCAACCTACTAAATAAAGAACTATTTTTTTTTTATTCTGGGATCCAATAATATTACAGTCTCTGAGAATACATATTCAATGTTATTCAAGTACATTATAAATTTCCTATTTATTTCCTGTTTGTTCATGTATATCACATGTATATGACTGTTCTCAATCCACTTACTATTTTTCATATAAATTGTTAATTCCCTGAAATATTTATGGCCACATAAATATCTTTTTAAAATGAATATGCCAATATATTTACTGAGTGCTTACTCTGTGCAGAGCACTGTACTAAGATCTGATCTCTGACCTCAAGGTGTTTACAATTTACCTGGGAAGATAGACCCTAATACAAATTATAGGTAGAAGGAAGCAATAGAATTTAAAGTACATTAGAGTCTAAAATTCATCAGTGCAATGGAGGCTGTGAAGACCCAAGTGTTTAATTGCTGTGGAAGATCTGAGGTAATATTTGAGGGGGTTATAGGGCTTGTCTTTTCTTATGCTGTCAAGTCATTTCTGACCCATAGCAATACCATGGACACATCTCTCCCAGAACGCACCACTCTCCATCTTCAATCATTCTGATAGTATATTCGTAGAGTTTACTTGGTAGAAATATGGAAGTGGTTTACAATAGCTGCCTTCCATGCAGTAAAATTGAGTCTCCACCCTCGACTCTCTCTCATGCCACTGCTGCCCAGCATGGGTGAGGTTTGACTTTTAGCAGATTGCCTTCCACTCACTAGCCTCTCCCCAAGCTAGGAATGGAATGGATAGGTCTCTGCTTGACTCTCCCTCCCATAACTGAGACTGGTACAGTATTACCTGGAAATTCTCCAAGTGTGACCCTGAGATGGGGGATATAGGGCAGGGAGATTAAAAATCGATTAGGGAAGATATTCTGGAGAAAGTACGATTTTAGGGGGCTTTTGAAAATTTAAAAACAGTAATCTGTCATAAACTGAAGGCGGGAGGGAATTGCAGGCTGAGCAGAGAGCAGAAGTGAAGATTCACTGGAGACAAGTAGGAAGCGCAGTGCGTAGATTGGCTTGAGAAGAGCAAAATAAGCAAACTGGGATGTTGTGGGAGAACAAGGATAAGCAGGTGTGGGAGAGCTAGTTGAGTGACTTTTAGCCAAGAGGAATGGGTAGTCACTGGAGGCTTAAAAGGAGTGGGGAGATACACCCAGAATAATGTTGAAAATGGACCTGAGCAACGGAATGAAATATGGACTTTCTAAGGGGAGAGACTAGAGGCTGCGGGGTTTGGGAGAAAGCTGATGACTGTGAACCTGCTGTTGGGTAGGGACCGTCTCTATATGTTATCAACTGGTACTTCCCAAGCGCTTAGTACGGTGCTCTGCACACAGTAAGAGCTCAATAAATACGATTGATTGAATGAATGAATGAATGAATAATAAAATCAGGTTATGACAAATGTATAGACCAAGGTTCCCGGGGGCCGCCTACGGGGCCGGGAGGGGGCCGGGGCTAGCCGAGTGCCGGAAGTGATCGCCTGTCCGGGGAGTGGGCCGACGGTCCCGCGCGCTGCTGGCACTCGGAGAACTTCAGTGCCCTGGTGATTGGGAATACCCGGGGACACCCACGGGTCAGCCAGAGCCCAGGATCGCCACTTGGAGACTCACTCGGCACTGCCCAGAGCTGTGGGGGTGGGCACGGGAAATCCAGAGGGCCCGCCGTCCTCGGCCCGCCAGCTCCGGGAGGGTAACGGCAGAGGCGGGTGAGACCACCCAGAGTGGCTCACTGGATAGATCCCGGGCTTTGGAGTCACAGGTCAAGGCTCTGCCAATTGGCAGCTGTGTGACTTTGGGCAGGGTACTTAACTTCTTTGTGCCTCGGTTCCCTCATCTGAAAAATGGGGATTGGGACTGTGAGCCCCACGTGGGACCACCTGATCACCTTGTATCCCCCCAGCGCTTAGAACAGTGCTTTGCACATAGTAAGCGCTTAACAAATACCATCATCATCATCACCAAGGTGGTGGCAGTTTGGATGGGCAAGAAGGGGTAGAGTCTGTAAATACTGCTTCCTGCTGGGATGGAAAGAACACCACAGGATTTAATTCAAGAGGAAGTGCTACAGTTTCGAAATTATAAAAGCTCTTCTTGTGGATTTTCTCTGTGAAACACTGATACAATATAAAACTTTAACTTTAGAAGAAAAAATGTACAAAAGAATATTTCATTTCAAAAAAAAAAGCAAACATGGAAAACTCTGTTCAGTGAACACCTATCTCCTTCTCTTTTCTAAGACCCCTTCCCCAGAGTTAATTGTCAGTAGGGATAAAAGAATGCGGGAGGAGATGGTTAACAACGACTCAGAAGGGAAGACGAGATGGATGGTGAGGAAATATCAGTGTCAGTAAAGACATGGACTCTCAGATGGCTTCAGTAGTCTTGTATGTGTATTTAATGGGCCTAGTTGAATCGTTGGATTGGGAGCAACAAACCTTCTTTATTCCTTTCTACCCCAGCCATCTGCTTCTCTCTATAGCAGGTTCCAGTCAGTGGTCCCACCTACCCTGGGCTAAAGATCTCAGTATTGTGGGGATGGGAGAGTTGGGAAAGGATAGGACAAGGGAAAAGCAGCAGGCTTAGTGGAAAGAGCACAGTCCTGGGAGCCAGAGGATCTGGGTTCTGATCTCAGCTCAGACACGTTTCTGCTGTATGACTTTGGCCTATCTCTGTACTCAATTACCTCATCTGAAAAATGTGGATTACATGGGCTATGTCCAACTTGATTTGCTTATATCTACCCCAGCACTTAACGCAGTGCCTGGCACATAGTAAATGCTTAACAAATTCCATTAAAAAAATAAGGACAATGTAGGTGGACAATCCAGGTTGGAAAATTGGATCTTGCCCAGTTAACTAATCATGTCCATTGTCAATACCTCAAAGATCTTAAAGAGGCAAAATTATTTCCTTCCAATCTGTCAGGTTCATTCCCTTCCTGTCTGTCTCTCCTCCCCACCTCCATTTTTTTTAAGCTATTAGGAGCTTTATCCTGCCCGGACGTGTGAACTAAGGAGAGAGCTAGAAAGCCACTTTACTCTGCTCTAAGTTAGTGCTTAAGGATAGAAAGAAAATGAAAAGAAAGTGTGTCAATGTGTTTTTGAACATTTATTCACATTTATTTACCTAAAACCTGATTTAATGGAATTACTAACCCTTACAGTACTTTATATTTGGAGATTCTCAGCTTCACACTCAAGCAGCATGGCATAGTGGAAAAGCAGCATGACCCAGTGGATAGTACACGGACCTGGGAGTCAGAAGGACCTGAGGACTCACAACGGCTCCACCATTTGTTTACTGTGGTATCTCAGGTAAGGCACTTAACATCTCTTTGCACTGTTATCTCATTTGTAAAATAGGGATTAAGACTGTGGGCCCTATTCAGGACAGAGACTGTGTCCAACCTGATTATTTTGTGCTTACCCCAGTGCTTTGTACAGTGTCTGACACATTGCAAGTGCTTAATAAATACCATTTTAAAAAAAGATTGTATTCATTGCTCTTAGTATCTGAAAATCAGTCATTAGTGTTTTTGCAGGGAGGAAGGAAGTAAAGCTGTGTGTTCATATTTTCTTTGTTGGTTTTGACTAGTCATATACAGCTGAGTTTTCTATCATTTCAACCATATAGGTCCACCCTTACCAAAATTTCCAAAGATGTTGTTCCATTAAATTCATTGTACTCCTGAAATAATATTAAAGCCCAATAAAGTTAAAAATAGAAGCAAGCAGTTCATATTCCACAAGCTTAAGAAGCAAGGGAGCAAAAGAAGATGTAGTAAACAGCCAAGGGAAATTTGATATATTGTTATCATACAGGTCACACTAAGAACAATAGAGTGCCTTATGAATCAATAAATCAATAGTATTTACTGAGCATCTATTGTATGTAGAACACTGTATGAAGTAGTTGGGAGGGTACAATATAGAAATCATAATAATGATAATAATGGCATTTGTTAAGCACTTACTATGTGTGAAGCACTGTTCTAAGCGCTGGGTGGATACAAGGTGATCAGGTTGTCTCACGTGGGGCTCACAGTCTTAATCCCCACTTTAAAGATGAGGGAACTGAGGCACAGAGAAATTAGGTGATTTACCCAAAGTCACACAACTGACAAGCGGTGGAGCCGGGATTACAACCCATGACCTCTGATTCCCAAGCATAATCCCTGCAATCAGCAATCTCAAAGTCTAGCAAGGGGGACAGACTCTAAAAAAATTACCCGAAAAAAGTGGAGTTCAAAGACATGTACACAAATGCAACTGGGACTGTGAGTTCCCCAAATGCTTAGATGACACTGAAGTGATGAAATATCCTTTGGGAGGAAATGACATGGTGAGAAGAGAAATTAATTGGAAAAGGCCTCCTGTAGGAGGTGGTGCTTCCTCCTGTCTCTCCCCACTTCAGTCTATACTTCACGCTGCTGCCCGGATCATCTTTGTGCAGAAACGCTCTGGGTATGTTACTCCCCTCCCAAAAAATTTCCAGTGGCTCCCTGTCAACTTTTGCATCAAGCAAAAACTCCTCATTCTCAGCTTCAAGGCTCTCCATCACCTCGCCCCCTCCTACCACACCTCCCTTCTCTCCTTCTACAGCCCATCCCGCACCCTCTGCTCCTCTGCCGCTAACCTCCTCACTGTACCTCGTTCTTGCCGGTTCCGCCGTCAACCCCCGGCCCACGTCCTCCCCTTAGCCTGGAATACCCTCCCTCCAAACATGCGCCAAGCTAGCTCTCTTCCTCCCTTCAAAGCCCTACTGAGAGCTCACCTCCTCCAAGAGACATTCCCAGACTGAGTCCCCTTTTTTCTCTCCTCCTCCCTATCCCCCCACCCTACCTCCTTCCCCTCCCACAGCACCTGCATATATGCTTGTACAGATTTATTACTCTATTTATTTTTCTTCTACATATTTACTATTGTATTTATTTTGCTAATGATGTGCATTTAGCTTTAATTCTATTTGGTCTGACGACTTGACACCTGTCCACATGTTTTGTTTTGTTGTCTGTCTCCCCCTTCTAGACCATGAGCCCGTTGTTGGGTAGGGACCATCTCTATATGTTACCAGCTTGTACTTTCCAAGCGCTTAGTACAGTGCTCTGCACACGGTAAGCGCTCAATAAATACGATTGAATGAAAGAATGAGTGCGCTGAGAGAGGTGGTTGGGGTCGAGACAGCCGAGGTCTCTGTTGGGCAGTAATATAGATTTACAGTGGGGAGAAGTTAGAGAGAGGAGACAGGTGAGAAAGTTATGTTCAGATAGAGGGATTTCAAAGTTGGTGAAGGTGGAGATAATGCAGTGGTAAGAAATGATGAGGTCGAGGATGTGACCAAGTGTCACCTGTCGCCCGGGAACGGGTTCGATCAGTAATCGGCGCGGGGGGTGGGGGTGGGAGAGAGAGAGAGAGAGAGAGAGAGAGAGAGAGAGAAGCCGGGGACGGAAAGCCTAAGTTTCATATAAAATTTATTCTGCGAGGCGAATTCAATTATTTAATTGTTTAGGCGCAATGGACTGAACTTCCCTTTTGGAAGGAATGTAATCAATTAACAATATTAGAGCTTCCCTAACGGGAGAAACACAATCATCTGGTACTCGTGTATGGGTGAGGCGGCCAGCTCTCACCCATGTGCACTTCCCATTCAGGAAAAATCCACTTACTTTCCCACACGGGAGGAATCCATTACATTACCCGCGCACGTGGTGGGTGGCTAGCTCTCATCATGTGCTCTCCCTACACGGGAGGAATCCACTTATGTTCCCCATCCGCAGAGGGGCAGCTGTGTCCCACCCACGAACGTTCAGCGAGACATTCACCCGTCCCACGGTCCTTCGTTCAATGTGTTGGTTCTTGTTGCAGAGCGGGTATCTGGCCTTCTGGACAGAGAAATACACGTGGGCTGCTGCTGCGGCTGCTCCTACTGCTGGTGCGTGTCTAGGTGTTCTGCTCCAAGAAGGTCAGAGGCGACAGGTATTTATCATCTATGCTCCTAGGCCATTCCAACTTCCGGCCTAAATTTATCAAATCTCTGCCCTCCCCTCTCCTCCATACCCAATTTGATTGGCACGGGGGCGAGGGACACCTTCTGTATTCCCGGCTTGGGCTGTCAATCTAGCGGTCCAGAAAAGACTCTGGTACCAGGTTTCGGCCCGCTCACGCTCCCTTTGCCTGTCTGCTAAATTTTTCCTCACCAGAGAGAGGCTCTCCTGAACAACTCCAGAGTTATTCGCATAAAAGCAGCAGGCCTCTCCCAGGGCGGCACAGAGGCCACCCTGTCTCAGAAACAATAAGTCCAAACCCCTCCGGTTCTGGAGGACCATCTCCGTCAGGGAGTCAACCTGTCGCTCCAGAATGGAAATGGAGTGCTCAAGGTGGGTGAGGTCAATATCCACCTGGGTGCTGAGTTCTCTGTAGCTAGCCTCCCCCCGCACCAGTGCGGTAGTGCCCAGGGTGGCAGAACCCGCTAAACCCAACCCCACTAGAATGGGGATGAACAGCGGGGCAGCCTGCTTATGACGGAGGGACCAATCCTCCCACCGGGAAAAGTGGTCCCATCCATCGGCGCCAGACAACAAGGACACTCTGGGGATGATGGAGACTAGCAAACAGAGAGGGCCACCGGGGTGAGCAAGGAAACCTCGGGCTGAAACACATCGAGTGATTCCGTCCAAACACGCCCACCAGGTGCCCGGTGGGGCGGGGAAGTAAGCAGAACCGGAGGAGGACTGGACCGTCACATTAAGGGAGCAGACAGGCGAGTATGGGGAAGCGTGGAGGTTCGTGTTATCCGAGATCAAGCAAATACCAGAGCCCTGGACATCCCCAAGAGTCAACCTGGGCTGGTCCCACTCACAGTTGTCAGAAATGGAGGTGGGGGAGATAGAGGTGTTGACAGCCACTCCAACATAGTATGGAGGCTGGGCATCCATGCATAGCCAATAGCTCGGGCCCAGGTCTGGTCGAGTGGAGTTGACCACCCCATAAACGGCTCGTAAGAGGCCCATGACTGAAGGATGAGGGGGTTCTTGGCTGGAGGGCTCCCCCTCACCTGGCTCTTGAGAGCCAATTGCCCCGGCGGGTGTCTGATGAGATTGGACAGTGGAGTATGGGGTCCGTGGTAAGGACTGGACAGTGGAGGACGGGGCCCGAGGTAAGGACTGGACAGTGGAGGATAGGGCCCGAGGTCTAGGGAGGATTTTTGGGGGCAGAGCTAATTCCCCAAGGGGGCCGATTGGCAAGTAGGATGTTACGGGGGATTGCTTAGCAATGGTAAAGATAATTCCAGGGTCCGCCCAGGCCCTATTTCTGCCATCTAATCTCATGCCCCACGAATGGGGAGTATTCCAGAACCTACTCTCAGGGTTGCGAAGGGTGAGAAACAAAGTTGTGGATCCTGGGGTTTCGTCCTTTTGGATAAAGTGAGGATCCGTCCCCACGCAGCCTTCTTTGGCCCCACAAGCCGCCCCGCGGAATGAGGATACTACAATGGTAGTCACACAGGCGCATTTCGGGCAGAAATGGGACGACCTATCCAGGCACCTGGCATCCCAGCCATCTGTAAGGAACCCCGGGCACATTCTTACTTCAGAAAACGGATTACTACGAGGGGAAGCCCCTCCGATCGAGGTGGGGAAGAGGGAGCATAAATCCAACCGAAAATACCGGCCATCATTCAAACCTTGGTTATGGGTCCATGTACCTTCTTCTGCATAGAATGTCCAGAGTACCTGACCCCCCTTCTTCATCGTCCAGGTGTTTTTGGGTTTTGGGGCATGAGGGTTGAATGACATAGAGGGAGAGGGGGTCATTAGGGAAGCGAGGAGGAGGAAATGCGGGAGAGTCTTAGCTTTAGGGGGTCGGCCTGCGCTTCCGCCTTCCATGTCCGGGCCGCGGCAGGTTTCACTCGACTGTGATGGAGCCAGACAGAAACGGAGTCAACCTTGACGGCTGTTGGCGTGGTCAGGACGACGGTTAAGGGCCCTTCCACTTAGGCTCCAAGCCGGAGACGGTGAATTTCTTGACCAGGACCGAGTCCCCGGGTTGGAAGGCGTGTGCGGGTGCAGAGGTGAGAACTGGCAGGGGGTTTCGGACAGATTTCAGGAGTGTTCCCTGTGTTTTCTGGAGACCCTGCAGGAATTTAATCAAGGAAGAATTAGTAGCATCCGCCTTGAGTTCCTCCCTGATTAGAGGGAGGATTGGCGGGGGTCTACCAAACAGAATCTCAAAAGCTGTGAGACCCAATTTATTGGGGGTACATCGGCTTCAGAGTAGGGCCAATGGGAGGAGCATGACCCAATTTTCCTGAGTTTCAAGGACCAGTTTGGTGAGGAATTCCTTAAGAGTTCGGTTGGTCCTTTCTACCTGACCTGAACTCTGTGGTTGATAGGCACAGTGTAATTTCCATTCTATTCCTAAAACTTTGGTTATGCCTTGGGACACTTTGGCTATGAATGCTGGACCATTGTCAGACCCGAGTCCGAGTGGGAGACCAAATCGCGGGAGAAGTTCATTCAGAATCCTTTTCACCACTACCATGGCTGTTTCGTGTTTAACTGGGAAAGCTTCTACCCACCAGGATCCACAAGCAGCAGTACCCCACCGTACCCAGAAACTCACGCACCTCCTATCTCTTAAAAGTACACCTATTTTCCTTGCCCCCAATCTGGGACCCCATCGGGACGAGCTGGATAGACATCCGGATGATCAAATCCCTCCCAACAAGTTTACCCCGGCTTCGGGCATGATCAGGAATTTTCCCGAGAAGTTTGACCCTAGGTATTCTAGTTCTAAGGTCTCTGTAACAGGGACCAGGAAGTTCTCCCCTGCACCCCCGAGATCCTAATGGTTTCCCTCTCGATTCTGGCCCCGATCGGCAGTCTGGTTAGAGACGATCGGGTAGCACCCATGCCTATCAAAAAGGTATAATCTTGTTAATCTTGTTTTTCTCTACCCACCCTCAAATTTGTCAAGGGCTCAGGGTGGGCTTGTTCTATGGGCTCCTGATCCCCCTAGTCTTCCCCCTCCACGAAGGAATTACTAAAATTATCTCCTGTCCCTTCTCTTTCTTCTTCACACACACTTACTCTAACCTTCATACACATACAATTTCCTTCAGAGGCAATCTCTCCACCCCTCATTCCTCCCTTATGGGACACCTGCTTCACAGGGTGTAGATGCCTGAGCAGACAATTTCCTTCACCTGCAATTGCTTCACCTTCCCTTTTCTTTCTTCCCTTTTCCTTCATGTACCTAGAACTCTTTTCTTTTTCCCGCTGAGGACACTCTCTTTTCATATGCCCCTGCCGGCCGAAGGCATAACGTCATGATCGACTTTGCCGCCGCCTGCACGATTTATATCATAATCTTTCTTTGCTTTTCCTGTTGTTTTGGAGTCTGCAACATCACTTTGGCATGCCGGTTTTTCTCTTTCTTCCCCCTCTATTTCCTTTAGCACAAATTTACCCACCGACGGCCGCCAGACTGCGGCATACACAAATTCCCCATCATTCCGGGGTTCCCTCATAATTACATAGATGTTCAATTCTTGGCAAACCCAGTCCTCGGAGGATCCGTACTTTGGCCAGAAGACGTTCCCTCCGAGGTGGGCGCCAGCCCAAGTTAGGCAGTAATATGTAATTATTTAAGAATAATTTTTATAATTAATTTCTTCTCTTTTCTCTTATACTTTGGAAGTTCATCGGACTGCCTTCCGGAATTTCCAGGAGGGACTTCCCACCACTCGGTTTTGACTGAGATTTTTCCTTTTCCCACCTTCGTTTCCTCAAGTCAAACAGACACTCTCGTCACTTTCTAATATCTAGAGAACTTGAACCGTGCACCGACCAAGGTACCAAGTGCTTATGGAAACACGTACAACGATAAATGACCTCCCCCATCCATATTTTAGAGGTCCATCCCAATACTCGAATCTGGGTACCTTTAATGGGGCCTATGCCACTCGACTCTCTCTGAGAGTCCAGGGCGGGCCCTCAAACTGCGGGATGTCCCGAAGGGTGCCCGGGTTACAAGGAGGGGGAAGATCATCCTCCTGGGACTCCTGGACTCCTGGAGGACTCCTCTTGGGACTCCTGGAGGACTCCTCCTGGGACTCCTGGAGGACTTTTTTTTGGGGGGGAGGGGGGTCCCTGGAAGGGGGCCCTTTTTTAGGTTGGACAAAAAGAACTCGGATGCCCCTTTTCAGGGAGCAGTTTTTCAACGAGGGAGGGGGGTGGATAATGAGGTCCAGCCAAACGTCAATATAGGGGAACTGATCGGGGTGGCCGGGGGTCCCAGTCACAATTCTCCAAACCTTGTTTACAATTTGCTTATCAAAACTACCCTGAGGGGGCCACCCCACTCTGAAGGTGGGCCACTCATTCATGCAAAATAGAATGAGCTTCTGTTTCTTTAGGGTAATCCCATAATCATAGCCATCCCGGTATCCTTCTTTAAAATGACTGAGCATACAGCCCAAAGGCGTTTCTGGTGGGCTGGCTGAACCTCCCATTCTTACAGCACAGAGACACAAACAAACAAACAACAACCTGGATGCGAACACATCCTTCCAGTAGACGTTGGAGAAGTTGCCTTGAAGATATTCGTCCCCGATCCAGGTGGAAACCTGCCTGGCGGTCTGTGAGCGAGGCGGTTTCAGACAGACGATCATAAAACAGAATTTCCTAAAGGCAACACTTCCACATATAGAACAGATTCATAGACAACCAGAACCAGAACCAGAACCAGAATCGGGCAGTGACCCAACGTCTTGGGATGCCCAGGGAATCGAGGCGCAAAGCGCTAACTGCCGCGTCCTGCACTCATTCCCTCCAGAAAACAGAAACCAGGTTACCTCCGGAAGTTGTTGATCGTTGCCGATCCCAGGATCCACCAGGCCGAAAGGAGGTTCAGTCGGCGTCAGGGGACAGTTTAGACCTCTCAGCCTTGAGTCCCGGGGCCCTGGAACGTCTCAGGGGCCGGCCCCCCTAGAAGTCAGAGCAGAATGGTCTCCTTCCCCCGAGGCCGAGGTCCTCCCAGTTTGGGTCTCCACGGTGACACGGGACACCGTGCATCTCGCTGGGGCCTCCAAATGTTGGGAGGAAGGGATGGGAAAACAAAATGTAGATCAGACAAACCCGATCACAACAAAAGCGACATTTAGGTGGGAGAAGTAAGCCGACACCTTCTCCTTTCCCGGTGAATCTGGGGGAGTGGGAGAAGAAGAGGCCTCCGCTGGAGAGAGCAGCAGAAGAGACCCTGTCATCCCGGTTGAGCCAGGTCTCAGTGATGGGGAGGAGGAGGAGAGAGCGGGAAAGGAGTAGGCCAAGGATGAAAGGGAGCTTACCTATAATGAAGCAGGGATACCATAGGCCACACTTGGCAGCAGATGTGGAGGGAGGGGAGGGAGCGAGGAGGGTGCGGGGGGTGGGGAGGGTTTGAATGGGAATAAGTTGGCGGGGGCCTGGGCAGAGAGAGGGGGATGAGTGGTGGCAATGAGACAGGAGAACTGGCATGGGACAGGAGCGAGGAGGACGGGAGGGAAGGAGTTGGAAGGGAAGGGACTGGTGGGGAAATGCACAAGGGGAGGTGGATGAGGGCTGGCACTGGTACAGAGGGATTCTATGGAGCTGGCGGGGAGGAAAGGTTAGGGGGCCGAAGACAGTGACAGAGCTGGGTGGGAGAGGGGAAGGGGAAGGTGAAGACTGGGAAGGGCAGATGGGAGCAGGGAAATTGAAAGATCATGGTGAGGTCAACAGGTAAATGACAGCACAGAGAGCAGTTAAAAATTAACATACAGTAGCAATAAGCCGGTGATGCCCAGAGTAGAAGGTTGAATTGTCCATGGATCAATCAAATCAAAGTGGTTAATGGCAAGAAGAGTCCAGGGACTCTTGGCTGAATTGTCTCTGAGGCGGTGGAGGAGGGAGTCCTGCAGATGGCAGTTCTGGAGAAGGGTGAAACTGTTATGGGGGACATGGGAGAGGAAACACCTGGGGAGAGGAGTAAACAACCAAATAACGTGGGTGGGCTGAGTAGATGCGAATGCAGGTTGTTGCTGAAAGTAACACAGTGAGAACAAGGACAGTTTTACCCCAAGGGGCGGGGAGGGGGTCAGTCACATCCGGTTTTCTCTTATGAAATCTCTCGCTCTGTCCCTCCTCACCTCCTTAACATCCATCTTCAAACTCTCACTCTCCACTGGTTCCTTCCCCCCTGCCTTCAAACATGCCCACGTCTTCCCCATCCTAAAAAAATCCTCTCTTGACCCCACCTCCCCTTCTAGTTATTGCCCTATCTCCCTCCTACCATTCCTTTCCAAACTCCTTGAACGAATCATATACATGCGCTGCCTCGAATTCCTCAACACCAACTCTCTCCTCGACCTCCTCCAATCTGGCTTTCCGTCTCCTGCATTCCACGGAAACTGCCTTCTCAAAGATCACCAACGACCTCCTGCTTGCCAAATCCAGTGGCTCCTAATTTATTCTAATCCTCCTCGACCTCTCAGCTGCCTTCGACACTGTGGACAACCCCCTTCTCCTCAACAGGATATCCAACCTTGGCTTCACAGACTCTGTCCTCTCCTGGTTTTCCTCTTATCTCTCCGGCCATTCATTCTCAGTCTCTTTTGTGGGCTCCTCCTCTTCCTCACTTACTGTAGGGGTTCCTCAAGGGTCAGTTCTTGGTCCCCTTCTGTTCTTTATCTACACTCACTCCCTTGGTGAACTCATTCGTTCCCACAGCTTCAACTTTCATCTCTACGCTGATGACACCCAAATCTACATCTCTTCCCCTGCTCTTTCTCCCTCCCTTCAGGCTCGTGTCTCCTCCTGCCTTCAAGACATCTCCATCTGGATGTCTGCCCACCATCTAAAACTCAATATGTCCAAGACTGAACTCCTTATCTTCCCTCCCAAACCCTGCCCTCTCCCTGACTTTCCCATCACTGTTGACAGCACTAACATCTTTCCCGTCTAACAAGCCTGCAACCTTGGTGTCAACCTCGACTCTGCTCTCTCATTCACCCCTCACATCCAATCTTTCACCAAAACCTGCCGGTCTCACCTCCACAACATCGCCAAGATCCACCCTTTCGTCTCCATCCAAACTGCTACCCTACTGGTTCAATCTCTAATCTTATCCCGACTGGATTACTGCATCGGCCTCCTCTTTGATCTCCCATCCTCCTGTCTCTCCCCACTTCAATCTATACTTCACGCTGCTGCCCGGTCGTCTTTATGCAGAAACGCTCTAGGCATGTTACTCCCCTCCTCAAAAATCTCCAGTAGCTCCCGTTCAACCTACGCATCAAGCAAAAATTCCTCACTCTTGGCTTCAAGGCTTTCCATCACCTCGCCCCCTCCTACCTCACCTCCATTCTCTCCTTCTACAGCCCAGCCCGCACTCTCCGGTCCTCTGTCGCTATCCCCCTCACTGTACTTCGTTCTCGCCTGTCCCAAAGTCGACGCCCGGCCCACGTCCTCCCTTTGGCCTGGAATGCCCTCCCTCCTGCCCTCCCTTGGCACATCCGCCAAGCTAGCTCTCTTCCTCCCTTCAAAGCCCTACTGAGAGCTCACCTCCTCCAGGAGGCCTTCCCAGACTGAGCCCTCTTTTTCTTCTCCCCCTCCCCATCCCCTCCCCATAGCACCTGTATATACGTTTGTATAGATGTATTACTCAATTTATTTTACTTGTGCATATTTACTATTCTATTTCATTTTGTTAAAATGTTTTGTTTTGTTATCTGTCTCCCCATTCTAGACTGTGAGCCTGCTGCTGGGTAGAGACCATCTCTATATGTTGCCAACCTGTACTTCCCAAGCGCTTAGTACAGTGCTCTGCACACCGTAAGCGCTCAATAGATACGAGTTTATGAATGAATGAATGAATGAACACGGGGAAGTAGAGAGTGAAGGCTCCCCAAAGAAGGTCGCTTTTGTGGTGTGTGGGGGGGCGGGGGGGGAGCACGGGAACACAATGCCCCATGGCTCTGGTTGGCTACCTGGATGGACTAAAGCTTGCTTCAAGGGGTGAATCTAGTGATAATGGGAGGGATCCCAGTCCAGGGGAGTTGGATGGCCAGCTGCAACCGTGCCTGTGTATTTACCTATTGCATCTATGCTTCAGAGGGAACGTGGAAGAGTGTCAGTGGTCCTTGGCAAGCTACTAGCACTAGCATCAACTCCTCTGCACGGGTTCTTAGTTCTGCAGTCCAAAGATTATGGCTCATCCACTGTCCTCTACGGTAGACTCCATTCATTCATTCAGTCATAACTATTGAGTGTTCACTGTATGCAGAGCACTATACTAAGCGCTAGACATATACTAAGATTCCATCACAAGCAGAGTGGTCTGAAACAGACAAAAATGAATTTCTAATTCTTTTATAAATGTTCTTTGCCTCTAAATTAGTGACTTTCAACTGCATGCCATGACATTCTGATGCGACAGTAGCATTTACTGAGAGATCATCAAGATTGCCAACATTTACTGCCTCAATCTCTTTGCCTCTCTGCCTTCCTAACTAATCTCCCTCAAAGACCAATAAGATTAGGTTTCTCATTAATATGATTATCAGTTAAGAATGATCTTTTTATTTTAATTTCACATTTTCAAGGTGTTAACCATTTGCTTTAAATTTATATCATTTAGACAAATGCCCCCCCAATCTATCATTCTCAGCCTCTCCTCTCATCTCTGCTGCTCCTCCCTCATTTTTTTCTTGATGAGGGCCTTCTTAATAATAATTGTGGTATTTGTTAACTGATTAATAATAATGATAATGGTATTTGTTAAGGACTTACTAGGTGTCAGGCAATGTACTGAATACTGGGGTGGATACAAACAAATTGAGTTGGACACAGTCCCTGTCCCATGTAGGGTTCACAGTTTCAATACTATGTGCCAAGCGCTGAATAGATACAAGATAATCAGGTTCCACAGTTTAAGTAGAAGGGAGAACAGGTACTGAATCCTCACTTTGCAGATGAGGGAACTGAGGCAAAAAGAAGTTAAGTGACTTGCCCAAGTTCACAACAGCAGGTAAGTGGGGGAGATGTGATTAGAGCCCGGGTCCTCTGACCTCGGGCCCATGCTCTTGCCATTAGGCTGAAGTGATTCTCCATCTTCAGGCCATTGCCTGAAGGTTGTTATTGTGAAAACGTATGAGGATTCCATAGGAAATTTTAATAAGTATTATCAGGGCTGTATTAATACAGTCAAGAAATGTAATACTAAATGTTACACTGTTCATGGGAGTGACACTGTTCGTGGGAGTAGCTTGAGGGGGAAATGGATAGAGAAGCATTTCTGACAGAGAAGCACATCTGTAAATTTCAGTTCTTAAAATAATCAGTTCTATCTTCACTATCTCATTATTATTATTTTAAAATGTGTGGGTGTGGAATTTAAAGGAACAAATTGTGTCTTTACAAAGTAGAAAAAAAAAGAACTAAGGGAGCTCCATCCCTTGAGCTACACACTGTGATTAGATGAAGAAGCAGAGAGAAAAGTTAAGACATGGGGCAATTCAGGCCAAAAAAAAAAAAAAACAAAACTCTGCTAAGGTAGAATAAAGATTTTATATTTTGTCCTTCAGAATTCAAACTAGCTGTCTAAAATTGACATGACAGACCCAGTAATGCAGAGAGCAGTTACATTTTTCACCTCAAAACTGCTCTTGCAAAGCTGGAAATACTATAGTCAACAAAAAAGAGCACACTTAATCCTGGGAAAAGTAATGGAAACTGTGGGCAGTCGGTTGCATAGTGTATAGATGTAATCGCCCATAACTCACCTCTTGTGTTCTCTAGTCCTACTCCTCCATACCTTTGTCTACGTGACCCATATGGCTTCCTAAATTCCACAGGGAGAATAATGGGTGACATAGCTGAGCTATTAAAGTCAATCTGCTCCGTTAGAAATGCAAGCTCTTTGGGGGCAAAGATCTTATCTACCATTTCTATTTTTGGTACTGTCGACCAGGGACGGGTTCGTTTGGGAATCAGTGGGACGAGAGAGAGAGAGAGAGGCCGGGAACAGAAAGCCTGAGCTTTATACAAAATTTGTTCTTCAAGTCAAATTGAATTATTTAATTGTTTTGACGCAATGAATTGAACTTCCCTTTCGTGAGGAGTGTGATTAATTAGTAATATTAGCGCTTCCCTAATGGGAGCTATTATTCAAGACGTGGCTGTCCACAGAAATGAGCTGTTCTGCCTGCACACAACTGGGAAATTGTCGTGGAGTGGTGCACGGAATGCCTGCTCAGAAGAGGCTTCTGGGGCTTGGCCACCCACGTCTGCTGACTCTTCCAAAACTCCATCCTTACCAGCAGAGTACGGAAAACCTTACCGGTCGACAACCTGGAGAACTTGAAATCCCAACTCAACGCCTCCACCCAAGGTGACCTCATTGCTCAACTGGATGAAACGATTTCCAAGCTGGAACCTTTAGGTTCTGCCGGCAGCAGCAGAAGGAGCTCCATTTCATCGCATGAAAGTTTCAGCGTCCTGGCCTCTGGAATCTATCGGGGCATTAGTCGAAGAGGCAGCCAGTCCGATGACGTCTCTTGCTCCCTACACAGTCAAACCCTTTCGGAAGATCAGCGACTTAAAGAGTTCACCTCCCATCAGGAGGAAGACTAAGCCGACCAGGACCATGTCTCTCATGCTTCAGCGCTGGCCGAGACCGATTGGAACGAAACTTTCCTCCAATTCAGTATTCCACTGTCATTTCGTTCTCCATCTCCTCTCGTCTCCCTCCAGGCCATCAAGGAAAGGGACCGGAGTTGGTGTTTGCACTGGTCCTTTGTGTTTGTTTAAAGAATCCAAAGAAGAGGCCGAACTTCCCATCTCTGACTGACCATTTTGATGCTAGTGATGCCTGTCTACTTTTTTTGTTGTTGTTGTTGTCTGTCTCCCCCTTCTAGACTGTGAGCCTGTTGTTGGGTAGGGATTGTTTCTATCTGTTGCCGAATTGTAGTTTCCAAGCACTTAGTACAGTGCTCTGCATACAGTAAGCACTCAATTAATACGATTGATTGATTGATTGATTGATTGATTGGGAGGAACACCCAGGTCTCACCAAGGTGGAATTCACTTACAGTTTGTTTGCACATGGTGGGGCGGCTAGCTCTTACCCAAGTGCACTTACCACTTGGGAGGCATCCACCTATGACTTATGCACACATGGCGAAGCCCCTAGCTCCCACCCACGAGTATTTTCCACTTGGGAGGAATCTATTCGTGCATTACATATCCAGGGTGAAGTGCCTCTATTGCAGCCCTACAGCATCCAGAGGGACGGGACACTCACCCATCCCATGGCTCCTCACTTGGTGCAGGCAGAGCGGGCTTCTCTCAATCTGCACAGAGATGCCCTGCAGCCGTCTGTGGCAAGTTTCGATCCTCCGCACAGAAGGTTAGAGGCTTCAGGCATTTATCACCTGTGCTCCTAGGCCATTCCAGCTAATGGCCTCTGTTTATCCAATCTCTGCCCTCCCACCTCCTCCAAGCCTAATTTGATTGGCACGAGGGTGAGGGACACCTTCTGCATTCCCGGCTTGGGCTGTCAATCTAGCAGTTTTGGTTGTGGGGGTGGTATCCCACCCTCACTTCCGAGTTCCGCCTGCTGGCACAGGAAGTCACGAGATAACATTTGAGCTTGAGATGGTCGGTACTCTAGGGTCACCTTGGGACATACCACCCCTTGGCCCTCGCCATCCGGGTCGTGTAGTAGTGGGGTGGCTCTGGAAGCCGTGCATTCTGGTGCTGACCCTCCCCTGACCAAATAATAATAATAATAGTAATGATGATATTATTATTATTATTATTATTATTATTATTATTATTATCATTATTATTATTATTATTATTATGGTATTTGTTAAGTGCTTACTATGTGCCAAGCACCGTTCTAAGCGCCAGGGAGGTTACAAGGTGATTAGGTTGTCCCACGGGGGGCTCACAGTCTTAATCCCCATTTTACAGAGGAGGTAAATGAGGCCCAGAGAAGTGAAGTGACTTGCCCAAAGTCACACAGCTGACAAATGGCGGATTCGGATTTGAACCCTTGACCTCTTTCCACTGAGCCACGTTGCTTTTCTATGGGCCTCATGGGCCGATAACCTCCCTGACCTGCCTGGGAACCAGGAAAGCAGATCCATGGGTCGGGGTAGAGGACGGTTCCTATCCCACGGCCAGGGGCAACAGAAATTGGCGCCCCACCCTTAAGGCATGTGAATAGGAATTATGGAGGTATGGAAGGTGGTTGGTGGACCACTATGGTTTTTGAGGCCCTGCATTGAGGTAAGGGACCAGAGATGGTTGAATTGTCTTCTGCATACAGATAGAGTGGTGCAGCAGTGGGATAGATAACAGCACCCTCCCTCACTAGCACACTTTTAGTTAATAGCAAAATGTCTTTGCAACCCAAGGATTAGGGAGCTGCCTCAGTTCTCAAAGGAGGCCTTAAAACCAGTCCCAAACTCCTCCTGTGGTGTGGACTCCTCGTCAGCCGCATGGTATATTGCTAGAGATGATTGCGTCCAATTGTCCAGGATGAAGGGTGAGGGGCACCAATCAGGTTGAAACAGGTGGTCTGGTAGAAACGGGTTCCCTTCCCTGATGCTGTCAAGTCATGGCTAAGCCTAAAGACAGGCTCTTTGGGAGGCAGTTCAGTGATGATTCCTTTACTGGACTTGTCAGAACGTCAGTCAATCCTAGTCATAGAATTGTGAGGCAGAGAATTACCCAGAGCATCATATAGCCAGATATGATTTCTAAGGTTTGAAATGATAACTTTTTCCTAATAATATTTAACAATTATTCTTAACTCATTCTTGTTAAAAATATTAATAATAATTTTTAAAATTTTTCCATTACTATTCTTCTGTTTCTTTCCAAATCCTAGGGATATGATGACTAAACCTTCCCAGTCTTTAAAAAGGAAACAATCGCAAAAACAAAGTAGACATCCAGATCTATACATAGCTATGGTACTGAATAACATACATCTGCTGCTAGCCCTTAGCTAGGCTGTAGCAGAGACAACATACAGAACTTACATTGACAATCCTTAACGTAATGGAAATTTTATACTTAAGACCATTTGAACCACTTTAACAAGCAAAGATGAACAAACAAACCCCATTTCTAATACATTCAATTTATAATATTCAGCAATTAAATCTACTTTGTGTGCAGCTGTCCCCTTATTAGACTCCTTAAGATCAATGGCTGACAAAGTTTCTCAGCTTAACCCTATTTTAGTGAACTTTTAAAAATCCATTTAAGGAGGGGAAAACTCCAGATTCAATTATCATTCTAAGTTTCCCTTCCAATCTTTCCTTCATTCATTCAATAGTATTTATTGAACTCTTTCTGTGTGCAGAGCACTGTACTAAGTGCCTGGGAAGTACAATTCAGCAACAGAGACAATCCCTGCCCACAACGGGCTCACAATCTAGAATGAGTCTCAGTTGTTGACTGATGGAGGCCTGTAATAACAGTAATAACAAAGATATTTGTTAAGGGTCTAGTCTGTGCCAAGCACTGTACTAGGCCCTGGGGTAAATACAGAACTGTCAAGTCAGATGTAGTCTGACTACAGCTGTGAGCCCACCCGGGGCTCATAGTATATATTGTGGGGGAGAACAAGGATTAAAGCCCCCGTTTAAGAGGTGAGGAAACCAAGGCCCAGAGAAATTAACAGACTTGCCCAGAGTCACACAGGAGGCACAGGGCAGAACCGAGATTAGAGCCTCTGTTTCTAAAATCAGTGAGCCAAGGAGAGATTTCTAGGTTCCTCCATTTCATCCAGTATTCTCCTTGGTTTAGTCACTTGTAGATGTCTGTGAATCATTCAGTTATATTTATTGAGCACTTACTGTGTGCAGAACACTGTACTGAGTGCTTGGATGAGCAATCCTAATCCCAACCTATTCTGTTTTACAGGGGACAATAATCGAGTGAACACACTGTGGCTGCCGTGAGTGCTCGAGCTAACAGCCCCGAGCCCCGGCCGCTTTGGAAACTGCTTTCCAGCTCAAACCCTGCATCAGTCAACATTTTGCTGAATGCTAGTACTACCTCTACCCCAAAATATCCCTTTATACCAAATTTTAATATTCCAGTTTATCAAAAATTATACAAATGACCACGTCTTCACTACATATTTGGTTAATTCCATAGTGAACATATTGAGGCAAGCTTCCTTATTCAAACCATCGCATTTATACCAGCCAGATGTATATATTCCAAATATAGCAAAATGACTTTTTATATATGATTTGCTTATATACCTCTTTTACCAATTTAACAAAATTTAATTCAGTAGAATTTCAGAAATAATGATTAAATCACCACCCTACAGTTATTCCCAGGCTGGGAGAACAATGGCATATCCACTTCCAATTACCACCATTGTAGTTTCTAGAGGGAGGTGCCTTAGATTGAGGAGGGCAACCATTCACTTGAGGGAGGTGCCTTCTCTCAAAGGAATTCCCTTTTAATCTTCCAAACTGATAGCTTTGAAGCCCTGAAGGCAAATTGGTTAAGTTTCCTACCCATTTCCTTTAACTGCAAATTTCTTGCAAACAACTGGGTGATTTCATGAATAGCTGAGAGAAGGGAGAAGAATTAAAACCAGGCCAATAAAATGACTCTCAATCTGCGGAGCTACCGAAATCCAGCTAGGAATTTCTCTTCAATGACCAATACAGGTTTTCACAGCACTGGCCAATTCATTCAAACATAACGCATCCTAAACACACTTTCACACCGACATAGAGGTAAAGCCAATTTCCCCGTATCAAAGATGTTAATTTCTGCCCACCTTCAGGACAAATGCCTAAATCTTTCTTCATTCCTGCTCCACCCATAGCCATATACATAATCTTTCTATAGGCATCACCTCAAATCTCAACTATTTGGCATTCCCAGATCTTCCTCCATTCTACGCACACAAAATACAAGGAGGGCATGTTCATGCAATCATTTCAACTCTTGAAGCAGAACACTCTGCACGTTCCCACTCTTACTCAAACGGGAGGGTGCTCCCAATCCCACATTCACACAATGTTTTCAGTACTTTAAAACAGAATGGATATGTTTTCTGGTCATCATCAGGAATTCCTTCATTGGGGACGTTAAGAATCAGCTTCCAGCGCACACAGATCTCTCATGAAAGAATGGCTTGGTGCCTGCAATTTAAGACTAGATAACTTGGTTCCCTGCTGGCACGGGTGGATCATTCGAGCCAAGTACGCCACGAGGTCTAGAGGTCATGACCCTGACCATGAGTATGGGTCACAGCCTCCCCTGGGCCCCAGTCTAGGCGGCTACTTTCATGTGGACTCATATTCACCTGGCCTACTGGCCAACCTCGACGTTTTCCATCCCTGATCAGCAAGAAAGGCAAACAGCCCTCTTGGCTCTCTGTTGCCTATCACCGAACCCACCCTCGTCGCAATTTATGTTACCTGTCGACCGGGGATGGATTCGTTTGGGAATCAGCATGGTGAGAGAGAGAGAGAGGCCGGGGACAGAAAGCCTGAGTTTTATACAAAATTTATTCCACGAGGCAAATTGAATTATTGAATTGTTTAGGCGCAATGGATTGAACTTCCCTTTCAGCAGGAATGTGACTAATTAGTAATATTAGAGCTTCCCTAACGGGAGGAACACATTTATATGCTACTCGCACGTGACAGAACACCCAGGTCCCACCCAGGCAGAATTCAATAATAATAATAATAATAATAATAATAATAATAACATTCATTAAGCGCTTACTATGTGCAAAGCACTGTTCTAAGCACTAGAGAGGTTACAAGGTGATCAGGTTGTCCCACAGGGGGCTCACAGTCTTAACTCTTACGTATTGTTTGCACGTGGTGGGGAGGCTAACATGAACTTCCCACTCGGGAGGAATCCATTTATGAGGTCTGCACCCGTGGGGAAGCCCCTAGCTCCGACCCACGAATGCTTTCCACTTGGGAGGAATCCATTCATGTGTTACATACCCATGGCGAAGCGCCTGGCTTCCAGAGCCACGAGCGTCCAGAGGGACGGTACACTCACCCATCCCACAGCTCCTCACGGTGCAGGCAGAGCAGGGTTCTCACACTCTGGACAGAGGTGCCCTGCAGCCATCTGCAGCAAGTCTTGATCCTCTGAAAAGAAGGTTAGAGGCTACAGGTATTTATCACCTGTGCTCCTAGGCCATTCCAGTTTCTGGCCTCAGTTTATCCAATCTCTGCCCTTTCCTCCACACCTAATTTGATTTACACAAGGGTGAGGGACACCTTCTGCATTCCCTGCTTGGGCTGTCAATCCAGCAGTTTTGGTTGTGGGGGTGGTATCCCACCCTCACTTCCAAGTTCCGCCTAGTGGCCCAGGAGGTAAGGAAATAGCATTTGACTTTGAGATGGCCGGTACCCCGTAGTCACCTTGGGACAGGTAGGTTCCCAGTGTTCATTTCAGGGCTCTGCATACAATAAACACCAAATAAATATCACTGATTGATTGAATGATTTGTCTTTGTTCAATGAGTGGGTGAGCTATGTTGAATTGTAAGTTAGGGAGTCTAGTGAAGGTACCTTAAGTATAAAATATGCTAACGTGAAATAAAACAAATTACTACAGAACCTAAGAACAATGTTAGTCAAACAGCATCGAAAAATTAGGATACCATGATTTTGGGCGGGGGGGGGGGGGTTCACAGTTCAACACAGAGATCTGCCCTTGTTCTCAGAAATCTGATGTTAAACTGAAGAAGAATCTCCAGGAGAGAGAGTTCCACAGCCTTGTCTTTGCCTGATGCACTCAATCCTGATTTTTAAAAAAAGTTTGCAGGTTACTCCTTTGCTGAATTCCAGTTTATTCTTATGCTCAGAGAGTTTCAAGAGGATAATTGCTCTCTTTCTCGAAGGTCAAGATGTAGTTTAGGAGCATTAAAACAAAAGCACATTTAAAAATAGCCAACTAAGTAAGATTTCCCTAGTCCTACTCCCCTATCTTCTTGGTGCTAGAATAATTGGGAGAATATGCGATGGAAAAAATAATGAAAAAGCTAATACCAATTTCGTGTAGGCTTTCACAGCATTTGTGTCTCCTTCTCCACTTGTGTTTCAGGTTCTTACCTCAGCTGAGGCTCCACATGCCTTTCATTCCAAATCATGTCAACATTATTTACAAGAGGATGAAAAAATTCATTTTTTTAAAAAAGTAAATGAATAGAGAGGTATGGCCAATAAAGAGATTTATGGATCTATGAGGCAAAAGACAGAGCAGAAAGTGAGTAAGGGGATGAGGTTTTTTCCTCATTCTGAAGCATGAAATTTATTTTAAGAGGTGTCAGGGGCAAAGATGACAGCAAGGATGTGAGGTCCACTCTTCCCTCAGAAACTAATTGGAGGAGGCCCTCCCCACTCTAACTCTGAGGCCCAGCCTCTTTCCCCCAGGCCACATTGCAGAACCTGCGAGTGTCATCAGTAAAAGTTTGAGAAACAGTGTTTAGGATGTTCCATTGTAATGGCTCTTAGTATATGAAGCCGAGAAATAGAAATGTAAATCTGCATTATAGCATATGATGAATATGATGAGAATGTACAGTAACCAAGAAGACTTCAAAAAAGGAAAACAAACAATGCCACAATGAGACTTCTGCAAATTAAAACTGGATAGGTGACAAAGATTTCTTACAACTGAAATGACAACAGGGGCCATAGGGAAGAACAAGATTCATCTAGCTGCTATTTTTCTCTGATGCTTCCTGGGCTTGATAAAAGACATTAGCAATGAGGGCATGATTTTCTCTCTATCATGTTCCTCATGGCATCTTTCAATTCCTTGTTCCTCACACTATAGATCGGGAATTCAGCGGGATCACAAAAGTCTAAAACACCAATGTTCTCTGATCTCTCTCCAGGGAGTAGCTGGAAATTGGCTGTAAGTACATAAAGCAGATGGTGCCATAAAATATGGCCACCATGATGTGTGAAGCACAAGTAGAGAAGGCTTTGTGTTTGCCTTCAGAAGAGCGTATTTTCAGGTTAGTGAACAAGATGTAAGCATAGGAAACCACAATGATCCCTGTCGTGCTGAGTCCGTTCAAGCTAATGAGCACAAAAAGCAGCTTCTGATCGACAGATGTGTTGGAACAGGAGATAGATAAGAGTGGTGGGCCATCACAGAAATAGTGATTAATTGTACAATGCCCACAAAAGGATAAACTACAGGTGAAAACTGTGTGGATCATGGAATTCAGGAATCCATACATATAAGACCCAGTTACAAGGGGAACAGATATCCTGTGGGATACCATGATAGAATAATGCAGCGGGTGACAGATGGTGATGAAGCAATCATAGGCCATGGCAGCAAGCAAAAAGCACTCTCTAGTCCCGAGAGCAGCAGAGAAGGACATCTGAGTGACACAGCCAGCATAGGAAGTGGTTTTCGTCTCCAACAAGATGTTGATCAGTGTCCTGAGAACAATGACACAGGAAAAGCAGGAAAAGAAGGCTAAATTGCTGAGGAAAAAAGTGCATGAAGGTACGGAGCTGAGCATAAATCTTGATTAATATCTATCTCTATCGCCTTCTATCTCTCCTTGACGCTGCCAACCTCTTGCTCCACCCCACCTCACCCACTAACCAACATGGTCACACCCTCGACCTCATCATCTCCTACTGCTGCACTATCTCCACCCTCACCAACTCTGAAATCCCTCTCTGATCATAACCGTCACACCTGCCTCCTCACTCACACATCTCTCCCCTGTAAATCTATATTACTGCCTCACAGAGACCTCCACTCTCTCAACCCCATCCATCTTTGTGAGCACCTCACACCCCACCTTGCCTCCCTTTCCTCTCTACCCAATCTTGATAATCGGATTACTGCTTTCAACTCTACCAACTCTACTCAGTTCGACTCCCTCGCTCCCCTTTCCCTTCTCCGCTCTCGTACCACTAACCCACAGCCCTGGATCACTGCCACTGTCCACCTCCTTCACTCTTATGCTCAATCTGCTGAATGCTGCTGGAGAAAGTCTAAACACCATGTCAACCTCGGTCACTTCAAGTTTAGCCTTTCCTGCCTTAACTCTGCCCTCTCCTCTGCCAGACAAAACTATTTCTCCTCCCTTATTAACACCCATGCCTATTATCCTATTATCCTATTATCCCTGTCAGCTCTTCCGCACATTTAACTCCCTTCTCAGGCTTCCCTGTTCCTACCCCTCCTCCTTCCATCACCCCTAACGATCTGGCCTCCTACTTCATTAATAAAATTAAATCCATTAGGTCTGAGCTCCTCAAAGTCACTCCTCCCCCTTCTCCAAACCCCAGGCTCTCAACCCTCTCCGATACTCTCCCATCCTTCCCAGCAGTATCCTCAGAAGAGATCTCCTCCCTCGTCTCATGTGCTACTCTGGCCACCTGTGCTTCTGACCCCATTCCCTCTCATTTTATGAAATCTCTCGCTCCGTCCCTCCTCCCCTCATTAACTTCCATCTTCAACCGCTCACTCTCCACTGGTTCCTTCCCCTCTGCCTTCAAACATACCCACGTCTCCCCCATCATAAAAAACCCTCTCTTGACCCCACCTCCCCTTCTAGTTATCGCCCTATCTCCCTCCTACCATTCCTTTCCAAACTCCTTGAACACATCGTCTACACACGCTGCCTCGAACTCCTCAATGCCAACTCTCTCCTCGACCCCCTCCAATCAGGCTTCTGTCCCCTACATTCCACCGAAACTGCATTCTCAAAGGTCACCAATGACCTCCTGCTTGCCAAATCCAACGGCTCCTATATCCTAATCCTCCTCGAACTCTCAGCTGCCTTCGACACTGTGGACTGCCCCCTTCTCCTCAACACGCTACCCAACCTTGGCTTCACAGGCTCTGTCCTCTCCTGGTTCTCCTATTATCTCTCCGGTCATTCATTCTCAGTCTCTTTTAGGGGTTCCTCCTCCCCCTCCCATCCCCTTACTGTAGGGGTTCCTTAAGGGTCAGTTCTTTGTCCCCTTCTGTTCTCTATCTACACTCACTCCCTTGGTGAAGTCATTCACTCCCACGGCTTTAACTATCATCTCTACGCTGATGACACCCAAATCTACATCTCTGCCCCTGATCTCTCTCCCTCCCTTCAGGCTCGTGTCTCCTTCTGCCTTCAAGACACCTCCATCTGGATGTCTGCCCGCCATCTAAAACTCAATATGTCCAACACTGAACTCCTTATCTTCCCTCCCAAACCCTGCCCTCTCCCTGACTTTCCCATCACTATTGATGGCACTACCATCCTTCTTGTCTAACAAGCCCACAACTTTGGTGTCATCCTCGACTCTGCTCTCTCGATCACCCCTCACATCCAATCTGTCACCAAAACCTGCCTGTCTCACCTCCGCAGCATCACCAAGATCTGCCCTTTTCTCTCCATCCAAATTGCTACCCTGCTGGTTCAGTATCTCATCCTATCCCGGCGGGATTACTGCATCAGCCTCCTCTCTGATCTCCCAACCTCCTTTCTCTCCCCACTTTAATCTTTACTTCACGCTGCTGCCCGGATCATATTTGTCCAGAAACGTTCTGGGCATATTACTCCCCTCCTCAAAAATCTCCAATGGCTACCAATCAACCTACGCATCAGGCAAAAACTCCTCACTCTCGGCTTCAAGGCTCTCCATCACCTCGCCCCCTCCTACCTCATCTCCCTTCTTTCCTTCTACAGCCCAGCCTGCACCCTCCATTCCTCTGACGCTAACCTCCTCACTGTGCCTCGTTCTTGCCTCTTCCGCTGTCGAACCCCGGCCCACATCGTACCCCTGGCCTGGAATGCCCTCCCTCCACACATCCGCCAAGCTAGCTCTTTTCCTCCCTTCAAGGCCCTACTGAGAGCTCACCTCCTACAAGAGGCCTTCCTAGACTGAGACCCCTCCTTCCTCCCCCCTCCTCCCCCTCCCGATCCCCCCGCCTTACCTCCTTCCCCTCCCCACAACACCGGTATTTATATATATGTTTGTACATATTTCTTACTCTATTATTTATTTTACTTGTACATATTTATTCTATTTATTTTATTTTGTTAATATGTTTTATTTTGTTGTCTGTCTCCCCCTTCTAGACTGAGAACCCGCTGTTGGGTAGGGACCGTCTCTATATGTTGCCAACTTGTACTTCCCAAGCGCTTAGTACAGTGCTCTGCACACAGTAAGCGCTCAATAAATACGATTGAATGAATGATTAATAGTATAATTCCCAGATTCCCCAGTAGAGTGATCATGTAGATCATCAGAAATAGAACAAAAAGTATGATCTGCAAATCTGGATCACTACTCATCCCCAAGAAAATGAACTCAGCAAGGGCACTGTAATTTCCCTCATATATCTTGGGTTTTCCTTGGTATCGCTATGTGGAAAAAGTCAATATTAGCAATAGAATCCATATAAAATAGATAATTAGATTATCATATTTTGGACACATAATCACATTTTTTAGAACTAATTCTCTGGAGAAGGCACTAAATCGAGGAAAAGTCCAGGGAAAACATGGAAGAGGCAGACCAGCCGCTAGATGGTTAGAGGCTATTACAAAGATAAGGAAAGAACCATTAGAAAGGTTGCAGATTATGGCAGAAGACAGGACATTCTGGAGAAAATATATACATAGAGTGGCTATAAATTGGAAATGACTCCACAGCACTTGATAATAATAATAATCATAGATAATATAATTTAACTCTATTCCCCCTTTTCAGGCTGTGTTTATTCTAGATGGATTTTTTATTGATATTTGGACCTAAGCATAGCCCCTGACAATCTTTTCTTCTAATATCTGGGAAATCTATTCCCAAAGAAAGCAGCTCCAACAACTTATGGTAGCCACATTTATTATAGTGCAGTGACTGAGAGAGAGAATCAACTTGTCTTGTCCTATGCTGTCGGGTCGTCTCTGACCCATAGCAACGCCATGTACACTTCTCTCTGAGAATGCCCTGCCTCCATCTGCAATCGTTCTGATGGTGAATCCATAGAGTTTTCTTGGTAAAAACCTGAAAGTGGTTTACCATTGCATTCTTCTACGCAGTAAACCTGAGTCTCCACCCTCGACTCTTTCCCATACTGCTGCTGCCTAGCACAGGTGACTTTTGACTTGTAGCAAACAAATTGCCTTCCACTCGCTAACCACTGTCCAAGCTAGGAAAGGAATGGATATGCCTCTGTTTGACTCTTCCTCTCATAGTCGAGACTGGTAGAGTACTGCAAACTCTCCAGGCGTGACTCTGAGAGGGGGAGAATCAACTAGGAGTAGTTAAAATTAGGTGTAACTTTTCCCTATCTTGGGAGTGCACTGAAGATGTCAAACCCTCCTAAGAGAATTGTAATTTTGATGCACAGTGGCCAAGTGGAAAGAGCACAAGCCTAGGAGTCAGAGGATGTGGGTTCTTATCCGGGCTCTGCCACTGAACAACTATAATAGCAATAATAATGTCAATAATAATAACAAACTGTGATATTTGTTAAGTACTTTGTGCCAAGCCCTGTACCAAACACTGGGGTAGATAAAAGGTAATCAGGTCAGGTACGAGTTACTGTAGCACAGGCAATCCCTAAACTGCTTTGCGACCTTGGACAAATCACTTAACTACTTAAATTATATGTGCCTCAGTTTCCTCATCTGTAAAATGGGGATTTGATACTTGTTCTCCCTCCCACTAAGCTGTAAGTTCCATGTGAGACAGGGTCCTTACCTGATTATCTGGTATCTGTCCCAGTGCTTAGTACAGTGCTTGACACAGAGTAAGCACATAATGAATACCACAGCAATAGTAAAAACAGTAAGTTGCCTTCTCCTGTCAACCTATCTCTTCATCTAATTCAACCCAAATCATATCCCCTTTAGGGATTGGGGATCTGGGGCTGGCCCAATTGTAGTAGAGTCTAACATAGGGAAGCATGATAGAGCACAGACGTGGGAGTCAGAAGGTCATGGGTTGTAACACCTGCTCCATCACTTGTCTGCTGGATGGCCTTGGCAAGTCAGTTCACTTTTCTGAGTCTCAGTTACCTCATCTGTAAAATAGGGCTTGAAACTGTGAGCCCCACGTGGGACAGGGACTGTGTCCAACCCGATATGCTCTAGTGCTTAGTACATGCCAGGCGCATCCACTAGAGTTGTATCCACTCTAGTGCTTAGTACATGTAAGTGCTTATCAAATACCATAATCATTATATCTCTCTCCACTATGAAAGCTGCTGTAGTTGGCCTTATGTGGTCTTACTTCAGTTTGCAACCTCCAATATGGTGATTTGGGGAAAGGTGTGGTGGGATGATTCCTTTTGACAAAATAGAGCTGGATAAGATTTAATATATGTCATTATAAAAGTCAATGGCCTAGAAAAAAACAAAGATGATTATAGGCTAAGGGAAACTAGCATTTCATTAATTTGAACACACAAAGCACATCAGTGAGATGACAGGGTCATGATATAATCAATCAATCAATGTGATTCATTGAGCATTCATTATTTATAGACCATTGTACTAAATGCTTGGGAGAGTACAACATGAGAGTAATTCTCTCGCATTTTATAATAATAATAATAATAATAATGGTATTTATTAAGCACTTACTATGTGCAAAGCACTGTTATAAGCGCTGGGGGGATACAAGGTAATCAGGTTGTCCCACAGGGGGCTCACAGTCTTAATCCCCATTTTACAGATAAGGTAACTGAGGCACAGAGAAGTTAAGTGACTTGCCCAAAGTCACACAGCTGACAATTGGAGGAGCCGGGATTTGAACCCCTGACCTCTGACTCCAAAGCCCGTGCTCTTTCCATTGAGCCATGCTGCTTCCCAAAACAAGCTTACACTCTAGAGGGGGAGAAGGACCAGATGAGGTTATAAAATACAAAAATTGGGACAAAGTTGGATGTGTCTCACCACTCCTGGAAAACCTTTTGTGGTTGCCCATCCACCTCTGAATCCAACAAAAACTCCTTACCATTGGTTTTAAGACACTTGGCTCTCCCCATCCTACCTTACCTCACGGATCTTCTACTAGACCCAGTCTTCACATTTCACTCCTCACACCAATTTACTCTCTATATTTTTATCTCATCTATCTCAATGCCAACCCCTTGCCCATGTTCTCCCTCTGGCCTCAAACTCCCTCTCCCTTCATAATAGTAATAATAATAGTAATAACAATAACATTTATTAAGTGCTTACTATGGGCAAAGCACTGTTCTAAGCGCTGGAAAGGTTACAAGGTGATCAGGTTGTCCCACAGTCAATCCCCATTTTACAGAAGAGGTAACTGAAGCGCAGAGAAATTAAGTGACTTGCCCAAAGTCACACAGCTGACAATTGGTGGAGCCAGGATTTGAACCCATGACCACTGTCTCCAAAGCCCGTGCTCTTTCCACTGAGCCACGCTGCTTCTCATGATGATCTCCAATCCTCCTGTCTCTCCCTGCTTCAATCTATTCTTCACTGTGCTGCCTGGATTATCTTTCTACAGAATAAATAATCATTAAATACGATTGGTAGAGAAATGCTCTGGGCATGTCACTCCCCTCCTCAAAAATCCCCAGTGGTTGCCTATCAACCTTCGCATGAAGTAAAAACTCCTCACTATCAGTTTGAAAGCTCTCCATCACCTTACCCGCTCCTATCTCACCTCCTTTCTTTCCTTCTTTCATTCATTCATTCAATTGTATTTATTGAGTGCTTACTGTGTGCAAAGCACTGTACTAAGCGCTTGGTAAGTACAAGTTTCAAAGACATAGAGACAGTCCCTACCCAACAACGGGCTCACAGTCTATTCTAGTCTAGTCCTTCTACAGCCCAGCTCGCACACTCTGCTCCTCTGCTGCTAACCTCCTCACTATGCCTCGTTCTTGCCTGTCCCGCCATCGACTGCTGGCCCATGTACTACCACTGGCCTGGAATGCCCTCCCTCCACACATCTGCCAAACTAGCTCTCTTTCTCCCTTCAAAACCCTACTGATAGCTCACCTCCTCTAGGAGGTCTTTCCAGATTGATCCCCCCTTTTCATCTGATCCTCCTCCCCTCTCAACCGCCCCCACTCCATCCCTCTGCCCTATTCCCTTCCCCTCACCACAGCACTTGTGCATATTTGTACATATTTGTTACTCTATTTATTTTACTAATGACGTGTATATAGCTATAATTCTATTTATCCATTTTGATGGTATTGACACATACCTATTTGTTTTGTTTTGTTATCTGTCTCCCCCTTCTAGATTGTGATCCCATTGTTGGGTAGGGGCCGTCTCTATATGTTGCCGATTTGTACTTTCAAGTGCTTTGTACAGTGCTCTGCACACAGTAAGCACTCAATAAATAAGACTGACTGAATGAATGAACATTACATTCTGAAAGAGTAACAGTCCCTACCCCACAAGAGCGGAGCAAGAGGTAGAACGAACCCCACTTACTTATATGGGGCAGGGAGGGGCCAGAGCCTAGGAGCCCGGCAAACCCTGGATGGGAAGCAGCTGAGGAGATGGGCTGATGTTGGGTCCAGCAGGGGCCAGTCGCTCATCTCCTGGGTTGGAGCAG
Organism: Tachyglossus aculeatus; assembly: GCF_015852505.1. Taxonomy (NCBI): domain Eukaryota; kingdom Metazoa; phylum Chordata; class Mammalia; order Monotremata; family Tachyglossidae; genus Tachyglossus; species Tachyglossus aculeatus. The sequence continues at coordinate 105,384,481 of NC_052068.1, forward strand.
GAACACCTGGACTGGGGGTGGGGAGGGCTCAGCAGCGTTTTGGGCAGAAAGCGCAGAGGACTTCATGGAGGAGGGGGACCAGGATGGGGACGTAGCCGAGGGTCTCTCCGGGATCTCCCCCCCGAATTGACCTCACTTTCCCGAAAACCGTGCTCACGTTGGGCTAATTGTCCCCCATTTGATCTTTTTCCCGGCGGCTTGACAAAGCCATTATTCCCTTTACCACCAACGGTTTGGCTGGGTTTGGCCCCTCCTAGTGAGCAGAGGGTGGAGGCAGGGAGAGGTGGGAGAGTCTTGGAGAGCAGGAGGGGGTGATGAAGACCCCCATCCCCACAGCTCTGCCCGGCCAGCTGCCCCTGAGGAAATATTGATGCCGGCAAAATGGGGCATGAATTCATGCCATGAACCCCTGATTTGATTCTTACCACTTGGGTCTTCAAGGTCTGGGCACTGGGAAGAACGATAAAAATGAATAGTGACCAAAGCAGGTGTGACTTCATGAAATGAACCCCATATTTGACTCCCTTTTGATTTTTCATGGCCCAGACATCAGAAAGCTTGATTACATGGGTGCTGGCAAAACAGGGACTGGCTTCATGCCATGAACCCCATATTCAAGTCTTCCCAATTGGGTCTTCATGGCCCAAGCACAAAGGCCATGTGCTGGCAAAATGTGGGCTGGCTTCACACCACGAACCCCAGATTTGAGTCTTCCCATTTGGATCTTCATGGCCCAGGCAAAGGGAAGAACAATAATAACAGGAGGGCTGGCAAAATGGGGGCTGGCTTCATGCCATGAACCCCAAATGTAACTCTCCCAGTTGGGTCCTCATGGCCTGAGTATCAGGCAGAGCAAGAAATATTTTGGTGTCAGGAAAATGAGGGACTGGCTTCAGAACCTTGGGAATTGATTCTATTATTTGGGTTTTTGTGCCTGGGCTCTAGGGAGAGGGAAGATAGCTTTGGCTTTGTCACTTTCCCCTTGGTTGGACACTACCCTTGGGTTTGGGGCTTGGCCATATTTGAGGCCCAACAGGTTGAAGAGTTTCCCGCTCATTCAGACAACGATCACCGGGAGAGTTTCCACCTCTATTGTTCCCACCAGTCCACTCTACTATCTTTGCAGTGACCAAATGGGTCGTGTTCTTCAGACTCTGGGCCTACTGAATAGGTAAGCAGTGTCATTACAATGGAGCAGGGTGTTTTTCATTTTTTCTTAAAACTTGGGTTTTTGCAGTGTTGCTGAGCAAGAAAAGTTCAGGCCTGGGCATTGGAGGACCTGGGTTCCAATCCCAACTCTGCCTCTTGCCACTTCTGTGATCTTGGGTGAGTCATTTAACCTTGCTGTGCTTCAGTTTCTTAACCGTATAACATGTTGATTCAATAACTGCACTTGAATTTGCTCCCTTTATTCACCCCTCCCTCAGCCCCATAGCACATTAGTTCATAACTAGATTTTATTTATATTAATGGCTGTATCCCCTTACAGACTGTGAGCTCACTGAGGAAAGGGAAGGGGTCTGCTAGTTCTGCTGTCTTGTACTCTCTCAAGTGCTTAGTACCCAAAGTAAGGGCTCAATGAATATCACTGACTGAGTTACTCTAGATTCAACATACTTTGGATTTCCTAGCAGAGAATTAGTGAGTCTAGACCTAAACTCTCAATTCCAGCTTGTTCTAAAGAAGTTCGTTTTTAAAAAGGGTCCAATGATTAGTTGAGCCTATGTGCTTCTGCATGATTGGATTCCTCCTGCATCCCTTTATTGAATTGATCTGTCTATGAAGGGTGTTGGCATATAATTGTATGAGAACTGGGGAAGGTATAATGCAGTCGATAAACACAATCCCTGCACACGAGGAGTCGATAATCTTCTGTATATGTGCAGTCCCATCAGGTACTGTACTCCATCACCTCGCCCCCTCCTACCTCACCTCCCTTGTCTCCTTCTACAGCCCAGCCCGCACCCTCTGCTCCTCTGCCGCTAATCTCCTCACTGTGCCTCGTTCTCACCTGTCCCGCCGTCGACCCCCGGCCCACGTCATCCCCCTGGCCTGGAATGCCCTCCCTCTGCCCATCTGCCAAGCTAGCTCTCTTCCCCCCTTCAAGACCCTACTGAGAGCTCAGCTCCTCCAGGAGGCCTTCCCAGACTGAGCCCCTTCCTTCCTCTCCCCTTCGTCCCCCTTTCCATCCCTGCCCGTCTTACCTCCTTCCCTTCCCCACAGCACCTGTATATATGTATATATGTTTGTACATATTTATTACTCTATTTATTTATTTATTTTACTTGTACATATCTATTCTATTTATTTTATTTTGTTAATATGTTTGGTTTTGTTCTCTGTCTCCCCCTTCTAGACTGTGAGCCCACTGTTGGGTAGGGACTGTCTCTATATGTTTCCAACTTGTACTTCCCAAGCGCTTAGTACAGTGCTCTGCACACAGTAAGCGCTCTATAAATATGATTGATTGATTGATTGATTGATTGGACAGTCTCCGTACACTCTCTAAATGTCTCTCTTGCCTTTTCTGTAGATGCAGGGTTCAACCATGATTCCCAGAATGACCAAGGAGAAACCGACAGGTCTGTGGGATTCTTCTGGCTGTGTGTCAGGCCCAGATCGAGCGACTATTTTCAGTAGAGGATTTGGTGTAAGAGATTGATTTTTCCCTGTAAATTCTAATTCACTTTAGGAGACAGCTTCTCCTGGGACAGCACGGTCGGCAGCTCCTGGGCCGAGAAAGGAGGGGTCAGAGAAGACTTCCAGAGGAGGAGGGCTCTCCGGCGATCTGTGGTGTGAATTATGTGGGCGAGGAAATTTCAGGCTGATTCCATAACAGGGCTTTAACCACTGCCTTGGGTCTTCCTCTTCAAAATCTGCCTCGAGGTCATTTCTAGCCTACAGCTCGAGAGCGGACCCAGACGTCCTCAGGTCCAGGAAGAATGAGGCGAAGACACAGGCCGAGAGAGTGGGAGCTTCCGTGACTGGCGATGGGGTCGGGCGATTGTGTCTGCATCTATGGCCGGTGGCCATCTCTGCAGCCCCATATTGCAGGGGGGCAGTAGAGGTGGCACAGTGAGTGAAGTGTGTAGGAAGAGTTGGGGTGTGGTTCTGAACTCCCTGCAGCACTGCCACTAAGTGTCCCCTGACTCTTCTGAGGGAGAGATTGCAGGAGGATGGTGGCAGTCACAGGGAGGGATGGGCAGGGAGGAGGGCAATGTTTGGGGGCTCTTTCTCCCCCTGCTCCCCTTCCCCCACCCTCATGCCGTTTCCCTCCTTTGACTTCATCTCCTCTCCAGGATTACACCCTGGCCCCCGCCAAAATAAAGCCAGTGGTAGATAGTGCAGCGACTCCACAATTGTGGACCACAGGCCTGCAGCCTGCCAGCTGGACCACCTTCCTCTGGAATTCTCTGGCAGCCATCCTGCAACACACTGAATTTGCCATTCCTCAACACCCTTAGCTAAGACCACCCAGGCCACCATCACAGAATGCCCACCAAGGCCCCGGGACCCTCTGGTCTCATACACGTGGGGAAGAATAAATAAAAATGTCTTAGCCCCAGTCTTTTGTTTGTGGATTGGGTCTGTGCTGTCCTAAGGGGTGGAGTCTGCTGATGGACAGGTCAGAAGCTCCTTTCACAACCAAGATTTAGGCAAGCCAATGAATGGGTCTACTACATTCTTCCTTGTAGCTGGCCAAGGGCTCTGCAGAGCAGGTAGACCTGAACCCCTAACCCTTTAAAGAAGTAGTAGAGCCTAGGAGATAAAATGAGGGCCTGGATTCTGATCCCAGCTCTGCCATTCCACTGCTGCGTGGCCTTGGGAAAATCACTTCATTTCTCTTCAGTTACTTCATCTGTGAAATGGGGATTAAGACTATGAACGCCTTGTGGAAGAGGTACTGCATCCACCATGATCAGCTCGTGTCTACCCCAGCACTTACTACAGTACCTGGAACATAGTAAACACTTAAATATCAGCCATACAGATGTACACAGAGAATGTGGTTCTGGACCCCAAGACCCTCCATTGGCTGCCCACCCACCTCCGCATTCAGCAGAAACTCCTCTCCACTGAGCACCTGCCTGGCTTCATGTCATGAGCCTCATATTTGAGTCCTCCCGTTTGGGTCTTCATGGCCCAGTCAGGGGGAAGAACAATAAGAACAGGGTGACATACCCTGAAGGAGTGGGTCTGTCTGTGGGCACTTGGATCCAGCCCCAGAAAAATGAAACACACAAATGCAACGAGTCTTTCTACAAAAGCTAGAACTTGAATGCATAAACATACAAAAGCTATGGCTTTAATGCAGAAAACATATACAAACTGTGAACACTGCAACCCAGGTGTTTAGTATGGTGCTAAATAGCTCAGGTATAAATACTTTTTTGCTCTTTTTAATGTTTATGTCAATTAAATGGCCATCAGGTGTGCACACCACACAAGAGTAGTGTGCAAGAGTAGTAGAGTATTTTACCGTGCACCCATGGGGTGAGATGTACTCAACTGAGCATTTCAAGTAAAAAAAAAAAGTGACACATTCCTAAGACCAAAAGAGCTTCCATGCTGATGGGAGAGACTGACATAAAAATATTTTCAAGTTATGGAGCTAAACTACTGAAAGCACAATTGGCTGAACATGTATAAAAAAGAGCTGGGCCAAGCTCGTCAGACTCTGGGCTTCTGGAACATGTCATAACGGGCGTAATCTAGGGGCAGAATGCATTTGATCTGTTCATTCATTCATTCAATCGTATTTATTGAGCGCTTACTGTGTGCAGAGCACTGTACTAAGCACTTGGGAAGTACAAGTTGGCAACATATAGAGACGGTCCCTACCCAAAAGCGGGCTCACAGTCTAGAAGGGGGAGACAGACAACAAAACATATTAACAAAATAAAATAAATAGAATACATTTATGCAAATAAGATAAATAAATAAATAGAGTAATAAATATGTACAAACATATATACATATATACAGGTGCTGTGGGGAGGGGAAGGAGGTAAGGCAGGGGGGATGGGGAGGGGGAGGAAGGGGAGAGGAAGGAGGGGGCTCAGTCTGGGAAGGCCTCCTGGAGGAGGCGAGGTCTCAGTAGGGCTTTGAAGGGAGGAAGAGAGCTAGCTTGGCTTTTCCTAAAACTTTGGTTTAGGCAGTATGACCAAGTGGGAAGAGTCCGGGCCTGGGAGTCAGAGGGCCTGGGTTTGAATCTCAGGTCTGTCACTTGCCTGCTGTGTGAACTAACTCCAACTCTAACCTTTGCTCTTGGATTTGGACCTTTTATTCACACCACTCTCACTCCAATATTTATGATAAACATATACCATAACCCTCATCCTAATCCTAGCCCTAGCCCTGGGAGTCAGAGGACCTGCATTTTAATCCCAGCTGTTCTTTACCTGCTATCTGACTTAACTCTAACCCCAGATTAAACTCCCTTTTGAGAGTTTGATAATTTTTGGGAATTTTGACCCTTCCCTTTCAGAGAAATGGCATGACTTAGTGGACAGAACAAGGGCCGGAAGTCAGAAGACCATGGGTTCTAATCTGATCTCTGCCACTTGTCTGCTGGCTGACCTTAGGCAAGTTGCTTCACTTCTCTGGGCTTAAATTCCCTCATCTATAAAAGGGGAATTGAGACTGTGAGTCTCACATGGGACAGGGACTGTGTTCAACCCAATTTGCTTGTTTCCACCTCAGCACTTCGTACAGTGCCTGGAATATTGGCCCTGAAGACCCAATGATGGAGTCAAATCTGAGGTTCACAGTATGAAGCCAGTACCTCCCTTTTGTTGGCATATTTTTATTGTACATTCCGATGTCCCAGCCATTAAAAGACCCAAATGAAACTGCTCAAATCTGGAGTTTACGGCATGAAGCCAGATTCCCTTTTGCTGGCACCCAAATTTTTAAATTATTCTCCCCAGTGCACAGGTCATGAAGACCTAAATGGGAAGATTCAAATCTGGGGTTAATGGTATGAAGCCACAACCCTCTTTTGCCGGCACTCAAATTTTTAAATTATTTTCTTTGATGCCCAGGCCATGAAGACCCAAATGGGAATACTCAAATCTGGGGGTTTTAGCCTGAGGCCAGTCCCTACTATCTTTCTTGTTGTTCCCAGTAGCTGGGCCATGAAGACCCAAATGGGAAAGTTCATATCTGGGGTTCACCGCATGAAGACAAGACCCTTTTGCCAGCACCCACATTTTATCTCTCCCCCTGGGACCTGGGCCATGAAGACTCAATAGGGGACTGAAATCTGGCGTGTATGGCATGGAGCCACACCGTCTTTTGCCAGCACTCATTTTTTTTGTTCTTCCCAGTGCCCGGGACATGAAGACCCAAATGGGAAGTCATAAGTCTGGGGTTTGTGCCATGAAGCCTGTCCCCACTTTTGCCAGCATCCATACTTCCATTGTTTTTCCTGGCACCTTGTCCATGAAGACCCAAATTGGAAAACTTAAATCTAGAGTTCATGGCATGAAGCAAGTTCCCCCTTTGCTGGCAGCCATATTTTTTATTGTTGTTCCCAGCACATGGTCAATGAAGACCCAATTGGAAAACTCAAATTGGGGCCTTGTGGCACGAAGTCAGTCCCCACTTTTGTCGGAATCCATATTTTCACTGTTTTTCTTGACACCAGGGTCATGAAGACCCAAATGGAAAGACTCAAGCCGGGGGTTTGTGGAATAGAGCCAGCACCCTCTTTGGCCAGGATACATGTCATTATTGTTCTTCCCAGCGCCTGGGCCATGAAGACCCAAATGGGAAGACTCAAATATAGGGTTTGTGGCATGAAGTGAGCTTCCCCTTTTGCCAGTTCCCATAATTGTAATTACTATTCCCAATGCCTAGGCCGTGAAGACCTAAATGGGAAGACTCAAATATGGAGTTTGCAGCATGAAGCCAGTACCCATTTTGCTGGCATCCATATTTTTAGTCTTCCTCCTTGCACCTGGGCCATGAAAACCCAAATGGGAAGACTCATATCTGGGTCTTGTGGCCTGAAACCAACCCCTTTTTCCCAGCACCCATACCTTTTTCACTCTTCCCTGAGCCTGGGCCATGAAGACCTAAATCTGGGATTTGTGGCATGAAGCCAGCTCTCCCTTTTCCCAGCACCCGATTTTAATTGTTCTTCTAGGCAGCAGGACACAAAGACCCAAATGGGAAGACTAATATGGGGTTTGTGGCATAAGGCCAGCTCCCTTTTTTCAGTCATTCTGCCCAATGACCAGAGCTTGAAGGCTTACAGGGTCAGACAGACCCATTGTCTGGCACAGCAGCCTTACCCCTCAGTGCAGTGTGGGGGCTCAAGAGCCAGATAGGCACAACATTAGGTGGCACTGCCCCAGGGAAGCGCTCACAGTGTCACACAGGCACAACATCACAACAGCCCTCAGGGGGCTTAGAGAGTCAGACAGGCCCATTGTCAGTCATGATGGCCCTGCCCCTTGGTGCTGTGCGAGGAGGTCACAGTGTCACACAGTCACAACATTGCCGTGGCCCTGCCCCAGGGGGGCTCTCAGAGTGTCAGACAGGCACAAAATCATGGCAACCCTGCCCCCAGGGGTCTCAGAGTGGCAGATGAGCCCAGTATCAGTTGTGGTGGCCCTTCCCCTCGGTGCATGGCAGGGGGCTCACAGTTCCAGACAGGTACAACGTTGCAGCACCTCTGCCCCAGGGGGATGCTCAGAATGTCAGATGGGAACAACATCATGGTATCCATTCCCTCAGGTGGCTCATAGTATCAGACAGGCCCATTGTCAGTGATGGCGGGGCCCTGCCTTCGGTGTGGTGTTGGGGGCTCATGGTATCACACAGGCAGAACATCACTCTGGCCTAACCCTAACCCTAATCCTGCCCCCCAGGGGGCTCACAATGTCAAACACTCATTCATTCATTCAATCGTATTTATTGGGTGCTTACTGTGTGCAGATCATTGTACTAAGCACTTGGGAGAGTATAATGTAACAATAAGCAGACACATTCCCTGCCCACAATGAGTTTACAGTCTAGAGATAAGCTTACAGTGTCAGTGACAGATAGGTCTAACAACCTGACAGCCATGCCCCAGGCGGGTGCTCAGAGTGTCAGACAGGCATAACATCACTGCAGCCCTACCCCCAGGGAGCTCAGAGAGGCAGACAATCCCATTGTCAGTCTCAGCGGCCCTGCCTTTCGGTGTGGTGCTGGGGTGCGAGGGTGGTGGTGGTGGAGGGGTCACAGTGTCAGATAGGCACAACGTTGAGGTGGGACTCACAGTGTCAGAGAGGTGCATGGTTCCGAGGCATGAAGCCAGCCCCCTTTTGCTGACTCTAGTATTTTTAGCGTGCTCCCTGGCACCCGGACCAGGAAGATCCAAATGGGTACCATCAAAACCTGGGCATATGGCATGAAAGTACTCCTGCCTTTTGTCAGCACTCATGTTATTATTGTTCTTCCTGGTGCCTGGGCCATGAAGACCCAAATGGCAAGACTCAAATCTGGGGTTCTTGGCATGAAGCCAGTATCCCCATTTTTGCTGGCATCCATATTTTCGTTGTTCTTCTCAACACCTGGACCATGAAGACCCAAACGAGATGATACAAATCTGGGGGGTTTGGCATGAAGCCAGTCCCCCGCTTTTGCTGGCACTCATATTTTCATTGTGCTTCCTGGCACTTGGGCCTTGAAGATCCTAATGGGAACGTTGAAATCTGTGGTTCTTGGCATGAAGCCAGTCCCCACTTTTGCTGGCACGCCTATTTTCATTGTTCCTCCTGGCACCTGGGACAAGAAGTCCCAAATGGGACCATTGAAATCTGGGGTTTCAGGCATGAATCCATTCTCCCCTTTAGCCGGAACCCATATTTTTATTATTCTTCCCGACACCTGGGACATGAAGACCCAAATGGGAACATTGAAATCTGGGGTTCATAGCATGAAGCCATTCCCTATTTTTGCTGGCACCCATATTTTCATCATTCTTCCTAGCACCTGGGCCATGGAGACACAAAATGGGAAGACTTTAATGTGGGGTTTGGGACATGAAGCCAGTCCCCATTTTTGAGGGCACCCATGTTGTTGTTCTTCCTGGGTCCCGGGATGGGAAAACCCAAATCTGGGGTTCAACCCCAGAAAAGCCAACCCCTTTTTTCTGGCATCCAGATTTTTGTTTGTTCTTCCCAGGGCACGGGACAAGAAGATCCAAATGGAAAGATTAATCTGGGGTTTGTGGCATAAGGCCAGCTCTTTTTTTCCGCTACACATATTTTTAATCATTCTTCCCAGCACCCAGGCTCTAAAGGCTTAGAGTGTTACAAAGGCTATGGCCTTGCCCTCGAGGGCTCACAGTGTCACACAGATACAACATCACAGTGACTCTGCTCTGGATGGGCTCACAGTGTCACCCGGGGAGAACATTTGTGTGGTCCTGCCGTCGGGGGCTACTCACAGTATCCGATGGGTCTGACGTTGCAGTGGCCCTGCCCTGGGGGGCTACCAGTGTCACCGAGGCACAATGTCGCAGCGGCTCTGCCCTGGATGGGCTCACAGCTTCAGACCACTCCACAGTTGTGGCAGCCTTGCCCTCAGTAGCGGCGGGTGGGGAGGGTGCTGACAGCCACATATCACAGCCGGCAACCCTGCCCTCAGTGGCCCTGCCCTAATGGGGTTCGCCATGTCCGATGGGTCCCAGGTTGTGGTGGTCCACCCTTAAGAGGGCTCACTGTGTGCAACGGGGAGCCCAGAATACTAGAATGAGCACAATTGTACATTAAGAGCATTTAATAAGTGCTGTTGTGTGCTAAACCTTTGGGAGGATTCAGCACAAACACACACCATCACTATGCTTCAGGAGTTTACAAGTACTCTGAACACAGAAAGTGTCTTACCACTAAGCCAAGCTGCTTCTTCGAGTACAGTGTTCTGAACACAGTAAGTGCCCAATATATACTATTGATTGATTGATAAATGCAGAGGTGGATGGGCAACCACTGGAGGAGTGGGGAAGCATGTACTGATGCTTATTTTAGAATAATGATCTGAGCAGCAGAGTGAAGTATGGATTGGTGTGAAGAGAGGCAGGAGGCAGGAGGTCAGCAAGGAGGTTTAAAGCAGTACTCAAGGTGGGATAGGCTAAGGAGTTGATAAAAACATGTTAAGCATGTTGGATAGGGAAGAAGGGGTGGATTTTAGTGATGCTGTGAAGAATGAACTGACAGGATATGATGACAGATTGAATAGGTGCATTCACTTATAAATGATTTATTTATATTAATGTCTGTCTCTCCCTCTAGACTGTAAATTCATTGCGGGTAGGGTTCTTGTGTACCAATTCTGTTGTATTTTAATCTCTCTCGAGCGCTTAGTATAGTGCTCTGCACACAGTAAGCGTTCATTAAATACCACTTTTGGTGATGATGATGACAATGATGATGACTGAATGAATGAGATGAGTTGTAGATAATGTCAAGGTTATGGGCTTGTGGGACAGGTGCTGTAGACAACATAATCATCTTCCCCATCCCACAAACCCTCAACCTTGGCATTATTCTTGACTCCTCTTTCTCTTTCAACCCTTATGTTTAATTTGTCAGTTCTTGCTACCCAGTATTTCCAGAATCCAACCATTCCTCTGTATCTGAGGCACAGTGTTGCCTAGTGGAAGGAGCCCAGTACTGGCAGTCTGAGGACCTGGGTTCTAATCCCAGGTCATCCACTTGTCTGCCATGTGACCCTGGACAAGTCACTTCACAGTTTAGAGAAACAGCAAAGCCTAATGGAAAGAGCCCAGGGCTGGAAATCAGAGGACCTGGGTTATTATCCCAGCCCCGCCACTTGTCTGACGTCTAATCTTGGGTGAGTCAGTTGATTTCCCTGTGCCTCATTCCACTTTTGTAAATGAGGGTATAAAGGATTGAAAATGGGAATTCTCCCTCCTACTTAAACTTTAAGCTCCATGTGGTATGGGGCTGTGTCCTAGCTGATTATCTGCTTAACAAAGACCTCAGTCATTACAATTAAATGGGTGGCACATAGGTGCCTGGTACATAGTAAACACTTAATAAATACAGTAAAAAGGGGGGAGTAGACACTTTCACTGTGGGGATAGGAAGTGGAAGATTCCATTGTGGCTTCCACTGAGAAGCAGTGTGTCCTAGCAGAAAGAGACCACAGTTGGGAGTCAGAGGACCTGAGTTCCAATCCCAGCCCCATCCCTTGTCTGATGGGTGACGTTGGACAAGTCCCTTCATTTCTCTTAGCGAAGCAGTGCAGCCTAACAGAAACAGCCCAGATTGGAAGACAGAGGACCTGGGTTCTAGTCCCACTTCCACCACTGCTATGTCTGCTACATGACCTTCAGCAAATCATTTCACTTTCTGTGCCTTAATTTCCTAATCTGCAAAATGGGAACTCAGTCCCTGTTCTTCCTCCTGTTTAGACTATGAACCCCCGGGACCTATTGACCTTGTATTTAGCTCAGCACTTTGTATATGGCAAGCACTTTAAAACCACACTATTAGTAGTAGTACCAGTATTACAGTCTGAACGGGTGGTAGGTGGGGCCTAAGAAAACTGCTGGAAATGCTGGGGACGTGGGAAAGAATGAGGTAAGAGTGAGGCGGGGCTGGGAGTGGAGGCCTGCAGCGATTGGTCAGTACGGGAAAGGCAGCTTGGTTGGGTGGGATGGGAGTGGTGACCTGCAACAATTCGATGGGTTGGGAGGGGCAGCCTACAGCGATTGGACTGGGTCGACTTCAGTGATTGGACAGGGTGTTTGGAGATGGTCTGCAGCAGATTGGTCAGATCAGAGGTTTGCCTGCAGTGATTGGACGGAGCAGGCCAGGTGGCCCGAATGTCCAGGGGGTCCAGGGTAGACTAAGAGCTACTAACCCAGAGTTATCCTGGGCAGGGCTAAGAAAGGCATGTGACCCTGCAGGGTGGTGCCTGGCTGGTTTTCCTAGCTGGTGGGCTCGGGTCTGCTGGATGCTGGAGGTCCTGGGGACCACTAGAGATTGTGTCCAATAGCTAACCGGCAGGGTTTGAGAAGGGGGTGGGGGGGACCTTATCTAGCATTCCATGGAATTTACTGAGTGCTTACTGTGTGTGGAGCACTGAATTGAGTGCTTTGTATAACAAAAGAGGTAGACATGTTCCCTGCCCCCAAATCAATCAATTCACCCATCAATGGTATTTATTGAGCTCTTACTGTGTGCAGAGCACTGTACTAAGCATTTGAGACAGTTCAGTAAAATAGAATCGATAGGCTTTTCCCTGCCAACAGAATCAATTAATCAATCAATAAGTAGAATTTATTGTGTGGAGCACTGTAGTAAGTGTTTGGGACAGTACAGCCTAACAGAGTGGGTAGACCTGTTTCCTATCCACAAGGAGCTGACAATCAATCAGTCGTATTGATGGCACACCAATCATGCACAGAGCACTATGGAGCACTATATGAAGCACTTCGGAAAGGACAGCAATATAACTGACACATTCCCTGCCCACAACAGTCTACTGGGTGCAGAGCAATGTACTACTAGGGAGAGCACAAAAGAGTTAGTCAGTCAATCATATTTACTGAACGCTTACTGTGTGCAGAGCACCATACTAAGTGCCAGGGAAAGTACAATACAACAGTTAACAGACACATTCCCTGCCCACAACGAGCTTACAGTCTAGGGTGAGTAGACAAGATTCCTGCCCTTAGGGAGTTGACAATCTTCTGAGGGCAGAACACTGTGCTGAGCTCTTGGGAGAGGACAATAGAGTAAGTACATAGGATCCCTGTCCTCATGGAGCTAACAGTCTAGAAGGGAAGGTAGAAATTAAAAATGGATATGTGGATAAGTGCTGTGGGGCTGAGGGTGGGGTGAATGAAAAGGGTATAAGTCTAAGTGCAAGGCTGACACAGAAGCGAGTAGGAGAAGAGGAAATCAGGCCATCAGTCATATTTATTGAGTGCTTCATATGTGCAGGGCAATTTACTAACCTCTTGGGAAAATATAACACAACAATATAACAGACACATTCCCTGACCATAACCAAGTTACAGATTGAGCGAGAGACAGACAGGGTTGTAAATAAATAAATCTCGGATATGTACATAAGTGCTTTGTACACTGGAACGTGGGATGAATAAGGGAGCAAGTCAGGGTGACCCAGAATGGAGAGGAAGAAAAGGGAAAGAAGGCATAGTTAGGGAAGGCCTCCTGGAAGAGATGTGTCATCAATATAACTTTGAAGGGGGAAAGTAATTGCCTGTTGGATATGAAGAGGGAGGATGTTCCAGCTCATATGTGGGTTGTGAGCAAGAGGTTGGCGGCAAGATAGACGAGATCAAGGTACAGTGAGTAGGTTAGCAATAGGGGAGTAGAGTGTGTAGGCTGGGTTGCAGTAGGGGAGTTGTGAGGTGAGGTAGAAGGTGGCATTGAGTGCTCTAGAGCTGATGGCAAGGAGTTTTGGTCTGATGCGGAGGTAAATAAATGATGGTATTTGTTAAGCATTTACTGTGTGCCAGGTACTGTACTTAGTGCTGAGGTAAAAGCAAATCGAGTTATACACAGTCCCTGTTTCATGTGGGGCTTACATTTCATTCCCCATTTTACAGATGAGGAAACTGAGGCCCAGAGAAATGAAGAGACTTGTTCAGGGTCACACAGCAGACAAGTGGCAGAGCCAGGATTAGAACCTATGGCCTTCTGACTTCCAGGCCCATGCTCTATCCACTACGCCACACTGGGCAACCTCTGGAGGTTCTTGAGAAATCGGTAGATGTGGAATGAATGTTTCTTTAGAAAAATGATCCAGGCATCTGAGTGAAGTATTAGCTGGAGTGGGGAGAGACAGGAGGCAGGCAGGTCAGCAAGGAGGCTGATACAGTAATTAAGGAAGAGGAAGAGAAACATTTCACTCTGCTCTGATGGGAAAATCTGAGATGTAAGGTGCTGCAAAAACATTCTTAGGGAAAACTTAAGTTTTTTGGTTGGTCTGGATTATATTAAGCAATAATAATAATGAGTTCACAATGATTGTGTCAGTTAAAATAAAACCTTTATCATAATGTTTGTTGTTAAAACATCATCGTGCCCTCCAAGAGCAGTTGGGATCCACACTACTTCAAAACACACACTTTCCTTCATACCTGTTTTGCTGTCCCAGAGCTCCTGTGCTTTTGCCCACCACTGGTAGAATGAGAGGATAAAGATGAAAATTCTTGCAGGAACTAATTGTAAGGGGAATGTGCATGAAGATTTTTCATCTGCTTGTATCCCAAACTCACTTAAGTAGGCTGGCTTTGAAGACCCAGTTGAACATTAAAATGGGAAATATTGCATGCAGCAAACTTCTCCTTTTCTACCTCAAATACTCTGTACTCACTCAGGAAAAAGTGGAAGATGTTGCATGAAGCAAATTTCTCCATTTCTTCTCTGCTATCTCAAAGAGTTGGGAGGCCTTGAAAACCACGAGACTATGAAGCAAATCACTCCTTTTCTGCCGCAAATATGTTTTCCCCTCACTTGAGGAATTAGGTCTTAAAGACCCAGGAGAGAATTAAGTTCATTCAATTCATTCATTCAGTAGTATTTATTGAGTGCTTACCGTGTGCAAAGCACTGTACTAAGCATTGGGAATGTACAATTCAGCAACTAATGGAGACAAGTCCTACCCAACAACGGGCTCACAGTCTACAAGCTGGTTGGGGTGGGGGGAGAGGCAGACAACAAAACAAAACAAGTAGACAGACATCAATAGCATCAATAGAAATGAATAGAATTATAGATTTATACACATCCTCAATAAAATATATAGAATAATGAATATGTACATATATACACAAGTGCTGTGGGGCAGGGAGGGGTGTAGAACAGAGGGAGGGAGTTGAGGCGTTGGGGAGGGGAGGAAGTGTGAGGTATTGCATAAAGCAAAATTCCCTTTTCCCCTTCTAACTTTCTCTCTGCTCTCTTGAGTTAGGCCATGAAGACCTAGAAGTAGAATTACAGAGGAGATAGTGTAAGAAGCAAAAATCCCTCCTTTTTCTCTTCTAACAGTCTCTGCTTCCTTGAGGTGTTGAGGACCCAGGAGACAAGTTAGGGGAAGATATCACATGAAACAAATATGCTACCTTTTCCACATCGAAAATTCTTTGCTCACCTGAGGAGTTAGGAAAAAATTAAGAAGTAAATATTGCATAAAGGGCAACTCTGTTTTAACTCCCCAAATATTTTCTCTACTCTCAAGGAGATAGGCCCTAAAGACCAAGACAGAATTAAGATAGATATTGCATAAATCAAATCTTTCATTTTGCCCCTCAACTATTCTGTCTGTTCTCTTGAGGAGTTTGGCGTTATGGACCCAATACAGAATTCAGAGTCAGATATGGAATGAAGCGAATCTCTCCTTTTCCTCAAATATTCTCACTGCTTGCTCAAGCCTTAAGGACCCAGAGGAGATGATTGAATGAATGAATGAATGAGACACAAAACAACCTCTACCTTCATACCTGAAATATTCTCTCTGCACGGATTTCATCCTAAAGAACCAACATAAAATTTAGTAGATGATATTGCATGAAGCAAATCTCTCTTTTTCCTCCTCAAATGTTCTTTGCTTGTTTGAGGAGTTAGGTCTTAAAGACCCAATGGGAAAACTGTGTTGGAGATGGAGCAGATGTCTCCTTTTCCTTCTCTGCTTGCTCAGCTATAAAACCAAGGAGAGAATTAAATGGGAGACATTGCATAAAGCAAATCTCTCCTTGTCCACCACAAATATTCTCCACGCTCTGGAGGAGTTAGGCCTTAAAAACCAAAGAGACCATTAAGAAGTTAATATTTCACAAAGCAAATCCCTCCTTTTCCTCCCCAAATATTCTTGCCCTAAGAGTATAATAAGCCAAATGAAGATGAAGGGGAGTTTGCTCTCGATGGAGCCAGGGAGAAGGGGGAGGGAGGGGTGTCCTTTAAGCTGTATCTTCTTATTCATTCATTCAATCGTATTTATTGAGCACTTACTGTATGCAGAGCACTGTATTAAGCGCTTGGGAACTACAAATATTTATTCTACTTCTAACAACTACTCAAGCCCACCCCAACATTGCCTCTCCCTTCTCAACCATACTCCCATACAGAGTGGAAAGGGTTAGTGTGTGAGATTACTAACTACAATGTGTAGATTATCTGTGATGATGCTCCCTTCCATTAAGAGGCACATTTATACAGAAAGAGAATAGGCTCAAAAATGTGTACCTGCTTATACCAAGAAAGGAGCATTTCACCATCAATGGTATGTTTTGAACCTTACTATGTGTAGAGCATTACACAGAGTCTGGAAGAGAACATTACAAGCACATTTGTCCTGTGAAACATCAGTGAGCAAATGAATAATATATTTGTTTATATTCATCATTCATTCATTTATTCACTTGTATTTATTGAGTGCTTACTGTGTGTAGAGCACTGTACTAAGCGCTTAAGCACTGTCTAAGCACTGTCTCCCCCTCTAGACTGGAATCTCTTTGTGGCCAGGGAATGTGTCTATCTACTGTGTAGTACCTTGCTCTCCCAAGTGCTTAGTACAGTGTTCTGTGCACAGTGTAAACACTCAGTAAATACCAATGATTGATTGATTGATTGAGCGAAGTCCAAATTTTGCTTCTCTGCTTAATTCATTCAATCATTTACTTATTCATTCAATCATAATCATTTAGTGCTTACTGTATGCACAGCACTGTACTAAGCGCTTGAGAAAGTACAATACAACAATAAACAGACACATTCCCTGCCCACAATGAGCTTACCGTCTAGGAGCAGGAGGAGGCAGACATTAATATCAGTAAATTACAGATATGTACATAAGTGCTGTGGGGCTAGGAGTGGGGAAGAACAAAGGGAACAGGTCAGGGAGACACAGAAGGTAGTGGGAGAAGAGGAAAGGGGGGGTTAGTCAGGGAAGGCCTCTGAGGGGAGATATGCCTACAATAAGACTTTGAAGCGGTGGAAGAGTAATTGTTTGTTGGATTTTAAAAGGAAGGGCATTCCAGGCCAGAAGCAGGACGTGGATGAGGGGTCGGCAGTGAAAGTGAAGAAGATTGACATAGGTACTTACAACCAGAAATTCAAAATTAACCATTGAATAAATGCATTCAGTGCTTGGTGCAATGCTTGGTATGCAGTAAGAGCTTAACGAATACCATAATTATTATTAGAGGCTTCTGCTTTCCCTCTCATCTTACTGGACATCAATCAGTCAATCAACCAATTGTATTTACTGAGCATTTACTGTGTACAGGGCACTGGTTAGAGTTAAAACACAACAACATAACAGACACATTCCCTCCTAAGGCTTCTCTTGTAGAAATGAGGTTTGTGTGAAAAGGCAAACATTTCTCCAGTATCTAAGGAGACCTTCCCAAGCCCCAGGCTCCAGAGCCCCAAGGGTAAGGGAATCCAGGGCTGCACAGTTCTGAGCTTCTCCTTGCTTACTGCTCCTGCTTTTGTGATTCCTCCAAGCCTTGTATTCCTGTCCTGAAAAGGTCCAGGAAGAATAGTTATCACTGATAATGACAAAATAATGAGATGGGGTAACTGTACTGTATAGCAAGAGACTGGTCATTTTTCTATTGCTTTTGAGATATTCGGTCAATCAATCATATTTATTGAGGGCTTTCCACGTGCAGAACACTGTACTAAGTGCTTGGGAGAGTACAATATGAATCACTAAGTACTTGAGAACCCTGACTTGCTCCCTCTGTTGCTACCCCCATACCAGACCCACAGCAGTTATTTCCATGTCTGACATTTATTTGTCTGTATTGATGGTGGTCTGACCCCTCTAGACTGTAAGCTCTTTTTGGGCAGGGAATGTGTCTCTTTATTGTTGTATTGTACTTTCCTAAGCGCTTAGTACAGTGCTCTGAACTTGGTAAGCTCTCAATAAATATGACTGAATGAATACATGAATGAATAAATGAATGAATTAAAATAAGAGGTTTGGTAAACAAGTTCCCTATTTACAACAAGCTTTCATTCCAGATTAGTTAATTCACTGTGGGTGAGTTAAGAGGAATTTAAATACTTTCTGATCATTGAAAACCAGAACAAGGATCAGTTATAAAACATTTGTTTTACTAATGTGAGTTGTGGTCAGTTAATATTAACAAATATTATGGCATTTGTTAAGTGTTTACTATGTTTTAGGCACTGGGGTGGATATAATATAATCAGGTCAGATACCAGCCCATGTCCAAACTGGAGTTCAAAGTCTAAAGCAATGAAAGAATAGGTATTTAATTCTCATTTTACAAATGAGAAAACTGAGTCACAGAGAAGTTAAATGACTTGCCCAATGTCACCCAGCAGATAAGTGGTAGCACTGAGATTAGAACCCAGGTCTCCTGACTCCAGATTCTGTATTAGAGTCAAAGCTTCCATCCTTCCAAACCACCTGTAAGGAGTCTACTGCTCCTTATATGTTTCATCACTGAAAATATTTCTCTAAAACATTTTTAAAAGCATCTTTCACATCCTTGTTCCTTAGACTGTAAATTACTGGATTCAACACAGGAATCACAATGGTATAAAATAGAGACACAACCATGCCATGCTCCAGATTGTAGCTTGAACTGGGTCTGACATATGTGGCGAGTATTGTACTGTGATATATGGTCACTCCAGCCAGGTGGGAGGCACAGGTTGAAAAAGCCTTGTGTCTCCCTTGAACAGAGTGGATCCTCAGGATGGCAGCTAGGATGTAGCTGTAGGAGATGATCACAATCAGGACAGTGAGCACCTCAATAGCGCTCACAAAATTGAAGAGTAACAGTTCATTGATGTGTGTATCAGAACAGGAGAGGGATAAGAGTGGGGGGATATCACAGAAACAATGTCTGATTTCATTGGAGCCACAGAAGGATAAACTGAAGGTGGCAGCAGTATGTAAGATGCCATTCAGGAGGCCACCAATATAGGAGCCAATGATGAGTGACACATAGATTCTGGGTGAAATAATGGCCATGTAGAGCAGAGGATTAGAAATGGCCACATAGTGATCATAAGCCATGGCAGCCAGAAGAAAAGACTCAGTGGTTCCAAAAGATAGGAAGAAAAGCATTTGTGTGGCACAGCCAGAAAAAGAGATGGATTTATTTCCCAATAAAAAATTCAGCAACATCTTGGGGGTGACAACTGAGGAGTAGCAGGCATCCAGAAAAGATAGGACACTCAGGAAATAGTACATGGGGTTGTGAAGCCGGGAGTCCATTCTAACCAGCCCAACTATTCCCAGGTTCCCCACCAAAGTGAAAAGATAGATGGCTAGAAACAGCCAGAACAGAATGATCTGTAGCTCCTCAGGAACTAGGAATCCCATCAGAACAAACTCAATTATAGTAGAGTCATTATGCATGCTCACTGCCACCATGTCCAATCTGTAAATTGTGCAGAATATTGAAATTAAGAGCTAAGATGAAATGATCATTTTATCATTTGTAAAATGATTTAGCCTTACATAGACATTTATCAACATTTATCAATGAAGTCAGTGTATTTATTCAAAGTATCAAATCTCTATTCTCTTCATAATCCTTCAGTGAAAATGACCCAATTCAGTAGACAGTTTTAGAGTGAACTATGGACTGGATTTCCTTGAAAGCACTATATTGTCTAAATTTCAAGATGTTTTGCTAATTTCACCTTGACTTCAAACTTTCTTTGCTTAAACATTCCTTCTTCTTATCTATTCTCCACAAGCACAGAGAAATGGAAGCATAAGTAACCTGGGTGAGTTTGAATCCTAGATAATTTAGATAAATGAGAATTTTTTAAAAATCACACAACTCCATTCCTTTCACAATAGATTTTGCACCTGAATGCAGCCTCTCCAAGTTTTCCTTCATACAGTTGACATATCACCTTTTCTAAGTGGGGAAGCAGTGTGGCTCATTGGAAAGAGCACGGGCTTTGGAGTCAGAGGTCATGGGTTCGAATCCCAACTCTGCCAATTGTCAGCTGTGTGACTTTGGACAAGTCACTTAACTTCTCTGTGCCTCAGGTACCTCATCTGTAAAATGGGGATGAAGACTGTGAGCCCCCCGTGGGACAACCTGATCACCTTGTAACCTCCCCAGCGCTTAGAACAGTGCTTTGCACATAAGTGCTTAATAAATGCCATTATTTATTAATTAATTAATATGTAAGATATCGTTCTCATCCTTCCAAATCACTGATACCTACCTATTTCTTCTTACGTGAAAGAAAGCCCTTAGCATTTTCCTTCAAGGTTCTCCATCAGTTTATTCACTATCCACTCTTCTCCTGCTACTCTGAAGCTAGTACTCTTCATTTTGTGGCTATGAGAAACAGGATGTCTATGAGAAACAGTGTAGCTTAGTGGAAAGAGCATGGGCTTTTGAGTCAAAGGATGTGGGTTCAAATCCCAGCTCTGCCACTTGCCTGCTGTGTGGCTCAGTTACCTCATCTGTAAAATGGGGATTAAGACTGTGAACCCCACATGGAACAACCTGATTACCTTGTATCTACCCCAGTACTTATAACAGTGCTTGGCACATGATAATGATAATAATGATAAAAATAACAGTATTTGTTAAGCCATGCACAGTTCTAAGCCCTGGGGTAGATACAAGGTAATCAGGTTGTCCCATGTAACTGAGGCACAGAGAAACTAAGCCACTTGCCAAAAGTCACATAGCTGATAAGTGGCAGAGCTGGGATTAGAACCCACGATCTCTGACTCCCCAGCCCGGGCTCTTTCCACTAAACCATGCTGCTTATCCTAAGTGCTTAACAAATACCATTATTATGATGATTATCATCATCATTATTGTTATGTAATTATCTAACTGTGCTTTGCTCACTCCTCTCTCGCATCTGCTGTTCAAACCTTCCCTTCTTCTTCATACTCCTCCTCCTGCCAATCCACTAAACCATGAATCTCCTTCTTGAAAAGTCACCTTCTATGGGAGACTTTACCAATATTCACCATCTAACTGGGCATGCCACCTCAATTCTAATGAATTAACATGACTATTATTATGCATCCATAATGTATCCATACATTATGTATGTAGTTATTTAATGGCTTTTGTTTTCTAATTTTACATCAATGTTCTTTACTCTTTTGCTGAATGTAAATTTGACAATATGTGTCTGCTCATCTCCCATGGTTTGTAAGCTTCTCAAGATCAGGAAATGTCTTTAAATCCTATTGTATTTTCCCAAACACTTTGTTCAGTGCCAGTAAATGCTGAAGATATCCTTATATTGCTGCTGGTAATAATGATAATGACGATAATATCACTTTAAAACTCTACCTCACTTAGCCCATGTGGACATAGTCTTGGCCAGACACTTCCTCAATACACTCCCAAAATACAAATATTACCGGAATCTGAAATTTCTTAACCTCATCAGATCTGATCAGTAACACATTAACATTAATATTTATGCACAATCACACTAACTGCTTAATAAATTCTATTATTACTACAACTACTACCACAATAAAAATACCATAAAGGAATCATGGGAATGATCACAACCATTTATAAAAACCTCATCCTCGGCTCATAGCTCAATCAAATCTTCCAGACATTTGTTCATTCCTAAAACAAATCCGATTTACAAATCTTGCACTAGGCAAGTTTCATACCAATAAGGATACATGTTATCAACCTGAAAATCCATACAACCACATATAGCCTTACTAAAAGATAATAATAATAATAGTATTTGTTAAGCCCTTATTATGTACAAAGCACTGTTCTAAGCCCTGGGGAGGTTACAAGGTGATCAGGTTGTCCCATAGGGGCTCACAGTTTTACTCCCCATTTTACAGATGAGGTAACTGAGGCCCAGAGAAGGTAAATGACTTGCCCAAATTCACACAGTTGACAGTTGTCAGAGCCGAGATTTGAACTCATGACCTCTGACTCCAAAACCCATACTCTTTTCACTGAGCCACACTGTGCCTTTCCTGGTAGTTAGGAAGAAACTTTGAGTACACACTGCCAATTGTTCTCTCTTTTGGCCCCTTTGCAGAGCTAGATTTGGATGGAATACCCTCATGTAGGAGAGTAAAGGAAAAAGAATTGATATTTTCCAAATCCTGAGCCAAATAACTGTGTATGGGGCCTTTCAGTTTATGTGTAGGCCCCAAAATGCGGGCCTAGAACCACCTCCACCAAGAGACTATTACCTTAACCTTCCCCACTTCTTTCTGTCCTTGATCTTTTCAGGCTCAGTGCATTGGTGAAAACCCCTCCTCCCTCATCCACCTATTTCCTTCCTCTTTTTCCCCGTAGTGGAGTGAAACTAGGAGACAGGGTTTGTTTGTTCCACATTCAGGACTGGCAGGTGGCCCCTTTCCCTGCTCGCAGGATCCTGAAGTCATCCTTTACTATTTCTTTTCCCCAGGTTTGAGCAGTGTCATGCCCCACAGCCTTTCAGGATCCAGTCCAGAGCCAAACACAGCATCTGATGGTCCCAGTCTTCAAATCAATCTGATTCTAAAATGTGAGATGTGAAGAAATCAGAATTTCCACTCAGAGTTATCTCTGGGGCTACATTTATTTTTTCTATGACCTATAATAGGAAATGGTCTTATTCTCTGCTAAGAAATACACCAACATTTTAGGGGCAATGACTGTGGAATTACCTAGATTGACGAAAGCCATATGCCAGAGGAAAAAATACATTGGAGATTTTAGTCGGGATTCTATATTGGTAATCATGATTATCCCAAGATTTCCTATTGTTATAATAAGATAGATGATTACAAACACCAGGAAGAGAGGAATCTGCCATTCTGGATGGTTTGAGATTCCTAAGAGAACAAACTCAGTCACATAGATCAGGTTTCTTTCTGCCATACATTCTGTCTGCATCAGCTGCTTGAGAAAGAAAACAGAGGTGTCAGTATGCAAGTGTCTTCTGAGCAGGGTGATAGTTGTTTTTTAATGGTATTTATTAAGAGCTTACTATGTACTATTTGATAGTTCTACCATCAAATAATTATCAATTGCATTGGAGTAAAATAGTACTCTCCCATGTGTTTACTGATACTATGGTCAAGTGCTTATCATAAAATATTTAATGTTAATATTGTATGAAATATCTGCATTTTCCCCCAGGGTGAATGTTCCAATGCTTATCTGTATTAACATGTACATTATATGCATATTTTGTATTGTATGCATATTACATATTAGAGAAGCAGAATGGTCTTGTAGAAAGAGTAGGCACCTGGGAGTCAGAGGACCTGAGTTCTAATCCCAGCTCTACCAATTGCCTGCTGTGTGAACTTGGGCAAGTCACTTAACTTCTCTGTGCCTGTTTCAACTGTTCTCCCTCCTAGACTGTGAGCCCCATGCAGGAAAGGAACTGTATCCAACATGATTAACTTGTATCTACCTCAACACTTAGCATCATTATTGATACATAGTAAGTACTAAACAAATACCATAATTATTTATTGTATTTTTTTTTATTATGGTTACTCTACAACTTGATTAATCACTAAATTATGGGGAGTTTTGGAAAGAGTAGACTCTCCAAATCTGATATGGGAACTAGTTTCTATTCATAACATTGTTCCAGAAGAAAATTGAGAAGCAGCATGTTTTAGTGGAAACAGCACTAGAGTCAGAGTAACTGGTTCTAATCCTGCCTCTGCCAGTTGCTTGTTGTGTGACCTTTAGCAAGGCACTTAACTTCTTGGTGCCTCAATTTCCTCAACTGTAAAATCAGGATTAAATACTCATTTTCTCTCCTACTTAGAATGTGAGCCACATTCATTCATTCGTTCAATTGTAGTTTTTGAGCTTACTGTGTGCAAAGCACTGAACTAAGCGCTTGGGAGACTACAATATAACAACAGACACATTCCTGCCCACAATGAGCTCACAGTCTAAAGGGAGAGACAGAAGTTAATATAAATAAATTGATAGATAAATAAATCAATAAATAAAATAAAATAAGTCCCATGTGGGACATGGGCTGTATCCCACCTGATTAACTTGTATCTATCTCAGCCACTTAGAACAGTGTTTGACATACAGCAAGTGCTTAATAAATGTCATTAAAAAATTTGGTTCTGACACATTATTATGGCTTGAAGCACAAGTTTCAGGGACCAATTGATTAGTAAGTCTGAGGACTGCCAGCTCCACCTAAATCACCTGGATATGTCCCAGTCAGTTCTAAGCAGAATGAAGTAGCACAATTAGCACTGGTCGAGGAGTCAGAGCACGTGGGTTCTAATCGCAGCTCTGGTTCTTGCCTGCTGTGTTACCCACGGCAAGTCACTTCACTTTTTAGTGCCTCAGTTTGAGGCAAGAGTCACAGAATAGACAAGTGGTGGAGCTTGAATTAAAATCCAAGACCTGATTCCCAGGCTGGTGCTCTATCCACATTCTCTATAGCATTAAAGATTCAAATTACTCAAAACCAGCAAGAATGTTCTTGGTTAATCTTGAATGAAGTATCTCCCTAAATGAACAACCAAAATGGTAACTTGGATAACTTTCTGGTTATCACAGGTTTTTGCTGAATTAAGTGAGTTGGTTTAGTGCGGAAAATAAGCCCAGTGGTCTAACCTACCTGTGGAGGAAAATCTGCTGTTCTTCACTCAGGTGGTTCTCATTGAAATGTTGCTGGGGCTTTTGTTTGCTCCCATTTCCCATGGGTTATGCAGAATGCAAAGGATCTCAAGATGCAAAGAATCCTTTAAATGAGTGTCATCTCCAGAGGGAAAATGGAAATTGTTTCCAGAGGTCAGGTGGGACACCTCCCCTTCTCCCCCCAACCTCCCACCCTCCACCAGTAGGGAGGAGATGCAGCTCATCAGTGTGCAAGGCCTGTTTTTCTTCACTCAATCAATCGTATTTATAGAGCACTTACTGTGTGCAGAGCACTGTACTAAGCGCTTGGGAAGTACAAGTTGGCAACATATAGAGACAGTCCCTACCCAACAGTGGGCTCATAGTCTAAAAGAAACGAGTCCTTCGAGCCGGAATCGAACCAGCGACCTAAGGATGACCACAAAGCAACCACTACAGTCCTCCACTCTATCAGCTGAGCTATCGAAGTCTTAAGGTAGTTCTCATTGAAATGTTGTTGGGGTTTTTGTTTGCTCCCATTTCCCATGGGATACACAGAATGCAAAGGATCTCAAGATGTAAAGAATCCTTTAAAGGAATGTCATCTCCAGAGGGATGATGGAAATTGTTTCCTATTTAGACAATATTGCCCTGTAATCTTCCGCAAAAAAAAAGATTCATAATCACTTAAAAGTTGAGCACCAGAGAATAATATTTTTGTGTTTTTTTTTCAAGAAATTCAAAAGTACAAGGCCAAGTTGGAGAAAGGAGGGGGATTCAAGGGTAGTGTGGACATTTGAGGCAATATCCCTTCTGGTGAGAAAAAAGTGGTTTCTCAGTCTGAATAGCTATTAACATCGAACAAATTAAATCAACAATTGCTCAATTTTTGAATGTACATGTGCTGAGTTTAATATTTAAAGCAAATGGGTGTTATTGCCTTTGTTTTTCATGAGTTCAATAGTAATTGATAATAAATCAATCAATCGTATTTATTGAGCACTTACTATGTGCAGAGCACTGTACTAAGCGCTTGGGAAGTACAAATTGGCAACACATAGAGACAGTCCCTACCCAACAGTGGGCTCACAGTCTAAAAGGGGGAGACAGAGAACAAAACCAAACATACCAACAAAATAAAATAAATAGGATAGAAATGTACAAGTAAAACAAATAAATAAATGAATAAATAGAGTAATGAATATGTGCAACCATATATACATATATACAGGTGCTGTGGGGAAGGGAAGGAGGTAATATGGGGGGATGGAGAGGGGGATGAGGGGGAGAGGAAGGAAGGGGCTCAGTCTGGGAAGGCCTCCTGGAGGAGGTGAGCTCTCAGCAGGGCCTTGAAGGGAGGAAGAGAGCTAGCTTGGCGGATGGGCAGAGGGAGGGCATTCCAGGCCCGGGGGATGACGTGGGCCGGGGGTCGATGGCGGGACAGGCGAGAACGAGGTACAGTGAGGAGATTAGCAGTGGAGGAGCGGAGGGTGCGGGCTGGGCAGTAGAAGGAGAGAAGGGAGGTGAGGTAGGAGGGGGCGAGGTGATGGACAGCCTTGAAGCCCAGGGTGAGGAGTTTCTGCCTGATGCGCAGATTGATTGGTAGCCATTGGAGGTTTTTGAGGAGGGGAGTAATATGCCCAGAGCGTTTCTGGACAAAGGTAATCCGGGCAGCAGCATGAAGTATGGATTGAAGTGGAGAGAGACACGAGGATGGGAGATCAGAGAGAAGGCTGGTGCAGTAGTCCAGACGGGATAGGATGAGAGCTTGAATGAGCAGGGTAGTGGTTTGGATGGAGAGGAAAGGGCGGATCTTGGCAATGTTGCAGAGCTGAAACCGGCAGATTTTGGTGACGGCTTGGATGTGAAGGGTAAATGAGAGAGCGGAGTCGAGGATGACACCCAGGTTGCGGGCTTGTGAGATGGGAAGGATGGTAGTGCCATCAACAGAGATGGGAAAGTCAGGGAGAGGACAAGGTTTGGGAGGGAAGACAAGGAGTTCAGTCTTCGACATGTTGAGCTTTAGGTGGCGGGCAGACATCCAGATGGAGATGTCCTGAAGGCAGGAGGAAATGCAAGCCTGGAGGGAGGGGGAGAGAGCAGGGGCAGAGATGTAGATCTGGGTGTCATCAGCGTAGAGATGATAGTTGAAGCCGTGGGAGCAAATGAGGTCACCAAGGGAGTGAGTGTAGATTGAGAACAGAAGGGGACAAAGCACTGAACCTTGGGGAACCCCCACAGTAAGAGGATGGGAGGGGGAGGAGGAGACTGCAAAAGAGACTGAGAAAGAACGGCCGGAGAGATAAGAGGAGAGCCAGGAGAGGATGGAGTCTGTGAAGCCAAGGTCAGATAGTGTGTTGAGGAGAAGGGGGTGGTCCACAGTGTCAAAGGCAGCTGAGAGGTCGAGGAGGATTAGGACAGAGTATGAGCCGTTGGATTTGTCAAGCAGGAGGTCATTGGTGACCTTTTAGAGGGCAGTTTCCATGGAATGAAGGGGACGGAAGCCATACTGGAGGGGGTCGAGGAGAGAGTTGTTGTTGAGGAATTCTAGGCAGCATAATAAATGATGATGATCCAGAGAAAGTGATGATTATGGGCCACCAAACTGAATAATTTGGATCAGTAAATATTCCTTTTCCTCAATAACAAGTTTGGTATTTTGGTTCCTTCATTAGTAACAATAATTGCATTATTCATTAAGCCCTTACTATCTGCCAAGCACTGCATTAAGCCCTAGGGTAATTTCAAGATAATGAGGTCTCACATGGGGCTCACAGTCTAAGTAAGAGTGGGA
This sequence comes from Tachyglossus aculeatus, assembly GCF_015852505.1. NCBI lineage: Eukaryota > Metazoa > Chordata > Mammalia > Monotremata > Tachyglossidae > Tachyglossus > Tachyglossus aculeatus. The sequence continues at coordinate 105,411,876 of NC_052068.1, forward strand.
ACAGGTATTGAATCCTCATTTTATAGATGAGCAAACTACAGCACAGAGAAATTAAGTGACTTGCCCAAAGTCTCACATCCGGTAAATGGTGGAGTCAGGTTAGGAACACAGGTCCTCTGACTCATAGGCTTATGCTCTTTCAACTAGGCCATGCTTGTCCCTTCTTCATTATGCTAGAAATTGCTTCGACTTTCCATTTCTCAGGTATGGGCACAGCCTACATTGACTAATTTGTTTGGGTGTCACATTCTGTTTGTGAAACAGAGAAGAAAAGTAAATGGCCTTCTGCAATGGATCAGTTTGAAATTTGGTTTCACTTTCAGATGAAATACCTGGCATTTCATATCTTAATGGGACAAAACAAACCTTCAACTCCAAAGAAAGGTTTTGGGGTACGGTTCTATACAGAAAGAGGGGTCTTGTGGGGACCTGCAGGGTGGTTCAGAGCAAAGAAATTGGAAACCTATTAAATAAAGTTAATGGAGATTGGTCAAGTGCCAGATTATGCAGTTTGTTATAGCTGTGACTTTTCTGCAGGGATTTGACAGGTAATGAAGTCCAAAATGGGAGTATTTGGTTGTAACCAAGGAGGTATCCTGCAATGTTATTCATGATTTCTCTAACTAGGTACACAATTTTAGGTCAGTATTCCCCTGGTGGAAAGCCATGTAAATTCATTTCTGAGGATTGCATAGAGTAAAGGTTTTGGAAATATGTATACTTTGGTTGGCCTAGTACAATCAATTAATCAGTGATAATTATTGAACCCTTGCTATTTGCAGCACACTTGACAAAGCTCTTGGGAAAGTTCACTCAATAAACTCATTCTTGTGTCTGTTCATTGTTATATTGTATTCTCCCTAGCGCTTAGTACAGTACTCTGTACACAGTAAGTGCTCAATAAATACGATTGATTGAATTAATGGACTAAGCCCTCCTTTCCTCTTCTTCCACTCCCTTCTGTATCACCTGACCTACTCACTTTATTCATTCCCCATTCCCAGCCCCACAGCACTTGAGAAGTAGGGTGGCTTAGTGGAAAGAGCATGGGCTTGGGAGTCAGAGGTAATCGGTTCTAACCCTGGCTCCGCCAATTGTCAGCTGTGGGACTTTGGGCAAGTCACTTAAGTTCTCTGTGCCTCAGTTACCTCATCTGTAAAATGGGGGTGAAGACTGTGAGCCCCACGTGGAACAACCTCATTGTCTCGTATTTAACCTGTGCTTAGAACAGTGCTTGGCATATAGTAAGTCCTTAACAAATGCCATCATTATTTATTATTTATTTCTATACATATCTATAATTTATTCATTTATATTAATGTCTGTCTCCCCCTCTAGACTGTAAGCTCATTATAGGCAGGGACTAAGTCTGTTTATTGTTGTATTGTACTCTCCCAAGCACTGGGTACAGTGCTCTGCATAGAGAAAGCACTCAACAAATAGGACTGACTGATGGACTGACTGCTAAACATGCTCCATGCCCACAAGGAGCTTAGAGGCTATAGGAGTCCGCCACTCTCATTGTCTCAGGCTACCACCCCTTAGGCACTTGAAATTCACTTTGCCCCAGCTCCACAGCACTTAGGTACACATCCATCAGTAATGCATTTCATTGCTTGTTGTCCCCTCTAGTTCGTAAGCTCCTTGTAGGTAGGGATCATCCATACCTACTCTTTTGTATTATACTCCTCCAACCACTTAGGACAGTGCTCTGGATACAGTAGGCACTAAATAAATACCACTGAAACCCATTTGGTAATTCTGTTGTATTTTTCTCTCCCAACCGCTTAGCACAGTGCTCTGCACATAGTAAATGCTCCATAAATTTGATGGATTGATTGACTGATTGATTAAACTAAGGTCTGCTGGTCAGAGGCCAATGCAAAGATGTAGCTCTCATGCACCATCTTTCTAAGCTTGTAGTCACTGCCCTAGTATAACCACATCTAATGTGGTTATATAGTGTAATATAATAAGATATGAGAAAATTATTTATTGATAATTATAATAATGGTGGTGGTTTTGAAGCACTTACTATATGGTAAGCACTGTTCTAAGTGCTGGGTTAAGTTAGATGCATTCAGATTGGACAAAGTCCTTGTCCCACATGAGGCTCACAGTCTAAGCGGGAGAGAGAACAGGTATTAAATCCCCATTTTACAGATGAGGTAACAAACACAGAGATGTTAAGGGCATCTGTGTCCAAGGTCACAGAGAGGGCAAATGGCAGAACTGGCATTAGAACTCAGGTCTCCCCCCTTCCAGGCCTATAGGCTTTCCACTCTGCCTTCATTGACCATCTAGAAATACATTGTATTTCTGTCCCATTTGTATTTGTTCCCAAAGATAACTGGGATCCTCATTGGGTTATATTCCCCTGAGGCATTTATGTGTATTGATCCCCCGGAGCTAGTAAAATAAATTCATTCATTCATTCAGTCATACTTAGTGAGCACTTACTGTGTACAGAGCACTGTACTAAGTGCTTGGGAAATACAAGTTAGCAACATAATCTAAGTGATGTAGACACAAACCACCCTTCCTTGCCCTGTGATTTTTGGATCCTCTTTTCTACAGGTAGACTGGGCAATTGTAGATTTTGTGGAAAGTGAGATATATACTACCTAAATGACTGACCAAATTTATCATTCGGAATTCCACTTATAAAAAAGAAAGATTAGCATTTTGGAATATATGAGTGTATGTCTCTACATGAAGGGTTTTTTTATTCTTATTGATAGCTACTTACCTCAAATCTCAACTGGCATTGAAAGCATAATGATGTCAATCTGGACTCCCTGAAATGTTACTTTGTGTTGTATGATGGATAGAATAAGTGGAAAGTGATTGGAAGTGATTTGCCCAAGGTCATACAGCAGACAAGTAGTAGAGACATGCTGCTTCTCCATCAATTCAGTAGAATTGTTCCCATGTAGGGGCCAGAGATAACAGTGACCCATACTGGCCTAGCTATTAGAGAATGGGTCTGAGAGTCAGAAAGACCTTGGTTCCAATCCCAACTCCATCACCTGTCTGCTGTGTGACCTTGGGAAAGTCATTTAACATTCCTGTGCCTCCGTTACCTCATTTGTAAAATGGGAATTAAGACTGTCAACTTCATGTGGGACATGGACTGTGTCCAATCTAATTAGTATGTATCTAACCCAGTGCTTAGTACAGGGCCTGGCACTTCGTAAGTGCTTAACAAATACCATTAAAAAAACCTAAAAAAAATCAGCTCATAACCATTTTGCCTGCTGCTCTGGGCAGCGGTTTCCTACTGTTCTGGGCAGCCGGTTTCCTACTGTTCGGCTGTCATTCCAATATTTTTTTTTATTATTTTCCTCTACGTAAATAATGCTGAAATGGTGAGGGACAATCACACTGCAGTGACAGGCTTCGTTCTTGTGGGATTGACTTCCCACACCCATTGCTTCGGGTTGCCCTGTTTGTGCTATTCCTAGAGATTTATGCCTTTACTCTCATGGGAAACCTGGAGATGATGTTATTAATCTGGATCGATGTCCATCTCCACACTCCCATGTACTTTTTTCTCAGCAATTTGTCCTTCTTAGACATTTGCTATTCCACTGTGACCATGGCCTAAAATGCTAACAAACCTTTTATTAGAGAAGAAGGTCATTTCTTTTGCTGGATGTGCAGCCCAGATGTATTTCTGTATAGCTCTGGGAACTGCTGAAGTTTTTCTTCTGACAGCAATGCCCTATGACTGTTTTGTGGCCATCTGTAATCCATTAATGTATACAATTATTATGTCCCCAGAAACGTGTTTATGCTTGGTCATTGGTTTCTGCATAGATGGCTTTCTTCATTCAGCCCTTCATACAGATTTCACTTTTTCATTAACCTTCTGCGGCTCTAATGAAATCAATCATTTCTTCTGCTGCATCACCCCTCTGTTGTCACTCTCTTGTTCAGATACCTCCCTTACCGAACTGCTGCTTTTCAACTTTGTCCTTTTTATTGAAGTCACCACGGTGATAGCCATCCTGACCTCTTATGCTGCCATTCTCAGCACCATTCTCAGAATCAACTCCACCAGAGGCAAGTGCAATGCTTTCTCCACATGTGCAGCCCATTTGGCTGCTATGAGCATATACCATGGGACAGTACTCTTCATGTATCTAAGGTCCAGCTCCACTGTCTTCTAAACAATAATGATCCCTATGCTGAGCCCTCTTATGCAAGGAATTTACTGACAGCTAGTTTTGTCATTAGTAGGAGAACCTATTCCAGTGGTTTTAGTGCAGTGTGTTTGGATCACCTTGGGTGATTCCCTTTGCTCCTCTGTGCCTCAATTTTCCCAGCTGTAAAGTGGGAATTAGAATAAATTTACCATATTTTTCCCCATTCAGGATATCTGATTTCAAACCTGAATATCTCATAGTACAACCTGTGCCTTTAAGAGTCACTGAGTGCTTATTGAAGTTCTATCAAGTACTTCAAGAAATTAGAGAGTAATTGATTTTATCCTACCCTGTAGGGCATTAATTAGTAACTTAGTGACAAGAAGGACTTTATACAGCTTCCTAAAGCTCTTATCTTGACAGGGCTTAGTATTTCCATTAAAAGAATACAGTTCAGAAGATGTTAAATATTTTGACTAGTTAAAGAGGGTTTTCTCCATATTCATGCAAGGCACTAGTGGTGGGGTAATTAAGCACAATACTTACCTGGCTAGATTCACTCATTCCTAGTACAACTAGAAAATCTTTAATAATGTTTTCTTTTGCACAGAGACAGCTCTTGAGGCACATATGGAGAAAAACAAGTCATTATTGATCACTTGAGCAAAGAGATATGGACTGACAGTAAACCTGAGAAAAAAAATTATTGTGTATCCTCCTACCCTGGAAAATCTTTCACACCACCAGAGATTTTGAATAACCACATCACCATCATCATCATCAATCGTATTTATTGAGCACTTACTATGTGCAGAGCACTGTACTAAGCGCTTGGGAAGTACAAATTGGCAACATATAGAGGCAGTCCCTACCCAACAGTGGGCTGGTCACTACATCTTGCTCACCCATGTAGTGCTTAATCCTGTGATGCACAGCTAGACAAAGAATTGCAGAAGAGAATCCAAATGGTTGCACCGATGGGTGGAGAATGACGAAATTTACAGGCAGTGGATCATATGGCAGAGAACTGAAGCTTTCTACAAGACTGGAGTCTCCAGTCTTCCATATAACTCTAAGACCAGGACCTACTACAAAATACTCATTCAGCGTCTAAGGCAGTATTGTCAGCCCAATCTTTGAGCCACACTTAATAGCAAATGGCAGGATAAGATGATCAACAGTGAGGTCCTGAATTGCAATTAGCTCACACACATTGTAAACAACCTTTAGTAAGAGGAGAACAAACAAGAGCAGAAAACCAAAGCAGCTGCTAAATGGAAAATTTAAGTGGGGAACCCATGAGTGCGGTTAGCAGAACAAGAGTTTCACAAACAGGGAAGCAGAGTCATGAACAAAATGATACATCTATATCTTAACACTTAAGAACTTTATCCCTATTCTCAGCACTTATGTACCTATTATAATCATATGCATATTTTTATTTGTTTCTATGTGTCTATTCAATCATATATTCTATCTCATCCTGATATTGTTGAACTACTTCCTTCTGCATCCTCCTACCACAGAACTAGTAAATAAATTCTGTCTGCCTCTCTCAGAGTGTAAGCTGTTTGAAGACAGAGAGAGAGTATCTTGCCTCATTTGTATTTCCACCGGTGTTTAGAATATGGCTTCACACTCAGTGGGTGCTCAATCCATGTCACAGATTGATTGATTAATCTACATGTTCTATCCACAATTTCTATTATTTACATGTCTTATACACTTGTTACTCCATCCCAGCTCTGCCACTTTTCTGCTGTGTAACCTTGGGCAAATCACTTCACTTCTCTGGACCTCAGTTTCCTCATCTGTAAAATGGGGATTGAGACCGTGAGCCCCATGTGGGACAGGGACTGTGTCCAACTCCAATCTACTTGTATCTACCCTAGTGCTTAGGACAGTGCCTTGAACACAGTAAGTGTTTAATAAATACCAGAATTATTATTATTATCAGACTCCTTCCTCACTGATGTTCCAGCCTTCATTCTCTCCCTACCCTATGCATACCTTTCTTCACTACCCTGTTCCTTTTTAAAAGAACACTGTTGTGGAACATAGTAAGTGCTTAACAAATACTACTATTATTATTATTGTTGTTATTATTATTATATTATTATTATCATTATTATTACACCACAATAGAATTGGTAGACACCTTCCTTGCCTAGAAGGAGCTTATTTAGTGTAGTGATATATACACAAATGCCATGGGGAGATGTGATTGCTTCACTGTTTATGCGGTAATAATAATAATAATGATGGCATTTATTAAGCACTTACTATGTGCAAAGTACTGTTCTAAGTGCTGGGGATGCTAAAAGGTGATCAGGTTGGCCCACGTGGGGCTCACAGTCTTTATTCCCATTTTCCAGATGAGGTCACTGAGGCCCAGAGAAGTTAAGTGATTTGCCAAAAGTCGCACAGCAGACAAGCGGTGGAGCCAGGATTAGAACTCATGATCTCTGACTCTCAAGCCCAGGCTCTTTCCACTGAGAGGATCTGTTGAAAGGTGGAGAGACTAGAAATTAATCAGATCAGACGTCTTGGAGGAGATAATATTTCAGAACGGCTTCCAAGATGGAGAGAGAAGTGGTCTGTTGGTTGTGAGGGGAGAGAATTACAAACAAGAGGAAGGGCCTGAACAGGAGAAGCCAGATGGAGGTGCAGACAGGAGGTTGGCTTGAGAAAAATGAACAGTTAGAGTTCGAGTGTAGTGGGAGAAGAGAGTGCATGAGAAAGATAGAGTTGAATGAGAGGACATTCCTGCTAGGTACAAAGAGAAGTGAGCAACAGTTGTGAGGTTTTTGAGGAGGGGGGGATTTGCAAGAATAATAATGCTAATAATAATGGTATTTGTTAAGTGTTAACTATGTGCCAAGCACTATTCTAAGCGCTGGAGAAGATACAAGGTAATCAGGTTGTCCCAGTGGGGCTCAGTCTTTATTCCCCAATTTACAGATGAGGTAATTGAGGCACAGAGAAGTTAAGTGACTTGCCCAAAGTCACACAGCTGACAAGTGGGGGAGCCAGGATTAGAACCCATGACTTCTGACTCCGAAGCTCATCTGACTCTTTCCACTAAGCCATGCTGGTTGTCTCCTAAGTGTACTTTCCTAAGCACTTAGTACAGTTCCCTGCACACAATAGGTGTTCAATAAATATGATTAATTGATTGATAGATATCATTTCCTCCTGCATTCTGTCTCTTCACTACATTGTAAACTCCTTGAGGCTCTGGATAATATTTGCTACTCTATTATACTCTCCCAAATGCTTAGAGCAGTGCTCTGCATGCAGTAGGTGCTCAATAAATACTACTGATTGCTTTGCTTCTTTTCGTATTTTTGGATTAAAAATATAAATTAACGAAGAAATACTTTGCAAAGCAATGTAAAAAAATTACTTTACTACACAAGGTAAGCCTAACACTGTATGCCAAACTCATGAGTGACAATTGCCCAGGATGGATTAAACTATGTTTTGGAGCAACGTACAACTAGTATTGCCTCAGAGTCCATCTAAAAAACTAGCATTCTAACTCAGATTTTACTATGCATTCTCTGTTCCAAATCGTTTATGAAAACACAATAATAATGATAGTAATAATAACAATGCTAACAAATTTTGGTATTTGTTAAGTGCTTACTATATACTAAGCTGTGGTAGGGCATATATGAGTTAATCAGGTTGGACACAGTCCCTGTCCCACATGGGGCTCAACGTCCAATAGAAGAGATATATCAGATTTACCAGATGAAATTGATCAATTGAACAGGTACTAGCAACAATCCCTATTAACTCTTCTCTGACTAGGAAAATAACCATTAAGAGTGGCTTGGCACAGTGGATAAAGCATGGGCCTGGAAGTCTGAAGGTCATGGGCTTTAATCCTGGCTCTGCCACTTGTCTACTGAGTGACCTCGGACAAATCACTTAAATCCTCTATGCCTCAGTTTTCTCATCTGCAAATGGAGATTGATACTGTGAACAATACGTGGGAGAGGGACTGCATCCAACCCAATTTGCTTGTATCCACTCCAGCCTTTAGTATAGTGCCTAGCACATAGTAATCACTTAAGAAATACAAAAATGATCATTATTATTATTTTTATGATTCAGCCCCCTACTCTTCTTTTCCCATTTTACCAGTTTCCCATCCATGACAGAATGTCCTCTCCAATCCTAAAATCACAGTAGGTTATAAGATACATGGTCTTCTTCAAGCATGCAGGAGTGACTATACTACTATATATTGCCATGGTAATTGGGGACTAAAATGGCATCTTGAAGTGAATCTTCCAGAGCAAATAAATCCATCCACTTAAAATAACTGAATGTTATAGGAATAATTCAGATCCAAATACATTTTGAGGTGAGATTTCTTGAGATAATGTGGGTCTGGATGGACACGTACAGAAGAGTACCCTTAATCAATATCAATACTGATGATTTCTTCCTTCCTGGACCAGTAATGTATAGAGGTAGTTCCCAGGATTATCTAGCCCAAAATATATCACACCATTTGTCCAAATTCATCAAGTAATTCTCCTCACTCACTCAATTTAACTTTGCATAGGCTGTCTTAATTATAACAATAACTTATTATTAAGCAATTACCATGTGCCAAGCACTGTACCAAGCACTGGGATAAGATAAAGAAAATTAGGTTGAGCACTTGGGGCTCACAGTCTAAGTGTCCTGGATATTTGTTTTATTTTGTCTTGGGACATTTAAATTACTGAGAGCAATCAATTCCCTGGTTCCCAAAGAGGAAAGTCCTTGAATGTTAATTATTTAAGAATGACAGAGTAGAGTGCTATCTCATTAGTAGACAACATCCTTCTTCTGCTCCCAGGGAGCTGGCATTCTCTTTGTGATTCCATTGTACCCTGGGAGGAGGGGGAAAGACTGAGGTCCTTAGAGGGAAGCAGAAACAAACAAGACACTCCAGCAGCTTCAAGCAAGAGCCAAATGAGTGAGGAAAAACAACTTCTCCTCCTTAGGTCAGTAGGATTGCCAGGTTTCTTTCTGCATTTTTTTTATGCTCAGAACGAAACCAAATTTTTCGTTCTGATAAGATATCTAACTCACTTTAAGGAAAATATTTAGGGATCACTTCATTCAGGACAAAATGCTACCATCACTATTGAATTACTTTTCCATTGATTAAGACAGGTAATTCATGTTTTTCAGAACCACAAATAAGTGGTGGGAAGGTATGTTTTCTGTCTTTATGAGCTGATCTGCTGCTGCTGCTGCTGCTGCCATCTTGTCTTTTGCTCCAGTACTTACTACGGCAGGAATTTTCTTAAAGGTGAACACAACTAAATTCTCCTTTAAAATAGACATATAACATAAATGATAACAAATAATATCATCATAGCTATTTTCATGCTTGATATCAATATTTTACATTAATTATTAATTATTAATGCTTGAGAAGCAGCGTGGCTCATTGGAAAGATTACGGGCTTGGGAGACAGAGGGCACAGATTCTAACCCCGGCTCCACCACCTGTGTGACCTTGGGCAAGCCACTTTGCTTCTCTGGGCCTCAGTTACCTTATCTGGAAAATGGAGATAAAGATTGTGAGCCCCACATGGAACAACCTGATTACCTTGTATCTACCCCAGCGCTTAGAACAGTGCTTGGCACATAGTAAGCACTTAACAAATAAGCCATTATTGTTAATACTTCATATTGTCTTCATGTTCTAGTTGACCTTAATATATATTGTCTCTCCCAGTCTTTTCTTCTAATATTGTCATTAGACCCTTATATTTTCACCCTTATTCCAGGCCCGATAGGATAATCTTATCTTCCTTTTGTGCAGAGCACTGTTCTAATCACTTGAAAGAGCACAACAGAGTTAGAAGACCCAATCCCTGTGGCTTATGGAATTGTTTTTCTGCTTATGGATTTTATCTATGGCTCTCACTGGGGTTTTTTGAGATGTTCCTAAAGTCATTTGGAAATCCTTGATTTTATTTGGGACTAAAATGATGCATAGGGAAATCAAGATATCTAAGACCAGGGTCAGCTCTAGGGCAGGGAAGTAGCATGGCTTAATGGCAAGAGCACAGGCTTGAGAATCCAGAAACCTGGGTTCTAATCCCAGCTCCACCACTTACTGGATGTGTGACAATGAGCTTCACTTATCTTCTCTGTGTCTCAGTTTCCTCATCTATAAAATGGGAATAAAATTTCTTTTTTCCCCTCTTCCTTCCATAGACTGTGAGTGCCATATGGAAAAGAGATTGTGTCTGATCTGACTGTACTGTACCTACCCCAATGCCCGAACAAAACTGCTTAAGAAAAATAACAAGTATTTTTCTTGAGTGACTGCTGTGTGCAGAACACTATATTAAGTGCTTTGGAGAGTTCAGTATAACAGAGTTGATAGGCATGTTCCTTGTCCACAAGCCCAAGATTCATATGGGTTGATGAAAGGTGGAGAGAGGCCAGCATAAGGGCTACATTTGGTAGAATAGTAATAATAATAATAATAATAATAATAATAATAATAATAATAATACTTGTGGTATGCATTAAGTGCTTACAATGTTCCAAGAACTGTTCTAAACACTGGGGTAGATACAAGATAATCAGGTGGGACACGGTCCATGTGCCCCATAGGGCTCACATTCTTAATCCTCATTTTACAGAAGAGGTACATGAGCCACAGAGAAGTTAAGTGACTTGTTCAAGGTCATACACAGACAAGTGGTGGAGCCAGTTATAGAACCCACATCCTCTTTCTTCCAAGCCTGTTCTCTTTCCACTAGGGCATGACAATAAAAAGGAACTCTGTTCTTGGGGCTTAGCTATCACTGGCAAGTTTTTCTGGGCAGCTGCTGTTACCCCCTCTCTTGATGCTACCTATTTCTTTAAAGAGGCATATGGTCATAAATCTCATTCCCCTCCATCCCCACAAGGATCTCTAAAGGGCAACTCTTGTCTGTACCCCAATGGGGGAACTGATTGCCAAACAGGCTGACCAGCATTATGCCTATGCCAAACATCAGTGCTCTCCCCACATATTAGCACTAAAGTTAGCTAAATGGACTGGCCTTTGCATGTGCTTTATGTACACTCATCTAAAGATCCAATTTCTCTTGAGACCTGAGTTTATCAGTCACTCAACCTTATTTATACACACTTATTGCATGTAGAGCACTGTACTAAACACTTGGAATAGTACAACCTAATAATAAATAATTACATCCTCTACCCACAGTGAGCTTACATTCTAGAGGGGGAGACAAACGTTAGTATAAATAATTAATAATAATGTTAATGGTATTTAAGTGCTTCATACAGTGCGCTGCACACAGTAAGTGCTCAATGAATATGATTGAATGAATACGCCAGGCACTGTTCTAAGCACAAGGTAATCAGGTTGTCCTGCGTGGGGCTCACAGTCTTAATCCCTATTTTACAGATAAGGTAATGAACCCCCTGATATATAGTCTGAGGAACCGGGAAGTGAAGGAAGCCCTGGAAGGAACTCTCACTGCTTGTTGTCTTCATTTCAAACTCCTGAAATCTGTTCAATATAACACTTAAATAATAAGATCAAAATCCCGTTTAAAGCATCTCTGAACTGTTTCCTTTTAATGTAAAGATCAGATAATCAAGGTGGGGAATTAGAAAAGGATCATGCTCAGAAATTTGCACCACATCAAAAGGTATTTTCAGTCATTTTCAAATGTTCCAGTCAATTAGGTATTTGACTTGAAAATATAACTTTGTTATCATCTTGGGACAGAAAAGGGCACTAGTCAAGAAAGGAGCAGAATATGTAAATATGCTGTCAACCTCTGCCTTCTGCCCAGACATATTTCCCTCAGTTTGAGGCATAATGGAGTGAGAGAAACCTTCCCAATTTCCTACCACTGTTCAGAAAAGGTAGGCATAAACATAGCTTAGTGGAAGGAGCACAAGAATGGGAGTTAGGAGACATAGACTCTAATCCCAGCTTCACCCCTTACCTGTTACATGACCTTGGGTAAATTACTTTACTTCTTTATGCCTCAGTTTCCTCATCTGTAAAATAGGGATTAAATGTTTGTTGTCCCTCCCCATTAAACTGTGAACCCCAGGGGGGAAGGGACTACATCCAATCTGACTTTCCTGTATCTACCCCAGGGCTTGACTCATAATAAATTCTTAATAAGTACCACAATTATCAGCAACCACACTGCGGTTTTCTTGGGAAAGGTCATCTTGCTCCTGTGATTTATGAATTGACCAGTGACTCTTACCCTATAGGCAGTGCAGCCTGGGACACTTCTGGGAGCCAACATCCTCACTGTATTGACTACAACCTCTGGGGCCATTCACTGTCATCTGGCCTTAAATTAATACATCCGTATGTTCATGTTAGGTGGGAGGGTAGACCAGTGTGAGAAGCAGCATGGCCTAATGTAAAGAGGACAGGTTTGGGAATCATAAGGTCCTGAGTTCTAATTCTGGTTCTGCCACTTGTCTGCTTTGTGACCAGGAGCAAGTCACTTCACTTCTCTGGGCTTCAGTTACCTCATCTGTAAAATGGGGATTAATTCTACCCCTTTCTACTTAGACTATGAGCCCTCTGTGGGACCTGGTTATCTTGTCTCTACTCCAGCACTTATTACTGTGCCTAACATATAGTAAATGCTTAGCAAGAACCATGGTGATGATGATGATGATTGGACCAGAAATTCAGGGCTGCTAAAAAATGAAGTTTTTCCAATGGTGGGAAAAATCAGAATCAGACAAAAATGTTAACATTAAGAAATTTTACACCAAACCATAATGGAGTATATGTATCTCATGAATCTCATATACTCTAATGGAGTATAGGAACTCATCAAGACATTAGAATTTTCCTAGAAAGCTTTAGGTTAGTTGATGGTTGCCTATTAGCCATCAAGCAAAAACTCCTCTAGGCTTCAAAGCGCTCCATCACCTCGCCCCCTCCTACCTCACCTCCCTTATCTCCTTCTACAGTCCAGCCTGCAAATTCTGCTCTTTTGCTACTAGCCTTCTCACTGTGCCTCGTTCTCATCTGTCCCACCATCGACTGCTGGCCCATGTCCCACCTCTGGCCTGGAATGCCCTCCCTCCAATCATCCACAAAACTAGCTCTCTTCCTCCCTTCAAAGCCCTGCTGAGAAGTCACCTCCTCCAGGAGGCCTTCCCAGACTGAGCTGCCCCTTTTCCTTTCCTCCTCCTCCCCTCCCCATCACCACCCCCTGCCCTACCTCCTTCCCCTCCCCACAGCACTTGTGTATATTTGTACAATTCATTACACTATTTATTTCATTAATTACATATAGATATAATTTTATTTATTCTGATGGTATTGACACCTGTCTACTAGTTTTGTTTGTTGTCTGTCTCCCCCTTCTCGACTGTGAGCCCGTTGTTGGGTAGGGACCGTCTCTATATGTTACCGATTTGTACTTCCCAAGCACTTAGTACAGTGCTCTGCACACAGTAAGCACTCAATAAATACGATTGAATGAATGAATGAATGAATGAATGAACTAATCACAAGCAATAATATGCTTTGAAAAACACCAAATCAAACTTTGGAAATAAAATTCAATTTCTATAGGAGGAAATTCAAATAAACTTCAATTGAATAACTTTTCAGAATCAAAGCAAGCAAACAAGACTGGATCTTAATGACAATTCATTATAAAATTGAACCCCCTGATTTTGCTTATATCCCCTACATGGAAGAGATGGGAGAGAATTTTGATAGACATGCTATTACTAAAAATAACTTTAAAATGTTGAATATAGAAAATAGAGACTTTCAAATAATTAGCAATTCAGAAAGGATTTTCTAATGAGAAATAATTCTCTTGAAATAGTAGAACAAAATTTTCAACAGTAGAAATTTCTTACTAAATGACAACTGCCTTTCTTGGAGTGTGAGTTCCACATGGGGCAGGAACTGAATTTGAAGTGATTATCTATATACATCTGAGAAGAGTGGTTGACACATAGTAAGGGTTTAATGCACACTATTATTGTCAAGTCATAATCAAATCTTTCAATTGCATAAGGGGTTATGGGGTGAGTGTGTGTGTGTGTTTGTATGGGCAGATGAGACAGCTAGAGAAGCAGCATGGCCTAGTAAAGTAAAGGCCTGGGAGTCAGAAGGACCTGGGTTCTAATCCAGGCTTTGCCTCTGATCTGCTGTGTGAGTTTGGTCAAGTCACTTCACTTCTTTGTGCCTCAGTTACCTTACCAGTAAAATGGGAATAAAGACTGTGATCGCCATATGGGACAGGGACTATGTCCAACCTGATTACCTTGTATGTACCCCAGTGCTTAGAAGAGTGTTTGTCACATAGTAAGCACTTATCAAATACATAATTATTATCATTATTATTATCATTTTTACTCAGTCTACCTTCCACAGATGCAATGTATTAGATATGATCTCAGTACTTTTGCAAAACCCTAAGCATGCAACTTAAAGAAGCAGTCTACTTGGGTTGAGGCAGGAGTATAAGGGGTGCACTGCTGCAGAAATCTTTCATCACCTTCTTTGGTTTCATTCTTTCCCACCTGTGGATGACATTTCCTTTTGAAAGCTGATTTAAGCTCTTTGGTGGCAAGGATCATGTCTACGTACTTTATAGTACTCACCGAAATGCTTAATACAGTGTCCTATGCACACTAAGCACTCGTTAAATACTACTGATTGATTTTTACCACACAATTAATCAATGGTATTTATTGAGCATTTACTATTTCCAGAGCTCTGTTCCAAGAACTTGGAAGAGTACAATACAAGAAAAATTAGCAGACATATTCCCTGCCCATAATGATCTTACAGTACAAACAGGGGCTTACAATTCCTCAATTCCCACTTTCAAATGTCTCTATGACTCTTGGCCCACTGGGGTATGCCATTTAAAATCTTTATTAAGGTATGTTCCTGGGGTACTCACTGTTTACTTTCCATATTCTCTGATGAATCCTTCAGGAACCATTTTCCAAGGGGAATATATTTCAGTATATAGTTTATCCCATGTAATTTGCATTTTTACCAGGAGTATATGGAAGAAAAGAAACTGAATCATTCATTTTTCCTTAAAGTAACATGTGCTTTGAAGTAATGGTTAAAAAACCCACTGCCTTCCTAAAGGAATTGCCCTCTAAATTATCCAGATAAAAGTGGAAGAGTTAAAGAGGTATGGGGAAGGACTTCTGCTAGGGAATGATGATCTTGGAGATTTCATAACTTCCAGCACTGAGGTATGCTGGGCTTTACAGAATTGTGTGATTTCCTGGTAATTAATAACTATTATGAGATAATCGGGATAGCATAATATCTGGCTTCTTCCTTTCAATCATATTTATTGAGCACTTATTGTGTGCAGAGCATTGTACTAAGCGCTTAGGAAGTACAAATCGGCAACATATACAGACGGACCCTACCTGACAACGGGCTCACAGTCTAGAAGGGGGAGACAGACAACAAAGCAAAACAGTTGCTTAGTTTTTCTAGAGTTTTTTAGTGTCTAAATTGGTCGAAGGTCTTCAGCTGCAAAGGAGGCTGTTATGTGCAAACAAGGCTTATTTAATCAACTGCAACAGAGAAAGTAACTAGCTTGAGTCAATCAATCCATCAATGGTATTTATTGAGGTCTTACTGTGTGCAGAGCCTTGTTCTAAGCACTGGGAGAGTACAATAAAACAGAGATGGCAGACACATTCTCTGCCCACATCGAACCTACAGTCTAGAAACTTACAATCATGCTAGCAAAATATGGCAGTGATTACAAAAATGACTGATTCATTTAAAACGTTTTTGGTCAACATGCCACCCAGCATTTAGAACAGTGCTTGGCACATAGTAAGTGCTTAACAAATACCATAATAATAATAATAATAATAATAACTACTAAGAAGTTTCCTGACAATTCCTCACTTTCATTCATTCAATCATATTTATTGAGTGCTTACTGTGTGCAAAGCATTGTACCAAGTACCCGGGAGAGTACAATACAACAATAAACAGACACTTTTCCTGCCCATAATGAGTTTACACATTCCTCTTTTGAAAATGACCCTAACTACAAATTCTGTGACTTTCCAAGGAAAGTGAAGAGTCTACTATCCACAAGAAAAGGTGACACTCTTAGGAGCATTCCTGTCATGGGAGTTCAGTCTTCTTATACCAGATTGAAAGAGTAAGGATTTATGAGGATCTCAACCTTTCCTTTGCATAAGCATAAGCCAAAACCCTAGCAAAAGAGGCCATCCAGGAGAGAAGCTTAAGCAATTCTCTTCAGATGTTGCTTGTAGGAAAGGGCATGGTCTAGTGGTTACACCTTTGACCTGGGCGTCAGAATTCAATTCAATTCATTTATTGAGCACTTTGTGTGTGCAGAGCATTGCACCAGAGCACTGTACTTTGCTGCAGTTGATAAAATAACTCGTGTTTATACGGAAGGACATGAGTGCTAATCCCAGCTCTGCCACTTATCTACTGTGTGACCTGGGGAAAGTCACTTAAGTTCTTTGTGCCTCAGTTACCTCATCTGTAAAATGGGAATTAAGATTGTGAGACCCATGTGAAACAGGGACTGTGTCCAACCTGATCATCCTGGATCTACCTCAATGCTTAGAATAGTGCTTGAAACATAGTAAGCGCATAACAAATACTATTATCATTAGTAATAAGTCAGGAAAGTCCTGGTTCTCAAATCGTAGTAATAGTCATTGCAGTAACATTTACTGAGTGCTCACTGGATGCAATGCCCTGTACTAAGCACCTCGGAAATTTGAAACAGAAAAGTGACAGATTCCCTGCTTAACTGTTCACACTACAAAGGAAGAGATACAGAAGAATATTTACAAATAAGTTAATCGAAGGAAGGAATTAAATTATTATTACAATTTTCTGTCCACAGAGCTACAAATCCAGTATTTTCCTCTTTTATTGTTGATGATTTTTAAAAGGTGGTTTCTGTCTAGTATTTTGCTGAACTTCAAAAGCTAATGTTCATCCTCATCCCTGCTTACCTGCCCTACTGGCTCCCAAAAAATTTCTCATGAAAAGCTTCCTGGAAAATTGAAGGGAAAAAGACCCAACATGAAACACATTCATTCATTCATTCATTCAATCGTATTTATTGAGCGCTTACTGTGTGCAGAGCACTGTACTAAGCACTTGGGAAGTACAAGTTGGCAACATATAGAGACGGTTCCTACCCAACAACGGGCTCACAGTCTAGAAAAGGGGAGACAGACAACAAAACAAAACATGTGGTCAGGTGTCAAGTCATCAGAATAAATAGAAGTAAAGGTAGATGCACATCGTTGACAAAATAAATAGAATAGTAAATATGTACAAGTAAACTAAATAGAGTAATAAATCTGTACAAACATATATACAGGTGCTGTGGGGAGGGGAAGGAGGTGGGGGGGGATAGATAGGGGGAGAGGAAAAAGAGGGCTCAGTCTGGGAAGTCCTCCTGGAGGAGGTGAGCTCTCAGTAGGGCTTTGAAGGGAGGAGGAGAGATAGCTTGGCAAATGTGCGGAGGGAGGGCATTCCAGGCCAGGGGGTAGATGTGGGGCGGGGTCAAGCCTGGCTACCCTCTGTGCCTAAGGGGAAAATGAGGTGCCTTGAGACTGCTTAGGAACATTCTTATAAACATGAATAAAAGGCAATAATGCATTTTTTCACTTTACCCAGCTTGGGGAGTGAACCCAAGATCTCTAGGTCCCTCATAGGGAGTGTTAGGGGAGAAACTTTGTGTATTACTGATAATTCGCTTTCGGGCTCATTTTTTAGCAAGTTGGCTCCCTGAGATTTAAGATCCATCTTGGAAGGAAAGGTAGTGGCAGACTATGCAAGCCATTTTGCCCAGGAATGATTCTCCAATTGTAGCAAGCACACCCCTGCTTCAAACGGAGATTAGAGGAGGTGTCTGTAGCAGGCACATACCTGCTTCGAATGGAGGCTAGAGGAGGAGGTGAGGAGTATGAGTGACTGGGTGCTCATTGGAGGGACCTCAAGAAGCGCAGCCAAATAGCTGTAGTTCAATGACTTGGCAGGCTCAAAAGCTCTTCAGTAATAAGCCTCTCCTCTTCCCAGTTCCTCCGGTCAAATTTGCTTCCATTTCTCTCCAGGGTAAATGGTTCCTTTTCCATCCCCAGAAGGAAGCCTTGAAAAAATTTTCCCTGAAAAGTTCATCTCGTTAAAGTTGCCTGAGTTTCTGAAGAATATTCAGGAACTAATGAAATCCCTATCCTTATCAAGGCTGCACCAACCACTGGAAACAAACTACTTTGTGCCAACCTGTAAATGAGAACAAACATTTACCTGTTCAAGTATGGTTTTGATGACCTCACTCTCGCCCTTGGAAAAATTCTAATGAAATTAAGAGAATCATCATCCCTAATTTTCTGGTTGGGAAGGTCTATTGCTTGAACTAAGATTCTTTATTCTGTCCTTGCCATGTCCCTAAACAGTACACCACACCAAATGATCACTCAATAAGTGGTACTAATGCTACAATTACTACTACAAGTAGATGCTTTCGAGGTTGACTATCTACAAATATATTGGGAGGGGGAAGTTTCCATTAAGTTAAATATTATTCCGTTATGTTATGCTAAATGTTAACTGTTAGCCTGTGAGAATCACACACTGCTTTACTCTTGCTTCGCTAATAAAATCCCACCTATTGGGTTAAAGGCTGGGAAATCTGGAGGATCTCATAGGGCGAGGTAACTATTCTGGAGCGACGGAGTTCATTCTGATGGGGCTCACAAACAGCATACAGATGTGTGCCATCCTTTTTGTGCTTTTTCTATTGATCTATGTGCTTAGTGTCTTGGGGCTCAGCTCTCGACTTCATAATCCTATGTACTTTTTGCTAAGCCATTTAGCCTTTGTTGACTTCTGTTATACCTCCTCTATCACTCCCAGCATGCTGGTGGACTTAATTGTGGAGTTAAAAAGCATTTCCTTTACAGCCTGTTCTATTCAACTATGTGACTTCATCACTTTTATAAATGTAGAAATTTTTTCTCCTGGTATTGATGGTGTATGACCATTATGTGGCAATCTGCCAACCTCTTCTTCATATGACTGTGATGTCTTGGAAACTGTGTACCCAACTGGTAGTTGGTACTTATACTGCTTTTTGGTTGGATTTTTTCACATATTTCTGACATTTCGTTTCTCCTACTGTGACTCCAATGTCATCAATCATTTCTGTTGTGATGAGGTCCCCTTGTTAGCATTGTCTTGCTCTGACACCAGAATCAAAGAGAGGCTAATTTTTGCAATTGCTGGTTTTAATAGACTTGGCTTGCTTCTGATTGTCCTCATCTCTTACATTTATATTCTCTTGACCATCTTAAGGATCTACTCTTGAGACATAAAGCCTTTTCCATCTGCGCCTCCCACTTAACATCTGTTACCATATTTTATGGGACCATCATCTTCATGTATTTGCAGCCCAAATCAAATAATTCAATGGACACTGATAAAATTGCTTCAGTGTTCTATACCATTGTGACCCCCATGCTTAATCCTTTGATCTATAGCTTGATAAATCAGGAGGTGAAATGTGCCTTAAAGAAGAAAATAGGGAAAATAAGTTGTATTACACCACGAGTGCAATTCATTAAATAAGAAATATGGCCTAGTGGAATGAGTTTGGGCCTGAAAGTCAGCAAGTACAGGTTCTTATGACAACTCCACCCCCTGTCTGCCATTTGGCTTTGGGCAAGTCACTTAACTTCTTCATACCTCAGTCATAAAATGGGGTGGACATTAAATCCTCCTCCTTCCAGTGTGAGACTTGGAGCCATAGGGACAGGAGCTGTGTCCAAACCAATAACCTTGTATCTAGCTTAGTACTTAGTGCAGGTGACTGCAACATAGTGAGAGCTTAACAAAGTATTATAAAAATAAAGACTAAAGTGACATCTGTCCCATGGCAGATGGGATGGTCACAAATTTTTGAGTCCTATTCTCCTGAGCCCAAAGTGATAGTATGAACTACTTGTTGCCCTTTTCTCAGCTAAAAATAAGGAAGGGGGCATGGAAACAGCATCAGTGGAGACAGCGACAGTAGCAGGTAAGTAAAGGAGGACAACCAGTACTACTACTCACCTACTTTGTCTCTTTCTTCCTACTTTTACTCTTTTCTTTCATTGTCGTTGCCTCACCCTTCCTTTCCTGCTCCTGCCATGGCTGCCCCAATCAATCAATCAATCAATCAATCAGACTTATTAAGTGCTTACTGTTTGCAGATCATTGTGCTAGGCACTTGGGACACTACAATATAATAGACACTTTATATGTTCCCCAAACACATCTATCATGACTACATCTGATGGCTGTTTCCTCGAAGTTTCTGGAACTGCCTTTTCTGTGTGCAAGGCAGCCATGTATGGGACCTAGAGGGAACAAGCAGCCCCAGCAACTATCGCCGTGATGGATGGAGCCATGGAAATGGAAGATGGCTGATGACAGTAATGGAAGAAGGTTGATGTCAACTATTGAAGAGTGTCTAGATGAGAGTTGGTGACTATCTACCACTATGTGTGCCTTTATAGGCAACTTTGCATATGTATGTGTGACGGTGACAGTAACCACTGCACTGCCCATCTCTGTCCCTCTCTGCTGATTTTTCAATTTTTTTTTACTTCTAGTTCTTCCTCAATGACTGTTTCCAAATGTTTTTATTTACTCCTGTCTCATTTTAATTCTTTCTGCTTAACTTGAATTTATTCAAGGGACTGTCTCCTGATCTAGACTGTAAGATCCTTGAGAGCAAGGATCATATCTACTAATTCTATTCTACTCTTCCTTGTGCTTAGAACAATACCTTGCACATAGTAGGCACTCAATAAATACTTTGTATTGATTGATTAATTGATTTACTATGTTCCTTTATCCACCTCTATTTCTTTGCCTTCCTCAATCTCTCTGTTAATTGGTTGATTGATTGATTCCTTCAAATCAAGCAAAAACTCCTCACTCTTGGATTCAAGGCTCTCCATCGCCACCCACCCTCTCTTTCCTCACCTCCCTTCTCTCCTTCTACAGCCCAGCCAGTACACTTCACTCCTCTGCTGCTAACCTCCTCACTGTGCCTCGTTCTTGTGTGTCCTTCTGTCAACCACTGACCCACATCCAACCACTGTCTTGGAATGCCCTCCCTCCACACATCCACCAAACTAGTTCTCTTCTTCCCTTCAAAGCCCTACTGAGAGCTCACCTCCTCCAGGAGACCTACCCAGACTGAGCCCCCATTTTCCTCTCCTCCTCCTCCCCTCCCCATCGCCCCCTCCCTTCCTCTGCCCTACCGACTTCCCCTTCCCCACAGCACTTGTATAGATTTGTTACATATTTATTACTCTATTAATTTGTGTACATATTTATTACTCCATTTATTTTATTAATGATGTGTACATAGAGATAATTCTATTTATTCTGATGGTATTGATGCCTGTCTACTTGTTTTGTTTTGTTGCCTGTCTCCCCGTTCTAGATTGTGAGCTTGTTGTTGGGTAGTGACCATGTCTATATGTTGCCAATTTATGCCTCCCAAGCACTTAGTACAGTGCTCTGCACACAGTAGGCGCTCAATAAATACGATTGAATGAATGAATGATTCTCTCTTCTGTTTTGATTCTTTCTGTCTTTATAACAATAATAATAATAATGATAATGGTATTTGTTAAGTGCTTACTATGTGCTAGGCATTATACTAAGCACTGGGGTGGTTACAAGCAAATCATACTGGACAAATCCCTGTCCCATATGGGTTATTTATGTCCTGTAGTTTCTTGACCACTCCCCGAGAAGCCCCATGAACGCCATAAATATTCACATTAAGACCTGTAAAAAAATCAGTATTGCTTCCACTTATGGTTTCAAATTTAAATGTGCTGCAGGCTTTTTAGCAAATTCAATTGTAAACTCCCAATAAAATTTGAAAGCTATAGGACAGTGACTTTTCATTTCGTTTATACTCCTTAGACCATATCATACACCAATCAACCTTACACATCAGGCAGAAAGTCCTCACCCTCGGCTTCAAGGCTCTCCATCACCTTGCACCCTCCTACCTCACCTTCCTTCTCTCCTTCTACAGCCCAGCCCGCACCCTCTGCTCCTCTGCCGCTAATCTCCTCACCGTGCCTCTTTCTGTCCTGTCCCACCATCGACCCCCCGCCCACGTAATCCCCCTGGCCTGGAATGCCCTCCCTCCCGACATCGGCCAAGCTAGCTCTCTTCCTCCCTTCAAAGCCCTACTGAGAGCTTACCTCCTCCAGGAGGCCTTCCCAGACTAAGCCCCCTCCTTCCTCCCCCCTTCCTCCCCCTCTCCATCCCTCTCACCTTACCTCCTTCCCTTCCCCACAGCACCTGTATATATGTATATATGTTTGTACGTATTTATTACTCTATTTATTTAGTCATTTTACTTGTACATATTTATTCTATTTATTTTATTCTGTTAATATGTTTTGTTTTGTTCTCTGTCTCCCCAATCTAGACTGTGAGCCCACTGTTGGGTAGGGACCGTCTTTATATGTTGCCAACTTGTACTACCTAAGTGCTTAGTACAGTGCTCTGCACACAGTAAGCACTCAATAAATCCGATTGAATGAATGAATGAATGAATGAATGAATACACCTACCATTTTAATTCCTAGCAGGGCAGCAACTAAATTCAATCGTATTTATTGAGTGATTACCGTGTGCAGAGCACTGTCTTCTGGAAGGAGTGCTGTGTGTGACTGAGCCTATAATAAATGTGTTTTCTAGGAAAGAAATGAGTGTACTGCAGCAATTATTGATTAAATGTTCTCCAGATAGTTAATGCACCTTCCTAAGTCCATAAAAATGAATCATTAGTCCACAAGAAACCTCTTTGTCCCACCAAATCTTTGTCCCACCAGATTTCCTCTATCTTCTAGGATATCCTCTACTCCCTCTCTGCTCTAACCATCCCTCCTCTTTTTCTATTGTTCACTACATTACCAGGTTAAGCATAGGCAAGTCTCTGCTGTAAGTTCTTTCAAGAGTTTTCTATTAAAACCTATCCCTAAAACAAAGGAAAGGAATAGATAAGGAGAGATGAGGATGCTTTCTTTTAGGTTCCCTGACTTATTTACTGAATAACAGGTATATAAGTGCCATTTCTTTTCTTTTTTTGACCCTGATCATATATTTTTGTTTTTTCTTATCATTCATTCAATCATATGTATTGAGCGCTTACCGTGTGCAGAGCACTGAATAAACACTTGGAAGGTACAATTTGGCAGCAGATAGAGACAATCCCTACCCAACAACGGGCTCAAAGTCTAACACCCTAATCGTTTCCCAAGGCTCATTTGCAGATTCAGCAGACTGAAACACTGTCTTTGACAACTTACCAGCATTCCCCTGTAAGAATAGTCACTTGGGGAATATTTTAAAGTCAAAGCTTGCAAATCAATAAATGTATTAATTGCACAATGCATGACTAATTATGAAAATCAGTTCCCAGGAGAATTATTAAATGTGGGGCAGGACTGTAGTCCCGTTAGAAAATTATTTTTTAAAGACATTTGAAATCAGTTATTCCATAAAGTTTCCAATGGAAAATTAGTATATTGCCAAACACTTTCATTAGTTATGGACTTGAAGATGATGACTGGGTTCACAGTAATGGTCAAGCAATTAATTTATCAATCAGATATTCCAATTTCAACCATTTGTTATATGGTCTGTAAGGAAAATATGGTCCCAAAAGAAAGACAAAGTGATGATTAGACCTTTAAACCATCATTTAAGGTTAAAGAGAAGTAGCATTACTTAATTGAAAGAGCATGGTTCTGGGAGTCGGAGGACTTGGGTTCTAATCCCAGCTCCAATACTTGTCTGCTGCATGACCTTGGGAAAGTCACCTCAGTTCTCTGTGCCTCAGTTACCTCAACTGTATAATAAGGATTTAATATCTGTTCTCCTTCCAAAGGGACTGTGTCTGACCTTATTAGCCTTTATCTACCCCGGGGCTTAGAACAATGCTGAACACATAATAAGCCCTTTAAAAAATGCCATAAAAAGAATCTATAAATTGAGAAAAGTAAAATAAAGTTTGACTTGAATGGAGAGGAAGATCAATTAATCAATCAATAGCATTTATTGTCTCTCCCAGGGTCACATCTGGAGCGTTTCAAGTACTCTACCAGTTTATATTACAGGAGGGAGAGTCAAGCAGAGGCATACCCATTCCTTTCCTAGGTTGGGTAGTGGCTAGAGAGTAAAAGGCAATCCCCTACAAGTCAGAACCCACCTGTGCTGGGCAGCAGCAGCATGGGACCGAGTCAAGGGCAGAGACTCAAGTTTACTGCTTGGAAGGAGGCAATAGTAAACCAGTTCCATATTTTTACCAAGAAAACTCTATGGATACTCTACCAGAATGATTGCAGATGGAGGCGGGATGTTCTGGGAGAAATGTGTCCATGGTGTCGTTATGGGTCAGAGACAACTTGAAGGCATAAGACAAGAGAATTGTCTTGTCTTATTGTCAACTGTTCGCCAATTGTCCACTGTGTGACTTAGGGCAAGTCACTTCACTTCTCTGTGCCTCAGTTTCCTCTTCTGTAAAATGGGGATTAAGACTGTGAGCCCCCCGTGGGACAACCTGATCACCTTGTATCCCCCCAGCGCTTAGAACAGTGCTTTGCACATAGTAAGCACTTAACAAATACCATTACTATTATTATTATTATTATTAAGAGAAGCATTTATTGAGCTACTACTGCATAAAGAATACTGTACTAAGCGTTTGGTAGAGTACATTGCAAGAGTTGATAGACACATTCTCTGGCCACATTGAGCTTCCATACTAGAGATTCATTCATTCATTCAATCGTATTTATTGAGTGCTTACTGTGTGCACAGCACTGTACTAAGCGCTTGGGAAGTACAAGTTGGCAAAATATAGAGACGGTCCCTACCCAACATTGAGCTCACAGTCTAGAAGGGGGAGACAGAGAACAAAACAAAACATATTAACAAAATAAAACGAATAGAATAAACATGTACAAATAAAATAAATAAATAAATAGAGTAATAAATACGTACAAACATTTATACATATATACAGGTGCTTTGGGGAGGGGAAGGAGGTAAGGCGGGGGAGATGGAGAGGGGAAGGAGGGGGAGAGGAAGGAGGGGGCTCAGTCTGGGAAGGCCTCCTGGAGGAGGTGAGCTCTCAGTAGGGCCTTGAGGGGAAGAAAAGAGCTAGTTTGGCGGATGTGTGGAGGGAGGGCATTCCAGGCAAGGGAGATGACGTGGGCCAGGGGTCGTACAGAGGGACAGTTGAGGACGAGGCACGGTGAGGAGACTAGCGGCAGAGGAGCAGAGGGTGCGGGCTGGGCTGTAGAAGGAGAGATGGAGGTGAGGTAGGAGGGGGCGAGGTGATGGAGAGCCCTGAATACGAGGGTGAGGAGTTTTTGCCTTTTGGTTGATTGGTAGCCACTGGAGATTTTTGAGGAGGGTGTAACATGCCCAGAGCGTTTCTGGACAAAGAAAATCCGGGCAGCGGTGTGAAGTATGTATTGAAATAGGGAGAGACAGTAGGATGGGAGATCAGAGAGGAGGCAGATACAGTAATCCAGATGGTATAAGATGAGAGCTTGAACGAGCAGGGTAGCGGTTTGGATGGAGAGGAAAGGACGGATCTTAGCCATGTTGCAAAGCTGAGACCGGCAGGTTTTGGTGACAGCTTGGATGTGAGGGGTGAACGAGAGAGTGGAGTCGAGGATGACACCAAGTTTGCGGGCTTGTGAGACGGGAAGGATGGCAGTGCCATCAACAGTGATGGGAAAGTCAGGGAGAGGGCAGGGTTTGGGAGGGAAGAGAAAGAGTTCAGTCTTGGACATTTTGAGTTCTAGGTGGCGGGCAGACATCCAGATGGAGATGTCCTGAAGGCAGGAGGAGATGCGAGCCTGGAGGGAGGGAGAGAGAGCAGGGCAGAGATGTAGATTTGGGTGTCATTAGCGCAGAGGTGGTAGTTGAAGCCGTGGGAGCAAATTAGGTCACCAAGGGAGTGAGTGTAGATCGAGAACAGAAGGGGACCAAGAACTGAACCTTGAGGAACCCCTACAGTAAGGAGATGGGAGGGGGAGAAGGAGCCTGCAAAAGAGACGGAGAATGAACGGCTGGAGAGATAAGAGGAGAACCAGGAGAGGACAGAGTCTGTGTAGCCAAGGTTGGACTGCGTGTTGAGGAGAAGGTCGTGGTCCACAGTGTCGAAGGTAGCTGAGAGGTCGAGGAGGATTAGGATAGAGTACAAGCCGTTGGATATGGCAAGTAGGAGGTCATTGGTGATCTTTGAGAGTGCAGTTTCTGTGGAATGTAGGGGACGGAAGCCAGATGCATTTTAAATGTATTTTAGAGATGTATTTTCCCTCCAGTTCTGCTGACTATTTTATAATATTAACAAGAGTAGTGATATTTCCTAAGAGCTTAAAATGTGCAAAGCACTATATTGAGCCCCGTGGTAAATAGAAAATACTCAGGTCTGACACAGTCCTTGTCACACATAGAGTTTACAGTCTAAGGGGAAGAGAGAACATGCATTGAAGCTTCGTTTTACAAATGAAGAAACCAGGGCATAGAGAAATTAAGTGGCTTGCACAAGGTCACACAGCAGGAAAACGAACGAGCTGGGATTAGAACCCGGGTCCTTTGACTCCCACGCTGTCTTTCCATGTAACATTTGTTAAGCACTTACTGTGTGCCAAATTAATCACATTTAACGAGTTCTTTCGGCGTGCAGACCACTGTACTAAGTCAAGCACTGTCCTAAACACTGGGACAGATACAGGTTAATCAGGTCAAACCCAGTCCTTAGCCCACATGGGGCTCAAGGTTAAGGGGTATAGGAAAAGGTACCTGACAGCTATTAGCAATTCAGACGAGAGGAATCCCTTTCAAATGAAAGGTCTGCTGTCCAATCCTATCATGGGACCATTTAGAAATGAAACAACCCCTTCAAAACACGGAGGTCTCAGCTCATTTTCCCCCCGAGGAGATGTTACAGCACGCTCCCAAGGGAAGGGAGTGAATGCTTCTCTACCCTCTTCCTGCCTCTTCCCAGAGGGATTAGAAAACACCTAACATTTACAGCCCTCCTACAAGCTTGGGAATACAGACACATAACTCCGAGCATACACAACTTATTCTGAGAAACATTTGCCCAAGAGTGAAATTCCCATGGAGGTTGGCAGGATAGAGTGCTTCCCATCTTCCATTATTCATTTATTCATTCATTCAATTTTATTTATGAGGATCGTACTGTGTGCAGAGCACTGTACTAAGCACTTGGGAGAGTACAATATAACAATGGACAGACACATTCCCTGACCACAACAAGCTCAAAGTATAGATGGGAGACAGAGACCAATATAAATAAATAAATTACAGATATGTACATAAGTGCTATGGGGCTGGGAGGGGAAATGAAATGAAAAAGGAAGCAAGTCATGGTGACAAGGAAAGGAGTGGGAGAAGAGGAAAGGAGAACTTAGTCAGGGAAGGCCTCTTGGAGATGATGATGATGGCATTTAGTAAGCGCTTACTATGTGCAATGCACTGTTCTAAGCACTGGGGAGGTTACAAGGTGATCAGATTGTCCCCCGGGGGGCTCACAGTCAATCCCCATTTTACAGATGAGGTAACCGAGGCCCAGAGAAGTTAAGTGACTTGCCCAAAGTCACACAGCTGACAACTGGAGGAGTGGGATTTGAACCCATGACCACTGGCTCCAAAGCCCGGGCTCTGTCCACTGAGCCACGCTGTGCCTTCAATAAGGCTTTGAATGGGGGGAGAGTAATTGTCTGTCAGATTTTTGGAGGGAGAGATTCTAGTCCAAAGGAAGGACATAGACCAGGGGTCAGCGACGGGATAGAGATGAAGGTACAGTGGGAAGGTTGGCATTGGAGGATTGAAGTGTGAGGGTTGGGTTGTATTAGGAGAGTAGTGAGACACTTGAAGTCAATGTAGGGCTGAAGCTCCTGGCATGTTAGAAGTTCCAAAGCTGCATGCTGCCAAGGGTAGTACATGAAGAGAGTTGTTCAGGAAGAAAATCTGACTCAGGAAAACCTAACATTAAGCACGAACCAGAATCCGGGTCATTGGAATAAGATTAACTATTTTAAAGTCAAGTATTCCTATTCCCACTTACAAACCTGCCACCAAATGACTCTGCATAACGTCCTTTCCTTCAGTCTCAGGAGGCAAGTCAGAAGCAAGAAGAGGAAAGAAGGAACAGCAGGGTGGTAACTGTGAACGAAGTGGACATCAGGTCAATCAATTGTATTTATTGAGCATTCATTCATTCATTCGTATTTATTGAGCACTTACTGTGTGCAGAGCACTGGACTAAACTCTTGGAAGAGTACAATACGACAGGGTTGGTAGACGTATTTCCTTGCCCACAAGGAGTTTATAGTCTAGCAAAGGAAGTGGCAGTATAGAGGAAGACATTACTGCCCAGCCAAAATCATCAATTCAACATGCTTTAAGATTACCCACACAGTGTTCTGCATTCTATGCAAAACAATCTTGAGGAAGCTTTCCTTTTTAAGGAAAGCTTCAGTTCAAAATAATCACCAGTCTTCATCGGATAATGGGAAGGAGCAGCAGTGAGAATATATTATTCTTTAAAACGAATGGGAATGAAAATGTAACACTGAACGAAAACTCCTGAAAAGAAAATTCTCCTGTTTGATCTGAAATAAGACAGCACCTTGGCAGTTACAATTGAAAGGCAAGACAGTTCCTTAAATAAAAAAGGTAAGAAAGAAAGGACACATGGAATGTGCAGAAAGAAAGTGATTCTTTGAACAGGTTTACCCCCAAACTTCCACACAAGATAGAGACAGGATTCAGTGGAAACACCATAAAAAGAAAAGTCCAGAGTCAGATCATTTGGTAATCGGAATTGAAAAAAATAAAAGACACTGTAGTCAGTTGTTACTGAGTAGAGAAGAAATCATTCACTGAAATTTCTCTCAATAAAGATCTCTCTTTTGTAGTGTTCTGGTTAATATTATCCTCTAGCCTGTTGGTGTGTTTTGTTCAGGGAATGTGTCTGTTTGTCGTTGTATTGTACTTTCCCAAGTGCTTAGTACAGTGGTCTGCACAAAGCACTGAATTTATAAACTCAGTGGGCTGGGCTGTAGAAGGAAAGAATGGGGGTGTGATAGGAGGGGGCGAGGTGATGGAGAGCCTTGAAGCCGAGAGTGAGGAGTTTTTGCCTGATGCGTAGGTTGATTGGTAGCCACTAGAGTTTTGAGGAGGGGAGTAACATGCCCAGAGTGTTTCTGCACAAAGACGATCCAGGCAGCAGCGTGAAATATAGATTGAAGTGAGGAGAGGCAGGAGGATAGGAGATCAGAGAGGAGGCTGATGCAGTAATCCAGTCATGTTAGGATTAGAGATTGAACGAGTAGGGTCGCGGTTTTGATGGAGAGGAAAGGGCGGATCTTGACGCTGTTGTGGAGGTAAGACCGGCAGGTTTTGTTGATGGATTGGATGTGAGGGGTGAACGATAGAGCAGAGTCGAGGATGCCACCAAGGTTGTGGGCTTGTGAGACGGGAAGGATGGTAGTGTCATCTACAGTGATGGGAAAGTCAGGGAGAGGGCCTGAAGGAAGATAAGGAGTTCAGTCTTGGATATATATTTAGTTTTAGATGGCGAGCAGACAGACAGATGGAGATGTCCTGAAGACCGGAGGAGATACGAGCCTGGAGGGAGGGAGAGAGATCAAGGGCAGAGATGTAGATTTGGGTGTCAAAAGTGTAGAGATGATAGCTGAAGCCGTGGGAGTGACTGAGTTCACCAAGGGAGTGATTGTAGATAGAGAACAGAAGGGAACCAAGAACTGACCGTTGAGGAACCCCTACAGTAAGGGGATAGGAGGAGGAGGAGGAGCCCACAAGAGAGACTGAGAATGAATGGCCACAGAGATAAGAGGAGGATCAGGAGAGGACAGAGTCTGTGAAGCCAAGTTTGGATAGCGTGTTGAGGAGAAACGGGTGGTCTACAGTGTTGAAGGCAGCTGAGAGGTCGAGGAGGATTAGAATAGAGTAGGAGCCGTTGGATTTGGCAAGCAGGAGGTCATTGGTGACCTCTCTCTCTCTCTCTCTCTCTCTCTCTCTCTCTCTCTCTCTCTCTCTCTCTCTCTATATATATATATATATATATATATATATATATATGGAGCAACCACTCAGTGGAGACATACAGCCCTCATCATTCTGCTGTGGTAAAACTAGGGTCTACAGATGGCCACATACCATTCATAGGCCGTAACATCCTGCATGTAGTATTCTGTAATCACCATAGTGATGAAGAAATAACACTGCACTGAACAGGAAGCCATAGAAATGGTTTTCTTTTCTGAGAAGAAATCCATCAGCATTTTGCGAGTGACATTTATGGAATAACAAGGATCCATAAAGGACAAACCTGAGAGAAAAAGGTACATGGGAATGTGAAGCCGAGAATCTATCCAGATCAGCATAAGCAACCCAAGGTTTCCTACCACTGTGATGAGGTAGATAAATAGAAAGAGAACAAAGAGTACAGACTGTAGCTCCAGACCATGCGTTAGCTCCAACAGAATAAATTCCATGATCAGGGTATCATTTCTCTGGGGACTTTCCTTTGGTGTTGGCATAATCTGCTAAGATAAATTAAAACAGAGAAAAAATATGAGGATTCTATCAATGTAAGCACTCTCTTACTCCTATCATTCTCCCACTCACATGAGAGCACTTCAAGGAATCTCACTTCATCTTTAAATACGGGTGATGACTTGTATAATTACAGGCTGAAAAAGCCAACTTTATTCATGCATTTGGGCTGAGACAGTTATTATAAAAATACCTGTGTTATCTGTTAGGTGCTTACCACGTGCCAAGGACTGTGTTGACCTCTGGGAAAGTGGCAAGATAGAGTCCCTGTCACAGATGGGACTCCCTGTCTAAATAGGAGAGAGAACAGGTATTGAATCCCCATTTTACAGATGAAGAAATTGAAGCACAGTGTAGTTAAGTGACTTGTCCAAGATCACACAGCTGGCGAGGGGCAGAGCTGGGTTTTGAACTTGGATTCTCTGGATCCCTGACCTATGCCTTTGAGGCCTGGGGACCGTGCCTTTGACAATAGGGCTGGCTACTTCCTTCTCCACCATTATATTGAAATTTTCTCCATGCTATGCCGGATTTCTGACATAACAGGTAGAATCCTAGAATTCCCAATGCTAGAATTGTTAAGGGATTCTCTTAAGGCTTAAACTGTTCCTAGAGAAGAAGTCAGTATCCCTGTAGGCTGTGTTAGTTCTTGAGACCAACAGGGCACTAGTTAGCTCACTGTTAATGATAATCATATTTCCTAAGTCTTTACTTCATGTCAATCACTGTCGAAGTGTTGGGGTGGTTAAATGATAATCAGATCAGATGCAGTTCCTGTCCCACAAGAAGCTCACAGTCTATGTAGAAGGGAGAACAAGCACTGCATCCCCATTTTGCAGTTGAGGAAAATGAGATACAGCAAAGTTAAGTGAGTTGCCCAAGGTCACACCGCAGGCAAGTAGCAGCATTGGTATTGGAACCAGGTTTCTGACTCCCAGACCCATGTTCTTTCCACTAAGCTATGCTGCTTATCAGTGACTCTTTTCCCAGTCCTCTTCTCCTTATTTTCATTCTCCTTCTTTAATTTTCTCTCCCTCTCCAAGCCCTGTATCCAACCTGTTCAGGAACAAACTCAGATGTCATCCCTCTCCCTCTTCGTTCCATCAATGTTAACATGCTCTGTAGCCAGGAAGAGGCTTGGTCAGAAGTAAATCTAAGATAATCACTGCTCAGTATTTAGTGTGACTTTTCTTCAGCTCTGTCCTTCCTCACCAACCTAGAGTTCAAGTAGAGAAGTAACTCACAAAGGCTGATCTGTCAGATTCAGTGCTGAGCAGTCAGGCTGTTATAGCTGTTGCTTTCATAGCTACCTCTTCATTTTCTGGGAAGTAAATTCCTTCCTAAATGGGTGGAGGAGAAAAGGAATGGGTGAAGCATGCCATATATGAATGTTCCAGCTTCTGTGAGGCAGTGGAATTTCTCAATGAAATTTGCTTATTCCATTAATGATGTCTTCACCTGGAAACTGAGAAGAGTTCTAGCAAGATGCTAAAGGATGATTATTTAAACCGCTCTGCAAAAATATTGACTGAGAGTTACCTAAGGACTACAACATTTCTCTTGATTTACTCTTCTTACACTGACCTTTTGAGGAAAGGACAGTGAAGACTGGTGGACAAGAACTGACAGGCCAAGACTGGAAACTGTGGAGTGTGCTATATTTTCTCACACACAGGAGAACACTATCTGTTTCCACATTCTAGTCCCTGTTTCTAACCTTTGCTATCTTCTTTCCTGCTGTGGCCTCCATTTATATGGCTTCTGTTCTCCCTCTGCCTCCTGTCCTTCCTCATATCTTTTTTTAGCTCCCTTCTCCCTTCCTTCTCACAAATGTTTCCACCCAGACCCTTCTCCTCTTGTCCTCATATTCATGAGACTTCTCTCTTAACTACTTCCCTTCTCTGTTGATTCATTCATTCAATCGTATTTATTGAGCACTTACTGTGTGCAGAGCACTGTACTAAGCGCTTAACTCACAAGACTATTAGATTACTAATAAAATGTTAAGAAAACAGCAAAATCTATTAAAGGCTATGGAGGTAATGATAATGACAATGGTATTTATGAAACACTTACTACGTCACACACTGTACTACATGCCAGAGTAAATACAAAATTATCAGGATAGACCTGCCCTTGTGGGGCTCACAATTTAAGGGACTAGGTGGAAATGTGTGTTTATTTTGATTCCATAATTCCCTTGATTAAAAAAAACCCTATATCTTCTTGCCTGGATTATTTTTACACAGTAACTCCTAGAGACAGGGAACTGCTTTTTGTGGTTAATTAGGTTTTAAAATATTAATATAATGAGGTAGAGCAATTCCATGAGCAGATAGGTATATATTTACAATTCCGATTCAATTTTTGTGGACCAAGCATATTCATGGACATGAAGAGAAGATATTTTCATATTGAGGACATGTTGTAAATATAAGGTTCCTGGAATTTTTAATGTGGGTCAAGAATTGTACTAGTCACTAGAGTAGCTGCAAGATAATCAGGTCAGACACAGACCTTGTCCCACATGGGCCTCAGGTCTCATGTACCATATCCGCATCAGATAGATATCAGAGCAGCTGAAAACCCTACTGTGTGGTTATAAAATTGGACATGTGATCACCTTATTAAGAACAGGAACTGGATCGTTTCTCTCCTAATCACCTACAGTAAATACTACGTTGGGCAAGAATTGCATTGTTCCCAAGTATATCAAGACAATAAAAATGAAAGTCCTGTTGGAGTTTTGAAGTCTTTCAAAAATATATAGCTTTAGAACTACGTTTGGGTAAGTTTTTGAGCCAATCCTTTCTAACTCTCTGGACAGGCCCTTGTTGAGTGGATATTATTGGAAAGAATCTTCACATTCTTATTCATAAATATTCAATATTACATGAAGATGAACATAATAATGGTCTCTGTGAATATGACCTGATTACAACTACACCACAATTTTTCTTCAGCCACATGTTTTCAACAGAGGTTGACAGAAAAATGCCTAAATGAAAACTTCACATACTCATCCCTTTGTCATATCATCTTCCATTCCTCTCATTGCTTCTTTATCGATCACTGAAACTCAACCTAAAGCAACAATGGAGAAGAGAAATGGAAACATTAATCTGGATTTGCAATTGGGAAACCTACCGAGGCAAGGAAAAAGTTTTATCAGGGACACTGAAAGTCGGAGGTAGATTTCATAATGCAGGATTTATACTTTGTTTATATTTCACTCAACAAGTCCCTGAAGGGTTTCTTCAATTTACCTAGGGAAAAAAAATAACAACTAAAATGTTACTCCTTGAAACACCTCTCTTGAGAAATATTAATTGGTAGAATCAAACTACCTTGAAATGAGGGATTGGAGTACCAATTGGTGTGATATCATGTGTTCTTCTCCCCACTTCACACAATCTTTTTAAAAAATTTCATGATAGATTTGGGTGCTTTCATGTTGAATCACATCCTTATGGCAGGGGTAGTGTCTCTCCCAAGCACTTAGTGCAGTGTTCTGCACACAGTAAGTGCTCAATTAATGCAATTAATTGATGATTGATTGATAGGACTTTAATTTTATTAAATACGCAGATGATTTGCACTATTGGTCTTTAATTTAATCCAAACACATAATTATGAACCAACACCTCCTAGTATTTTATAGTCCTGTGCTTTCTGGACTGCCCCAGTGAAACAGAACATATACCAATGGCCTCTTTCCAGTTGTGAAAGTAATGCATTTAAGTAAAATGTCCTTGACTAGGCACAAGAATTGCATGAAAATACTTATGGTCATTATGACTGCATTTAACTCTGGATCAGTAATGCAGTAGTATTATTGGGAAAGTCAGTCTATTCAGGGGATGTATTCACAATTTGGACATAATCTGCCCATCTTTTGATCAGATCCCTAATATTTTGAAAGTGGAGAAACCGGAGAGAGTCCAGTGAATGATAAAAAATTTGACTAAAGAAATATAAATAAAATGAGTGAGGAAAGGTTTTGAAATTGTTTGCCCTAGGAACTTCACTATTAAGGATTTTGTTCTAAAGCCTAGATTTGTTTTCCTAAATTCATTACGTGGGAGAGTTCATACTGAAACTTCTAAGTCAACCCATTCAGCTATTTGGAGTCTTTCTGCTGTTAGCAAACTCATAGGGAAGAGAACCATGATATTCAAAGAAGGATATTCAAAGAACATTCCTAACCACGAAGGTGGATGTCAAGAAGCAGTGTTGCATAGTGTATAGAACACAGGCCTGGGAGTCAGAAGGACCTGGATTATAATCCCAGCTCTGTCACTTGCCTGCTATGTGACCTTAGGCAAGTAACAACTTCTCTGTGCCTCAGTTACCTCATTTGTAAAATGGGGATTAAGACTGAAAGCTCCATGTGGGACATGGACTGTGTCTGACCTGGTTACCTTGTAACTAACTACCCCAGAATTTATAACAAGGCCTGCACATAGTAAGTGCTTAACAAAAGCCATTAAAATAAAAAAGAAGGGCAGCCACCCTGTCTACCAAACCCCTTTGGATGGTGGGTCGTGGACAGAGGCAGAATGGAAGGCCAGAGAATCATTTGTGTGGCCTAGTATGGCATTGCTTAGGACCCAAATTCAAAATAAAATGGGTCACCTTCCTCCTTGCCCTTCCTTTCGAGATGAAGTAACTCTTGCTTTAAGTTAAACTTGTGGTTAGACTGACAGTGGTGATCCATCTATCTCGTGCTTAGTACAGTACATGGAACATAATAAGTGATTTAAGAATGCCATTATTGTTATCATTATTATTAGTAAAAGCTACACATCCATGATGCTTGAACAAACCAGTCCTTTTATTTTTTTTTTGATGGTGTTTGTTAAGCACTTTGTATGTGGCAGGCATTGAACTGGGGTAGATATACTGCACACAGTAAGCACTTAAGAAATATGACTGAACATAAACTGATCAGGTTGAACACAGTCCATGTCCTTTATGGGACTAATGATCTTAATCCCTGTGTTGCAGATAAGACAACTGAGACACAGAGAAATTAAGTGACTAGCCTAAGGTCACACAACAGACAAATGGCAGAATCTGTATTAGAACCCAGGTCCTCTGATTTCCAAGTCTATGCTCTTTACACTAGGCCACACTGCTTCCCAGATTTCTCTGGGAAACTTGTATTTCAAGTCTCACCTGCATTTAAAGTTCAACTGAAGAACTATGTGAAGCATAAGTGCTGGGAAAATTGTCTCCCTTACCAATTTCTGGGGGAAAAATTAGGGAATTGTTTAGTGGCTCTCGGGTATGATGGAGATATTCCTCTCCTAATGTCCAATAAGAAGGTCATGCAGGAAACTCAATTTATTTTCCATATGTGAAATTCCTATGCAAGATCCTGTATGTACTCCTGGGGACCAAAGACAGGAACCAGGGTTTAAAGGTTACGATTTATTGTAAAATGGATGTACTGCTCTTTTATTTACCAGTTTCCTCAAGGTTAATTTTACATCTTTGTTCCTCAGGCTGTAGATTAAAGGATTCAACATTGGACTGTCTCGGACTGCTCCATAGATTGTTACTACACAGGTCTCACATACATGTAGAAGAGTGACCCATAAAATAAAGTGACACCCATCATGTGGGATCTGCAGGTGGAAAACGCTTTACTCCTTCCCTCAGAAGACTGGATCTTGAGGATTACCACGAGAATGAAGATATAAAACAGGATGATGACCATGAGGGAGTTGGAGAGGTTAAATCCAGCACAGAGGAGCATCACATTTTCTTTGAAGTGGGTATCACAGCAAGACAGCGTTATAAGAGGCAGATCAGGACAGTAAAATGGTAGATGATAGTGGATATGCAAAAGGAAAATCTGAATTTCTTGATGGCTTGGAACAGGCCCACAGAGAAGCCATGTACAAAGGGGAAAGTGATGAGACAGGTGCAGACCCTCCTGGACATTTTGATGCTGTAATGTAGAGGGTGACAGAGTTCCATATAGCAGTAATACGCTATTGCTGCCAACCTATAAAACTCTGTGAGGAGCAGAGATATGAAAATGTAGCATGGGATGAAACAACCGGCAAGGGAGATAGTCTTCTTCTCTGATAAGAAGTCAGCCAGCACCTTGGGGGTTGCGTTTGAATAATACCACAGCCCTACAAATGCTAAATTAGTGAAGAACAAATACATGGGTGTGTGAAGGCCAGAATTTAGTCAAATTAGCACAATCAGACCCAGGTTGCCTAACATGGTGAAAACATACATGACTAAAAATAACACAAAGAAGAAGCCTTGAAGCTCTGAACAATCTGTGAGACCCAAGAGAAAGAAGCCTGGCACAGAAGTGCAATTGTCACTAGTCATTTTTCCTGGGGACTGGGTTCAAACAATCAGTGGCATTTATTAAGCACTTGTTGTGTGTAGAGCACTGTACTAAGTACTTGGGAGAGTACAACACAACAGAGTAGGTTGACCGCCCTGCCCAAAAGAAGCTTACAGACTGGAAGGGAAGACAGATATCAAAATAAATTACAGGAGGATAAAGTCCATAAGTGCTGTGGGGCTGGAGGAAGAGTGAATATCAAAGGGCTTAAGGAGCACAGACAATGCAGAAGGGAACCCTTAGACAAGGAAGGGAGGGCTTAGTCGGGGAAGGACCCTTGGAGGAGATTCGATTTTAGTAGTGCTTCGAAGGTGAAGAGACAGGTGGCTATCAGATATGAAAGTGGGTGGAAGACCTAGGCTACCAGAAGAATGTGGGTTAGAAACTGGTGGTGAGATAGACAAGATTGAGGTACAGAGAGTGGGTTGGCATTGGAGGAGCAAAGTGTGCAGATTGGGTTGTAATAGGCAATCACCAAGATAAGGTAGGAGGGAGTGTGCTAAAAACCGATGGTAAAGGGTTTCTGTTTGATGCAGAGGTAGATGGCCAACAGTTGAAGATTTTCTAGCAGAGGGGCGATGTGGACTGAACATTATTTTCAGAAAAATGATCCAGGCAGCAGATTGAATTATGGACTGGAGATGAAAGAGTCAGGAGCAGGGAGGTCAGCCAGGAGGTTAATGCAGTAGTCAAGGCAGGATATAAGTATTTGGATCGCCATTCACTGAAGTAAATAGAAATAAATAAAAAATGAAGATGAAAAAAATGGTTTTGAATTCCTTTCATGATCCCCCTACCACTACTTTGAAATACCTTGGGTTGCTTTAATGGGGCTCCTATTTCTCATGAGAGATAATGTACCTGAATACAAGCTAAGGAGATGCTAGACAGACCCTAAGGCTCTCTGATTGGATGATTGGGTTGAGGGGAGAAAATTCAGGATCAGGGCAAAGGGCCAACATTCACTCCCTCAAGAAATTACACAACTTGAAGCTCTTTATTTTCTTAAAAGAAAGGACAATTTTTTTGTTCTGTTCTGTTTTATAAGGCATTTGTCAAATGCTTACTTAGTGCTAGACATTGTACTGAGTGCTGGAGTAGAAACAAGCTAATCAGGTTGGATACAGTCGAAGTCCCACAAGGGGCTCATAGTCTTAATCCCCATTTTACAGAAGAGGTAACTG
Source organism: Tachyglossus aculeatus (assembly GCF_015852505.1). NCBI lineage: Eukaryota > Metazoa > Chordata > Mammalia > Monotremata > Tachyglossidae > Tachyglossus > Tachyglossus aculeatus. The sequence goes on from NC_052068.1 coordinate 105,450,315, forward strand.
AGATACAGAAAACCTAAGTGACTTGCCCAAGGTCACACAGCAGACAAGTGCCCAAACTGGGGTTAGAACCTAGGTCCTTCTGACTCGCAACCTACCCACTAAATCATTTTGCTTCTCACTTCTCTATATTTAAAAGTCTTAAAACTTATCCCCCAGCTCCTTTCCTTGAAAAAATTCTATTGTGATTCTCTGTAGTGATAGTAGCACCTGGCTTCAATCCCATACTACCAAGCACAAGCAAACAAAGTAAAATAACAGGAAAAGAAAAGCATCATAACATGATGTTGTCCACTGGAGACTGTCACTGATTGTATGTTCACTATTAATTACTAGAGTGAGAGGTAAGGGTGATAAAAGACTCAAGAAAGGTTAAGTCCATATATAGATGGAAAGATCAGGGTTCTTAGAGCTACAGAAGATATAACTCTAACACTGATCGAGGACAATCTTATTACAATTCTTCCAAATGAGCTTTGTTACCACTTTCAGAGACAGAATATCAAGCTGGACCAATCATTGACCTGCTACAGTGTGATAGTTCTCATGTTCTTGTGTTCCATAATTGTAAACTACAGCAGGGAGTTGCTGTAAGCTCACTGAGGGAAGGGAATGTATCTGTTTATTGTTGTATTATAGTCTCTCAAGTGCTTAGTACACACAATAATTGTTCAATAGATATGATTGACTGACTGACTGAATATATTCTTGACAACTCCTAAGCACTTTGAGGAACTCAATTATAAAACTACCTAGTGAAAACCCAGCCTTGTTAAAAAAAAAATTAGAAGCTCCTGCAGGAGCACATGAGCAAGTGATTAGATGATCATTTTCTTAATGATTCTAAAGTCTATTAGTTGCCTAACCCACTCTTTCGACATTATGGATCATGCCATGACTTAGAATGCCCACCTTCTAGTTCCAAATTTTCTATATTTACTGGAAATTTAGATTCTGACCCAAAGCAACTAAGTGTTCAGGGGATGGGTATGATTGTTAAAGCCTGTAATGCAGGTAAGGGGGAGGTCAAGGTAAGAAACCGGGGCCTTCGGAGAGAGAGAGTTTGATGAAGGAGGTATTACTCCAAGCTAGGAGGGATGAGAACGATAGAAGTGCAACTGGCCAGGCTGTTTCCTCCAGCAGGCCAGGTCAAGGGAGGATTCATTCATTCAATCATATTTATGGAGTGCTTACTGTGTGCAGACCACTGTACTAAGCGTTTGGGAAGTACAAGTTGGCAACATATAGAGACAGTCCCTACCCAACAGCGGGCTCACAGTCTAGAAGGGAGAGACAGACAACAAAACAAAATATATTAACAAAATAAAATAAATAGAATAGTAAATACGTACAAGTAAAATAAATAGAGTAATAAATCTGTACAAACATATATACGGGTGTTGTAGGGAGGGGAATCAGGTAAGGTGGGGGGATGGGGAGGGGGAGGAAGGGGAGATGAAAGAGGGGGCTCAGTCTGGGAAGGCCTCCTGTAGAAGGTGAGCTCTCAGTCTGGTTTTGAAGGGAGGAAGAAAGCTACCTTGGCAGATGTGCAGAGGAAGGGCATTCCAGGCCGGGGGGAGGACGTGGACTATGGATTAGGATAGAGTAGGATCCGTTGGATTTGGCAAGCAGGAGGTCATTGGTGACCTTTGAGAGGGCAGTTTTGGTGGAATGTAGGGGACGTTAGCCAGATTGGAGGGGGTCGAGGAGAGAGTTGGCGTTGAGGGATTCAAGGCAGTGGGTGCAGATGACTCGTTCAAGGAGTTTGGAAAAGAATGGTAGGAGGGAGACAGGGCGATAACTATAAGGCAAGGTGGGTTCAAGAGAGGGTTTTCTTAGGATGGGGGAGACGTGGGCATGTTTGAAGACAGACGGCGAGGAACCAGTGGAGAGTGAGCCGTTGAAGATGGAGGTTAAGGAGGGGAGGAGGGATGGAGCGAGAGATTTCATAAGATGAGAGGGGATGGGGTCAGAAGCACAGGTGGCCAGAGTAGCACTTGCGAGGAGGGAGGAGATCTCATCTGAGGATACTGCTGGGAAGGATAGAAGAGTAGTGGAGAGGGTTGAGAGCCGGGGGGTCGGAGAAGGGGGAGGAGTGACTTTGGGGAGCTCAGACCTGATGGAGTTAATTTTACTAATGAAGTAGGAGGCCAGATCGTTGGGGGTGAGGGAAGGAGGAGGGGGAGGAACAGGGGGTCTGAGAAGGGAGTTAAAGGTATGGAAGAGCTGACAGGGATGATGGGCATGGGTGTCAATGAGGGATGAGAAATAGTTTTGTCTGGCAGAGGAGAAGGCAGAGTTAAGGCAGGAAAGGATAAACATGAAGTGAACGAGGTTGGCTTAGTGCTTAGACTTTCGCCAGCAGCGTTCAGCAGCTCGAGCAAAAGAGCGAAGGAGGCAGACAGTGGAAGTGATCCAGGGTTGTGGGTTTGTGGTACGAGAGCCATGAAGGGAAAGGGGAGCGAGGGGGTCGATCTGGGTAGAGAGGGTAGAGTTGAGAGTAGTAATCTGATCATCAAGATTAGGTAGAGAGGAAAGGGAGGTGAGGTGGGGTGTGAAGCGCTCGGAAAGATGGATGGGGTCGAGAGAGCAGAGGTCTCTGTGAAGTAGTAATATAGATTTACAAGGGAGAGGAATGTGAATGAGGTGGCAGGTGAGAAGGTTATGATCAGAGAGAGGGATTTCAGAGTTGATGAGGGTGGAGATAGTGCAGTGGTAGGAAATGATGAGGTCGAGCGTGTGGCCAAGTTGGTGAGAGGGCGAGGTGGGGTGGAGCAGGAGGTTGGCAGCATCAAGGTGAGATAGAAGGCTGGCAGCAGATGAGTTACCAGGGATATCCATGTGGATGTTGAAGTCTCCGAGGATCAGAGTGGGCCTGGAAAAGGAGAGAAGGAAGGTGAGGAAGTGATCAAAATCGTTAAAGAAGTTGGAGGTAGTCCGGGGGGGGGGGGTGGGTAGTAGATGATGGTTACAAGAATCTGGAGGGGGTGGTAGAGGCAAATAATGTGGGCTTCAAAGGAAAGGCAGGAAAGGGAAGGCAGAGGAGGGATAGTGTAAAAGCGACATTGTGGGGCAAGAAGGAAACCGACACCTCCTCCTTTTCCGGTGAGTCTGAGGGAGTGGGAGAAGAAGAGTTCTCCACTGGAGAGAGCAGCAGAAGAGACCGTGTCATCCGGAGACATCCATGCTTCAGTTAGGGCGAGGAGGAGTAGAGAGCTGGAAAGGAATAGGTCCATGATGAAAGGAAGCTTACCTATAATGGAACGGGGGTTCAAGAGGCCACACTTGGCAGCAGCTGTGGAGGGAGGGGAGGGAGGGGGAAAGGTTCAAGGGGTGGGGAGGGTTTAGAATGCGATGAGTTGGCGGGGGCCTGGGCCGGGAGAGTGGGAAGAGGGGTGGTGATGAGAATGGAGAACTGGGATGGGGTGGGGGCGGGGAGGAAGGGAGGGAGGGGGCTGGGAGGGCGGAGTTGAGGGTAGGCGCTGGTACAGAGGGATCCTGGGTAGCGGGTAAAGGGAAGCGGTGTGTGTAGGGGGTGAGGGACGGAATGAGCTGGGTGGGAGAGGGGAAGGGGAAGGTGAGGAATGGAAATGGCAGTTGGGAGCAGGGGAATTGGTAGTTTATCGTGAGGTCAGAAAGGTAAGTGACAGCACAGCAGAAGGTTAACAATTGAATTGTAGAAGCAATAACACAGTATCAGTGATATAAGTAGGTGATGGCATCACGGAGGGTAGTTAACAATTAAAATGCTATGGCAATAATAAAATAGGCAATTAATGATATCACAGAGGATGGGGAAGTGGGATGTTTTGAAGAAGCCCATGAGTCTGGTTACAGTATGTTAGCCGTGCCCCATGTTCCTAATTTTGCTTCAGATGCTCAAACCAAAATGCAACAGTTTCCAGTCTCCATTTCGCCTCTGCCTTCAAAAGACCCAGCGAAGGCAAAGTTGGAGGGATTGTGATTATGAGAATGGGTGTGCGTGTGTGTGTGTGTGTGTGTGTGTGTGTGTGTGTGTGTGTGTGTGTGTAGCTGGGCATGGGAGTATGAGGAGAAGATGTTGCTGTCTTCTGAAAGCCTGAGGAGATGTCAGGGTTAACAAGAAAAATGAAGGAAGCTGTGAAAAATGGAGGAAAGATATGGAAGAAGATGGAGGATGATGAAAGAAATAGGACAGGAAAGTAATCAAGATACGAGAATAAAAAAGGTAGAACCAAAAGAGATAGACGAAATACCATATAATTATGGGGGAAAGAAAATGGAAAATCAGGAGAAGCAGTATTCCCTAGTGAATAGAGCATGGGCCTGGGAGTCAGAAGGAACTGGGTTCTAATCCTGCTCAGCCACTTGTCTGCTATATGACCTTGGGCAGGTCACATATGTTCTCTGTGCCTCAGTTAACTCATTTGTAAAATGGGGAGTTAGACTTTGAGCCCCATGTGAGACAGGGACTGTATCCAACCTGATTACCTTGTATCTACTCCAGTGCTTGGTACAGTGCCTGGTGCATACTAAGTGGTTAACAAATATCATTAAAAAATCAGAGAGAAAGAAAAAGACAGGGAAGGGGAAACACTCAAGAATCCTTTGAACTTTTCAGAGGATGCAATTAGGCTGTCAATATAGCTAAGATTTCCTTCTTGTAACTATTGTCAAATGTCATAACAGATGTCTCCACTAATATTTAAAGATAATCTGATATGAAATCATCATGAGCTTTTGCAGCATTCATGTATAGTTCTTGTCTCTAAATTGAACACTTGGCCTAGTAGGTAGGGTGGATATTTTGTGAATTGGAATGTTAATAGGAGATTTTAGGTGTTATTCTGGAATTGCTGATCTAAATCTTGATTCACCTTCCATGCTGATAAATAATTGACAAAAATGGAAAAAAAATGAACAATAATTTTAACTACAGGCAGGCAATCTTCTTTTATTCCAGATTCCAATTATATAAAATAACTGCCACATTTTAGACCTTTACTACCCCTCTCTTCAAACTTCAAGCACTCAAATGCTACTTAAATTTCTAAATTAGGTAATCTGAAAATGAAGGATTTACTATCATCTCCTCAGAATTTCAGAACATTCTTGTAAAAGAAGGCATTATCCCAATGGTTTCCCACTTAGGACAATACAGAAGCATTTATATCTGTTTCTGAACTGATCCCTGGAGTTTGCCCTTAATGAAGAAATAACAGAAATTACAAAAGCTCATCATGAAAAGTCCCTAGGGTGAAATCTGAATAAGCAAAATATGCGTGAGTGAAAAGGGGTGCTAACTGCTATTTCATTCAATCGCGTTTATTGAGTGCTTACTGTGTGCAGATCACCGTACTAAGTGCTTGGAAAGTACAAGTTGGCCACAGTACAATTTCCATCCCAGAAATGGAGAGAAAGCCTAGTGTCCACTTTGATGCTTTTAAATGATATCTGTTACACACTTACTATGTACCAAGCACTGTACTAAGGGCTGGGCTATAAACAAGTTGATCAGTTTGCTCACAGTCCGAATCCCACAAGGGGCTCAGTCTTAATTCCCATTTTACAGTTAAAGTAATGTAGGCAAAGAGAAGTGAAGTGACTTGCCCAAGGTCACACAGCAGAGAAGTGGCTGAACCAGTATTAAAACCCAGGTAATCTGACTTCCAGGCCTATGCTCTATTTACTAGGCTATGTTACTTCTCCAGTGATATCAGAGCACTGTACCAAGAACGTGGGAGAGTACAATTTAACAATATAATGGACACATTGCCTGCCCACAACGAGTTTACAGTTTAGAGGGGAAGACAGACATTAGTATAAATAAATAAATTAGGGACACATCCGTAAGTGCTGTGGGGCTGAGGATGGGGATGAATAAATGGAGCCAAAAGGGCTTGAGGGGACTGCAATTGTACTAGGATCTCTGGAAAGGAATAGGCAGAGCTCTTTGAGCTTAGGATAGTCTGAAGGGGGAGAATCCAGAATGAACTAAATTCCCAGACCATGGAATTGAAAGCCAGGCTCTCATATGGAGACAGGTTCACAGGAACAAGGATGTCCCGAAATTCTGAGGAATCAGCAGTAAGTCCTTCATTTTAAATTTAGGAATTTAAGAAGATTTGAATGCACAGAGTTTGAAAAGAGGGTTGGTTGTGTAGGTTTAAAATGTGGCAGTGCTATTATAAAATTGGAGCCCGGTGATTGAATAGTGGGGGAAGGTACCCTTCACCCTGCTCAGTCTCTTTGCAATAAACCTTGAAGAGACAATGTAGAATTACAGCAACCTATTCTGAAATGTGTAATTAACTATCCTTATAAGCACTTATTAAATAATGTTGAATGATTGATTGATTGATGTCCCTGTAGATTGGAAGTGAAGGGAAACAATTTGTTTGGATTTTTACTTTTTGAAATATGTCCCACATCTTTTTGGGGGGCTATTTTTCTATTACTGTGAGATCCAGAGGTCCTTCACAAGAAAGAAAAGAATGATATCCTTTTCCTATAACACCCTTGATAGTTGAATTAGATGAGACTTTCTTTTTTCTCTCAGAGATGAAGGAATCCTGTAAATTAAGAGCTGTGGTCTCAGAACAAAGCAGATCCTATAAAGTCTTTCCTCCAGATAGGAAAAGTCCTTGAGCTTGTGTGGTGTGATAGATCAACCATCCCAGTTATTTATTAATCCCACTAGACTCTGAGCCTCGTGTGGGACAGGGACAGTGTCTGACCTGATTATTTTGTATCTACCCTGTTGCTTGGCACTTTATTATTATTGTTATTATTATTATTGTTATTATTATTATAATGGATCAAGCAGTGTGCTAGGCACTAGGTAAAGTATGATGAAGATAGTATTTATTAAGCACTTTTGTGAGCAGAACACTGTATCAATGGCTTGGGAAAGTACAACACAAAAATTGTAAGCACAATCTCTGGACACAAGGGGCTTAGAGTCTACAGACTGAAGCAGATAATAAAATAAAATCAACATATGTAGTTCCTACTCTAATTGACTCAGAGTTCAGCTAGGGGGAGGGGAAGTGGTCACAATATTCATAGAAAAGGCTACCTCTCAAAAACTACTGAAGTCCTTGACTGCATTTAGTTTTTTCATGGTATTTGCTAAGCGTTCCCTGCATGCCAGACACTGTATTAAACAGTGGGGTAGATACAAGATAATCAGGTTGCACATAGTCTATGTCCCACGTGGAGCTCACAGTCTCAATCCACATGTTTTAGAAGATGGAACTGAGGCACAGAGAAGTTATATGATTTGCCCAAGGTCACATAGCAGACAAATGGTGGAGTCAAGATTAGAACCCAGGTCTTTCTGATCCCAAGCCTGTGCTATATCCGCTATATCCACTAAATCACTCTACTTCTCAATTAGCACACTTTATTCACGCCTCCAACAGCCCCACAGCACTTACGTACACAGGCTTAATGATTTATTCGTATTAATGCCTGTCTCCCCCTCTAGACTGTAAGCTAATTGTGGGCAGGGAACTTGTCTACAAGCTCTGTTGCATTGTACTTTCCCATGTGCTCAGGACTCTGCACCCACTAAGAGTTAAATGAATATAATTGAGTATTGATTGAAGGCTACAAAAACCCAGGAACTGTTCAAACAGTTAATCACCTATCTAGGACCAACTGCCTGACCAGGCTGTCAGCTGTTTCCCTGAATAGCCTTGTTCTAAACAAATTTAGAGGCTGCGAGGATGACTCCACTTTGTTCCCAACCCAGGATGGAAAAAAGCCAATTTTCTTCCTCTAACAGGTGGGTGAGAGAGCTGGGAATAGAGCAGGGGATGGACCTGGATAGCAGAGAGATCCCGAATGATGAGAAAATTCCTGAACGAAAATACGATTGATATTAATGACCTATCCCTGAAGCAACTTTCTAGAGTGACTATTATAAAATAGAGGGAAAGTGAAGTGATCAGCCATTGCTTCCTGGGGTGGAATTCATTCGTTCAATCATATTTATTGACGGTTTACTGTGTTCAGAGTACTGTACTAAGCATTTGGGAAAGTACAGTGCAGCAATAAAGAGAAATGATCCCTGCCCACAATGAGTTCACAGTCTAGAGGCGGGGAAACAGACATCAGTTACAAATAAACAGACTTGATCTTGAGCCAGGCAGGGACCCAAACCCAGAAACCAGAAATTACAATGCCCCCTCAGAAAGCATGTCTGAGGTGGAATCTGAGGTGGAATAGCAATCAATCAATCAATGGTATTTATGTGCTATGTGCACAGCACTGCACTAAGCACTTGGTTGAGTTACAGAATATAGAAGGGAATTTTCTTTTAACATGATAGTGTTTCCTTTTTCTTTTATTTAACTGGTCTTCCCGGAATCTTCCCTCAGCCCTGATGCCTCGGTAACCCGGGATTTGTCATGCCCGGCGACTCAGGTTTAATCAGGGGGTTAGAGGAGACGCTTATTTTAGCTGCGGCCTGTCACTACCAAACGAAGCGGGGAGGATCATTTAAAGGGGACCCTTGCCCTCGGAGGTGAGCCCCCCTTTACCCTAACCTAGGAGCTGATTCTGGGGTCCAGTCATTCAGGATCCGAAGATGGAAACCCATGTACCGCCACTGAACACCTGGCATGTTTCATTCATTCAATTTCATTCCATCGTAATTTATTGAGCACTTACTGTGTGCAGAGCACTGTACTAAGCGCTTAAGCACTTAAACTAAGTGTTTCCATCCAGACCCCCTCACCTTGTTGTCCCAAACAAAGGGCAGACCCCCTTCCCGGGCTCTGAATCACAGGGGGTCCTTCCTATATTGAACTTGGAGATCGGAGTAGGAGAGAGATCTTTTGACTTAAAGAGGGGCAACCCCAGCCCTAATCCCTGCAAAAGAAGTCCCTGGCCTCTCATGGTGCTGGCTCAGCTCCTTCCTTCAGCAGACCTACTTCTAAAGAAACAGAATCCCTCTCTCTTCTCAGCACACAGTTAGCCCACACCCCTGGCCTCTTCCCTACTTTACTTCCCTTTCCTCATCTTTCCCTTCTGTTCTCTCTTCATCCTTCTCTTTGTCCCACTCTTTTCCTTTCTCCCTTTCTCCCTCCCTCTCTGCTCACTGGATTAGATAGAGCTCGCCGCCTCCATTTGCCAAAGCTGGACCCAGGCTTCAAAGGGAGGAGGGTAGGCTGAGGGGATGGGTAAAAATTTGAGTGCAGGACAGGCAAAAGAGTTAAGTGGGGGTGACTTAGACGCCCGGGACTCCGTTCCCGAGAGGCCCGCCCGCCCGCCATCACACCGCGCGGCCTTGCTACTCCCGCAAGGATCCGCTCCTCAGAGCGCTGCCATTGATGCCCGGGATTCCGTTCCCGAGGCCCGCCCGGCATCACACCGCCTGGCCCCCGCTTCTTCCGGAAGGATCCTCTCCTCAGAGCGCCGCCATAGACGCCCGGGACTCCGTTCCCGAGAGGCCCGCCCGCCCGCCGCCATCACACCAAGCGGCCTTGCTGCTCCCGGAAGGATTCTCTCCTCAGAGCGCCACAGAGGCCCGCCATAGACGCCCGGGACTCCGTTCCCGAGAGGCCCGCCCGCCCGCCATCACACCAAGTGGCCCCCGCTGCTCTCGGAAGGCTCCTCTCCTCCGAGCGCCGCCATAGACGCCCCCTGCTTCCACCCTCCCCCCCCCCCACTTAAGCGACCTACCTTATAGTGCTCCCCAACCCCCCTTCCCGGTCCCGTCCTGACTGACTCTCTCCCTCCCCCACCCCACCGCCCCCAACGCCGGGAAAAAGGCCCTTGTTATCACCAAGTTACATTAACGACAACCTCATTCGCACCTACTCAGCCTTCCTGTCCCGCCATCGACCCCCGGCCCACGTCCTCCCCCGGGCCTGGAATGGCTTCCCTCTGCCCACCTGCCAAGCTAGCTCTCTTCCTCCCTTCAAGGCCCTACTGAGAGCTCATCTCCTCCAGGAGGCCTTCCCAGACTGAGCCCCTTCCTTCCTCTCCCCCTCTCCATCCCCCGCATCTTACCTCCTTCCCTTCCCCACAGCACCTGTATATATGTATATATGTTTGTACATGTTTATTACTCCATTTATTTATTTTACTTGTACCTATTTTTCTATTTATTTTATTTTGTTAGTATGTTTGGTTTTGTTCTCTGTCTCCCCCTTCTAGACTGTGAGCCCACTGTTGGGTAGGGACTGTCTCTATATGTTGCCAGCTTGTACTTCCCAAGCGCTTAGTACAGTGCTCTGCACACAGTAAGCGCTCAATAAATATGATTGATTGATTGATTGATTGATCTTCCATCACCAGTTTAGAGTGTTGTTATTTTTCAATGCTTAATAAGACTTGACCAGAATCATATTTGTCATTAGCATTAATGATTCAGTTAGGTCTCCTCATACGGATCAATTTTAGACTGAGTAACCTGGGTTGTTAGACATGAGAGGCATTAAAATGCTACACTCATTATAAAAAATGTCAGAATTACATATAGACAGAAGAGAATAATTTACAAAGATATGTGATAAATAATACGCTTGACTTTGCTCATCTTGCCCAGGTTTACATTGGTATATTTTAGAAAAATCAATCACTCATAAGGAATTCAGAATAAAGACAACAGTGGACAGCCAATATCCTTTTTCAGGCAAAGGAGGAAGAGTTGGAGATATTGATCCAGATTTGCTGTCATGCATTTTTGTTGGCCAAAGCAAGGCATCATCCCTTTACCCTTCCTAGATTCAGCATTTCCATTTGCATACTTTTCTGTCAAAGTCACCCATTAGAATTGCAATAGACACAAAGGAAATTAAAATGAAATTCAGCATCCTTGTTTGCTTAAATTGACTGGACCCTTTTGCACTTTGACTTGCATGCCCATGTTAGAGGGTCAGTGTCATCAATAGCAGTTTTTAAGTGGTTGCTTCTTTATTTGTCTCAAACCATTTATTTAATGAAGACTCACCTAGGGGTAAGGGAATGAACAAATGAAGAGTGTGTTTTCTCCAGTGCAGAGGACCCAAGAGTCTTTGATTTTGATTTTGAAGCCTCAAGATCTTTGGTCGGCTGGATATTACCCAGACAGTAACCCACTGTGAGAGCTGGAAAGTGCATGATACCTTTTTTTTTTCAACCATACAATCTATGGTAGTATTAAAAAATAATTTCAGGGTCAAGGTCTCTGAGGAATATTGAAGCTGTTGATAGAAGCAACTTGGTCAGGTTATAGTCATATTTATTGAAAACATGCTGTGCTATTGGGAGAGTACAACAGAACAAAACACAGACACATTCCATGCCCACAATGAGCTTACATTCTAGATGGCTATATCCAAGTTTATCCATGTAGAAAGGGGAGGTTTAAAGATCTAAGAAATTGATTTGAGAGATTTAAAAACAATATAAAACGGAGTAAAGGAGGCAAATAGAGGAATCAGAGAGATAATCTGAGCATCAGGCAGAAACTCCTCACCCTGGGCTTCAAGGCTCTCCATCACCTCTCCCCCTCCTACCTCACCTCCCTTCCCTCCTTCTACAGCCCAGTCCGCACCCTCCGCTCCTCCACCGCTGATCTCCTCACCGTACCTCGCTCTCGCCTGTCCCGCCATCAACCCCCAGCCCACATCATCCCCCGGGCCTGGAATGCCCTCCCTCTGCCCATCCGCCAAGCTAGCTCTCTTCCTCCCTTCAAGGCCCTGCTGAGAGCTCACCTCCTCCAGGAGGCCTTCCCAGACTGAGCCCCTTCCTTCCTCTCCCCCTCGTCCCCCTCTCCATCCCCCCATCTTACCTCCTTCCCTTCCCCACAGCACCTGTATATATGTATATATGTTTGTACATATTTTTTACTCTATTTATTTATTTATTTATTTTATTTGTCCATATCTATTCTATTTATTTTATTTTGTTAGTATGTTTGGTTTTGTTCTCTGTCTCCCCCTTTTAGACTGTGAGCCCACTGTTGGGTAGGGACTGTCTCTATATGTTGCCAATTTGTACTTCCCAAGCGCTTAGTACAGTGCTCTGCACATAGTAAGCGCTCAATAAATACGATTGATGATGATGATGATGATGATGATGATGAAATGCAGGTCTTAGTTTGATTGTGGACTGCAGGGTGATGGGCAGAGGAAGATCTGTGTTACTTCAGTTGATTCGGGTGCACCTGGGAGCACAGTTTTACTGGAGCTTGTCCAGGTGAACCGTGGCATTGAACTCTGCTCTGGGGAGAAAGTATTGGTAATGAAAGCCGATATATGCACCAGGAAGGATGGCAGAGAGGGCACCTGTGGAGCAAGAGACTACAAGCTCAGGATTGGGGAGTATCGGTAGACTGGCCGACTGGATTATGAGTTCAGAAGAGCATGGCACTAGCAAAATGGGCTAAAGATGTCAAGAGAGGCCCAGGTCCAACATCCCAAGTGGCTCCCGAGTACCATTAAGTCCTCTAGAGTTAATGAGGAAAGTCATACAGCACAGGACTAGGAATCAGGAGACTTAAATTCTAATTTCAGTCCTGTCATTTGTCAGCAGTGTGCCCTTGGGCTTCTCTGTGCCTCTATTTTCTCACCTGTAAAATGAGGATTAAATACCTTTTTTCTCTCTCTCTCTACAACTGTGATTCCCATGTGGCAGGGGGACTAAGTCTGATCTGATTTAACTGTATCTACCATAGTGCTTGGCACATAGTGGGCACTAAATGAATACCACGAACATCATCATCATTGATTTGGAATACTAAAAAATGTTATCAATGTGAAACAGAATTCAACTCAAATGCCTCTACCAGATAGCAGATTCAAAAAAGTGGGAGGGAAGGGAAAGAACAATTTTATTTGGTGAACAACTGAAATTTGAGAACTCGGTTCATAGCATTCTTCACCTCATTATTCCTCATGATGTATATGAAAGGGTTCAACATGGGGCACACAAAGGTATAAAAGAGAGCAAAGATTTTTCCCTGTTCAACCGACCGCTCGGTGGGAGGTTTTAGATGCATGCAGAGAAGAGTCCCATAAAATATGGTGACAGCGGTCAGGTGGAAGCCACAGGTGGAGAAGGCTTTGAGTCTCCCCTCAGCTGAACGGATCCTCAGAATGACAGCAAAGATGAAACCATAGGAGATGAGAATGATCAAGAGAGAGCAGATGAGGTGAAACCAGCACCCACAAACATGGCAGTTGCTTTGACGAAGGTGTCGGCGCAAGACCGGACTAAGAGAGGAGGATCGGTACAGTAGAAGTGATTGACTTCATTAGAACCACAAAATGACAAACGGAGAAACAGCACCATCTGGATCAAGCCATTAAAGAAGCTGTAGACATAAGGAGCCATCACCAGATTGATGCAAACTCCCCTAGACATTTTGCTGCCATAAAGCAGCGGGCTGCAAATTGACACAGAGTGGTTATAAGCCATAGCCATTAGCAGGTACTGTTCGGTGATGGCCAGAGAGATGAAAATAGTAAATTGAATGAAACAACCAATAAAGGAAATGGTCTTCTTCTCTGATAAGAAATGCACCAACATGTGAGGGGCGATATTGGTGGCATAGCATAGATCCATGAAGGACAGGTGGCTGAGGATTGTACATGGGATTGTGCAGTTTGGGAGTGATTCGAATGAGAACAATCATGCCGACATTCTCCACCACAGTGATGAGGTATATGGCAAGAAACATTGCAAAGAGGATAGGATACAGCTCTGAAGCAGGACTCTTGGCAACTATGAGTCGAACATTTTTCTAGACTGTAAGGGAACATACTGGCTAATTCTGTGTTATTGTCTGCTCTATGACCTTGAGCAAGTCACTTCACTTCTGTGTGCCTCAGTTACCTCATCTGTAAAATGGGGATTGAGACTTGAGCCCCATGTGGGATAGAGATTGGGTCCAATCACATTAGTGGTAGAAGCACCCAAGTGCTTAGTACAGTGCTCTGCACATTATAAGTGCTCAATAAATACCATTGATTGATTCATTAATTTTCTCTACAAAATGCATTTACTCCTCCACATATGCATGATAATAATGATAATAATAATAATAATAATGATAACTGTAGTATTTGTTAAGGATTTACAATGTGCCAAACACTGTTCTAAGTGCTGGAGTAGATAGAAGGTATTCAGATGAGCCAAATTCCTGTCCTTCATGGGGCTCACAGTCTTATTCCCATTTTCCAGTTATGGCAACTGAGGCACAGAGAAGTGAAGTGACTTGCCCAAGGTCACACAGCAGACATGTGGTGGAGCCAGGATTAGAATCCATGACCCCTGACTTCCAGGCTCGTGCCCTTTCCAATAGGCCATGCTGCTTCTACCTCAAATTGGGTTGGACACAGTCTCTGTCTCACATGGGGCTCACAGTCTCAATCCACATTTGATCGATGAGGCAATTGAGGCACAGAGAAGTGACTTGCCCAAGGTCACACAGCACACAAGTGGCAGAGTGGGGATTAGAACCATGACTTTATGATTCCCAGGCCCGTTACGCCATGCTATTTTTCAACAGTGCTAACTACTCATGGATGAAGTTTCCCTAGGTGGGAAGAATGGAGGTGATTATGCAAATGTGGATGGAATTTAAGTCAATAAAAATGAATTTTTCTACATTTGCAAGCTGGTACAACTGAGCCTTGGCTTGTAGTCCTCTCAAACCAAAGGAAGACACAGTAGCACTCGAATCTTGCCTGAAAATTATTAGACAAGTGAGTGGGCCCAGAGTATTCACTGTGCTGGACAACCAGTATTCCCTGCGTCAATCAATCAATCAATCAATCAATCAGTCATATTTATTGAGTGCTTACTGTGTGCAGAGCACTGTACTAAGCGCTTGGGAAGTACAAGTTGGCAACATATAGAGACGGTCCCTACCCAACAGTGGGCTCACAGTCTAGAAGGGGGAGACAGAGAACAAATCCAAACATATTAACAAAATAAAATAAATAGAATAGATATGTACAAGTAAAATAAATAAATAGAGTAATAAATATGTACAAACATATATACATATAAACAGGTGTTGTGGGGAAGGGAAGGAGGTAAGGCGGGGGGATAGAGGGAGGAGGAGGGGGAGAGGAAGGAGGGGTTCAGTCTGGGAAGGCCTCCTGGAGGAGGTGAACTCTCAGTAGGGCCTTGAAGGGAGGAAGAGAGCTAGCTTGGCGGATGTGCGGAGGGAGGGCATTCCAGGCCAGGGTGATGACGTGGGCTGGGGGTCGACGGCAGGACAGGCAAGAACAAGACATGGTGAGATTAGCGGCAGAGGAGTGGAGGGTGTGGGCTGGGATGTAAGGGAGGTGAGGTAGGAGTGAGCGAGGTGATGGAGAGCCTTGAAGTCGAGGGTGAGGGTGAGGAGTTTCTGGATCCCAGAGACACCCGTTTTCCTCAAGGCTCTGTACGTGCCCTAGTCCATCAGGAACCAATAGAGGTCAAATCCAGGATCCAGATTGTTTTTTTTCATAGTGTTAGTCACAGAGATAGGCAGTCTGGGAGCTAGGTTGGGTGACCGAACCTGCTATCCATCCCAATTATTTTTCTTATTCCCTTTGGAGCTGGGGAGGCTGGGGGCCATCCCAGGAGCCTTGGTTCCAAGGGATGCTCCCTGTAGATGGGACAGACTCAGAGCAGGTACACAAGGGTGCTGTGAAGTCAAGGCAACGTTTTGGACAGTTACCCTCCTATTTGACAAATTCCTCAAAAAATTGACCACCTTCAAGTCAGCTTATCTAGGTGACTATGCACTTTCCCAAATGTAATAAAACCCGACTTCAGCAAAGCTAGAAAAGAAGGGGAGGGAATTGCGCTTTCCAATCACTTAGTATAGTGCTCTGCACAGAGTAAGTGCTCAATAAAGTGAATGAATGAGGGAATCGGGTAGGGTGAGACCTTCCTATCACCTCCACCCATCTCTCACCACAGCTGCAGCTAGCCATCCCACCCGGTATTGGTCAAGGAAACCAAACAAAAAAGGTTACCCGAAGCCTAGCATATTTTGTGCAGGTCATAGCTCAGCAAGTCACTGACATATTATGTACCCCTTAAAAGCACCCAGATGTTCGCGGTGTCTCCAATGGGTTGCCCAGTAAAAAGTGTCCCTGTGTGGGTGGGTTGGCATTGCCCCACTACCTTTTATTTTACGAAGTATCAGTTTCAAATAACTACTTAGTAATGATTAGACCTGTGTCCAGAATTAATTATTCCTGATGTTGCATTTAACCGAAGCAAAGGATATGAAGATCCTTAATAAATTTAATTCCTAAGATTTTATGACAGTGCCACATCGTCTTAAAAGTAAAATACTGATAAAAATCTAAAATAGGAACTTATTAAAGATCAGGTTTTAATTTATCTTTTGACTTGGCTTAAAACTGCAAAATGTTAATTTCCCAGTAAATCTTTCTTTGGTCACTGTTTTTTTTTATTCCAGAATTTATTCCTAAAACAGAAAATACTCTCTAACAATCAGTCACCAATCCTCATCATCAGTGGTATTTATTAAGTGCGTATTATGTGCAGACCACTGTGCTAAGCACTTGGGAAATTACAACAGAATTGGCAGACACGTTCCCTGCACACAATGAGCTTACAGTCTAGAGGGAGAGACAACCATTAATATAAGTACATAGTTTTCAGTGGTATTTATTGAGCGCTAACCATGTTCAGATCACTGTACTAAGAGCTTGGGAGTGTATAATACAACTGAGGTGGTGCACATTTCCGTGCATAGTTACTCTGACTGAGTTTCAGGAAATTATTTCCCCTTAAGACAGGCTGCCATTTTTAAGAGGTGGATTAGAGCTCCAAAACCAGTCCTTTCCCCTCACTGTTCCCTAACTAATGTCTTGCAATCTTCCTGATGCTTTGAAATGGCCCAGGCAGACCCCAAGTGAGGGAGTGGTGGCTACTGCCAAGATTTTAACTGCAGGACCTTCTAGAAATAACTAATATCCTTGGGATGAGTTTCCTTTGGAAGAACTAAATGGAAATCCAGGAAGCTGAAGGGACTTGCCATGGGTTGACCAGAAAGTTTGTGACTGAACATAGCTAACCATTAACAGCCCCTTCATTGTTTCCACTGTAAAGTGAAGAATAGTTTTTGGGTGGGCATATCATGATCTTGACTTCTCTATCTACACTCACTCACTTGGTGAACTCATTCGCTCCAACGGCTTCAACTGTCATCTCTATGCTGATGACACCCAAATCTACATCTATGCCCCTGCTCTCTCTCCCTCCCTCCAGGCTCGTATCTCCTCCTGCCTTTAGGACATTTCCATCTGGATGTCAGCCCGCCATCTAAAACTCAGCATGTCGAAGACTAAACTCCTTATATTCCCTCCCAAACCCTGTCCTCTCCCTAACTTTCCCATCACTGTTGATGGAACTACCATCCTTCCTGTCTCACAAGCCCGCAGTCTTGGCGTCATCCTCGACTCTGCTCTCTCGTTCACCCCTCACATCCAATCTGTCACCAAAACCTGCTGGTCTCACCTCTGCAACATCGCGAAGATCCATCCAAACTGCTACCCTGCTCGTTCAATCTCTCATTCTATCCGACTGGATTACTGCATCAGCCTCCTCTCCGATCTTCCATCCTCCTGTCTCTCCCCACTTCAATCGATACTTCATGCCGCTGCCCGGATTGTCTTTGTGCAGAAAAGCTCTGGGCATGTTACTCCCCTCCTCAAAAATCTCCAATGGCTACCAATCAACCTACACATAGGGCAAAAACTCCTCACCCTCAGCTTCAAGGCTCTCCATCACCTCGCCCCCTCCTACCTCACCTCTCTTCTCTCCTTCTACAGCCCAGCCTGCACCCTCTGCTCCTCTGCCGCTAATCTCCTCAATGGGCCTCGTTCTCGCCTGTCCTGCCGTCGATCCCCGGCCCACGTCATCCCCCTGGCCTGGAATGCCCTTCCTCCGCGCATCTGCCAAGCTAGCTCTCTTCCTCCCTTCAAAGCCCTATTGAGAGCTCACCTCCTCCAGGAGGCCTTCCCAGACTGAACTCCTCCTTCCTCTCCTCCTCCTCCCCCTCCCCATCCCCCACCTTACCTCCTTCTCCTCCCCACAGCACCTGTGTATATGTATATATGTTTGTACATATTTATTACTCCATTTTACTTTTACATATTTATTCTATTTATTTTATTTTGTTAATGTGTTTTGTTTTGTTGTCTGTCTCCCCCTTCTAGACTGTGAACCTGCTGTTGGGTAGGACCATCTCTATATGTTGCCAACTTGTACTTTCCAAGCGCTTAGTACAGCGCTCTGCACACAGTAAGCACTCAATAAATACAATTGAATGAATTGACTGTTCCTGCTGCATTGTCTTTTCAGCCACTGAAAAACTCATACATGAATTTCACTGTTAGTGGCTTCTCCTTTGAATGAGTAGAGCAGCTATATGTTTAATTCACTGAGATTCACTGCATCACCTCTGCATGCTATGAAAATCACCACAGAAAGAACTTTACCCACTTGATTGTCAACTCCTTGTGGACAGGGGTCATTTTTTACCAACTCTATCTTGTGGTTCTCTCCCAGGTTTTGAGTTCAGTGCTCTTCACACAGTAAACACTCACTAAATACCACTCGTTGAATGACGATCCTAATGTTCTGGTTTCTTCTGTCTGTTGATGACTTTCCTTAGAGCACCTTTCAATTTCTGGTTTCTCAGGCTGTAGATCAGGGGATTGAGTATGGGTGTGATTACTATGTAGACTAACGCAATGACCTTTCCACCAGCCTGAGAGGCACCAGACTGAGGCCCCATTCACACAAAGATGGCCATCCCCTAGAAGCGAGCCACCACGGTCAGGTGAGAAACACACATCAAAAAGGCCCTGCACCTCCCCACAGTGCAATGTCTCCCAAGGATGGACAGGAGGATGCGAGCATAGGAGACCACGATGAGGAGAGAAGGAATGAAAACTATAATGAGTTTGAAGACAAACACCACCATCTCCAGGAGGGAATTGTTTGTACAAACCAGCCTCAAGGATGTCGGCACTTCACAGAAGAAATGGTTTCATACATTATGCCCGCAGTTGAACAAGCTCAATGTGAGGGTATTGATCACCAGGGAGCTCAGAAAGCTGCTGGTACAGAAAGTCATTCCCAGCTGGACAAATATCACTCTGTTTATGATATCAGTGTAATGTAACAGGTGACATATGGCCACATATGGCTCATAAGCCATGACCCCAAGAAGAACACATTCGATCACCCCAAAGGAGAGAGAGAAATACATTTGGGTGGCACATCCGATGAATGAGATGGTCTTTCTCTCCCCTACCAGGTTGGAAAGCATTTGAGGGACATTGGTGGAAGGGTAAAATATGCACAGGAAAGAGAGATTGGCAAGGAAGAAGGACTTTGGGGTTTGAAGTCGGGGTTCCAGGAAGATCACAGTAATTATGACAACATTTCCAGCCAATGTTAGCAGGTAGAAGAACAAGAAAATGATGAAACGCATAAGCTGGACCCTTGGCTGGACAGAGCATCCCAGAAAAATAAATTCAGTAACGTACTGTTTAATTTTTCCTTCTCCATTTTGCCATCTAGTTTCCTTGGGAAAAAAAATGTTGAATTCCAGTTAACTGTAGGGGAAATGCAACAAGTAACACATTAGCGTGCAGCAAGCAATGAGAATTAGAAAGGATATGGTCTAACTCCTAAACAACAAACATGAATGTTTTGTCAAAAAAAAAGGCTTTTTTTGGTTTCTCCATTTTAGGGGAAATGGTTTCCTGTCAAGAACAGAGCATCAAATATGATTGAATACCTAGAACATGCAGCATCAAGCATATTGCAAAGAAGAATACTAAGAACAGCAGATATATCTATGCAAATACATGGGTTTCCTATTAACAGAGTTGGTTCTCCTCTTCCCAAACTCATGGTGAAGTGAAAAAAGCCAATTCATCTTCGTGTTTCCCCCATTAGAGGATAATGTCATTAAGGACAGGGAGCATGCTTAATTCAGTACATGGCTTGCAGTGGAAACTCAACAAATAACAATATTATAACTATTTTTCCTGTAACTAGAGAAGAGCTGTTGCCTGATTCAACATTCTGTCAACCCAGCTCAAAGCATAACAGCAGCTACTTTGTATACATCCTGTACCACAGGATGCAGGTTTGGGAATTGTAGAGAAGAAATGAAGGCATTCATTCTTCCATGACTTCATCACAACTCCCTTTGCGGAAAGAGTTGGACTCCATTTTCTGACTGATTTCTGTATTTTGGATGGAATTGATGGGAATGAAATCCACTGAGGATTCTTGACAGCTCTAAATTCTTGTCTTTCCAGGATCCTCAACAGATTCACATAAGCAGTGGTCCAGAATCTTCAGTCCAATACTTTCATTATTATTAGGTCTATCGACATCATCATCGTCAACTGCTTTTACTGAGTATATTCTGTGCTCAGGGACCTATAATAAGATTTTGGGAATAAGCCATAGAGGCAAAAGACATAGTCAAATAACTTGAAATGTAATGGGGAAAGCAAGTGGATACAAATTGCCAAATATACAACAGGTAAAATAGCATGAGAAGAAACATATGTCACTGAATAAGGAATCAACAGATTAATATCCACATGAGAGTTTAAATGGGTAACAGAATGGTATGAAAGGACAAAAAATATCCTTCTGGTTTTCTGTAACTTTCAACTTTTGAGCCCTCATGGAAGAGAGAAATCTCAACCATGCCCACACAACCCATGAAGATGTGGATTATGTGTCTCTGGAATGCACACCACTGCTACTGTGAATGTAACAACAACTGAAACTTGAAGCAGTGAGTGAAGAAATTATACAGTGAATTTAGTTAAGTAATCCAATGCAAAAAAAGGCATTTCATTCTGAAATAAGTAGATAACCATCTCACCTTCCAACTCATTTTGCGTGGAGAGTTACAACCTGAGAAGGCTTTTTCACAGGTAGTCAAGATCACTCAATGGCATTTATTGGGTGCTTACTGTGTGCAGAGCACTGTATTAAGCACTTGGTAGAGTACAATACTACAAGACTGGTAGACATGATCCCTTCCCAAAAGGTGTTTAAAGTCTAACCTGAAAGAGAGACATTAAAACAATTTATGGATACATCTGTAAAGTGCCATGGGGCTGAGAATAGAGTGAGTATCAAGTCCTTAAAGAGTATGATTCAAGTAAATGAGTGACACGGAAAGGAGAGGACGTAGGGAAATGGAGGGCTTAGTCAGGAAAGGCCTCTGAAGAAGATGTGATTTGAATAAGGCTTTGAAGGTGGAGAAAGTGGTGGTCAGTCATATAGGAAGGGGAGGGAGTTCCAGGCCAGAGGGAGGTTATGGGCAAGGGGTCAACAGCAAGATAGAGTTCAAGGTACAGTGAGTGGGTTGGTGTTGGAGGGTTGTAGTAGAAAATCAGTAGATAATGGGCCTATTCACTTCTATCTGTACTCTTTAACCCCTTGACATTCACTCCACCCTCAACCTCAAACACTTCTGTACATATTCATAACTTATTCATATTAATGTCCATCTCCCCCTCTAGACATTAGCTCCTTGTGTGCAGGAAACATGTCTACTAACTCTGTCATAGTGTACTCTCCCAGGCTCTTAGTACAGTGTCTTTCCCACAGTAATCAGTAAATATCAATGATTTGATTGAGATAAGATAGGAAGGGGCAAGCTGATCGAGTGCTTTAAACCCAACAATTCTGGCGGAGTTGGATTGGAGGTCTTTGGGCAGTGGGAAGTCATTTTCAGAGAAATCATCCAAGCAGCATAGTGAAGTGAGGACTGAAGTAGAAAAAGTATAGCAATAGTCAAGTTGGGATAGAATAAGTGCTTGGATCAACATAGTGGCTGTTTGGGTGGAGAGTGAAGGGTAGACTTTTAACAGTATTGTGAAGGTTGCACCGACAGGATTTGGTGATGGATAAAATATGTATTCATTCATTCAATCGTATTTACTGAGCGCTTACTGTGTGCAGAGCACTGTACTAAGCACTTAGGAAGTACAAGTTGGCAACATATAGAGATGGTCCCTACCCAACAGGGGGCTCACAGTCTAGAAGGGGATGTAGGCAGATGAATTGAGAACAGTATTTAAAATTATGACTTATGAGACAGAAACAGGCCCATGTTCTATCTACTAGACCATGCTGATTCAGCAATCCATTTCAATATCCACAAATATTGAAAGGCACATACTTTGCCATAGTGAGTTAGATGTGATTTTTACCCTTCTGCAGAGGTCTTTCAGTTGACAGGACTTTATGTGTCTCAGAAGGTCCCATCAGCAAATGTCTTTCCTAATTGTTCTCAAAGTGGAATTCTGAGAAATTATGAGAATTAGTGTGGCCTAGTGCAAAGGGCATGGGCCTGCGAGTCTAAGGACATGGGTTCTAATCTCAACTCCACCACTTGTCTTTTGTGTGACCTGGGGCAAGTCACTTCACTTCTCTGTGCCTTCAATTATTTCATCTTTTAAATGGGAATTAAGACTGTGAACCCTATGTGGGACCGTGACTGTGTCCAACCCATTTATCTTGTATTTATCCCAGCGCTTAGTACAGTACCTGGAACATAGTATGGGCTTAAAAATTACCCCAATTTTTTCACAGAAAATTGTGACTACTGTCATCTTAAACATTTCCACATTTCAGAAATGATCAAGTTAAGTTATTTATTTTATTTTGTTAGTATGTTTGGTTTTGTTCTCTGTCTCCCCCTTTTAGACTGTGAGCCCACTGTTGGGTAGGGACTGTCTCTATATGTTGCCAATTTGTACTTCCCAAGCGCTTAGTACAGTGCTCTGCACGTAGTAAGCGCTCAATAAATACGATTGATGATGATGATGAAGTTAATTAACTTTTCCAGCATAGTGAGCTCTGAGGTTTTACAGAAAAAAAATCATTGTGTATTTAATTAGTTTTAACTTTTTTAACCTATTTTTTATAAATCATGCCACCAGTCATTAACTATCTCATTTGTAAAAAATGATCTTGCATCCACATATTGATTGATGAATGAGTCTCAGTTTATTCCTTAAGCTGTCGATACATCATTTGAATAATTTGTATCATTGAGAAGCAGCATGGTTCAGTGGAAAGAGCACGGGCTTCGGAGTCAGAGGTTGTGGGTTCAAATCCCAGCTCTGCCGATTGTCAGCTGGGTGACTTTGGGCAAGTCACTTAACTTCTCTGTGCCTCAGTTACCTCATCTGTAAAATGGGGATTAAGACTGTGAGCCCCACGTGGGACAACCTGATCACCTTGTAACCTCCCCAGCGCTTAGAACAGTGCTTTGCACATAGTAAGTGCTTAATAAATGCCATTATTATTATTATTATTTGTTTATTAATGGCATTTATTCCCCACTTACAAGATACTCAGAACCAGGAAAGTGCAAAGATATAGAATCCTGCCAGTTCTGGATTCATAGTGGTAAATAAAGTGAGAAGCTATGTGCTCTAGTGGACAGAATATGGGCCTGGGAGTCAGAAGGAGCTGGGTTCTAACCCTGAATCAACCACTTGTCTGCTTTGTGACCTTGGGCAAATCACTACCTTGGGCAAATCATTTAACTTCCCTCTACCTCAGTTACCTTATCTATAAATGGGGATTAAAACTATTAGCTCCATGCGGGACATGGAATGTGCCCCAACCTGATTAGCTTGAAACAACCTGATTGTATCTTGTCCAATGTTTAGTTCAGTGCCTGGCACATTGTAAGCACTTAGCAAATACCACAAAAAACTATAAAAATTAGTTATTATAGTACTCCATCTTGTACTTGCAGTCGTTCATAATATTGAGCCATGTAAATAAATGTATTTATTTTAGAGATATTAGAAATAGAGAAGACAACCAAGAAAATCAGGATGACAGAGATGCATCTGACTCAGTGGAAAGAGCCTGGGCTTGGAAGTCAGATGTCATGGGTTTGAATCCCGACTCTGTCACATGTCTGCTGTTTGACCTTGGGCAAGTCACTTAATTTCTCTGAGCCTCAGTTACCTCATCTGTAAAATGGGGATTAAGACTGTGAGCCCCACGTGGGACAACCTGATCACCTTGTATCCCCCCAGTGCTTAGAACAGTGCTTTGCACGTAGTAAGTGCTTAATAAATGATATTATTATTATTATTTTTATTATTATTATTATCATTATCATTATTATCATTTTGGGATTAGGATCCAGAACACATATTCAGATAACATGAGAGACAGAAATGTCACTGAGAGGCTGAGACTAAAGAAAATCATTGCTTGAGTCACGGGGTATGCGTCAAGATTTCAATTTAGAGAGAAATGATCTTGGGTGGAGAAGTAGCATGGCCCACTGGATAGAACACAGACCTGGGTGTCAGAAGGACCTTTGTTTCAATCTCAGGTACACCACCTGTCTGCTGTGTGACCTTCGGCAAGTCACTTAACTTCTCTGTGCTTTAGTTCACTCATCTGTAAAATGGGACTTAAGAATGTGAGCCCTATGTGGACAGGGACTCTGTCCAACGCGATTGTCTTGTATCTGTCTAAGGACTTAGGAAGGTGCCTGGTACAAAATAAATGCTTAATGAATCCCACAATTATTATTATTACTTTATGGTGAGTTGAGATAAAGCAAGTTATTTCCTACTAGAACAGCCCTGCTTCTATTGCATCTGACCAGGAGCCTGATTATTATAGTATCAAACTTAGTAAAGTGTGCAGTTTGCACCATGTGTAAAAAATGTGTTAATCCTAATGCCCTTCATCATATTGCTTCCAGGTGAGCCAGATGGATAGGCTTCAAGTGAAGACCTAAATGGTGACACCCCCTCAGGGTGTCCGGAAGAGATATCTTCTAAGAGCAGAAAACAATGGAACTGTTACTGGTAAATTAGGGGCATTATGCAGAAAAAGCTCAATGTAATGGTCAACAAGCTCTGCTGTTCACTGTTATCTGAAAGCCCTGGCTATCCCTTTTAAACAGGGAATCCCATACTGGCCTCAGTCTGTACTTGGCTGCTAACTGTTATCTGACAGGACAACCCAGACAGCCCAAGCAGAAGGAGACCTTTTAAATAGGGATGCTCGTGTTGGTTTTAAGCCCATCCTTGGACTGAGTACTGATTTGGGACTGATCATCCACAGTAGGAAATTTTCAACTTCCCTGGGTTGAGGGCTTAATGGTGTCAGAGATCTCATTGTCTGTGGGCTGAGGCCTTAACACAAGCAGGATCCCTTACTATTAATGTTTTCTATTCACTAATAAATGTTTCCTTACTGGAATACTGAATATCATGGCTAATTCCATTGGTAAAGCTGAGTCACGAACCCCCTTGTCCCTAATTGACTCTTCTGGGACATAATACTGCCCCAAAAGGAAATATATATCCTGAGGAATGTCTGGGACTTTGCTGGACCAGGGCACTTAAACGCATGGAAAACACTGGAAATGAACAAGTCAATACCAAAGCGATTCCACTGTAACTAAAATGAGCAACAAAGGCATAGGAACATCCATTTCACTGAAAAAAAAATAGCCAGACAGTTTGGGACTTAATTTAGATGCCTGCAAATAAGTTGATGGTTTACCTGCCCTTTCCAGGTCTGCATATAGGATGCAAGCCCAACGAAGCTGCAAACCAACTTAAATGAAGATCTTCAAATACAAATACAAAAGAAAAGATGCCAATAAAAATATGATCACAACAATAGAAAAATGGCATAGATATTTCCTCTTCTTGGAGTCATGTGTCTGCCTGGTACATTACAGTTAAAAAAAGTCTCCAGGCTCCAATGCATCGGGACTTTGGTACTTGGTAGATGTAATACCCACTGAAACTCCCAAGCCATCGTGGAGCATTTACAGTGGCTAATTTTTTTAGCTCCTGAGGGACACTATTCCAGGCCTATAATTCATGCTAATTATTACTTCTAAGAGATGCCCATTCAAAATCTGATAATTAAAACTGTAGCACAGCTCAGATTTCACTTAGCATGTCCTCACATATGTTCTCAGGATTTCCTTCTATCAGTCACACAATTAAATGGTGTAATTGTGCACCCATCACCTTGTGAGTGCTATGAAACTGTAATCACCTTGCCCATTTGGGAGATGGTTTTTCTAGAATGTATTATTTGGTGATTGTCTTTTTTGCCCATTTCATTTTCTGCTTCCTTAGGACACCATACAAGGATGACATTTTAGCCACTCAGTACCAGAGAAGGATGAAAAATCTGGAACCAACAGTATGAGGTCTGCTTTGGGTAAGACTGAAAAGTAGAAAAACTGTAGATATCCTGTTACTTCAAGGGTGACTGTCCTTCCCTCAATGTTCTCAATTATAAAATTTTGTCCATGATGGGAACCTGTTTTTTTGCCCTTTACATTCTTTCAAAATTGGAATGAATCAAAGGAAAAAATTACCAGATTAAATCACCAACTGATCCAACTCTATCAAGACTGTATGTATTTGGGAAATTAAACAATTAGAGTTTTGGGAAATTGTCACAGTAACAGTTTAAGGAAGGAGAAAAAATATCTTGGACTCAACTTATTCAACTGACATCTAAGAACTGAGATAGCACCATGACCTAGTAGATAGAGCATAGGCCTGGGAGTGAGAGGGACATGGGTTCTAATACCAGTTCCACCACTTATCTGCTGAGTTATCTCAGACACATCACTTAACTCCTCTGTGCCTCAGTTAGCTCATCTGTAAAATGAGGATTAAGAATGTGAGCCCCATTTGGGAAATGGACTGTGTCTGACCTGATTACCTTATATCGACCCTAGTGCTTAGAACAGTTCATGGTACATCGTAAGCACTTAACAAAAATGCCATTTGAATAAAACAAAAACTGGTATCAGAATTTTAACCTGATGGAGAGAGTGTGAAATGGGGCCAGATATTTCACTCTGTTGCTATGTCAGGCACATAACAAGAGTTCAGGATCCCATATTGTCATTATCTAGCAAATTTATGAAATTATTTATGATACATCATTTGTCTTTATGTGCCTATTGCAAAATTCTTCTTTGCCAGAATGGAATACAGTTGAGTATATATTTCTTCCCCATGACCATAGTGGCTATGGTATTTTAACTTCCTGATTAATTTTTTTCCAAGTGATTATCTTGTCTCTGAATCCCAAGACTTTTCTTTTTCTTTCTGTATCATTATCGAAGCTTGGAAGACTGGGTTCATGGGCTACAGGTTCATCCTGAAGGAAAGAAAGACCATTAAACATGAACAAATTTTTATGAATGCAACATCAATGCATCTTTACCTGAGCAATCAATCATTAAGACTTACTGATTGACTACTGTAGGCATAGCAATCAATCAATCAGTCCATGGTATTTATTAAGCCCTTACAATGCACAGAGCACTTTACCATGTTCTTGACAGAGTGCAATATAATAGAGTTGGTGGACCTGATCCCTGCCCACAAGGAACTTACAATCTTTTGTGGAGAGTGATTAAAAAATCACAGGGAAAGTAACAAGAGTTATAAGGATATGCATGTATGTAAGAGCATGGGTGATGGAGAAAGAGAAGGGAAGGGAAATAAGGGTTGGAAACTGAGAGGTTAGTCATGGAATGCTTCTTGGAGAAGATATGATTTTAGTAGGGCTTTGAAGACTGGGAGAATGGCTGTCTCAGATATGAAGAGGGAGTGAGTTTGAGGCAGGAGGGAGAACATGAACAAGGGGTCTATGGAAAGAGAGACAAAATTGAAGTACAACAAGAAATTTGGTGTTAGAAGAGAGAGGTGCAAGGGCTAGGTTTGTAATGGGAGCTAAGATCCTTAAAGGTAATGGTGAAGAATGTCTGTTTGATGTGGAGATGTATGGACAACGATTGGAGAGGAGCAGAGAGGAGTGCACAGAATATTTTTTTTAGAAAAATTAGCCAGGTAGCAAAATTAAATTTGGACCGGAAATTGGGAGAGGCTGCAGGCAGAGAGGTCAGTGAGAAGGCTGTTACAGTAGTCAAGGCAGGATCAGACAAGAGGACTGTATTAAGCACTTGAAAGAGCACAGTGGAATTTGTAAGCACGGTCCCTGTCCTCAAGGATTTTACATCTAGCAGGGAGGACAAACAGTAAAGTGATTTATAGATAGGAAGAAAGAGAGAAGAGAGATTTGTCATAAGTTACTACTTAACAAATAAGGAATGTAAAATATATGAAGGGAGAGCGAGTTCCAGGCATATAGGAGAGGTTGTGAGCAATACTACTACTACTACTACAACTACTACTACTACTACTACTACTACTACTACTAATAATAATGGTATTTGTTAAGCGCTTACTATGTGCCAAGCACTGTTCTAAGCACTGGGTAGATACAAGGTAACCAGGTTGCCCCAGATGGGGCTCGTAGTCAATCCCCATTTTATGGATGAGGTACTTGAGGCACAGAGAAGTTAAGTGACTTGCCCAAGGTCATACAGAAGACAAGTGACAGAGCCAGGATTGGAACCCATGACCTCTGACTCCCAAGCCCTAGCTCTTTCCACTATGCCACACTACTTTCAAGAGGTTAAGAATGAGGCACAGTGAGTAGATTGGGTTGGGTGGAACGAAGAGCTGGGGTAAATGCAAGATAATCAGGTGAGACACAGTCCCTGCCCCACAATGTGCTCACAGGCTACGTTGGAGGGGGAACAGGACTAGAATCCCCATTTTACAGATGAATAAATTGAGGCAAAGCATAATTATGTGACTTGCCCAGGGTCACAGAGTAGACAAATGGCAGATCCAGGATTAGAACCTAGATCCTCTTACTTTCAGGCCTGTACTCTTTCCTTTAGGTCACACTGCTTCTCCAATTTTATATCCTTATTCTTCCTCCTACTCATCATTTGCACATGGTGAAGGCAGAGAATGGTATAGAAGCAGCATTGCCTAGCAGATAGAGCATGGGCCTGGGAGTCAGAAAGACCTGGGTTCTAATCTCAGCCACCTGGGTTCTAATCCTGGCCCCACCACTTGTCTGCTCCATGACCTTGGGCAAGTTACTTAACTTCCCTGTGCCTTAGTTAGTTGATGATGATAGTATTTATTAAGCACTTACTATGTGCCAAGCACTGTTCTAAGCATTGGGGTAGATGAAAGATAATCAGATTGTCCCATGTGGGGTTTACAGTCTTAATCCCCATTTTACAGATGAGGTAACTGAGGCCCAGAGAAGTGAACTGACTTGCCCAAAGTCACAGAGCAGACAAGTGGCAGAGCCAGGATTAGAACCCATGACCTCTGACTCCCAAACCCGTGCTCTTTCCACTAAGCCACGCTTGAGGTCATCTGGTCATCTGTCTGAAGGTCACTGGGGAGAGGTCCCCGTGGCTGGAGTTTCCTGTTAGGGCAATGTGCGGAGGCAGGAACGGCTGGCCGTGCGGGCTCTTTCGGGGCTCGGCCCCACCTCTTCCACTGTGCCGGCCTGGGCCGCGCCGCGCCCGGCCGGCCACTAGGCCTGATACCGCCGCCTCTTACTGCCCTCTGCCGGGCTACGACCGCAACTGAAGCCCGGCTCTGCTCAACGCCGCCGTCGCCCCCAACGCCGCAGCCTCTTACTGCCTTCTAATGGGCTACGGGCACAACTGCATCCGGGCTCCGCTCAACACCGCCTTGGGCCCTGCGCGGCAACTCGTCACCCCGTGGGCCGCGCTGGGCGGGAATGGCCTGTTCGGTCACGCTGCTAGGCGGCCAGGTCCCCCGCTCTATGGCGTTTAAATAATAATAATAATGATATTTGTGAAGCGCTTGCTAGGTGCCAAACATTGTTCTAAGTGCTAGGGTGGACATAAGGTAATCAGGTTGTCCCACGTGGGGCTCACAGACTTAATCCCCATTTTACAGATGAGGTCACTGAGGCACAGAGATGTGAAGTGACTGCCCAATGTCACACAGCTTACAAGTGGCGGAGCCGGGATGGCAGCCGGCCAGGACTGTGTAACCTTGAGCCTCAGCAGAAGGGCCAGAGAATTTTTCCCCATTCTCTTGTCACTGCTCTAAGCGCTGGGGTAGATAAAGGGAAATCAGTTTGTCCCACGTGGGGCTCACACTTTTAATCTCCATTTTAAAGATGAGGTAACTGATGCACAGAGAAGTCAAGTGACTTGCCCAAGGTCACAGAGCAGACAGGTAGCAGAGGCCGGATTAGAACCCACATCCTCTGACTTCCAAGCCCACGCTCTATTCGCTAAGCCACGCTGCTTCTCTTAGTACAGTGCTCTGCACACAGTAAGTGCTCAATAAATACCATTGAATTAATTAATTAATGGAAGAGCACTTTGAGCTCCAAGGAGAGAAGATTCCCCCCTCCTTCCCCAAGAAATCTAAGGATTTTGTTCTGACAGGAGTCACTGCTACTTGCAGCATCTCAGGCTCTGCCACTTGCCCACTGTGTGACACTGGGCAAGTTGCTTAACTTCTCTGTGCCTCAGTTTGCTCATTTGTAAAAATAGGGATCAGATACCAGTTCTCTCTTTCCCTTAATCTGTGAGCTCCATGTGAGGCAAGGACTGGATCTGATCTGCTTATTTTTAAACCAGTGCACAGCACAGTGCTTGACACATGGTAAGTACTTAGCAAATAACAATAATATTTCTTGAGCCTTTACCGTTTGCAGAGCAGTGGACTAAACGCTTGAAGAGTGCAATGTATTAATTTGGTAGACGTGTTCCCTGCCCACAGATTGACAGTCTAGAGATTATTACTATTTTCTAAACCACCCCAGGGAGGCAGACTCCTCTACCAGTCGACCTAAGGTACTGTCCACTTCCGTAATCTTTTGCCTCCTCTGAAGAGAAGGTCCCAATGTTAAGCAGATGACTGGAAATCTTGTTACCTGGGTTACTATTCCTCTCCGGCCTCTTGGAGCAAATGGCTAATAAAGGTAGTGGCTAAGGGTTATTGCCAAAATTGCTAGGAGCCTTTACATTGTTAAAGTCTAGGCCTGCTGGGAATGTTCTAGTTTGCAGAAGTTGAAGAGGGAGTAGGGCAATTTGTGTGGATGTGGCACTGAAATGATAATATTAATTGTGGCATTTGTTAAGCACTTACTATGTGCCAGGCCCTGTAAGAAGGGCTGGAGTAGATGCAAGCTAATCAGGCTGGACACAGTCCTTGTCCCACATGAGGCTTCAGTCTTAATCCCCATTTTACAGATGAGGTAACTAAGGCACAGAGAAATTTAGTGGCTTGTCTAAGGTCCCACAGCAGACAAGTGGCAGATCTGGGATTAGAACCCATGTCCTTCAACTCCCAGGCCCATGTACTATCCTAGGCCATGCTGCTTTCCCTTGACCTGCCACAATTTAAGACCTGAGTTCATCCTCCACCTTCCACTATTTCATCTTCAGATTTCTGATCAAGGGGAGCTAAAACATTTTAGCAGACCCATGGTAGCGGCAGAACAGTGTTTCTGTAGGACCTTTGATAGGCAGGTGTTATTGGAGTGAAGCTGTCAATCGTGGTGATTAGAATGAACACAACCGTCCAAGGCACCTGAAGGCATCCAACTGCTAGCTTGAGTAGCCTGAGGATTTCAGCAGAATCAAAGTCTATACCTTCATCCTCTTTTCCTCAATGCAGAAAAATGGGGGTTAAGTCTGTGAACCTCATGTGGGACATGGACTGTGTCCAACCTGATTACTCTTTATCAGCCCCAGAGCTTACTACAGTGCCTAGCACCTAGTAAGCACTTAACAAAATCCATAAAAATTAAAAATGCATGTTTTGAACTCTCCCACCTCCTCAGTAGAGTCCTTTGCACTCAGCAGGTGCTCAATAAATACCATCAGTTGATTGATAATGACTACTCCAAATCATCAAACCAGTTCTATTCCATTTCACCATTTCCAGGGCAAGTCCTTAGTCTTCCCAAGCTTCCATTTCCCCAAAGAAAGATTGCAAATAATAAAGCCTCTCCCTTAGTCTCCTCCCAGGGGCATTCTGAGGATGAATGAAATCAATGGAGGAAACCAGCTCTCAAATATTTATAGCACATTAACTTTTCCCAAGGTGTTTGCCATCACATCAAGTAATGACTCCTATCAAGTCTCCTGGAAAACGTAATCTAATGTGAAGTGATAGAAACTCCTGGCTGAAACAGGAAAATCAGGCTCCAGTCTGGACTCAGACACTGATTTACAACAGAAGAGAAAGAGACAATCCCTTTATCTTGCATAGTTTGTAATATAATTGGGGAGAGAGGAGACTATAAATTGCCAAACGTACAGTAAATAATTTATTGGATAATATCCAGTCACTGATGTAACCTGGGCCTTGGTTTCTTCATTTGTATAACGGAGATAATTTTCCTTGCTCTAACCCACTTCACCAGAAGGCAAAGAGAACAAATGAGAATAGGGCTTGGTGACAGACAGGTACTTCTGGAAACTCAGATAATTTTTTCCTGGATCATTCCCATTTTATAGGTGAAAAAACTGAGATAAAGAAGTGTTCAGTGGTTCAGTATCACAGAGCAAGCCAGTGGCACAAGTAATAGAATTCCTCCTTTCAGTATGTTTTTGGGTACAAGAAAAGAATGTCCAGATCCTGAGGGAGTCTATACTTGTCTATATTGGCACATAAATAAGAAAGGAATATCCATAGGTACTAGTCGCCAAGGCTACCATACTTTACTGAGTTTTCTGTTGAATCTGGAGTCTGAGCAACTAAGACGTTAAACTGACAGACTTGGTAATATTAACAAGAGAAAGTACTTAACTTGACCTCTTTTTCCCAGTGCTAAGAACAGGCCCTAAGTCCCAGTGGTTGTTATCGAGCTCCACTCTAAAAAGCTGCATCAGGCTTTATTAACATTGATTGGGTGCTCAGAGATAGGCAATTACACAACTTGATAACACTTTTTCTTCTACCTCATAAATGAATTGCAAAGAACCTAATTAGACCCAGAAGACTGTAAATAAGGACACTTTAGGGGCAATAATTAATCACGATCCAATCTATCTTTCTAGTCACAGTTCAGATCTGTTTGCAATAGCCGTCTTGCTCTTACCCTTAAGAAGGGACTATTTAGTAAGTAGAAAGCATTTTCTAGGATGGAATGCCGAGGTCTCCTTTAGCAGGAGTAAAACAGTCACTTACCAAATACCTGTGAGTTTTTCCCATTCACTGTAAAGGAAATCATTCTTCTCAGGAATTGGCAGATTAGATCAATTGGCCAAGGGCCAGGAGATGAGAAAGTATCAATCAATCACTTAATCAATCATATTTACTATGTGCTTACTATACGTACAGCACTGTACTAAGTGCTTGGGAGAATACAACAGAGTTGGTAGATATCTTCCCTGCTGACAAGAAGCTTACAGTCTAGAAGGGGAGAAATAACCAGGAGTTTGGAAAGGGAACTGTCAAGTGAATGGAATGCAGTGGCTTAATGGCGGTATTACCAATCCACAGAGAGTGCCATTATAGTGAATGCCAACCTCTGGGTGCTTTCTATTCCTGCTCTGCTTAGCATCAGAGCAGTATAACCGTCACTATATCATCATGGCTGTTCCTGTCTGTTTATTAACAGAATGTGTCTGTTTATTGTTATATTTTACTCTCCCAAGCTTTTAGTACAGTACTCTGCACACAGTAAGCACTCAATAAATATTACTGAATGACTGACAGA
The DNA here is from genome assembly GCF_015852505.1 of Tachyglossus aculeatus. Taxonomy (NCBI): domain Eukaryota; kingdom Metazoa; phylum Chordata; class Mammalia; order Monotremata; family Tachyglossidae; genus Tachyglossus; species Tachyglossus aculeatus. The sequence goes on from NC_052068.1 coordinate 105,483,918, forward strand.
TTGACTGTCCAGATCCTTTTACCCTTAGAGCTGCCATACCAAGCCACCTTTCTGGAAACTAAGACTCTAAATTCTTATACAAATGCTATTTTTAATCACAAATCAGTAAATCAGGCAATCATATTTATTGTGTGCTTAGTGTGCAGAGCACTGTACTAAGCACTTGGAAAAGTAAACATAATGGAGCTTGTAGAGACATCTCCTATCCACAAGGAACTTGCAGTCTAGAAGGGGAGATAGGCATTAAAATAAATTATGGATATGTACATAAGTTCGGTGGGGCTGAGGGTGAGGTGAATAAAGATTACAGAAAGGAGAGGGAGTAGAGGTTAAGAAGGCTTGTTTTCTTCACACCATGGTCTATTTTTATGCTATGTTACCACATTGGGCAGGGTCTAGATTCCTTCACTAACATACAACATAGAGAAATGTATCTATAACAGTGAATCAGTTAGTCAATCATATTTATTGAGCACTTTCCGTGTGCAGAGCACTGTATTAAGCACTTAGCAGAGTACAATATAACAAAAAACCAGACACATTTCGTACCCACAATAAACTTACAGTCTAAATTGGATGGAATGTAGAAGTAACTAAGTGCAATATACTCACTATACTAAATGGTTTGGAAGAACAGAGAAGAAAAGGAGGGAAAAGGGAGAGAAGTATATAGAGAGAAAACCAAGAAAGAAAAACTTAATCCAAGGGATGCACAGAAAGAGCCCTAGCACAGTTGTTTATTGGTAATTACCTAATAATTTGAATTTGAAATAGGCTCAACTTCATTGCCCCTAGTTCTCTTCCTTCTTGTGATTTTTCATCAGCAAAGCTTGAAGAAAATAACTAAGCCTTTCCTTGAATTCAAGGCACCATCACGTGGCCAACATGGATTATGCTCTATTTGCTCCTTATATTTCACTATTGGACAGTACTTTCATCCCCAAATGGATAGAATGTTCATTACCATTCCTCATCGACCTTCCTATTGCCCTGGATTTCACAAATGCCAGTGAACATTACAGGGCTTCTGACTTACAAAATATTTATAGAAATGCAATTGTAAAGCCAAAATTGTATTATACTAGAATTTCTCCCTTACATGCTATGGGTGACTGCCTCAATCAGATATAACTCCTAGTAAATAACAAATCTATTTAAACCATTACATGCAGCAAAGCCTTACCATCCATATCGAGCCTATCATAGTTCCGCATTTGTTTTCCCGCCTATTGACTTTGTTTCCTGTTTCTACTGGTCCAATTCACTGGGTATTTATAAACATATCCACACTGGAAAATGACACTGTTTCTAAATGAGCTTTGCAGTCCTCAGCACCACTACGGCCATGGTTTTTATTAGTGCAAGCATGATAATCTCAAGGTGTGGGCTCAGCAGATAAAGCAATCTACTCTCCCCAAATCCAAGCCTACCCTGGAAATCAGTCGTTGGATGGGTGGTTTTTGGAGCACTTACTATGTGCAGAACACTGTACTAAGCACTTGAGAAAGTATAATCCAACAGAATTGATAGACACGTTCCCTGCCCACAATGGAAACCTTGCAACAAGTCACCCTGACAGAGAACAATCCAGACTCCAATCCCAGGCTTTCAGGAGATATGTTCTACTCTATCCTAATCCTTCTTGACCACTTAATCAATCAATCAATCAATCAATCCATCAATGGTATTTATTGCTTGCAGTGTGCAGAGCACTGCCCTAAGTTCTTTGGAGAAGACAATATAATAGAATTGGTAGATACATTCCCTGCTTTCATGGAGTTTACAATTTAGTGGAAAAATGGTCTAAGATTTTACTGATGCAGTTCTCCCATGGCTTTCTTCTTATCTCCATGGCTGGTCTTTCTCAGTGTTCTCCTTCTGCCTCTCAAGAGCTTAGTACTATGCTCTACACACAGCGAGCTCTTACTCTTAATAAATACTCTTGATTGATTGGCACACAAATAATTGCACTGTGCCCCCCCCCCCGCCACTCCACAAGTCCAATAAATGATCAAGTTATCCAAAACACCTTTTATGGGATTTAAAATGAAACTGAGAACACCTTTTGTTTGTTTTTTATAGTATCTGTTAAGCCCTTATTATGCGCCAGGCATTGTACTATGCTCTGGGGTAGATTCAAGAAAATCGTGTTGGACACAGTCCATGTCCCACATGGGGCTCATAGAATTAATCCCCATTTTACAGATGAGGTAAATGAGGCACAGATAAGTTAAGGGACTGGTCCAAGATCACACAACAGATGATTGGTGGAGCGGGGATTAGAAGCCAGGTCCTTCTCATTGACCTCATTGAACAGCCAGGCGTGTTCTCTATTCACTAGATCATACAGCTTCTCGTTGTTGAACAGGGATATTCACAAAGATCTACCTGTTGGAAACCCAGGAACAGTAGAAGCTTACAGTTAACCCACTTAGAAACAACTAATATTTTGGATCAAATAATTTAGTCCAGTCAAACTCCACTGTTATCCTTCAAAGATGCCTGTGAAATATTTGAAGTTGCATATCACTCACCAAAGTCACTCCCTGGTATCCTCCCTGTCTGACCCTCACCACAATGTTCATAGAAACGATAGGAAGACTGATCTTTGATTTACTGTTCCTCATTGTTGACTTTCACTCTCTTATACATCTGCCACTGACCAACCACAGCCAAATCCCAACACAAGGTCTGTACAGCCTAGATCTCTTAGGCACCGGATGGATTTTTTGATAGATGGAACAGAAAACTTTGCTATTTATGTTACCTATCTGAATTCCTTGCTCTTGGATATTCCCACATCCCTCTTCAGGAATTTCTGAAGCTGACTCCCTCTCCTTCAGCCTAATATCCTGGGACACATTCTCTAAAGAACCTCAAGCCTCAGTGATTTGAGGTTCTATGAAAAATATGAAAATATGAATGTGATTTCTAACAATTCCCCCTTGCAAAGTTTTTGTTTATGTGACTTTTTATGTAATTTTTTATGTAACTTTGTGTTTATCTTACAATAACACGTATTTATTATTTTACTACTTTCCCAAGTGCTTAGTACAGTACTCTGCACACAATAAGAGCTTAGTAGATACCATTGATTGAAGAATGTGGGAAGCAGTATCACCTAGTGGATAGAGCATGTACCTGAGAGTTAGAGGACCTAGACTCTAGTCCAGACTCTGCTACTGATCTGCTGTGTGACCTTGGGCAAGTCACTCTGTCCCATAGTTTCCTCATCTGCAAAATGGAGATTAAACCCCACTCCTTCCTACTTAAACTTCCAACCTGAATATTTTGTATCCACCCTAGTGCTTAGAACAGTGCTTGACACATAGTAAGTGCTTAACAAGTACATTATGATTGTTGTTATTATTATTGTATTAAGAGGCCTGTTTCTATTAGGACTTCTCTGGTACTTGCTAAGTGCTTACTAGGTTCCAGGCATTGTACTAAGGACAGGGGTAGATACAAGCTTGGACATCAGGTTGGACGTGGGGCTCACAGCCTAAGGATACTGATCTGTATTGTTATTTTACTGCACTGGTAGTGGTAGATTCCTGCAATCAATCAATTAATAATATTTATTAAGCACTTACTGTGTGCCGAGCACTGTATTACTAAGCACTTAGGAGAGTGCAATACAACAGAGTTGGTAGACATGTTCCATGCTCACAAGGAGCTTACAGTCGATCAACTAATCGTATTTACTGAATGTTTACTGTGTACCAGACACTGTACTAAGCTCTTGGGAGAGTACAACACAACCATATAACAGACACATTCCCTGCCCAAAACGAGCTGACAGTCTAGAGAAGCAACGTGGCTAAGTGGAAAGAGCATGGGCTTGGGAGTCGGAGGACATGGGTTATAATCCCGGTTCTGCGACTTGTCTGCTGTGTGACCTTGGGCAACTCACTTAACCTCTCTGTGCCTCAGTTACTTCACAAGATAGTGACAGTGGTCAGGTGGGAAGAACAGGTCGAGAAGGCTTTCTGTCTCCTGGTGGCAGAGCGAATCCTCGAGATGGCAATGAGGATGTAAACGTAGGAGAACAGGATGGCCAGGCCACTAGACACTCCTACGGTGCCAACCAAGATGAAAAGGAGACACCTACTGGCATGGAGATCAGCACAGGCTAGGGCTAAGAATGGAGCAATATCACAGAAATAGTGGTTGATGACATTTGGGCTGCAGAGGGGTTAAGCAAAAGGTCGACATTGTATGGGTCATGGTGCTCAGAAAACCCAGCAGATATGGTGCCATCAAAAGCCACACACAAACCTCTGGGGACATGAACACTGTATAGAGCAGTGGACTTTAGATTGCCACATATTGATCAAAGGCCATGGCAGAGGACAGGAAGCATTCAGCAGCCACATAGAGGCCAAAAACCACAACTGGGCTTCACATTCCAGGAAGGAGATGACTTTTTTCTCCTTGATGAAATCAGTCAGCATCTTTGGGACAGCAATGGAGAATGAACAGGTGTCCACAAAGGCCAGGTGGCTGAGGAAAAAGTACATGTGGCTATGAAGACGGGAATCTACTCTGATCAGTGTGATCATCCCCATGTTTCCTACCAAGGTGACAAGATAATAAAATAAAAACATTATAAAAAGGATGATTTGCCACTGGGGCTGATTCGTTAGTCCCAGAAAAATGAACTCAGTTATCCTGGTTCGATTCCCCTCAGCCATAGAGATGCTGCAGTCTGTCTAGAGAAACAAAAAGCCAGCTGCTGTTAATTCAAGAGTTAATGGAAAAAAGTATGTTTGTATTTCTAGAATTCAATTTCTTTCCTTTTCATTTTTAAAAATCACTTGGGCCCTTCTCAGGAAATGAAAATACTATTTGCCAGAAATCTCAAAGGATCTCAAATCACCCTAAAATCCAGGTACTCAATATTTTACTGAATTCTTTGGGTGGGAAAGTGGGCATTAGCCTAATTTTTCTTGTGGGTTTTTCATTTCTTTTGTATAGGTCCACCCCTGGATCACCATAGTTATTGCTAGTTTCTGCACGGGTTCTTATGGGGCAGGGTGGTGGGCTGAATGTAAGCCAATTTCCCCAATCAATTCTAAGATGGTGCCTCCTCACTCACACTCCTTTCCCCTGTAAATCCATATTACTCCCTCACAGAGATCTCCGCTCTCTTGACCCCACCTCGCCTCCCTCTCCTCTCTACCCAGTCTTGATGATCAGATTACTGTTCTCAACTCTACCCTTTCTACTCAGCTAGACTTACTCGTTCCCCTTTCTCTTCGCCGCTCTCGTACCACTAACCCACATCCCTGGATCACTGCCACTGTCTGCCTCCTTCGCTCTTATGCTCGAGCTGCCGAACGCTTCTGGCGAAAGTCTAAACACCATGCCAACCTCGTTCACTTCAAGTTTATCCTTTCCTACCTTAACTCAGCCCTCTCTTCTGCCAGACAAAACCATTTCTCCTCCCTTATTTACACCCATAACCATCATCCCCGCCAGCTCTTCCATGCATTCAACTCCCTTCTCAGGCCCCCGGTTCCTCCCCCTCCTCCTTCCCTCACCCCCAACGATCTGGCCTCCTACTTCATCAACAAAATTAAATCCATCAGGTCCGACCTCCCAAAAGTCACTCCCCCACCACCTTCTCCAACCCCCCGGCTCTCAACACTCTCTGCTACTCTCCCATCCTTCCCAGCAGTATCCTCAGAGGAGCTCTCCTCCCTCCTCTCAAGTGCTACTAAGGCCACTTGTGCTTCTGACCCCATTCCCTCTCATCTCATGAAATCTCTCACTCCATCCCTTCTCCCCTCCTTAACTTCCATCTTCAACCGCTCACTCTCCACTGGTTCCTTCCCCTCTGCCTTCAAACATGCCCATGTCTCTCCCACCCTAAAAAAACCCTCTATTGACCACACCTCTCCTAGTTATTGCCCCATATCCCTCCTACCATTCCTTTCCAAACTCCTTGAATGAGTTGTCTACATGCACTGCCTCGAATTCCTCAACACCAACTCTCTCCTCAACCCCTTCCAGTCTGGATTCTGTCCCTTACATTCCGCGGAAACTACCCTCTCAAAGGTCACCAATGACCTCCTGCTTGCCAAATCCAACGGCTCATACTCTATCCTAAACCTCCTCGACCTCTCAGCTGCCTTCGACACTGTGGACCACTCCCTTCTCCTCAACACGCTATCCGACCTTGGCTTCACAGACTCCGTCCTCTCCTTGTTCTCCTCTTATCTCTCCGGTCGTTCATTCTCAGTCTCTTTTGTAGGCTTCTCCTCCCCCTCCCATCCCCTTACTGTGGGGGCTCCCCAAGGTTCAGTTCTTGGTCCCCTTCTGTTCTCGATCTACACTCACTCCCTTGGTGACCTCATTCGCTCCCACAGCTTCAACTATCATCTCTACGCTGATGACACCCAGATCGTCATCTCTGCCCCTGCTCTCTCCCCCTCTCTCCAGGCTCGCATCTTCTCCTGCCTTCAGGACATCTCCATCTGGATGTCTGCCTGTCACCTAAAACTCAACATGTCCAAGACTGAACTCCTTGTCTTCCCTCCCAAACCGTTCCCTCTCCCTGATTTTCCCATCTCTGTTGACAGCACTACCATCCTTCCCGTCTCACAAGCCCGCAACCTTGATGTCATCCTCGACTCCGCTCTTTTATTCACCCCTCACATCCAAGCCATCACCAAAACATGCCAGTCTCAGCTCCACAACATTGCCAAGATCCGCCCTTTCTTCTCCAACCAAAGCACTACCCTGCTTGTTCAAGCTCTCATCCTATCCCGTCTGGACTACTGCATCAGCCTTCTCTCTGATATCCCATCCTGGTGTCTCTCCCCACTTCAATCCATACATCTTGCTGCTGCCCATATTGTCTTTCTACAGAAACGCTCTGGGCATGTTACCCCCTCCTCAAAAATCTCCAGTGGCTACCAATCAATCTGTGCATCAGGCGGAAACTCCTCACCCTCGGCTTCAAGGCTCTCCATTACCTCGCCCCCTCCTACCTCACCTCCCTTCTCTCCTTCTACAACCCACCCCGCACCCTCCGCTCCTCTGGTGCTAATCTCCTCACCGTACCTCGTTCTCGCCTGTTCCGCCATCGACCCGCGGCCCACGTCATCTGCTGGTCCTGGAATACCCTCCCTCTGCCCATCCGCCAAGCTAGCTCTTTTTCTCCCTTCAAGGCCCTACTGAGAGCTCACCTCCTCCAGAAGGCCTTCCCAGACTGAGCCTCTTCCTTCCTCTCCCCCTCGTCCCCCTCTCCATCTCCCCATCTTATCTCCTTCCCGTCCCCACAGCACATGTATATATGTATATATGTTTGTACATATTTATTACTCTATTAATTAATTTATTTATTTATTTATTTATTTATTTATTTATTTATTTATTTATTTATTTATTTATTTTACCTGTACATATCTATTCTATTCATTTTATTTTGTTAGTATGTTTGGTTTTGTTCTCTGTCTCCCCCTTTTCCAACTTGTACTTCCCAAGCGATTAGTACAGTGCTCTGCACACAGTAAGCGCCCAATAAATGCAATTGATTGATTGATTGATTGATTCTCCAAGGTCTTGAGAGGAACTGGGTTAAAGCTTATTTGGGTGGTCAGTGGTTTGTACAAAACTGCTCTTGAAACTTTACATTTGTGGGAGCCAATTTGCATGTTACTAATTTATTGATTGATATGTATTGATTGATATTCTTTGATTTATTGAAGCAATATGGCCTGGTATCATCAGAAGACCTAAGTTCTAATCCGGCACTGCCACGTGCCTGCTGTATGACAATGAGCAAGTCACTTGACTTCTCTGTGCTTCAGTTTTCTCAATTGTATAGTGAGGATTCAATACCTGTGACCTGTATACTACTACATTAAAGAATCATTTGGTACGATTTCTGTTCAGTTATTTAAAGAAAGCAAAACTTCTGGTTCTTTTTAATTATCACTTTAGATGTTAGGAAGAATTTTCAAAAGCAGTAGTAGAAATACAGCCTTATCTCTTTTCCTAGTGTGTAATGGAGATAATAGCACCTTGAGCATATAATTTGCAACCAAAATCCTCTGACAAGTATTACTTAAATTGATTTCTTCACCTTGATTTTCCATTTATATTTAAACAATTATTTTCCTGTTCTTCACCTAGAGAGTAAGAAAAGATGTTCCTCTAGTTGCAGCAGGAAACACTGAATCACATTTAGGTGAATGCTGCTTGAATTTTAAGAAGTATCTCAAATTCTACAGTTGCATCTTATCTAGCCAGATATGAGTCTAAAAAAGATATGAAAATGTGTGAAATGCTAGTATTAACTTTGCCTAGAGGCAGTCGTGTTCTTTAATGTCTATTAATTTTTGCCCAAACAACAAAAACACCACAAGGAGGACATTGTTGTAACTTCTATATGTAAACAAAACACATCTACAATTAGCAGTCATTTTCAGCTGTGATAGCTTGAAGCAATTCCCTTGACAGGTTCAGAGAGTTGCCAAAGTTGCCAAACCACAGGGAGAAAAGGAAAGGGCAGGGAGGGAAGCATGGAAGAGAGCATCAGGCCCTTGGCTTTTTCAATTTCAATTCTAGTGTTGTTCCCTCCATGAATTTGTCTGTCAGCCCACTTTGTGTCTCTAATTTCTCATTCTCTTCTGTGATTCTGGAAAGTCCTTGTGGGCAGAAGAGATTAGGATTTTTCAATCTTGAAATAAGAAGTGTGACAGAGGCCCTAACAGAAATGGATAAAATCATGAAAGGGGTGGGGAAAGGGAAACAACTTAACTGTTGTGTGACCTTGGGCACCTCTCAATTTCTCTATGCCTCGGTTATCTTTTCCGTAAACTGGGGATTAAGATTTTGATCCCCATGTGGCACTTGGACTGTGTCCAACAAGATTAGATTGCATATACCTCAGTGTTTAGTACAGTTCCTGGCACATGGTGAATGCTTAACAAATGCTGTAAACAAAACCAAACAAAAGCAAATCCCACAACACCAGCACTAAGGTGTCTACTCATCCAGTTTTATGCCAGGCAATCTGTTTTATAATCTGGTCTGTTTCTGTCCATTGTCTGGTATGGACGTGACACCAAATAAATCAACCAATTGGAGGTATTTATCAAATGCTTCTTTTGTGCAGAGCACTGCACTAAGTGCTTGGGAGAATACAATGCAAACAAGGTTGGCAGACATGCCCTCCTGCCCTCAAGGAGCATGTCTTTATGTCCAGGGGATTTTATTAATAACAATAATAATAATAACAACAATAATAATAACAATTGTGGTATTTGTTAAGGGCTTACTACATGCCAGACAATATCCTAAGGATGGGGTGACTACAACCAAATTGGTTTGGATGCAGACCCTGTCCCATGTGGGGCTCACGGTCTTAATCCCCATTTGACAGATGAGATAACTGAGGCACAGAGAAGTGAAATGATTTATCCAAGACCACACAGAAGACAAGTGGTGGAGCCAGGATTAGAACTCATGACCGTTTTACTCCCAGGCCTGTGCTCTATACACTGCTTTTCAGTTTTGATTAGTTTTCTGGCTAGGAAGCCAGTGCCCGTGATCACAGGAATCAGAGAAGGGAAAGCAAAGGCCCAGGGAAGATGGAGCAGGGGAAAGAATCAGGCATCTCCCCGGAAAAACACTAAAATATTGGGTAGACTCAGCCAGATTATTGTAAAACGATACATGGGATGTCCCTGTAGACTGTAAACTCAGTGTGGGCAGGGAACGTGTCTACCAACACTGTTATAGTGTACTCTCCCAAGGTCACAGATGAATAAAACAGAAACAGCATGCAGAAAGGCATACTGACGGTGACCATAAACATAAACTGCATTTTACTGATCCCTCAATCAAATAGATCAAGCTTAATTATTTTGAGGGATTTATTCTTTTTTTATCTCAGCTGAAAAGTCACATTTTAATGGCTCTCAAAAAAGTGGTCAATAAGTAGATCAAATGTTCTGAGAACTCACCTGTAGGAAGGTTCTTTATTTTGTCCACTTAGATTATTTTGAGGGAAGTAACCAAACTCCTGAAGCTTCTGGACCAACTTAGAAGGCTGAAAGGAGAAGGGTCCTTTCCTTGCTTTAACTGTCTTCAAGTGGAAGAAGCAAATTTATTCCAGGTTTTCTGAAGCCTGCGATTGTCCAGTTAATTATAAAATAGAGCCCCTTTGTCGTGCCCTGACTCCTAAGCCGCACACAATGGGAGACATTTTTCTCAGCGATTTCAATACTTTGGATCCAGGTCCCTGAAGAATCACAGATCCAGAGAGTTTCCATGTGGTGAAAAAAAAAGTTACCATGACCTTTCTGGTACTGGAATTTTGAGTGCTTCTCAAAAGACCAATTTTATTATTATTATCATTATCAGTATTATTACTGATAATAATAACTGTGCTATTTGTTAAGCACTTACTATGTGTCAAACATTGTACTAAGCTCTAGGGTAGATATGAGATAATCATGTCAGCAACGTGGCACAGTAGATAGAGCACAGGCCTGGAAGTAAGAAGATCATTCATTCATTCATTCATTCAATTGTATTTATTGAGCGCTTACTGTGTACAGAGCACTGTACTAAGCGCTTGGGAAGTACAAGTTGGCAACATATAGAGACGGTCCCTACCCAACAGTGGGCTCACAGTCTAGATGGGGGAGACAGAAAACAGAACAAAACATATTAACAAAATAAAATAATTAGAATCATTATGTACAGATAAAATAAATAAATAAATAGAGTAATAAATACGTACAAACATATATACATATATGCAGGTGCTGTGGGGAGGGGAAGGAGGTAAGGTGGGTGGGATGGGGAGGGGGAGGATAGGAAGAGGAAGGAGGGGGCTCAGTCTGGGAAGGCCTCCTGGAGGAGGTGAGCTCTCAGTAGGGCCTTGAAGGGAGTAAGAGAGCTAGCTTGGCAGATGTGCGGAGGGAGGGCATTCCAGGCCAGGGGGATGACGTGGGCTGGGGGTCGATGGCGGAACAGGCGAGAACGAGGCATGGTGAGGAGATTGGCGGCAGAGGAGTGGAGGGTGCGGGCTGGGCTTTAGAAGGAGAGAAGGGAGGTGAGGTAGGAGGGGGCGAGGTGATGCAGAGCCTTGAAGCTGAGAGTAAGGAGTTTTTTCTTGATGCGTAGGTTGACAGGCAGCCACTGGAGATTTTTGAGGAGGGTAGTAACATGCCCAAAGCGTGTCTGCACAAAGATGATCCGGGTAGCAGCGTGAAGTATAGACTGTAGTGGGGAGAGACAGCAGGATGGGAGATCAGAGACGAGGCTGATACAGTAATCCAAACGCGATAGGATGAGAGCTTGAATGAGCATGGTAGCGGTTTGGATGGAGAGGAAAGGGTGGATCTTGGCAATGTTGCAGAGCTGAGACCGGCAGGTGTTGGTGACGGCTTGGATGTGAGGGGTGAACGAGAGAGCGGAGTCGAGGATGACACCAAGGTTGCGGGCTTGTGAGACGGGAAGAATGGTAGTGCCATCAGCAGTGATGGGAAAGTCAGGGAGAGGGTAGGGTTAGGGAGGGAGGACAAGGAGTTCAGTCTTGGACATGTTGAGTTTTAGGTGAGTTGAGTTCTAATACTGACTCCAGTACTTCTCTGCTATGTGATCCTCACAAGTCACTTACTTCTCTGTGCCTCAGTTGCCTCATTGCGCCCCACCAACTTGTCTGCTGTGTGACCTTGGGCATGTCCCCTCACTTCTCTGGGCCTCAGTTAACTCATGTGTAAAATAGGAAATGGGAATTGAGACTGTGAGCCCCACATGGGACAGGGATTGGGTCCAACCCAGTATGCATGTACCACAGAGCTTAATGTAGTGCGTGGCACACAAATACCACAATTATTGTTTTTCATTGTTTCATTCATTCAATCATATTTACTGAGCACTTATTGTCAGAAGTACCTACTTTCAGAACTTACTGTAGGAGAGTACCTACAACATTTAACAGACAAATTCCCTGCCCACAATGAGCTTAGAATCTAGAAAGCAGGGGGAAGGTCCCACATGGTGCTCACAGTCTAAGTAAGAGAGAGAAACAGTTATTGAATTTCCATTTTGCAGACAAGGGATTAGAGACGTTGTGACTTGCTTTCTTAAAGTTAAATAATTTTCCTTACACAAATTCCCTGAGAGAGCTGTGACTTTCATCAATTTCATTTCAAGTCTGGCCCATGCCAGACATGGGTCAACCATCACCCTCTCAGGGTCGAGGAGTACCAGGGACCAGTGCAGGTCCCCCACACTCATTCATGAGAAACAGGCATCACCCTCCTCTTCCTATCCTTCAGCCCCTAACACAGGTTTGTAAGACACGCAAGTTATCTACAGTGTGAAGGAGAGAGATGATGGGAGAGGAGAAGCAGCGTGACTCAGTGGAAAGAGCCCGGGCTTTGGGGTCAGAAGTGATCGGTTCAAATCCTAGCTCCGCCAACTCTCAGCTGTGTGACTTTGGGCAAGTCACTTCACTTATCTGGGCCTCGGTTACCTCATCTGTAAAATTGGGATGAAGACTGTGAGCCCCCCGTGGAACAGCCTGATCACCTTGTAACCTCCCCAGCGCTTAGAACAGTGATTTGCACATAGTAAGTGCTTAATAAATGCTATTATTATTATTATTATTATTATTATTATTATTAACAGAGCTCACTATATTTTGTCGGAATACTAAGAACTGAAAAAGCTCAAGTTGACTTTCAGAAGATCGGCAGACCACACCAAGCTGAAGGTCCGTAAAGTGGTTGGGGTGTTCAATTTTCTTTATAGCTATAAGATCTGAACCTACCCCAGAAGACTAATTGGACTTCCTAAACAACCTCCCAACATCAATTACAAAACGGACTCAACATCCAATGGCAAGACCAAGATTATCAACAACAAAGTAAGCAGTCCCTTATCAACACTGAGGTAGTGTGACAAATACTAGGAATCAACAAGGCTCAGGGGATAAAATAAAGGCCTGGGAGTTAGAAGGACCTGGGTTCTAATCCTTTATTCTCCACCTGTCTGCTGTGTGACCTTGGGCATGTCACTTCACTTCTCTAGGCCTCAGTTACCTCATCTATCAAATGGGGATTAAGACCGGGAGCCCCATGTGAGACATGGACTGTGTCCAAATTAATTAGCTTGTATCTACCCTAGTGCTTAGTACTGGTATATAGTAAGTGCTTAACGAATACCAAAAAAAAAAACAAAAACCCGTAGCCTCCCCCGGTATAGTAAGCTCATTTCAGGTGGGGAATGTGTCTGTTTATTGTTATACTGTGCTCTCCTAATCACTTAGTACAATGCTTTGCACACAGTAAACGCTCAATAAAAATGATTGAATGAATGAATGCTAAGATATGTGAGGAGTATGGATAATAGCAGGATACCAAATCAGTTCCTGTATGGGGAAATGACAAGGTACAGTGATCAGGAGAAGGGTTGTTTCTTCTCAAACAAAAGCTATGCCCACATTGTGATCCCAAGAGGCAGGCTCAAAAAACAGATAAGCACTGAATGAAACAACCATCTTAGTACATCACGTCCTCCAGGAGGCCTTCCCAGACTGAACCCCCTCTTTTCTCTCCCCCTCCTTTCCCTCTCCATCCCCCCTGCCTTGCCTCCTTCCCTTCCCCACAGCACCTGTATATGTGTATATATGTTTGTACGTATTTATTACTCTATTTATTTTACTTATACATATCTATTCTATTTATTTTATTTTGTTAATATGTTCTGTTTTGTTCTCTTTCTCCCGCTTCTAGACTGTGAGCCCACTGTTGGGTAGGGACCGTCTCTATATGTTGCCAACTTGTACTTCCCAAGCGCTTAGTACAGTGCTCTGCACACAGTAAGCACTCAATAAATACGATTGATGATTGATACATCACGTGTCTTTATGAGCAGACAGTGAAGAAAGTTAGTCATGCAGCAGGCTTTTCATCCACACTCGCAAGAATGGATGGGAGCTCACTGTCTCCAGTGCAAATAGTAAAGTCTAAAGGTCACGGTGAGACATTTATGCAATGAGAAAATTAGGGTGGGCATGGTAAGGTGGACAAGGGGTGTGAAAAGAGGGATGATGTCTGTCATAATTTAATGTGTAGCCTACTGTCAGCCGGCATTGTACTTGGGACTGGAGAGAGTACAACAATGCTGAAGTATGTGATTCCCACAAACAGGAAAGCTGTGCAAACACAAGTTTTTTTACAAGTAGTAGGAGAGGTAAGAAAAACAAAGATAGAACTGGTCATAAGGGTAAAGAGAGATAGGTAAGTGAACTGATAAAGATATAAATTCCATCAATAAGGAGCTGCAAATACAGAACTGCTGTGATGGACACTGAGACACACTATCTCACTGGGGACAGGGATTTTGTCTACCAACTCTATTGTACTCTACTTTCCTAAGTACTTAGTACAGTGCCCTGCATGTAGTAAGTGCTCAATAAAGAGTTCTAGACTGTGAGCCCATTGTTGGGTAGGGATTGTCTCTATTTGTTGCTGAATTGTACTTTCCAAGTGCTTAGTACAGTGCTATGCACACAGTAAGCACTCAATAAATAAGATTGAATGAAAAAATAAACACAACTGGTTGATTGAATAATTGGTTGAGAATGCTCTATCATCATTTTTTCCCGCTCTTGCAATTCTTTGTTTTCATAAGATAGATTCTCAACCACAAATGTTGAGCAGAGAGAAAGAAAAAAAAAACTTCAGAGTAAAGGAACTCCTGAGGGTGGGGAAGAGACCGCATGGGACAGTAGAAACATTTGTCAGGACATCATTGATCTTCAAGCCACGAGTAAGAGAACCAGGCTTAACTGATTAACAAAATACAACATAATACTAATATCATAATTTCTGATCTCATTATTAATTATAAAGTATAATGATATAATTATCATTTAACAAACTCTATAATATCGTGCTTTCCCAATCCCTTAGTACAGTACTCTGCACCCACCCAGCAAGGCCTCAATAAATATCACTGATTGATTGATTATTATGGTATTTGTTAAGCACTTACTATGTGCCAACCACTGTACTGAATGAGGGTGTAGTTGCAGGATAATCATATCGTGGCTCAGTGGAAAGAGCACAGGCTTGGGAGTCAGAGGTCATGGGTTCTAATCCTGGCTCCGCCACTTGTCAGCTGTGTGACTTTGGGCAAGTCACTTAACTTCTCTGTGCCTCAGTTATCTCATCTGTAAAATGGGGATTAAAACTGTGAGCCCCATGTCGGACAACCAGATTGCCTTGTACTCCCCGCCCCCCCAGCGCATAGAATAGTGCTTGGCACATAATAAGCACTTAACAAATGTCATTATCCAGTGCTTAGAACAGTGCTTGGCACATAGTAAGTGCTTAGCAAATACCAATATTATTATTATTATTATTTTACATCAAACACAGTCACTGTCCCAAAAGGTGTTGACAAACTGAGGGGAAAAGAGAACAGGTATTTAATCTCGATTTTACAGATGAGGAAACTGATGTACAGAGTTTGCATTCACTCATTCAATCGTATTTACTGAACACTTACTGTGTGCAGAGCACTATACTAAGCGCTTGGGAGAGTACATTACAACAATAAACAGACACGTTCTCTACCCACAATGAGTTTATAATCTGGAGTAGTTAAGTAACTTGCCCAAGGTCATAGTGCAGGCACGCCTCAAAGGAAGGATTAGAATCCAGGTCCTCAGACTCCCTGGTCCATGCTCTTTCGACTAGGTCAAAGCTATTCAAACCTGGGGTCTGTAATGGAGGTGCTATTTGTATGAGGCATTTAGATGGATGATAAATCTCTCTGGGTGTCCTAGTAATTCTACCAAGCCTTAGTAGAAGAGGTTGAACTACAGCCCAAAATGGGGCCACCTCCCCCTGAAAGTTATATGATACAATCTGATGCCAGCCTGGTGCTCTCCTCCCATGCAAATTCATGCAGCCTCTATGGAGGGACAAGGACAGCCCCTCTGGACTGGGCAGTGGCTGCAGAGTTCCTCGATCTTGATGGAGGTTGGGAGGAGAGGAACAGTCCGAGGGGGTCACCCCTGCCCTGGACTTCCACTGGCCCAGAGAAGCAGCATGGCATAGTGGATAGAGCACTGGGCCTGAGAGTCAGTAAATCATGAGTTCTAATCCCAGCTCCACCACTTGTCTGCTCTGTGACCTTGCACAAATCACTTCACTTCTCTGTGCCTCAAGTCCTCTGACTCCCAGGTCCATGCTCATGTGTAAAATGGGGAATGAGACTTTGAGCCCCATGGGGGACAGGGTTAGTACAGTGTCTGGCACGCAGTAAGCACTTAACAATACCATTATTATTATTTATTTTTTCACAGTTATTTTTAAATAGAAAGGAAAAAACAACAACATGAGGTTTCTGGTTTTGTCTCCTCCACCTGCCCCAGTGTCTTAGTACAGTGCCTGGCACACAGTAAACCCTTAACAAATGCCACTATTATTGTTATTATTTTCAGTTATTTTTAAGTAAAAAGAAAAAAAAGCAACACTAGGCCTCAGGTTTCATCTCCACCACCAGTCCCAGGGCCGGGGCAGAGGGTCCTCACATAATATGTGCTCAATAAATGTCATTGATTGATTGATTGGCAAGTGTTTTCATGCTTTCTCTGCTCATCCAGGCTCAAAGTGAGGCAATGAATCACCTGATAGTGGCAGTATTATCACACTTAGAAAGGTTCAAAGTGGAAATTCTCTTCACTGAGGTCATTCAACTGTTCCTCTTCTCTGAAATCCTCACAGGCAGCACACCCTCCTCATCCTATTCTGAGTCCTGAGAGGTTAGAATCTTGGAAAAGTCTCCTTAAAAGCACATCTCGGCACCGACTGCACCATCCAGTCTCGGGGAGAGTGGCCAGACACCGTGCAATAAGTAATGCCTGGCACATAGTTAAGCGCTTAACAAGTACTGTAATTATTATTATTACTAATGGATACACTGTAACCATGTTGTGGGCAGGGAATATGTACACAGACTCTGTTTTATTGTACTTTCCCAAGTGCTTATTACGGTGCTCTGCACATAATGAGTTCTCATTGAATACCACTTATTGATTCATGGTAGTAGTTTCATGGTTTTGTGCCATTCTCTCAGAGGCATCTGTCAAGAGAGGACACAATCATCCATTCTATGGGTTACATGGCTACCACCTTAGAAACGATGGCCACTCATCCAGTTTAATATCACATGGTTCCATTTTTACCTATTCTTACCCATGCCCAGAACAGATACAACACCAGAGACCTTTTTATCTAATTTATATCTATTTTTTTTAACCTAGACTATAAGCTCGTTGAAGGCAAGGATTATTGACTACTAACTCGATTGCTCTGCACAGAGTAAACTCTGAATAAACACTACTGATGGATTGATTGATTACACTCCCAGGCTCCCTCCTACTCCAAAGTGGTGTCAATGATTACAGGGATCTGAGAAGGAAACACAATGACTCTGAAATGAGGGAGGAACATTCTAAGGTTCTGAAGTTTTCCATTAAATGTTCCTTTTTTCTGGTATTTGTTAAGCACTTACTATGTGCCAGGCCCTGTTCTAAGCACTGAGATAGACACCAGATAATAATGTTGAAAACAGTCCAAGTCCCATATGGGGCTTCCAGTCTTAAACCCCATTTTACATATGAGCTAACTGAGGCACAGAGAAGTGAACTGACTTGCCAATGGTCACAGCAGATAAGTGGTGGGATTAGAACTCAGGTCCTTCTGACTCTCAGGCCCATGCTCTATCCAGTGGACCATGCTGCTTCTCTTATGACAGAACTATGTAATACTATATATCCTGATTAATGCACAGAAAAGAAAGGATGTCTACTATTTCCAGGTAGGCAAAAAAGTCTCTTGGAACTCTCCTGAAGTGTCAACTGTGGCTTTTATTTTTTATGGTATTTGTGAAATGCTTACTATGTCCCAGGCATTGTACCAAACATTGGGGTAGATACAAGCAAATCAGGATGTTATATGGGATTCACAGTTTTAACCCCAGTTTTAAAGAGAAGTTACAGACTACAGTGTTTACAGTCTAGAGGGGTAGTGTAATCTCATCTCTGCCCTTGCCTGCTCTGTGACTTTGGGCACTTCACTTCACTGTGCTTCAGTTCCCTCACCTATAATGTGGGGATTCAATACCTGATCTCCCTCCTACTTAGACTGTGAGCTCTATGTGAGACCCAATTATCTACCCCAGCACTTCGTACAGTGCTTGGCTTAACAAATTTCACAGTTATTATTGTTAACACTCGAACATTCCTCCAGTATTAATAAGACTCCCATGGCTCGAGTTGCTGAATTTCCATTTTGAGAAGATGAGGCATCAGTTACAGTCTGACCTCATCCAACTGCACCAGCTTCTCTCCTCCACTTATCTGTTCTGCGACCTTGGGGAAGTGACAACTTCTCTGTGCCTCAGTTCCCTCCTCTGTAAAATAGGGATTAAGACTGTGAACCCCATGTGGGACAGGAACAGTGTACAACCCAGTTTGCTTGTATTCACCACATCAATTAGAACAGTGTCTAGCATATAATAAGTACTTAAATACCATTGTTATTATTGTTACTATATCCTTTTTTGTCAGCTCAGGCAGCAATTCTTCACTCTAGCCAAAAGATGGCAAGCAAGAGCAGGATGAATAATTCCAGGCAGTTATAGGATATGTGTAGGGTGTCAGTTTCTAATTCTGAGTGCCTTCTCCGGTCCATTAATAGTTCAATCACAAAATCGTGGTCAGTTATTTATCTCTCTCAGTATAAGTATACTTAAAAGAATTTAATTTCTTTGGAGTATCAGCTAATAACCTGAATAGGAGTTGTTAAGACCCTGCATAAGTCTCTGAGCAGAGATTTTAAGAAGGCTCTATAGTTGCCAAAGACAGTGAGAGTGGCACACAGTGGCCTGGTGAGGAACTTTCCTCATGTGCTTCCAATGTGGGATCGATCATTGGTTGAGCTTCAGTCATTTCAACTTCACTACTGTGCATGGATAGGCTCTTACCATTTTTTTTTGGGGGGGTGCAGTTTATATATTCATTCATTCAATTGTATTTATTGAGTGCTTACTGTGTGCAGAGCATTGTACTAAGCGCTTGGGAAGTACAAGTTGGTAACATAGTAACATATAGAGACGATCCCTACCCAACAATGGGCTCACAGTCTAGAAGGGGGAGACAGACAACAAAACAAAACATGTGGACAGGTGTCAAGTCATCAGAATTAATCGAAGCAAAGCTAGATGTACATCATTAACGAAATAGAGTAGTGAATATGTGCAAGTAAAATAGAGTAATAAATCTGTAGAAACATATATACAGGTGCTGTGGGGAGGGGAAGGAGGTAGGGCAGGGGGATGGGGGGGAGAGAGAAAAGGGGACTCAGTCTGGGAAGGCCTCATGGAGGAGGTGAGCTCTCAGTAGGACTTTGAAGGGAGGAAAAGAGCTAGCTTGGCAGATGTCTGGAGGGAGGGTATTCCAGGCCAGGGGGAGGACGTGGGCCGGGGGTCGATGGCGGGACAGGCGAGAACGAGGCACAGTGAGGAGGTTAGCAGCAGAGAAGCAGGCTGGGCTGTAGGAGAGAAGGGAGGTGAGGTAGGAGGAGGCGAGGTGATGGAGAGCCTTGAAGCCGAGAGTGAGGAGTATATATGTAACAATAATAATAACTGTGGTAATTGTGAAGTGTCTTCCAGGTCCCAAGATCTGAGAAGCAATGTAGCCTAGTGGATAGAGCATGGGCCTGGGAGTCAGATGGACCTGTGTTCTAATCCTGGCTCTGCTACTTGTCTGCTGCAAAAATTCCTCACTATCGGCTTCAAAGCTCTCTGTCACCTTGCCCCCTCTTACCTCACCTCCCTTCTCTCTTTCTATATCCCAGCATGTACACTCTACTCCGCTTGTGCTAACCTTCTAACTGTGCCTTGTTCTTGCCTGTCCCACCATCGATCCCTGGCCCACGTCCTACCCCTGGCCTGGAAATCAATCAATCAATCAATCAGTCGTATTTATTGAGTGATTACTGTGTTCAGAGCACTGTACTAAGCGATTGGGAAGTACAAGTTGGCAACATATAGAGACAGTCCCTACCCAACAGTGGGCTCACAGTCTAAAAGGGGGAGACATAAAAGAAAACCAAGCATACTAACGAAATAAAATAAATAGAATAGATATGTACAAGTAAAATAAATAAATAAATAAATAAATAGAGTAATAAATATGTACAAACATATATACATATATACAGGTGCTGTGGGGAAGGGAAGGAGGTAAGATGGGGGATGGAGAGAGGGACGAGGGGGAGAGGAAGGCAGGGGCTCAGTCTGGGAAGGCCTCCTGGGCGTGGTGAGCCCTCAGTAGGGCCTTGAAGGGAGGAAGAGAGCTAGCTTGGCATATTGGCAGAGGGAGGGAATTCCAGGCCCAGGGGATGATGGGGGCTGGGGGTCGATGGCAGGACAGGTGAGAATGGTGAGGAGATTAGCGGTAGAGGAGCGGAGGGTGCGGGGTGGGCCGTAGAAGGAGAGAAGGGAGGTGAGGTAGGAGGGGGTGAGGTGATGGAGAGCCTTGAAGCCCAGGGTGAGGAGTTTCTGCCTGATGCGCAGATTGATTGGTAGCCACTGGAGATTTTTGAGGAGGGGAGTAACATGCCCAGAGCGTTTCTGGACAAACATAATCTGGGCAGCAGCGTGAAGTATGGATTGAAGTGGGGAGAGACACGAGGATGGGAGATCAGAGAGAAGGCTGATGCAATAGTCCAGACGGGATAGGATGAGAGCTTGAACGAGCAGGGTAGCGGTTTGGATGGAGAGGAAAGGGCGGACCTTGGCAATGTTGCGGAGCTGAGACCGGCATGTTTTGGTGACAGCTTGGATGTGAGGGGCGAACAAGAGAGCGGAGTCGAGGATGACACCAAGGTTGCGGGCTTGTGAGACGGGAAGGATGGTAGTGCCGTCAACAGCGATGGGAAAGTCAGGGAGAGGGCAGGGTTTGGGAGGGAAGACAAGGAGTTCAGTCTTGGACATGTTGAGTTTTGGGTGGCAGGCAGACATCCAGACGGAGATGTCCTGAAGGCAGGAGGAGATGCGAGCCTGGAGGGAGGGGGAGAAGGGACAGAGATGTAGATCTGGGTGTCATCAGCGTAGAGATGATAGTTGATAGAGATGATAGTTGAAGCCGTGGGAACGAATGAGGTCACCAAGGGAGTGAGTGTAGATCGAGAACAGAAGGGGACCAAGCACTGAACCTTGGGGAACCTCCAAAGTAAGGTGATGGGAAGGAGAGGAGGAGCCTGCAAAAGAGACTGAGAATGAACGACCGGAGAGATAATAGGAGAACCAGGAGAGGACAGAGCCTGTGAAGCCAAGGTCGGATAGCTTATTGAGGAGAAGGGGAAAACCCTCCCTCCTCAAATCTGCCAAACAATCACACTTCCCCCCTTCAAAGTCCTACTAAAGGCTCACCTCCTCCAAGAGGTCTTCCCAGACTAAGCCCCCCTTTTCCTCTAATCCCCCTCCCCTCCTCTTCTCCCTGACTCATTCCCTTTGCTCTGACGCCACTCCCCACCTTACAGCATTTGTGTATATATTTATTTATGTATAATTCTATTCACTTATATTAATGCCTTTTTACTTGTTTTGAAGTGTAAACATATTGATGCTATTGATGCTTGTTTACTTCTTTTGATGTCTGTCTCCCTCTTTCTAGACTGTGAGCCCATTGTGGGCAGGGATTGTCTCTCTTTATTGCTTAATTGTGCTTCCCAAGTGATTAATACAGTGCTCTGCACACAGAACAGTAAGTGTTCAAGAAACACAATTGAATGAATGAATGAATGCTGTGTGACCTTGGACAAGTCATTTAACTTCTCTGTGTCTTAGTTACTGCATCTGTAAAATAGGGACCATAAGACTATAAGTCCCACCCGGGGTATGGACTATGCCCAGACTGATTAGTTTGTATCTACCCCAGCACTTGATACAGTCCCTAGCACATAGTAAGTGCATAACAAATTCCTTGAAAAAAAGCAGTGTACGAAGTAGTGGGGAAGATAAAAGATAATGAGGTTGAATACAGACCCTGTCCCCCTTATCGTTCACAGTATAAATAGGAGGGAGATATTTGTCTGAAGAAAAGCATGTGGTAATGCACTAAGTTAATGTAAAGACAGAATGATGATGGTGCTCAGTATGCCTTCATCAAAAACTTATGGTGCTACATGTCATACTATGAGATTACAAAGGAGAAGAGATATATGGTCCTTAGCCCGTAAAGGGCTCACTTTGAGTTTTCATCACCCTCAATTTCTCTCTCTTTCTCTCTCTCACAGACACACAGACACACAGACAGACAGACAGACAGACAGACAGACACACACACACACACACACACACACACACTCAGTCATGTGGGCTCTCCCAGGCAGTGATGACTACAAGGCTGTCTATTTGGAGATATGCCACAGATGGGTGACTCCCATCTATGCCTCCAGAGTTGATGAGTCTCACTAGTTTCACTGGCCATGAGCAGAATGAACCTCTATTCTGTGCTGCTCTCAGCCTGGCTCTGGTTCCTGAGAAGTGCAGCCATGAAGACTCTAACGGGCCCTGGGTCAGGCCAGAGGGAGGAAGGAACAGGCAAGGGCCCTCTGCTGGCCCTGTGCTAACTGAGCCTCACTCTGGGGTCCCCAAAATCATGAGGCAGGGGTAAGGCTGGCCTCCTGAAGATGCCTCACGAAACCCGACCAGACATCCCCACAGAGGCCCAATGAGGAGCGGCCCACGTGACTCACTCTGGAAATTTGTTACCTCCGCACAAACTGTGGGGGCAATTTCCGTCCTTAACCCCAGCCTGTAGTCTTTGTAATAGGCCATGAGCTGGAATCGGAATCGTCTGTCAGTTCCTTCTCTAACCTGTAATCTCCTTGTGGGCAGGCATCATTAATTCATTCATTCAATCATATTTATTGAGCACTTACTGCTCTTGGGAGACTCAATATAACAATAAACAGACACATTCCATGCCCACAACGAGCTTAAAGACTAGAGGGAGCTTTATACCTTTTCTTTTATTTTGTATAGTGCTCTTTGAGATGCTTAGTCCAGTGCTCTGCACACAGGAAGTCCTCAAAAAATACCACTGATTGGTAGGTTGTCAGATAGTTGGGCCTCCATACATTCTAAATTCCTCAATAAAATAATTTATAATCCTTTCTGCAGTGGTAACAAGTTTGTGACAACAGCACCAGAGCAAAGTGACCAATGTCCTTGAGGAGGCCTTGACAGAGGAAGGGCAGATAGATGAGACACTGAGACCCTTACCTGCTAAAACTGTTGCTGCTGCCTTGGCTAGCTTCTTCAAGGGAAAAACATATGTGTAAGTGCTTCTGGGTGGGTGTGACTGTGTGCTGTTGCAGGGGTTAATGGTATTTGTTATGTGCCTATTATGTGTCAAGCATGACCTGGGGTATAAAGTTTATCAAGTTGGAAACACTCCCTTTTCCAAATGGGGCTCACAGTCAAAGTTGTAGGGAGGAGAATTTAATTCTCATTTTATAGATGAGATAACCAAGACAGAGAAAAGTTAAGAAACTTGCCCAAGGTCACACAGCAAGCAATTGAAGGAGGCAAGATTGGAACCCAGCTCCTCTGACTCCCAGACCTGTGTTCTTTCCATTAGGGTATGCTAACTCCTAAAGCAGCATATGTTTGTGTGATCGTGAGTGTGTGTGTGTGTTTGTGTGTTATTCTAGTGTCTTTGTCTCTCTGTCTCTGTCTCTGCCTGGTAGCCTCCATATATCTCAGTCTGTCTCTGCCTCTATTCTCTCTGCTTTTCCACTTTTTTCACATCAGATATCTGAGCCCACCTGCCATAAGCCACATCAACAATAATAATAATCATTTTGGTATTTGTTAAGTGCTTACTATGTGCCAAGTACTGTACTAAATTCTGGTTGGATACAGCAAATCAGACTGGACACAGTCCCTATCCCACACAGTCTTCAATCCTCATTTTCCAGATGAGATAACTGAAGCACAGAGTAGTGAAGTGTAGTGACTTGCCCAAGGCCACACAGCAGATAAGCGGCAGAGCCAGGATTAGAAGCCAGGATTAGACCCCTTGACCATCTGACTCCCAGGCGCGGGCTCTATACACCTCACCATGCTGCTTCACAACATTACATCCAATCCCACTCTCTGCTCCAGAAAACACCTTCCCTTCAGTCTGGGCCTGTATTTCTTACCTACTCTAAGCCTCTTTGTCCCATGGAATTTCTATCTTCGTATCCCCACAATTTATATGGTCAGAGGCCAACAGGGGTTGAAACTTTTTTTTAATTTGCACAGTTCATTTCATCTGGCACTTTGAGAACCTTCACTGGTATGCTAAGAAAGTTTACACTAATGTATTGATCTGTTTCTCCTGGCCATGACTGATGGATTTACGGTTCTTACCATCCTTTGGTCACCTCCAGACTCACCTGGCCACACACACTCACCAACTGATTGATCCATTGATCTGGCTGAGAGTCAGAAGGTCTTAGCTGCCATTGTCAGTGAAACTCCCTTTGCCTGTGCATCTCAGTGTGGTTTAGTGGAAAGAACACGGACATGGGAGTCAGAGATCATGGGTTCTAATCCCGGCTCTGCCTCTTGTCAGCTGTGTGATTTTGGGCAAGTCACTTAACTTCTCTGTGCCTCAGCTACCTCATCTGTAAAATGGGGATTAAGACTGTGAGCCCCACGTGGGACAACCTGATTACCTTGTACCTACCCCAGCGTTTAGAACAGTGCTTGGCACATAGTAAGCGCTTAACAAATGCCATCATTATTATTATCTCCCTCAGGGGAAAATTCCCCACATTCATTCATTCTAACAAATACCATTATTATTAGCATTATTATTATTGTTATTCAGTCATATTTATTGAGCACTTACTATGTACAGAGCACTGTACTAAGTGCTTGTGAAGTACAAGTCAGCAACATGTAGAGACGGTCCCTACCCAACAACGGGCTCACAGTCTAGAAGGGGGAGACAGAAAACAAAACAGAACATGTAGACATGTGTCAAAATCGTCAGAACAAATAGAATTAAAGCTATATGCACATCACTAACAAAATAAATAGAATAGTAAATATGTACAAGTAATATAGAGTAATAAATCTGTACAAATATATATATATATATATATATATATATATATATATATATAAGTGCTGTGGGGAGGGGAAGGAGGTGGGGCGGGGAGGATGGGGAGGAGGAGAGGAAGAAGGGGGCTCAATATGGGAAGGCATCCTGGAAGAGATGAGCTCTCAGTAGGGCTTTGAAGGGAGGAAGAGAGCTAGCTCGGCAGATGTGTGGAGGGAGGGCATTCCAGGCCAGGGAAAGGACGTGGTCTGGGGTTCGACAGTGTCACAGGCAAGAATGAGGTACAGTGAGGAGGTTAGCAGCAGAAGAGCAGAGGGTGTGGGCTGGGCTGTAGAAGGAGAGAAGGGAGGTGAGGTAAGAGGGGGCAAGGTGATGGAGAGTCTTGAAGCTGAGAGTGAGAAGTTTTTGCTTGATTCGTAAGTTGACAGGCAGCCACTGGAGATTTTTGAGGAGGGAAGTAACATGCCCAGAGCATTTCTGCACAAAGATAATCCACATCATTCAATCAATCAATCAATCAATAAATCAATCATCAGTATTTACCAAGCCCTTACTATGTACAGAGAGCTGTACTGAGTTGGGAGAGAACAATACAATGGAATTAGCACACACATTCCCTGCCCAAAACAAGCTTATAGTCTAGAGGGGGAGACAGACATTAATATGAAAAAATAATTGATAATATACAATTTAAAGATATATATGTAAGTGCTTTCAAATGTCGAAAGTCACAGGTTCAAGTGCATAGATGACACAGAAGGGAGAGTGAGCCAGGAAAAAGAGGGCTTAATCGGGAAGGCCTCTTGGAGAAGATGTGACCTTGATAATGAGAAGCGACCTTAATACTGGTAACCCCTTGTAAGCCCACCTGCCCTTTTGTGGGAAACCTTCTAGCCAGAAGGCCCTGGGTCCCTCTTTTCCAGGGTGGCTCATATCAATATTTATATATACACTTAGAATTGTCCTTCATATTTGTCAGTCAGTCAGTTGTATTTATCAAACGCTTACTGTGTGCAAAGCACTGTACTAAGCACTTGTGCGAGTACAATATAACATTGCAACAGACACATTCCCTGCCCACAGTGAGCTTATAGCCTACACCCCGCAGATGGCAAAATATGTGTGTGGCTGAAAAGAACAATGTAGAACCCACGTTCCAGCAACATTGTGCATCCCAAAAGCTTGTCCCTTGTTGTGTCGTCATATTTAATTTTTGCAATACCTGGCACTGTTTATTCTCTTTTTTATGGTGTTTGTAAATCACTTACTACGTGCCAGGCACTACACTAAGCCCCAACATAGATACAAGACAATCAAGTTGGACCTAGTCCTCGTTCTAAATAGAGCTCACAGTCTTAATCCCTATTTTACAAGTTAGGCAACTGAAGCACAGAGAAGTTAAGTACCTTGCCTAAGGTTACACAAGTATGTGGCAGAGCCAGGATTAGAACCCAGGTCCTCTGACTCCCAGGCCCAGGATATTTCCACTAGGCCATGCTAGCATCTCTGCTTCTTTTGCCTCCTTGTCTCCTTTTTCTTACAGAGGTTTTGCCTTTGGAAAGTGACTGCCACTCCTTGATGGCAGTGCACCACGCTGGTCTCTCCTCAGCAATAGACTCCCAGTTTTCAGCCAGGATGTACCATTGTCTGAAGATTTGTTTTACCCTGTCCATAAAACATTTCCCCTGCCCTCCTTGCTTTCTGTTTCCAGATTTCAGTTCTTCATATAGCAGCTGTCCAGGCATCCCACTGTCACTCATTCTCCTCACATGTCCCATCCAATGTAGCTATGTTAAGGTGAGAATCAAACCACTCCTGTCAACACCTAGCTAGCATATCCAGTTGGTGATTTGTTATTTAGGATTTGCCAAGCAGTCATGCAAGGACTGTTGAAAATGGAAACAAATAGAGGTAAAAATCAGGCCAACAACCCTGGAGGACCCCTGAGAATTCTCACATGAGCCAAGAACAGTATTTGTGTTTTGTCACCAGGCTGTGTTGATTTGGAAACTCATCCTGAGAACTCCATTAAAGGGAATCTTTCTGCCCCCCTCCATTCCCAGAATCACTGGTGGCTCACACAGAATGACTAGCAAAAACAAATAGCAACTCTGCTTCATTCATTCATTCAACTGAATTTATTGAGCACTTATTTTGTGCAGAGAACTGTACTAAGCACTGGAGAGAGTACAATGCCCCGAAAATGGATCCTAGTTACTAACAAAAAAAGACCCAGCAGCTACAAAAGACATCAACTGGGCTGGAGGCAGAGGTAGACTTCACAGAGAGAAAAGAAAGAATGCTTGGGAGTTAGGGCTCTCTGACAAGCTGGGTCTTGCCCACAGTAGAAATAATAGTAATAATAATGATAATAATCATAGTAAGCGCTTAACAAAAACCACAGTTAGTATTGGTACCCCTCATTCAGTCCCTCCATCTCAGATAATAATAATAATTCATAATTATTGTACTTGTTAAGTGCTTACTATGTGCCAAGCACTGTACTAAGTGCTGGGCTAGTTACAAATTAATCAGGTTGGAAACAGTCCCTGCCCCCCTAGGGGCCTCACACTCAACACCCATTTTATAGATGAGGTAGATGAGGCCCAGAGAAGTTAAGTGACTTGTCCAAGGTCACATAGCATACATGTGGCAGAGTCAGGATTATAACCCAGGTCCTGCTGACTCCTAGGGCCATGATTTATAATAATAATAACAATAATAATAATAATAATAATAATAATAATAATAATGGTATTTGTTAAGCACATACTAATGTGCCAAGCACTGTTCCAAGTGTTGGGAAAGATACAAGATAATCAGGTTGTCTCACGTGGGGCTCACAGTCTTAATCCCCATTTTACAAATGAGGTAACTGAGACAGAGAGAAGTTAAGTGTCTTGCCCAGAGCCACACAACTAACAAGTGACAGAGCCGGGGTTAGAACCCAAGACCTCTGACTCCCAAGCCCGTGCTCTTTCCACTAAGCCATACTGCTTTTCAGCACAGATGATCTTCAGATGAGGTTCTCAGTAGAGTAGATATTAACTGGAGTCTTTTGAGAGCAGGTGTTGTGGAATACTAATACAGGTTTCTAAGGAAGGATAATCTATTGTTTACGTTGGCTGGTTAAGATACACTTTGGGCTAAACTAGATAATCCCTGAATCTCTTCTCCAACCGCGATTCTATGACTTTTCCTTACTGTAAGAGCAAATGGTATATGTCATATATAACATATAATATATATAACATATGTTATATATTGCCAACTTGTACTTTCCAAGCGCTTAGTACAGTGCTCTGCACACAATAAGTGCTCAATAAATACGATTGAATGAATGAATGAATGAAATGTAAATGTCACTTAGAGGTTCCTGCAGAAGGAAAAAGATTCCTCTACAAATGTATTCCAAATTATTTTATAACTTGAATATCGCTAATCCTCTGTAGATCTGGGCTTTCTGCTTAATGTCTGACTGGACTCACTCAGCCCAGCTACAATCTGTATTGTTCAACTGATTTGTGGATATCTTGGCTTGATCCTCACAGAATCTTTTTTATTTATGGCATTTGTTAGGTGCTTACTATATGCCAGGCTCTGTTCTAAATGCTAGAGTAGATATAGGTTAATTGTTAGACACAGTCTCTGTCCCATATCAATCAATCAATCAATCGTGTTTATTGAGCACTTACTGTGTGCAGAGCACTGTACTAAGCGCTTGGGAAGTACAAGTTGGCAACATATAGAGACAGTCCCTACCCAACAGTGGGCTCACAGTCTAGAAGCTGTCACAGTCACAGTCACAGTCTAGGAGCTCCATATGGAGCTCACCATCTTAATCCCATTTTACAAATGAGGGAACTGAGGCCCAAAGAAGTCGAGCGACTTACCCAAGGTCACACAGCAGACAAGTGGCAGAGCCAGGACTAGAACCCCAATCCTTCATGACTCCCAGGCCTGTGTTCTGTCTACTAAGCCATGCATGGGCCTGGGTGTCAGAGGATGTGGGTTTTAATCACTCTTTTGTCACCGGCCTGCTGTGTGACCTTGGGCAAGTCACTTCACATCTCTGCACCTCATTTTCCTAATATGTAAACTGAGAATTCAATACCTGCTCTTCCTCCCCCTTAGAATGAGAGCCCCCTGATCATCTTGCATTTATCTCAGCACTTAGTCCAATCCTTAGCATATAGCAAGTGCTTAACATATGCTATCAATCACTATTGTGAAGAAAGTCCTCGACCTACTACAGAGGGGAGTGTTTGTTCCCCCAGAACTGACAGATACCAAAACATGAGAAGGCAGCAAGCTGCCATGAATATTTTAATTATCTGGACAACGCTACAGAAATCTTCAATTGGGTTAACTTTGGGAAAGTTAGAATTCCTGTTATGAGCAAACCCATCCTGCAGCCTCCTGGGAATAACACTTAATCCAAGTGTGTCTCTGAATCTCATAGCTTCTTTTGATATTGGTTGCTTCAGTGTGAAAGAGGAACCTTCTCCAGGTCCTTCTGAGAATCAACCACATTGACTCATAAAAATCTGCTGCAAGTAGAGTTAGCATGTGAGAAGAGTCATTCAAGAAAGAGATCATCATTTCAAGATGGGTCTTCCCTTTCATTCATTCAATCATATTTATTGAGAGCAGAGCACTGTACTGTTTGGGAGAGTACAGAATAACAATAAACAGACACATTCCCTGCCCACGACAAGCCTACAGTCTAGAGGGGGAGGCAGACAAAAATATAAATTAATAGATTACAGATACGGGCAAAAGTGTTGTGGGACTGGGAGGAGGAATGAATAAAGGGAGCAAGTTAGGGTGATGCAGAAGGGAGAAGAAGAGAAAGAAGGGTTGAGGCCTAGTCACATTACAAACAAGCAAAATACATGAAAAGGGGGATCTCAGGCAGAAAACTACTCCCCTGAACAAATAGAAACCTGCTAGTGATCAATGTTTAATGATACCACTAAAAATCCTATTATTTTAGTACAAGGGTGCCAGAAACAGGGGTGTTCTTTCACCTTGCAAATTTTACAGAAAGGGGGATCAAAATACAAAATACACATAAGCATGTAATTTTCCCTTTTAAAAGGATATAGGGTTTCACAACTTTTTAGAATAATATTAACATTTTCCAAGGAATGGTCATCTAATCTCTTTCCCCCTGAATAATAGTGCAGCAAATTCATCCGAGTTCAACGAGCAACCTGTGTCTGCAACTCTCAAAATCCCTGCCCCATTCCTCCCAAACCTGATGCTGGCTCTCAGATCCAGAAATACATTCTCAACAACCACAACCTTCTATCTGAACCAATCGCTCATGTTTTTTCTCTCCTAGGCTTTGCCAAGCCTCAGGCCAATTCCAGGCAAGAACAATTAGGAATCCATATAGAAAATCACTTCATAAGTGATTTTGCTCCATGTTCCATTCTACCCTAAGGTGTTTTCTTGACTAGTGCTATCTTGATTTCTCTTCTATGTGACCTTGGGCAGGTCACCTAACTTCTCTGTGCATCAATTCCCACAAATGCATGCAAAATCAGGATTCAATATCTGTTTTCCCTCCTATTTAGACTATGAACCTCATGTGGGACTGATTATCTTCTATTTCCACCAGTGCTTAGTTCAGTGCTTGTCACAGATTAAGTGTTCAACAAATGCCACAGTTATTATCAATTATTATGGTGGAACCATGTGTCTCTTTGAGAGCTCTAACATTCATTCTAATTCCTCACTGCTAAAAGGTAACCAGAGTCCTTATTTCAGCAAGTATAATTATCTTATCTGCAACATCGCCAAGATCTGCCTTCTCCTCTCCATCCAAACAGCTACCTCGCTGGTTCAATCTCTAATTTTATCCCGACTGGATTACTGCATCAGCCTCCTCTCTGATCTCCCATCCTGCTGTCTCTACACACTATCTGCTGTCTATATTTCACGCTGCTACCCGGATCATCTTTGTGCAAACATGCTCTGGGCATGTCACTCCCCTCCTCAAAAATCTCCAGTGGCTGTCTGTCAACCTACACATCAAGCAAAAACTCCTTACTCTCAGCTTCAAGGCTCTCCATCACCTCGCCCCTTCCTACCTCACCTCCCTTCTATCCTTCTACAGCCCAGACTGCACCCTCCACTCCTCTGCCACTAAACTCCTCACTGTACCTCGTTCTCGCCTGTCCTGCTGTCGACCCCCGGCCCATGTCCTCCCCCTGGCTTGGAATGCCCTCCCTCCGCACATCTGCCAAGCTAGCTCTCTTCCTCTCTTCAAAGCCATACTGAGGGCTCACCTCCACCAGGAGGCCTTTCCAGACTGAGCCCCCTTTTTCCTCTCCTCCTCCCCATCCCCCCGCTCTACCTCCTTCCCCTCCCCACAGCACCTGTATAAATGTTTGTACAGATTTATTACTCTATTTGTTTTACTTGTACATATTTACTATTCTATTTTGTTAATGATGTACATCTAGCTTCATTTCTATTTATTCTGATGACTCGACACCTGTTCACGTTTTGTTTTGTCTGTCTCTTCCTTCTAGACTGTGATCCTGTTGTTGGGTAGGGACCGTCTCTATGTGTTGCCAACTTGTACTTCCCAAGCGCTTAGTACAGTGCTCTGCACACAGTAAGCGCTCAATAAATACCATTGAATGAATGAATGAATGAATGATGGCGGGTAGTTAATTTGGAAAATATGAGATTTCAGTGTCACTGTACATATCCCTACTAGTCCAAGCCCTTTTTTTATCAATTACAGTGATGAAGTGTGCCATCCACTCCCCCTTTATAAAGAATTAATACTTGTAGCATTCAGAAAGAATTTCCCAAACAAAAAGTGCGCTTAGCTGTGCACTTATTAAATTCCATTCTCAGATGCTGTCATTGCTGTCTTGGCATGGAGTCAGATGAGCCGAGGACGAATATGCTCTTAATTATTTCTTGGAGCCTGCAGATATTGTTTCTTGACAGGGCAAGGAGGTCAGAGAGGCTTTTAACTTGACCTGTTTGCCCATCTGCTTTGTTGGGAAAGATGGTTGTCTCCAATTGACAGGATCAGCACTGAATTTGTGTCTAGTATTCATTCAATCTTATTTATTGAGTGCTTATTGTGTGTAGAGCACTGTACTGAGTGCTTGAGAAGTATAATTCAGCAACAAATAGAGACAATCCCTGCCCACAATGGGCTCACAGTCTAGTAGGTTTGTGAAGCTGACTTCAGGATATTTCCGTACCTGCTAGTTGGGGATCAGAGTGGTAATAATAATGATGGCATTTGTTAAGTGCTTACTATGTGCAAAGCACTGTTCTGAGTGCTGGATCTCTCTGGGACCCAAAAATGGGAATGAACTGAACTCCGGTCAAGTGCCCAGTACCAAGTGGGAAAGTTTTAATGAGTTATGGAAACCTGCTTCACCCGAGAGTATTCAGTGGATAATGCAGAGTAGCTCAGGTGTACATTGGTGACTTCATTGCTTTGGTGGCTAGCTGTTTTACCTGAGCAGAAGCAATGTGCCCTAGTGAAAAGAGTATAGGACTGTCAGCAGACCTGGGTTCTATTCCTGGCTTTGCCATTTGGATGTTGTGTCACTTTGGGTG
This sequence comes from Tachyglossus aculeatus, assembly GCF_015852505.1. NCBI lineage: Eukaryota > Metazoa > Chordata > Mammalia > Monotremata > Tachyglossidae > Tachyglossus > Tachyglossus aculeatus. The sequence goes on from NC_052068.1 coordinate 105,516,685, forward strand.
AGTAACTTAAGTTTTTTGTGCCTGTTTCCTCTTCTGTAAAATGAGGATAAAATATCTGTTCTCCCCCCCTCTATTTAGACTGTGAGATCCAACTTGGGCAGGGACTCTATCTGTATCTAGTAGCCAAAGGGCTTTCATTTATTAAGCACTTACTATGTGCAGAGTACTGTACTAAGCTCTGGGAAATAATTCACGGGTGAGAATTAGATATGGTCCCCGACCCACAAGGGAATCACAGTCTGAAAGTATATAGACATGTAAGGAGTGTTGAAACAATGAAAAACTAACACAACATTAAAGATAAAGAAAAATACATAAAATCAAACCAAAAATCAGTAAAGAGATATGGCTAGAGGAGAAGAATTTCAGGCTTCTAATCGCTCAGAGTGCAAGACACACTTATAGCCACAGCAACCACTCTGCCATCCCTCCTGTCCTCCTGAGGTTTTATGGTGGCCTCATGCCACTGGTGATTTTCTCTTTTCCCATCAGGTTAATGGAAAGCAGGGTGAGATGGAAGCTTGTAGATGGTATGGATAGTATCTTGCATCTTATCTTATCTTGCCTCTACTCCAGCACTTAGCACAGTGCTTGGCATTTAGTTTACACTTAAATACCACACTTATTATCTTGATTAAATATACAGAGAAGCAATGTGGCTTCACAGAAATGGCATGGGTCCGGGAGTCAGGAGGACATGGGTTCTAATCTCGGCTTTGACACTTGTCTGCTCTGTGACCTTGAGGAAGTCGCTTAACTTCTCTGTGCCTCAGTCATGTCACCCGTAAAATAGGGATGAAGACTGTGAGCCCCACGTGGGTTGGACTTGTTCATCTTGATCAGCATGTATTCATTCAATCAGTCGTATTTATTGAGACTTACTGTGTACAAAGCACTGACCTAAGTGCTTGGGAGAATATAATACAACAAGGAACAGACACATTACCTTCCCAGAATGAGCTTAAAATATCGATCCCACTGTAATACACTGCCTGGAACATAGCATTAACAAATACCATTAAGAAAAAGACTGTTCTCCAGGGTTTTGAAGTTGTGGAGCTTGTAGAACATTAGAAAAAGTAGCAGCCTTAGAAGATAATGACACCTACTTGTGTTTTATCCTTCTTGAATATCTCCCCTTTTGTGTACATATTAATGACAGGGAAACTGTAGTACCAACTACAGATTCTTTAAAGCAGACTGAGCAAGTACTTGAGGCTCAAGGGTGAAAACACATCAGTTCTTTCCCTTTGGTTTTTCTTTTTCCCTAGTGGGCTGTTTACTTTTGAGTAAGATGGATGCATGTAATAAAAATGCAGTTTTAATTGTCTTCAGTCTGACCTAATATCTTTAAATCCCATTCATATTTCAATGTCCAAGGCCTGGCAGAATCTCAAAAGTCACAGTAAGACTTGCATTACTTTTCCTTCAACAGCAGGATCTAAGTAGCTTTTTCTAATGTTTAATTTAAGTATGTCAGTGGAAAATTTCTTCTTTAGTTCCTAAATAAAGCTCCATTAACAAATCATTACAAAATAAACCTGCACTTTCATGGGGACTGCATTTACACAGGGTGAAAGTAATAAAGTTACTTGATAAAAGTAATCTTTTCAAATTAACCCAGGGCTATAATTAGATATGTATAGATCATGAAGTGGGTTTAATTATTTAGAACTGAAAAGACTCTCTTCCACAGTTTTTTGTTTCTGGGTGGCAGAGACTGTAGAAATAATTTTGAAGGAAGCTGATGATTCAGCTCAAGCACCCTCTGTGTGTGAGGTACCTGAAAGAATGTCACAACCTTCCATACTCCAGGAAATTGTTCACTTCCTGCAGGAGGGCTCTAGTAAGCTGTTGGTCTCTGACCTTCCTTCTCTGTTGAATTGGCTCTGGGTTGCAGCCTCTCATGGTGGCATGTCTTGATGGCTTTCACAGGCAACAGTGGAGGTGTCTTTTTGTAATAATAATAATAATAATAATAATAATAATAGCATTTATTAAGCACTTACTATGTGCAAAGCACTGTTCTATGCGCTGGGGAGGTTACAAGGTGATCAGGTTGTCCCACGGGGGGCTCACAATCTTAATTTTACGGATGAGGTAACTGAGGCCCAGAGAAGTTAAGTGACTTGCCCAAAGTCACACAGCTGACAATTGCCAGAGCTGGGATTTGAACCCATGACCGCTGACTCCAAAGCCCGGGCTCTTTCCATTGAGCCATGCTGCTTCTCAATACTGTAATAATAGTAATGCTGATAATTGCATTTATTATGCACTTATTATATGCCAAGCACTGGGGTAGATACAAGATAATCAGGTCCCATGTGGGGCTCACAGTCGAAGTAGGAGGGAGAACAGGTAATGAATCCCCATTTTGTAGATGAGGGTACTGAGGCCCAGGGAAGTGACTTGCCCAAGATCCCACAGCACAAAAGCGATGGAGCCAGGATTAGAACCCAGGTCCTCTGACTCCCAGGCCTGGGCTCTTTCCACTAGGCCCTGCTACTGCTTCTTTATGGTAATTAAGCACTTAATTAACAGTCTCAGGCACTGTTCTAAGTGCTGGGGGAGATACAAGGTAATCAGGTTGTCCCATATGGGGCTCACAGTCTTAACCTGCATTTTACAGATGAGGGAAGTGAGGCACAGAGAATTTAAGTGACTTGCCCAAAGTCACGCAGCAGACAAGTGGCAGAGCTGGGATTAAACCCGTGCAATTTCCACTGTGGCACGCTGCTTCTCAGTAACAGATTTGGTAGACTTGTTCTTAGACCACTAGTACCTTACCTTCAGTTGAAGAGATTTTGATTGAGCTTTGATCAAACATCAGTCTTGTTTCATGCCTTTGGTGCATGGATAATAATAATATTAATAAATAATAATAATAATGGTATCATAAAGTGCCTACTATGTGCCAAGCACTGTTCTAAGAGCTGGGGTAGATATAAGATAATAGTGTTGGACACAGTTCTTGTCCCATATGGGGCTCATCAAGCAAGATTAGCATACACCGAGGGGTAGTGTGGCCTAGTGGAAATAATGATAATAAAAATTACTGTATTTGTTAAGCACTTGCTATGTGGCAGACATGGTTCTAAGTGCTGGAAGAGCACCGGCCTGGGAGTCAGAGGACCTACATTCTAATTCCAGCTCTGCCCCTGCCTGCTGTGTGACCTTAGGCAAGTCACTTAACTTTTCTGTGCTTCAGTTACCTCATTTGTAAAATGAAGATTAAATACCTGTTCTCTCTCTGACTTAGATTGTGAATACTGTGTGGGATAAAGGACTTTTTGTGACATGATTGCCCCCTCAGGGTCGTACCTGGAGAGTTTCCAGTACTCTGCCTGTCTTGACTATGGGAGGGAGAGTCAAGCAGAGGCATACCTATTGTATTCCTAGCTTGGCCAGTGGTTTGCAAGTAGAACACAATCTGCTACAAGTTAAAACTCACCTTTGCCGGGCAGCAGTGGCATGGAAGAGAGTCAAGGGTGGAGACACAAGTTTTCTGAGTGGGAAGACGCAATGGTAAACCACTTCCATAATTTACCAAGAAAATTCTATGGGTACCCTCCCAGAATGATTGCAGATGGAGGTGGGGTTTCTGGAAGAGATGTGTCCATGGCATCGCTATGGGTCGTAGATGACTCGACAGCATAAGACTGACCTCATTATCTTGTATTTTCCCCAGGGTTTAGAACAGTTCTTGACACATATTAAACAATTATCATTATTGCGTTTTGATGAAAGTAGTGCACACCGGGAGTCAGAGGCAATTTTGGCTCCCTCTATTAGCCATCAATGGAGCATTTGATCTAGAATACAGCAGGACAGACTAATTTGATGCTTCATGGACAAGTAGCTCATATAAATTCGAGATGTCAGTAGTGAGGATGTTCATTACCTTTGTGTTTTCTTGTGACTATCTGTGTGCTTACCGTCCCCCTAGACTGAATGGGGAATAAAAACAATGTGACAGAATTCATTCTTTTGGGACTTACACAGAAGCCAGGGATGCAGAAAATAATACTTATCATGTTTTTAGTTGTCTACAGTGTTACTATGACTGGCAACGTTCTCATCGTGACAACCATAACCAGCAGCAAGCCTCTGGGCTCTCCCATTTGCATTTTACCTTCATAGATATGATTTATTCTACTTCCTTAGCCCCCAAACTGATTGCAGACTCTGTTCAGGAGAAAAACACCATCTCCTTTGAAAGGTGCATGACCCATATCTATGCAGAACACATCTTTGGAGGTGCTGAGATCATCCTTCTCACAGTGGTGGCCTAGGATCGCTACGTGGCCATCCATAAGCCTCTGCACCCCCTGACCATCATCAAGAGGTGGTTATGCAGGCTGTTGGTGGGGGTCGTCTGGATCGGGGATTCTTCACGCAATGATTCAGATTCTCTTCACGGTGAGGTTACCATTCTTTGGCCCCAATATGATTGATCACTTCGTGTGTGATCTGTGCCCTTTGCTGAAACTCGTCTGCAGTGACACCCAAACCCTCGGTCCCTTCATAGCTGCCAACAGTGGGGTGATCTGCCGGTTCAATTTCATCCTTTTGATGCTTTCCTACATCATCCTCTTTCATTCATTCATTCATTCATAAAATCAATCAATCAATCATATTTTATTGAGTGCTTACTGTGGGCAGAGCACTGTACTAAGCGCTTGGGAAATACAAGTTAGCAACATATAGAGACGGTCCCTACCCAACAGCGGGCTCACAGTCTAGAAGGGGGAGACAGAAACTCCCTGAAAACTCACAGCTAGGAAGGCATACACAGGGCCTTCTCCACTTACATTTTTCACATGACTGTTGTTGCCTTATGCTTTTCTCCCTGTATATTTGTGACTGTGTGATCCATGAACACTTTGCTTGTAGATAAAACCATGGCTTTATTTTATACCATGGTAGCCCCCATGCTACACCCCCTAATCTACACTCTGAGAAATACAGAGGTGAAGAATGCCATGAAGAAACTATGGAGAAGAAAAGTGTCAAGTCACAAGATAAATGGTCCAAAATGAAACTCATGTTCACACAAATGAGAGAAGCAGCTAACTTTCTAAGATAAAATTGATCAAGAGAAATGTGCCCATTGAGGTTCGTGGTCAGAAACTTCAATTGTGTATTCCCTTTCCTTATTTAGAAATTCTCCAGATTTTAGGTGCTTCTTTCCCATCTTCTTCCATCCATGTGAAGTGTGTGTTCTTAGCTTTCTACAGGGAATGATAATAATAATTATGGTATTTGGTAAGTGCTTACTGTGTACCAGGAACTATACTAAGCACTGGAGTGGATACAAGCAAATTGGGTAGGACATAGTCTCTGTCCCACATGGGACTAACAGTTTTAATTCCCATTTTACAGATGAGGAAACTGAGGCACAGAAAAGTGAAGTGACTTGCCCAAGGTTACACAGCAGACGAGTGGCAGATCTGGGATTAGAACCCACTGCCTTCTGATACCCAGGCCTGTGCTCAATCCACTATGCCATGCTGCTTCTCAACCCACCTGCTGCTAGAATTTGGGTTCTGTTTCCTGGATGAGCACTACTATCTACTATAATTTAACCCCCCAAAAAATCCCACCCAAGGCTCCCAAAGAGTAGTATTATTAATAGTGTCTTTGTCCTGGTGTTCTATTAGACCAGGTGTATCTGGTTATAATCAGTGCAGGGTATCTCTGACCAGAGAGATGACATAATAATTTCATGTCCTAGGTGGTGCACAGAGAAGATGTTCATGACTTTTTTGTTTATGGTATTGGTTGAGCTCTTACTATGTGCCAAGCACCATTCTAAGTGCTGGGGTAGATACAAGGTAATCAGGTTTCTCCACATGGGGCTCACCATGTTAATCCCCATTTTCCCGATGAGGTAACTGAGACACAGAGAAGTTGAGTGACTTGCCTAAGTCACAGAGCAGACAAGTGGTAGAGCCAGCATTAAAACCCACATCCTCTGACTCCCAAGCACGTGCTCCTTCTACTAAGCCACATTACCTCAGGATAATTTCATACGGAGTCTTCTACTGTTCACCTAGTCCAAGTGGGACTTGCAGAGGGTGCAGAGGTTTTAAAAAGAGCAGTTCAGGCTGTTAGCATTTTGAGGGACAATCATGCTATTTGCAAAACTGCACCCAGTTTCCCAGAGGGAAAACTACTGAGAGCATTGATGAATTCTTCAGTTTCTCTGCACATTCTCTCCCACTCATGGAAGCTTCAAGATAAAAATCAAAGTAACTGCAAGGAGAGGAAATACATACAAACAAGAATGATAAAAAACTGGGGTGAACTCATCAGTATTCAACTCCTACCTGACACTCACCACTTAAACTCAGTCCCAGGCTCCCAAGTGAATGTTCCTTTTGGACTTTTCAGAGGCTTCTGGAACTCTAACTAGGCCTATTTTCTCCCAAAGGAAGATCACCTGGCTCTATGTCCTACCTCCTATCACACAATAGGGGTCAGTGAATCGAGAGAGGTGGAGTCGGCCCAAGAGTATGGATGGATCAGAAACTGAGGATCAACAGTTACTCAAAAAGGTTTATTGAGCACTTACTGGGTGTGGAGCACTGCATTAATTGATTGAGAAAATGCAATACAATAGAGATCGTAGATGTGATGCCTGCTCACAAGGAGCTTATACCTACAGGAGCAAGACCTGCTGGTGGTAGACCAGGCTATCCCCTTTTTAGCAATCAATGATATTTATTTTTTACTGTGTGCAGAGAGCGGTACTAAGTAGTTGGGTGAGTATAATAGAGAGAAACAGCATGGCCTAGTGGAAAGACCTGGCCTGGGAGTCAGAGGACCAGGGTTCTAATCCCATCTCTGCCACTTTCCTGCTGTGTGACCTTGGGCAGGCCACTCAACTTCCTGTGTTTCAGTTTCCTCATCTGCAAAATGGGGATTCACTACCTGTTCTCCCTCATACTTAGACTGTGAGGCCCACGTGGGATCTGGTCAGTGCTTAGTACAGTAACTAGCACACAGTAAGTGCTTAACATATGCCAGAATTATTATTCTTATCTCATATCTACAATAGCACTTAGTACAGTGCTTGAGGCATACTAAGCACTTAACAATTACCACCATTATAAATATCATTACAACAGAGTTGGTAGACACATTTCCTTCCCACAAGGAGCTTACACACCTCAGTGATGTCTGAGGAAGACTCAGCTGACTGGTACTTAAGTAAGAAAGGGACACTATTTTCATGGACAAAGTGTGTAAGAGAGAGCCTCTCAATAACACACTCAGAGATGCAGCCTCATCTTGCCCCATAAATCCAAGGAAAGGCATGAAAAGGTGAGATCAGCTTAGAAAAAGGAAGAGTTTGGGAAGCACTTCCTCTGTTTCACCCAAACCATCTTGTTTGGATTCAGGAGTTGAATTGAATGTAGTATTGTAAATGCTTATATGGATTGGTCTTCTGGGCTCCTATATCTGTTTATTGTGACTGCGGCATTCCAAAATGCTCTCCTGGAATAGACTTACTAAGTCTCAAATTGTAAAACTCATCTCTCTGTGTTCTCATGTTCTTACTCTATGCACCGGTCGATGAAACCTGCATTTATGATGGTGGCACTCACTCAATCCCTCTTCATCCCTTCCCAATAGAGAAAAAAGCTTGGTCAGTCAAACAATCAGTGGTAGTTTTTGAGCGCTTACTGTGTGGAAGCACTGAACTAAATGCTTGGGAGCGTACAGATGGGAAATCTGCTTGGCAGATAGTAAGCATCCCCATTTTCCCGATGAGGTAACTGAGACACAGAGAAGTTGAGTGACTTGCATAAGTCACAGAGCAGACAAGTGGCAGAGCCAGCATTAAAACCCACATCCTCTGACTCCCAAGCACGTGCTCCTTCCACTAAGCCACATTACCTCAGGATAATTTCATATGGAGTCTTCTACTGTTCACCTAGTCCAAGTGGGACTAGGTGAACAACCTAACGAATGCCATCATTATTATTTTATAACAGACATGTTCCCTGCCCACAGAGAGTTTACAGCCTAGAAGTACTGGCCCACATGTTATCATTTAAGGTGTTGAATAAATGTTCTTGAATAATTAACTTATTTCTCAGCTAGACTCAGTCCTCACTCACTTGCAACTAGAAATGGCATCCTGTGATAATATAAAAGGAAGCAGCTTGGCATAGTGGAAAAAGCACAGGTCTGGGAGTCAGAGGACCTGGGTTCTAATCCCAGCTCACAACGTGTCTGCTGGGTGACCTTGGAAAAGTCATTTCACTTCTCTGCGCCTCAGGTAGCTCAATTGTAAAATGGGGATTGAATACCTGTTCTCCCTCCTACTTGGACTGTGGGCCTCAGGTGAGACAGGATCCGACCTGGTTGATTTGTATCTATATCAGTGTTTAGAACAGAGCTTGACACATAGTAAGTGCTTATCAAACACTACTGAAAAATAATTCCATTTTGTCCTTTCCTTTTTCTTATGGACACCTGAGTGAAGCAACTCCTATATCTTTAATGTCCCTAGAAAACAAATATGAAAAGAGATAAGACAAAGAATCAATGGAATCATATTTATTGAGCACTTAGTGTGTGCAGAGACCTGAACAAATAACTTAGGAGAGTACAATATAATAAAGCTAGTAGACACATTTCCTGCTCATGACAAGCTTATGTTCTAGAGGGGGAGAGTAGAATCAAGTAGAACTATTATGGAATGAAGAAATTCCTATGAATCTTCTCCTCAAAATTATTGCCTAGAAGACAGTGGTCATTGTTCTGGAGTTCAGGCATTCAGTCATATTCCTATTGGGCAGTAGCTGTGGCACTCTTGGCATTCATGACTGAAATAATCTTCAGCTAGATATTCCAAGTCTGAGCCTCAGAAGAGCTGTACTTGTCATAGAGGATGGCCAATTCAAGAAAACAACCAGAACCTTACCTCTTGTTTCCAGAGAAACAGACATTCATATAAAGCACATTCTGCAATGAGCGATAAAAACCCCTAAATGACTAACTCTGTCTGTTCTTCAAATACTGCTTGTCAAGAGATTTTTTGAAATAACTCGGCTCCCTTAGCAGACAGAGATATTTAATATTGTTTATGTAACAGTTGGGGATTTATTGAAAAATGAGTCACTTGGCAGGATTACCTAAGGACAATATCAAAAGATTGTTTTTCATATTGATCCAAATGCTTTATGTTTCTGAGGAGAACTCCATGTCCCCAGAATTGAATTACTGAACGACACTGATTTAAACTCATAATATAGATGCGAAACTGAATAAAAATAAATGTAATTTATCTCAAAGAGAATTTCAATTTGCTGAGTGTTGGTGTTAAAATTAATCAAAATGGAATACAGCTGAGCAAGTCTCACAAAAAAGAAGTAAGAGTAACAGGTAATGATGAAATATTTGGCTTTTCTTGCAAGTACATTTCATATCTGGCACAAGAAACCAGATAATTAACCTTTCAAAGAGGATAAATGCCATGAGTCAAAAGGTATTAATAAAAGAGCATTGCCACTAACGTATACCAAGAGAGTAACCACAATATTAATGGGTGGCCAAAAGCGAAGACACAGTACAACAATATCCATGTAATGATGAGGAGCAGAAAGGTATCAGGAGCACAAGAACCTAAATCAGTCAAAGATATTTACTGAGCACTTACCATTTGCAGGTCACTGTACTAAGCCCCTGGGAGAATACAATACAACACAACCTAAAGTTGAGACGGTGACTAAGCTCAAATGAAAACAGAGCTCCTGTCATCCTGTCAAAAACTAGCAATACCAAAACCTGCCGGTCTCAGCTCCGCAACATTGCCAAGATCCGCCTTTTCCTCTCCATCCAAACCACTACTCTGCTTGTTCAAGCTCTCATCCTATCCCGTCTGGACTACTGCATCAGCCTTCTCTCTGACCTCCCATCTTCGTGTCTCTCTCCACTTCAATCCATACTTCATGCTGCTGCCCGGATTGTCTTTGTCCAGAAACTCTCTGGGCATGTTACTCCCCTCCTCAAAAATCTCCAGTGGCTACCAATCAATCTGTGCATCAGGCAGAAACTCCTCACCCTGGGCTTCAAGGCTCTCCATCACCTCGCCCCCTCCTACCTCACCTCCCTTCTCTCCTTCTACAGCCTACCCCACACCCTCCGCTCCTCTGCCACTAATCTCCTCACCATACCTCGTTCTCGCCTGTCCCACCATCGACCCCCGGCCCACGTCATCTCCCGGGCCTGGAATGCCCTCCCTCTGCCCATCCACCAAGCTAGCTATCTTCCTCCCTTCAAGGCCCTACTGAGAGCTCCCCTCCTCCAGGAGGCCTTCCCAGACTGAGCCTCTTCCTTCCTCTCCCCCTCGTCCCCCTCTCCAACCCCCCATCTTACCTCCTTCCGTTCCCCACAGCACCTGTATATATGCATATATGTTTGTACATATTTATTACTCTATTTATTTATTTATTTATTTATTTATTTTACCTGTACATGTCTATTCTATTTATTTTATTTTGTTAGTATGTTTGGTTTTGTTCTCTGTCTCCCCCTTTTAGACTGTGAGCCCACTGTTGGGTATGGACTGTCTCTATATGTTGCCAACTTGTACTTCCCAAGCGCTTAGTGCAGTGCTCTGCACACAGTAAGAGCTCAATAAATACAATTGATTGATTGATTGATTGCAACATCACACCACAATTACAAATGTTAAATTTTCAATTATAGGTACATGATATATTCTAGTAACATGGCATAATGGATAAAGCAAGGCCCGGGAGTCAGAAGATCATCAGTTCTAATCCCGGCTCCACCACTTGTTTGCTGTGTGTCCTTGGGCAACTCTCTTAACTTCTCTGTGCCTCAGTTACTTCATCTGTAAAATGAGGATTGAGAATGTGAGTCATTTGTGGGATAGGGATTGCATCCAACCTGATTTGCTACTATCTATCCCAGCACTTAATACAGTACCTGGCACATAGTAAACTCTTAACAAATACCATTGTCATTATTATTATTTGTGAAATGTATCAAAGATATCAACAATGACTGTGGATTAGAAAATACTGAGACCTTGGTTAAAAGTGGTAATTGATCTCTTTTAATATAAGGGAAATATATGCCTTAGTTATTAAAATTCCAATTTCCTAAACATGAAATGCTGATTAGGATTATGGAGAGTGTAGTATCTAGCATTAAGACTGTTTTAATAAGCCATTATCATTGTTGTAGCATTGCATTCAAGACAATTGAATTGGATTTAAATTTCCTATATATCACTGCCTGTCTAGTACAACCTCTGGGTATAGATTCATCAGAAAACGGGGCAATATAATAAAAAAGACTATTTGTCAAAGCTAAACATTTAGGAGACAGCTCCATTTGGCCTTAGGAAATTAACACCATGTTTGGCAATAGGACCAATCACCACCAGAGCTTTCTTTCTGGAAGCAAGTCATAGCTATATTTCCAATTAATTTGGAGGCGAAATGGGTGAAGAAGGGGACATTTAGCAGAGATAGGATGTCAAGAAAACAAAACAAGAAGTTCAAGGATAAGCTGCAGAATGTGTGAAGACATAAGGAAGTTATATCTACTTGTCTTTAGGGTTTAAGGATGCTAATATCGAGATTATTATTGACCTACATAAGTGTGACTAGCAATTTCTTCCACACTGTTGGCATATAAAGATGCTTCCTTTTCTCCTTTTTGGATATTTGTAAAGTGCTTACTACGAGTTAGGCACTGTTCTAAGCACTGGGGTAGATGCAAGGTGCTCAGGTTGGATACCATCCGTGTTCTAAATGGGGCCCACAGTTTTAGTCCCCATTTTACAGGAGACGTTATTGAGGCACAGAGGATTCAAGTGACCTGCCCAAAGTCACACAACAGACAAGTAGCAGAGCTGGGTTTAGAACACAGTTCCTCTGACTCCCAGGCCCTTTGCCACACTAAGGCATTTATCATCCCCAGTTTTAACCAGTGAATCAATGTCATGCATTGAACACTTGGTATGTGCAAAGCACTGAATTAAGCATTCAAATAAAAATAATAATTATGGTATTTGTTAAGCGTTTACTATGTGCCAAATACTGTTCTAAACACTGGGGTTGATACAAGGTAATCAGGTTGTCCCACATGGGGCTCAGTCTTAATCCCCATTTAACAGATGAGGGAACTGAGGCACAGAGAAATTGTGATTTATCCAAGGTCACACAGCAGACAGGTGGCAGAGCTGGGATTAGAATGCCTGTCCTCTGACTCCCAAGACCGTGCTCTTTCCACTAAGCCACGCTGCTGGGAAAGTACAACATAATAGAGTTGGTAGAAGTGATTCCAGAATGTAAGGACGTTATTTCTAACTAATGAATACCAGGCTGATCTGCCAGCTTCTTCTGTCTCCCAGATGATCGACATTATGCCACATAATCTGGGGTTTTGTTTCACTTGATCTTGAAAGCATTTCTGCTTCTGATCGATCGATTAGTCAATTGAATGATTCTGTTGCCATCCTGCTTATGGTTACCCTCTTTCAGCTCACCCAAAAGCAGCTGTTTGGGTGTCTTGAGTCATCTATTTTCCTGCAGCGTCTCACCCAGTGAAACAAACCAAGAGACCAGAATTGCTTTGATCATTCAGTCACTCAGTGGTATTCAGACCACTGAATACCAGTGGAGTTCAGACTGAACTCCTTGTCTTCCCTCCCAAACCTTGTCCTCTCCCTGACTTTCCCATCTCTGTTGACGGCACTACCATCCTTCCCGTCTCACAAGCCCGTAACCTTGGTGTCATCCTCGACTCCGCTCTCTCATTCACCCCTCACATCCAAGCCGTCACCAAAACCTGCCGGTCTCAGCTCCGCAACATTGCCAAGATCCGCCCTTTCCTCTCCATCCAAACTGATACCCTGCTCATTCAAGCTCTCATCCTACCCCGTCTGGACTACTGCACCAGCCTTCTCTCTGATCTCCCATCCTTGTGTCTCTCTCAACTTCAATTCATATTTCATGCTGCTGCCCGGATCATCTTTGTCCAGAAATGCTCTGGGCATATTACTCCCCTCCTCAAAAACCTCCAATGGCTACCAATCAATCTGTGCATCAGGCAGAAACTCCTCACCCTGGGCTTCAAGGCTCTCCATCACCTCACCCCCTCCTACCTCACCTCCCTTCTCTCCTTCTACAGCCCAGCCCGCACCCTCTGCTCCTCCGCCGCTAATCTCCTCACCGTACCTCGTTCTCGCCTGTCCCGCCATCGATGCCCAGCCCACGTCTTCCCCCGGGCCTGGAATGCCCTCCCTCTGCCCATCCGCCAAGCTAGCTCTCTTCCTCCCTTCAAGGCCCTACTGAGAGCTCACCTCCTCCAGGAGGCCTTCCCAGACTGAGCCCTTTCCTTCCTCTCCCCCTCTTCCCCCCTCCATCCCCCCATCCTACCTCCTTCCCTTCCCCACAGCACCTGTATATATGTATATATGGTTGTACATATTTATTACTCTATTCATTTATTTATTTATTCATTTTATTTGTACATATCTATCCTATTTATTTTATTTTGTTGGCATGCTTGGTTTTGTTCTCTGTCTCCCCCTTTTAGACTGTGAGCCCACTGCTGGGTAGGGACTGTCTCTATGTGTCGCCAACTTGTACTTCCCAAGCGCTTAGTACAGTGCTCTGCACATAGTAAGCGCTCAATAAATACGATTGATGATGATGATGATGGTGGTGGTATTTATAGAGTGTTTACATAGGAGGCAATGTAGTAAGCGCTTCGGGGGTGATACTTTGATGCCAATGGATTACCTGTTTTCCAGGACCACCTTGTTTGTAACCCTCTCTAGTCATTGGATACTAAGTATTGTTCATATGCCGTGTTGTTGGAAGTTCTCTAGAAGTCAGATGTGGCATCTGTTTGTTATGGTATTTGTTAAGCACGTACTATACGTCTTCTACTTGTTCTAAGCATTTGTGTATATAGACCTTTATCAGATTAGACAAATTCTCTGTCCCAAATGGGGTTCACAGTCAGGGTACATGGGAAATACGCATTGAATCCCTATTTAAACTTGAGAAAACTGAAGCAAAGAAAAGTTAAGTGCTTTGACCAAGGCCACACAGCAGGCAAGGGGCAGAGCTGGGATTAGAACCCAGATCTCCTGACTCCCAGCCCCATGGTTTTTCCAATAGACCTTGCGGTTTCTCTCTTCTGTGCCATATAATTGCTCCATTTCAATTGCTCCATCTACCTTCAGATTCATTTGGATGTGGATACCATTTAGGCTCCCACTCTCTAAAAGGAAGCATTAATGGTCTTGATTCTGTTTTCTATTTCCTTTTCTATTTTTGAATCATTTAAGGATATAAAGAATTGAGTATCAGTATTTAGGTCTGTGTCACTGTTAGAGATTCTTGTTTGTGTATAGGGTGGTAAATAACCTTGAGTTTCAAATGAATTGCTAGTACACAGCAATTTTCTGACAAGTAATTCCTAGAGAAGTGGGCCCTAGTAAAAGCTCAAGCCTGAAAATCAGAGGATCTGAGTTACAATCTTTTCTCTGTCATATGTCTCCTGTGTGACCTTGGGCAAATCACTTAACTTCTCTATGCCTCAGTGATCTCGTCTACAAATGTAATGTCCATCCCCCCTCTTAGACTGTAAGGTACTTGTGGGCAGGGATCATGTATACCGATTCTGTTGTATTGTCCTTTTCTACATTCTTAATTCAGTGTTCTGCATACAGTAAACATTCAGTAAATACTGTTGATTGATCTCAGTACCTTCTCCAACCCATTATTCAGTAGAGCTATAGCATAAAGCACCCTCTCAGGATCGCATCTGGAGAATTTCCAGTACTCTACCAATCTCGGCTCTGAGAGGGATAGTCATCAAGCAGAGACATATCCATTCTATTCCTATCTTGGGCAGTGGCTAGTGAGTGGAAGGCAACATGCTGCAAGTCACAATTCACCTGTGCTGAGCAGCAGTGGCATGGGAGAGAGTCGAGAGTGGAGACTCGTTTACTGCGAGGAAGAAGGCAATGGTAGACCACTTCCATATTTTTACCAAGAAAACTCTATGGATATATTACCAGAATGATTGCAGATTGAGGAGGGGCAATCTGGGAGTGAGGAGTCCATGGTGTTGCTGTGGGTTGGAGGCAACTCAGCAGTGTAAGACAAGACAATAGGATAAAATCACCCCCAAATTAATAAGCATCACTCATTGAATTAGAACTTATGCTACTAGTTGGCAGGGAAGGCATGACTTCTTTACATTTTCCTATCCCAAACACTTAGTACAGGGAACTGTGTTTAGTAGAGTGCACTCAGTGGGTGTTCAATAAACACTTTGTCATAGTAGTTCTCACAATGTCCATTATTATTATTATTATTATTATTACCATAATTATTATTATTTAAGTGCTTACAATGAGTCAGCTATTGTACTAAGCGCTGGGGTAGACACAAGTTAATCAGGTAGGATGCAGTCCCTGCATCACATGGTGTTCATAGCCTAATTAGGGGGAGAACAGATATTTCATCCCAATTTACAGATGAGGCAACAGAGATGTTAAGTGACTTGCCCAAGGTCACACAACAGGCCACTAGCAGAGCTGGGATGAGAATCCTCTTCCTTTGTCTCCCAGGCCAATGCTCTTTCCATTAGACCATGCTTCTCCAAATTCTTTAATGACACTCTTCTCCTTTATTCTCTGTCCTTGCATTAGAAATGGCTATACATGAATTACAAGTAGCCAGAGGATGGTGGTAAAACAGCATCTAAAACTGGAAGATTTCCAAATCAATAAAGAAATGATGTTCATTTGACCTCTGACCTCAAATCTATGAAAACCATCGACCAAGTTTCCCTTGATCAATACACTGTATGTTCTCAAAAAAGGTGGCTAGAACATTCTGCAGCCGATTTCCTCATTTATATTAATAACACTTTTCCCAGGTTTCCACTTATTCAAGGGCAGAAGTCACTGTTTTGCTCACTGACTTTCTAATGGCATTTATCATGTCTGCATTTCTCAACGTGTAGATGAAGGGATTTAGCATGGGGGTTATCATAGTATAAAATATTGCAACAGTCTTGTCAGTGGACGAGGTTGTTGTGTGCTGCACATATTCAAAGATGCACGGAATAAAGAAGAAGATGACAACGGTGAAGTGGGAAGCAAAAGTGGAGAGAGCTTTGAGCCTACCCACGGCACTCTGGGTCTTCAGGGAGTGCAAGATGAAGGCATAGGAAATCATCAACAGGACAAAGATTAACACACACATGCCGCCACTGTTAACAGCAACCAGCAGGTGCAAGGTGTGAGTATCAGAGCAGACCAGTTTCAGCAAAGGGAATAAATCGCACATGAAGTAGTCGATGACATTAGGGCCACAGAATGGTAAGTGCACCATGAAGAGAATCTGTATTGTAGCATGAAGGAAACCTCCGATCCAGGCCACAGCCACCAGTGAGTTACAGAGATGTCTGCTCATGATGGTGATGTAGTGCAACGACTTGTATATCACCACGTAACGGTCATAGGCCATCACCATGAGGAGAATGATCTCAGCCCCGCCACAGAAATGTTCTCCAAAGACCTGGGTCATACAGCCTTTGAAGTAGATGATTTTCTTCTCAGAGAGGGAGTCAATGATCAATTTAGGTGTGTTGACTGAGGAATAGCAGACTTCTATGAATGACAAGTGAGCCAGAAGGAAATACATGGAGGAATCCAGAGTCTTACTGGAAGCTAGGGTTACCACAGTGATCAAATTTCCCACCACGGTGATGATGTAGATTAATAAAAACACAACAGAGATGACTGTTTGCATCCTTGGATCCTGTGTGAGTCCCAACAGAATGAATTCTGTCACATTGCTTTCATTCTCCATCAACTTGAGGTAGGTAATAAGTACACAAGTGAGAGCTGCAGATTCTGTAAAGAGAACGGTGATCCTTGTCAGGTTTATCTTGAGATGATTAAACGATGCTTCATAAATGAGCTCAAAACATTTACATTCATTCGTTCATTCAATCGAATTTCTTGAGCACTGTACTAAACTCTTGGAAAGTACAATTCAACAGTAGAGACAATTCATTCATTCATTCAATTGTATTTATTGAGCACTTACTGTTGCAGAACACTATACTAAATGCTTGGGAAGTACAAATCGGCAACATATAGAGACGGTCCCTACCCAAAAACAGGATCACAGTCTAGGAGGGGGAGACAGACAACAAAACAAAACAAGTAGACTGGTGATAAAACAAGTAGACAGGTGACAAATCAAATGGACAGGTGACAAAACAAGTAGACAGGTGACAAAACAAGTAGACAGGTCCTTGACCACATCAAGCTTACAGTCTACAAGAAGGGAGACAGACAACAAAACAAGTGAACAGGCATCAATTATAAATAAATAGAATTATAGATATATACACAGCAAAAAGAGTAAGTAGGCATCAATGTAAACAGAATTATAGATTCACAAATATATACATGTATACATAAGTTCTGTGGGGCAGGGAGGGGGGAAGGGCAAAGGGTGCCAGTCAAGGTGACGCGGAAGGGAGGGGGCGCTGAGGAAAAGGAGGGCTTAGTCTGGGAAAGCCACTTGGAGGAGGTGAGCCTTCAGTAGGGCTTTGTAGGGAGGAAGAGTGATTGATGGATTTGAGGAGGGAGGGCGTTACAGGCCAGAGGTAGGATGAGGGCCAGGGGTCGATGGCAGGACAGGCTTGATGGAGGCACAATGAGAAGGTTAGCAACAGAGGAGTGGTGTGTGAGGGCAGGGATGTAGAAGGAGACAAGGGAGGTGAGGTAACAAGGGGCAAGCTGATGAAGAGCTTTGAAGGCAATAGTGAGAAGTTTTTATTTCAACCATTGCAGCTCAGTTTTCCATAAGCTCTCCTCAAGAGTGGTTTTACTATTCCCAGGTTGTTAATTATGGTACTTATTAAGGGCTCACTATATGCCAAGTACTGTTGTAGGGTTAGGGTCATTTTCACACAGTAATATTGAGATAATTGTTTCTCTGCTCAGGGTTCTCTCACCACTGTCCAGCGGGCCACTATTGAAAGTAGGGATTAAATTCAACTCACCAGAATCCAGCTCAATGCACACACCCTAGAACTTAGTTTCTTTTCAAAGTCTCAGGGACTGTGCGTTCAACAAAGTGTGGCCTTATGACACCTCCTCCCAGAATCATGAGATTTAGAGTGGGAGCCCGTCCATTTTTATCCAGTCTTCCTCTATGGATCAAGGAAGTAGGGAGGGGACTCCTGGGTCTCTTTCCTCCCAGAAACGTGCAATTTGGAGCTGAATGCTGTTGAAAAATAGCCCACTCCAGCTTGAAGCCTTGCAGTTACTGCTAGAATTTGCTGACACCCTTCAACAAATAAACGGGGCAACTAGGAAGCATTCAAAATCAGGACCTTCCTGGATGAATTGTGAAATACAGTTAACCGTGCAACATACAGTAGCCTTCACATCAGCGTCCTTTCCATAGATAACAACTTTCCAGTTGTCTGTTCTCTTAACTGCCAGTTCATTAATGCATTTATGACTCCAGAAATGGACTTTATGACTAATATTTCCCAGACCATTAAAAAGACTCCTGAAGATTTAGCTTGAGTTGTAAATCTAACACCAACCAGATAGGAAACCTGCATGACTTAATAATAATGATAATGATAATAATAATAATGTGCCACACACTGTGCTAAGCCCTGGAGTAGATACAGAATGATTAGACAGGGCACCATCTCTATTTCAGATGGGTTTCACAGCCTAAGGGGAAGGGAGAACAGCAGGTAAGAGAAGCAGGGTGACCTACTGGAGAGAACATGGGCCTTGGAGTCAGGAGGACCTGTGTTCTAATCCCAGGTCTGCTGCTTGTCTGCTGAATGACCCTGGGCAAGTCTCTGCACTGCTCTTGCCTCAGTTACCTCATCTGTAAAATGGGGATTAAGAATCTGAGGCCCAGGTGAGACAAGAACTGTGTCCAACCTGATTAGCTTGCAAATACGCCATCCCTCAGTACAGTGTCTGGCACAGAATAAGCGTTTAATAAATGCCATAAGAAAACATGGCAAACTCAGAATTATAACGCAGATCTCCTGACTCCCACTCTCTTTCCATTAGGTCACATTGCTTCTCATTGCTCCTCTCCTTGGGGTTCACTAAATCCACCAACCCCAGGATGTGGGGAGAATCATTAAAACATGAAGGTGCTAGGTTCAAAATAACTCAAAGGAAATGCCTCTTCATGCTGCAATTGGTTAGCACCTGGTGAGCACAGGACGATGTGCAGGCACAGAGTGCTGGGAACTTTAAGAAGGATTTGAACCAATTTCTGAACAAGTCATTCATAATTGGTTAAACTAGAGGGAAAGTTAGGGTTATATAGGGAAAAAAAGGAATTTTACAAAGTCCAAAACATTAGGATCAGATGAGGTAACTGAGGCACAGAGAAGCTACGTGGCTTGCCCAGTGTCACACAGCAGACAAGTGGTGGAGCCTTCTGACTCCCAGGCCCATGTTCTATCCACTACACCGTGACAGCAGGGGCCAGAAATAAAGGGTTGATGGATGGGGGATTTCTAAGAAAGTGAGAGGAAACCTCCCAAAAGCCTCACACAGCCACTGAAAGCACACACAAACAGGGAAGCAAAGGGAGAGAGAGTCATAAATGGGGAAACAGAGGGATTCAGAAAGGGAAAAACAGAATCTCGGATGAGCAGAGATGGGGTCAGAGCCACAGAGCCATAAAGTACCAGAATCAAAGACATGGAGAGATGTTCAGAAAGAACAGAGAAAACAATATAAATACGATATATTTTACAAAAGCTTTGAAGCTTTTAAGATCAATAAAGCTAAAAGCTCAGCAAAATTTTTTATGCTGTCAATAATCTAGCTTTAGCTTCAGGTTCACAGATTCACTTTCTAAGGCTAATTGATTTCATCAGCATGAGAAAAAGCATCAGACAAGAAATTCTTAACACCTCTCCTAGCCAGAGTCGGTCCAATTTCTGCTAGTCTATGTCAGACTCTTTCACCTCTCCTCTCTCAGCTATGCATGTTTCATAAGAATCTGATGAGTTCCTTCTGCTTCTATGCCCAAAATGTCTTGCTTACCCACTTTCATAGTTCCAGCTACCACCTCCATATGGAAAACTCCCCACAGCATATATGCATATATCTGCAACTATACATTTATTTATGTGTATGTCTGTTGTTATACCGTACTCTTCCAAGTGATTAGTACAGTGATTTGTACACAGGAAGCGCTCAATAAATGCAGGTGAATGAATGAATGAACTCACCAATCTACTTCCCTAGCCCTACCCCTCATGTTTAACCTGCAATCCCACATCCCTATTCCCTCTAAGGCATCTCTACCTGGATATCCCACTGGCCCCTTAATCACCATCATCATCAATGACATTTATTGAGTCCTTATTATGTGCAGAGCATTGCACTTAGCACTTGGGAGAGTACAATTCAACAGTTGGCAGACATGTTCCCTGCCCATAATGAGCTTACAGTCTAGAGGGGGAGACAAACATTAGTATAAACAAATATAATATATAATTTAAATATATGTACAGGAGTGTCATGTCTTTATTTTCTGTTTTCCAGGTGCTAAGTACAGTAAAGACTCCCAGTGGGGACTCCGTAAGTATTACTACTACACCTTCCTCTCCCCTTTTTCCTCCTCCCTTCTTCCTTCCCCCTCCTCTTCCTCCTATTACTATTATTACTATTTTACTATTGTACAGGATCTGAGAAGACAGTGACCAGAACAGGTAGAATGATTTTATTTTCTTAAAGAATTGCCTCCAATGGGAAAAGGAACCAGAAATGGTGTAGCAAACATTTTTGAATATGTGCAAGACATCTTGCTAAGCAATCAATCAACCATTCAATCATATTTATTGAGCACTTACTGTGGGCATAGCATTGTACTAAGCGCTTGGAAGAGTGTAATTCAACAGAGTTGGTAGATACTGAGATATTGAGCCTACAGTTGAGAGCAGGAGAAAGACATTAATTTAAATGTATTAACGATATGTATATAATGCTTTGGGGCTGAGGAAGGGGTGAAGAGAGTGGGAGTGGGAGAGGAGGAAATGAGGGTTTAGATGGGCAAGTCTTCTTGGAGATGTGCCTTCCAAATGACATTATTTGAGGAAAGGGGATTTTGTGTAACTAGTTACCCAGGCCATCACTGAAAAAAAATTAGTAGGAAAGTTTTGATGTAAGTGAATG
Organism: Tachyglossus aculeatus; assembly: GCF_015852505.1. Classification (NCBI taxonomy): domain Eukaryota; kingdom Metazoa; phylum Chordata; class Mammalia; order Monotremata; family Tachyglossidae; genus Tachyglossus; species Tachyglossus aculeatus. Next base: position 105,537,947 of record NC_052068.1, read on the forward strand.
TCAGATCTTGATAGCCTAACATGACTAACTCTCATAATCAGAGTTCGATGGGTGTGAGATTTCAATAAGTAGAATGAATTATATCTCTTTGTTTTCACTTACATACTTTCACCCAACTTTCTATATCTCCTCTTGGTTAATTGATCATTTTAGCATGCTGAACTGATCCTTACATCAGTTCAGTCGTGTACTCAAATATGGGTTTCCAAACATTCCCTCTTTTTCAGTATGTATCAGTACACACTAATGTACACCTCTCACCTACACGATTTCCATCCAAACTATTGTTCTCACAGTTCGAGATGCCACAAGACTTCTTTGAAATTTTTTATGAACGATGAATTCCTAGACAATAATATTATTTAGTAATATTGTGAGGCAGTGTTTCCTACTAGATACAGCACAGGCCTGTGAGTCAGAAGACTTGAGTTTTAATCTCAGCATGGCCACGTCTCTGCTGTTGTGACCTTGGACAAATCACTTAAATTCTCTGGGCCCCAGTTACCCCATCTGGTAACAAATACCATTAAAACATTAAAAACAAAATTTAGGTGAACTAGTGACTATCTCTCCACAATTAGTTGTTTTGTGATCCCTCATACTTTTATGGCCTTTACAATGAAACTATAAAAATTAGTGCAGAGTCATAGTATTATCTGTATTGGTAACAATATTTTTGAGAATCAAGGACATTGCCAAAATATTGAAAAGAGTTAAAAAGTATTCTTTTTAATTAAATGGCTTCAGACAAGATTTAAAAAAAGAAATTTAGGAATAAACTGTAAAAGCCAGCGAGGTGGGAATCCTTACCTTGAGTTGCCGTTGTGGATCTCGATGCTCTTTGGTGAAATTAGGGTTTTACCATCCTAGGTCTTAGATCTTCACATGATAAAACTGCTGTAGAGATGAAGGACATCGTGCACTTTTGGGGTAAACAGGTTGGATATGTGGCCACAAAACAAGTAAATCATTTAGGTAAAACTTCTCGGGTTAATCAAGCTCAGCTGGCAGCTGGCTTACCACATTCAGTTCAGAAAGACCGTGTGACCCACGTCCCTGGCAGAGGGCTCTGGCAGAGGGCTGAAAACTTAATGCCTGGAGGACAGCTCGCTGACCTTCCTCTTTACAAATCTGTAGTTGCAGAAAATAGGAAAGACCTCTAGGAGGAGACCCTTTTATTAATGTCTCTCCATCTCTCCTTCCAGTCTACAACTTCACAGGTTTCTCTTTAAGCTGCAGAAAGACATTTAAAGGGGATCCCATACAAGTTCGCAGCTCTATTATAATGCTTAGAATTATCTCTCCTTCTCTCAGAGGAATTACTTTTTTTTTCTTGAAACATGTGTCAAAGCAGTTAAGCCCTGGGCTATTTGGGTGATTATCTGTGTCTCTGCCTAATCAACTCCTTTAATTTAGGAGCAGCCTTGGGGCCAGTGATGCTGTCGGGCTCTCTAGATGTGTGGTCACAGAATAGGTATAAGGGTGTGCCAAAATGCACAGATATGCCTGTGTGCCATGCATCAGAACTAGACAGGTAACAGCCCCTGAACCTTGGAGAAGCAGTGTGGCATAGTGGATAGAGCATAGGCATGGGAGTCAAAAGGTCATAGATTCTAATCCTGGCTGAGTCACTTGACTGCTGTGGGACTTGGGCAAGTCACCTCAGTTCTCTGGACCTCGGTTACTTCATCTGTAAAATGGGGATTAAGACTGTGAACCCCATGCAGGACCGGGACTGTGTCCAACATAATATGCTAGTATTCCTCCCAGCACTTAGTACAGTGCCTGGCACCTAGTAAGTGCTTAACAAATACATTATTTGTTTTTATTATTATTATTACCCCCAGTGAAACAGCGATACAGAAGGCTGGGGGAATTTCTGGGTACAAGCATTGGGTTGTTGGATACAGTTCTCCCTGTCTTTCAATCAATGTCAATGCTCTTCATTCATTCAGTTGTATTTATTGAGTGCTTGCTGTGTGCAAAGCACTGTATTAAGTGCATATTTATTGAGCACTTACTGCATACAGAGCAATGTGCTAAGCCCTTTGGAGAGCACAATACAATAATATAGATGGAAACTATTTCATACCTACAATGAATTTACAGTCTTCCGAAGTGGACTAAAAGGTCATCGGTCTCCCCCTTCCCCCTTCATATTTTCAGTCTGGATGACTCCATTGTTGCTAGTTCCTCTCACCTATAAAATATTTATCCTCTCACCTGGGCATCTCATAAAGCTCTCCCTGAGTCTGCAAGGCCTAGCTTTTCTCAGATCCAACTGTTTCAAGACACCACTATTACTCAACCCTTTGCTGCCTCATTCTCCCTCTGTTCTCTGCCCCACTATACCTCTGTCATGTAAGAAAACAATTTTGTTCTACATGTTCTGGTCACTGTCTTCTCAGACCCCCTTTGCCCTTGTAGTAGTAGTAGTAGTAGTAGTAGTAGTAGTAGTAGTAGTAGTAGTAGTAGTAGCAGCAGCAGCAGCAGCAGCAGTAGTAGTAGTAGTAGTAGTAGTAGTAGTAGTAGTAGTAGTAGTAGTAATTAGGCTGTTAGCTCCACGTGGGACAGGAACTGTGTCTGATTGGATTAACTTGTATCTATTCCAGTGCTTTGTGTCAAACACTGTTTCACATAGTTACTATTTGTCAAACAGTGTTTTACATACCCCTTAACAAATACCATAATCAATAGTAGTAGTTGTCGGCAGTACTAATAATAGTAGTAATAATATTTGTTTAGCCTCTCTGGGTCTGATGCACTATACAGCCAAACTAGAGCCCACACCCAGAAAAGTGACCTCATCCTACACCTGAAGGAGGAAAACCTAGAAGGGAAGTCAGTATCTCTCCCTGTCCACCACTCATTCTACATACATTCCATTCAACTAGTACCCCCAACCTGCCTAACAACTTTGGCCAATGTTCCACATGGTTCCTACTAGGAACCAGGCATAAGCCTCTTACCTCAGAAGTGAAAGCTGGGGCCTCTACTACACCTGCCCTCTGTTGGTCACTGAGGTCATAGAAGCTTTGGTCAAGGCAGATGGATGCACCTTATAGCCTTGGATCTTTAAAAAGCTCCACATGATTTGGGCTGGACCAGCCACTGTGAAGCTGTTCTAGGCCAGGCAGAGCCCCACATCCAATACTAGTGGAGCATGTCCTTGGAAGATGATGAGTTTGAAGTAGGGGCAGCCCAGCTCAAGGGTACAGCTTCTGTAGACAGCCTCTCTACCGTTTCTTTATGGCATTTGTTAAGGGCTTACTATGTGTCAAATATTGGTCTAAGAGCTGGGGTAGGCACAGGCAAATTAGTTCAGACACAATCCCTCTCTCGCCTGGGACTTACAGTCTAACAGGGAGAGCAGGTATTGAATCCACATTTTACAGTTGAGGAAACTGAGGTACAGAGAAGTCAAGTGACTTTCCCAAGGCCACACAGCAAACAATTGGCAGTCAGGATTAGAACCCGGGACCTCTGACTCCAAGGCCTATGCTCTTTCAGCTAGGGCACACAGCTTCCCTACTTCCCCTGTTCAACTCCATGGGCAACAAGTAAGTTAGAAACTGTCAGTGAGAAAAGAGTTGATGCACAAGAGTAATCACAGGGGAAACTGTGATAGGGGAAAGAGTCCACGCACAAAACAGATCACAGGGGAAGCTGTGGTAGGGTCTGAGAAACTGTAAGAATGAAGAGATGGAGAATGGAATTTCTAGGTCTAGTTCTGGTGTCCGGGGGAGAGGATTCTTTTGAGTCTCTTTTTTCTTTCCTTCCTCACACTGAAAGTCGTTTGTCACGGAGATGGAACTAGAATTCCCACTATCACCACCAACCTGACAGAACAGGATGTCCTGATGTTGCCGCCTTCCCTGACTCATTTCAGTGACTCCTACTTCGTTAGTAAAATAAACACCATCAGGTCTGAGATGCCCAAAATCACCCCTCCCCCTTCTCCACCTATTATAATGACATTTAGTAAGTGCTTACTATGTGCAAAGCCGCCCCCCTCAACCCTCTCCGCTACTCTCCCATCCTTCACAGAAGTATCTTCGGTTGAGATCTCCTCCCTCTTCTCAAGTGCTACTCCATCCACCTGTGCTTCAGACCCCATTCATTCATTCAATCGTATTTATTGAGCGCTTATTGTGTGCAAAGCACCATACTAAGCGCTTGGGAAGTACAAGTTGGCAACATATAGAAACGGTACCTAACCAACAGTGGGCTCACAGTCTAGAAGGGGGAGACAGAAAACAAAACAAAGCGTATTAACAAAATAAAATAAGTAGAATTAAAATGTACAAGTAAACTAAATAAATAAATAGAGCAATAAATACGTACAAACATATATACATATGCAGGTGCTGTGGGGAAGGGAAGGAGGTAAGGTGGGGGGATGGAGGGGGGGAAGGGGAGAGGAAGGATGGCGCTCAGTCTGGGAAGGCCTCCTGGAGGAGGTGAGCTCTCAGTAGGGCCTTGAAGGGCCCTACTTCGCTACTTCCTTCTCATCTTATGAAAACTCTCGCCCTTTCCCTCCTCCCCTCCTTAACTTCCATCTTCAACCACTCACTCTCCACTGGTTCTTTCTCCTCTGCCTTCAAACATGCCCACGTCTCCCCATCCTAACAAAACACTCTCTTGACCCTACCACCCCTTCTAGTTATCGCCCTATCTCCCTCCTACCCTTCCTTTCCAAAGTCCTAAACCGAGTCATCTACACTCACTGCCCCGAATTCCTCAACTCCAACTCTCTTTTTGACCCCCTCCAATCTGGATTCCATCCCCTACGCTCCACTAAAACTGCCTTCTCAAAGGTCACCAATGACCTACTTCTTGCCATATCCAATGGCTCCTACTCTATACTAATCCTCCTCGACCTCTCAGCTGCCTTCGACACTGTGGGCCACCCCCTTCTCCTCAACATGCTACCTAACCTTGGCTTCATAGACTCCGTCCTCTCCTGGTTCTTCTCTTATCTTTCTGGCCATTCATTCTAAGTCTCCTTCGCGGGCTCCTCCTCCACCTCCCATCCCCTTACTCTAGGGGTTCCTCAAGGGTCAGTGCTTTGTCCCCTTCTGTTCTCTATCTGTGCTCACTCTCTTGGTGAACTCATTCGCTCACACAGCTTCAACTATTATCTCTACGCTGATGAAACCCAAATCTACATCTCCACCTCTGTTCTCTCTTCCTTTCTCCAGGCTCATACCTCCTCCTGCATTCAGGACATCTCCATCTGGATGTCTGTCTGCCATCTAAAACTCAACATGTCCAAGACTGAGATCCTCATCTTCCCTCCCAAACCCTGTCCTCTCCCTGACTTTCCCGTCACTATAGATGGCATTACCATCTTTCCTGTCTCACAAGCCTGCAACTTTGGTGTCATCCTTGACGCCACTCTGTCATTCACCCCACACATCCAATCCGTCACCAAAACCTGCTGGTCTCACCTCCACAACATCGCCAAGATCGACCCTTTTCTCTCCATCCAAACTGCTACCTTGCTGGTTTAATCTCTCATGCTATCCCGACAGGATTACTGCATCAGCCTCCTCTCTGATCTCCCATCCTCCTGTCTCTCGCCGCTTCAGTCTATACTTCACTCTGTTGCCCGGATTATCTTTTTACAGAAATGCTCTGGGCATGTCACTCCCCTCCTCAAAAATCTCCAGTGGTTTCATGTCAACATACAAATCAAGTAAAAACTACTCCTTACTCTCAGCTTCAAGGCTCTCCATCACCTTGCCCCCTCCTACCTCAACTTCCTTCTCTCGTTCTACAGCCCAGCCCGCACCCTCTGCTCCTCTGCCGCTACCCTCCTCACTGTGACTCATTCTCGCCTGTCCTGCCGTTGACCCCTGGCCCACGTCCTTCCCCTGGTTTGGAATGCCCTCTCTCCACATATCCACCAAACTACCTTTATTTCCCCCTTCAAAGCCGTATTGAGCTCACCTCCTTCAGGAGGCCTTCCCAGACTGAGCCCCCTTTTTCCTCTCCTCCTCTCTTCCACATAGCCCCCACCTCTGCCCTCCCTCCCTCCCCCCAACAACACTTGTATATGTTTGTTCATATGTTTTACTCTATTTATTTTTCTTGTACATATTTACTACTCTATTTCATTAGAGATATGCATATAGCTATAATACTATTTGTTCTGACGGTTTTGAGACCTGTATACATGTTTTGTTTTGTTTTGTTGTCTGCCTCCCCCTTCTAGCCTGTGAGCCCGTTGTTGGATAGGGACCATCTCTATATGTTGCCGACTTGTACTTCCCAAGCAGTACAATGCTCTGCATACAGTAAGCGCTCAATAAATACGATTGAATGAATGAATGAAGGACTTATTCCAGAGCCTTTTCTGGCACCTTGTGACCAGCCCCTACTCTACAGGGCTACCTCTATTGTTCTGGGCTGAGTTAGGGAGCCCCGAGAAGTCTCTCAGGCTTCCAGTCGCCCCTGTCTCTGGGTTGTCTGAACTGAAACTCTTAATGGTCTTTTGGCTTAATCTTCCTTGTCCAATCCCTTGTGCTTGAGTATCTGATAGTACATCTCTGGGCATATGCCTAGTGAACTTTACTGACCTCCTCCAGATCTGAAAGGGCAGCAGGGTTTTCCTGACCCGAGAGGCCAAAAATATGGAGGTCTTGTGTGACCACTTTTTGTTTATATCTCTCAGGCTGGTGAAAATATTAAATGTCAGGTGGTTGTAGTAAGAAACTTTTATTTTCACTTTCACCCTTGCTCCCATCTATCTCTATCTCCTTGGGTTGCTCATCCCTACGTTTTCTTCCCTCCCCTCCATCTCCTTTCTCCCTTCCCTCCAGCTCCAAGACTCCACTGTCTTCTCCTCTCACCTTTCCTCCAGTCAATCGTGGTATTTATTTAGTTCTTACTGTGTGAGAGCACTGAACTAAGTGTTTGGGAGAGTAGAATATTACAGAGTTGGTAGCCACTTTTCCTGAAGACAGTGAGCTCACAGTCTGAAACAGCATGTCTCTTGCCCTTTCTTCCTCTTCCTGTCCCTGTCCTTGTTTCAGCACCTCATCGTGTGCTTTTCACCGGAGATGATCTGTGGAAAAAGTGGAAAGAGTGAGAAAGCAGGTAGGAGATGAGACACTTTTGACTCAAACCAAACGTTTACCATTCATTTTAAGATGCTGCCTTTACTTTGTGGGGAAATGAGAGGTGTAAGAAAGAGAAGAAAGGAAGACTTGAATCTGTTCTGAAGACTTGAATCTAGAGGTAGAGCAGACCAATACTTTCACACAAGTGCCTCTGCCACCCAAATTATCCACAAATTCCCCGAGACAGGTCTTGCAAACCTATTTCCGGTGTTGTGCTTCTGTTTTTGTCATAGCTTCAGTTGAAGCAATTAATGCATTATTTGTGTTGACTGGGCCTGGGTCTTTCTAACCACTACCCATCACTTTGAAAACCCCAGGCTTGGTCAGTTCTTAACCTGAGTGCTTCATGATCTCAGGATTGCCGTGCCTATAAGGAATTCAACAGAGACACATTAGAGAATGGAGTTGTCTGCCTAGGGAGAATGCTTTCATAGTTAATGATATTTATTGAGCACTTACTGTGTGGAGAGCAGTGTACTAAACGCTTGAGAGAATACAATGTAACAGTAAACAGACACATTCCCTGCACACAATGAGCTTACAGTTTGGAAGTCTCTTCTCCAATAGCTAACTCCTCCAAAGAGGAGGTCCATTTTGATGGCTGCCCAGCAACCCATCCACACACCCGGGATCACCTATCAGGACTCAGGGTTCCATTGCACCTCCATCCCGCAAGTGACTCAGAACTGTCTTCCCAGTGGAATGGTTTCCCTTGGAATTAGAGGCAAAGACTCTACCTCTTGGACCCTTCTGGCTTTTTTTAATGGTATTTGCTAAGCAATGACTATGTGTCAGGCACTGTACTAAGAGCTGGGGAAGATACAAGCTAATCACGTTGGACACCGTCTATGTCCCACAGAGAACTCACAACCTTAATCCCCATTTAACCAATGAGGTAACTGAGGCTAGCCCAGAGCTTTTCTGGACAAAGATAATCCGGGCAGCAGCATGAAGTATGGATTGAAGTGGAGAGAGACACGAGGATGGGAGATCAGAGAGAAGGCTGATGCAGTAGTCCAGACGGGATAGGATGAGAGCTTGAATGAGCAGGGTAGCGGTTGGGATGGAGAGGAAAGGGCGGATCTTGGCAATGTCGTGGAGCTGAGACCAGCAGGTTTTGGTGACGGCTTGGATGTGAGGGGTGAATGAGAGAGCGGAGTCGAGGATGACACCAAGGTTGCGGGCTTGTGAGATGGGAAGGATGGTAGTGCCGTCAACAGAGATGGGAAAGTCAGGGAGAGGGCAAGGTTTGGGAGGGAAGACAAGGAGTTCAGTCTTCGACATGTTGAGCTTTAGGTGGCGGGCAGACATCCAAAAGGAGATGTCCTGAAGGCAGGAGGAGATGCGAGCCTGTAGAGAAGGGGAGAGAGCAGGGGCAGAGATGTAGATCTGGGTGTCTTCAGCGTAGAGATGATAGTTGAAGCCGTGGGATCGAATGAGGTCACCAAGGGAGTGCGTGTAGATCGAAAACAGAAGGGGACCAAGCACTGAACCTTGGGGAACCCCCACAGTGAGAGAATGGGAGGGGGAGGAGGAGCCTGCAAAAGAGACTGAGAAAGAACGACCGGAGAGGTAAGAGGAGAACCAGGAGAGGACAGAGTCTGTGAAGCCAAGGTCAGATAGCGTGTTGAGAAGAAGGGGGTGGTCCACAGTGTCAAAGGCAGCTGAGAGGTCGAGGAGGATTAGGACAGAGTAGGAGCCGTTGGATTTGGCAAGCAGGAGGTCATTGGTGACCTTTGAGAGAGCAGTTTCCATGGAATGTAGGGGACGGAAGCCAGACTGGAGGGGGTCGAGGAGAGAGTTGTTGTTGAGGAATTCTAAGCAGCGAGTGTAGACATCTCGTTCAAGGAGTTTGGAAAGGAATGGTAGGAGGGATATGGGACGATAACTAGAAGGTGAGGTGGGGTCAAGAGAGGGTTTTTTTTAGGATGGGAGAGACATGGGCAAGTTTGAAGGCAGAGGGGAAGGAACCAGTGGAGAGTGAGCGGTTGAAGATGTAAGTTAAGGAGGGGAGAAGGGATGGAGCGAGAGATTTCATGAGATGAGAGGGAATGGGGTCAGAAGTACAGGTGGCCGGAATAGCACTTGAGAGCAGAGAGGAGAGCTCCTCTGAGGACACTGCTGGGAAGGATGGGAGAGTAGCAGAGAGTGTTGAGAGCCGGGGGGATGGAGAAAGGGGGGAAGAGACTTTGGGGAGGTCGGACCTGATGGATTTAATTTTGTTAATGAAGTAGGAGGCTAGATCGTTGGGGGTGAGGGAAGGAGGAGGGGGAGGAACCGGGGGCCTGAGAAGGGAGTTGAGTGTACGGAAGAGCTGGCGGGGGTGATGGGCATGGGTGTCAATAAGGGAGGAGAAATAGTTTTGTCTGGCAGAGGAGAGGGCTGAGTTAAGGCAGGAAAGGATAAACTTGAAGTGAACGAGGTTGGCATGGTGTTTAGACTTTCGCCAGCAGCATTCGGCAGCTCGAGCATAAGAGCGAAGGAGGCGAACAGTGGCAGTGATCCAGGGCTGTGGGTTAGTGGTGCGAGAGCGGCGAAGGGAAAGGGCAGCGAGTGAGTCTAGCTGAGTAGAAAGGGTAGAGTTGAGAGCAGTAATCTGATCATCAAGACTGGGTAGAGAGGAGAGGGTGGTGAGGTAGGGTGTGAGGCGCTCCGAAAGATGGGTGGGGTCCAGAGAGCGGAGATCTCTGTGAGGGAGTAATACGGATTTACAGGGGGAAGGAGTGTGAGTGAGGAGGCAGGTGAGAAGATTATGATCAGAGAGAGGGATTTCAGAGTTGGTGAGGGTGGACACAGTGCAGCGGTAGGAGATGATGAGGTCGAGGGTATGACCAAGTTGGTGAGTGGGTGAGGTGGGGTGGAGCAAGACGTTGGCAGCGTCGAGGAGAGATAGAAGGCTGGCGGCAGAGGAGTCATCAGGGATATCCATGTGGATATTGAAGTCTCCGAGGATCAAAGTGGGCATGGAGAAGGAGAGAAGGAAGGTGAGGAATGGGTCAAAGTTGTTAAAGAAGTTGGAAGTGGGGCCGGGAGGGCGGTAGATGACCACTACAAGAATCTGGAGGGGGTGGTAGAGGCGAATAATGTGGGCTTCAAAGGAAGGGAAGGAGAGGGAAGGGGGAGGAGGGAGAGTATGAAAGCGACATTGGAGGGCGAGAAGGAAACCGACACCTCCTCCTTTTCCGGTGAGTCTGGGGGAATGGGAGAAGAAGAGGCCTGCACTGCAGAGAGCAGCAGAAGAGACCGTGTCGTCTGGAGACAGCCAAGTTTCAGTTAGGGCGAGGAGGAGTAGAGAGCTGGAAAGGAATAGGTCCAGGATGAAAGGGATCTTACTTAAAACGGAGCGGGGGTTCCAGAGGCCACACTTGGCAGCAGCTGTCGAGGGTGGGGAGGGAGGGGGAAGGGTGCGAGGGGTGGGGAGGGTTTGGATTGGGATGAGTTTGCGGGGGCCTGGGCGGGAAGAGTGGGAAGGGGGGTGGCGATGGGAGAGGAGAACTGGGATGGGGTGGGGGCGGGGAGAAGGGGAGGGAGGGGGCCGTGAGGGAGGAGCGGAGGACTTGCGCTGGTACAGAGGAATCCTTGGTAGGGGGTGAGGGGGAGTGGTCTTGGTGGGGGAGAGGGAGGGAAAAAGCTGGGTGGGAGAGGGGAAGGGGAAGATGAGGAATGGGAATGGCAGTTGGGAGGTCAGCAGGGCGAGTGACAGTACAGTGGGAGGTTAACAATTGAGATGCAGAAGCAATAAAACAGTAGCAATGATATAAGTAGGCGATGGCATCACAGGGTGTAGTTAAACAATCAATATGCTATGGCAATAATAAAATTGGCAGATAATGATGTCACAGAGAGCAGATACAAAATATTAAGTGCTGGAGTAGGGTGGGCCTGTTAAGGAGGGTCAGGGAGCAGAGATACCTGGGGAGAGGAGCTGACAGTCAACTAGCGTGGGAGGGCCGAGGAGGTGTGAATGAGGTTGTCGTTAATGTAACATGGTGCTAATGAGGGCTTTTTACCTGGGGGCGGGGGGAGAGTCAGTCAGGACCGGACCGGGAAGGGGGGGATGAGGGGCACTTTAAGGAAGGTCGCCTAAATTGGGGGGAGGGGTGGAAGCAGTGGGGGCGTCCGTGGGGGCGCTGCGATGGCGGGCGGGCCTCTCGGGAACGGAGTCCCGGGCGTCAATGGCGGCGCTCTGAGGAGAAGATCCTTCCGGGAGCAGCAAGGCCGCGCGGTGTGATGGCGGGAGGGCGGGCGGGCCTCTCGGGAACGGAGTCCCGGAAGTCTATGGCAGCGCTCTCAGGAGAGGATCCTTCCAGGAGCAGCAAGGCCGCGCGGTGTGATGGATGATAATTACTCTCCAGTGGTTCAAAGACTTATTGAAAGTGCATCTCCTTTAAGGGGCCTTCCCTGACTAAGTCCCCCTTTTATCTTCTCCCTCATATTGGTTTAGTGCTTCCTGTGCACCGAGCACTGTACTAAGCACTTGGGAGAGTACAATGTAACAATAGTGAGCTTACAGTCTAGACAGGGACACATATATTAATATGAACATGTAAATTACAGAAATGTACGTGAGTGCTATGGGGCTGTGTGCGGGGGGGATGAATAAAGGGAGCAAGTCAGTACTCGGTACACAGGAAGCGCTAAACAAATATGATTGAATGAATGAATGAACTTACCCACAGGTGTCCTAAATGGTCCGTGGTGGAGTTGGGAACATAGTCAATATCTTCAAAGCCTTTTACATGCAGTCATCCCTGGAGTACATTCTGTTTGATTTCCATGCCCTTTTAAATAAACAAGAAGCTCAGTAATTCTGACTATTCCAGTCTCATAAATGCCAACTGATAATCACATTCACATTCCCCATAAGAAAAAAATGCACTAAGCTGATAGTTCAGGACCTTCTAAAATCCTACTGGGCAGAGTGTAATAAACCAAATGTTTAGCAGACAAAAAATCTATAACCTTTTGTATTCCCTTGATGCTCTTCTGAGATTATTTCTCCTCATGTCAGCTTTAGGTTTCTTCCTCCTTCATATGGGATCAGTGGTTATTTATTTTCCAGAGAAAGAAGAAAAGACCTTCTGCCAAGGAAACAGATTGTAGGTAACCCAGGAATCTCGCATAGAAACATAAAGCACACAATAAACTCAGAATTTAATGTAAACTAGCAGACTCTCTTTCTATTGATGAGTGATAACTGCTAGCTCTCCAACGTTTACTGGTGGTAGAGCCAAGCTTAAAATCTTTGTTATAATTTTTAATGTGTGGGTATTGGTACAAACAAAGCATTGGAAGGTGGTATCCAAACTTTCAAAAACTATCAAGCTCTGAGAAAAGACGTGAATAGTGGTTGTGGTCAGGAAATGTGTCTGCTTATTGTTATACTGTTCTCTCCCAAGTGGTTAGTACAGTGTTTTCAACATAGTAAGGTATTTTCTAAAGGTATTTCTTCAGTACATACAATGTGCAAGCACTGTACTAAGTGCTGGGGTAGATACAAGTTGATCAGGCTGGACTCAGGTCCTGTCCCACATGGGGCTCTTAGTCTTAATATGCATTTTACAGGTGAGGTAACTCAGTCACAGAGGAGTTAAATGCCTTGCCCAAGGTTCCACAGCAGACAAGTGTTGCAGCTAGGATTAGAACCCCGGTCTTTCTGATTCTCAGATCGTGCTCTATCCAAAAGTCTGCACTGCTTCCTAGTCCTTGGCAGCAAATTCACAGTAGCCCTGTTGGAACAAGAAAACTCAGATAGGTCTCAATGTGGACAGTGAGTAGATGAGAATCGATTTAGGAAGCGAGCAACATTATGTTCTCAGCAAAGAGACACCACCAAGATTAATAATAACAATAATAATAGTGGTATTTGTTAAGCACTTATTCTGTGCTAGGCAATACACTAAGCAGTGAGGTGGATACAAGCAAATCAGGCTGGACACAGTCCCTGTCCCATATGAGGCTCACAGTCTCAACACTCATTTTGCAGATTAGCTAACTGAGGCCCAGAGAAGTGAAGTGACTTGCCCAAAGCCACACAGCAGACAAGAAGAAGAGTTAGGTTAGAACTCAGGTCCTTTGACTCTCAATCTCATACTCTTTCCACTAGGTCATACTGCTTCCAGTTGCAATATGTTTATAAAAGAATCATTTAAAGACAATATCAAATGAATGTAAGTATAGAACTAGAAAGATACTTGGATATTTTTGTGAGCTATAGGAAGAGAATCTATTTGTATACATCACCAAAAATATTAAAGAGTAATGACGAAAATGTGCCTTTTTGAATATGAATGCAAAGTAAAAATCAGAAGGGCTGGAAAAGTTACATTAGTCAGATGTGTTGATGCTGAAAAGGTTTGAAGAATTGGGGTTTTATTCTATCTCTCTTCTTACCTCTTCACATAATAAATATGGCCTTAAAGCAGAAACGTCAGATTGTCTAGTCACAAAGTCAGCAGTCAGCAATTCATTTTAGTAAATCTTCTCAGGGAAATGCATTTAGTGGTAGAAATTCACATCCTGTTCACTGAACCTCTTTGCTCATTAAGGAGACAGGACAGTGAATAGAGCAGGGAGGATATTCTGAACTTCCCCTTTTCAGATCTATAGCCACAAAAAAGGAAAGAATTGGAGTTAATGGCTCTCCCCCTAGCCCCACTCTCAAATTGCTCTTACTCAGATTTTTCTTTGGGTTACAGAACAACATTTAAAGTTGCCTCGATAGGGCTGTGGGGACCTATTGTAATACCTAGGGCTCTGAGTCTCTGTAGAATTTCTTACCTCCCTTTCTGATAGGGTCTTTATGCCAAAAGCAGTGGTTAAACCTTACATGAATTTGGCTAGTTCTTTGGGAAAATGCCTGTGTCCTTGACTAATTTGTGCTTTTCATTAAGAGCCTTGTCTTGTACCAGGTTCTTGACAACGTCCTTGAAAGTGGCACCGGTTATTACATAGACTCTGACATTAGCTCCCATTGTGGGGGTCAGTGAGAGGGCTCAGCATCCTGTGATTATGTGTTGAACAATAACAGCCTACAAGGTTGCATCATTTGAATGGACTGTCCCTGATGTTAAGTCTATTCTGTGAATTCAGAAAGGATTTTTGTAGTCCTCCAACTGAACCCCTAACTGGGGTTCAGACTCTGAAGAGACTCTTGGGGATGAAAACACCAGCAAGGTGAATTTCTACTGTTGACAAAACACCTGCAAGCAGTTCATCCAACGCTGAAGTTCACAAAAGGGGTTCAATGACTGGTGCACTTCCCTTGAGAGCTTTTCATATAATAGGGAGCCTTCTCATCTCTGCCATTCAGAATGGCAGGTCCACCCCCAGGTGATTTACAGCTTGTGCTGGGAAGTCCCCCAAGTCTTCCCTCTCCGTCTAGAAATCCCCAACAACGAGAAGCTTCTATCCACAGGCTGGACCAGGAAAGAGAGGCAATCGACAGACCACTTGGATATGTAATAATAATAATTATGGTATTTGTTAAGTTGTTACTCTGTGCCAGACACTGTACTATGTGCTGGGGTGGATAGAAGCAAATCGGATTGAACACAGTCCTTAGTCCCTCTTGGGGTTCACCCAAATGTTTGGTCTTCTAGTTGTCACTACAGTGAATCTTAATCTTTGCAATATGACTTGCCTCTCATTTAGCTTCCCTGAAATCTCTCAGCTCTGAGGGGAGATGCAAAGCTCTCTCCACTTGTACTACCGACATAACTGCTGTTATCTTATTTTTTGTACATTTTATCTTTGTGTGTGTGCGACCTACATCCACCCTGCCCATCGATGAGGTGACAGCAGTATTTGATTCTCTTATAAGCCCCATGATAAACCCTTAAATCTACATTCCAAGAAACTCAGAAGTGAAAGGTTTCATGGAAGTGGTGCAGGAAAGTGCCAGTTATCATCCATAAAAGTCTCAGTACCAAATTAATTTATTGGTATATAGAGAATTTGTTAAAAGAGATTTTCTGTTTATTTTTTGAGGAAAACTTTCCCCACTATTGATCAAGAGGATGCTGGACACTGAAATAAGTAGATCGTACATGCAGCCAAGCACACTGTAACCCTTCTCTCCCAAGTTTCATATTCATATTATTGTCAGTCTCCCCATCTAGACAAAGCTCATGATGGGCAGGGAATGTGCCTGCTAATTCTCTTGTATTACACTTTCCCAAGGGCTTAGAACGGTGGTCTGCACATAATAAGCACTCAGTAAATACCATTGTTTGATTGATTGATTGGTAGAGATAATGGGTGATCCAAGAAAGAGTCAAATCAAGGAAGTCAAGTCTTCTCCATGCTCGGTAACTGTCACAAGGGAGTAGTGGGGAACACCTCCCCTGACCCTAAACCTGGACTCAGAGATGCTCAGATGCTTTTAAGTCCCTCTACCTCCCTTGGGGGAATGATTTGGGCTGGGAAATAGATAGGGAAGGTTAGAGTTCTGGTGATTTGCTGCAGCTGTCCTTAGCCCCGCCCATATTCTCCAGACCTAGCCTTTCACCTCCCTGATTTTTCAGTTTTTCGAGAGGCCTTGCATTGGCCAGAAAGCAGCCAGGACTGCTGGTTGTGAAGTGGTCAATCAATTCTCTGAAGTCACCAAGTGCAAACCTCCTATAAAGACAGAAAGGGATAGAAGGAAGAGTTGAGATGTTCTTTCAAGCAAGAGGGGAAGAATCAAACTTTACTTGTAAACCTCGATTTCAAAATTTGCTTACAAATGGGTTTTCCAAATTTTAGATCCTGCTGGACATGTTCCCTCTAGTTATTTGTAGCTATCTCCTGATGTTGCCATCATTATCTCAAGAGCCCAATTCTTCCTTCCTGCTGATGCTGGTGCCAGATCATACTTGTCAGTTCCTGCACTCACTACCGAGTCCCAAAAAGGGCATGGCCTCCACGGTATCCTCAGCAGGATACATATGAAATAGTAATAACAATTATGATTGTGATATTTGCTAAGTGCTTACCATGTGCCAGACACTGTACTAAGTGCTTGAGTGGATATAAGCACATCGGGTTGGCTGCTGTCCCTGTCCCATTTGGGGCTCACCGTCTCAATCCCCATTTTACAGATGAGGTAACTGAAGCTCAGAGAAGTGAGGTGATTTGCCCAAAGTACCACAGCAGACAAGTGGTGAAATGTGTTGAAATGATGTTAACTCTCTGACCAGCAGCAGGTATATGAAAGATAGAGGAGGGGTTAAGGGGTGGTGCTATTTGTCTAAGAGGTATTTGACTGCATTATGGATGTGCCTGGGCTCCCCTATCTGATTTACCTACATCTTGTTAAGGGGGATGATTTACAACTTGCTAATGAATTGACAATTCCTTTGAAAGATTTCCCAATTCTGGAATGCAATCTGAAGCAACCTAGGAGGGCTTGGGTTCTAAACCTCTCCCTGCCACTTGCCTGCTTTGGGACCTTGGGCAAATCACTTCTCTGTGTCTCAGATACCACATTTACAAAATGGCAATTAAGTCTGTGAGCCCTATGTAGGATGTGGACTGTATCCAACCTGATTAGCTTGTACTTACCCCAGAACTTATTACAGTGCCTGTATATGCTGTGATTTATTTACATTTATATTTATTTATTTATTTATTCATCTATCCCTCTATCTATTTATTTATGTTAATGTCTGTCTCCCCCTCTGGACTGCGAGCTCATTGTGGGCAAGGAATGTGCCTGTTTGCTGTTATACTGTACTCTCCCACACACTTATTATAGTATAGTGCTTTACACAGAATAAGCACTCAATAAATACAATTAAATGAATAAATGAATACCTGGCATACAGTAAGCACTTAACAAATACCATTAAAAAATTAACCATTTAAAAACAAAAGAAAAATCAAACTTTACAGTTTCTTACCTCTTTTGACCAAGACATAGTGGAGCATATGGGATGTGGTGTCAGCCCGTCAGTAAATCATATTTGTTGAGTGTTTACTGTGTGCAGAGCTCTATACTTAGAGCTTGGGAGAGTACAATACAACATTATAACAGACACATTCCCTGCCCACAGTGAGCTTTCAGTCTAAAGGGGGAGACAGACGTTAGCATAAATAAAATTACAGATGTGTATATAAGTTCTGTACGGCTGGGAGAAAGGATGAATGAAAAGAGGAAGTCGAGGTGACACAAAATAGAGTGGAAGAGGAAAGGAGGGCTTAGTCAGGGAAGGCCATTTGGAACAGATGCAATTTCAATGAGACTTCAAAGAGGGGGAGAGTAGTTGCCTGTTGGATATGAGGAGGAAGAGCATTTCAGGCCAGAGTTGAGATGTGGGCAAGAGGTCGAAGGCAAGATAGACGAGATAGAGGTACAGTGAGAAAGTTGGCATTAATATTAGGAGAATGAAGTCTTCAGGATGATCCCAAGTGAACTGGAGTCTTGTGTGTTCTGAAAGGCCACTTGAATGGACACCATCTCTACTGCTGACAGATTCCCATTCTTAAATGGATGTTATCTACATAAACCTTCAGTGTAGATCAGCTGGTATTTGTGGATAATATGTTCTCCCATGCAGTCTGTTAGAATTAATGCATTAAGTTTGGCTAAATCCATGAAATACTCTTGAATAATAATAATCATGATGTTGGTATTTGTTAAGCGCTTACTATGTGCCAGGAACTAGGTTCTCTGTGAGTGTGAACTATTCTTTCCCCACAAAATGTGGTCACTGGGGGCTAAGGGTTGGGTAGGTTTGGGAATGGAAAGTAGAACATCCAGGAATAAGACTCGTGAATCTGGACAAAACTGTCCATCAGAAAGACTCTTGCTAACCAGGCAAGCAGGAAGGCAAGGTTGGCATGCAAGCCCAACTTTTGACTGAATTTAAAGAGAAATCTGTCAAACTGAGAACAAAATAGAACATTCAGTAAAACCAAGTGGACTTACCATACATAATAAGGCCAAATGTTAAATCAACCTAGACTGGATTAGTTTCAGTACGACCTGTGCTCTCTTCATCTTTGTTTTTGTTTTCTGAACTGATAATTTTGCTTCCTGTTGCCAAGATGTAACACTGGCTTTTTTCCTAAGGGAGCATTCTACTTGTCATATTCAACTCTTTTGTCCTCTACATTGTGAGCAGTGAATGTGTCTACCAACTCTAATATATTTTACTCTACCGAGCACTTAGTGCAATGCTCTGCTCAGAGGAAGTGCTCAATAATTGCCACTGATTGATTTTGCCTATTAACAACGTTATCAAACTTAAGTGCCCAATGATGTTCTTGACAAATGTATGAAGTCAGAGATGTAAAAGTCAGGCAAGCAAGTGAGCAATCTCTTTTGCTTGAAATACACAGACAAATGAGCTGGAAAATTTCCCTCCAAAATTGTCTGAAAAATTTTCTCAGCTATCTTCTTCAAATCAACAGTGGACATGTGGTTGCAAGGTTCTGGTGACTGGCAATTTGACGATGGTTAGGAGGAGCAGAAATGATTTCTCTTTTAGGATCAAAATCCAGTGAAAAATTTGTTTTTCCTTCCCTGCATCTGTACTCATTTTTCTAAAGAAAAATTCAGTTTTGCATCATCTTAGACAAATCTTCCACAAGGCGAGACTGGTCACTTTCCCATGAGCCTGATTGAACAGAATCGTATGAGGTTCCAGAGTATCTGTGGAATCCAGTTTAAGTGTGAGAGGAGAAACAGTGTACCTCTCGAATCTGCTTCAGGGCAGACCTTGAGCAAGGATGGACAAATCGAGTCAGTTAGAGACGTTTGTCACAGTCTTGGCAAAATATATTCTTTTTGACCTGGAGAAGTCGCCAAGTTTTTAGTGCACTTAGAGGTCCTCCTTCATAAAGGATCCAGATGTTCTGAGGGGAGGATCTTGAGATAATATTGCAGAGAAAGATTGGCAACCAAAGGAAATTGGAGTAAAATTCGTTGTTGCTCTAAATCCGGACTTTATTCCAAGAAAGGAGATCTCAGGCCTATTTTAGGTTTATCCAGAAGCCATTTGGGAACTTGTGGAATCTCAGACCTGATGTTTTTCTAGTTTCTAGGATTTTGTATCTTTAGCGGTAGTAAGGAAACAAAGCTGGGAAACATGGTTGTGACGGGAATGGAGTAGCCACCAGTTCCTTTCACTTAACCGTGTTAGGCTTTGGTCTGTTCTACCTCAAGGAGACTGTAACTGCAGCAAGTCATTGCTGGCGTTGGGTGAACAGGTAACACAGGAAGAAACCCACATCTACAAAGGCACAGAAAGTGAGTGCTTGGATGGGTCTTTAATCACTCCTCCAAGAGACAAAAAAGTCACACATTGTTTTCATCTTTGAGAAATCAGAATCCTGTAAATTGATCCATTTAATGAGCACCTACTGTATGCAGAGTACTGTACTAAACACTTGGGAGAGTACAATCAAATTATTAGACATTTAAGGAGCTTGCATTTTAACAGGGGAAACATACTGAAATAATATAGAGAGAGGAGGATAGGGCAAAAGGGGGTGTGTACATGATTTAATGCTTGAATAATTGATTATATAAGATATAGACATAAGTGTTCTGGAAGCTTCAGTTTTTAGGTACTCAGATGGCACGAAAGTGCTGGGATGAGAAGTGAAGGAAATATAGCCTGAGTAGAGGAAATAATTAATCAGAGTAGATGTCTTTGATGGGGATATGATTTCAGGAACACTTTGAAATTGGGAAGTTTGAGGAAGTGGGGAAAGGGGTTCTGTAGGATTTTCAGAGGGAGGAAGTTCCAGGCAGAGAGAAAAACATGAGAAAGCAATTCTTAGCAGAGGAGACAAGAATAAAGCACTGTTCAAGAGTGAAGATGGCTAGTTGGGTTTAGTGGGAAAAGAGAATGAATAAGTAGGAAGGACAGAGTTTATCAAGTGCTTTAAAGCCAGTGACTAGGAGTTCCTACTTAAAGTGGAGAGGATTGGAAAATCATTGGAGGTTTTTGAGGAGTGGAGAGATGTGGCAGAACAATATATTAGAAAGATCAACATTTTAGAGAACCAGTGTAGCCTAATGAATAGAAGAGCATGGGTTTGGGAGTCAGAAGGAATCGGGCTCTAATCCCTGACCTGCCCTTAACTTGCTGTGTGACATTTGGCAAGTCACTTCACTTCTTTGTGCCTCAGTTACCTCATCTGCAAAAAGGTGATTAAGATTGTGAGCCCACTGTGGGACATGAATTGTGTCCAACCTGATTAGCATGTATCTACCCCAGCATTTAGTATAGTGGCTAGTGCATAGTAAGCACTTAACAAATGCAATTAAGAAATGATGCTGAGCTCAGAGTGAAATATGGATAGGAGAGGAGAGGGACTGATGCAGCTGTCAATCCATGAGTGTGTCTCTGAGACGGAATAACTTGCGAGCTACTAGCTAAAGTAGTTTATCAAATGAGCTATTGAGTTTGGGGAACAATACTACAAATATCACAGGAAATTATCCACTTTAATATTACTAATTTAAGAAATTATCTCTTCCTTTCTGGCTGATAATTACTTCAATAGCATTTTTTTTTCATCTCATTGAAAGGAATTTTATTCTACCTCTTACTGGCCAGCATTTTTTTCCTAATGATAATCATGTGTGGAGGTTGCAAAGTCCATATAAATGCCCATTTCTCATTCATGAGCCTATATTAAGGAAGCTAATTGGAAACCCACTTATGTAGGGCACCAATAAGCCCCATAAAACTGTGAATAAAATTTGGAATTGACCAAATTTGTCCTAAGTCCAAAACCAGTTTTGAAACAACTCCAGGGAACAGTTATATGTTTCTATTGGAAATTTCAGATGTATACAGGTACTCAAAATGCCTTTTCACTGCATTTATATTTGGCCCTTCAGAAATATTGCCCATATTTCTAATCTCCCAAGCCCTCAATGCAATGCTCTGCACGTAATTGTTTGCTGTGTGCAGAGTACTGTACTAAGTGCTTGGGAGAGTACAATATAACAGAGTTAATAGACATGTTCCCTACGCACAACGAGCTTACAGGCTAGAGGGAGAGACAGACAGTATAAATAAATAAATTACAGACACGTACATAAGTGTTGTGAGGCCGAGGGAATGATGTAAATCCAAATGCAAAGGTGACACAGAAAGGAGTGGTAGAGGGGGAAATCAGGGCTTATTCAGGAAAATTCTCTTGGAGATCTGCCTTCAACTAGACTTTGACGGTGGGGAGAGTGATTGTCTGTTGTATATGTAGAAGGAGGGCATCCAGGACAGAGGCAGAATATGGGCCAAAAGTCGGCAATGAGATAGACGAGATAAACGTACAGTGAGTAGTTTGGCATTAGACGAGTGAAGTTTCTGGGCTGGGTAATACTAGGGAATAGTGAGGTAAGGTAGCAGGGGGAAAGGTGATTAAGTGCTTTAAAGCTAATGGTAAGGAGTTTCTGTTTGATGTGGAGGTTCTTGAAGAGTGGGGAATCATGGACTGAGTGGTTTGTAGAAAACTAATATGGGCAACAGAGTCAAGTATGGATTAGAGTGGGGATAGATGGGAGGCAGGGAAGTTAGCAAAGAGGCAAATACAGTGATCAAGGTGGGATAGGAGAGTGCTTGGGTTAATATGGTAGCATTTTGGATGGAGAGGAAAAGGCAGATTTTAGTTATGTTGTAAAGGTTGGACTGACAAGATTTAGTGACAGATTGAATATGTGAGTCGAATGAGAGACTTGAGTCGAGGGTAACACCAAGGTTATGAATTTGTGAGGCAGGAAGTATGGTGGTGCTGTGTAGAGTGATGGGAAAGTCATGGAGAGGACAGGGTTTGGGCGGGAAGATACGACAGTGCTGTTTAGGACATGGTACGTTTGGGGTATTAGGGGGACACATAAGTAGAGATGTCTTGAAGACAGAAGGAAATTTGAGACTGCAGAGGAGAGAGATCTGGGTTGGAGATGTAGATTTGGGAATCATCTTCATAGAGATGGTAGTTGGAGCCATGGGAGCAAACGAGTGGGCTTGGGTATAGATAGAGAATAGTAGGGGACCCAGAACTGAACCTTGTGGGACCCCCAGGGTTAGGTCATCTGAGGCAGAGGAGGAGTCTGCAAAAGAGACTGAGACTGAACAGCTAGAGAGATAGGAGAACCAGGAGAACCAGGACAGTAGACATTCAATACATTGATTGATTGATGTAAACAGTGGGTGGACATTGAAAGTTTGAGAGAAAGGATGCAGGATATAGGATACAACGAATCTAAGGAGTTGAGAATTGTTTGTTAAAGAGGGATAGCAGGAAGTGGGGAGGGGAAAGCGCAATGTCCTACTGGAATCAATCAATCAATCAATCAATCGTATTTATTGAGCGCTTACTGTGTGCAGAGCACTGTACTAAGCGCTTGGGAAGTACAGGTTGGCGACATATAGAGACAGTCCCTACCCAACAGTGGGCTCACAGTCTAAAAGGGGGAGACAGAGAACAAAACCAAACATACTAACAAAATAAAATAAATAGAATAGATATGTACAAGGAAAATAAATAAATAAATAAATAGAGTAATAAATATGTACAAACGTATATACATATATACAGGTGCTGTGGGGAAGGGAAGGAGGTAAGATGGGGGAGATGGAGAAGGGGACGAGGGGGAGAGGAAGGAAGCGGCTCAGTCTGGGAAGGCCTCCTGGAGGAAGTGAGCTCTCAGTAGGGCCTTGAAGGGAGGAAGAGAGCTAGCTTGGCGGATGGGCAGAGGGAGGGCATTCCAGGCCCGGGGGATGACGTGGGCCGGGGGTCGATGGTGGGACAGGCGAGAACAAGGTACGGTGAGGAGATTAGCGACAGCAGAGCAGAGAGTGTGGGGTGGGCTGTAGTAGGAGAGAAAGGAGGTGAGGTAGGAGGGGGCGAGGTGATGGACAGCCTTGAAGCCCAGGGTGAGGAGTTTCTGCCTGATGTACAGATTGATTGGTAGCCACTCGAGATTTTTGAGGAGGGGAGTAACATGCCCAGAGCGTTTCTGGACAAAGACAATCCGGGCAGCAGCATGAAGTATGGATTGCAGTGGGGAGAGACACGAGGATGGGAGATCAGAAAGAAGGCTGATGCAGTAGTCCAGACGGGATAGGATGAGAGCTTGAATGAGCAGGGTAGCGGTCTGGATGGAGAGGAAAGGGCGGATGTTGGCAATGTTGTGAAGCTGAGACCGGCAGGTTTTGGTGACGGCTTGGATGTGAGGGGTGAATGAGAGAGTGGAGTCCAGGATGACACCAAGGTTGCGGGCTTGTGAGACGGGAAGGATGGTAGTGCCGTCAACAGAGATGGGAAAGTCAGGGAGAGGGAAGGGTTTGGGAGGGAAGACAAGGAGTTCAGTCTTGGACATGTTGAGTTTTAGGTGGCGGGCAGACATCCAGATGGAGATGTCCTGAAGGCAGGAGGAGATGCGAGCCTGGAGAGAGGGGGAGAGAGCAGGAGCAGAGATGTAGATCTGGGTGTCATCAGCATAGAGATGATAGTTGAAGCCATGGGAGCGAATGAGGTCAACAAGGGAGTGCGTGTAGATCGAGAACAGAAGGGGACCAAGCACTGAACCTTGAGGAACCCCCACAGTAAGGGGATGGCAGGGGGAGGAGGAACCTGCAAAAGAGACAGAGAATGAACGACCGGAGAGATAAGAGGAGAACCAGGAGAGGACGGAGTCTGTGAAGCCAAGGTCAGATAGCGTGTTGAGGAGAAGGGGGTGGTCCACAATGTCGAAGGCAGCAGAGAGGTCGAGGAGGATTAGGATGGAGTATGTGCCGTTGGATCTGGCAAGCAGGAGGTCATTGGTGACCTTTGAGAGGGCAGTTTCCGTGGAATGTAGGGGACAGAAGCCAGACTGGAGGGGGTCGAGGAGAGAGTTGGTGCTGAGGAATTCGAGGCAGCGCGTGTAGACAACTCGTTCAAGGAGTTTGGAAAGGAATGGTAGGAGGGATATAGGGCGTTAACTAGAAGGTGAGGTGGGGTCAAGAGAAGGTTTTTTTAGGATGGGAGAGACATGGGCATGTTTGAAGGCAGAGGGGAAGGAACCAGTGGAGAGTGATTGGTTAAAGATGGAAGTTAAGGAGGGGAGAAGGGATGGAGAGAGAGATTTCATGAGATGAGAGGGAATGGGGTCAGAAGCACAGGTGGCCGGAGTAGCACTTGAGAGGAGGGAGGAGAGATCCTCTGAAGATACTGCTGGGAAGGATGGGAGAGTAGCAGAGAGTGTTGAAAGCCCGGGGGTTGGAGAAGGGGGGGAAGTGACTTTGGGGAGGTCGGACCTGATGGATTTAATTTTGTTAATGAAGTAGGAGGCCAGATCGCTGGGGGTGAGGAAAGGAGGAGGGGGAGGAACCGGGGATCTGAGAAGGGAGTTGAATGTACGGAAGAGCTGGCGGGGTTGATGGGCATGGGTGTCAATGAGGGAGGAGAAATAGTTTTGTCTGGCAGAGGAGAGGGCTGAGTTAAGACAGGAAAGGATAAACTTGAAGTGAACGAGGTTGGCATGGTGTTTAGACTTTCTCCAGCAGCGTTCGGCAGCTCGAGAATAAGAGCGAAGGAGGTGAACAGTGGCAGTGATCCAGGGCTGTGGGTTAGTGGTACGAGAGCGGCGAAGGGAAAGGGGAGCGAGTGAGTCTATCTGAGTAGAAAGGGTAGAGTTGAGAACAGTAATCTGATCATCAAGACTGGGTAGAGAGGAGAGGGAGGCGAGGTGGGGTGTGAGGCGCTCAGAAAGATGGATGGGGTCAAGAGAGTGGAGATCTCTGTGAGGGAGTAATATGGATTTACAGGGGAAAGGAGTGTGAGTGAGGAGGCAGGTGAGAAGATTATGATCAGAGAGACGATTTCAGAGTTGGTGAGGGTGGACACAGTGCAGCGATAGGAGATGATGAGGTCTAGGGTATGACCAAGGGTATGACTGGAAGAGCCCTACACATTTCCATATGTTTTCTTCTGGGAAGCAGAAGCCCAAAAGGGGATTTAGTAGAAACCCATTCCTGTAAGGAAAGGAGTAAACTACCTGGTGTGTTTCTTCTTGTGACTGTCCTTGTTTTTCAAAGCACTACTCTCCTCATCTTCAAAGCCCTTCTAAAATCAGGTCTCCTTCATGAAGCTTTTCCTGACTATGCTCTCATTTCTCCAATTTCCCCTCTCTTCTGCACTACCTGCATTTGGGTCTCTACCCTTTAAACACTTTGACATTCATCCCAGCAACACAGTGCTTATAGCCATCTATCATTTATTTTAATATTTTTTTCACTCCCTCCAGCCTGTGAGCTTCCTGTGGGTAGGGATCAGGTCTACCTACTGTAGTCAGTTAGTTAATCATACTTATTGAGCATTTATTAAGTGCAGAGTACTATATTAAGCGCTTTGGAAAGTACAATATAGCAATATAACAGACACATTCCCTGCTCACAACGAGCTTACAATATCTACTGCATGTTATTCTCCCAGGCATTGAATACAGCACTCCAGACATTCAATGAATACCACTGATTGAATGACTGATTGATAATAGGACAGGAAAGAGGATCCAATATCCTTAATTCAATAAGTAAACCCCTTATTTTCAGAATAAAACAGGGAGATTGTAGTTTTCTGGATTAGGAACATTTTCAGGATTCTTTGTAGCCATTTGCTTCCTCTCACCAATAGAACCCATGACCTGTAGGAGAGTCTCTCTGGAGTGGAATCACAGGAGCAGGATTTTCTGAAAGAGGAACGAGGCAATCACAATGAGAGGAGGGGAGGGAATAAACAATCTAACAGTAGGTACCCCTTGTCTACTAAAAAGAAACAACAGTTTTCTAAAGCAAAGAATTCAGCAAGCCTATTCGTGGCTTAGTGGAAAGAGCACGGGCTTGGGAGTCAGAAGTCGTGGGATCTAATTCCAAGTCAACCACTTGTCAGCCATGTGACTTTGGGCAAGTCGCTTAACTTCTCTGTTCCTCAGTTGCATCATTTGTAAAATGGGGATTAAGACTGTAAACCCAATGTGGGACATCCTTATTACCTTGTATCTACCACAGCTCTGAGACCAGTGCTTGGCACATGGTAAGTGCTTAGCAAGTGTCATTATTATTATTATTCTGATCATCCCTCAGTAAAGCAAGATGGCTATTGTTGGGTGCTCCAGTCCATCAATCATATTTATTGAGCACTTAATGGCTGCAGAGCACTGATGATGATTATGATGATGATGATGGTTTTTGTTTTGCACTTAATTTGTGCCAAGCACTCTCATAAGCACTGGGGTAGATACAAGGTAATCAGGTTGTCCCATATGGCTAGAGAAGCAGCGTGGCTCAGTGGAAAGTGCACGGGCTTGGGAGTCAGATGTCATGAGTTCTAATTCCAGCTCTGGCACTTGTCAGCTTTGTGACTTCGGGCAAGTCACTTATCTTCTCTGTGACTCAGTTACCTCATCTGTAAAATGGGGATTAATAATGTGAGCCCCACGTGGGGCAACCTGATTACCTTGTATCTCCCTCAGCGCTAAGAACAGTGCTTGGCACATAGTAAGTGCTTAACAAATGCCGTCATATATCCCCATTTTACAGATGGGGAACTGAGGCACAGAGGACTTAAGTGATTTGCCCAAGGTCAGACACACTGACAAGTGTCGGAGCCGGGATTAGAACCCACAACCTCTAACTCCCAAGCCCGTGGTCTTTCCACTAGGCCACACTGCTCCACAAGCACTAGACTAAGTGCTTAGGAAAATGCAATACAACAGAGATTGTAGACGTTCTCTGCTCACATTGAGCTTACAATCAAGAGGGGTAAACCAACATTAATTATAAATAAATAAATTACAGTTAGGTACATAACCTCTGTGGGGCTTAGTGAGGGGTGAATAAAGGGTGAAAATCCAAGTAAAATGCAACCAGTTGTACTAGCCTCGCTGATTGACAAGCTCTGAACTAAGTGGAAAGAATACTGGATTCAGCATGTCTAAGCACTTAGTTCAGAACTCTGCACAGAGTATACACTCAGTAAATACTACTAATGGATGGGCTACCCTTGGCTGAGGGTGGGGTATAATACAAGTCACTTGGCTAGATTTTTCTTTCTGTCGTATGGGACCAAGGTGTTTTAAGAATGAGGGAAATATTAGGGGGTAAAAATACAGTATGTTGTGTTCCATGGAACAGAAATGGTGCTAAAGAAATTCAATTATCCTTACCTTTTTAGGTAAACCTGTTCTCTGCTGTGCATGCTCACCAGTGTGTTCATCACCAACACTGAATCAATGGAAAAAAGGAACAATGTGACCGAATTAATTCTTTTGGGATTTACTCAGAATCCAGAGTTGCAGAAATTTTTATTTGTTTTGTTCCTAATGTCTTAGGAATCTAACCTGGTAACTCTTTTAGGAAACCTTCTTGTGGTCATAAGCATCAAGGCCAGCCATAATCTCATCTCCACTTTGTACAACTTCCTCTCGCACTTATCTTTCAGAGACACCTTCTACTCTTCTTCCATCACACCCAGAATGATTGCAGACAGCCTGTCTGCCAGGAAAGCCATCTCCTATAATGGCTGTATGGTCCAGCTCTTTGTATCAAACTTCCTTGGAGGGACAGAGGTCATCCTTCTCATTGTGATGGCCTACGACTGTTATGTGGCCATCTGAAAGCCTATGCACTATTTGATCATCATGAACCGGCAGGTGTGTACCCTACTGGTGGGGGCGGCCTGGTTAGTGGGCTTCTTTCAGTCAGTGACTCAGATTCTCTGTCCTTTTCCGGCTGCCCTTCTGTAGTCCCAGTGTCATTGATCAAAACTTTCTCTGTGACATGAATCCTTTCTTGGAACTCGCTTGCACAGACATCTACGTCATAGCCCTATCGGTAGCTGCCAGTGGCAGCCTGATCTGCACTATCTGTTTCCTCATGTTGGTTGTCTCCTACGTGGTCATCTTGAACTCCCTAAATAGGTATAGTTTGGAGGGAAGGCACAAAGCCTTCTCCACCTGTGGCTCTCACAACACAGTCGTTATGCTGTTCTTTGTTCCCTGTATCTTCACCAAATGAGGCCAGTCTCCACCTTCCCAGTGGATAAAGCAGGGGCCGTATTCTATGTTTTCATTACTCCCATGTTAAACCCCTTGATCTACACCGTGAGAAATGCAGAGGTGAAAAATGTCATGAGGAAGTTATGAAGCCAAATAGTGATTTCAACAGAGAAGTGAATCACTTTCTGGAAATTATAATAATAATAATGATAGCGTTTATTAAGCGCTTACTATGTGCAAAGCACTGTTCTAAGCGCTGGGGAGGTTACAAGGTGATCAGGTTGTCCCACGGGGGGCTCACAGTCTGCATCACCATTTTACAAATGAGGGAGCTGAGGCCCATAGAAGTTAAGTGACTTGCCCAAAGTCACACAGCTGACAAGTGGCAGAGCTGGGATTTGAACCCATGACCTCTGACTCCAAAGCCCAGGCTCTTTCCACTGAGACACGCCGCTTCTGTTCTTTTCAGTGGGAGAAGGAAGGAACCAGCGGGTTCTTCAAATGCTTTAAGGAAAATCACTGTGGTGTAATCTTTTCTGAAAGAACCGTACCTGAAGGTTTTAATGTATTCTGAATTGTTGGAACAATGAATGTCATTTCCTGTATGTGTTTGTCTTCCTTCTCATTATAGTACTTTCTAATGGTAATTGGAATCCTCTTAAGGGAAGAATAGAAGGGAAAACAGATAATTTTGGTAAATTGGAGAACACTCAGGATTATATACTCAATATGCGAAATCAATATGTCCAGGGTGACATTGTAATGAGTTTATCCATGAAGGAGAAGAGAGATTTTTATTGGGATTTGGATAAACTTGATGCAGCAGAGCCAGCATTCTGTGAAGAAAGAGGGAGGAAAATGTTAGGGACCACCTGGATTTGGGAAAATCAGTAAGAATGGCCCAAGCCTGCTCAAGTGGGCCCTGCATCAGCTTGTTAATCACTAAAATAGCCACCCACTTTCAGATGAAACAAAGCTCATCTTGAATATACTCCAACACAAACAGAGCTCCTGATGGACAATATTACACTTTGACAGTGAAACCTGAAAACTATTCAGATTATTGTTGTTATACATGATGTAAAATGTTTACCTGACCATCATTAAATACAATAATAATAATTAGAAGAATAATGAAAATAATGAAAATTGTGGTATTTGTTAAGCGCTTACTATGTGCCAAGTGCTGCATTGAGCCCTGGAGTAGACACAAGGTAATCTGGTTGGACAGTTTCTGTCCCACATCAGGCTCACAGTCCAAATAGGAGTGAGAGCAGGTATTTAACCCCCATTTTACAGTTGAAGAAACTGAGGCACCATGAAGTTAAGCCACTTGTCCAAGGTCACATAGCAAACAAGTGTCAGAGGCAAGATTAGAACTCATGTCTTCTGACTCCCAGGCCTGTGGTCTTTCTACTACACGAAGCTACTTCTCCAAATCCAATCCAAATTTAGTTTAGCAATATCATAAGGTACCAAAAATGTTAGTTAAATTGTCCAGATGGTTTGATGTCCATCTTCTGGAGAATTAAAATCCCTGAAAGAGGCTTAATGATGACCTTCGGTAGCCCTATCAGGGCAAGAGATAGCGTGTGTCACTACCAATGACAGCATCACCTATTTTTCTATATGAGATATTACCTGGTGAAGTATCTCAAATCTTATATACTCTATTACTTGGCTCCTTGAGGGCAGGGATCATGTATTTTCATTTTATATGAGAAGCAGCACACATGACTTAGTGGAACAAGTACTGGTCTGGGTGTCAGGCAACCAGAGGTTCATTCATTCATTCATTCAATCGTATTTATTGAGCGCTTACTGTGTGCAGAGCACTGTACTAAGCGCTTGGGAAATACAAGTCGGCAACATGTAGAGACGGTCCCTGCCAAACAACGGGCAGGCTCACAGTCTAGAAAATAATATTGATGGTATTTGTTAAGCGCTTACTATGTGCTAAGCACTGCTCTAAGCACTGGGGAGGATACAAGGTGAGGAGGTTGTCCCACATGGGGCTTACAGTCTTAATCCCCATTTTAAAGATGAGGTAACTGAGGCTCAGAGAGGTTACTTGCCCAAAGTCACACAGCTGAGAAGTGGCAGAGCCGGGATTAGAACTCATGAACTCTGACTCCCAAACCCGGGCTCTTTCCACTGAGCCACGCTGCCCTCCTCACCCTCCCGCAGACTCGGCTTTTGCTGATGTCTGAGACTGCAGCTCTGCCTGGCTGGATGCTTGCCAGATGGGGAGCTCCCACAAGTAGCAAGGTGAAGTCTATGAAAAATATCAACCTGTGTTTGAGCACACGAGCACAGACTATACCACGGTTTTCACAAGGTGCAGCACCAATTCTTTTCCAGATCTCCTTCGGACTCACACCGCTCAAGGATGTGCAAGAATTTTCTTGTCTCTCTTCTTAAACTAAAGCCAAACCCCATATGGAATATAAACCCAATCTCAATAGTCAGGGGAGTGAACTGTTCTAAATCAGGAAGCCTCATCCTAAAACATTTTATTCTTTCTTTTTAAGGAGACGTGAGGTAAATTTCCCTTAGAAATTTACAGTAAGGTTTAGTTTTTGCACCTACTTTTAAGTAGCCTAACTACTATGTATTTAATCTCTCTTTCATTTCCCTTATTATTTCTTCCTAAGTAAAGGCTCCCGATCTCTCCTAGCCGTCCTCTGACTGAATTTTAAGGAGCAAAAGCAACATCCTAACCAGCAGAGTTCTTTCTCCTGAAAATGGATTGGGGAGATATTCTGTGAGGAAAAGTCCAAATACTTTTTCATCTTGAATATAAAAAGGTGAGAGAGGCTTCTCAGAGTTCAGGTTATTTGATATGAACAGTTGATGTTTCCAAGGTTATTTTGGTTAGGATATGAGGAAATACTTATTCCCTCTCCGCCCCCCCCCCCCCACCCCGCGGTGGACAGTCGATCCTCTTCCACTTCCCTTGTTAGCTTGAGCAAGTCACTATTTGTTGTGGTGCTTATTAAGCACTTATGTGACAAGTACTGTACTAAGCACTGGGGTGGATACAAGATTATAATAATTATGGTATTTGTTAAGTGTTTACTATGTGACAGGCACTGTACTAAGTGCTTGGCACTGTACTAAGCTCTGGGCACTATACTGAGCACTGGACACAGTCCATATCCCACATAGGGCTCATAGTCTAAGTAGGAGGTGGTAGGATTTGATCCCATTTTACAGATTGGGTGCCTGAAGTACAGAGAAGTTCAATGACGTATCCAAGGTTGCACAGCAGACAAGGGACAGAACCAGGATTAGTACCCAGTTCATCTGACTCCCAGGCCCATTCTCTTTTCTCTAGGCCACGTTCTTCCCACTTAACGTCTCTGTGCTTCAGTTTCTTCATCTGTAAAAATGGGAATAAGATCTCTGTCCTACTTCTCTCTTAGACTGGGAGCCCCATCCTACCACACCTTGATATACTCCTACTACAACCCAGCCCACACACTTCACTCCTCTAATGTCAACCTTCTTTTTCTACCTTAATCTCATCTATCTTGCCGCCAACCTCTCACCCTTGTCCTTGCCATGGCAAGTCATTTAACTTCTTGGTGCCTCAGTTACTTCATTTGTAAAATAGGTATTGAGACTGTGAGCTCCACGTGGGACAACCTGATTACCTTGTGTCTACCCCAGCACTTGGAACAGTACTTGGCACATAGGAAGTGCTTAACAAATACCATCATCATTATCATCATCATATCCTACCTCGGACCTAGAACGCCCTCCCTCTTCCTATCCAACAGACATTTACTCTGCCCACCGTCAAAGCCTTATTGAAGGCACATCTCCTCCAAGAGACCTTCCCTGACTAAGCTCTCATTTCCCTCTTGCCTTGCTCTACTCATTCATCCCCCGACCCAGCCCCACAGTATTTATGTACCTATCCATAATTTATTTATTTATATTAATGCCCGTCTTCCCCTCTAGACTGTAAGCTCAGTGTCTGCAGGGAATGTATCTGTTATATGGTTGTGTTGTACTCTCCCAAGCACTTAGTACAGTGTCCTTTTCACAGTTAGCACTCAATAAATACTACTGATAGGTTGATTAATTGATTGTATCTACTCCAGTTTTTAATACGGTGCTTGGCACCCTAGTAAGCATCATTCTTATAATTATTTTACTATCCCAAGTGCTTAGTACAGTGCTTTGTACTCACGCATCCATGACACTTATGTATATATATATCCTTATACTCAGTTGCTTCCCTTACCTGTAATTTATTTTAATGCTTGTCTCCCCCACTCCATTGCAAGCTTCTTGAGGTCAGGGATCAAGTCCACCAACTCTATTGTACTCTCCTAGGTACTTATCACAGTGTGCTGTCCAAAGTAAACGTTCAATAAATACGATTGATTGATTGCTCTATATACAGCAGACAGTCAATAAATGCTATTAATGAATTGATTGAAGAAACACTGGGCTTCACCGCTATGGAGATGTCAATGCTATTCCTTTAGTCCCCTATAGACCGTTAACTTGTTATGGGCAGGAATGTGTCTGTTGTTGTAATGTACTTATCTAAGCGCTTAGTATAGTACTTTGCACACTGTAAGTGCTCCATAAACACCACAGAATGAAGTAATGAAAGTTCAGCTTCTGTTCCTTTATCGGGGCAGGTTTAGTGCACCTTCAAATGCGTAGTTAGCAAATATTATATGTTGCCAACTTGTACTTCCCAAGCGCTTAGTAGAGTGCTCTGCACACAGTAAGCACTCAATAAATACGATTGAATGAATTAATTAATGAATGAATGAAATACTTGGCCCTATCAGAACTCCTGTAAGAAGCTAACAGGCCCGAAATCGGGCACGTGACCACTAGCCAAATATCTTGTTACTTATTTCACTTCTGCTTGGCATTATGGATGCATTCATCCTTGGAGAATCTCTGCAGATATTACACAACATATCAGGATGGCATAGAAGGCATCAAATTCCCTGTGCACTGAAAAAAATCCTCAGTGAATTCAGCCAGTGGAGAAATGCCACTGTAAGAATGATGAAACTTTGTTGTTGTTGTTGTTGTTAAGAATGGATTAAGTTCATTCATATTATGGCGTTCACCTCCTCGTGAACATTTTCTATAAAGTGGTCTTCAAGGAAACAGAAGTGAAACTTCCCAAAGTTAGTTCAAATCCCTCAAATGGGGGCATGCATGTTTGTTCCAAGTAAAACACAATTTGGTCATTTTTTTTTTGCAAACCTTCTTCAAAAAGAAGATTTAGTGCCATTAGAGGTAAAGTCTTCATCAGACCCTTGAATGTTTATGAAGTTCGCCCTGGAGGTGAAAATAATTTTCTGAAAGCTTCTCAGGATTGTAAGAAAGGAATTCTAACACTAGAGATTGAACATATCCTTTTCTGCTGTTTATGGTCTCCCAGAGACATGGATGGGAGGTGTTCCCTAAATGATCAACGTGGCACAAAAATGTATTAGGTAAAATGTAAAAGATTTTCCTGTATTAGGTCTGATAGCATGGTCTCTAAGACAAAACCAGAAATCAAGGCCACAGGGAAAGATTTATAACTTAAGAAATGATTATTAAAATAGTTCTCTATAAATAGACAGTAGCCTGACCCGTTTGCAAGAAATTTTGTGCTTGTCTATCAAAAGTAGTTGCCACCTAAACTATTCAAAGCTATAGAAATAACATCCTCATCTTTGGAAGTAGAAAAGATGCATATTCCCAGTTTGACCTGATTTTTGAGTTTTAGTCTTCCAAGTAACGTGTCACATGTTTCTTTTCTCATTGAAAATAATTGAACAAAAACTCTTGAATGTGTTTAGTGGTGAATGGCTGTTTAAAATATGTTGATATGAATATTTGTTTTCTCAGCCTCTTTGTGGAGTTACAACTGCAAAACTTTATGATTGTCATGGCAGGTCCCATGGCAGGGAAATTAAAAATTCAGCTCAAGTATTTTGATGGAGTTTCTTAGTAATAAAGTTCAGGTTATGCTGTATGAGAACATTTTTCAGGTATATTATGGACAATCCCTATATTTGTTGAATCTAAGATATTCTTCACACATCTGTAAGATCACTGTGGGCAGGGTATGTGCCACCTGCTTGTTATGTACTTCCTAAGCTTTTGAACAGGAACGCTGTGTGTCCTAGTGGAAAGAGCATGGGCCTAGGAGTCAGAAAGCCTGGGTTCTAACCCCGGATTCATCACTTACCTTCTGTGTGACCTTGGTCAAGTTACCTAAACAGTGGAAGGATCCTCTCCTCAGAGCGCGCCGCCATAGATGCCCGGGACTCCGTTCCCGAGAGGCCCGCCCGCCATCACGCCGCGTGGCCCCCGCTGCTCCCGGAAGAATCCTTTCCTCAGAGCGCCACCATAAACGCCCGGGACTCCGTTCCCGAGAGGCCCGCCCGCCCGCCATCACACCGCGTGGCCTCCGCTGCTCCCGGAGCGCCAGAGAGGTCCGCCATAGACGCCCGGGACTCCGTACCCGAGAGGCCCGCCCACCCGCCATCGCACCGCGTGGCCCCTGCTGCTCCCGGAAGGCTCCTCTCCTCCGAGCGCCGCCATAGACGCCCTCTGCTTCCACCCCTACCCACTT
The DNA here is from genome assembly GCF_015852505.1 of Tachyglossus aculeatus. Lineage (NCBI taxonomy): Eukaryota > Metazoa > Chordata > Mammalia > Monotremata > Tachyglossidae > Tachyglossus > Tachyglossus aculeatus. The sequence goes on from NC_052068.1 coordinate 105,572,658, forward strand.
AAATGACCTTCCTTATAGGGCCCCCCAACCCCCCTTCCCGGTCCGGTCCGCCATAGACGCCCCCCACCCCCACCCCGGGAAAAAGGCCCTTGTTATCACCAAGTTACATTAACGACAACCTCATTCGCACCTACTCAGCCTTGCTGTCCCGTCATCGACCCCCTGCCCACGTTCTCCCCGGGGCCTGGAATGCCCTCCCTCTGCCCATCCACTAAGCTAGCTCTCTTCCTCCCTTCAAGGCCCTACTGAGAGCTCGTCTCCTCCAGGAGGCCTTCCCAGACTGAGCCCCTTCCTTCCTCTCCCCCTCATCCCCCTCTCCATCCCCCGCATCTTACCTCCTTCCCTTCCCCACAGAACCTGTATATATGTATATATGTTTGTACATATTTATTACTCAATTTATTTATTTTACTTGTACCTATCTATTCTATTTTATTTTGTTAGTATGTTCGCTTTTGTTCTCTGTCTCCCCCTTCTAGACTGTGAGCCCACTGTTGGGTAGGGACTGTCTCTATATGTTGCCAGCTTGTACTTCCCAAGCGCTTGGTACAGTGCTCTGCACACAGTAAGTGCTCAATAAATACGATTGATTGATTGATTAACAAATAGTAACATTATTATGATTATTATTAGCAGTTTAAGTGGGGAGAAGAGATTGGAGACAGAAAGACCAAGAGTGAAGATATATTAAAACACAACATAAAAGGATGAGCAAAATAATCTCAAAGTCTTGAAGGCGATGGAGGGAGCAGCTTTTATCCCTGACCCGGTGTGCATGGGGTATGCCGGGAGTCAGGACCCTGGATGGTGGGAGGGAACGGAGTAGTTATCCCAGAAGTTTTTCTCTGTGGCAATGGAGGAATGGAGTATAAGCAGGAGAAGCTCTTATCCCCATCCTAGTGCATACAGATAATGCTGAGAGCAAGGAGTCTCTGTGGAGGGAGGGAAGGTGGCGGTTACCATGTGCTTTTCTCAGTGGTGTTGGAGGGGTCCGAAAGAATGCAGGAGCTGCTTTTATCCCTGGTGCACAGATCAGGCTTGGAGCAGGGACGCTCGGTAGAGGGAGGGTAGGTGGTAGTTACCACGGTGCTTTTCTCAGAGAAGATGGAGGAAACATGAGTTGAAATAGCAATGGAAGAAATCAAGCGCACTCAGAAAAATCAAAATTAGGAAACATCTATCATCTTCTGTCATTTGTAAAAACTTTTACAAGTCGAAGGATGTGAGACCCTCTCTGTCTTTCTTCCTTTCTCTATATATATTAATTTCTATGTCTCTGTTTGTCAATTTCAAGATGGCCCCAATAGAAAATACCATAATAATCAGGGTTTAATAAGACTTTAGTGGAATACAGAGCTTTTACAATTCTGATCGACTACACTGATCATCTCTGTCAGAGAGATAATCTTTCCAGATACACTACCTGGGAGAGGGGAGGCACAATTGTGAACATTTGCCTGGATGGAGATGTTCAAAATAAATTAAACCTTTTCTTAAGGCATCTCTGGACTCACAGTTCTTCAACCTTATCACTATTATTCAGGTTTCTCCCACCAACCCTAATGAATATGGATTTTCGGAAGGGTAGAGGCAACTCTTGAGGGAAACAGAATCTGAAGTTTGTATTTCATAGCCCTTCAACTCTTACTGATCAACCGAATTAATGCTTACAGAGGTTGGGCTCTTGGATTACTACAGTTAAATCCCAATAAACCATTTTTATTTTTATCATTTCAGGCACACGGTTCTTGGCATGCTTTCCCCACCTGCAAAAAATCCATGGGAAATTAGAAAAATGTCATAAAATTCATTCTCCTGGGACTTTTGCAAGAGCAGAACGTTCAGATATTTTGCTGTGTGCCTTTTTTGTTCAATTACATTATTATCTTATTGGGAAATCTACTCATTCACATCACCATTGGATGCAGCCATCTTATCAACCAACCTATGTTTTATTTCCTGGCACATTTGCCTTCCATCGACGTGTGCTATACTTCTACCATTACCCGCAAACTGATCTGGGACTTACTCGCTAAAACAAAAGTCATTACTTTGGACAATTACGAGTTGCAACTCTTCAGCATGCACTTCTTTATGTGCATCGAGGTCTTCATTTTCTTTGGCATTTATAAAGCGCTTACTATGTGCAAAGCACTGTCATCAGAATAAATAGAAGTGAGCATGTTCCCTGTTCATAATGAGTTTACACTCTAGAGGCGAGCTTAAAGTCTAGAAGTCTGGTGCAAAGACCATGAGCCTGGGAGTCAGAGGACCTAGGTTCTACTCCCAGCTCTGCCACTTGTCTGCTGTGTGACCTTAGACAATTATTTCACTTCTTTGGGCCTCAGTTTTCTCACCTGCACAATGGGGATTAAAATTGTGAACCCTATGCGGAACAGGATTTGTGTCCAACTTGAATATTCTGTTCCTGCTCTAGGGCTTAGTCCCTGGCAAATAGAAAGAGCATAACAAATACCATAAAAAACAAACAAACTTGAAAGCCTGCATTTATGGTAAAGCCTCCTCTCAGATCGCCTATCCTCCTGCCTTTCTCCGCTTGGCACATAGTAAGCGCTTAACAAATGCTATCATTACTATTGTACATATTTATTATTCTATTTATTTTGTTAATGATGTGCATATAGCTCTAATTATATTTATTCTGACGGTTTTGACACCTGTCTTCATGTTTTGTTTGTTATCTGTCTCCCCCTTCCAGACTGTGAGCCCATTGTTGGGTAGGGACTGTCTTTATATGTTGGTGACTTGTACTTCCCAAGCGCTTAGTAAAGTGCTCTGCACACAGTAAGCGCTCAATAAATACGACTGAATGAATGAATGAACAATGAAAAATGGAGAATTAATATGAGTATTTGGACAACACAGGAAGGAATATAGACAGTTCTGGTTTATAAAGAGTTGAGGTCTTGTCTCTCATCCAGATTGACTGTCTCCTTGGTCAAGGTTTACAGACAGTTGATGAAGAAGGCCTCCCTTAAAATAAATGCAGAATAAATATTTCTGAGGTGAGTTTGTAAACCAGCCTTAAGCAGAGTGAAGCTGAATTTATTGTAGTAAATGATATATTTGTATTTGTAATGAGCTAAATATGCATACTTTTACCTGATCAGTTTATCCAAGCAAAGCCGTTAGAAATCTTTATCTCTTAAATGAAGAACACAGGCCTGAGAGTCAGAAGACCTGGATTCTAATCCCAGTTTGTCATTCGTCTTCTCTGTAAGCTTGGACAAGTCACTTTAATTATCTGTGCTTCCATCTCTTCTACAGATATAAAGTCGTTTCATTTGTTCATTCAATTGTATTTACTGAGCCCTTACTGTGTGCGGGGCACTGTACTAAACACTTGGAATGTATAATTTCGCAACAGAGAGAGATAGTCCGCACCCAACAATGGGCTCACAGTCGTTTCTGACCCATAAAATTTCCATAGACACACTCTCTGCAGAACACTCCATCTTCTGTCATAATGCCGTTCTGCTACATGCGTCCAATAGAGTTTTCTCGGTAAGATATAGAAATGGTTGTCCATTGCCTCCTTCTGCTCAGTCAGAATTTAAGTCTTTGATCACTTTATCATTTGCCTTTGACTCTTTTTCATGCAGCTGCTGTCCAGCACAGGTGAACTGACTATGATGCTTTAGCTTAGACCTTTCCTCTTTGGGCAACCCTATATGGCATAATTCTAGGTTTTATCAGGGTATGCAAACTCTCTTGTCACCTTAAGGTGTCAGTTCTGTAAAATGAGGATTAAAGCTGTGAGCACCATGTAGGACATGTATTGTGTCCATCCTGATTTGCTTGTATGTAGCCCACCATTCAGTACCGTGCCTGACACATAGTAAACACTTAACAAATCTCATTTAAAAAATCAGAATATCTTTTCAACAAATCATTTTAACAGGGGACCAAGTATTTAGTCAATGCCAAATTATTCAAAGTGAATTGGGTGTAGCAGATTTTTAAATTATCAACGGTAGCATTCACATTCCCAACAACATTAACCCCATACTGCAACCTCATAAATCTGAAAAAGTAAATCCCCGTACTCCATTGCAGTGCTACCTCCCCGCAGTTTTATAGTTATTTTGAATTATCTGTGTAACCGCTTGCCACCAAATGCATGGATAATCTAGAATTGACTAATTTTCATTTTAATTTTCGTTTTTAGAAAATTTAGGTTTTTTAGAAGAAACCTAAAAGTTATAGGGGAACACCACCAAACAATCGTATTTAATGAACACTTACTGTGTGCAGAGCACTGTTTTCAGCACTAGGAAGAGTTTGATATAACAGTATAACATATTGTCTGTCCTAAGTGAGGTCCAGGTTTGAGTCTGCTCATCTTTGTTTAGCACCATTGGATTGTTGTTGACGTTAGGATGACCAGTCAATGTAATCATGATTGCAGTATTCCATGTTTAGATATTCATCTCCCAGAATTCAATTGTATGGGAGGGATTTGTGGGACTCTAGAACAGAATAAGCTAGGAATTAATTTCACAAAGCTAGACAGGCGAGGTTTCTTTGGTTCAGGTGAAAAATAAACAAGGATTTCGTGGGCTGGATCAGGGGCAGGGCTTAACATTTGTCTCATGAGAAATATAATTTCTTATGCCTCAGGAACCAACACTGTTTATTAGGATGGCACACTGAAACCATTGTGATGCTAAATGTCTACCTACAGAGCCCACTCCTGCAACCATTATAAACCGAATATAACTTGTGATTTCCATATCTGTTTTGCCTGTAAAGATTAGAATTCCAAAAACAATCAGTGGTTTTTATTGAGCAAGTACTCTGGGCAGAGCCCTGTACTAAGCACTTGGGGAAAGTACAAATCAATAAAATTGGTAGCCACGATTCCTGCCTACAAGGAACATACAACCTACAGGAAGATCAAAGTCTGTCCTTAATCAACTAAAGGAAAATTAAGTAGTGAATGAAGAGCTAATATTAAATCTAATATTCAGGTATCTACAATGCCTAGCAAACTCTGATACATTTTTGTTTCACCCAGTCACCAATCATTCAAAGACAGATGTGAAAATAGCATCATAAAAACACCTATCAATGATTCAGTTTTGTAATTTATAGGGTATGTCTAACATGAATACAAGGAGGAATTCCAACAGTTATCTACCTATCTTAAAGATATGCAACAATTAGACAACAGAGAAGCAGCGTGCCTTAGTGGAAAGAACCCGGGCTTGGGAGTGAGAGGTTGTGGGTTCTAATCCCAGCTCCACCACTTGACTGCTCTGTGACTTTGGGCAAGTCACTTCACTTCTCTGTGCCTCATTTACCTCATCTGTAAAATGGATTGAGAATGTGAGCCCCACGTGGGACAACCTGATGACCTTGTATCTTCCCCAGTGCTTAGAACAATGATTGGCACATAGTAAGTGCTTAACAAATGTCACCATTAGTATTTTTATTGTTAATTAAGGTAATGTTTTTCTCTGAGGTGAACAGGCTTTTAAAGGCAAGGCTTTTGAAAAATCCAAATCCAAATTCAGGCAAACATATTTTTCACTTATTTCCCAACATCCATAATTAAAAATTCAATGATTTCACATCCTTTGTATAAAACATCCAAGCACCCCATGGGTATGACATCCTAATGAAGCTTTCCATATTTCTATAAATAAAGATAAACTAAAGAATAATGAGCTATCCATTGTTTCCTGTGTTGTAAGCAATGGCCTGGGGACCACTTCTCAGGGGTCACCCCAAAATTTTAAAAAGGCCTTATCATGCAGAACACAAGCTTTTCAAATCAGCCATGGAAGAGGTCTTCAAGAGGCACGTAAATTCTCAATAAAATTTATCTGTAAATTTCTCAATAAAGCGTTCACCATGTGTTAGCGTGTGTGTAATTGTGTTTGTGTATAGGTGTGGGTGTAGATGGTCTGTGGAGGTACTTGTGTGTGTGTGACTGGGAATTGAGGGACTATCTATATGGGGCTCATGAACTGGGGAGCTTTGTTTCCTGCAGATTAGTTGATATTGTTTAATTTTCCTAACAAATCCTAACAGATTTTGATGCTATGAAGGGGATGGGATGGGGCGGGGGGGGGGGGATATGGGTTCAATAATGATAAACGTAAAAAGCAAGTGATGATAATATGAAACTCTTATTCCTTTGCAGAATTTATATTATTAGCTAACTTCACTACTTCCTCAATCTCTTAATAATAATAATAATAATAATAATGGTGTTTGTTAAGCTCTTACTATGTGCAAAGCACTGTTCTAAGCGCTGGGGAGGTTACAAGGCGATCAGGTTGTCCCACAGGAGGCTCACAGTTTAACCCCCATTTTACAGATGAGGGAACAGAGGCACAGAGAAGCTAAGTGACTTACCCAAAATCACACAGCTGACAGTTGGCGGAGCCGGGATTTGAACCCACGACCTCTGACTCCGAAGCCCGTGCTCTTTCCACTGAGCCACGCTGCTTCTCTTGAATTTGCTTCTGGACACTGAGAACCCAGACACCATAAATTTCGTGCTATGATCAACTCCTTGATCCTTGACCAAACAAGATATCTTCCCAGGATCTGAGAGGCTCTGATTGGTAAAGGTGACTTTTTTTATATTGAGGTAGAAGGTCAATGGCTTTCCTAAGGCACCGTCACCTGACACATTCCCAACTTTATTATTTCAGGAGGGCTCGCGGTGTGCATGGGATATTTTGGGCTAATGGAAAGTCCATGGAAGAGTGTCAGAGACCCACTCCTTGTTTCCAGATTTAAAATGGACAATACTAGCACAAATCCAGAGGGTAGAAGGCTAGCAAGAGATGAGATGCTAAGACCTCGACACACAAAATTATGTGTTGTCTTAAACAATTGATGGCATTTATTGAGGGCTTATTGTTTGTAGAGCATGAGGCCAAAGTTTTGTAGCATTATATATTTATTGATGTGTATTAATATCCATAATTTTATTTGTAAAGTTTGAAGAGAAGATCAGAAAAGAATGCTTTAGGAGTTCCTGGGAATTGAAGGTTGTGTTGATTTATTATTTTTTTTAATCTGACAAATTCCTCTGCTCCCTATCCACTCCTTTTTCCAAGACTACTACCCTGTTATTTTAGGGAATACTACCTCATTTTTATCTAAACAGATGCTGGCCACGTCTGAAAATCCAATTATCAGTACTGATTTTTGAAACAAAACCATAAGTTTTTAGCACCGCCATAGAAGCCCAGGACTCCGTTCCCGAGTGGTCCACCCGCCATCACACCGTGCGGCCTTACTGCTCCCGGAAATATCCTGTCCCCAGAGCGCCGCCATAGACGCCCGGGACTCCGTTCCCGAGAGGCCCGATCGCCATCACACCGCGCGGCCTTGTTGCTCCCTAAAGGATCCTCTCCCTAGAGCACCCCCATTACCGCCCGCTGCTTCCACCCCCCGCCACCGCTTTAGCGACCATCCTTAATGAGCCACCCAATACCGCCCTTCCCGGTCCCAACCTGACTGATTCTTCCCCTCCCCCGGGAAAAAGGCCCTTGTTATCACTAAGTTAAATTAACGACAACCTCATTCGCACCTACTCAGCCCTCCCATGCTATTTGGCTGTTCACTCCTCTCCCCAAGCATCTCCACTCCCTGACCCCCCTTATCAGTTCCACCCTACTCCAGCATATAAGAGTTTGTATCTGCTCTCCGTGACATCAGTATCTGCCTATTTTATTATTGCCATAGCATGTGAATCGTTAACTACCCTCTGTGATGCCATCACCTACTTATATCATTGCTACTGTTTTATCGCTTCTGCATTTGAATTGTTAACCTCCCGCGGTGCTGTCATTTACCCTGCTGACCTCACGATGAACTATCAATTCCCTTGCTCTTTACTGCCATTCCCATTCCTCACCTTCCCCTTCTGCTCTCCCATCCAGCCTTTTCCTTCTCTTTCCTGAACCATCACTACTCCCCCTCACCCCCTACTAAGGATCTATCTGTACCAGCACCAACCCTCAGCTCCTCCCTCCCAGCCCCCTCCCTACCCTCCTCCCCGCCCCCACCCCATCCCTGTTCTCCTTTCCTATCGCCACCACTCTTCCCACCCTCCCCGGAGAGGCCCTCACCAACTCATCCCAATCCAAACCCTCCCCACCCCTCGCACCCTTCCCCCCCCCCCGCCCTCGCTCCACAGCTCCTCCCAGGTGTGGCCTCTGGAACCCCTGCTCCGTTATAAATAAGCGCCCTTTCATACTGGACCTATTCTTTTCCAGGTCTCTACTCCTCCTCGCCCTAACTGAAACATGGCTGTCTCTGGAAGACACGGTCTCTTCTGCTGCTCTCTCTAGTGGAGGCCTCTTCTTCTCCCACTCCCCCAGACTCACCGGAAAAGGAGGAAGTGTCGGTTTCCTTCTCGCCCCCCAATGTCACTTTCGCATTATCCCTTGTCCCCTTTCCCTTTCCTTCACTTCCTCTGAAGCCCAGATTATTCGCCTCTGTCACTCCCTCCAGATTCTTGGCCGTCATCTACCGAGCCCCCGGCCCCACCTCCAACTCCTTTAATGGTTTTGACCCCTTCGTCACCTTCCTTCTCTCCTTTTCCATGCCCACACTGATGCTCGGAGACTTCAACATCCACATGGATATCCCTGGTGACTCCTCTGCCACCCGCCTTCTATCTGTCCTTGACGCTGCCAACCTCTTGCTCCACCCCACCTTGCCCACTCACGAACACTCTCGACCTCATCATCTCCTACTGCTACACTGTCTTCACCCTCACCAACTCTGAAATCCCTCTCTGTGATCATTACCTTCTCACCTGCCTCCTCACTCACAATCCTTTTCCCTGTAAATATTACTTCCTCAAAGAGACCTCTGCTCTCTTGAACCCATCCATCTTTCTGAGCGCATCACACCCCACCTTGCCTCCCTTTCCTCTGTACCCAATCTTGATGATCAGATTACTTCTCTCAACTCTACCCTCTCTACTCAGCTCAACTCCCTCGCTCCCCTTTCCCTTTGCCGCTCTCGTACCACTAACACACAGCCCTGGATCACTACCACTGTCCGCCTCCTTCGCTCTTATGCTCGAGCTGCTGAACGCTGCAAGCGAAAGTCTAAACACCATGCCAACCTCGTTCATTTCAAGTTTATCCTTTCCTGCCTTAACTCTGCCGTCTCCTCTGCCAGACAAAACTATTTCTCCTCTATTATTGACACCCATGCCCATCATCCCCGTCAGCTCCTCCATACATTTAACTCCCTTCTCAGCTTCCTGGTTCCTCCCCCTCCTCCTTCCCTCACCCTCAACGATCTGACCCCCTACTTCATTAATAAAATTGAATCCATCAGGTCTGAGCTCCCCAAAGTCACTCCCCCCATCCTTCGCCAAATCCCCGGCTCTCAACCCTCTCCGCTACTTTCCCATCCTTCCCAGCAGTATCCTCAGAGGAGATATCTCCCTCTTCTCAAGTGCTTCTCCGACCACCTGTGCTTCTGACACCATTCGCTCTCACCTTATGAAATCTCTCACTCCGTCCCTTCTCCCCTCCTTAACTTCCATCTTCAACTGCTCACTCTCCACTCGTTCCTTCCCCTCTGCCTTCAAACATGCCCATATTTCTCCCTTCCTAAAGAAGCTCTCTCTTGACCCCACCTCACCTTCTAGTTATCGCCCTATCTCCCTCCTACCATTCCTTTCCAAACTCCTTGAACTAGTCGTCAACACGCGCTGCCTCGAATTCCTTAACGCCAACTCTCTCCTCGACCCCCTCCAATCTGGCTTCTGTCACCTACATTCCAAGGAAACCGCCCTCTCAAAGGTCACCAATGACCTCCTGCTTGCCAATTCCAACGGCTCATACTCTATACTAATCCTCCTCGAACTCTCAGCTGCCTTCGACACTGTGGACCATCCCCTTCTCCTCAACATGCTATCCAACCTTGGCTTCACAAACTCTGTCCTCTCCTGGTTCTCTTCTTATCTCTCCGGCCATTCATTCTCAGTCTCTTTTGCGGGCTCCTCCTCCCTCTCCTATCCCCTAAATGTAGCGATTCCTCAAGGGTCAGTTCTGGGTCCCCTTCTGTTCTCTATCTACACTCACTCCCTTGGTAAACTCATTAGCTCCCACAGCTTCAACTATCATCTCTACGCTGATGAGACCCAAATCTACATCTCTGCCCCTGCTCTGTCTTCCTCCCTCCAAGCTCACATATCCTCCTGCCTTCAGGACATCTCCATCGGGACGCCTGCCCGCCATCTAAAACTCAACATATCCAAGACTGAACTCCTTATCTTCCCTCCCAAACCCCGTCCTCTCCCTGACTTTCCCATAACTGTTGACGGCACTACCATCCTTCCCTTCTCACAAGCCCGCAACCTTGGTGTCAACCTCGACTCTGCTCTCTCGTTCACCCCTCACATTCAATCTGTCACCATAACCTACCAGTCTCACCTCCGCAACGTTGCCAAGATCCGCCCTTTAATCTCCATCCAAACCGCTACACTGCTTGTTCAATCTCTCATCCTATCCCGACTGGATTACTGCATCAGCCTCCTCTCCGATCTCCCATCCTTCTGTCTCTCCCCACTTCAATCTATACTTCACGCCGCTGCCCGGATCGTCTTTGTGCAGAAACGCTTTGGGCATGTTACTACCCTCCTCAAAAATCTCCAGCAGGTACCAATCAACCTACGAATCAGGCAAAAACTCCTCACCCTCGGCTTCAAGACTCTCCATCGCCTCGCCCCCTCCTACCTCACCTCCCTTCTCTCCTTTTACAGCCCAGCCCACACCCTCCGTTCCTCTTCCGCTAATCTCCTCACTGTGCCTCATTCTCGCCTGTCCCACCATCGGCCCCCGGCCCACGTCATCCCCCTGGCCTGGAATGTCCTCCCTACGCATATCCACCAAGCTAGCTCTCTTTCTCCCTTCAAAGCCCTACTGAGAGCTCACCTCCTCCAGGAGGCCTTCCCAGACTGAGCCCCCTCCTTCCTCTCCCCCTCGTCTCCCTCCCCATCCCCCCGCCTTACCTCCTTCCCCTCCCCACAGCACCTGTATATATGCATATATGTTTGTACGTATTTATCACTCTATTTATTTATTTATTGAATAAATAAATTTATTGAATGAATGAATGAATAAGTGAAGTGACATTTAATATTTGTCTGCACCCAACAGAGCACAAAAAAAGTAGTCTAATTCCAAATGAAAAAAAATCAAGCTCCTTGAATAGTAATATCTAGAGATCTACCATTTATTTAGTTCCTATTATCAAACTTCTTTTAATAGTATTTATTAAGTGAATACTATGGGCTAGGCACTGTACTAAGTGCTGCAGTAGATACAAGCTAATCAGGTTGGGTAGTCTATGTCCCACATAGGGCTAGTAGTCTTAATATCCATTTTACAGATGAGTTAATTGAGATACAGAGAAATGAAGTGACTTGCCCAAGGTCACGCAGCAGACAAGTGGCAGAAGTGGGATTAGAACCCAGGTCCGTTTGACTCCCAGGCCTGAACAGCTTGTCCACTGCCTTTCAGTTCAGGTTATCAGACCTGGTTATGCATATCATGTTTTGGGTGGGGTTATCGTTTAGCAAATTGAAATAGAATTGAAGGTAAGCTTGACCCTTCAGAAAGTGTTTCATGCACAACAGAAGGAAATTCAAGAGGAATTAGGGGAAAGTATCACATGTAAAGACAGAGCATGGACAGATAAGCAAATCTCACATGGAGCTCACAGTCTGAGGAGGGAGAACAGGAGTTGAATCTCCATTTTGCAGATGCACAGATAAATCAAGTGACTTGCTCACTGTTACAGCATCTAAATGTGCAGAACTGAGATTAGAACCCAGGTTCTCTGAGTCCCAGGCCCATGCCATTTGAACTAGGCCATACTTCTACTTATAATGAAAAGTCTTTCTTGCTTTGGGTACTTGGTTTAGGAATTTATGTGGTTATTGTATTAATTTAAGTGTTGTGGCCCCCTCCTGTTTTTCAGGCTGAATATCAAGGGATTAAACATAGTAGTAGAGAAGAGGGAGAGCAGCTTGTCCAAATCACCTGAGTGGCTTGATTTAGCCAGATAATACATGATGATAGGAGATCCAAAGACCAAGGTGATGACAATGAGGTGGGTGGAACAAGTGGAGTTGGCTTTCTATCTTCCCATGGCCTGAGGGCAGTTTCTGGGAAGGGAGATGATTTTGACATAGGACCTGAGTATCAGCAGGAAAGGAACCATCACTATAGGCAGGATCACATCTTATGTTAGAAGCTTACTGGGGAAGATTTCCCCATAAGTCAGCTCCAGTACTGGATATAAGTCACTGAAAAAATATCGTTAATTTTATGCAAATCCCAAATGGTTGTGTGAAGGGTCAATGCATTTGCTACTCATCCAAGTAGCAACCACCAGCTGAACATGCACTTTGAAGCTAATGGTAAGTGGGTAACTCAAGGGGTTACATATGGCCACATAACGTGAGCAGCCTCATGGCCTAGTGGATAGAGTGTGGGTTTGGGATTCTGAAGGACCTGGGTTCTAATACCAGCTTTGCCAATTGTCTGCTGTGTGACCTTGGGCAGGTTACTTCTCTTTTCAGGGTTTCAGTTCTCATATTTGAAAAATAGGGATGAAAACTCTAAGTCTCATATGGGATATAGCTGGGTACAACCTGACTATCTTATATCTATGATTATACTTAATACAGTGTCTGGCACTGTATTATTATATTATTATTATTATTATTATTATATTATAGAAAATTATACATTATATTATTTTATATAATATATTATATTATTATAACTAGAAAGGCATTTCCTGAAGTAATAATGAGCTACATTAATATTCAGTCTATACTTCACGCTGCTGCCTGGATTATCTTTGTGCAGAAACGCTCTGGGCATGTTACTCCTCTTCTCAAAAATCTCCAGTGGCTGCCTGTCAACCTACGCATCAAGCAAAAACTCCTCACTCTCAGTTTCAAGGCTCTCCATCACTCCACCCCCTCCTACCTCACCTCCCTTCTGTCCTTCTACAACCCAGCCCGCACCCTCTGCTCCTCTACTGCTAACCTCATTGCTGTACCTCGTTCTTGCCTGTCCCGCCATCGACCCCAGGCCCAAATCCTCCCCCTGGCCTGGAATGCCCTCCCTCCGCACATCCGCCAAGCTAGCTCTCTTCCTCCCTTCAAAGCCCTACTGAGAGCTCACCTCCTCCAGGAGGCCTTCCCAGACTGAGCACTCTTTTTCCCCTCCCCCTCTCCATCCCCCCCGCCCTACCTCCTTCCCCTCCCCAAAACACCTGTATATATGTTTGTACAGACTTATTACTCTATTTATTTTACTTGTATATATTTGCTATTCTATTTATTTTGTTAATGATGTGCATATAGCTTTTTTTCTATTTATTCCGATGACTTGACATCTGTCCACATGTTTTGTTTTGTTGTCTGTCTCTCCCTTCTAAGCTGTGATCCCGTTGTTAGGTAGGGACAGTCTCTATATGTTGCCAACTTGTACTTCCCAAGCGCTTATTCCAGTGCTCTGCACAAAGTAAGCGCTCAATAAATACGATTGAATGATTGAATGAATGAAAAAGAATAATCCTGTATATTAACTGTATGCTCCATTAAATGGCTAGCTGGGCTTTAATATTCCATCTGCAAGCGATTTTCTCAGACAGAAATCTTTGTGACATGATTTTATTTTCATTAACATTTGATCCAAAAGAGAATATAAAAGCTTCAATAAATCTAAAAATTAGAATGAATGTTTACTACCACAAACACTGGAAGGAGGCAAACAAAAGTATCTAAATGTTGATCCCTCAGTAGTGCATACTTTTTGATCTTATCCACTCACCTCAAAGAAGGGGAAAGAAGGATTCCTCTCTGTGTTTCTAGGTTTACTCTGACGATCAATGAAGTTGAGAAGTTTAGGTAATCTCCCAGACTGTGGTGAGTGGGTTCCTACCTATAGAGACAATATGTCCTTTTAAACATAAGATCTGTACTTCATTCCAAGCACAGCTAGCAATTGTATAACATACTTTAAAAATCTTTGATTCCCGTTTTGGTCAGAACTGATGCTTGGTAAGTGGCAGACTGATATTACTTTTCAAAGTAGTGACAATGCTAAGCACTGGAACTTGAAGTTTGAAAAAAAAAAGGACCTTTAACAACTCCAAAAGTTTTGCATTCAATTGCAGTACTTCTTATATTTGTGAAGCTTCTTACCTATGGAGTGGAACTTCCCCTGAAAAACTGAATCAGAGCAATGTATTATTGTCACTAAGAAGCTTATTGGGTAACTTTTTCTATTTAGAATAACATTGCTTTTAACTGATTACTCTGTGAGAGTCATTTTAAAGAAATATAGGTGTAACATTCATCCTTCATTCTTGTAGCTCTTACTTTTCCGCCATCACACCGCGTAGACCCCGCTGCTCCCGGGAGGATCCTCTCCTCAGAGCGCCAGAGAGGCCCGCCATAGACGACCGGGACTCCGTTCCCGAGAGGCCCGCCCGCCATCACACCGCGTGGCCCCCACTGCTCCCGGAAGGCTCCTCTCCTCCGAGCGCCGCCATAGACACCCACTGCTTCCATCCCCCCCCCCCGCCGACTTAAGCTTCCTTCCTTACTGTGCCCCCCAACCCCCTCTTCCAATCCTGTCCTGACTGACTCTCCCCGCCCCCCACCCCAGGGGAAATGCCTTTCTTATCTCCAAGTGACTTTAACGACAACCTCATTCGCACCTACTCAGCCTTCCTGTCCCGCCATCGACCCCTGGCCCACGTCCTCCCCCGGGCCTGGAATGTCCTCCCTTTGCCCATCCGGCAAGCTTGCTCTCTTCCTCCCTTCAAGGCCCTACTGAGAGCTCATCTCCTCCAAGAAGCCTTCCCTGACTGAACCCCTTCCTTCCTCTCCTCCTCGTCCCCCTCTCCATCCCCTGCATCTTACCTCCTTCCCTTCCCCACAGCACCTGTATATATGTATATATGTTTGTACGTATTTATTACTCTATTTATTTATTTATTTTACTTGTACCTATCTATTCTGTTTATTTTATTTTGTTAGTATGCTTGGTTTTGTTCTCTGTCTCCCCCTTCTAGACTGTGAGCCCACTGTTGGGTAGGGACTGTCTCTATATGTTTCCAGCTTGTACTTCTCAAGCGCTTAGTACAGTGCTCTGCACACAGTAAGCGCTCAATAAGATTTTCACAGTATCTTCTATTTCAGTTGAATATACAGAGCTATCCCAATAAAAGATAACAGTATTGAAAATGAGATTTAATTCAAGGGTTCAGGTCATACTGAGAATGAATTGCACCCTGTGCACCTGAAAATACAATAATTTCCTGGGAGACATATAGGTGGATTTCAAAGCCATTAATATATCAATGCAAGAGGTCAGATCAAAACATTCTCTCTGTTCCTTAGGGATGCCTCCATCCATCTGGAATATTTTAATGAATTAATATTTCTCCTAATTTGGCAGGACCAATTACTGCTGCCTGTTTTTCTCTAGAAAATCTTCTAAACTTCATAATGCCAACCCTCATTCTAGAGCAATAAATCAATAACCAGATGGTTAGTGTTCAATTTTATCTAGGCTCACTGATACAGTTACTTCAATTGCGTTTTATCTACGTCTGAGTCATCTACAGGAGACAATCATTCTGCTCTAAATGAATTAGCCTGAAGGCTCCTAGATGGCAGATATCACGTCTATTTACTGTAGGGTGTCCTCCCAAGTTTTTAGCACCATGCTCTTTACAGAGTAAGTGCTCAGTAAATACTACTGATTGATTCAAGGAAAGATTAACTCCACCGTTAGTGGGAGATGAAGCAGTGTTTGCCAAAATTAATCCGTGCAGCCAGAATGATGGAAAGGTACGATCACCTGAATCTTTGATGGATGTAGTGTTTCATCCTAGGATAATCACATTTCTCTGATTTAAGAAATGATTGTCTTAGTTTTACCAGAAAGCCCATAGATTTTGAACAGAATGGTTTCTAATTTCAGTTCCCAAACTGAAACTTTTTCTGACACTCCTAAGAGAATTTCATTTTATAAAGCTAAACTATACAGAGTTGGCTGGATTCACATAGGGCCAGTGGCCTCTGCTTGTAACTGGACAATAGTAATTATGGTATTTGTTCAGTGCATAGTGTAGGCCATCAATTTTACTAAGAGTTGGGGTAAACAGATATTTAAGAGTTACAGAGAAGTTAGGTGACTTGCCTGGTATCACAAACAGGCCAGTGGCAGAATTGGGCTTAGAACCCTGGTATGCTAGCTCCCAGGCCCTTGCTCTTACCACTAGACCACGTTGACTTCATAGAGGAGGTGGGAACATAAAGGTGCTTAAGAAATGGAGGGAGCGGTATATATTTATCATTCTATTTATTTTATTAATGATATGTATATACCTATAATTCTATTTATTAATATTGATGCTGTTGATGCCTGTCTATGTTTCGTGTTGTTGTCTGTCTCCTCCCTTCTAGACTGTGAGCCCGTTTTTGGTAGGGATTGTCTCTGTTGCCGAATTGTACTTTCTTAGCGGTTAGTATAGTGCTCTGCACACAGTAAGCACTCAATAAATATGAATGAATGAATGAATGAATGAATGAATGAATGAATGAATGAATGAAAGTCCATGACATTGGTCTCAGACCAACCTGCCAGGCTTCCACATATCATCTGAGGTACACAGATGGAGGTAGCCAGGGAAGGTAACTTAGAGAACCAATGTGGGCTAAAGGCAAGAGCATAAGCCTGGGAGTTGGAAGCCCTGAGTTGTAATCCTGGCTTTCCTGATGGGTGGCCTTTATCAAAGCATTGAACTTCTCTGTGCTTCACTTTACTCTGTAAAATGGGAGCTCAGTTCCTGATCTCCCTCCTACTGTTGACAACTCCGTTCTCCTGGAAACATTATTCTACCTCAGCTTCACTGACACTGTCCTCTCCTGGTTCTCTAGGAGGGAAAGAGATTGTATACAAACTGATTTTCTTGTATGTCCCCACGTGTTTAGTACAGTACTTGCCACAAAGTATATCACAATTATTATTATCATTCTTATTACTATTGGTAGTAGTAGTATTCCCATGAATGTTTATTAGTTACCTCATGTACTGGTAGCCACTTGCTTCTTACCTGCTGAAGTTCGCAGCCTCAAAATAGGAGGAGATTGACGCAAGAGCCGGAGGCCACATGAAGCACTAATTCTTTGACAAGTGAAACCCGGAGAGAGCTTTTCTGTCATCCTCTTAAAGTTGTTTCAGCCTTGACGATTTTCCCATGTCTCTGCACTGCTGCGATACTATATCTACATCAGAGACAACAGATTGTGGTTATATAGCATGGGCACTAGCCTAGCCTTTTTTGGGTCTCATGAACTCAAGCTGAATATTGCTGCTACTATTGAAAAAAAGTACTTTTCTCCTCAGTAATGAGACTACTTTTCAGCAAAAACCATTTAGAGAACATCTCAAATTTCCTGTTCAATATGCTTCTAGGTAGAGGATAAAAGACAAATGACTCTTCTCCCAGTATTTTAGATTCTCTTCCTTCTCTATCCATCTTCTTGTTTATTGCACAATGACATTTTATTAGGAGTCTATATAGAACACTAGGGAAGAATCCATTTTGACTTAGTGATGATTTAAATAATGGTAAAATGATCACACTTTGTAATAAATTCATTCAGTTTACTACGTCAATCAATCTCGTGTTTATTAAGTGCTTACTGTGAGCAGATCACTGTACTAAGAACTGTGGAGATTATAGTGTATCAATATAATGGACACATTCCCTGCCCACAGTTAGTTTACAATCTAGATGGGGAGACAGACATTAATGTAAATAAATGACCAATATCTACCTAAGTACTATGAAGCTGAGGCAGGGAGGTGAATAAAGGGAGCAAATAAGGATGACGCAGAAGGAGAGGGAGAGGAAAAAATGAGGGCCTAGACAGGGAAGGACTCTTGGAGGAGATATGCCTTTACTAAGACTTCAAAGGTGGTGAGAGTAGTCATCTCTTGGATATGAAGAGGGAGGGTATTCCAGGTCAGAGACAGGATGTAGGTGAGAGGTCAGTGGCTAAATAGATTAGGTCAAGGCATGGTGACTAGGTTAGGAATAGAGGAGCGAAGTGTATGAGCTGTATTGTAGTAGGAAAATGGTGAGGTGAGGTAGAAGGGAACATGGTGAATGAGTACTTTGAAGCCAATGGTGAGGAGGTTTTTTTTTATGCAGAGTTGGATGGATAATCACTGGAGGTTCTTGAGGAGTGGGGAAACATGGACTGTTTGTGTAGAAAAATGATCTAGGGAGCAGAGTGAAGTGTGGCCTATAGTGGGGAGAGACAGGAATCAGGGAGGTCATCAAGAAAACTGATATAGTAATCAAGGAGGGATAGGACAAGTACTTGG
The DNA here is from genome assembly GCF_015852505.1 of Tachyglossus aculeatus. NCBI lineage: Eukaryota > Metazoa > Chordata > Mammalia > Monotremata > Tachyglossidae > Tachyglossus > Tachyglossus aculeatus. The sequence continues at coordinate 105,591,095 of NC_052068.1, forward strand.
ATGAATGTTGTAGTAGTTTGGATGGACAGGAAAGGGAAGATTTCAGTGATGCTGTGAAGGTAGAACTGACAGGATTCAGTGATGGATTGAAAATGGGGTTGAATGAGAATAGTAAAGGATAATGCCAAGGTTCTGGGCTTGTGAGACAGGAGGGGTGATGGTGTTGGGTACAGTAATATGAAAGGCACTGGAAGGACAGAGTTTGATTGAGAGGATAAGGAGTTCTCTTTTGGACATGTAAATTTCGATGTCAAGACAACCGAGTAAAGATGTTTTGAGTATAGGAGGAAATGCAAAACTGCAGGTAGGGAGAGAGATCAGGTCTAGGGATATAGATTTGGGAATCATCCAGATAGGGATAGTAGATGAAGCCATTGGAGTAAATGAGTTCTCCAAGGGAGTGGGTGTAGATGGAGAATAGAAGGAGAGGTAGAATTGAAACTTGAGGGGCAGCAGCAATTAGGGGGAGAGAGCCAGAAGAGGAGTCCACAAAAGAGACTGAGAACGAGCCACCTGAGAGATGGGGGATAATTAGGGGAGAACCGTGTCAGTGACGCCAAGGAGAATGGGAAGATTGACATTGTAGAATGTATCTGAGAGGCAGATGAGGATTAGGATGGGATAGAGGCTATTGGATTTGACAAGAAGAATATCATTTGTGATCTTTGAGAGGGTAGTGAAGGGGAGGTAAGCCAGATTGGAGGGAGTCTAAGGGGGAATTGGAGAATAGGTATTTGAGACAGTGGTTGCATACAGCGTGATCAAGGAGTTTGGAAAGGAATAGTGGGAGAAGGGGTGATAACTGGACAGAGCAAGTGGGGTTAAGGGAGAGTCTTTTACGGATGGGGAGACATGAAAAAGCGTGTTCGAAAGCAGTGGGGAAGAAGCCATTGGAGAGTGAGCAGTTGAAGTGGTAGTCAGGGAGGGAAGAAAGGAAAAGGCAAGTGCTTTGATAAGGTTCAAAGGGATGGAGTCAGATGTGCAAGTGGAGGGAGTGGATTATGAGAGAAAGCAGAAGATCTTTGAGATACTGCTCTGAGTACCTTTGAGAACTCCTAACCTTGGGCTTCAAGGCTCTCCATCACCTCGCCCCCTCCTACCTCACCTCCCTTCTCTCCTTCTACAGCCCACCGTGCACCCTCCACTCCTCTGCCGCCGATCTCCTCACCGTGCCTCGTTCTCGCCTGTCCCGCCATCGAGCCCCGGCCCACGTCATCTCCCGGGCCTGGAATGCCCTCCCTCTGCCCATCCGCCAAGCTAGCTCTCTTCCTCCCTTTAAGGCCCTACTGATAGCTAACCTCCTCCAGGAGGCCTTCCCAGACTGAGCCCCTTCCTTTCTCTCCCCCTCATCCCCCTCTCCATCCCCCCATCTTACCTCCTTCCCTTCCCCACAGCACCTGTATATATGTATATATGTTTGTACATATTTATCTTTCTATTTATTTATTTATTTATTTATTTTACTTGTACATATCTAATCTATTTATTTTATTTTGTTAGTATGTTTGGTTTTGTTCTCTGTCTCCCCCTTTTAGACTGTGAGCCCACTGTTGGGTAGGGACTGTCTCTATATGTTGCCAACTTGTACTTCCCAAGCGCTTAGTACAGTGCTCTGCATACAGTAAGCGCTCAATAAATGTGATTAATTGATCTCTTGAGATACTGCTGAGAAAGATTGACGATGGGACAGGATGGGGGAGGGACTCAGGAGGGGCGGGGAGCTCGAAGTTCAATTGAGTGCTTACTGTTTGCACAACACTGTACGAAGTACTTGGGAAAGTACAATAAAACAATAAACACTGACATTCCCTACCCTCAACAAGCTTACAGTCTAGAAATGGGGGGAATAGACATCAATACAAATAAACAAAAATTACAGATATATAAGAGTTATGGATGTGACGCGAATATCAAATGGTCAGAGGGCCACGGTGGCTGGCTTGTCAAAGGGAACGCCCACCCCGCCCCCACCCCATCAGCTCCACTGGAAGCAAACCCTCCGAAATCTCACATCTCTGGGAGCAGTGGAGTCTCCCCAGCCCCAGAGAGACGTTGTTTTCGAAAAGATTGGATGCGCCCACATCATCTTTATCATTGATGGGTTTTTCTGAGCCGTTGCTGTATGCAGAGAATTGCACTAAATGCTTGGGCGAGTCCAACACAAGAGATTCAGTAAAGCCATTCCCTGCCCAGAAGGAGCCCCAGGTACTTAAACCAAGGGGAGGTTTAAGGGAGATCATAATTTTCTCAATAAAGTAGGTGGCCCGTCATTAGGGGTAAAGGATGGAGGAGGCAGGCAGAGGAGGGAGTTAAAAATCTGGAATAAATGGTGAGGCATGGGTGGTCATGGGTGTCAGTAAGGAAGGAGAGTGTATTTTGCCGGGCAGAGGTAAAGCACACAAGGATGAACTTGAGGTAGACGAGGTCGGCCTGATATCTCGATTTCCTCCAGCAGTACTCTGTGACTCTGTGATTTGTGGCTTATATACAGGAGTGATGGAAGTGGACTGTAGGTGATTTAAGGCTGTGGGCTAGTGGTATGAAATCGATTAAAGGGTAGGTGAGTGAGTTGAGTTCAGTAGAGAGGGTGGTTTTCAGGGTGTCAATTTGGTAATCAAAGGAAGGTTGTTTGGGTACGGAGGCTAAATGGGGCATAATGATTTGAGAAAGTTGGACGAAGTCCAAACACTGGAGATTTCTTTCGGAGAACAGGACAGATTTGTTGGTATGAGGTATGTGGGAGAGAAGCCAGGTGAAGATGCTATTGTGAGATAGAGAGATATCACCTTTTGTAAAGGTAGAACTTGTACAGTGACTAGAGTTGATGAGATCAAATTTGTGTCCAATTTGGTGAGTGGATGAGCTGGGGTGGAGCAGGAGGTCAGTGGAGGTTAATAGTGATAGTGGGCAGTAGAAAGTTCTGTCAGTGTCGTTGGGCAGGTCTATATCCTGGGTGATGGTAGATGGTGTGCAAGGCTGAGGCTTCTCCAGGGAGAGAGCTCAGGATCCCCGGGCGGGTCTCTTTCCCAGGAGATGTTTGTTGTTTTGTGCCGATTAGTGGTCACTCGGCATAGAGAGCTGTCTCCTCAGGAGGGTCTCTGTCCCGGGAAATGATTTGTGGCTGCTCAGCAGAGAAATCTCAGTGTCCTCAGGCAGATCCCTGATCCAGGCGATGGGCGATGGTTTGCAGCCTCTCTGCAGAGTGATCTGTGTCCTCAGGCATATCTTTGCCCCGGGGGTTGTTCAGTGGTCTGTGCCAGTATGTCACTTACCCGCTTCTCAGAGGAGAGACCTAAGCATCCTCGGATATGTCTCTGTCCTGGGAGATATTAGATGATCCGTATTGCTTTGAGGTTTCTTGGTAAAGGAGTTACTAAGGATTTACTAAGAAAATCTATGAGTTCCAAGATAGCCCAGAAGCCTGGTATTACAGCCTGGGAAGAGTGTAATTGATATTTACTATCCACTCTAATCGAAGCTAATCATAAAAAGTGAAACAACCTAAAGTGTTGCACTACACTTTTCAAATAATTGTACACTTTTCACTTTTCAAAAGTGAAAGCAATAATAATAATGATGATGGTGATTTGTTAAGCACTTACTATGTGCCAGTGTCCCACGTGGGGCTCACAGTCATAATCCCCATTTGACAGATGAGGCAATTGAGGCACAGAGAAGTTAAGGGAGTTGCCCAAAATCACACAGCGGAAAAGTGGCAGAGCCGGAATTAGACCTCACGACCTCTGACTCCCAAGCCTGTGCTTTTTCCACTAAGCTATGCTGCTTCTCTACTAACACTGACATTGCTCACTTATCAAAATGTAAACATGTAGGCCTGAAGGGGATGGTATCAAAGGGACACTATAGACCAAAAATTCTGAGAGATCGTGAATGTAAGAAGGAAATCACAAGCTAGTTGTTCAGGAGTTTGAAAAGACTTTGCTAGCAGCCATGTAGCAGATTGATTGGAAAATGAGTGAAACTGATAGGCAATTAAGCTTCACCTGTGTCCAACTTGACTGTCTTGTATTTTCTCCTGTACTTATTACGGTGTCTGGCACGTAGGTAATGCATAACATAGACAATGAAAAAAAATCAGAAAATCTTTTTTATAATCAAATCATTTTAATAGGGGGCCAAGTGTCCAGTCATTCCTAAATTAGTCAAGGTGGACTGGGTGTAACAGGTTTTTAAATTACCATCAACGGCAACATGCACATTCCCATCAACATTCATTCCATGTTGTAACTTCACAAACCTGAAGCGGTAACTCCCCATACTTCATTACAGGATTGCCTCCCCTCAGTTTACTATTGTCAGTTATTTTTAATTATCTGTGCAGCTGCTTGCCACCACATACATGAATGATCTAGAGTTGATTAATTTCCTTTTTTAGATCAAACCTGAAGTTATAGGTGGGAAAGCACGAAACAATCCTGCTTAATTAGCATTTACTGTGTGCAGAGCACTATACTAAATGCTTGAGTTGGGGGCGGGGGGAACAATATAACAGTATAACTGACACATTGCCTAAAATGAGCTCCATGTTTGAGTCTGTTCAGTTTTGGTTGGCACCACAGATTAACAGTGGCATTAGGGATTATGACTACCCAATGTACTCATGATTGCAGTATTCCATGTTTGTATGTACGAACACCTTCAGCTCCCAGAATTCAATCTATTGGGAGGGATTTAAAAACATAATAAACTAGGAATGACTTTCCCTGGCCCAGAGGGAGTTGGTTCAGGTGAACAATAAACACTGTTTTCAGGGTTTAACTTTTGTAAAGTGAGTGGTATAATTTCTTATGTTTTGGGAACCAATGCTGTTCATTAGAAGAGCACACTGAAACCTTTGTGATGCTAAATGTGATGCTCATTAGGGGAAGCCAGTATGGCAAAGTGGATAAAGCATGGACCTGGGTAAGAAGGTCGTGGGTTCTAATCCCAGCTCTGCCACTTGTCTTCTGTGTGACTTTAGGCAAGTCACCTCACTTCTCTGTGCCTCAGTTACCTCATCTATAAAATGGGGAATAAGACTATGAGCTCTATGCGGGACAGAGACTGTGTCCAACCCAATTTGCGTGTATCCACGCAAATTAGTACACTTAGTACAGTGCCTGGCACATAGAAAGCACTTAATAAATACCATAACAATAATAATAATTATCTACCTATAGAGCCCACTCCTGCAGCCATTGTAACCCGAATATTACTGGTGATTTCCATATTTGTTTTGTCTGTGAAATTTAAAATTCCAAAATCAATCAGTGGTTTTTATTGAGCACGTACTCTGTGCAGAGCACTGTACTAGGCCCATAGGGAAAGTACAAATCAATAAAATTTGTAGATATGATCCCTGCCTACAAGGAGCTTACAATCCATAGGAAAGTCAAAGTCTGTGCTTAATCAACTAAAGGAAAGTTCAGCAGTAAATGAACAGCTAATATTAAATCTAATATTCAGAAATCTACAATACTTAGAGTGATTTTTATTTCACCGTCACCAAATATTCAAAGATATTTAAATAGCAACTGAAAAAATCCTATCAAGGACTTAGTTTTATAATTTATAGGGTAGGTCTAATATGAATACAATGAGGAATTCCAACAGGTATCTACCAATCTTAAATTTAGACAACAATTTAGATGATGTTTTCCTTTTAGGTGAGCAGACTTTGAAGGCAAGGCTTTTGAAAATCCAAATCCCTTAACGTTCAGGCGAACACAGTTTATGCTTAACTCCCAATGTGCAAAATTAAAAATTCAATGATTTCACAACATCCTTTAAGTGTAAAAAATTCAAGCATCCCATGGGCATGATTTATCCTAATGAAGCTTTCCATATTTATCTAAAGAAAGGTAAACAAAATGATAATAAGCTAATCCATTGCTCCCTTTGTTGTAAGCAATAGCCTGGGGACCACCTCTCAGGGGTCACCCCCAAATTTCAGAGTCCTTATCATCCATAAAATCAGCCTTTCAAATCAACCGGGGAGGAACAATCGCCTTCAAGAGGCAGGTAAATTTCTCAATAAAGCGTTCACCATGTGTTAGTAAATAGTGGACAAAGGATGCCTGTCTAGATGGCAGATTTGGCTTCTAATCCTCGATCTCTCACTTCCCACTTTTTCTCTTTCCTATTTCTTGAACTCTCTTGAATCTCACAGGGAGGTTGGGAGGATGGATGAGACAATACTATTAAGTTCTTCAAGACTGGAAGCACCTTGTAGGCAGGAGACATGCCTTCCGTGCCTGTTATACTGTACTCTCCCAAATGGTTAGTATAGCTCTCTGCACACAGTAAGCACTCAGTAAATATGCTTGATTAGCAGCAGTGTTTGATGAGCTCCAACTCTGAGCAATGCCCTCTTCTAGGCACTGTATGCTGAATAACAAAAGAAGGATAAAAAGTGGTTCTTTCCTTACAGGAGCTTGCAGTCTAATGGAGGAGATATGTCCAGTAGATAAGCATGATCATCTTACAACACTAGCTAAGGTGAATGAGTTATTTAAAACTACATATATAACTAACAGAAATGTACATGTTGAGTGGACAGTGAGGGAAGGGGTATTGTGGGTAGGGCTCATGAGGGGTTGGAATTTGCAGGGCTTGAAGAAATGGTGGAAGTCTGGTTTGGTAAAAAAAAGTGGGAAGGATTGGAACAGTGTGCATGTTTCCTCGGGCTGAGTGGAGAGAATGACCTAGGAGGAAGACAGTTGGCCTAGAGCTGTGATGTTCACAAGGAAACGATTTCACTTGATATTATTGAAAGGTATTCCTGTTGACTTCAAGTGATTCATTCATTCATTCAATCGTATTTATTGACCGTTTACTGTGTGCAGAGCACTGTACTAAGTGCTTGGAAAGCACAATTTGGCAACAGAGACAATCCCTATCCAACAACGGACTCACAGTCTAGAAGTGATGGAGTGCCACCATCCAATGTGTTGAAGAGTAGAGACTTGCTGTTTTGTGCAATATGTGATTGGACTAGGGACAGAGGGACGATAGGGGATGATGAATAAAGTTGCTAGAATGATCTAGTAATTAGGTCATAAAAGCTCTTTATCGGGCAAAGGGATGGCGAGAAGGAGCAGATTTGTGAAAATATTCTTCCCGAGTTTATTTTATGCCCATTAAAATAAACTATTCCACATGGCATGTGAACAGAAGGCATGTTAATACTTTGAAAAACTTCTTCATTTTGGAGGGCCAGATAAAACTACCCAGGGCTTTTAGTTTAGCTAGACTACCACAGAGTTGGCCACTTGATTAATTGTCTTATGTTTCAAATACATATAAACAGCTAAACTGCTCCTAGAAAACTGAACTGATCCTTAAACACTATACAGTTATCAAGTGAAGGAGTCTCAAGACACATTAGGGATTTTGTTTTATTCTTCTCTTTCACTTCACTAAATTTATTCAAAAATGAAATCCAACATTTAAAAAAAACAATCAAGACAACAGTAAACCTTTGTTATGGAAAGAATAAGATGCTAGGGAGTTTAAATAGTTTTCTTGATTCCCTGATTTTGAACTATTCCTCCTCTCACCACCATCCTGTTGATAGCACCTGTTCTTCTTGTCATTTTTCAAAAGTGAAGAAAGGAGGAGTATGGAAAGATTTCCAGGTACCTGAGAATAGGAAGACAAATACCTTTTTTTCTTTTGGGACCATCTAGTTCCAAGCCATCTGCTACTTGTCTGCTGTATGATTTTGGGCAAGTCACTTCACTTCTCTGTGTCTCAGTGACTTCATTCATAAAATGGGGATTAAGAAAGTGAAACCCATGTGGGACTTGGACTGCGTCCAACCTGATTAACTTGTATCAACCCCAGAGATTAGAACAGTGCCTGGCACAAAGTGCTTAAGTGCCATATAAAAATTTTTCACAATGCTAGAATTACAACACTACTTCCTTAACGAAGGGTCTTCAGAAAGAAAAGGTGGAACGGATAAGTGGGTAGATTTTTGGTTGTTGTTTTTGTGTGAAAATCTTTCACCCAGTCGTTGTTGGGCACATGAGCACCTAGCCTGTGTGCATGTGTGTAACTGTGTTTGTGTACAGACGGTTATGTGTGTGGAGATGTAGGTCGGTGTGTAGAGGTTTGCTTGTGTGAGCAGAAGTTGAGGAAACTTCTATGTGGGAGTCATGGATTGGGATGCTTTGTTCCCTGCAGAGAATCTGCAATTATTTAATTCCCCCAGCAGAATTAGGCCCTATAAAGGTGATAATATGTAGTGTGGTGGGAAAAATGTGCGTTCAATAATAATAAATATAAATACCAACTGATGATAAAATGAAACTCTTTATTTCTTTGCAGAATTTGTATTATTGGCTAACCTCACTACTTCCCCAGTCTCTTGAACTTGCTTCTGGACACTGACAACAAACACCATATATTTATTTCATGTTATGATCACCTCCTTGAAAAAATTGCTACTTATTTTTGTCCTGAACGGAGAAGACATATTTTGGATCCAGTTATTTATGCAATACATTGCTGAAAAAAAAAAAAACATGCGAATGAGGAAAGGCAATCAGCCACTTGTAACTGAATTCATTCTTTTGGGTTTCTCCAATCTCTATGAATTTCAGGTCATCCTGTTTATTATTTTCCTTGTAGTATATCTAATAACCTAATAACCTTGATAGGAAACTCCCTCTTAGTGTTGGTCTCCACGGTGGATCCCAGCCTTCAATCCCCCATGTACTTTGTCCTCAGAAGTCTGTACCTAATGGATATCTGCTATACGACTGCCATTATCCCCCAAATCCTCACCATTTTACTGTCCAAGGATAAAAGTGTTTCCTTTGGTGGCTGTGCAGCCCAGATGTATTTTGCCTTATTTCTCGGCCCCTCGGAGTGTTGGATCCTGACAATGATGGCTTATGACAGACAGGCCTCCATCTGTGACCTGCTCAGCTATTCACTCATTATGAACTGAAGGTTCTGTCTGCAACTGGCCCTGTCTTCCTGACTGGCAGGGATTCCCGTGGAAACAATACAGAATACACTGATGTTTACATTGACGTTCTGTGGGCCTAATGTAATTAACCATTTCCTCTGTGATAGCCCTCCTCTCTTAGACCTGGTGCGCACGGACACCTTGACGCTTGAGATATACAGTGTAACTGGGAGTGTGATCGTCCTGATGCTCCCATTTGGAGTGAACAGTGCATCTTACGTCCGCATCCTTGTCACCATCCTGAAGATGTCCTCTGCCGAGGGCCGTCACAAAGCCTTCTCCACGTGCTCATCCCATCTCATTGTGGTCTCACTGTTCTTTGGGGCTGCAAGTTCGACTTATTTCCAGGTGAAATCCTCCTACGCTCCTGAGACCAAGAAGGTGTTTTCTCTCCCCTATTCAGTCTTCACTTCCATGCTAAATCCCCTGATCTACAGTCTGAGAAATCAAGAGGTGAAAAGTGCTCTAAAGAGGATTCTGGGTAAAATGATATCTTCCCAAGATCAGAGAGGCTCTGATTTGTCAAGGTGACTTTCGTATTGAGGTATAAAGTCAATGACATTGCTCAGGCACTATTACTAGGCACATTCCTTTCTTTATCATTTGCTGAGGGCTCACTGTGTGCACGGGATATTCTGGGCTCTTGTAAAGACCATGGAGAAGTGTCAGAGGCCTATTCCTTATTCTCAGAATTAAAATAGACAACACCAGTAAGAACTCAGGCTAGTACAAAATAAAATATCAAGACATCAACACGTAAAATTGGACAATTGCTCTATCACTTAATGGTATTGATTGAGGGCTAATTGCAGAGCATGAGAACAATCTTTTATAGCATTACAGAATTACTAGGTACTTCTGTTCTACTGTTTTATTTAAAACGTTTGAAGAGAAGATCAGAAAAGAATATTTAGTAGTTCCTGGAGGTTGAAGGTTAGGTTGATTTTTCATCTCACAGACAGGTTTCTCTGCTCCTGATCCACTCCTATTTACAGGATCACTACCCTGTTATTCCAGGAAATACTCCCCCATTTGTATTTAAAAAGATGCTAGCCGTGTCTGAAAATAGAATAATGGATTTGAATTTTGAAGTAAAACTGTAAGTGAAGTGACATCTAGTAACTGTCTGCATCCAACAGAGCTCAAGTAAAGTATTCTTCTAATTCCAAAAGAATAAAAATAAGATCCTTGAATAGTAACGTCTAGAGATCTACCATGTATTCAGTTCCTTTAATCATACTTTTTGTAACGGTAGTAAGTGCTTGCTATGAGCTAGGCACTGTATTAAGCGCCGGGGTTGATATGAGCTAATCAGGTTTTGCATAGTCCATGTCCCACATGGGGCTAACAGTCTTAATCCCTATTTTACAGATGAGACAACCTGAGGGCACAGAGAAGTGAAGAGGCTTGCCCAAGGTCACACAGTAGATAAGTGGTGGAGCTGGGATTAGAACCCAGGTCCTTCTGACTCCCAGGCCCATGGTTGATTGACTAGGTCACACTGCTTCTCAATTCAGTTTATTTAGACAAGGTTGTGCATATCCTGTTTTGGGTGGGGTTATCATTTGTTAGACTGAAATAGCATTGAGGGTAAATATGACCCTTTAGAAGGTGTTTCATGAAAAAGAGAAAGAAATTCAAGGAGGATTCGAGGAAAGTAACACAGTTTAAGAAAGAGCCTGGACAGATAATCAAGTCTCACATGAGGCTCACAGTCAGAGGAGGGAGAACAGGTGTTGAATCTCCTCTATAGGTGTTCTCAATCTACACTCACTCCCTTGGTGGACTCATTCGCTCCCACGGCTTCAACTATCATCTCTACGCTGATGACACCCAAATCTACAACTCTGCCCCTGCTCTCTCTCCCTTCCTCCAGGCTCGTATCTCCTCCTGTCTTCAGGACATCTCCATCTGGATGTCTGCCCGCCATCTAAAACTCAGTATGTCCAAGACTGAACTCCTTATCTTCCTTCCCAAACCCTGCCCTCTCCCTGACTTTCCCATCACTGTTGACAGCACTACCAACCTTCCCGTCTCACAAGCCGGCAACCTTGGTGTCATCCTCGACTCCGCTCTCTCGTTCACCCCTAACATCCAATCTGTCACCAAAACCTGCCGGTCTCACCTCCACAACATCGCGAAGATCCGCCCTTTCCTCTCCATCCAAACCGTTACCCTGCTGGTTCAATCTCTCATCCTATCCCGACTGGATTACTGCATCAGCCTCCTCTCTGATCTCCCAACCCCCTGTCTCTCCCCACTTCAATCTATACTTCACTCTGCTGACCAGATCATCTTTGTACAGAGACGCCCTGGGCATGTTACTCCCCTCCTCAAAAATCTCCAGTGGCTACCAATCAACCTACGCATCAGGTAAAAACTCCTCACTCTCGGCTTCAATGCAGTCCATCACCTCGCCCCCTCCTACCTCTCCTCCCTTCTTTCCTTCTACAGCCCAGCCAGCACCCTCCACTCCTCTGCCTCTAATCTCCTCACTGTGCCTCGTTCTCGCCTGTCCCACCGTCGACCCTCGAACCACGTCCTCCCCCTGGCCTGGAATGCCCTCCCTCTGCCCATCCGCCAAGCTAGCTCTCTTCCTCCCTTCAAGGCCCTGCTGAGAGCTCACCTCCTCCAGGAGGCCTTCCCAGACTAAGCCCCCTCCTTCCTTTCCCCCTCCTCCCCCTCTCCACCCCCCGCCTTACCTCCTTCCCTCCCCCACAGCACCTGTATATATGTATATATGTTTGTACATATTTATTACTCCATTTATTTTACTTGTATATATTTACTATTCTATTCATTTCATCTTGTTAATATGTTTTGTTTGTTGTCTCTCTCCCCCTTCTAGGCAGTGAACCCGCTGTTGGGTAGGGACCGTCTCTATATGTTCCCAACTTGTACTTCCCAAGCGCTTAGTACAGTGCTCTGCACACAGTAAGCACTCAATAAATACGATTGAATGAATCCCTATTTTGCAGATGCACAGAGAAGGTCACCAGAACTAAGTGTGCAGAACTGAGATTAGATCCCAGGTTCTTTGACTCCCAGACCCATGCCCTTTGAACTTTGATATGCTGCTACCTATAAATGAAAATTCTTCTTTGGCTTGGGACTTGGCTTAGGAATCCACTTGTTGATGTATTTAGTTCAAGTGTGTGGTCCCCTCCTGTATTATCGGACTGAGTATCAGGGGGTTAAACATACGAGCAGAGCAGTTTGTCCACATTCAGTCATTCATTCGATCATATATATTTAGCGCTTACTGTGTGCAGAGCACTGTACTAAGCACTTGGGAGGTACAAGTCGGCAACCTATAGAGACGGTCCCTACCCAACAACGGGCTCACAGTCTGAGTGGCTTGACTTGGCCAGAGAATACATGATGATAGGAGATCCAAAGATCAAGGTGATGACAATGAGGTCGGAGGAACAGATGGGGCAGGCATTGTGACCTGAAAGAAGGAGAGATGATTTTGACATAGTACAGGAGTATCAAAAGGAAAGGAACCATTACAATCAGCATAGTCACGTCTTATGTCAGAACCTTGTAGGGGAAGATTTCCCCATAGGTTAGCTTCAGCACTGATGTAAGTCACAGAAACAAATGGTTACTTTTATCCAAATTGCAAAGGGCTGTGTCGAGACTCAATATATTTGCTCTATATGGACTGGAAGGGCTCTTTCACATAGCAGCCACTAGCTGGACATGCACGTTGTAGCTCATGATAGGTGGGTAATGCAAGGAGTTATATATGGCCACATAACAAGTGCATTCTCATAGCCTAGTAGAGGGAATGTGGGCCTGGGAGTCTGAAGGACCTGGATTCTAGTCCAAGCTCTGCAACTCATCTGCTGTGTGACCTTGGGCTGGGTATTTCATTTCTCTGTGTCTTAGTTCTCGCATCTGAAACTCATTGTTGGGTAGGGATTGTCTCTATTTGTTACTGAATTGTACTTTCCAAGTGCTTAGTACAGTGCTCTGCACACAGTAAGTGCTCAATAAATTCAATTGAATGATTCAGACAGAAAAACAAAACAAGTAGATAGGTGTCAATGCCATCTCCCCCCCGCCTTACCTCCTACCCTTCCCCACAGCACCTGTATATATGTATATATGTTTGTGTGTATTTATTACTCTATTTATTTATTTTACTTGTACATAGTCTATTTATTTTATTTTGTTAATATGCTTTGTTTTGTTCTCTGTCTCCCCCTTCTAGACTGTGAGCTCACTGTTGGGTAGGGACAGTCTCTATATGTTGCCAACCTGTGCTTCCCAAGCACTTAGTACAGTACTCTGAACACAGTAAGCGCTCAATAAATACGATTGAATGAATGAATGAATGAATCAGAATAAATAGAACTATAGCTATATACACATCATTAATGAAATAAATATGTAAATATGTACAAATGAAATAGAGTAATAAATATGTACAAATATATTCAAGTGTTGCGGGGAAGGGAAGGGGGTAGGGCAAAGGAGGGGATGATGGGGAGGGAAGGAGGTGGAGGAGAGGAAAAAAGGGAGGGCTTAGTCAGGGAAGGCCTTCTGGAGGAGCTGAGCTATCAGTAGGGCTTTGAAGGGAGGAAGAGAGCTAGTTTGGTGGATGTGTGGAGGGAGGGCATTCCAGGCCAGAGGAAGGATGTGGGCCGGGGGTTACGATGGGTCAGGCGAAAGTGAGGAACAGTGAGGAGGTTAGAGGTAGACGAGTAGAGTGTGCGGGCTGGGCTGTAGAAGGAGAGAAGGGAGATGAGTTAGGAGAGGATGAGGTGATGGAGAGCCTTGAAGCCGAGAGTGAGGGGTTTTTGCTTGATTCGAAGGTTGACAGGCAACCACTGGAGATTCTTTAGGGGGCGGGAGTGACATGCCTACAGCGTTTCTGTACAAAGATAATCTGGGCAGCAGAGTGAAGTATAGACTGAAGTGGGGAGAGACAGGAGGTTGGAAGATCAGAAAGGAGGCTGATGCCGTAATCCAGTCGGGAAAGGATGAGGGATTGAAGCAGCAAGGTAGCGGTTTGGATGGAGAGGAAAGGGCAGATCTTGACAATGATGCGGAGGTGAGACCGGCTGGTTTTGGTGACAGATTGGATGAGTGGAGTGAATGAGAGAGAGGAGTCATAGATGAACGAATGAAAAAGATGGTGATGAAAGTTATTAGTTCAATGTGGGATATTAATTGTTTCTGACCTTTTTAGTTTGTATCTACAACTATGCTTAGTAAAGTTCCTGGAACATAGTAAATGTTTAACGAATACCATTAAAAAATTATATACCATCACTGCCAGGAGGACACAGTCTGTAGCACCTAGAAAAATCAAAGTCTACAGCAAAGAAGCATAAACAGGGAAAGCAATACTTCTGTCCTGTGTCTAGGGGTCCACCAGCATTCTGGGGAGAGTAACTGTGGGTAATAGATTCCTAAGGGAAAATCGTATGGGGATGTTAAGTGTTTGATTTGCCTTGGTTTTATCTCTGTGGTAATAGTCAGGCAAATGACCGAGGATAACCTAAAAAGATGCCCCGGCAGTTTGGGAACACTGGGAAAATCCCATTAGAATAAATTCCATAACTTTCATATGATTTCTCATCAACGAAATAATAATAAAATTATGGTATTTGTTAAGTGCTTACTATGTGCCAATCACTGTTCTAAGTGCTTAGGTAGATAGAAGATAATTGGGTTGGACACAGTCTGTTGTTCCCCATAGAGCTCACAGGCTTAATCTCTATTTTGCTGATGAGGGAAGGAAGGCACAGAGAAATGAAGTGACTTGCCCAAGGTCACACAGCAGAGAAGTTGTAGAGTCCTGACCTCTGACTTCCAGGCCCATGCTCTATCTGTATTATATCTGCAAAATGGAACAGTCCAAGGTTGGTACTTCGGAAAAGAATGCTTGAATTGAGAGTCAGTGAGAACGGAAATATTCTTAATTCTATAGTATTAGCCCTTAATGGATTTCAAATACTTTTTACATGAAATTCAAGGTTTCTGTCATGAAATTCATTAATTTAATGCAACTTACATTTAATGTCATGTAACGTGCATATTCTTCAAGTCATCTTGGTTCATTGGAAAGGTTTTACACACCCCTGGACCAGTCATCCACTCCATCTTTCCCAAGATTTATGCAAATCACTCAAGATATTTCTATACAAATTCCATGTCAGTATTTATCCACACATTCCCGAGAACATGAGTGAAAGTTGTAAGCTCATTGTGGCAGGGAACCTTTCTGCTAAATCTGTTGTATTGTACTCTTCCAAGCACTTATCACAGTGCTCTGCACGTGGTAAGGGCTCAATAAATACAAAGATTGATGTTAACTCAGTAACCTAGTAGGTGTTGAGTCTCATGTTCGACAAGGATTAGTGTCTGATTTTTATTAACACCTGTCTCCCCCTCTACTCTCTATGTTCGTAGTGGGCAGGGAATGTGTCTACCAATTCTCCCATGTGATTAGCACAGTGGTCTGCACAAAGTAAGTGCTCAATGAATACCATTGGTGGTGATGATGTGGTCTACTTCACTGCCTCTTTAGTCTTAGCTTATGCTTTGACATACACCAAATGAATATCATAATTAATATCCTTATAGGTTGTTTGAAATAACTTCATGAAAACTTCCCCGCTGAAGCAATACTTAAAGCAGTGCAGTTGATGAGTGTTGATGATGAGGATCTTAGATGCCATATTCATACTGGCCAAATCACTTGGACTGTAAGCTCCTAATAGGCAACTTATCTACGAAATCTATTATGCTGTACTCTCCCAAGCGATTAGTACTGTGCTTTGCACACATTGAGCACTCCATAAATATGATTTATTGAGATTAATAAGAATTATGGTGAAAGTGGTATTTAACCACTCATTATGTGCCAGACACTGTACTTAATAGTGGGGTGGATAGAAGATATTCAGGTCAGACACAGACCCTATTGCACATGGGGCTCTCAGTCTACCAGAGGGAGGATTCTTGAATCCCCATTTTACATATGAGGTAGCTGAGGCACAGAGAAGTTAAGTGACTTGCCCAAGGCCACACATCCAATGAGTGGCTGTGCAGGATTAGAACCCAGATCCTCTGACTACCACGTTTGGGCTCTTTCCATTAAACCGTGCAGCTTCCTGTTTACTTTGTCTTCTGTTATTGCTCCTGAATCTCTTGTCACTTGTTGTGGTTCAGAATGCTTTCACTGTTTTCAGTCTTCCTTGGACTCAGGACAGCTGACAGCCCCGCTTCTCCAAAAGGGCAAAGCCCTCCGGTATGCACTCTGCATTCTACAAGTGGGGACCAGAGCAGCTTGACTCTTGACTCTTCTTGCCTATGGTCAGTATGCATTGAACATCATTTCACATCACAGCACAAAATACAAGCTCTTAGTACACTGCTCTGCACACAGCAAGCTACTCATTGAGTTCTATATAGAACTCACTGTTTTTTTTATCAGTGAGCTCTTTATAGATATTGATATAAAGAACTATAAAAAACCACTCCAGCGCTTAGTACAGTGACTGACTCATTTAAGCACTTAACAAATACCGTTATTATTATTATAATTATTGTTAAGTCACTTCTCTATATCTCAGTTACCTCATCTGTAATATAGGGATAAAGACTATAAGCCCCACATTTCCTGCCCTTTCACATCTTCTCCTGACAATCTCACTTCTCAGTCCAGTAAGGTGAAGAATATCCAAGCACATCAACTGCATTCTGAAACTAATCTAAAAAACTTATCTTTGTGATTGCTCAGATATCAGTTGATTAGAGGATGGGTTCTGTAACAGTGATCATGTATTTCCTCCTAAGATAATTGCTTGGCCCTCCAATTTGTCGTTATTATAACTCTTTATTTAGAAGAATGTATTCATCATTAATATTTATTGTGCTGGTAATCAATTGTATTTATTGAGCATTTACTGTGTGCAGAGCACGGTACTAAGTGCTTGGGAGAGTCCAATATAACAATGTGAAAGAGTTGGTAGCTACATTCCCAGCCCACAGTGAGTCTACAGTCTAGTGGGGAGAGGGACATTAATATAAATAAATGAATAAATCACAGATATGTATATGATGACTGTGGACCTGTGGATCACGGAGGGATTTATACTAGGTACATTGCTTTCTTAGGTGTATATGAATTGCATAAGGGGATTTTCAAATTACAATTCTACCTATTCAGAGAGAACCTCAGAGAAGGGAGAAGCAGGCTAAACTTCCTCATGACATAAAACTGTAGAAGGCAAATCTAAATAACAGAAGTCAATCAAATGGGCCCAGGGAAACACATAAAAGAGAATAAGGATTAGCCATTATTCAGTTTTTACATTTCTCCTTTCCCATGCATACAATCTTCAAAACTCTCAAACACAAGTAACAGTTTTGAGAACTTAAAACTGTTTGATACCTCGATTCTCTCAGAGTTTAAGGTGACTCATTGGAATGAGGTGGGATGCAACTCCTGAAATAGTTTACAACTTTAGAGAAGTAGCATAACCTAGTGAAAACAGCAGAGGTCTCAAAATCAGAGGACTGGTGTCTTAATCACAACTCTGCCACGTATCTGCTGTGTGACCTTGGGCAAGTCAGCAGGGCGTAGTAGATAGAGCACAGGTCTGGGAATCAGAAGATCATGGGTTCTAATCCTGGCTCACCGACTTGTTTGCCATGTGACCTTGGGAAAGTCTCGTCAAGGTGCCTCAGTTATCTCATCTTAAAAATGGGGATTGATACTGTGAACCCAATATGTGACAGAGACTGTGTCCAACATGCTTTCCTTGTATCCACCCCAGTGCTTGGTACAGTGGCTGGCTCATTTTAAGCACTTAACAAATGCCATTATTATCATTAATATTATTATTATTAAGTCACTTCTCTATATCTCAGTAACCTGATCTGTAGTATAGGGATAAAGACTATAAGCCCCAAATAGGATATGGATTGTGTCCAAACTGATTAGCTTGTATCTACCCCTATACTTAGTATGTTGCCTGGCAAATAATAGCACTTAACAAATACTATAAAGAAAACAAACAAAACCGAAAGGTTCTGCCCTGGGCCATGTGACTGAGCTGGAAGTTACTGCTTTTCAAAATAAAGGAGGATCTAACTCAATGCATTGGAATCCAAGAGAGTCTCACAAAACATTGGCAGGCACAAAAAGCGGTCCTATTTATATAATGAAATGGTTTAGAGACCTGCCTCTAGAAATTGGTCTAGATAATGAACTGTGTTCCCTCTCAGGATTGCACCTGGAGAGTATCTAGTACTCTACTAGTCTTGGCTATCGGAGGGAGAGTCAAGCAGAAGTATACACATTCTATCCTAGCTTGGGCAGTGGCTAACGAGTGGAAGGCAATCTGCCGCAAATCAAAACTCACTTGTGCTGGGCAGCAGCAACATGGGAGATGATATGGGATCCAAAGATTAAGGTGATGACAATGAGGTAGGAGAAGCAGATGGGGCAGGCTTTATGGCCTGAAAGGAGAGATGATTTTGACACAGTACAGAAGTATCAACAGGAAAGGAACCATTACAATCAGCATAGTCACATCGTATGGCAGAGGCTTATTGGGGAAGAGAGAGTGGAGGGTGGAGATTCAAAGAAGTAGGCAATGGTAAACCACTTCCATATTTTTAACAAAACTCTATGGATATACTACCAGTATGATTGCAGATGGAAGTGGAACATTCTGGGAAAGATGTGTCCATGGACTCGTTATGGGTCAGAGATGACTCATTCATTCATTAAATAGTATTTATTAAGCGTTACTGTGTGCAGAGCACTGTACTAAGCGCTTGGGAAGTACATGTCTAGACTGTGAGCCCGCTGTTGGGTAGGGACCGTCTCTATATGTTGCCAACTTGTACTTCCCAAGCGCTTAGTACAGTGCTCTGCACACAATAAGCGCTCAATAAATACGATTGAATGAATGAATGAATGAATGTCGGCAACATATAGAGACGGTACCTAGCCAACAAGGGGCTCACAGTCTAGAAGGGGGAGACAGACAACAAAACAAAACATGTAGACAGGTTTCAAAACCGTCAGAACAAATAGAATTAAAGCTATATGCACATCATTAACACAATAATAGTAAATATGTACAAGTAAAATAGAGTAATATATCTGTACAAATATATACAAGTGCTCTGGGGAGGGGAAGGAGGTAGGGCGCGGGGGGGGTGGGAAGGAAGAGAGGAAAAAGAGGGCTCAGTCTGAGAAGGCCTCCTGGAGGAGGTGAACTCTCAGTAGGGCTTTGAAGGGAGGAAGAGAACTGGCTTGGTGGATGTGTGGAGGGAGGTTATTTCAGGCCAGGGGAAGGACGCGGGTCGGTGGTAGATGGCAGGACACGTATTTTTTGGACTGAGTATCAACAGCTTAAATGTACAAGTAGAGAAAAAGGAGAGCAGCTTGTCCATATCACCTGAGTGGCTTGTCTTGGCCAGAGAATACATGAGGATAGCAGATCCAATCAATCAATCAATCAATCAATCGTATTTATTGAGCGCTCACTGTGTACAGAGCATTGTACTAAGCACTTGGGAAGTACAAGTTGGCAACATATAGAGACGGTCCCTACCCAACAGTGGGCTCACCATCTAGAAGGGGGAGACAGAGAACAAAACAAAACATATTAACAAAATAAAATAAGTAGAATATATATGTACAAGTAAAATAGATGACTAGAGTAATAAATGCGTGCAAACATATATACATATATACAGGTGCTGTGGGAAGGGAAGGAGGTAAGGCGGGGAGGATGGAGAGGGAAAGGAGGGGGAGAGGAAGGAGGGGGCTCAGTCTGGGACGGCCTACTGGAGAAGGTGAGCTATCAGTAGGGACTTGAAGGGAGGAAGAGAGCTAGCTTGGCGGATGTGGGGAGGGAGGGCATTCCAGGCCAGGGGGATGATGTGGGCCGGGGGTCGACGGCGAGACAGGTGAGAATGAGGGATGGTGAGAAGATTAGCGGGAGAGGAGCGGAGGGTGCGGGCTGGGCTGTAGAAGGAGAGAAGGGAGGTGAGGTAGGAGGGGGCGAGGTGATGGAGAGCCTTGAAGCCGAGGGTGAGGAGTTTCTGCCTGATCCAAAAATCAAGGTGATGACAATGAGGTCGTAGGAGCACATGGGGCAGGCTTCGTGGCCTGAAAGGAGAGATGATTTTGACACAGTGCAAAAGTATCAACAGGAAAGGAACCATTACAATCAGCATAGTCACATCGTATAGCAGAAGCTTATTGTGGAAGGTTTCCCCATAGATCAGCTTCAGTACAGATGCAAGTCGCAGAAAAATATGGTTAATTTTATCCAAATCAAAAAGGGCTGTGTGGAGACTCAATATATATATGCTCTTCCTGGACTGGAAGGGTCCTTTCACATAGCAGCTACCAGCTGGACACACACTTTGTAGCTCATGATAGGTGAGAAACTCAGGGGGTTACATATGGCCACATACCAAGAGCAGTCTCATGGCCTAGTGGAGGGAGTGTGGGCCTAGGAGTCTGAAGGACCTGGGCTCTAATCCCAGCTCTGCAGCTCGCCTGCTTGTGTGACCTTGGGTTGTGTATTTCACTTCTCGGTGCCTCAGTTCTCACATCTGAAACCCGCTGTTGGGTAGGGATTGTCTCTGTTGCTGAATTGTACTTCCCAAGCGCTTAATACAGTGTTCTGCACCCAGTAAGCGCTCAATAAATATGACTGACTGACTGAATGACTGAATGAATGAATGAATGAATGAATGAAAAAATGGTATGAAAACTATTAGCCCAGTGTGGGACATTAATTGGGTCTGACCTGATTAGTTTGGATCTACAACTATGCCAGGTACAGTGCCTGGCACATAGTAAATGCTTAAAAAGTAACATTAAAAAATTGTATACCATCATTGTCAGGTGGACATATTCTGTAGTACCTAGAAAAAGCAAATTATACAGCAGAGAAACACAAACAGGGAAAGCAATAGTTCTGTCCTGTGTCCAAATTTCCACCAGCATTCTGCAGAGAGTAACTGTGGGTAACAGATTTCTAAGGGAAAGATATATGGGGATGTGGAGTGTTTGATTGGCCTTGGATTTATTCCTGTAGCAATAGTCATGTAAATGATCAAGAATAACTCAAAAAGATGGCCCTGCAGTTTGGGTACACTGGAAAACTCCGATGAGAATAAATTCCCTAACTTTGATATGATTTCCCATCAACATAATAATAATAAAATTATGGTGTTTGTTAAGTGCTTACTATGTGCCAATCACTATTCTAAGTGCTGAGGTAGATACAAGATAATTGGTTTGGGCACAGTCCCTTGTTCCACATAGAGCTCACAGGCTTAATCTCCTTTTTACTGATGAGGGAACTAAGGCACAGAGAAACGAAGTGTCAATCAATGAATCAATCAATCGTATTTATTGAGCACTTACTGTGTGCAGAGCATTGTACTAAGCGCTTGGGAAGTACAAGTCGGCAACACATAGAGACAGTCCCTACCCAACAGCGGGCTCACAGTCTAGAAGGGGGAGACAGAGAACAAAACCAAACATACTAACAAAATAAAATAAATAGAATAGATATGTACAAGTAAAATAAATAAATAAATAAATAGAGTAATAAATATGTAAAACATATATACACATATACAGGTGCTGAGGGGAAGGGAAGGAGGTAAGATGGGGGGATGGAGAGGGGGACGAGGGGGAGAGGAAGGAAAGGGCTTATTCTGGGAAGGCCTCCTGGAGGAGGTGAGCTCTCAGTAGGGCCTTGAAGGGAGGAAGAGAGCTAGCTTGGCGGATGGGCAGAGGGAGGGCATTCCAGGCCCGGAGGATGACGTGGGCCAGGGGTCGATGGCGGGACAGGAGAGAACGAGTCACGGTGAGGAGATTAGCGGTAGAGGAGTGGAGGGTGCGGGGTGGGCTGTAGAAGGAGAGAAGGGAGGTAGGAGGGGGCGAGGTGATGGAGAGCCTTGAAGCCGAAGGTGAGGAGTTTCTGCCTGATGCACAGATTGATTGGTTGCCACTGGAGATTTTTGAGGAGGGGAGTAACATGCCCAAAGCGTTTCTGGACAAAGACAATCCGGGCAGCAACATGAAGTATGGATTGAAGTGGGGAGAGACACGAAGATGGGAGATCAGAGAGAAAGCTGATGCAGTAGTCCAGACGGGATAGGATGAAAGCTTGAACGAGCACGGTAGCGGTTTGGATGGAGAGGAAAGGGCGGATCTTGGCAATGTTGCGGAGCTGAGACCGGCAGGTTTTGATGGCGGCTTGGATGTGAGAGGTGAATGAGAGAGCGGAGTCGAGGATGACACCAAGGTTGCGGGCTTGTGAGACGGGAAAGATGGTAGTGCCGTCAACAGTGATGGGAATGTCAGGAAGAAGGCAGGGTTTGGAGGGAAGACAAGGAGTTCAGTCTTGGACATGCTTAGTTTTAGGTGGCGGGCAGACATCCAGATTGAGGTGTCCTGAAGCCAGGAGGAGATGCGTGCCTGGAGAGAGGGGGAGAGAGCAGGGGCAGAGATGTAGATCTGGGTGTCATCAGCGTAGAGATGATAGTTGAAGCCGTGGGAGCGAATGAGGTCACCAAGGGAGTGCGTGTAGATCGAGAACAGAAGGGGACCAAGCACTGAACCTTGGGGAACCCCCACAGTAAGAGGATGGGAGGGGGAGGAGGAGCCTGCAAAAGAGACTGAGAAAGAGCAACCGGAGAGATAAGAGGAGAACCAGGAGAGGATGGAGTCGGTGAAGCCAAGGTCGGATAGCGTGTTGAGAGAAGGGGGTGGTCCACAGTGTCGAAGGCAGCTGAGAGGTCGAGGAGGATTAGGATAAAGTAGGAGCCCTGGGATTTGGCAAGCAGGAGGTCATTGGTGACCTTTGAGAGGGCAGTTTCCATGGAATGTAGGGGACGGAAGCCAGACTGGAGGGGGTCGAGGAGAGAGTTGGTGTTGAGGAATTCGAGGCAGCGCGTGTAGACAACTCGTTCAAGGAGTTTGGAAAGGAATGGTAGGAGGGTAAGTGTAAGTGTCCTGCCCAAGGTCACACAGCCGAGAAATCGTTGAGTCATGAATGGTAGAGTCTGACTCCCAGGACCATTCTCTGTCTGCATTTCATTGACAAAATGGAACAGACCCAGATTGGTACTTAGGAAAGGAATGGTTGGACTGAGAGTCAATGAGAACAGAAATATTCTTCATTCTATATTATTAAACCTTAATGCATTCCATATAATTTTTACATGCAATTCAAGGTTTCTGTCATTAAATTCATTAATAAAAGTCATGTAACTTACATATTCTTCAGGGTTTTTACACACCCTTGGAGCAGTCATCCACTCCATCTTTCCCAAGATTTATGCAAATCACCCTGGAATATTTAAGTTACTTCCACATAAATTCTATGTCAGTATTTATCCACATATTCCCGGGAACATGGGTGAAAGTTGTAAGCTTACTGTGAGCAGGGAAACTTTCTGCCAAGTCCTTTAAGTTGTACTCTTCCAAGCGCTTATCACAGTGCTCTGCACATAGCAAGGGCTCAATTAATACCGTTGATTGATGTTAACTGTAACAGTAGGTGTTGATATGGGTCTCATGCTCGACAAGGATTAGTGTCAGATTTTTATTAATGCCTGTCTCCCTCTCTACTCTGTATGTTCACTGTGGTCAGGGAATGTATCTACCAACTCTCCCATGTGGTTAGCACAGTGGTCTGCACACAGTAAGTGCTCAATAAATAACAGTGGTGGTAAAGATTATGTCTACTTCAGTGCCTCCTTAGGCTATGCTTAAGCTTTGACATACACTAAATGAGTACCACAGTTAATATCCATAGAGGTTGTCTGAAATAACCCCAAGAAAACTTCCCCAGTGAAGCAATACTTGAAGCAGTGCAGTTGATGAGTACTGATGATGGGGATTTTAGATGCCACATTCATATTGGCCAAATCACTTAGACTGTAGGCCCCTTATAGTTAGGGAACTTGTCTACCACCTCTTTTAAATTGTACTCTCCCAAGTGCTTAGTACTGTACTTTGCACACATTAAACACTCCATAAATATGATTGAGAATAATGATAAGAATGATAGTGAAAGTGATATTTAACCATTTAGTACGTGCCAGGCACTCTACTTAACAGTGAGGTAGATAGAAGATAATCAGGTCAGATACAGTCCCTGTTGCACATGGGTCTCTTAGTCTGTCTGAGGGAGGATTATTGAACCCAGATGAAGTAACTGAGGCTCAGAGAAGTTAAGTGACTTGTCCGAGGTCACAAGGCAGACGAGTGGCTGTGCAGGATTAGAACCAAGATCCTCTGATTACCAGGCTTGGGCTCTTTCTATTAGACCATGTGACTTCCTGTGGACTTTGACTTCTGCTGTTGCTCCTGAACCTCTTGTCACGTTGTGGTTCAGACTGCTTTCACTGTTTTCAGTCTTCCTTGGGCTCAGCACAGCTCACACCCCTGCTTCTCCAAAAGGGCAAAACTTTGCATTCTGCAGGTGCGGACCAGAGCAGCTTGACTCTTGACTCTTCTGCCTGTGGTCAGTATGCATTGAACATCAATTCACATTGCTTAGAGCTGAATATAAGCTCTTAGTATACTACTCTGCACACACTAAGTTAATAAATGCGATTGAATGAATGAATGAATGAATCACATCTCCTCCTGGCAATCTCATCTCTCAGTCCAGTAAGATGAGGAATATCCAAGAACATCGATTGCATTCTTAAAGTGACCTAAGAAACTTTGTGATTGCTCAGAATATCAATTGATTAGAGGATGGGTGTGATAAAAGTGATCGTGTATTTCTTATTAAGATAATTGCTTGCACCTCCAATTTCTGGTTATTATAACTCTTTAGAATAATTTATTTATCATTAATATTTATTGTTCTGGTAACCGATTGTATTTTCTGAGCATTTACTGTGTGCAGTCCACCATACTAAGTGCTTGGGAGAGTCTAATATAACAATATAAAAGAGTTGGTAGCTATATTCCCAGTCCACAGTGTCCTTACAGTCTAGCGAGGAGACAGACACTAATGTAAATAAATTAGAGATATGTACATAATGGCTGTGGAGCTGAAGGTCAGAGAGGGATTTATAGTGGGTATAGTGCTATTGTACTTTCTTAGGTCTAAATGAATTACATAGGGGGATCTTCAAATTACAATTCTACCTATTTAGAGAGAACCTCAGAGAGGGGAGAAATAGGCTAAACTTCATTGTGACATAAAACTATAGGAGGCAATTCTAAAGAAGAGAAGAAAATCAAATGGGCCCAGGGAGATATATAAAATAGGATAAAGACTAAACATTATTCAATTTTTAAATTTCTCCTTTCCCATATGTGCAATCTTTCGCAGTATCCCCACCCCATCCCAGTTCTCCTTTCTCATTGCCACCCTTCTTCTCCCTCTCCCCGCCCAGGCCCCTGCCAACTCATCCCAATCCAAACCCTCCCCACCACTCACACCCTTCCCCCTCCCTCCCGTCTTTCTACAGCTTCTGTCAAGTGTGGCCTTTGGAACCCCCACTCCATTATATGTAAGCTCCCTTTCATCCTGGACCTATTCCTTTCCAGATCTCTACTCTTCCTCGCCCTAGCCGAAACATGGCTGTCTCCGGACGACACGACCTCTTCTGCAGCTCTCTCCAGTGGAGGCCTCTTCTTCTCCCACCCCCTCTCCCCCGACTCACAGGAAAAGGAGGAGGTGTCAGTTTCCTTCTCTCTCCCCAATGTCGCTTTCGCACTATCCCTACTCCCCCTTCCCTTTCCTTCCCCTCCTTTGATGCCCACATTATTCGCCTCTACCACCCTCTCCAGATTTGTGGTAGACCTAACATCTGGGCCTAGGTTGAAAGCCAGGCACCCCCCGGCCTTCCGTGCTCACAGGAAGACCTACAAGGAACAATGAAGGAAGTCAGGCTGCTAGATAAATAACTTGGCGCTGTTCTGAGAATTGCCTTAGGAACGTGCCGATCTAAGCATGAGCTCAGCCTTGCTGATAAGCTTGCAGTCATCCGCCTGTCACCTAACTCCCTTGAGGCTCCTCACTGTATAAAATCCTCCACAGTGTGCTGAATAAACAGTCTCCTTGTCCACCTTGAGATTCGCCGGGCCTGTGTAATTCCATTGCGCGTGCCTGTCTCCCGGCTGCGCCGGACTCGTGGAGGCAGACGGCAACAAATGGCGCCCGAACAGGGACAGGGACATGAAGCCTGGACCCTGAGATTCAGCACCGCAACCCTCACGAAGCAACTCATCACTGCGCAGTGACTCACCAAAGAAACGGAAGAGGTGAGGGCATTTAAGTTTACTTTCATTTTCAAACACCAGGCTTACAGCAGGGATGAAAATGGGACAAATTCAATTCCGTTCTCGGAATCATTATATCCAATTACTTAAGGATGTTGTAAAGGAGAGTGGGTTGATTATCACCACTGCCCAGATTGAACAATTTTTGGAATGCGTGGAAAAATGCTGCCCTTGGTTTCCAAAGGAAGGAATAGTGGATTTAGAACGATGGGAAATAGTGGGAAGGCAGATGAGTTCCAGACTACGAGAAGAAGGACCCCAGGCTTTTCCTATCGCTGCGTTCTCCTTATGGAACGTATTAAAGATGTGCCTTACTCCTGAACACAAAATTCCCTTGAAGGAAATTTGGCAGGGATAGATGTGGCCTCCAGCCCGGACGAAGCTATGATTTGTCCGGACCCCCCTTTGCCTCCCCCACCTGAATCTGCATTGATGGACTGCAATCCTGAGCTATGGCCGAAAGGAAAGTGGAATCCTTTCACTGAGCCAGCTCCGTCTGCACCACCACCTCCACCACACCCTCCATGGGTCCCGAAAGCAGCACAAACACCTCTGCAGCGAGCGATGGGGGCTGCTATGGAAGGGGGAGAGGTGATACCTATTGAACTGTTGATGGGTTTCCCTGTGATGGAGCAAACTGACCCTGGTAATCCTGGTCAGTTAATACGTACCCACGAACTCTTGAATTTCAAATTATTAAAAGAAGTGAAACAGGGTGCTGAGACATATGGACCCACGGCTCCTTATGTGCTGGCACTCATAGAAAGTATTGCTTCCTCAATCCTTTGCCCGTATGATTGGCAAACCTTAGCCAAGACTGTCCTGGATGGCGGAGACTATTTGCTTTAGAAGGCAGATTTTTTTGATTTGTGCGCGGAGCAAGCGCATCGCAATGATCGCGCCCAACCTCCAGTTCAAATCACTTTCGAGATGCTTACAGGGACTGGGCCTTTTGCGGACACTGCCAATCAATTAACTTACACTCTGCAAGCATATCAACAAATAATGATAGCGGGGAAAGCTACATGGCAGAAGCTCCCGGCGAAAGGAGAACAAAACTCCAGTTTTACAAAAATATTGCAAGGACCGTCAGAACCATTTGAACAATTTGTCAGCCGCCTGACGATGGCTATCCACCGCAGCGTCAGTGATAATGCGGCGGGAGTTATTTTATTAAGACAGCTGGCTTATGACAATGCTAACCAAGACTGCAAGCGTGCCTTAGCTGGGGGCAAACGGACCTTGCCCATTACTGACATATTACGCCGATGTCAGGATGTAGGGACAGCCTCTTTCAATGCTAATCTAATGGCCGCAGCAATGCAAAGACAAACTAAGGCAGACATGGCATGCTTTAGCTGTGGAAAGAGCGGACATATGGAGAAGGATTGTCGTAGCTCACGACAGAGCTCTTCCAGACCGCTACCAGCCTCAGTATGCCCAAAATGCAAAAAAGGACGCCACTGGACTTCTGAATGCCGCTCGATGTTCTCAAATAATGGCAGCCCTGTGCCGGGAAACGGACGCAGGGGCCGGCCCCAGGCCCCAACAGCAATAGGGGCAGCCATCTCTCTGCAATGCGCAGCTGTTCCGAAGGAACAGGCTCTGACTTCTCCCGACAACTGTCCACCATCGGTGAATTGCAGCAAGCCACTAGCGGCTCCGCTGGCTTCGACCTCCCCGTGGTGGGACACTTGATTATAACCCCTGAAATGGGGGTTCAACGAATCCCCAAGGGGGTCGCTGGCCCTCTTCCAAAGGGTACTGTGGGACTCATCCTGGGCCGTAGCGGACTAACCCAAAAGGGGTTGATTGTCTTGCCGGGAGTGGTGGATGAAGACTATTTGGGGGAATTAGCTGCTTTGGCATACAGCCTTCGGGTAGTGCAACTCCCTGAACGTTCACGCATTGCTCAATTGGTGATTTTTTCCTTTTTACGCTTTAGGCTTCGTTCGGACGAAGGATCCGCGGGGTCAAAGGGTTTTGGCAGCTCCGGCATAGGAGCTTATTGGTCCGCTGTCATTGGGCAAGACCGATCGAGACTGACGGTCCGTTTAAATGGGCGAGAGTTTATTGGTTTAGTAGACACAGGGGCTGATCGTTCAGTCCTTACAAGAAAGGATTGGCCCCCGGCATGTCCACTGCAAACCGGGACTGCCCCGTTAGAAGGCATCGGAGAGGTTACCCTCCCCTCTCAAAGTGCCACTTACCTACACTGGGAGCTTGATAGCCTATCAGGATACATTCAACGATATGTGTTAGATCGCCTCCCCATTAATTTATGGGGACGTGATCTTTTAGGACAAATGGGGGCCGTAATTATGACCGACAATTGTCACCCATGTAATTCACCGCGCCCTTTTCCTTCGCGGCCACTGCAAAGGTCGGGGCCAACCGCCCAACCGCCCAACGAATAACGTGGGCTTCTGATACACCACTATGGGTGGAGCAGTGGCCGCTACCAACCCCGAAATTGGCTGCTTTACAAGTGATAGTCGCGGAACAATTAGCGGCGGGGCATATTGAACCCTCCGATAGCCCTTGGAATTCCCCTGTCTTTGTGATAAAAAAGCGCTCGGGGGCCTGGAGGATGTTGACTGATCTCAGAGAAATCAATAAGACGATGCAGCCAATGGGAGCGCTGCAACCTGGGCTCCCGAACCCGGCTATGATCCCTAGAAATTGGCCGTTATTAGTAGTAGCTATTCAGGATTGTTTTTTCTCTATTCCGCTCCACCCGGACGATCGTATTCGATTTGCGTTTTCAGTCCCTTTGGCCAACAGGACTCAACCTGCTACACGTTATCATTGGACGGTCCTCCCCCAGGGAATGAAAAATAGCCCCACAATGTGCCAGACTTACGTTGCGCTTCTGATGGTGCCGTTCCGCGTCAAGCATCCTGAGGCATATATTATTCACTATATGGATGACATATTATGTGCTTGCGCCACCGCAGCCCAACTACACGCCTTACGGCCTGCTCTTCTGGCGGCTTTAGAATCTGGAGGGCTGCGGGTTGCACCCGAGAAAGTCCAGACAAAGCCCCCGATCACCTATCTGGGACATATTTTGACAGATCGGACAGTGTCCCCTGTGACCCCTACCTTGGATGTTTCAAAATTAAAAACCCTTAATGATTTCCAAAAATTACTGGGGGAATTACACTGGGTGCGCCCTTATCTTGGACTCCCCACCGATCAGTTCATCTCCCCCTTTTTGTTTTTCCAAAAAGGCTTTATCTAATCGTAACTGTGTTTGCAGAGCATCAGAAACATTTCTTGCAAGGTAATTAACAAAGGAGGCCTGTGTTATTTCAGTATGCAGGGTAATAGAGGATAAGGTGGTAGCAATAATAAGGGATGCCAAAGCGATAAACCCAGTAATTAACAATCCAACAAACCGACGATGTCGCCGTTTTGGAATACGAAAATGATCAGCTAGCATCTGCAGGGCAGAATCCGCAGAGGACTCAGCCCAAGGGTGGGATAATGAGGTGGGTAGTATAGCATGACGAGATTGTTCTACTATAAGAATAGTAGCAGTGGCATCACGGGCGGATATACATTGGGTAAGTCTACAATTATCAGATGTAATATTCCAGAGGGAAGGGAAGGGGATAAGGGACGGGTAGCCAACAAGGAAGGCTTGTGGTGGCAATATACATGCTCTTGTTTGCCATTCTTCCGTATGGATTGGGATAGAATTAAAAGGGACCTGTAATCGAGCAAAGGCAAGCATGATTGGACCCAAAGCACCAAAAGCCCGCCAAAGGTGGGGGTACAAAAGGGAAGAAGTTCCAGCACGAGAGGAACCTAAAGCCTGGAAAGCATCCGTGGGCAAGGACCCAAGATAACCATGCAAAGGGGATGAATATGTAAGGTTATCATGTCTGCCCCAGTTCAATAAAGTGGCTGGGGATACGTGCTAGGACATGTGAATAACCGTAGGAAAAGGTTGTCGACATGTTTGCCAAATAGGCAAAACCAACTCTGAAGGCGGCCAAGACGAGCTGACAAGCATACAAGAAGGAAGTTCGGGTACGGGGGGTGAGGTTCCCAGATGATGGGCTACAGCAGTCAAACGGGTAACCCCACAGTACACCTAACGGGGCTGGGGTTCACGCAATTCTCTTTCCTGAGCCCAAGTAATGATGTTGGTGTTGTAGATGAGGAGAAACATATAGGAGTACGGGTTGCAAGGGTTGCAATTATCTCACCTTTTTGCTACCTTGCGAAGAGCCCCGGAGCTCTCTTCCCCCCGCTCCCTTACACCACAAGCCGCCCGGGAGTTAGAGCAGGTAGTCAAAAAATTGGCTCAGGCTACGGTGGACCGTGTCACCCCAGGGATACCCTTATCCGCCGTTGTCGTTCCCACTTCTGTCATGCCTACAGGGGTTATATGTCAAGAACAACAATTGGTTGAGTGGATGCATTTGCCCACTCAGCCCTGCCGCTCTGTTTCCCCATATCTGACTTTGGTAGCCCAGTTGTTGGGTCGTTTAATTTGGCACATTACCGTCCATTCTGGGACCGGACCCTCTGCATTATACCAACCATATACTTCAGATCAACTTGCCACACTTCTTGGCAACGATCCCGATTGGCAGATCCTTTTGGCAATGCATACGGGGGCTTGGGTTACTGGTCTCCCAGATATTCCACGATTAAAGGTTTTCTCACCTTTTGCATGGGTATTCCTCTGCATCACGGTTCCGGACCCAATACCGGGGGCTACCACAGTTTTTACAGATGGAACGAAAGGCCGAGCTGCCTATTATTGTCCTCCGGACACTTTCCGCATTATCCCCATTCTGTCCCATTCCGCTCAACACGCGGAACTTGTAGCTGTGATGTCAGTCCTTCACGATTTCCCTCAATCACTTAATATTATCTTGGATAGCCGGTATGCGTGCTTTGTTACTCTTCACATTGAGACTGCTGCGCTCCGGTTTTCCGAGGCAGCCATTTTTCCTTTGTTCCAGGAACTTCAAACAACCATTCGCGTTCGTTCTCATCGTTTTTATATTTCTCATATTAGGGCGCATTCGTCCCTCCCCGGACCATTGGTTGAAGGTAATGCTTGTGCGGACCTACTTACTAGGGAAATTGCTGGTGCACCAAGAGCGATTATTTTTCTTGCACCACTGTTGGCTCCGGCTCTTCTCCCTTAGGACGCTACAGCCGCAGCCTCGCGAGCCCACCGGCGCTTCCACTAAGGGGCGGGAATGTTGCGCCGTCAATTTGGCATTTCTCGGGAAAGCGCGCGGGCTATTGTGAAAGCTTGTACCTCCTGTGTTACTACATTACCTGCGGCCTCTGAAGCCACGAATCCCCGTGGTCTTACGCCAAGAAAGCTGTGGCAAATGGACGTCACGCATTACCCTCCTTTTGGCAGATTGGCTTTTATTCATGTTACAGTTGACACCTGTACAGTATTTACTTTTGCGTCGGCTCACACTGGTGAATCAACCAAACATTTTATGGATCATTTATTTCTTGCTTTTGCCTTTATGGGAATTCCACAGATATTGAAAACCGACAACGGCCCCGCATACACTTCTAAAGCGTTCCGGTCTTTCTGTAATATTTTTGCTATCCACCATGTTACGGGTATTTCATACAATCCCAAAGGTCAAGCCATTGTCGAAAACCGTCATCGTTGTCTCAAAGCTTTTTTGGAAAAACAAAGAGGGGGAGATGAACTGACCTCTCCCCATAGACAATTATAATCTGCCATATATACCCTTAATTTTTTAACTATGGATGAGAAAGGTCTCACCCCCGCTGAAAAACGGGGTGGTAGGGACACTAAAGAACACCCCGAAAGAGTAAAATGGAAGGACCCCCTCACGCGACAGTGGCGAGGGCCAGATCCCTTATTAACGTGGGGCCAAGGGTATGCTTGTGTCTTTCCAGAAATTGAGGGCCGCCCGATCTGGATACCCACAAAGAACATACGTCGCGTCCTTTCTACAGCACGCCCTCACTCACCCTGCATACTTCAGGAGCTGACAGAGAACCAGGATACAGACTCCGTGACCCTTCCTCTGGAGGATCAGCAGCAAAGTTCCTAAAAATGATGATCGCTTTCCTGATTCTCGCCTCCTCCACTGTTGTGATTACTGAGGACTACTGGACCTTTGTTCCGTACCCTCCGTGGGTGCGACCAGTTACGTGGCAAGATCCGGTGGAAAATATTCTCACTAATGCTTCTGACCTTGTAGGGGGAGATGTGATCCCATGGGAAGCACCAGGAGAAGAGGCGCTTGTCAATGTCTCCCTCCTTGCTACTTGCACTCAACTTTCTTTTCAACGTTGTGATTATCATTACCCTCATATCTGTGTGACCCCATATTATTATAATGCCACATTTCCCGGGTTTTCGTGGTCCGCGATCCGCAATCGGCTCCAAGGAGCCTGGCATTCTTCGAATGTCTCCCTTGATTTGTCACACCTTGCCTTACTCTCTGATGCTATGCAAAATACCCCTCCCTTGGCCATTCATGCCGATATTGCTTCACCGATCATTTCTGACCTTGAGGCGTTTAAATCCTTTTAATTGGCTCTCAATGCTGCTTCATAGTCTGCCATATATTATTTTGTTGATCTTGGCCCTGTTTTGCCTGCCCTGCCTTGCCCGATGGCTATCTGTCTTCTTTCGCCCGCTTCTTACTCAACTCCATGCTTTGCAATTGTTTCAAAAACAAAAAGGGGGACTTGTGGCAGACCTAACATCTGGGCCTAGGTAGAAAGCCAGGCCCCTCCCGGCCTTCCGTGCTCACAGGAAGACCTACAAGGAACAATGAAGGAAGTCAGGCTGCTAGATAAATAACTTGGCGCTGTTCTGAGAATTGCCTTAGGAACGTGCCGATCTAAGCATGAGCTCAGCCTTGCTGATAAGCTCAGCCTTGCTGATAAGCTTGCAGTCATCCGCCTGTCACCTAACTCCCTTGAGGCTCCTCACTGTATAAAATCCTCCACAGTGTGCTGAATAAACAGTCTCCTTGTCCACCTTGAGACTCGCCTGGCCTGTGTAATTCCATTGCGTGTGCCTGTCTCTCCGCTGCGCCAGACGCGTGGAGGCAGACGGCAACACAGATTCTTCTAGCCGTCATCTACAGCGCCCCTCTCCCCGGCCCCACCTCCAATTTCTTTAACGATTTTGACCCCTTACTCCCCTTCCTTCTCTCCTTTTCCATGCCCACTCTGATCCTCGGAGACTTTAACATCCACATGGATGTCCCTGTTGACTCCTCTGCCACACACCTTCTATCTCTCCTTGATGCTGTCAACCTCCTGCTCCACCACACCTCGCCCACTCACCAACTTGGTCACACCCTTGACCTCATCATCTCCTACCGCTGCACTATCTCCACCCTCACCAACTCTGAAATCCCTCTCTCTGATCACAACGTTCTCACCTGCCTCTTCACTCATACTCCTCTCCCCTGTAAATCTGTGTTACTGCCTTACAGAGATCTCCGCTTTCTCGACCCCATCCATCTTTCGAGTGCCTCACACCACACCTCGCCTCCCTTTCCTCTCTACCCAATCTGGATGACCAGATTACTGCTCTCAGCTCTAGGCTCTCTACTCAACTCAACTCGCTCGCTCCCCTTTCCCTTCGCCACTTTCGTACCACTAGCCCTCAGCCTTGGATCACTGCCACTGTCCACCTCCTTCGCTCTTATGCTCGAGCTGCTGAACGCTGCAGGCGAAAGTCTAAACACCATGCCAACCTCGTTCATTTCAAGTTTATCTTTTCCTGCCTCAACTCTGCACTCTCCTCTGCCAGACAAAACTATTTTTCCTCCCTTATTGACACCCATGCCCATTTTCCCTGTCAGCTCCTCCGTACATTTAACTCCCTTCTCAGCCCCCCGGTTCCTCCCCCTCCTCCTTCTCTCACCCCCAACGACGTGGCCTCCTACTTCATTAGTAAAATTAACTCCATTATGTCTGAGCTCCCCAAAGTCATTCCTCCCCCTTCTCCAATCCCCGGGCTCTCAACCCTCTCCACAACTCTCCCACCCTTCCCAGCAGTATCCTCAAATGGGATCTCTTCCCTCCTCTTAAGTACTACTCCGGCCACCTGTGCTTCCGACCCCATTCCCTCTCATCTTATGAAATCTCTCTCCCCGCTCCTCCTCCCCTCCTTAATTCCATCTTCAACAACTCACTCTCAACTGGTTTCATCATTCCCTCTGTCTTCCAACATGCCCACGTCTCCCCCATTCTAAAAAAACCCCTTTCCTGACCCCACCTACCTTTCTAGTTGTCGCTTATCTCCCTCCTACTATTCCTTCCCAAAGTCCCTGAACGAGTCATCTACACCCACTGCCTTGAATTTCTCAACGCCAACTCTCTCGTCGACCCCCTCCAATCAGGCTTCCATTCCCTACACTCCACCGAAACTACCCTTTCAAAGGTCACCAATGACCTCCTTCTTGACAATTCCAACGGCTCCTACTCTATCCGAATCCTTCCCGACCTCTGAGCTGCCTTCAACACTGTGGACCACCCCCTTCTCCTCAACACGTTATCCAACCTTGGCTTCACAGACTCTGTCCTCTCCTGCTTCTCCTCTTATCTCTCCGGCCGTTCATTCTTGCTCTCCTTTGCGGGCTCCTCCTCCCCCTCCCATCCTCTCATGGTAGGGGTTCTTCAAGGGTCAGTTCTTGGTCCCCTTCTGTTCTCTATCTACACCCGCTCCCTTGGTAAACTCATTCGCTCCCACGGCTTCAACTATCATCTCTAGGCTGATGACACCCAAATCTACATCTCTGCCCCTCCTCACTCTCCCTCCCTTCAGGCTCGTGTCTCCTCCTGCCTTCAGGACATCTCCATATGGTTATCTGCCCGCCATCTGAAACTCAACATGTCCAAGACTGAACTCCTTATCTTCCATCCCAAACCCTGCCCTCTCCCTGACTTTTCTGTCACTGCAGACAACACTACCATTCTTCCCCTCTCACAGGCTCGCAACCTTGGTGTCATCCTTGACTCTGCTCTCTCGTTCACCCCTCACATTCAATACGTCACCAAAACCTGCCGGTCTCACCTCCACAGCATCGCCAAGATCCACCCTTTCCTCTCCATCCAAACTGCTACCTTGATGGTTCAGTGTCTCATCCTATCCCGACTGGATTACTGCCTCAACCTCCTCTCTGATCTCCCATCCTCCTGTCTCTCCCCACTTCAGTATATAGTTCACGCTTCTACCCGGTTCATCTTTGTGAAGAAACGCTCTGGGCATGTTATTCCCCTCCTCAAAAATCTCCAGTGGCTGCCAGTCAACCTACACATCAAGCTAAAACTCCTCACTCTCGGCTTCAAATCTCTCCATCACCTCGCCCTCTCCTACCTCACCTCCCTTCGCTCCTTCTACAACCCAGCCGGCACCTTCCGCTCCTCTGCCACTAACCTCCTCACTGTACCTCTTTCTCACCTGTCCCGCCATCGAACTCTGGCCCACGTCCTCCCCCTGGCCTGGAATGCCCTCCCTCCGGACATCCGCCAAGCTAGCTCTCTTCCTCTCTTCAAAGCCCTACTGAGAGCTCACCTCCTCCAGGAGTCCTTCCCAGACTGAGCTCCCTTTTTCCTCTTCTCTTCCCCATCCCCACTGCCCTACCTCCTTCCCCTCCCCACAGCACCTGTATATGTGTTTCTACAGATTTATTACTCTATTTATTTTACTTGTACATATTTACTATTCTATTTATTTTGTTAATGATGTGTATATAGCTTTATTTTTCTTTATTCAGGTGACTTTATACCTGTCCACATGTTTTGTTTTGTTGTCTGTCTCCCCCGTCTAGACTGTAAACCCGTTGTTGGGCAGGGACCATCTCTATATGTTTCCAACTTGTACTTCCTAAGCGCTTAGTACAGTCCTCTGCATACAGTAAGCGCTCAATAAATACGATTGAATGAATGAATGAATAAAGGTAAAAGCAAGTTCCCACATACTGGATGTCTGACGCCTTTTGCATGTGAAATAGACAAAAAATTCCATATTTTGACACAATGTCACCCTAGATGGAAAAGGGTGAGTATTGAAGACATACCTGTATTCTCTCTCGGTGATTGAAGTAACCAGAGGGTTGCTTCCTAGGGGCCAGGAACAGAGTTTCTTGGAATCCATGCATGATGACCCAGTAGGAAAACAACTTCCTAGTTCATGTGACTTTAGAATAACTGCGACAGAAACTTTTTCAGGGCAACAGTCACCTCCTTGTTACTCAGACTATATATCATGGGGTTAAACATTGGTGTTACAGTGGCATAGAACAGGGAAAGAAATTTATCCACATCCGCTGAGTGGCTTGACTTTGGCTTTAGATATGTGATGATAGCAGATCCAAAGCACGAGGTGACAACTATAAGGTGGGAACAGCAGGTGGAGACAGCTTTGTACTTCCCCGTGGCTGAAGGTAACTTCAGGATGGTGGAAACGATTTTGACGTAGGACACGAATATCAAGAGAAATGAGGCTGTCGCAAATAGCAGAGCTACAGCATAGACTGAGTGTTCATTCATAGGTGTGTCCCCACAGACCAGTTGAAGTATTGGTGGGATATCACAGAAAAATGGTTCAGCTTGTGGGAATCACAGAAGGGCAGAGAGAATATCTGTTACATCTGCCCTATCTGGACTGGAATGCCACCGATCCAGGAACCAGTTGCTCTCTGGGAACATGTCTTGTCAGCTATGATGATTGGATACTCTAGGGGTTACAGATGGCCACGTAACGATTGTAGTATATCACAGCCAGGAGGAAGCACTCTGTGGCACCAGTCATAAGAAAGAAATACATCTGGGTAGCAGAGGCTGAGAAAGGAGTCGTTCTACTTTGTGTCCAAAGGTTCATCATCATTCTGGGGAGAGTCACGGAAGTGTAACCCCCTTCTAAGACGGACAAATTCCTAAGGAAAACAATACATAAGGGTGTGGAGAGACCGATCGATTTTGGTTATTAAAATAATTAAACTATTTCCCAGGATCATCATGTAAATGACTAAGAATGTTGCAAAAAGAAAACTCTGAAGTTTGGGAGGGTTGGCGAGTCCCATCAGAACAAACTCTATCACGGTGGTGTGATTTTGCCCTGTGAGTTTCATCTGCAGAAATAGCAATGTCAAAGAATGCAAATCAGGACAAAGCATCATGAACTGATCCTGAATAGAAGAGCAAACGCAATCAACCAATCAATGAGATTTATGGAGTGCTTATCATTTGCAGAGCACTGTACTAAACACCTGGGAGAGTACAACAGAATCAGTGGACACATTCCCTGTCCACAATAAGCTTACAGTCTAGAAGGAGAGACAGATATCAATATGAGTAAATAATTTATAATACAAAATTTAAAGATATGTACATAAGTGTTACGGGATTGGGGTGGGGTTTTTATGAAATATCCAAAAGTCACAGATACAAGTCCATAGACGTAAATAACAGGAATTGCAATAAAAAGCATATGAAAGGAGATGGAATTAATTGCATTAGGTTAAGGGATTTTACGGGAGGACAGGCTATTTGGAGTATGGCTTTTATCTGCCTTGTTGCCTGGGTGAGAACTAGGCTATTAGCCTCCTTTTGACTGTGTAAGCAAAGGTAGACCTAACATAACCCAGCAGTCCCTTTCTTCAGGTTCCCTAGTTAATTTTCCAGCGCTGAAGCAATGATGTATAGATATAATTATATTTATTCTGACGGTTTAGACACCTGTCTACTTGTTTTGTTTTATTGTCTGTCTCCCCCTTGTAGACTGTGAGCCCGTTGTTGGGTAGGGGCCGTCTCTATATTTTGCCGACTTGTACTTCCCAAGCACTTAGTACAGTGCTCTGCACACAGTAAGTGCTCAATAAATACAATTGAATGAAAGAATGAATGAATGAATAAATATGTCATGAAAAAATGAAAAATGAAAAAATCGTCGACTGAAGCAATTTCAAAGGATGACAGAAAGATTATTGCTGGATTTCACCTGTCAGTCAAGAAGAAGAACCAGTGCTTCAGGTGGCCTCTGGCTCTTGCCCAATCCCTTCCTGTTTTGGGGCTGCAAACCTCAACAGGGAAAAAGTACAGTGGCTTCTGGGACACGAGAGAAATCATGCAGATTCATCAATCAATCAATCAATCAATCAATCGTATTTATTGAGCACTTACTTTGTGCATAGCACTGTACTAAGCGCTTCGGAAGTACAAGTTGGCAACACATAGAGACAGTCCGTACCCAACAGTGGGCTACTACCATAACTAGTAGTACTAATAAAGATAATAATAATTGTTAACTACTATGTGCCAAGTACCATATAAAATGTTTGGGAACATACAACAAAATTAGGTTGAATACAGTCCCTGTCCCTCCCAGGAGAACCAGAAGAGGACAGTGTTAGTGAAGCTGAGATAGGATAATGTTTCAAGTAGAAGTGGGTAGTTGACAGTAGAAGGGAGATCAGGAGTTGAACTCCTATTTTAAAGTGTGAAGTGAGGCACAGAGTGGTTCATTGGCTTCCCAAAGGTCACCCAACATGCAATCCAGGATTATAAACCAGGACCTCCAGCTCCTCGGCCCGTGCTCTTGCTTCTAGGCCACATTGAGACTCTAAATTACCCTCCCTGACAGCCTCTATCTGTGAACACCGGATGTCATTTCAGAGCCCGGCAAGCTGGTCTGAGATCAGTGCCATGGATTTTGTTCTCTCACTCCCTTTCTTAAGCATCTTTAAATTCCAACCTCCTCTATAAAGTCATTTCTGAAAGTTGAGTTCAGCTAAAACTTTTTACCAAATTAACTTCCAGCTTCATAAAAAACATTTACTAAATGCCCAGTAATAGATGTATTCCTTCATTCACTAAACTTATTTGCTCCATAGCTACCAAAATCTCATTTCAGAATAACCTAGTATAATTGAATACTAGTCAAAAAGTAAACTCTCTTCAGTGAAAACATAAAACTTTCGGCCTCTAAGAAAATTGTAGAAATATTAAACAATGATTTGCAATAGCAAAAGCAAGGGTTTTTTTCATATGTGCCATAAGACATGACAGTTGCCCTAAATTAGTAACTAAATAATAAATTGGCACGTAGGTGCAAAAGGTGGTTAAATGGTGACGAAGATTTGGAGTATTGATTGGTCAGAAAACGGTACCCTGGAGGGTTCGTTTAAAGAGTTATTTGTCTTCAGAGGTAACATGGTCTAGAAGTGAGAGCAAGGGCCTGAGAGTTAGGACACCAGGGTTCTAATCCCAAATCTACCCTTTCCCTCTTTGAGACCCCTGACAAGTACCTTAGCTTCTCCTTGTTTCAGTTTCCTCATCTATAAACAAGGGGATTAAATATCTGTTCTACTCCAACTCTTAGAAGAGGCCTTGGTCCATAGTAAACACTGAATAAATACCACAGTTATAATTGTCCTATTACAAGCAGAGACCACTAGTACTATGTGAATTCAATCAATCAATCAATTGTATTTATTGAGCTCTTACTGTGTGCAGAGCACTGTACTAAGCCCTTGGGAAGTACAAGTTGGCAACATATAGAGACGGTCCCTGCCCAACAGTGGGCTCACAGTCTAGAAGGGGGAAACAAAGAACAAAACCAAACATATTAACAAAATAAAATAATTAGAATAGATATGTACAAGTAAAATAGAGTAATAAATATGGACAAACATATATACATATATACAGGCGCTGTGGGGAAGGGAAGGAGGTAAGGCGAGGGGGATGGAGAGGGGAAGGAGGGGGTGAGGAAAGAGGGGGCTCAGTCTGGGAAGGCCTCCTGGAGGAGGTGAGATCTCAGTAGGGCCTTGAAGGGAGGACGAGAGCTAGCTTGGCGCATGTGGGGAGGGAGGGCATTCCAGGCCAGGGGGATGATGTGGGCCGGGCGTCGACGGCGGGACAGGCGAGAACGAGGCACGGTGAGTAGATTAGAGGCAGAGGAACGGAGGGTACGGACTGGGCTGTAGAAGGAGAGAAGGGAGGTGAGGTAGGAAGGGGTGAGGTGATGGAGAGCCTTGAAGCCGAGGGTGAGGAGTTTATGCCTGATGCGTAGGTTGATTGGTAGCCACTGGAGATTTTTGAGGAGGGGAGTAACATGCCCAAAGCGTTTCTGAACAAAGACAATCCGGGCAGCGGCATTAAGTATGGATTGAAGTGGAGAGAGACAAGAGGATGGGAGATTGGAGAGGAGGCTGATACAGTAGTCCAGATGGGATAGGATGAGAGCTTGAACGAGCAGGGTAGCGGTTTGGATGGAGAGGAAAGGGCGGATCTAGGCAATGTTGTGGAGTTGAGACCGGCAGGATTTGGTGACGGCTTGGATGTGGGGGGTGAACGAGAGAGCGGAGTCGAGGATGACACCACGGTTGCGGGCTTGTGAGACGGGAAGGATGGTAGTGCCGTCAACGGTGATGGGAATTCAGCAAACTCCATGGTAAAA
This sequence comes from Tachyglossus aculeatus, assembly GCF_015852505.1. Taxonomy (NCBI): domain Eukaryota; kingdom Metazoa; phylum Chordata; class Mammalia; order Monotremata; family Tachyglossidae; genus Tachyglossus; species Tachyglossus aculeatus. The sequence continues at coordinate 105,631,835 of NC_052068.1, forward strand.
CTTTATAAAAGAAATGAAATTCTCTTCGGAGTGTCTGAAAAAATTTCAGCATGGGAATTGAAATTAGAGAACAATCTGTTCCCTATCTATATGCTTTCTGGTAAAAACTAATACAATCATTTCTTACATCAGAAAAATGTGGTTATCCTTGGGTGAAGCTCTTCATCCATCGAACATTCAGATGTCCAGACATTTCCATACTTCTGGCTGCTAAGCTTAATTTTGGCAATCACTGCTTCAACTCCCACTGAAGTGGGAGTTAATCTTTCCATGAAGTACTAAAAGCCTTACTGGGAATCAAGCTATCACTGGAATTAATTCAGCACTTACTCTGTGAAGAGCACTGTTCAAAGCACTTGAGAGCATAGACTACAGTAAGTAGACATGATCTCTGCCATCTATGAGTTACAAGTTAATTAGTTTAGAACAAAAAGATTGTCTCCTCTAGAAGACATAGACAAAACACAACTGGAGGAAGTGTATTATTGGGCTCAGATGAAATCAAACGGTAACCACCCTGGATTCTTGATTTATTGCTCTAGAATAAGGATTGTGTATTTTGAAGTTTGGAAGATGTTCTAGAGAAGAACAGATGGCAGTAAATGGCCCTGCCAAACCAGGAAAAACATTACTTCATTAAAATGTTCAAGGAATGCCAGAGGCATGGAGACATCCCTAAGGAACAGAGATTTTTTTTAATTTGATCTCTCATATTTACACATTCCCAGCTTAGAAATCTACTTCTATTTCCCCCAGGAAATTATTGTATTTTCAGGTGCACAAGGTGAAATTCGTTCTCAGTGTGACAGCATTCACAAATTCAATCTCATCGTCAACACTGTTGTCTTTGCATGGGATAGCTCTACATATTCTACTGAAACTGAAGACACTATGCTAATTAAAAGCTACAAGAAAAAAGCGTGAATGCTATGCATAGATTTTTTTGTGACTTTTATAAAGTAGTTAGTAAAAGGCAGTGCGATTTTAATAGAAAAAGTTGCCCAGTAACTCATTTCACACATCGCCTTGGTTCAGTCTTTCAGGGGAAGTGAATGCAAATCTTTTGGAGTTACTAAAGGTCACATTTTTTCATTCAAAATTGAAGCTCCTGTGCTTTGCATCGCCACTACTTTGACAAGTAAAATCAGTTTGCAACTTTACCAAACATCAGCACTGACCAAAATGGGAGTTCAAGATTTTTGAAGTATGTTATACATATGCTAACTGTGCTTGGAATGAAGTATGGATCTTCTGCTTAAAGGGGTACACTATCTCTACACCAAGTGAACCACTCACTAAAGTCCAATTAACCTTCTTGGCTTAAGTGATCAGCGGAGTAAACCTCCAAACTCGTAGAGGAATCCTAATTTCCTCTTCATTGAGGTGAGTGGATAAGATCAAAAGTTATGCACTATTGACGGTTCAACAGGTTAGAGACTTTTGTTTGAGTCCTTCCTGTGGTTGTAGTAATAAAAAGGTATTCTAATATTTAACTTTATTAAAGTTTTTATATTTTTTGGATTAAAATTTAGTGACAATCAAATCATGTCACACAAATTTCTTTCTAAGAAAATTGATGGCAGATGGAAGAGATTACTATTTAATGGAGCATATAGTTCATTCATTCATTCATTTATATTTATTGAGCACTTACTCTGTGCAGAATACTGCGCTAATGGCTTGGGGAAGTACAATGAAACAATAAACACTCACATTCCCTGCCCACAAATTTACAGAATTATTCTTTTGAAGTTTATTGCATAAACTATTTATTTTAATCTTCATAATATTTGCAATCTGAGCCATGTGTCAGAGTTTTTCCTCAGTTTCTCCATTTGAGTCTTAAAAACACTGAGTTACTTTATTGTTTTAGACTTTTCATTAAATTTGGGAGGAAACAGCAATTTCTAGCAGATCTTTGTAAATTTACTTCTAAATAAATTCCTTTGTTAATATGGATCCATGGGCAGGAGTTGGTGAGGGTGGAGGTAGTGCAGCGGTTGGAGATGATGAGGTGGAGGGTGTGACCAAGTTGGTGAGTGGGCGAGATTGTGTGGAGCAGGAAGTTGGCAGTGTCAAGGAGAGATAGAAGGGGGCAGCAGAGGAGTCACCAGGGACATCCATGTGGATGTTGAAGTCTCCAAGGATCAGAGTGGGCATGGAAAAGGAGAGAAGGAAGGTGAGAAAGGGGTCAAAATCGTTAAAAAATGTTGGAGGTGGGGCCGGTGGTGTGGCGGTAGATGACGGCTACAAGAATCTGGAGGAGGGGGTAGAGGCGATTAACATGAGCTTCAAAGGAGGGGAAGGAAAGGGAAGGGGGAGGAGGGATAGTGCGAAAGCGACACTGGGGAGCGAAAAGGAAGCCGAAACCTGCTCCTTTTCCTGTGAGTCTGGAGGTGGGGGGCGGTGGGAGAAGAAGAGGCCTCTGCTGGAGGGAGCAGCAGAAGAGACCGTGTCATCCGTAGTGAGCCATGTTTCGGTTAGGGCGAAAAGGAGGAGGAGGAGGAGGAGAGAGCTGGAAAGGCACAGGTCCAGGATGAAAGGGAGCTTACCTATAATGGAGCGGGGCTTCCAAAGGCCACACTTGGCAGCAGCTCTGAAGGGAGGTGAGGGAGGGAGAAGGGTGCGAGGGCTGCGGAGGGTTTGGATTAGAATGAGTTGGTGTGGGCCTGGGCGGGGAGAGGGGGAAGAGGGGCTGCGATGAGAAAGGAGAATTGGGATGGGGTGGGGGCGGGGAGGAGGGGAAGGAGGGGGTTGAAAGGGAGGGGTTGAGGGTTGGCGCTGGTACAGAGGGATTCTGGGGAGGGGGTGAAGGGGAGGGGTGGTGGTGGGGGAAAGGGGGGAAAAGAGCTGGGTGGGAGAGGGGAAGGGGAAGGTGAGGAATGAGAAGGGCAGTTGACAGCAGGGGAACTGGACGTTCATGGCGAGGTCAGCAAGGTAAATAACAGCGCAGCGGGTAGTTAATTAACATGCAGTAGCAATAATGCCAAGTTTTTAAAAATTATTTTAAAATCAATTTTTTCAACACGACTTTGTTAATCTCTACTTTGCAAATATATGAAATTCCCTTCATTGTGACCCAACATTTCATGTACAACCAGAATAAATAGTAACAGTAAAAATTAAAAGTCCTCACCTGCCCTTCTTTGCTTTCTCTACCCTCTCTTTATCTTCATCCCTCTCTTTATCTTCCTCCACCAACTTAATGATCATTTTCTTCACTCTTTTCCTTCTGGCCTTAGTCTCCTACTTTGTCCTCCTGATAGATCTTTTACTGTGTTACCTTCTACCATTTAGGTATTTACAATTACCCAGAACAATTATTTCTCATTCTGCTATCTAATTATGATAACTGAGCTCGACTGCAGCCTCCCGGCCCCATCTCTCACAGTCTCCTATTGGTTATCCCAGCAAGCTCCAGCTCTTGGCAGTCAACCCCAGGGTGCCTCTGGGTCTCTTGTACATTCCTACACAGTTTGGAGCTGGATTTTGTCCTGTTTTCCCTGAAATGTTGTTCAGCTCAAATCAACACATTTTACACCCTGAGGGTTAAAAATCAGGTCCCTAACTTGAAATTTCAAAAACTAGAATTACCAAACCTCAAAAGCAGAAAGGCCAAAATCTGGTATAATCATTATGGTACTTGTTAAGTGCTAACGATGTGCTAAGTTCCATATGAAGATCTGTGGCAGAAATAAGATAATCAAGTGGGACACAGTACCTGTCCCACATGGGATTCATGATCATAGCTTTCCTATTCTCCCACTCTGTTTGCATCACCCTGACTTCCTCCCTTTGTCCTTCCCCTGTCCCAGCCCCACAGCACTTATGTAAATATCTGTAATTTATTTATTTATATTAATATCTGTCTTCCTCGTCTGGACTGTAAACTCTCTGTGGGCAGGGAGTTTTGTTGTATTGTACTCTCCCAAGCACTTAGTAAAGTTCTCTGTATACAGTAAGTGCTCAATAAATACAATTGAAAGAATGAATAGCAGGAGAGTATGGATGCTAACCTTGCCCCAGACCTATCCCTAACATTACCCCTAACCTGAAATCTAATCCTAAAAATAACCTAAACCTAGTCCAACTAATAATACTAGCTAAATCAGATCCTGATTCCACTCACTTTATACTATAAAGGCTGAGTTCTTAGGTAACAAACTTCTCTGCCTTGTCTTTCAGAGTGCCATATTCTCCCAAAACCACCTCAAATGAAGGGGTTGTCACCTAAAATTCTTCCCCCCTTTCTTAAAACGCTTGTGAAAATGCTTGTGAAATATTTTGTATGAACCAACCCCAGCTGCCCCCGCCCCCCCCCAACCCCCCGTTAATTTAACAGCATAGGTTGGCACCAGAAGATTTGGTGATGCAAAACCCTAAATAGTCTCCTAAAGTTCTAAAAGAGTCAGTGAAGCTCCTTCTGTGCCTCACCTACCATCAGGGAGTGACTTATGCATATGCCACAGAAGACCCACTGAAAACTAACATTTACTGACACCACACAACCCATACCAAAACATAATTTCTGTTCCCTAGAAGTTTACAATTAATTTTAACATCATAACTGATTTTTCATCTCATTAAGCAGAAACGTTTCTTTTTAGTGACAGTGTAATTTCGCATTAAATGAGGGAATATACAACTGTGTAAAATACAGTCACTGAGTTGGAGGAAGAAGCATCATGGCTTAATGGAAAAAGCATTTGCCAGGGAGTCAGAGTCCTTGGGCTCTAATCCCAATTCTGCCAATTGCCTGCTATTTGTTTGACCTTGCCCAAATCACTTAACTTCTCTGGGCCTCATTTCTCCTGTTATTCCTCCTACTTAGACAATGATCCCCATGCAGGACAGAGATTGTGGCCAACCTCATTGACTTGCACCTATCCAACCACTTAGGACAGTGTTTGAACCATAGTAAGCACTTAGCATATGCCATAAAAAGAAGGAATTATCATCTGAAACACAGGTAGGCATCATGTTGCTTCCTAGCCTATGGACAAAGGAACTTGCATTTGCAGTGCAATTGTTTGTAGTGCATTTGGAATGTACCCAAATGAGTAGGTGAATGATTCCAAGGATAGCTAGGAGTGGAGAGAGACATAGGAATACATTTCACCTGCATGATTTTCTCTCTAAATGCAGTTTACAGCACTACACCTTCCTCATGGCCATTTTTATTGCTCAGCGTGTAGATGAAGGAGTTGAACCTGGGGGCAGTGATGGTGTAAATCAGAGCAAACACCTTATCCTCAGGGAAGGTCTGGGCCGGCCGGAGGTAAATGAAGATGCAAGAGTCAAGAAAAGCAGTGCCAGCATGGTGATGTGGGAATCTCAGGTAAAGAGGGCTTTGTGCCATGCTTCCAAAGAGTGGATATTCAGACTGGCTAAAATGGTGACATAAGAGAAGGCCAAAACTACAAATGAGATCAATACAATTGTCCCTGAATTGGCGAGGACTAAAAATCCAGTCACATCAGTGACTGAGCAGACCAGTTCTAAGAGAGGGTAAACATCCATGAAATAGTGATCAATCTTATTGGGACCATAGAAGGGCAAATATATGACAAGGAGTTACTGAACGATGAAATGGAGAAATCCTCCTCCCCAGCGTACTTCAACCTCTGTGGCACACTACTGCTTGTTCATGATGACCATATATTGCAAGGATTTGCAGATGGCAATGTAGCGATCATAGGCCATCCCCACAAGGATGAAGACCTCAACTCCATTAAGTAACTGCATGGTAAAGAGTTGCATCATGCAGTCACCAAAGGCGATGCTGTTCTTCTCAGAAAGTAAATCTCGGACTAGTTTGGGAATAACCATGGAAGTGTAGCAGATATCCATGAGGGATAAATGGCAGAGAAAGAAGCACATGGACTGCTTGATAAGGGAACTGCATCTGACAGTGATATGGATGGGGAGATTCCCTAGCAGGATCGCAACATAACAGGAGAGGAACAGCCCAAAGGAGAATATCTGTAAATTTCTGTCCCTGAACAGTCCTAAGAGAACAAAGTCTGTGACATTGTTCCTATTTTCCATCCTGGGAATAAGGAATATTTATCTGAAATGATTGAAAAATGAAACACTGTAAATAACATTTAGAAAATTGCAGTTCATTGCACATATAATCGAATACAACTTGCAATATTGTTCCAGCATGTGTGAAAACACTGCAAGAGAAATTTAATATCTTTGCTGAATATACATTCCTTTCATTTCTAGTGATATGATAAAAAAAATTTAAAATTTATTTTGCACTCACCATGTGCCAGGCATTGTGTTAAGAACCGTAAGACAGGCTAATCAGATAGAAACCAGTCCTTCTCCCATACAGGGCTCACGACCACCACTCATCCTCTAGCTCTCTTCTTCCCTTCAAAGCCCTATTGAGAGCTCACCTCCTCCAGCCCTCCCCAACACCTTTAAACTACCTCAGCCTGGTGAATTATTCCCTTAGCAAAAGTTATACACCATGTACTGAGCAAAGTGAATATGACTTTTTTAAGGTTATTTATGTTTCTACGCTGATGACACACAAATCTACATTTCTGCCCCTGCTCTCTCTCCCTCCAGGCTCGCATCTCCTCCTACCTTCAGGAGTAATAAATATGTACAAATATATACAAGTGCTGTGGGGCAGGAAACGGGGTAGAGCAGAGGGTGGGAATAAGGGTGATGGGGAGAGGAGGAGGAGCAGAGGAAAAGGGAGGCTCAGTCTGGGAAGGCCTCACGGAGGAAGTGAGTTCACAATAGGGGTTTGAAGAGGGGAAGATAGCTAGTTTGGCAGATGTAAGGAGGGAAGACATTTCACGTCTTCCAGGCTGTATTAAATATCGGCCATTAAATATTAAGGTGGAGGAAGGCATGTTTACAGTCCGATAAACTGTAAGAATTCTCATTTCTCCTGAGCGTGGGAGAAAACCTGTGTTGATTGTACAGAGAAGAGTTGGGTGGATAGAATAAGCCAAATGCAGGAGGGGAGGAAAGGAGATGTGGACATGCATTTCACCTGCCTGATTTTCCCTCCAAACACGGCTTCCAACACCACACCTTTCTCATGGCTGTTTTCATCTCTCTGTTCCTCAGAGTGTAGATGAGGGGGTTGAACATGGGGGCAATGATGGTGCAAAACAGAGCAAACACCTTATCCTCGGGGAAGATCTGGACTGGCCTGAGGTAAATGAAGAGGGAGGGCAAGAAAAACAATGCCACCACGGTGATGTGGGATGCACAGGTGGAGAGGGCTTTGCGACGTCCTTCCAAAGAGCGGGTCCTCAGACTGGCTAAAATGGTGATGTAAGAGAAGACCAAGACTGCAAAAGTAAGTAACACAATTGTCCCTGTATTGGCAAGGACTAAAAATCCAGTCACGGCAGTATCTGAGCAAGCCAATTCCAGGAGAGGGTAAACATCGCAGAAATAGTGATCAATCTTATTAGGGCCACAGAAGGGCAAAAAAATGACAAGGAGACACTGGACCATGGAATGGAGAAATGCTCCTCCGCAGCACACTGCAACCACTGTAGCACACCGCTGCCTGTTCATGATGACCATATAGTGTAAGGGTTTGCAGATGGCAACATAGCGATCATAGGCCATCCCCACAAGAATGAAGATCTCAACCCCACCAAATAAGTGCACAGTGAAGAGTTGTATCATGCAGTGGCCGAAAGAGATGGTTTTCTTCTTAGACAGCAAATCTCTGACCAGTTTGGGAGTCACTGTGGAAGTGTAGCAGAGGTCCATGAGGGACAGGTGACAGAGGAAAAAGTACATGGGCTTCTTGTTGAGGGAACTGCATCTGACGGTGATGAGGATGAGGAAATTCCCTAAGAGGATTGTAATGTAACAGGAGAGGAACAGCCCAAAGCAAAATATCTGCAAATTTTTGTCACTGGACAGACCTAAAAGAACAAATTCTGTGACATTCCTATTTTCCATCCCGGGAATGAGGAATATTTACCTGAAATGATTGCAAAATAAAACATCGTAAATAACATTTGGAAAATTTCAGTGACCAGTTCATTCTACTTATAATTGAATATGACTTACAATTGTGTGTTGATATATATTAGAACACTTAAAGAGAAATTTTATATCTTTGCCTAATATGCAACCCTTTCATTTCTAGTGAAATGATATTTTTTTTATTAAGCACTTACCGTGTGCCAGACATTGGGCTAAGTACCAGAATGCAGGTTAATCAGATAAGTAAACAGTTCTTCGCCCATATACAGCTCACAATCTAAGAAGTAGGGAGAGTGGGAATCCTATCCCCATTTTACAGCTGAGAAAACTGTATTACAACAGATGTAGCCTGGAAAGAACGAGATCCTGGGAGTCACAAGATTCGGATTCTAATTCCAGCTCTTCCACCTCCCTGTTGTGTGACCTTGTCCAAATTAACATCTCTGTATCTCAAGTTCCTCAACTCTAAAATGGGTATTAAATCCTTCCTCCCTTCTACTTAACCTGAGAGCCCCAGATGGTACAGGGACTATTCCTGGAATGATTATCTTGTATTACCACAGCGCTAAGTGCAGTGCTTTGCATATTGTGTGGCCTTAACAAATACCACTATGAAAATAATAGTGATAATAATTATCCTGCATTGTATTCTTGTATATAACACAAAGTGCCTAACAAATGTCATTATATATCAAGCAATCAATCATATTTATTGAGTGCCTAATGTTTGCAAAGCACTGTACTAAGTTCTTAGGAGAGTGCAATATCACTGAATTGGTAGACACATTCACTTCCTGATTATTATCAATACCGTTATTAAGAGATTGAGTGGATCAAGGTCACCCAGCAGTCCAGCAGTCCAGGGATAGATCTGGGACTAAAATCCATGTCTCCCACTAGCAGTCCCATGATCGTCCCACTGGGCCATGGTGACCAACAACAAACATATTCTGCTAGAGATCATATCTGCCACATGAGAAGGTTTCAAAATTCCAACAATCTGATTTTCTGTCTCTAATAAATCCCATGATTCACTGGATTCCTTTAAGGACCACCTGACTAGAAGCAAGAAATCACATGAAAGTGTTTATTGAGTTATTTTTAAACCATCTTTGAGATCTTCCTAAAGAGAAACGGCTGGTTAAACAATGAATTTTATCTGTCTCATGATAGTTCAGAAATAAGCTTGTGATTTAAATGAAGACCAAAATTTACAATCCATGCTCAACTTTCCAAAGACAGTCATCCAATCTGAACCTAGGCCATAGCAATCTGGCTTCCATTTTATACTAAAATGATAAGGAACCTGCAGAGGAAAAGTTCAGGAACCAAAAGATGAGAACTGAGAGATTAAGAGAAAACTCTCATGTTATAAAAGAGAACAAATAAACTTACCGGTTTGTTAATCTTCATGCAATGATGCATTTCTGTGTGCTTCGATCTTAATTCCAGGCATATGAACCAAAAGTTTTTTCAGAGCTGCATCAGGACAAAACTCAGACTTCAGTGGAAGTCCAGCCTTTACAATGGATGGAGACAGTTTCTGAGAAACTGGAGTTTCTGAATCTTGAATTATCTCCGGTTTCCCGAGAGTCAAATTTATTTCCTTGGGGCTGTCTGAGCCATGCATCCTCAAGCACCTATGTCTGAGCTCAGGGGGGAACAAAAAAGGAAGGAAACACAACTGCAAAGTTGTCCCCCTTGACCCAGAAACTGCTTGGTGTAGAATTATCTTTGGGAAAAGCTTTGCCTAGAAGACCCAGCTAATAAAGCAAAACAGGTCCAGGGACTCTGCCAGCTCCCAAAGTCCCTGAAGTCTTCCTTATCAAAGGTGGAGGTGGAATAAACGCAGGAACTTTTCTTCATCAAGTTGAAGCCAAGCTTGAGTAAAACAGATTTAATCAGATTATACCCTCTCAAATACTTATTCAGTTCATTTGCACTGACAGCCATCCTTACCCCTTAGGCAGACAGAGATTAATGTGCACTATTATTTAAGAATTTAATGATTCATTTGTCCATCTTTCCATTTTATTTTTCATCCAATTGGAATAATTGGAAATTATTCTATGACAGTCATCTCAAATAGGCTGTAGTATCTTTAAGGTCAGGGATCAAGTCTTTTACCTCTACTGTATCCTCTCAAGGTCTTAGGATTGTGCTCTGAATACAATCAGCACTCAATGATTACTATAGATCTATTGTTACATGAGCCAGTTACAGAAAGCAAATGTATAACCCTAATGGTGCACATAAGGGGTAAACGTTTATACATTCTTTAACAGACAACTGTTTCATCCTACCAGTAGGCTACAAAGTGATGTTGTTGTGAAAACATGAAAGAATGCACCAATCATATAGCTAAAGTGTCTTTAAAGAGAAGCTAGTAAAAATCATTTTTGCTGTCGATTTTCATCAGTTTATGTTACATGTGCGTCCCTAGGTAGCACACGTTATTTACACAGTCTGCATAATTTATGTAATTTTAAGCTTTTGCTCAATTCACATATACGGGTTTAAAAAATAGCAGGGAAATGAGTTAGAATTTCAGTTAAAATGATATTTAAACAATCAGCAGGAATGCCTAGGTAATGCAGAGCCTTATGTAAGTTATGCTAATAGCAATTCAGGAACTTCATGTAATTTATATACCTCTGTGATTCGCATTCCTTACACAATTCCTGTACCTAATGTGCCTGCCGCATCTTAAGTAATTTCCATAACTTGAGAGTCTCCCATCCACTGCCCTACTCCTCCGGCCCCATCTGCTACCAGAGCCAGGACAGACTGCAGTGGGGAGGAGGCTGCAGGCACTCACCGGGCCCATGAACACTGCCCTGTTTTCCCCACTCTGGGAACCCCAATGACCCCCATCACCTCTGGGTTCAGACTCAATGAGGGGCACAAATTACAGCCCGACAGCACCTTCTGTATGACTTTGGATCAGTCCCTTCAGTCCATAATAATAATAATAATAATTGTGGTATTTGTTAAGCACTGTACTACGTAAGCACTGGGGTTAATACAATGTAATTGGGTTGGACATAGTCCCTGTCCCACATGGTGCTCAAAGTCGTAATCATCTTTTTATAGATGAGGTAACTGAGGAACGATAAGTTAAGTGACTTGCCAAGGTTAAACAGAAGACATGTGGCAGCTGGGATTAGAATCCAGAGCCCTGCTCCCTCTTACCTCACCTCGCTACTCTCCTATTACAACCCAGACCGCACACTTCCCTCCTCTAATGCTAACCTTTTCACTGTACCTCGACCTCATCTATCTTCCGGTCCACCCCTCCCCCAAGTCCTGCCTCTGACCTGTAATGCCCTCCTTCCTCAAATCCAACAGACAATAACTCTCCCCCTCTTCAAAGCCTTATTGAAGGCATATCTCCTCCAAGAGGCCTTCCCTGACTAAGCCCCCCTTTCCTCTTCTCACACTCCCTTCTGCATCACCCGGACCTGCTCCTTTGGTTCAACTCTGTTCACAACCCCTCAGCACTTAGGTACATATCTGTTATTTATATATTTATGTCTGTGTCCATCCCCTTGACTATAAACTCAATGTGGGCAGGGAATGTGACCGTTAGTTGTTGCATTGTACTCTCCCCAACGTTTAATTCAGTGCACTGCCCATAGTAAGCGTTAAGTACAATTGAATGAATGAATGAATGAATGAATGAACTGGGATTCAGAAGGACCTAGGTTTTAATCCTGTCTCTGCCACTTGCGGCTTTGTGACATTTGTGAAGACACTCCACTTCTCTGTGCCTCAACTACCTCATCTGTAAAAGGGGCATTAAGCCTATTAGCCCCGTATGGAACACAGACAGTGTCCAACTAGATTAGCTTGTAACTACCTCAGTACTTATGTACAGTGCCTAGCACATAACAAACACTTAACAAATGCCATTTTAATTAAAAAAACCCTCTGACCTTAGAACCCCTCATCATGCTTCCAAAAATCAACTTGTAGGCAGTACCCTACTGATCGTTTAACTGCCAAATGAAAATTAGCTTCACATTATAACATAAAACTGTAACAGAGATATATGGACAGTCTCATGGGGATAGGTCCTTAATGCTCCTCTGACTTTTGCATCAAATTGTTCAGTCCATGAATATTGTATCCAGTGTTCTGAAAGCTACTTCTCTTCCATTCTAGAAGGTTCACCATTTTTTCCCACTGATCAGCAGCCATCTCCCTATTCTTAGTTTCTTTTTCTTTCAAGTCCTATAGCCTCACATCACAATTTCAATTGCAGAAGAAGGTACCACCTAGAGCACTGCCCTTTTTCTTTAAATGAAAGACATGATCTCAAATAAATCCCTTCATTAAGCAATTCTAGGCTTCCCCAACTCCTTTAAACGATCTCAACCTGATAAACTATTCCCTTAGCAAAAGTTATACACCAATAGATCGAGTGATGTGAATATGATTTTTTAATGCTATTTAAGTGCCTATTGTGTGCCAAGCACTGTACCAAGTGTTGGGGTATACACAAGATAACCATCTTGGACACAGTCTAGGTCCCACATGGGACTCAGAATTTCAATTCCCATTTTACAGGTGAGGTAGTTAAGGCACACAGAAAGAAGAGACGTGACTTACCCAAGGTCACACAGTAGGCAAATGGCAGAGCAGGATCAGAACTCAAGTCCTCTGACTCCTAGACTCCTTCTCTTTCCACTAAGCAAGACTATTTCCCATTTAAAATCAAAATGCTATTCCCCCATGTTTGAAAAGAGCTTTCAAACCCACTTTGTGCCTCACCTACAGGTAAGGAGGAAGTGAGGCAGTTGTATGAGTAGAACCCACTGAGAACCCTGCTTTGTACATAAGCATTTAATAGAAACTATATCTGCTAAAACCCACATCTGCCATCATTACACAGCACACATCAAAGACGTAACTGCCTCTCCCTAGAAACTCACAGTTAATTTCAACATCAACTGAAGACCATAATTAACTTTCCATCTCATTGAGCAGGAATTTTTCCTTTCCTGAAAATATCTTATTCTAAATGACATGGGAAAATGGATGGCTGTATAGACATTAAGATGGGTGAAGGGCAGTTTATAGTCTGATAAACAGTTAGAATTCAGGTTTCCACTGTACCTATGAAAAAACTAGGTCTATTGTACAGAGAAGAGCTGGGTAGGTAGAGCAGGGCAATAAGAGGTGAAGGATAAGTGGATATCAATTACATCTGCCCGATTTTCCCTCCAAATGTGGCTTCTAACATCACATCTTTCTCATGGCTGGTTTCATCTCTCTGTTCCTCTGCATGTAGATGAGTGGGTTGAACATGTGGGCAATGATGGTGTAAAAGAGAGCAAACACCTTATCCTCGGTCTGGGCTGGCCAGAAGTAAATGAAGGTGCAGGTCAAAAAAACCCCAACAATGCCACCACGGTGATGTGGGAAGTGAAGGTGAAGAGGGCTTTGTGATGTCCTTCTTAAGAGTGGTCCTCAGACTGAATAAAATGGTGACATAAGAGAAGACCAAGTCTATAAATGAGATCAATACAACAATCCCAGAATTGGCAAAAATTAAAAACCCAATTAAGGGAGTATCTGTGTAGGCCAGTTCCAGGAGAGGGTAAACATCGCAGAAATAGTGACTGAGCTTATTGAGTCCACAGAAGGGCAAAGAGATTGCTAGGAGCAACTGTGTCATGGAATGGAGAAATCCAACTCCCAGCAGATTGCCATCATTCTGTTGCATCTCTGCTGGTTCATGACGATCAAATAGCACAGGGCTTGTAGATAGCAACATAGTGATTGTAGGCCATCCCCACAAGGATGAAAGCTTCAATACTGCCAAAGAAATGCATGCCAAAAAGCTGCATCATGCAGTCGCTGAAGGAGATGGTTTTCTTTTCAGACAGCAGATCTCATACCAGTTTGGGAGTCACCATGGAAGTGTAGCAGACATCCATTAGGGACACGTGGAAGAGGAAGAAGTTCATGGGTTTCTTGAAATACATGGGGCTGCCTCTGACGGTGATGAGGATAAGAAAATTTCCTAAGAGGAGTGCAATGTAACAGGAGAGAAGAAGTCCAAAGCAGAATATCTGCAAGTTTCTATCACTGGACAGACCTAAGAGAACACATTATGTGACATTGTTTCTGTTATTTTCCATCCTGTGAATGAGGAGTAGTTATCCATAATGATTGCAAACGGAAATGCCATAAGTAGTATGCACAAAGTTGCAATAGTTTTTATTATATATGATTTCTCACCTAAGCCTAATAACCAAACTGCAATGGATGACATATTGACAAAACTTGGAGCTTTTGAATCAAAATTTTCATATCCTCCCTATTCAAAATCTCCGTCCTTCGAGTGATATTCTGCAAATTGAGCCCCATTAAAATCCTGTCCATAGGAAAAAATACCGAAGAAATTAATGGCCAATGCCTTTCAGATGAATATAGAAGTCTAACGGGCCATACCTCATTCCATTAGTTACAGCCAGCTGAAACCAAACATTTTTGGCTCATATGAAGCTATTTCACATTTGAATTGGGGAAAATTACATATTGACATATAAATAATCATGTTCTTTCACTGTTAGACTTCAGAGGTGTTGACCTGTTTGGGATTCTTTTAAACCTTGCCTGATGGAATAAGAATGTCTTTGGAGACTGATCTGAGGGGAGAATCTAAGCAATTCTCGAAGCATCATGGTTTTTTCTACAATTCTCTCTTCATATGTCGCTGACTGATTTTGGACATGACAGAAAGAAAGAGGTGATTGATATTGTGTCAAGTATTTTGGGTTTTTTTCTGATAACGTCTGAGGATGGTGGACACAAGACACCATACTAACATAAAAAGGGGGTAATTCAAACCTCGAAAAGTGAATTTGGTCCAGATGACTTTCCCCAGCAAAAGATGCAGTTTACAGAGATTCATCTACTGTGTTAAAGTCAGAGCATGTATGTGACTTTGAAGGACCTTATGACAATTTCCCAGCAGATAAATGCTAGAATGAACAGAATTCTATCCCAGGAGAACATATCTCTTATCCAGGAAAACGCACCAGTGCTTTACAGGAAAGCACTCAAAGACAAGCCTCGATGTGGGCAGGGAATATCACTTATGATTGTTGTATTGTATCTTCCCAAGCGCTTAGTACAGTGCTTTGCACACAGTAAGTGCTTAATAAATGAGATTGAGTAAATGAACAAAACCCTTTTTTGTAGCTAGACGATACCTAGAACTAGAAGATGAAAAGAATCAGTATAGCAAACATATTCCCCTACCATCTTACTGAAGGATTTCTCGGTGGTTCTCTGGTTAGTTTACCAGTTCCTTTCTTGGGAACCATTAAAAGTTTTCAGGGCTACATAGAAAGCACTTCTGTATATTTCACCTGCTTAAAAAATTAAGTATTTACATAAAAGCAACTTCTTAGAAACTGGAGTTCCCGAGTATCAAGTAGCTTCTGGTTTTTGTGAGTGAGATTGGGAAAAAGTCTCTCTGACATTTTCCTTCATCTAGTTGGGTCTGAGTACAGAAAACACTCAATGAGGCTAAGCCAGTAGCTCCTGTCCTTGATTCCATTAATGCTCAGAGCAGAAACCCCCTTGGGACAATCTTTGCTGAACAGACTCGGTATACTTAAAGGCACTTAGAGGTTCAGGGAATGACTTCCTATGAAGACTCCAGGGAGGGAGTCTGGAAACGTGCCGCATCTGTATTGATATTTGTTAAGCTCTTACTATGTGACTGTACTAAGCACTGAGAAGATGGAAGCTAATCACGTTGGACACAGTTCTTGTCCCACATGGGGCTCAAAGCATTAATTCCCATTTTACAATGAAGGTGACCGTGGCACAGAAAAGTGAAGTGACTTGCCCAAGGTCACATAGTTGACAAAGTGGTGGAGCTGGTATTAGAACCCACTCCCAGGCCCATTCTGTACCCAGTAGTATCAGACGTATCAGAACCAAAGAAAATAAGAACAATAATAATAATAATTGTTGTATGTGTATGTGTAGTATCAGAACCAAACAAAATAACAATAATAATTATTTTTGTTGCATTTATTAAGTACTTACTCTAAGCTAGTGCCTTTTTGGGGTTGGATCTAATTTGGGTGGATGTGTTGTCAATCCAGAAACTTTGTCTCATGCACTTCATTTCCATTTTAGTTAACTGTTTGACCTCTGGCACCATTCTGTCTAGGTCTTCTGTTTCTGAGCTCTGAGGCCAACATATTATAAGGAGAGATTTTTCTCCCTTTACCATAGGTCTCATTGGAAACTGCCATTTGGAGCCACACAGCTGAAGTCAAGGAAGTTCTAGTCAGGATATATTTGTGGAGTTGAGGAGTTAATTTATTCAAAGATAGCAAAGATAATCTGGATTCTTTCCTCCCTGGTTCTTCAATTACTATATTTTATTTTGGAAAACCCATCTAGAAGATCCAGATTACCAAGGGCAATATATATTCAACCTTCATCGTTCCCAAATCTTCTCCTCTACCTAACTTCCCATCACAACTGACAGCACAGCTAACCTCCAGGTTTCTAACGCCTGCAATTGAGGTTTATCCTTGATTCCTCTCTCATTCCTCATAGTCTATGGCCAAATCCTCCTTAAGAAAATCCTTCCTCCATATATCCAGGTTCCTGGAGGAAGGCAGGAGGAAAGTTATGAGTAAAGGGGTGGATGCAGAAGAGGTGAGAGCAAGGCACAATGAAAATCAAATAAGCATATTTATTGGGCACTTATCTTGTGCAGAGCACTTTACTAAACAAATAGTATAATATAAGAGAGTTGGTGATCACGTTCCCTGCCCACAGGGAGTTCACAGTCTAGGGGGGAGGAAGTCGTGGAAAGCTGAGGGTGTGCTAAATAAAAGTTGCAAATTCAAGTGCAAGGGTGATTCAGAAATGAGAGGGAGTAGGGAAAAGGAGAGTTTAGTCAAGGAAGGCCTCTTGCACGAGATATGAGTTTAAGACTTGAAGATGGGTAAATTGGTAGTCTGTCGTATATAAAGGAGGAGGAAGTTCCAGGCCAGAGGCAGGATGGGCGATGGGTCAGTGGTGAGATAGATGAGATCAAAGTACAGTAAATAGGTTGGTGTGGGGGGGATCGAAGTCAGTGTGCTGGGCTCTAGTTGGAAATCAGGGATGTAAGATTGGAGGGAACAAAATGGTTGAGTGGTCTAAAGCCAATGGTAAGGAGGTTCTGTTTGATGCAGAGGTGAATGGGCAACCTCTAGAGGTTCTTGAGGAGTGGTGAAACATGGACTGAATGGTTTTGTAGAAAAATGATCCAGGCAACGGAGTAAAGTATGGACTAGAGTAGAGAGAGGCAGGAGGAAGGGAGGTCAGCATGGAGGATGATGCAGTAATCAAGGAGGGAGAGGATAAGAGCTTGGATCAATATATTAGCAGTTTGGGTGGAGAGGAAAGGGCAGAATTTTATTATTTGAGAAGGTAGAATCTACAGGATTTGGTGACAGCTTTAGTATGTGGGTTGAATAAGAGAGATGAATTGAGGATAAGACCAAAGTTACAGCCTTGTGAGACAGAGAAGCAGCATGGCCTAGTAGATAGAGCACAGGGGTGCGAATCAGAAGGATCTGGGTTCTATTCCTGGATATGCCACTTGGCTGCTGTGTGACCTTGGGCGATTCACTTAACGTCTCTATGTCTCAGTTACCTCATCTGTAAAATAAGGATTAAGACAATGAGTGCTGTGTGAGACATGAATTGTGTCCAACCTGATAAACTCAAAATCTACTGCAGTGCTTAGTACAGTGCCTGTGACGGAGTAAGTGTTCAGTAGATGCCACTAAAAAGAGGGAGGATGATGGTGCTGTCTGCAGTGATGGGAAAGTCACAGGGAGGAAACAGTTTGGGTGGGAAAATAAGGAGTTCTGTTTCAGAAACATTAAATTTGAAATATTGGCTGGACACCCAAGTATAGCTGTCCTGAAGGCATGAGGAAATACAAGACTACAGGAACAGAGAATGACCAGGGCTGGAGATGAGCTTGGGAGGGGCAGAGGGAAGAAACTGGGTGATTGTGAAGAGACCATACATGTAAGGTTAATGTGTCTGGAGATCCTTGAAAACAATGCGAAGCAGTGGAAAGAGCGTGTGTCTGGGAGTCAGAGGACCTGGGTTCTAATCCTGATTTCCCCACCTGCTTGCCTGCTGTGTGACCTTGGGCGAGTCACTTAACTTCTCTGGGCTTCAGTCTCCTCAACTGTAAAATGGGGATGAAATGCCTGTTTCCCCTCTTATTTAGGCTGTGGGCCCCATGTAAGTGTCAGGGAACGTGTCTACCAACTCTGATACACTGTCCTCTCCTCAGTCCTTAGAATAATGCTTGAAACTTAGTAAGCACTTAACAAATTCCAGAAAATAGGAGGTTCTGCTTATTTTGCCTAAACCCTGGGCATTGTACAAAGATAGCCAACTAGAAACTTACTCTGAGAGACAATAATCATAGAAATGTCCGGACCTGATGGCCAGTAGTAGTTTCTCCCAAATTATGTGATACAGATCATAATAACAACAATAGTAACAATTGAATTTTGTGATTTGTATACCTTTAGAGCAGAATCTAAAATTCATTAATTCATTCAATCGTATTGATTGAGCGCTTACTGTGTGCAGAGCACTGTACTAAGCACTTGGGAGAGTAAAATACAACAATAAGTAGACACATTCCTTGCCCACAACGAGCTTACAGTCTGCGGAGGTGGGGGGACAGACATTAAATTAAATAAATAAATTACAGATATGTACATAGGTGCTGTGGGGGTAGGAGGGGGAAAGAACAAAGAGAGTAACTCAGGGTGATGAAGAAGGGACTGGGAGAAGAGGAAAGGGGGGTTTAGTCTGGGAAGGCCTTTTGGAGGAGTTGGCCCTACAATGAGATTTTGAAGAGAGGGAGAGTACTTGTCTGTTGGCTTTGAGGAGGGAGGAAGACAAAGATAAATGAGATGTTACTGGTTCTGTTTTTATCCCAAGAATGCTTTCTTGTGCCATACTTTCCTTACTTTCCTTATGGCAGTTTTCATTTCCAGTTTTCTCATGGTGTAGATGAATGGATTCAGAATGGGAGCAACCACAGTATAAAGCACAGAAAACACTTGATCCTCACCGATGGTGTTAGGAGGGAGAGTGTAGGTGAAAATACAAGGAACAAAAAATATAACCACAACAGTGATGTGGGAACTGCATGTGGAAAAGGCTGTATAATGACCTGAAGCTGAATACGTTCTTAGGTTATACAGTATGACAGCATAAGAAATCACCAAGATGAAGAAAGTTACCAAAGAAGCTGTCCCTGAATCGGCAGTGAGGTTCCCAAACACTGCATCTGTCAGCTCTGAACAGGTATTTGGGGATGGCCGGGGGATGGCAATTATTTGAGCACCGTCTTCTCCCTTATCATCCACATGAACAGCAACACCTGAACAGTGGGTCTGAGCAGCTGTGTCAGAAAGTTCTGCCCAGGATCCTGTCAGTTCATGAGAATCTATGTGGCACACAAAAGCATTGCCACATCTGAACACATCCTGGTGTATTTGGAGGTGAATATAATACCTTTTCCCCATGCACCAAAGTCTTGAGAGTCCTATTCTGTCCATGTAAAATTCCTTTACTGGCTTTTATTGAATTGCCCCCCACTACTCAAACATTAATAATTTTTTCCTTCAAGTGCAACCACTGTGGGCAGAAAAGGTGTCAGTTCATTGTTGTATTGTACTCTCCCAAGTGCTTGGTCCAGTGCTCCAGTGCTTGGCACATAGTAAGTGCTTAACAAATACCAAAATTATTATTGTTATTATTAGTAAGCACTCAATTAATACAACTGACTGACTGACTGACTGACAGGTCTATCTTACCCTAGAGCCAGCTGAGGTGCCTGTCACTCCTAAAGGACAGAAATAAACTCTTAGAAGCCAAAATGCCCTGAGTCTGCTGAGTCATTCTTTCTCATCTTCCTGAGTTCAGGAAGAACAGAAAAGCTGTTAGGTTCTACCAAGTTCTCTGCTGAACCAGCCCAAAAAATCCTCCATAAAATACTTAAATGTATCAGAAGACTCAAGGGAATGAGTCTCTAAGGGACCTTAAACTGTTAAGCTATGACCTTTAGTGAATGAGTCTAATGAGCTTGGTATCAGTTTCATCATCTGATGAAGAAAGCTTACTTGCTTTTCGTTTCAGTTGCTTCCTTTCTAATTCAGGTAACCAAATCTCAATTACTTACATACTAAAAAAAAGCAGAAGAGCCAACAGAAAGGCTAACATGATGAGTTCTTCTCCTCATCTCCTCCAACTCACCCTTCCACTCTCTCTCTCTTTTTCTTAATGGTTTGAGTTAAGTGCTCACTATGTGCCAGACACTATACAAAGAACTGGGGTAGATACAAGATCATTAGGTAGGACACTGTCCATGTCCCACATGGGGCTCACAGTCTTAAACTCTGTTTTATATATGAGGTAACTGAGACACAGAGAACTGAAATGACTTGCCTAAGGTCACACAGCAGACAAGTGGAAGAGTCAGGATTAGAACCCAGGCCTGTGCTCTTTCCACTAGGCAACACTGCTTCTCTTCTTTCTTCTCCCTTCTAGCTCCCTTCATATTTACCTATATTGTTGCTGCATTCTACTAATCAGTTCCTTCCTTCTTGCCCCATCTCAGCCGCCCCTCAAGTCCTCTTGATCTAGTGCTCCCTTAAACTCTTCGCAGAGGTGCTTGTTCACACTGAGAGAGCCAAACAACTCATTCACTGAACTAAAATCAGATTCTCAGTGGCCACGTTAACTTGAGAGATCTGATGGGTTTGGATTGTGAAACCCCTGAGGTACAGGGTCAGGGTCTAATTCCCATCTGCGGATTTTCTCCCAGACTTTAATAGAGTGGTCCACATACAATGAGTACTTAACAAATGCTGTTACTGCTACTGTAAACCATTCCTTTGATTTCAAATGCTAGGGATAGTCAGTTTCTTGTTGCAAATGTATCTTTTCTGGTCGTAGTCCCTTGATAATGTTGTGTAGTTGATGACCGTGGTGAGATTCCATCATAGAAAATCCCATAAAGGCAGGAAAGTGCTTTTTCATTTATTAATCTCTATATACAAGTCTCCATTATTGCCTAATACTATACACATGTGGCTGCTTACTGAGTGATGCTTGAATATATTTTGGACATTTGTGGACTGCCATAGGCTTAGAGTGTAATGGGTTTGGGGTTTAAAGTTAGAAAGGACCATTATTTTAGCCTAAACCTAAACATTAGTTATAATCTAAACCTGGGACTAATCACACAGTGTGTAGAGCTGGAGAGAGAGGGGAGGAGGGAAAGGGGGAAAGAGAGAAAGAGAAGGAAGACGTGAGAGACAGAGAAAGAGAAAATGTATTGGTTCAAAAGTAGCACACTCACCTATTATATTGTTATACTGTACTTTCCCAAGGTCTTAGTACAGTTCTGTGCACATGATAAAGGGCTCAATAAATATGATTAATTGATTCCTGGGGTCAGAAAATATATAAATACATATGTTTATAGTAGAGAAATAGTAAAGAATAAATTATCTGCTTCCAATAACAATAATAACAATACTTCAGTGTTTAGTAGGTGTCCAATGCACTGCTAAGTGCAGGTGTAGAGACAAGATAATCAGATGGACATAGTCCCTGTTCTAGGCAGGGATCACTGTCTATGGGGTTGGGAAATAGGTTTCTGATTCCTCTTCTCAGTTGAGGAAAGTGAGGCCAAGAGCAGTTAAGTGACTTACAGAAAGACACTCAGGTTAGCGATGAAGCTGGAATTTGAACCTGGGTCTCCTAACTCTGAGTCCCATCCTTCTTTCAATGTGGTTACATAATTAGATTAACGGGTTCCAGTCTTGATATTTTCCAGGTAAGGCCTATGTCCTTTCATCCAGTGAGGGGGAATAAAATCACCCAGTCTCATGAATATTAAAAGCAAAATAGAAACAGAAAGCAAACAATTGTCCTCAAATAATTTCTTTCAAGATTAGTTTTCATATGAATTCATGTTGGGATTTGCAAGCTTTAGCATATTAACAAAAATAATTAATTATGGTATTTGTTAAGCACTTACTCTGAGCCAGGCACTGTACTTAGCTCTGGATACTAGTCTCAACTTTATGGAGCCAGTGTCAGAGGTCTGAGGGAGGAATTATATTAAATGCAGGAAGGGCAGATGCTAAATATGCAGAGCAAATGAATTTTTAAGTTCTGAATATATTTGAAAGTTATTTGCAAAGGCAACTTACTGTCTCACTGAGAGGAACCATGATGCCACAAACACATTGAAATGAATCACATGAAACACCTGGTTTAATTTTTTATTACCAAATTATGACTGTTCCAGGAGCCATTACACATGCAAATCACTACCATTGAAAATTGTTCTCGAGGGACTTGAAGAGTTTTATGATCTTGAAGATTTTGGAAGAGGAGTAGCCTTGGAGGAAGCCCACCATAGAATGGTTGGTAGCTATGTGTTGTTAACCCTGCCACAGAGAAACTAGACATGCTGATGATCATTTGATCTCCGTGATATTAAGGATCATGTCTACCAACTCTGTGCTATTGTACTATTCCAAGCAATTAGTACAGTGCTCTACACACTGTATGCACTTAATAAATACAACTGATTGATTGGTACTAGAAGGGGGCCTGGAAATACAACATGTGGGTATGCTAATATGGACTAATGTGCGCATAAAACACGTGCTAATGGTAATTCGTTATGCCATGTTAAAGTGTACAGAAAACATAAGAAATGGAAGTCAAATTTATGCATTTATTTTCTTTCTGATAACTTTCCTACACAATATCTTTCTCCTGGCACTTTTCATCGTGGTGTAACTCAGCATTCATTCATTCATTCTCTCAATCGTAGTCATTGAGCGCTTACTTTTTGCAGAGCACAGAACTAAACGCTAGGGAAGTACAAATTGGCAACATTTGGAGATGGTCCCTACCCGACAGCGGACTCACAGTCTAGAAGGGGAAGACAGACAACAAAACAAAACATATTAACAAAATAAAATAATTAGAATAGTCAATACGTACAAGTAAAATAGAGTAATAAATATGTACATATATACAGGTGCTGTGGGGGGAAGAGGTAGGGTGGGGGGATAGGGAGGGGGAGGAGGGGAAAAGGAAGGAGGGGGCTCAGTCTGGGAAGGCCTTCTGGAGGAGGTGAGCTCTCAGTAGGGCTATGAAGGGAGAAAGAGAGCTAGCTTGGCGGATGTGGGGATGGAGGGCATTCCAGGCCAGGGGGAGGATGTGAGCCGGGGGTCGACGGCGGGACAGGCTAGAACGAGGCACAGTGAGGTGGTTAGCGGAGAGGAGCAGAGGGTGCGGGCTGAGTTGTAGAATGAAAGAAGGGAAATAAGGTAGAAGGGGGCGAGGTGATGGAGAGCCTTGAAGCCAAGAGTGAGGAGTCTTTGCCTGATGAGTAGGTTGATTGGTAGCCACTGGAGATTTTTGAGGAGGGGAGTAACATACCCAGAGCGTGTCTGCGCAAAGATGATCCGGGCAGCAGCGTGAAGTATAGATTGAATTAGGGAGAGACAGGAGGATTGGAGATCAGAGAGGAGGCTGATGCAGCAATCCAGTTGGGATAGGATCAGAGATTTAACGAGCAGGGTAGCGGTTTGGATGGAGAGGAGAGGGCAGATCTTGGCGATGTTGTGGATGTGAGACTGGCAGGTTTTGATAACGAATTGGATGTGAGGGATGAACGAGAGAATGGAGTCGAGGATGACACCAAGGTTGCGGGCTTGTGAGACAGGAAGGATGGTATTGCCGTCAATAGTGATGGAAAAGTCAGGGAGAGGGCAGGGTTTGGGAGGGAAGATAAGGAGTTCAGTCTTGGACATGCTGAGTTTTAGATGGCGGGCAGACATCCAGATGGAGATGTCTTGAAGGCAGGAGGAGACACGAGCCTGAAGGGAGGGAGAGAGAGCAGGGGCAGAGATGTAGATTTGGGTGTCATCTGTGTAGAGACAATAGTTGAAGCCGTGGGAACAAACGAATTCACCAAGGGCGTGAGTGTAGATAGAGAACAGAAAGGGACCAAGAACTGACCCTTGAGGAACCCCGACAATAAGGGGATGGGAGGGGGAGGAGGAGGCCACAACAGAGAGTGAGAATGTACGGCCGGAGAGATGAGAGGAAAACCAGGAGAGGACAGAGTCTGTGAAGCCAAGGTTGGATAGCGTGTTGAGGGGAAGGGAGTGGTCCACAGTGTCGAAGGCAGCTGAGAGGTCGAGGAGGATTAGGATAGAGTAGGAGCCGTTGGATCTGTCAAGCAGGAGGTAATTGGTGACCTTTGAGAGGGCAGTTTCCATGGAATGTAGGGGACGGAAGCCAGATTGGAGGGGGTCGAGGAGAGAGTTGACGTTGAGGAATTCGAGGCAGCGCGTGTAGACGACTTGTTCAAGGAGTTTGGAAGGGAATGGTGGGAGGGAGATAGGGCGATAAATAGAAGGGTAGGTGGGGTCAAGCATGTAGATGAAGCGGTTGAACATGAGGGCGATGATGGTGTAAAAGAGGGAAAAAGCTTTATCTTCACTGATGGAATTGGTCACGGAAATATAAGTAAAGATGAAGGGCAAGAAAAACATGTGTACCACAGTGATATGCGAACCACAGGTAGAGAGATATTTGCACCGACCTTATATGGAGTGTTTCATCAGGGTGGATAAAATGATGAAATAGGAAACAATCAAGGTAAAATGAGTTAATAGGGACAGAGCACTAGTGCTGGCAATAATTAAGACGTTGACAAAATAGGTCTCAGTACAGGCGAGCTTCAGCAGAGGAAGCAAGTCACAGAAATAGTGGTCCATTTGACTGGGGCCTAAGAAAGTTAGCTGCACCATGATGAAAATCTGCATGTGATAGAATGCAGAAAATCCCCTGGCATGGCATGGTTTTCTTCAGCCAGATAAGCATTTTAGGAAGGTGCTTGAAGTAGAAATAAAGGAGCAGAATTTCCACATTAAGCAGGATTGCTTCACCCGTTCACTGAAGACACTTATAAGAAGAAAGAACTGATGTCTCTAGGCTCAGGAAGGAACTGGATTCTTATCCTGGCTCTGCCACTGGATGTGTGTGATCTTGAGCAAGTCACTCAACTTCTCTGTGCCTCAGTTACATCACGTATAAAATGGGGATTAAGCATGCTAGTCCCATGTGGGAGACTGACTGTGTCCAACTGGATTAGCTTGTATATACCCCATTGTCCAAGTATATTGCCTGACACATAGTAAGCGCTTAACAAATACCATTTGAAAAAAGAAAAAAAGAAGAAAAAGTCTTGACCCTACTACCACGCATCATGTTTGCAAAAATCATCTAGTAGACGGTACACTACTGATTGCCTACCTGCCAAGTGAGGGGCAAATTTACCTTCACATAATAACATAAAACTGCAAAGGAAATATCTAAACAGTCTCATGGGGATAGTTCCTTAATGCTCCCCTTACTGCTACATCATGTTTTTCAAACTCCATGGATATGCACATTAATGTCTCCAGCATTCTGAAAGCTATTTTCCCCAGCATTGATCTTCCATTCTAGTAGGTTTTGCATTTTATCTTATTTAATGGCATCCATCTCCCTATTATGAGTTTCTTTTCCTTTCGAGTCCTAAATCCTCACATCATAGTTTCAATTGCAGTACAACGTATCACTGAGAACACTGCCCCCTTTCTTTAAATGAAAAATATGATCTCAAATAAATCCGTTCCATTGAGCAATTCCAGGACTCCCCAACTTGTTTAAAAGACCTCAGCCTGATGAATTAGTATCTTAGTAATATTATGCAACAATATTAATGCACCAAGCGTTGTAAAGATGACTTTTTATCGTCTCTTTGGAATGCTTACTGTGTGCCAGGCACTGTACTAACTGCTGGGGTAGAAGTAAGATAATCAATTTAAACATAATCTAGATTCCACATGGGCTTCAGAGTTTCAATTTCCATTTTACAGATGAGGTAACTGAGGCACACTGAAAGAAGTTTAGTGTCTTGCCCAAGGTCACACAGCAGACAAGTGGCAGAAAGAGCATTAGAACCCAAATCCTCTGAATACTAGATTTGTTCTCTTTCCACTAAGCACACTACTTCCCATTTAAAATCATAAAAGCTGCCACCTCCATGTCTGAAAAGAGTTTTCAACCCCGTTCTGTGCCTCATCTACCAGTAAGGAGGGACTAAGGCAATTGTATGAGTAGATCCCACTGAGAGCCCTGCTTTACACATAAACATTTAGTAGAAACTATATCTGTGAAAACCCACATCTGCCATTGCTGCAAAGTGCACATCAAAGACATAACTCCCTCTCTCTAGAAGCGTACAATAAATTTTAACATCAACTGAAGACCGTAATTAGCTTTCCATCCCATTAAGCAGGAGTTATTCCTTTACTTGAAGATATTTTATTTGAAATCGCATAGGATAATAGATGGATGTATTAAATATAGGCACTGAGGTGGCAGAAGGGATGTTTATGGTCTGATAAACAGTAAGAATTCTCGTTTCCCCTAGCCTAGGAGAAAACCTGGGTTGATTGTACAGAGATTAGTTGGGTGGACAGAATAAGACAGATGCAGGAGGGGAAGACATGAGGTGTGGACATTCATTTCACCTGCTTGATTTTCACTGCAAATGTGGCTTCCAACACGATAGCTTTCTCATGACCATTTTCATCTCTCTCTTCCTCAAAGTGTAGATGAGAGGGTTGAACATGGGGGCTATGATGGTGTAAAACAGAGTAAACAGCTTGTCCTCAGGGAAGGTCTGGGCTGGCCGGAGGCTAATGAAGATGGAGGACAAGAAAAGCAATGCCACCATGGTGATGTGGGAAGCACGGGTGCAGAGGGCTTTGCGACAACCTTCCAAAGAGCGGGTACTCAGGCTGGCTAAAATGGTGACATAAGAGAAGAACAGACTATAAAAGAGAACAATGTAGCTGTCCCTGGATCGAGAGGACTAAAAATCCTATTATGTCAGTATCTGCACAAGCCAATTTCAGGAGAGGGTAAACATCACAGAAATAGTGATCAATTTTACTGGGGCCACAGAAGGGCAAAAAATAGCAAGGATCCACTGGACGATGAAATGGAGAAATCCTCTTCCCCAGCACACTGCAACCACTGTGACACACTTCTGCTTGCTCATGACAGCCACATAGTGCAAGGGTTTGCAGATCGCAACATCATGATTGTAGGCCATCATCACAAGGATAAAGACCTCAATTCCACCAAATAAGCACATGGTAAAGAACTGCATCATGCAGTCCTGGAAGGAGATGGTTTCTTTCTCAGACGGCAAATTTCTGACCAATTTAGGAGTCACCGTGGAAGTGTAGCAGAGGACCATGAGGGACACGGGGCAGGGAAGAAGTACATGGGCTGTTTGATGAGGGATCTGCCTCTGACAGTGATGAGGATAATGAGATTCCCTAAAGAGGATTGCAAAGTAACAGAAGAGGAACAGCCCAAAACAGAATATCTGCAAATTCCTGTCACTGGACAGACCTAAGATAACAAATTCCGTGATGTTCTTCCTATTTTCCATCTTAAGAATGAGGAATATTTACCTGAAATGATCGCAAAATGAAATATCACAAATAACATTTAGAGAATTGCAATGACCAGTTCATTCTACATATAACTGAATATTACTTACAATACTGTGTTGATGTATATGAGAACACTGCAAGAGAAATTTTATATCTTTTCTGGATATACATCCCTTTCTAGTGAGGTGATATTTTTTCTTATTCATTAAAACTCACCATGTACCAGGCATTTAGTTAAGTACCAGAATACAGGCTAATTGGATAGGAAATAGTCCTTCTTCCATATAGGGCTCACAATCTAAGAAGTAGGGAGAGGGAAAACTTTATCCCCATTTTGCAGTGGAGAAAACTAAGGTACAAGAGAAGAAGCCTGGTGTAACGGAAAGAGCACAGGCCTGGGAGTCACCAGATTTGGGTTCTAAATCCAGCTGTCCCAAATGCCTGCTGTATGACCTTGACGACCTCATTTAATGTCTCTTTACCTCAGTTTCCCCATATTTAAAATGGGGATTAAATTCTATTTCCTTCCTACTTAGACTCAGTGCCTCTATTTTTTAATGTTATTTCAAGAATTTCAAGACGTAACTAAAATAGAGTTAGGCTGAGAAACTTTTTCAGCCATTGATCTTAGGGAGTCTGATAAGGGGACAACTGCATAAAAAGTTCACATTTAATTGCTAAATATTGCAAGTAGAATGTATAAAAAATGGGGTTAATTGTTCATCCTTGTTTGTTAAATTGGTTCAGGTGGTCTTTAATATGAAATTTCCATTATGTTAAGGTGACAATGTAAGTTCTGTGTGATGTCTCTGCTATAGCCTAGCTAAGGGGACTAAAAGCAGGTGTATGTTATTCAGTATCATGCACATGTACAGATCTGGATGTCTACTTTGTCTTTACAATTTTCCTTTTAAGAGACTGGGAAGGTTTAGCCATCATATCCCCAGGATTTGGAAAGCAACAGAAGGATAATAATAGGAAAGATTGTTACATTGTTATCAATACTTCTAAGAATGTGTTAAGAACAATTGTTAAATGTTATTAGGAAAGCTATTATTTCAAACTTTATCCATTATATCTGGCTATATGCTGCTCCTGGGTACTTGTCTGCCTCATAATGTTATGGTTAGGATTGCCTGACTTCCAGACACTTCCAGCAAAGGAACCATCATTGAATGGCCTCCTCATTACCCGAAAGGTCAGGAATTCGCCTAGACCTATCACCCAGAAGTACAGGATTGTTTTCTGACATTACCCATAGGGAAGTCCTCTAAGCAGCATTGCATTTAGACGTCGCCCTTGTGTAAGATCATTGTACTCAAGGAGAGGGTTAAGGTTACAAAGAGGAGCTGCAAGGTCGTTCTTTCCTCCGCTCATCTCTAGTCCCGTTCCAGATTTGCACCAAGCCAGATGCGGGTGTCATGTTTTTCTCTTACAAGGCTCTGTTCGGGCAACTCCCCATGAAGAGCAGTGATATCCACGACCTGAGCAAACCTCCCTGCTAAAGGGGAGAATGATGGCTGAACGAAATTGTATGTGTATGAAGGGTTAGAGGAAGTGTATGTGAAGGAGAAAGAGAAGAGGCCCAGGGAATTCGAGACGCCCTCGACGTGGTTTCAAATCTTGAAATGACCCTGCGGTGACCTCTACATCGCCTAGTGTTAAAGGAGGGAAATGTTGCAGAAAAAAATCGTACAAGCCTCAGCCAATCCCTGAGCCCTAATTTGCTTATCCACACGATAAGATGCTGAACCGGGATTCGGTAAAGATTCGCTAAACCCCGAGGTATCCTAGCGAGTCTCAGCCAATCCCTTAAATCATGTTTATCTCCCAGCCCATGCATAGAGCAATTTTCCTTGTATGAAACTCGAACTTTGCAGTAGAGGGGGCATCAGTAATTAGATGTAAACGGGAAATTCCACCTTCTTTTAGGAATATGAGAACCTGCAGGCGGGACTTCCTGAAGTCAATCAATCAATCAATCAATCAATCAATTGTATTTATTGAGCTCTTACTGTGTGCAGAGCACTGTACTAAGCCCTTGGGAAGTACAAGTTGGCAACATATAGAGACGGTCCCTACCCAACAGTGGGCTCACAGTCTAGAAGGGGGAGACAGAGAACAAAACCAAACATATTACCAAAATAAAATAAATAGCATAGATATGTACAAGTAAAATAAATAAATAGAGTAATAAATATGTACACACATATATCCATATATACAGGTGCTGTGGGGAAGGGAAGGAAGGAGGTAAGGTGGGGGGATGAAGAGGGGGAGGAGGGGGAGAGGAAGGAGGGGGCTCAGTCTGGGAAGGCCTCCTGGAGGAGGTGAGCTCTCAGTAGGGCCTTGAAGGGAAGTCTCCATTGGCACCATGGCAACCCGCCAGTCACTAACCCCAGCGAAGGACCGAGGTTCACCCTAAAGCTATAACCCTTTAAAAAGCGCCTTTCTCCTGGTGAGCCCTTTTAGGGTTAACCTCGAGACTGGTCATGCCTGTCTGCTCTATGTCATTGTAGCTTTTCTTTCTCTTTTGCGCCAAGTAGGACTACCTCCCACTGGGGCCACGAACCTTGTCTCGAGACAGGCGTACGACACGGGAATGTGAGAGAAATTTCCCTCACAGTTTGGCGTCCACGAAGGGACTATGAAAACCAGACTCGTCGCGAGCCCCGTCAGCGAACGCAAAGCCTGTTCAATGTGTCACGCATTGTCGGCCTCCACAAGATCCGGATGGGGCGAATATGCATCACCGCAGCTTCAGGGCAGCTGGCAACAATGGCTCCCCTGTGTTGGGAGCAAGCAGTGGACCCCATCGCCTGTCTGAACACGTTGCCTTGGGTCTGGTGTCGGCTGGACCCCCACGGACTGTGCACCAGATTGTATGAGCGGGGCGGGAAGGGTGGAGTGTAATGGAATGTCCCGGCCCCCGCCTGCTCTTCCATGCTCTGCTTCTTAGTATATGTCCCTAGAATGCTGTCGCATCCCTCTGGGCGAGCGGGCCATTCTCCCAGGATGTCTAATTGGGAACAATTCCCACTCCACAACCTTGTAGTGTAGCTTTGTTGTAGGTTGCTTATATGAAGCCCCCTCGTACCAGTTAGTCCTCCCCGTGTTCCCAGGATGTAGCTACAAACAAGTAATAGCGAGCTCACAGTCTGCAGCAGCTATATAACCCGCCCCCCCCCCCCCAAGAGTGTTGTGGGGTTACGGTGTGCTGTTCGGGGCCCTGCCACCACCCAGAGCCGATCTGTCAGTATACTTCCCCAAAATTAACCTGTATAACTCATCAAACTGATGTGGTCTGCCTCCTTCTTCGGAATTCCTGGGCCATCCCGTTACACAGGGACAGCATCGGGTGGGATTTGCCAGAACAAAAGGACTTCCATATTTTTGACCAAGAAAACGCTATGGACTATATACCAGAACAAGTACAGAGGGAAATGAGATGTTTTGGAGAAGACGTGTCCAAGAAGTCACCATGTGTCAGAAATGATTCAAAGGCATTCGACAACAACAATATAGCCCATTAGTTACGGAATTCCTTTAAGGACCACCCGATTAGAACCAGGAAATCACATGATGGTGTCTATTCAGATATTTTTTAAACAGTCATGGAGATCTGCCAAAGGGGAAAAAGTGGGCTAAAAAAATGATTTTTATCTGTCACAATATTTCAGAATTAAGATTGTGATTTTTGGTGAAGACCAAAATTCACAATCCATGCTCAATTTTCCAAAGATAGTCAGCCAATACGAACCTAGGTCATTGCAATTTGGCTTCCTTTATATATTAAAACGACTAGGAACCTGCACAGGAAAAGTCCATGAATAAAAGAATGAGAACTGAGAAATTAAGAGAAAACCCTGTTGTTATAAAAAAAGAAAATAAATAATCTTACCCCTTCGCTACTCTTCCCACAGTGATGCATTTCTGTGGGCTAGGCTCCTTATAAAGAAAACGCTTTTCAGAGATGCATCAAGACAGAACTGAAGTCTCAGTAAAAGTACAACCTTCACATTGGATGGAGGCAGTTTCCAAAAAACTGGAGTTTCTGAATCCCGAGTCATCTCTGGTTTCCCGAGAGTCAAATTCATTTCCCTGGTGCTGTCCGAGACGTGCAACCTCATTGACCAATGTCTGAACTCAGTGGGAAAAAAAATAAAAGACAGCTCCAAAGTTTTCCCCCTTGACCAATCAAATGCTTGGTGCAGAGCTATCTTTGGGAACAATTTTGCCTAGAAGACAGCTGTTAAAGCAAAACATTTTAAAGGTCCAGGGGCTCTGCCAAGTCCCTGAAGATCTTCCTTATCAGAGGTGGTGGTGGAACAAATCCAGGAACTTTTCTTTATCATGCTGAAAACAAATTTGAGTACAGCTTCGTAGCCACTGCTATGAATTCTATAACTTTGCCCATATTTTCGATTATAATTTAACCATTTGCTGATTATTTTCTTCTCCCGTTTATACCCTCTCAAACAACCAGTCAGTTCACTTTCACTCACAGCCAGCCATACAACTTAGACACTTTTAAAGAACTTACTGATTCATTTAACCATCTTTCCATTTTATTTTTCATTCAATTCGAAGTGATTCTGTACCTCTTACTGCCAATAGATTGTAAATTCTTGAGGCCAGGGATTATGTCTTTTATCTTTATTGCACTCCCTCAAAGGCTTAGGTTTGTACTCTGCATACAGTCAATACTCAGTATATAGTAGAATGATTGCTTTATGAGCCAGTTACAGAAAGGATACAATAACCCTAAAGGTCAACATAAAGATAAATGTTCACTTACCTTTAAATTTCAAAATATTTCATTCTACTAGTTTCCTACAGAATTATGCAGTTATGAAAACATTGAAGAAACTCACAAATCATCTGGTAAAAAGTGGCTTTTGGAAATAATTAATTATACGTCATTCACGTGCATTGAAACACAGGTTTGCCTATTTCTAAATCATGGCAAACTCTTTCCAAGTGGTCTTTAAAATTTTTCAGAATGAAAGACTCAAATGGAAATTTACTCATGGGGTTTGTGTCTCATTCCAGAGCACAACCCACCCCAGCATTTGGAGAGAAGAGCAATTCATAAACACACAGACCTGCTGTGAGTGGAGAAGTTCTCCTCCAGGAGGTCTTCCCTGAATAAGCGCTCTCTTCATTTACCTTCCCCACACTACCCTCTACAGAGACTCCGCACTTGGCTGTGTACCTCTTAAGAACTTTGGTTTTTACCCCAGCGCCCATCATTTATAGTACACCTCCCTACACTCTAATGTTTCCCCAGCTGTAATTTATTTTAATGTCTATCTCCCCCTGTAAACGGTCAGCTCATTGTGGGCAGGGGTAATGTCTACCAATTCTGTTGCATTGCACTTTCCCAAGTGCTTAGAAAAGTGCTCCAACCGCTTAGTACAGTGGTTTGCAAACAGTAAATGCTCAATAAATACTACTGAATGAAGCCCAGTGTGGGCAGGCATTGTCTTTTTTTATTGCTTTAGTATAATTTCCAAGTGCCTAGTAAAATGCTCTGCACACAGTAACGCTGAATAAATACAATTGAATGAAATGAATGAATGCTCCACACATGGTAAGTGCACAATAAACACTATTAATTGATTGATTAACATCATCCACTCCTGAGCTCAATTATTGTGGTACTATCACCCAGCACTCTTTTCCCAAGGGAATACTGATAATCATTATGTTACTTTCATTCATTCATTCATTTGATCATATTTATTGAGCACTTACTGTGTGCACAGCACTGTTCTAAGTGTTTGGGAAATACAAGTTGGCAACATATAGAGACGATCCCTACCCAACAGCGGGCTCACAGTCTAGAAGGGGGAGACAGACAACAAAACAAAACATATTAACAAAATAAAATAAATAGAATAAATATGTACAAATAAAATAGATAAGTAAACAGAGTAATAAATACATACAAACATATATACATATATACAGTTGCTGTAGGGAAGGGAAGGAGGTAAGGCCGGGAGGTGAGGAGGGGGGGAAGGGGGAGAGGAAGGAGGGGGCTCAGTCTGGGAAGGCCTCCTGGAGGAGGTGAGTTCTCAGTAGGGCTTTGAAGGGAGGAAGAGAGCTAGCTTGGCGGATGTGTGGAGGGAAGGCATTCCAGGCCAGGGGGATGACGTGGGCTGGGGGTCGACGGCGGGACAGGAGAGAACGAGGCACGGTGAGGATATTAGCGGTAGAGGAGCGGAGGGTGCGGGATGGGCTGTAGAAGGAGAGAAGGGAGGTGAGGTAAGAGGGGGAGAGGTGATGGAGAGCCTTGAAGACGAGGGTGAGGAGTTTTTGCCTGATGCATAGGTTGATTGGTAGCCACTGGAGATTTTTGAGGAGGGGAGTAACATGCCCAGAGCGTTTCTGCATAAAGACGATCCGGGCAGCGGCATGAAGTATGGATTAAAGTGGAGAGAGATAGGAGGATGGGAGATCGGAGACGAGGCTGATGCAGTAATCCAGTCCGGATAGGATGCGAGATTGAACGAACAGGGTAGCGGTTTGGATGGAGAGGAAAAGGCGGATCTTGGCAATGTTGCGGAGGTGAGACCAGCAGGTTTTCGTGACGGATTGGATGTGAGGGGTGAGCGAGAGAGCAGAGTCGAGGATGACACCACCGAGGTTGCGGGCTTGTGAGAAGGGAAGGATGGCAGTGCCATTTACAGCGACAGGAAATCAGGGATAGGGCAGGGTTTGGGAGGGAAGATAAGGAATTCAGTCTTCGACATGCTGAGTTTTAGATGGCGGGTAGACATTCAGATGGAGATTTCCTGAAGCAGGAGGAGATGCGAGCCTGGAGGGAGGGAGAGAGAGCAAGGGCAGAGATGTAGATTTGGGTGTCATCAGCGTAGAGATGATAGTTGAAGCCGTGGGAGCGAATGAGCTCACCAAGGGAGTGAGTGTAGATCGAGAACAAAAGGGGACCAAGAACTGATCCTTGAGGAACCCCTACAGTAAGGAGATGGGAGGGGGAGGAGAAGCCCTCAAAAGAGACTGAGAATGAACGGCCGGAGAGATAAGAGGAGAACCAGGAGAAGACAGAGTCTGTGAAGCCAAGGTTGGATAGCGTGTTGAGGGGAAGGGGGGTGGTCCACAGTGTCGAAGGCAGCTGAGAAGTCAAGGGGGATTAGGATAGAGCATGAGCCCTTGGATTTGGCAAGCAGGAGGTCATTGATGACCTTTGAGAGGGCAGGTTCTGTGGAATGTAGGGGACGGAAGCCAGATTGGAGGGGGTCGAGGAAAGAGTTGGCAGTGAGGAATTCGAGAAATCACGTGCAGACGACTCTTTCAAGGAGTTTGGAAAGGAATGGTAGAAGGTTGATAGGGCGATAACTAGAAGGTGAGGTGGGGTCAAGAGAGGATTTTTTAGGATGAGAGAGATGTCGGCATGTTTGAAGTCAGAGGGGAAGGAACCAGTGGAGAGTGAGCGGTTGAAGATGGAAGTTACACAGAAGACATGGGACAGAGCTGGGATGAGAATCCAGAACCTTCTGACTCCTAGGCCTGTGCTCTATTCATTAGAACATACTGCTTCCCTGTGTCTCCCTACTCCTCCAAAACCGCCAATCATTGCTCATCCATTTCCTCCTCAAACAGAAAGTCCTATCCATCTGCTTTAAGACACATCATGAGCTGCCTATTCCTACCTCACCTCGCTGATCTACTACATGCCAGCTGCAAATCTTGCTCCACTTGCATCGGTGCACTTGAATCTATACTGCTTGAAGTACTAAAATAGCCCAGCCCCACAGGTTTCATGTTAATGTCCTTACACTTTACCTTCTCCTCTATATGCTGTTTTCTTTTTGTTTGTTTGTTTTTAAGTCCCTCCTATCGTTCTATATTGTATGCTCTCCGAACAGGTATCATGTCTATCGACTCGGTTGCACTGTGCACTTCCAAGCACTTAATACGGTGCCGTGCACGCGGTAAGTGCTCAACTCATTAATTCGTTGTCATATTTATTGAGAGCTTACTGTACGCAGAGAAGTGTAATAAGCTCTTGGGAGACTACGATATACCAAATAACAGAAACATTCCCTGCCATTCCATTGACTGCATAAGTCAGAGTGGGCAAAGATGTCTCCAAGCAGAGCCACATTCAGAGCCTGCACTGCTATGTCGGGCTCTCCTCATCTCTCACCGGTCCAGCCCGGCCCGGTTCCTCTTGGACCAGCCCTGTTCAGCCCGGCCCTGCCCAGATTTCTTTAGCTCTCTCCGGACCGGCTATAAGTGCAAACACTGCACTCAGCTCCATCTCTTTCCTTCTACAGCCCAGCCTCCTTCTACAGCACAGCCTGCACCCTCCACTCCTCTGTCGCTAATCTCCTCACCGTGCCTCGTTCTCGCCTGTCCCGCCGTCGACCCCCAGCCCACGTCATCCCCCTGGCCTAGAATGCCCTCCCTCCGCACATCTGCCAAGCTAGCTCTCTTTCTCCCTTCAAAGTCCTACTGAAAGCTCACCTCCTCCAGGAGACCTTCCCAGACTGAGCCCCCTCCTTCTTGTGCCCCTTCCCCCGCCCTACCTCTTCCCCCCACAACACCTGCATATATGTATATATGTTTGTGCGTGTTTATTTATTTTATTTGTACATATTTATTCTATTTATTTTATTTTGTTAATATGTTTTGTTTTGTTCTCTGTCTCCCCCTTCTAGGCTGTGAGCCCACTGTTGGGTAGGGGCCACCTCTCTATGTTGCCAACTTGTACTTCCCAAGCGCTTAGTACAGTGCTCTGCGCACAGTAAGCGCTCAATAAATACGATTGAATGAATTGAATGAATCTCTTCAGGGTGCCACCCTGCGCTTCCTAAAACAGCCGGGTTAAAGACTATAGCACAATTATCTCCTGTGATCTCAACCCAATTTGAAATCTTGCCCAAATTCCAACCAGAGCCCTGGTTTGAATTAAAGTCCTAACTCTTGCAGTGTGGTCTAGTGGATAGAACATGAGCCCCACTCCAGTCCACACTTCACTCTGCTGCCTGGATCATTTTTCTACAAAAAACGGTCAGGACCTTTTTCCCAACTTCTCAAGGAACTCCAGGGCTTGCCCATCCACTTCTGCATCAAACAAAAACTTCTCACGATTTGTTTAAAGCACTCCATCACCTTGCACCCTCCTACCTCACCTCGCTACTGTCCTATTATAACCCAGCCCGCAAACGTCATTCCTCTAATGCTAACCTTCTCATTGTACCTCGATCTCATCTATCTCACCACCAACCCCTCACCCAAGTCCTGCCTTGGCCTGTAACGCCCTTCCTCCTCAAGTCCAACAGACAATTACTCTCCTTCTCTTCAAAGCCTTTTTGAAGTCATATCTCCTCCAAGAAGCCTTCTCTGACTATGCTCCCCTTTTCTCTTCCCTTCTGCACCACCCTTACTTGCTCCCTTTCTTCATCTCCATTTCCAACCCTACTTAAGTATATATCTCTCATTTTAGTTATTGATACTAATGTCAGTGTCCATCCCCTTGACTATAAATTCAATGTGGGCAGGGAATGTGTACGTTTATTGTGGTAGTGTACTCTTCCAAGATATAATACAGTGCTCTGCCCACATTAAGTACTCAATAAGTACAATTGAATGAATGAATGAACTGCGAGTCGGAAGGACCTGGGTTCTAATCCTATCTCCACCACATTCAGCTTTGTGACATTTGTGAAGACACTCAGCTTCTCCGTGCCTCAATTACCTCATTCATAAAGGGGAATTTAAGCTTGTTAGCCCGTGTCGAACACAGACTGTGTCCAACCAGATTAGCTTGTACCTACCCCAGTACTTAAGTACAATTCCTACTACATAGTAAGCACTTAACAAATACTGAGCCTAGCACCCCTCATCATGCTTCCAAACATCAACTTGTAGGTGGTACACATCTGATTGTTTACCTGCCAAGTGAGGGGAATATTATCTTCACATTATAAAATAAAACTGTAACAAAATATCTGGACAGTCTCGTGGGGATAGTTCCTTAATGCTCCTCTTACTTCTGCATCACATTGTTCAAACTCCATGGATATTGTCTGTAGTGTTCTGAAAGCTACTTTTCCCAGTATTTACCTTCCATTCTCGTAGGTTAACCATTTTTCCCCCGATCAGCAGTAATCTCCCTATTCTTAGCTTCCTTCTCTTCCAAGTCCTAAATCCTCACATCACAGTTTCAATTGCAGAAGAAGGTACCACCTAGAACACTGCCCTCTTTCCTTAAATGAAAAACATGATCTCAAATAAGTCCCTTCCATTAAGCAATTCCAGGCTTCCCCAACTCTTTTAAACGATCTCAACCTGGTGAATTATTCCCTTAGCAAATTTTATGCACCAATAGACCGAGCAATGTTAAGATGATTTTTAATGCTATTTAAGTGTCTATTGTGTGCCAAGCACTGTACTAAGTGCTGGGGTTCACACAAGATAATCAGGTTGGATGCAGTCTAGGTTCCACATGGGACTCAGACTCTCAATTCCGATTTTACAGATGAGGTAACTAAGGCACAAAGAAAGAAGATCGGTGACTTCCCCAATGTCATACAGCAGGCAAATGGCAGAGCAGGATCAGAAATAAAGTCTTCTGACTCCTAGACTCCTTCACTTTCCATTTAGGAAGCCTATTTCCCATTTAAAATGCTAAGTGTCATTCCCCCACGTTTGAAAAGAGTTTTCAAACCCCTCTCTGTGCCTCACCGACTGGCAAGGTATGAGTAGAACTCACTGAAACCTTGCTTTATACATAAGCATTTCATAGAAACTCTATCAGCTAAAACCCACATCTACCATCCCTGCACAGCACACATTAAAGATGTAACTTCAACTCCAACTCCCTAGAAGCTTACAATTAATTTTAACATCAACTGAAGATGATTATTAGCTTTCCATCTCATTGATCAGGAATTATTCCTTTTCCTGAAAATATTTTATTCTAAATGACATAGGGTAATGGACGGCTATATAGACATTCAGATAGAAGAAGAGAAGTTTATAATCTGATATACAGTTAGAATTCAGATTTCCACTGCACAGCACAGCTGGTGGAAATCTAGATATTTGACTGACCTCGTCCACTTCAGATTAGTCCTTCCGTGCTTTAACTCTGCCCTCTTCTCTGCCTGGAAAAAATACTTCTACATTCATTCATTCATTCATTCATTCATATTTGTTGAGGGCCTACTGTGGGCAGAGCACTGTACTAAGCACTTGGGAAGTATGAATCGGCAAACTGTAGAGACGGTCCCTACCCAACAGTGCGCTCACAGTTTAAAAGGCAGAGACAGACAACAAAACAAAGCAAGTAGACAGGTGTCAAACCATTAGAATAAATGGAGTTATGACTATATGCACAGCATTAATAAAATCAATATTGTACATATTTACAAATAAAATAAGTAGAGAAATAAATATGTACAAACATATAAAGTGCTGTGGGGAGGGGAAGGGAGTAGGACAGAGGGAGGGAGCGGGGGCGATGGGGAGGGGAGGAGGAGAAGAGGAAAAAGGGTTCAGTCTGGGAAGGCCTCCTGAAGGAGCTGAGCTCTCAGTAGGGCTTTGAAGGGAGGAAGAGAACTAGTTTGGTGGATGTGCGGAAGGAGGGCATTCCAGACCAGAGAAAGGACGTGGGCCAGGGGTCGACGGCAGGACAGCAGAGAATGAGACACAGTGAGGAGGTTAGCAGCAGAGGAGCGGAGTGTGTGGGCCAAGCTGTAGAAGAGAGCAGGGAGGTGAGGTAGGACGGGGCGAGATGATGGAGAGCTTTGAAGCCGAGAGTGAGGAGTTTTTGCTTGATTCGAAGATTGACAGGCAACCACTGGAGATTTTAGAGGAAGGGAGTGACATGTCCAGAGCGTTTCTATACAAAGATAATCTGGGCAGCAGAGTGTAGTATAGACTGAAGTGGGGAGAGGCACGAGGATAGGATATCAGAAAGTAGCTTAACGCAGAAATCCAGTCTGGATAGGATGAGAGATTGAACCGGTAAGGTAGATGTTTGGATGGAGAGAAAAAGGAGGATTTTGGCGATGTTATGGAGGTGAGACGGGTAGGATTTGGTGACGGATTGGATGTGTGTGGTGAATGACAGAACCGAGTCAAGGATGACACCAAGGTTGAGGGCTTGTGAGACGGGAAGGATGGCAGTGCCATCTACAGAGTCGGGAAAGTCAGGGAGATGTCAGGGTTTGGGAGGGAAGATAAGGAGCTCGGTTTTGGACAAGCGGAGTTTTAGATAGTGGGCAGACATCCAGATGGAGATTTTCTGAAGGCAGCAGGAGATACGGAAGAAGAGAGAACAGGGGTGAAAATTTAGATTTGGGTGTCATCAGCGTAGAGATAATAGTTGAACCCCTGGGAGCGAATGCGTTCACCAAGGGAGTGAGTATAATAATAACAATAATAATAATAATAGCATTTATTAAGCGCTTACTATGTGCAAACCACTGTTCTAAGCGCTGGGGAGGTTGCAAGGTGATTAGGGTGTCCTCCGGGCGTTTTACAGTCTTCATCCCCATTTTGCATAGAGATAGCATAGATAGAGAACATCTATCATCATTCATCTTCATCTTCATCCTATTGACACCCATGCCCATTGCCCTCACCAGTTATTCCAGATAATAGCAATAATTACAGTACTTGCTAAGCGCTTACTATGTGTCAAGCAGATGCTTAACTTCCTCCTCAAACCCTCGCCCCTCTGAATCCCCCATCTCTCACACCCAAAGACCAGGCCACCTACTTTATTGTGATAACTGAATCCATCAAGCATGATCTCCCCAAAATCTTCCCTGCCCGTCCCAAATCCTTCCTCCTCATGATCCTTCCTCAACTCTCCCATCTTTCCCGACAGCATCTCAAAAGGAGGTCTCTTGCCTTCTTTCATGATCGACCCCCTCCACGTGTGCAGCCCGTTGTTGGGTAGGGACCAACTCTATATGTTGCCGACTTGTACTTACCACGCGCTTAGTACAGTGCTCTGCACACATTAAGCGCTCAATGAATATGATTGAACATCCCTTCACACCTTTTCAAAACACTTGCCCCCTCTCTTGCTCTCTCCATAGCTTCCAAGTTCAACTATTCGCTGTCCAGTGGCTTCTTTGCCACTGCCTTCAAAAGTACCCATGTCTCATCTATCCCCCCCAAAAAAGTTTCTTGACCCCGCGGCTCCTACAATTATCGCCCCAACTCCTTCCTTCTATTCCTCTCCAAAACCCTTGAACGAGTGGTTTAGATCTGCTATCTCTAGTTCCTCTTCTCCAATTCTCTCTCCTTGACCGCCCCCTTCCAATCTAGCTTCCATCCTCTTCAGTCCACAGAAGTTTCCATCTCAAAGGTCACCAGTGGTGCCCTTCTTTCCAAATCCAATGACCTTTACTACATCCTAATCCTCCTTGACCTCTCAGTTACTTTCAACACTGGTAACCTTCCCCTTCTGTAAACATTATCCAACCTCACCTTCACTAACACTATCCTGTCCTGGTTCTCTTAGCTCTCTGGCTGCTGATTCTCAATCTCTTTCATGGGCCACTCCACTGTCTCCCACCCCCTAATTGTTCGGGGTGTTCCGCGGTTGCAGTTCTGTGCCCTCTTCTATTTTCCATCTACACCCCCTACCTTGAAGAACTCATTAGCTTCCATGGCTTCAACTGCCACCTCTATGCGGATGATTCCCAAATCTACATCTACAGTTCCAATCTCTTTCCCTCGCTGCAGTCTCACATTTCCTCCTGCCTTCAAGACATCTCTACTTGGTTATCCTGCTGTCACCTTAAACAGACATCATCTTCCCAATCAACCTCTGTCCCTCCCCAGACTTTTCTATAATTTTGTAGATGCCCACATAGTCTCGCATTCAACCCGCATATTCAATCCATCACTAGGCCTAGGGCTAAGGGTAAAGTTATATTTCAGCTTCCAGATAGAGTTTCAGCTGGGGTAGCACTCAGGCTAAGGATAGGGTTAAGTTTAGGGGTAAGTCTAATGATAGTCTTAGGGCTAGGGATAAGGTTAAGGTGATAGTTAGGGTTGGGGTTCCGGTTAAAGTTAGGGTCAGAGTTAGGGCAAGGGCTAGGGATAGGGTTATGGAGATGATTAGGTTTATAGTAAGATTTAGGATTAGGTCTAAGGCTAGTATTTGGCCTAGGGTTAGGTTTAGGACTCAGACTAAGGTTAGGGTAAGGGCTAGACCTATGGTTAAGGTTAGGTTTGGGTTCGTGATAGAGTTACTGCTAGGGCTAGGGTTACGGTTAGCACTAAGGAACACTCATTCAATTATATTTATTAAGCGCTTATTGTGTGCATAGCACTATTCTTTGTGCTTGGGAAAGTACAATACAACAATAAACCGTGACAATCTCGGCCACTGGCATAGGGGTAAGGTTAAGTTTAGGCTTAGAGTTTAGAACAGTGCTTTGCACATAGTAAGCGCTTAACAAATACCATTATTATTATTATTAGGGTCAGGGTTTGTGTTATGGTTAGGTTTAGGGCTAGGGTTAGGGTTAACACTAGGGCTGGATTTTAGGGTTTATGGTTAGGTTTAGGGTTAGGGTTAGGTTTAGGGTTAGGGTTAAAGTTTTGCTTAGGGTTAGCACTAGAGTTAGGGGTAGGAATAGGGTTAGCTTTAGTGTTAGGGTTAGTGTTAGGATCAGCATTTGGGGTGGTTTAGGGTTAGGGTGAGGATTAGTATTAGGGTTAGTGGTAGGCTTTGAATCTTGGCCTAGGCCTAGGATTAGGGTTAGGATTGGGACAAGACCTTGGTCTAGGAGGAGGGTTATTATTAGGTTTAGGTATAGGGTTTGGTTTGTGGCTAGGGCTACGTTTAAGATTAGTTTTAGGGTTAGTATTAGGATTAGAGTTAGAGTTAGTGATAAATTTCAACCTAGGCCTAGGACTAGGTTTAGGATTAGGATTAGTTTTATCGTTAGTTTTATGCTGAGTTTTAGGGATAGGGTATGGGTTAAAATTAGGTCTAGTGCTCTGGTAAGTGTTGGGGATAGGGATAGAGTTAAGGTTAGAGTTAAGGCTAGGGTTAGGGATAGGAATATGGCTAGGAGTATTGTAGATTTCGAGTTAGGAAAAGGGATAGTTTTAGGGTAAAGTTTAAGGATAAAGCTCAGATAAAGGTTGGGGTTAGGTCTGGGCTTAAAGTTAGGGGTAGGGTTCCGGGTAGACCAGCACCTAGGGCTGAGTTATGGTGTGAGTTAGAGTTAGGGTTGGGATTAGGGTTATGGTGAGATTTATTGTTAGATTTATAATTAGGGCTATGAATAGGTCCAGGTGCTGTGCTAGTGTTAGAATTGTGGTCAGAGAGAAGGCTAGGTTAATATTAGGGTTATTATTAGGATTATGGTTAGGGCTAAGCCTAGGACTAGGGTGAGAATTGCAAATAGGGTTACTGCTAGGGTTAGGCTTATGGTTAAGGGTTAGTGTTAGGGTCAGAATTAGCACTAGGGCTAGGGCTAAATTAGAGTAGAGTTAAATTTCAGGTTAATGTTACTGCTAGGTTTAGGGTCAGGGTTAGGGTAGGATTAGGCTTAGATTTAGTGTTGGTTGTAGTCTTAAAGCTAGGACTAGGGCACTCAATATAAAGGCTAGGGTTAAGCCTAGATCTAGGGTTAGAATTAAGGTTAGAAATAGTGTTAATGTTGAGATTAGTGTTAAGTGAGGTTTGGAGTTAGGGTTAGGGTTAGCATCAAGGCTATGGCTCATGTTAGGCATGCAGTTAGGTTTAGGATTATATTTAGGCATAGTCCTCAATCTAGTTTTGGAAGTAGTGTTCAGGTTAGCTTTTGGTTAGTAGTAGGCTTTAGGCTAGGCCTAGGACACGGTTTAGGATTAGGACTAGGATTAGGGTTAGGGTTAGGCTAGAGGTAGGGTTAGGTTTTGGTCTTGGGTTAGGGCTGGGGAAAGGTTATTGATAGGGTTTGGATTAGGGTTAATGTTCGGTTAGAGTTAGGATTAGGTTTAAGGTTAGAAGCAAGCAATAGTTTGTTGCCTTGGAAGAGTTACAAGGTGAATAGCATTTTCGAGGCTGGAAGAGTCCACCCACACGGCCCCCGAGACATGCTTTCAAAGCTCGGGGATTTAGTGTACTGTAGAAGGGCAGGGGGCACTTGGTTTCCTGGGACTGTAAAAGGGGAGGGAGCTACAGTCCTCCTTGGATTCCAGGTTGGGAGGGAGCTGCACCCCTTCTGGGACTGTTGGAGGTGGTGGAAGCAGCAGCTCTCCTGGGATTGTAATTTAGGAGAGAGCTGCCCTTCTCTTGGAACTGTGGGAGGACAGTGAACTGTAGTTCTCCACAGTTGTAGGAAGGGAGTTAGGCGTAGCTCTCCAGGGACTGAAGCTGGGGAGGGAGACCAGTTCTCCTGGAACTGTAGCTGGGGAGGGAGCAGTAAATCTCCTGGGACTGTATGAGGAGAGGGAGCCACATTACCCCTGGGACTGTGTGAAGGAAGGGAGTCACACTTCTGGAACTGTAGGAGGGGAGGGAGTTGCAGTTCTCTGGAGAATGTAGGAGAGGAGACAGATGCATCTCTCCTGGAACTGTAGGGTAGAAAAGGGAGTCACAACTCTCCTAGAGTTGTTGGAGTAGAGGGAACTGCAGCTTTGCTGGAACTGTAGGAGGAGAGGGAGCCGCAGCTACTCTGGTACTGTAGGAGAGGAGGGAGGCACGGCTCTGCCCAGACTGTTGTGGGGCTGGGAATTGTAATTTTTCTTGAAATGGAGCAGGACAGGGATCTAAAGGCTTCTCAGGACTGTAAAAGGGAAGTGAGTCACAGCTCTTCTGAGACTGTAGGAGAAGGAAGCCCACTGTTCTGGGAGTATGGAAGTGGAGGGAAACAGCTCTCCTGGATCAGATCAAAGGGGTGTAGGCACAACTCTCTTGGCACTGTCGGAGGGGAGAGAGGTACAGCTTCCCTGGGACTCTTGGAGAAGAGGGAGCCACAGCTCTCCTGGTATCATAGAAGGGCATTCATTCAATTGCATTTATTGAGTGTTTACTGTGTGCAGAGCATTGCACTAAGCGCTTGGGAAAGTACAATACAGCAATATAATAGACACATTCCCTGCCCTCAATGAGCTTACACTCCAGAGGGGAAACAGACACTCATATAAGTAAAATTACAGATATGTGCATAGCTCTGTGGCTGGGAAGGAGGATGAATAAAGGGAGCAGGTCAGGACAACGCATTAATGAAGAAATGA
Organism: Tachyglossus aculeatus; assembly: GCF_015852505.1. Classification (NCBI taxonomy): domain Eukaryota; kingdom Metazoa; phylum Chordata; class Mammalia; order Monotremata; family Tachyglossidae; genus Tachyglossus; species Tachyglossus aculeatus. Next base: position 105,676,660 of record NC_052068.1, read on the forward strand.
AGAAAACAACTGTGGGGTCTGGCTATGAATGAGAAGAGAAGGAGTTGGGTTTTGGACTTGTGTAGTTGGAGGTGTCGGTGGAACCTAGTACACATGGACTCTGCCCCAAGGAATTGGGCAATATGGATGGGAGGAGGGACAAAAAATCTCTTCCCGGGGAGACGATGTCATACAGGATGACGTAGTACAAAAGGACCACAGCATTGGTTCAGCACCGGTATAATGCTCCAGAGTTCCCACAAGAGGGCAGCTGCCCTGATACCTCTGTCCCCAGCCGGCACCTCTGGATTCCCAGAGCCCCGCTGCCATCCAAACAAAATCACACGACCAGCGAAAAGCAGCGAAGCCTGTGGGAAAGGGCGCAGTGTTCGGGGGTGGGAGACCTGGTAACCATGTCCCAGCTCTGTCACTTCTATGCTGGTTGATCTTGGACAAAGCACTTTGGAATTCATCTACCTTAGCAGCCATGCCACGAAAACTGGGGATTATCTAACTCTTCTCCCTGTTCCACGGGATGCGAGTCCCGATGTGGGACGCAGGCTGCCTCTGCTCTGTTCGGACAGTCCCCACACTTGCTAATGTCCAAGAATAATCGCTGAACCAGCACCACTTTGATAATGCGGGTCCACCCCCACCCTGCCAATCAGACCTTTTGGCCAGGGGAGTAAAAGTGGCGTGGCATCTCGGGACACAGAGCCTTCTGTGAATTCTAGTCTGACTTTCGCTATTAAGAGCAGTCACCTCTGCCTACCGAACTACCACTCCCAAGGAGCCCCTCGACAGGGCCCGCGGCCATTGGTCGGAGCGCGGAATCCGCGGTCGGCGGTTGTTCAGCCTGTTTTCCGTTGGAGAATGATAGTAGTAAGGAGGTTTCCTAAGTACTTGCTACCCCTTCCCATGAGGTGTAGCGTAGAGAACACAGAGATCCCAGACTCGCTCCGAATGAGGCACCTTTAACCCCATTCCCTCCCGGGAGAGTTTACCACACAACCAACGGTGAGAACACTAAGAGGCCCCACGTACGGAGGGCGGGCCGCTTACACGGGCGGAGTTTTGCACCATCCTTTCAGTAACCTGATCCCGCTCTGAGCAGGTCCAGGCAACTGCTCTTGGCCCTCCCCAAGATCCTTCCAAAGGACCGAGCCGTCATTAGTCTCCTCCCTGTCCATCGGATTCCTTCCTATGTATCCCAGCCCAGGCACCAACCCAGCCATTCAGACTCTGTCATAGGGGTTTCAGTAGAAGCCTGAGGCCCAAAAACGTCTGGCAATCATATTCCTTGGCTCGCTTTGACCGAAATACCAGTCACGACGTGCCCCTCGACGGGGCATGGGCCGTTGCACGACAGCAACGCAGAATAAAAATAATAATAATGATAATAATAATAATAGCATTTATTAAGCGCCTACTATGTGGAAAGCACTGTTCTAAGCGCTGGGGAGGTTACAAGGTGATCAGGTTGTCCCACGGGGGGCTCACAATCTTAATCCCCATTTTACAGGTGAGGTAACTGAGGCACCGAGAAGTGAAATGACTTGCCCAAAGTCACACAGCTGACAATTGGCAGAGCCGGGATTTGAACCCAAGACCTCTGACCACACAGCCCGTTCTCTTTCCACTGAGCCACGCTGCTTCTCTGAAGCAGAAGGCGCCTGAGGCCGATATTCAGCCAGGGTAATGCCTGCATTGTGAGGAGCTGCGTCTGCGCTAAAATATGCTGAGCCCCTCCCCAAAGCCCCCAGCCCCACAACACTTCTGTCTATACCAGTAAGCCATTTATTCCTATAGGTGTCTCTCTTTCCCTGGAGACTGAATGTTCCTTGTGGCCAGGGAATGTGTCGGTTATATTGTTGTGTTGTCCTGCCCCAAGAACTTAGGATAAAGGTGTACACACGGAATGCACTCAATCAATACGATTGAGCGATCGACGATTGACTGAGCGAAACACACCCCCAAAGAATGAGGCTTGTGGAACAGGAAGATAAGTGGTACGATCTCCAGTGATGGGAAAGGAAAGCAGCTTGATCCAGTGGAGACAGCTCTAAGGCTGACCCTCCACAAAGTGACTCTGTGGATAGGTCATCTCTCAGTAATTTACTGATTTATTCATTTGTTTTTTTCCTTATCTATTTCTGTATAGTAACCTCTTTCTCTCCCTCTAGACTGTGAGCTCACTGTAGTCAGGGAAAGTGTCTGTTTATTGTTATAGTTTACTCTTCCAAGCACTGAGGACAGTGTCTTGCATACAGTAAGAGCTCAATCAATAAGATTGAATGAATGAATGAATGAACGAATAAATGAATGAATTTTTGGGGCCTCGCTTATCTTATCTTGTAAGGGGTAGGTGAGTACTATGAGTTCCATGTGGGACAGTAATGTGTCCAACGAGATTAGTCAGCGCTTAGTACAATACGTGGCACTTAGCAAGTGATGATGAAGAAACACAAGTAGAAGAAAAACAAGGAAAGAAATAAAGAATAAATAAATAAAGAAGAATAAAGAAGAATAATTGCCCCCGCCTTACCTGCTTCCCTTCCCCACAGCACCTGTATATATGTATATATGTTTGTACGCATTTATTACTCTATTTATTTATTTATTTTACTTGTACATATCTATTCTACTTATTTTATTTTGTTAATAAGTTTTGTTTTGTTCCCTGTCTCCCCCTTCTAGACTGTGAGCCCACTGTTGGGTAGGGACCGTCTCTATATGTTCCCAACTTGTACTTCCCAAGCTCTTAATACAGTGCTCTGCACACAGTAAGCGCTCAATAAATACGATTGATTGATTGATTGATTAAAGAAAACAATTGCCGGCTCTGGGTTTGAATATGAATAGAAGGAGTTGTATTTTGGACATGTGCAGTTGGAGGTGTCGCCGCGGTGTAGTGCACATGGTACGTACCCCGAAGAATCGGAACAATGTAGATAGGAGGAGGGACAAAAAAATCGATTCCCCTGTAAGAGGACGTCATAGAGGATGAGGAATTACAAAAAGGACTGCAGCATGGGTTGAGTGCTGTTGTAGTGCTGAGTGTAATCAAGCACCTGCACCAGCCACCTGCTTTTTTATTGGTGTCTTTGCTTTTTCTTCTACTGGTATTTCTTCGTAAGCGTTGGCTATATTCCTTCGTTCATTCATGCAGTCGCTGGGATTTGGGAGACTTGGACCCTTGTCCCGGCTCTGCCACTCTTGTGCTGTGGGACTTTGGGCAAGGCACTTGGAAATCTGTGTGCCTCAGTAGCCACGCTGGTAAAACTGGGGATGAACAAACTGTTCTCCCTCTTCCACAGGCTGCGAGCCCCGATGAAGGACGCAGGCTTCCTCTTGTCTTTTCGGACAGTCCCCACACCCGCCACTGTTCAGGAATGATGTCTGAACCAACACCACTTCGATAATGCACGTACGACAGGGTCCAGCTCAGGCACCACCACCCAACCAATCCGGCCGTGTGGGCAGAGGAGGGAGGGTGGCATGGCGGCTCGGGGCACAGAGGTTTCTGGGATGCCCTGAAGCCCTGTCTCTCCCTGTATACTGCGAGCTCGCTGTGCGCAGGGATTGGGTCTGTTTATTGTTAAAGCATACTCTCCCAAGCCCTGAGGACAGTGCTTCGCATACAGTAAGCTCAATCAATGCGTTCACCTCCGCCTACAGAATTACCACTCCCGTCATGCCCCTTGAGGAACTGGGGCTATTTTGAGGAGCGCGATAGGCACTGGAGGCAGATGTTCAGGGCGTTTTCTCATTCATAATGATAAGTAATTATGTTATTTGTTAAGTACCTATTACCACTCCCCTTGAGGTGTCGTAGAGGGAACAGGAAGACCCCAACCTCACTCAAAATCAGGCTCCTTTAATCCCATTCCCTCCCGAGTTTACCACACAACAAAGTGTCAAAGTACTGAATGGCTCCACGTACTGTGTTAGGGCATCTTACCCAGGCTGGGTTGTAACACATTCCTGCATTTGAATAAGCCCGCTCCTTGCTGTTAAATGTAGATGTCCTTGTCTCTCCCTAAAATGTTCCCACAAGAGTGAACCCTGATTAGTCCCCACCCTATCCCTAGGGTTCATATGTAGTCGAGCCCGGTCACCAACCGTGACATTCAAGACCTGTAGTGAGGTGAGGGAGAGTGGCTTCGCGGCTCGTGAGATAAAAGAGTTCTGAGAGTTATATTCTGACTTTTGTTCTGAACGGCATTTACCTCTGCCCAACGAGCTACTATTCCCGTCATGGCCCCAAGGACAGGCCCTCGGACATGTCTGGCCCGGCCATGAGGTGAGGGAGAGAGGCATGGCGGCTCGGGGCACAAAGAGTTTTGGGAATTATAGTGTGATACTCGTTCTGGACAGCCTTCATCTCTGTCTACTGAACTACCACTCTCATAATTTCCCGTGTTGGAGCCTCAGCCATGCCTGGCCCTTTCCGGAGGAGAAGGAGAGTGACGCGGCCGTACAGGGCACAAAGTCTTCAGGGAGTTTTAGTGTAAAGCCCTTTCTAGACAGCGTTCACCTCTGTCTACCCAACTACAACTCCCATCATGACCCTGAGCAGGGCCAGGCACCAAGTCAGGCCCTGTCAGGAGGAGAAAGAAAGTGGCATGACGCCTCAGGGCACAAAGACTTCTGGGAGTACAGGTGTGATGTTCACTCTATTGAGTTTGTGGAGCGCGGAAGGTGTGGGAAGCAGATGGTCAGGGAGTTTTCTCATTGATAATGATAGTAATTATAGTGTTTGCTAAGTGCCTATAACCACGCCCCTAGAATTGTCCCACAGAGACCACGGAGACCCCAACCTCGCTCCAAATCAGGTTCCTTTAATCCCATTCCTTCCCGAAAGAGTTTACCACTCAATGTAGAGTCAAGGCACTGAGAGGCTCCATACATTGTATTCAGGCATCTTACCTGATCTGGATTATAACACATCCTTGCATTTGAATGATCCCTTTGCATGCTATCAAATGCAGATGACCCTGTCTCTCCTGAAGATGCTCCCACAAGACCTTGAACCTGGTTCTTGCATTGTATTTTGGGAAGCACTGTGGCCTAATGGAAAGTGCATAGGCTTGGGAGTCAGAGGACCTGGATTCCAATCCTGACTCTGCCACTATTTCTCTGTGTGACCTTGTGCAAATGCTTCAGTTTCCTCATCTGAAAAGTGGGGATTCAGTACTTGTTCTTCGTCCTATTTAGACTGTAAGCCTCATGCGGAACCTGATTATCTTATATCTAGTAGAGTACTTAGTAGAGTGCTTAACAACATAAGGGATTTACTCCCTTTATTTACCCCGCACCTCAACTCCACAGCACTTATGTACCCACTTCTTATTAATTCATTAATGTTCTATTAATGTCTTTCTCCCCCTTTAAACTGAAAGTATATTGTGGGCATTCTCCCAAGCAGTTACTAAGCTGTTACTTTCAATAAGTATGTTTGTTTGATTGATTGATAGGGTCATGAGGAACCAGAGTTGTCTTAACACCAGGAGTTTCTTTCCAGGAGCCAGAGGACCCTCACTATAGTTGCTGTTGATATATTGGCCCAGAACCTATCAACCTAAGACCCTCACCTGAGGGGCTTGGATAAAGAACCAGGAATGAAGATACATGGCCCGGCCCTTTCCCAAGCCCGAGAGCTCAGCACGTACATGTCAATTTTAGGTTTATGGTTAGCGTTTGCACTATGGGTAGGGTAAGGGTCAAGGTGAGCATTAAGCTTAGGGTTAAGTCAAGGGTTAGGATTAGATTTAGGCTTAAGGTTAAGGTTAGGTTTAGGGCTAGGACTAGGTTTAAGTTAGAGTTCGGGTTGGCATTTGTATTATGGATAGGACAAGGGTCAGGAAGAGGGTTCAGGTTAGGGCTAGGTCAAGGATTAGGATTAGGGTTAATCTTAGGTTTAGGTCTAGAGCTAGGTTTAAGTTAGGGTTCATTTAGAGTTAGGGATAGCGTTAGGTTTAGGGCTAGGGTTAGAATAAGAGGGTTGCTCATAGGACTAGGGTTAGGGTTAGGGTTACTGTTAGTGTTAGTTTTAGGGTTACAATAATGGTTAGGGTTGAAGTTAGGGTTATGTTTATGGCTATGGTTTAAGTTAGGGCTAGGGCTAGGGTTAAGGTCAGGGTTAGGGTTAGGATTAGAGTTAGGGATAGTGCTAGTGCTACGGTTCCAATTAGCGCACTTTGTTGACCTGGAAAATTAATTGCTTTAATGGCATTCTCAGGGCTGGAAGAGTCCATGTACATGAGCGCAACACTGGCTTTCCTATGCTTGGACAGTTATGTTTAGGTTTAAGGTTTGTGTTGAAATTATAGGGTAAGGGTTAGAGTTAGGGTTGGAGCTAGGGCTATGGCTAGGTGTGGGTTTAGGATTAGAGTTAGGGTTGGAATTAAAGTTAGGGTTAAGGCGTAAGCTAGGTATAGGTTGGGTTAGGGTTAGGAGTGTAGTTAAGATTTTGTTTAAGGTTAATCAGTCAATCAATTGTTAGGATTAGGTTTAGATTTAAAGTAAGGTTTAGGGCTATAATTGGGATTAAGGTTAGGGCTGGGGTAGGAATAGAGTTTGAGTTGGGGATAGTGTGAAGGTTAGGGTTAAAGCAAAGGCTAGGCCTATGGTTAGGCCTAGTTTTAATGTTAGGGTTAGGATTAGGATTAGGATTAGGGTTGTGTCGAGGTTTAGGGCTAAGTACTAAGTTGGGGTTGAGCTAGGCCTAAAATTGCTATTAGGGTGAGGTTTACGATTAAGATTACGGTTTGAGTTAGATTTGTGGTTAAATTTAGGGTTAGGTGTGGGGTTAGGGTCGGGGTTAGGGTTAGGGTCAGGGTTGGGACTAGACGTATATTAGGGTTATGGTCTGGGTTACCTGTGTGGTTAGAGTTAGGGTTAGAGCTCGGGCTAGGGCTAGATTTAAGGGTAAATTTAGGTTTAGGGTTATAAGGTTAAGGTTGTGGTTAGGTTTTGGGTTATGGCATGGGCTAGTCCAAGTGCTATGTTTAAGGTTAAGGTCCGGGTTAGCATTAGACCTTTGGTTAGGTTTTGGCCAGGGTTAGGGTTAGGGTTGGGTTTAGAGTTATGGCTAGGATTAGACCTAGGCACACGGTTAGTATTAATGTTATGTATATTAGTGTTATTTATATTAGTGTTATTTAGGTTTAAGGTTAGGGTTAGAGTTATCCGGTTAGGGTAAAGTTTGGGTTTTTGGTAAAGTTCAGGGTGTGGGTTGGGTTAAGGTTAAGGCGAGGGCTGGGGTTTAGGGTTAGTGTTAGTATTAGTGCTAGGGTTAGGGCTAGATTTAGGGTTAGGATTATGGTTAGCACTAGGGCTCGGCCTAGAGCTAGGAGGGATAGGGTTTGGTTTAGGATTAGTATTAAGGTTAGTTCTAGGAATAGCATTATGATTAAGGATACGCCTAAAGTTAGTGTTAGTATTAGGGTTAGGGTTAGAATTAGGGCTAGGGCTGGGGTTTGTCCTAGCCGTAGGATTAGGATGAGGGTTAGAGTTAACATTATGGGTGGTTGTTTTATGGTTAGGGTTAAGGTTCGGGTTAGGGTTCAAGTTAATGCTAGGGTTAGGGCTGCAGCTAGAGTTAAAAAGTTATGGATAAGCTTAGGGTTAAGGTTAGGTGTAGGGTTAATGCTGGGCTAGTTCTAGGGTTAGGGCTAGGGCTAGGGTTAGGATAAGGGTTAGGGTTAAGGTTGGTTAGGGTTAAGGTTATTGTTAGGGTTAGGGTTACGATTAGGATTACAGATAGGGTTACAGTTACAGTTAGATTTAGTTTTATGGCTCCTGAAAGGTTTATGGTTAAGGTTAGGGTTAGGGCTAGGTTTAGCTTTGAGGTTAAGAAAAGATGTAGGGCTAGTGCTAGGAATAGGGCTAGGGCTAAGGTAATGATTGGGGTTAGGGTTAGGTATAGGTTCATAGGAAGAGTTAGTGGTAGGGTTAGGGTTAGAGATAGGGTTAGTATTATGGTTAGTGTCAGTGTTAGATTTAGGGTTATGGTTAGGGCTGTCACTATGGCTGGAGTTATGGCTAAGGCTAAGGTAAGAGTTGAGTTTAGGGTTAAGGCTAGAACTAGGACTAGGGCTAGTCTTTGGTCTAGGGTTAGGTTTAGGACTAGGTTTAAGGTAAAGCCTAGGGTTAGGTTTAGGACTCAGGCTAGTGTTAGCTTTAGGGTTAGAGCTAGGCCTAGGAGTATGGTTAATGTTAAGTTTAGGCTTACGGACAGGATTAATTACTAGGGTAGGATAAGGCCTTGGGGGTAGGGTAAAGACTCAGGCTAGGGTTAGGTTCAGGGCAAGGCGTAAGGCTAAGGTTAATGTTAGGTTTAGGGTTACGGATAGGGGTAGCATTAGGGTTAGTGTTTGGTTTAAGGGTAAGTGTCGAGCTAGGCTACCTTTTACCTTGTCTTCGTGCTGGAAATGATGCTTTCCACACCACCCTTTCTACTCAACTCAACTCAATAGCTTCCCTGTCCCTTCATCAGTTGAGCTTGTGCCACTAACCAACAGTCCATAATCCACCTCCTCCGTTCTTGTGCACAAGATGCACTGCACAGCTGGTGGAAATCTAGATATTTGACTGATCTCATCCAGTCTAAGCTTGTCGTTATGTGTTGTAACTATGCCCTCTCCTCTGTCTGGCAAAATTACTTTTTCATCCTTACTGACACTCATGTCCATTGTCCTCACAAGTTATTCCAGATATTTAGCTCCCTCCTCACACCTTTGGCCCCCTGCCTCCCCCATTCCTCGCCCCCAAAGTCCTGGCCACATACTTTACTGAGATAACTGAACCGGCATGATCTCCCCAAAATCTTCCCTGCCCATCTCTAGTCCTTCCTCACTCCTGACCCTTCTTCAACTCTCCTGTTTTCCCGACATCATCTCAAAAGGAGGTCTCCTGCCTACTTTCAAAATCGACCCCCTCCACCTGTGCGTACAACCTATTCCTTCACATCTTTTCAAAACACTTGCTCCCTCCCTTGTTCCCTCCCTAACTGCCAACTTCAACTGTTCACTCTCCAGTGGCTTCTTTGCGACTCCCTTCAAAAGTACCCACGTCTCACCTATCTTAAAAAAGGGTCTCTTGACGCTACGACTCCCACCGATTATCTCCCCAACTCCTTCCTTCCATTCCTCTCTCAAATCCTTGAGCTAGTGGCTTAGATCTACTATCTCAGGTTCCTCTTCTCCAATTCTCTCTCCTTGACCCTTCCTCCAATCTAGCTTTCATCCCCTTCACTACACAGAAATTGCCCTCTCAAAGGTCACCAAATCAAAGCTCTTTCCAGATCCAATGACCTTTATGCCATCCTAATTCTCCTCGACCTCTCAGCTACTTTCAACACTGGCGAAATTCCACTTCTGTAAACATTATCCAACCTTAGCTTCACTGAAACTGTCCTCTCCTGGTTCTCCTCCTAGCTCTCTGGCTGCTCATTCTCAATCCCTTTCATGGGCTCTGCCTCTGCCTCCTATCACCTAATTCTTGGGGGAGACTTCATGCTGCAGTTCTGAGTCCTCTATTTTCCATCTACACCCACTCCTTTGGAGAACTCATTAGCTCCCATGGCTTCAACTACCACCTCTATGCGGATGATCTGCATCTCCAACTCTGATCTCTCTCCCTCTCTGCAGTCTCACATTTCCTCCTGCCTTTAAGACGTCCCACCGTCACTTCAAAGAAACATCATCTTCCCACTCAAGCTCTGTCCTTCCCTAACCTTCCCATCAATTTGTAGATGCCAGATGTAGATTTGTATATGTTGTGATTAAGGTTAAAGTTAGGGTCAGTATTACGGTAAGGATTAGGGCTAGGGCTAGGGTTGTTGATATGATTAGGCTTATTGCTAGAGTTAGGATTAGTTCTAGGGCTAGTATTAGGCCTAGGGATAGGGTTACGACTCAGGCTAATGTTAGGGCTAGGGCTATGGTTAAGTTTAGGTTTCGGTTAGGGACTAGGGCTAGGGTTGGGGTTAGCACTTAGGATCATTAATTCATTCATGCATTCAATCATATTTATTAAGCACTTATTGTGTGCAGAGCACTATACTAAGTGCTTGGAAAAGTACTATACGACAATGAACCGTGGCAAACCTGGCCGCTGGCATAGGGGTAAGGTTATGTTTAATGTTAACCCCTAAGGTCAGGGTTAGCATTAGGGTTAGGTTTAGGGTCAGGGTTAGGGTTAACACTAGGGCTAGGGTTTAGGGCTTAGGGTTAGGTTTTGGGTTAGGGTTAGGTTTAGGGTTAGGGTTAAGGTTTTGGTTCGGGTTTAGCACTAGGGGTAGGAGTAGGTTTTGAGTTAGGGTTTGTGTTAAGATTAGCATTTGGGGTGGCACAGAGTTAGGGCAAGGGTTAGTATTAGGGTTAGTGTTAGGCTTTGAGCCTTGGCCTAGTCCTAGGGATAGGGCCAGCTTTAGCACTAGGCGTTGGGCTAGGAGTAGGTTTATGGTTAAATTTAGGTATAGGGATAGTATAGTGGCTAGGGCTAAATTTAAGGTTAGGTTTAGCCTTAGGATTATGGCTAGGGCTATGTTTAAGGTTAGGCTTAGGCTAAATTTTGGATTAGGATTATGGCTATGGCTACATTTAAATTTAGGTTTAGGTTTAGGGTAAATATTAGGATTAGAGTTAGAATTAGACTCAGGTTTAGGGTTATTGTTAGTGGTGGACTTAAAAATAGGCCTATGGCTAGGTTTAGGATTAGTGTTAGGGTTATGGTGAGGTTTAGGGATAGGGTTAGGGTTAAGGTTAGGTCTAGTGCTCTGGTAAGTGTTAAGGATAGGGATAGAGTTAGGTTTAGGGTTAGGGCTGGGTTAGAGTTAGGGCTAGGGCTAGAGGTAGGGTTAGGGATAGGCATATGGCTAGGGGTATTGTAGATTTAAAATTGGGAAAAGGGTTCGTTTTAGGGTAAAGTTTAAGATTAAAGCTCAGGTAAAGGTTGGGGTTAGGGCTGGGTTTAGGTTTAGGTGTAGGGCTCCGGATAGATAGCGATTAGGGATGGATTATGGTGAGAGTTAGGGCTAGGGTTGGGGTGGGGTTATGATGAAGTTTACTGTTAGATTTACGATAATGGGGTAGGGTTAGGGCCAGGTGCTGTGTTACAGTTAGAATTATGGTCAGGGAGAAGGCTAGGTTAATATTACAATTAGTGTTAGGGTTAGGGTTAGGCCTAGGGCTAGGTTTAGGATTAGGAATAAGGTTACTGCTAGGGCTAGGTTTACATTTAGGGTTAGTGTTAGGGTCAGGGTTAGCACTAGGGCCAGGGCTAGGTTATAGTAGGGTTAGGTTTCAGGTTAGTTTTACTGTTAGGTTTGGGGTTAGGGTTAGGGTAGGATTAGGATAGGTTTAGGGGTAGTGTTGGTTGTAGCCTTAAAGCTAGGATTAGGACACTCAGTGTAACGGTTAGACTAGGCCTAGGACTAGGGTTAGGATTAAGTGTAGAGATAGTGTTAAGGTTAGGATTAGGGTTAAGTGAGGTTTGGAGTTAGGGTTAGCAATATGGCTATGGCTAGGGTTAGGTGTGGGGTTAGGTTTAGGATTATGTTTAGGCTTAGTCTTCAGCCTAGGTTTCGAAGTAGGGTTAGGATTAGCCTTTGGGTTAGTGGTAGACTTTAGGCTAGGCCCAGGGCTAGGATTAAATTTAAGTATAGGGCTAGACCTAGGGTTAGGGTTAGGGTTAGGGTTAGGGTTAGAGTTAGTGGTAGACTTAAACCTAAACTTATGGATAGGGATAAACTTCAATTTAGGGTTAGGCTTGAGTTTAGGGTTAGGGTTAGTGGTAGGTTTAGGATTAGAGTTAGTTTTATAAATTAGTGCTAGGGCTAGAGTTAGGGTTAGGGTTAGGGCTAACTCAAATTGCACTCAATTTGTTGTTAGGAGAGATTTAGGGTTAAGGACATTTTGGGGGCTGGAAGAGCCAACCCACACAACCCCTATGACACTTCCATAACTTCGGGAATTTAGGCTATGAGTGAGAGTTAGAGTTAGGGTAAAATTTAGTTTTAGGGTTAGGGCTAGACTAAAGATGATGTTTAAGGTTAGGGTTAGGTTTAAGATTAGGATTAGGGTTAGGGTTAGTATTAGAAGTAAGGTTAGGGTTAGGGCTTGGTCTATAGCCAGGGTAAGGGTTATTGATAGGGTTTGGGTTAGGGTTAGTGTTAGGTTTAGAGTTTAGGATTAGGGTTAAGGTTAGAAGCAAGCAATAGTTTTTGCCTTGGAAAAGTTGCAAGGTGAATAGCATTTTCGGGGCTGGAAGAGCCCACCCACACGGCCCCCGAGACATGATTCCACAGCTCGGGGATTTAGTGTACTGTTGGGCAGGGGGCACGAGGTCTCCTGATACTGTAAAAGGGGAGGGAGCTACAGTCCTCCTTGGGCTCCTATTGGGGAGGGAGCTTCAGCCCTTCTGGGAATGTAGAAGGTGGTTGGTGCAGCAGCTCTCCTGGGATTGTAATGGCGGACAGAGCTGCCCTTCCCTTCCAACTGTGAGAGGAGAGTGAACTGCAGCAAGGGAGATAGGCGTAGCTATCCTGGGAATGTAGCTGGGAAGGGAGTCACAGCTCTCCAGGGACTGAAGGTGGGGAGAGAGACCACTTCTCCTGGAACTGTAGCTGGGGAGGGAGAAGTAACTCGCCTGGGACTGTATGAGGAGAGGGAGCCGCATTTCCGTTGGGACTGTGTGAAGGACGGAAGCTACTGCACTTTTGAAACTGTAGGAGGGGAGGGAGTTGCAGTTCTCCAGAGAATGTGGGAGAGGAGAGAGCTGCACCTTTCCGGGAACTGTAGGGTAGAAGAGGGAGTCACAACTCTCCTGGAACTGCGGGAAGAGAGGGAACTGCATCTCTGCTGGGACTGTAGGAAGAGAGCAAGCTGCAACTCCCCAGGGACTGTAGGAGAGGAGGGAGGCACAGCTCTCCTCAGACTGTTGTGGGTCTGTGAACTGCAACTGTTCTTGGACTGTAGCAGGACATGGAGCCAAAGGTCTCACAGGACAGTAGGAGGGAAATGAGTCACAGCTCTTCTGAAACTGTAGGAAGAGACGGAAACTCACTGTCCTGAGAGTGTAGAGGTGAGGGGAAACAGCTCTCCTGGGACAGTACAAAGGAGTGTAGGCACAGCCCTCTTGGAACTGTAGTAGGGAAAAGTGCTACAGCTTTCCAGGTACTCTTGGAGAAGAGGGAGCCACATCTCTCCTGGGATCATAGGACGGAATTCAGTCAATTGCATTCATTGAGTGTTTGCTGTGTGCAGAGCACTGCACTAAGCGCGTGGGAAAGTACAATATAGCAATGTAACAGACACAACCCCTGCCCTCATTGAGCTTGGACTCTAGAGGACAAGTCAGACACTCATATATATTAATAAAATTAGATATATGTACATACCTGCTGTGGCTGGGAAGGAGGATGAATAAAGGGAGCAAGTCAGGACAATACACGAAGGAGTGGGAGAAGAGGAAAGGAGGGCTTAGTCAGAGAGGCCCCTTGGAGATGTGTCTTCAATAAGGCTTTGAAGTTGGGGAGGGTAATTGTCTCTCAGATACGAAGAGGGAGGATGTTCCAGGGCAGAAGTAGGATATAGGTGAGAGATTGTTTGTGAGATAGACGGGATTGAGGTACAATGAGAAGGTTAGCATTAGAGAATTGACCTGTGCAGGCTAAGAAAAGTGAGGTAAGGTAGGAGGGGGGAAGGTGATTTAGTGCATTAAAGACAATGGTAAGGAGTTTTCGTTTGATGTGAAGCTGGATGGGTAATTACTGGAGGTTCTTGAGGACTGGGGAAATGTGGCCTGAACGTCTTTGTAGAAAAATGATCTGGGCACCATGGTGAATTATGTACTAGAGTGGGGAGAGAAATGAGTCCGGGGGGTCAGCAAGAAGGCTGATACAGTAATCAAGACATCCTAGGCTAAGCACCTGGTTTAACGTGGTAGCAGCTTGGATGGAGAAATTGTTTTGTTTTGTTGTCTGTCTCCCCCTTCTAGACTGTGAGCCCGCTGTTGGGTAGGGACCGTCTCTATATGTTGCCAACTTGTACATCCAAAGCGCTTAGTACAGTGCTCTGCACACAGTAAGAGCTCAATAAATATGATTGAATGAATGAATGAATGGAGAGGAGAGGGAGGACTTTAGTGATGTGAAGGTCGAACGGACAGGATTTAGTGATAGACTGAATATCTGGGTGAATGATAGAAAAGAATCAAGGATTATCAAAGGGGGAAACACGCTCTCCAGGGACTAGGTGGTGAGAGAGCCACATCTTTTCTGGGACTGTAAGAAAGATGGGGTCTCCAGGGACTGTAGTAGTACTGGGCATTGAAGCACTCCTAGGACTGTAGGAGGGGAAGAATAGCGCTGTCTTTAGACTGTATGGCGGGGAAGGAGCAGTAGCTCTCTTGAGACTTTAGTAGTGGGGCGGGAGCTGCAGCTGCTCTGGGACTGTTGAAGGGAAGGGAGTGACCATTCGCCTAAGACTGTTGTGATAGAGGGAGCCACATCTTTACTGGGGCTATTAAAATGGAGGGAGCTAGGGCTGTCCTGTGATATTCTGATATTTGATATTTGTGATCTCCTGTGATGCAGCTCTCCTGGGAATGTAGTAGGGATGGGACTCCCAACTCTTCTGGCACTTGAGGAGCGGAGCAAGATGAAGTACTCCTGGAACTAGCAGGAAAAGGGAACATAAGTTCCTCGGCGACTGTAGGACAGGAAGCCATATTTCTCCTGGGATTGCAGAAGGGGAGAAAATTGTAACTCCTCGGAGACCTTAGGAGGGGTTTCCTCCTCATTCATTCTTTCTTTCTTTAAATCGTATTTATTGAGTACTTACTGTGTGCAAAGCACTTTACTAAGTGCTTAAGAGGTAGGTGAAGTAGGGGTTGAGATAGCTGCAGCTCTCCTGGGATATTGGAGGGGAGATCGGTGCAGCTTTCCAGTGACAGTAGTGGGAAAGGGATCCTGCTCTCCTAGGACTATAAGAGGGCAGGGAGTAACATTTCTCCTGGGTCTGCAGGTGCAGAGTGAGCTACAGCTTAGCTGGAACTGCATGAGCTATATTTCTCTTGGGATTGTAGAAGGGGAGGGAAATGGAGCATTTCTAAGACTGCCAGTTTGGAGAGATCCTTAGCTCTCCTGGTAAATAGAGGAAATAGAAGCAGCGCTCCTGGGACTTTGGGTATAGAGGGAGGCACAGGTCGTTGATTCACTCAGTCAATCATATTTATTGAGAGTTTAATGTGTGCAGAGTACTGTACTAAGTACTTGGGAGAGTATAATATAAGACACATTCTCTACCCACAAGGAGGCTTTAGCCTAGAGAGGAGCTTATGGTCTAGAGATGAGCTTATAGTCTAAAAGTCTCCTTGAACTGTAGGAAGAAAGGGAGACACAGCTCTCCCCAGAATGTGTGTGTGTCTTGTGGGGGAGGGGCAGGGAACCAAAGGTCTCGTGGGACTGAAGAAGGAGAGGGAGCCGCAGGTCTTCTGGGACTGTAGAGAATGGTCAGAACAGCTACTCTTATGGGATTGTAGGGTATGGGGGAAAGGAGCCACCTCCCTCCTGGGATTGCAGAAGGGGAGATAGGCACAACTCTACAGATACTGTAGGAGAAGAAGGCACTGCCGCTCTTCTGGATTGTAGTTGGAGGGATAGAGTCATCTCTTCTGGGATTATGGAGTGGAAAGAGTCTCAGTGCTACTGGTACTGTAGAATGCGAGGTACTCACCTATCTCTGTAGGATGTAGGATAGGAGGGAGCTGCGGCTCCTATAGCCCTGTGGTTTAATACAGGTGTAAGGAGCTGCAGCTCTATAGGGACTGTAGGAGAAGAGGCAGGCACAGCTCTACCAAAGTTCGGGGGACAGGGAGCCAGAGCTCTTCTAGAACTGTAAGTGTAGCGTTGCGGGGGAAAGGGAGGAAGCTGCAGCTCTCCAAGGAATGTAGCTGGAGAGGGAGCAACAACTTTCCAAGGGACTGTAGGAGGGTAGATAGGAAAAGGTCTCCTCATACTGGAGGTGGGGAGGGAGCCATATCTATCAGGTGATTGTAGGAGGAGAAGGAATTGCAGCTCCTCTTGGACTGTAAGGCGTGGTGGGAGCAGCAGGTCTCCTGGAATTGTAGGAGGGAAATGAGGTATAGCTCTCTGGGACTGTAAGAGGGGAGGCCGCAGCTTTCCTGTAACTGTACGAGGGGAAGGAGCCGCATTTCCCTTGGGACTGGAGGACGGAAGGGAGTGACAGCACTTGGGAAACTGTAAGATTGTGGGAGTCAGAGTTCTCCGGGGAATGTAGGAGAAAGATCTTCAGCTCTCCTGGGATTGCAGCAGGAGAAGGAGGCATGTTTCTTCTGGGATTGTAGTGGAGAGGGAGCTGCAGCTCTCCTAGTACTGTGGCAGGGAGAGGGAACATCAGCTTTCTTGAGTCTGTAGGAGTGCAAGGAGCCACATCTCTCACGGGACTGCAGGAGGGGAGGTCTCAGAGTTCTCCAGGGAATGTAGAAGGAGCAAGATCTGCAGCACTCTTGGGTTGTAGGAGGGAAGGGAGTCACAGCTCTTTTAGTCCTGTAGATTGAGCGAGGGAGCCGCAGTTCTTCTGGGACTGTAGGAGGGGAGGACGTTGCATCTCTCTTGGGCCTGTAGGAGAGGTACGACCCACATATTTCCTGGGATTCTAGTGGGGAGTCACAGCTCTCCTGGGATTGTAGGAAGTTAGAGAGCCGTACTTTTCCCGGGACTGGAGGTGGTCGGGGGTGGGAAGAGAAGAGTCCTGCTCTACTCGAACATTACAAGAGGTGGGACCCACATATCTCCTAGGAATCTAGTGGGGGATGGAGCCACAGCTCTCCTAGGACTGTAGGTGGAGAGGGATCCACAGCTCTTCTGGGACTGTTTTGAAGGGAGGGAACCACAGCTGTCCTGGGACATTAGGAAGGGAGGGAGGTGTAGCTCTCCTGGGACTGCAGGGATTGAGGGAATCCCTGGCTCTCTTGAGACTGTAGTTTTGGGGAGGGAGCCACAGATCTCCTGGTACTCTAGTCGGGGAGAGACTAAGGCTGTTCTGGGATTTTAGAAGAGGAAGGAGCCACAGCTCTCCTGGACTGTAGGAGGGAATGTAAGTAAAGTTCTCCTGGAACAGTAGGTTGGGAAGTAGCTTTATGTCTCCTGGGTCTGTCGGAGGGGAGAGAGCTGCAGCTCTTCTGCGAGTGCAAAAGAGGGAGACACAGCTCTCCCGGGACGGTATCGGGGATGAAAGCCTCAGCTCCATCGGGACTGTAGGAAAGAGGGGAGCAGAAGCACACCTGGGCTGTAGGAGGGGAGATTGACGCAGCTCTCCTGGGACTCTAGCAGCTCTCCTATTACTGCAGGTGGGGAGGAAGCCTAGCTGTCCTAGGACTGAAATTGGAGAGGGAGAAACCGGTTTTTTGGGCCCAAGAGTCCAGGCTGTGGCTTCCTGCCCTTCTGCAGTCTCAGGATCTGCAGCAGTCCTGCTATTTTCTCTTCCCGAGTTGAGAGTGGGCTGAAGGTGGGCTCACGGCACTGCCACTTTTTTTCTTAGGAGGGTGGGGGTAAACCCGATTTTGATTTTGAGTTCCATACCTGGAAGGAGCAGCAGGATCACCACTGTCCAGTGATGATGAGCGGCATCCCCGAGCCAGCACAGCAAGTAGCAGGGCTGGTGGAGGAGCAGGACTCTGGAGCCTGGCACCACCACTTTTTCCACCACCCCACACGCCCAGTGAAATTTTGGGGTGATCATGAGGGCTGCGTGCGTGGCGATGCGATCCAAAAAAGACGGGTGGTGTCCCCTAGCCGGCCTGGGATGCGGAGGTTGGGGGCAGGGATGTGCCACCGGAGCTTGGTGCTGTCACTTCCTCCCACCCCCGATATTCTCAATGAAATTTCTGGGCCACTGTGGAGGGCAGGTTGTTGTATCTGGGGACGGCAAGTGTGGTACCGGAGCCGGCCTGGGCGTAGCCGGAGTCGGGGGCCGGTGGTCGGGGGGAGACGGGTAGCAGGATGCAGCCACTCGAGTGTGCCCGCGCTGCTCCTCCGACCCAGTCTCTGCGGCTCCTCCAGAAGCCCAGCGAAATTTTGGGGTCGCCCAAGTGAAACCACTCTCCCTGTTTATCGTCAGCTCCACCCATCAGTACAGTGGTGTAACCCCTCTCCACACTTCTGATTTGCTTGTCAGATTGACTGAGACTGTGAGCCCCATGTGGGAGAGGGACTGTGTCTAACCCGATTTGCTTGCATCCATCCTAGCGCTTAGTACAGTGCCTGGCACAGAGTAAGCACTTAACAAATACCACCATTATTATTATTATTATTATTGTTCCCGCTGCAGTGCCCCCGACAGTGATTTCCTCACACTAGTGGCCAGCCTTGCATCGGCCCTGGGCCTGTTTCGTTCGGTCCTCCACGCTGTCGCCCTCTAGCGATAGCTGCCCCAAACAACAACCCCTTCCCATTTCTTCCCCGCACACACCCACCCACTCATTCGATATTCGCTCCTCCCATAAATCCACTGCATGTATGTACATATATTAAAATTATATATTATGAATTACCTTTTTATTCATCTTAAAGAGTATCGCCCCCTCTAGACTGTAAGCTCGTTCTGAGCAGGGAACGAGTCTACTAATTGGTATATTGTACTCACTCAAACGCTCAATAAATATGATTGATTGATTGATTGATCCACCCACGCCCTCGAGAGAGAGCTGGCATTGGGCTCGCCAAGGCTCTGCCTCTTTTCTGCTGGGGTGAAACTAGAGACTTTGCAGTCATTCCCCGGAGAAGTACATCGGGAACAAGGCGGTGGGGGAAAGGGTCAGAGTCGGCTTATACAAGCTGGCCTGGTTGGCATAGATGGGAGCGTGGGGAAAAGGGGGTGCATGCCTCCGGAGCACTACCAATCCGCTTTACTGCCAATGCCAGATGCCAGCTAAATTTTGGGATCCCTCATTTCGCTCTCCCTCATTACCCTCAGCCCCACTCACTGATTCCCAGTTGAGACACCTCTCACTCGTTATCCTTGACCCCATTCACAAAATCCCAGGTATCAACCCTCTCCCTCATTATACTCTGCCCCTTCCCTGGAGGTACCCGGGTGTAACTCTTATGCTTCAGAATCTTCAGCCCTACCTTCCTGTATCCAGTTGTAACCCCTCTCCCTGGCTATCCTCAGCCCCACCCACTGGACCCCGGGTTTAACCCCTCTTCCTCAATATCCTCGGCCCCCACATCCCGGTCTCCAGCTGTAACCCCTTTTTCTCATCATCTTTGGTTACACCGACACGTCCCGAGGTGTAAACACTTTCCTCGTTATCCTCGGTACCAACCACGGGTCCTCCTCTGTAACGCCTCTCCCTCATTATCCTCGAATATAATCACGATCCCCAACTGTAACCTTTCTCCCTCATCCTCGGCCCCAACTACAGGTCCCAAACAGTAACCGTTCTCTTTCATCATCCTAGGACCCACCCACCAGTCCCTTGCTGTAACCCCTCTCCCTCTTCATCATCGGCCCCATCCACCAGTCCCCCAACGTAAGCCCTTTCTCTCATCGTCTTGGGTTCCACCCACCCGTCCCGAGGTGTAAACCCTCCCCCCATTATAAATCAATCAATCAATCGCATTTATTGAGCGCTTACAGTGTGCAAAGCACTGTACTAAGCCCTTGAGAAGTACAAGTTGGCAACATATAGAAACAGTCCCTACCCAACAGTGGGCTCACAGTCTAAAAGGGGGAGACAGAGAACAAAATCAAACATACTAACAAAATAAAATAAATAGAATAGATATGTACAAGTAAAATAAATAAATAAATAGAGTAATAAATATGTACAAACATATATATAGGTGCTGTGGGGAAAGGAAGGAAGGAAGATGGGGGGATGGAGAGGGGGACGAGGGGAGAGGAAGGAAGGGGCTTAGTCTGGGAAGGCCTCCTGGAGGAGGTAAGCTCTCAGTAGAGCCTTGAAGGGAGGAAGAAAGCTAGCTTGGCGGATGGGCAGAGGGAGGGCATTCCAGGCCCGGGGGATGATGTGGGCCGGGGGTCGATGGCGGGACAGGCAAGAACGAGGTACCGTGAGGAGATTAGCGGCGTAGGAGCGGAGGGTGCGGGCTGGGCTGTAGAAGGAGAGAAGGGAGGTGAGGTAGGAGGGGGCGAGGTGATGGAGAGCCTTGAAGCCCAGGGTGAGGAGTTTCTGCCTGATGCGCAGATTGATTGGTAGCCACTGGAGATTTTTGAGGAGGGGAGTAAAACGCCCAGAGCATTTCTGGACAAAGACAATCCGGGAAGCAGCATGAAGTATGGATTGAAGTGGGGAGAGACACGAGAATGGGAGATCAGAAAGAAGGCTGATGCAGCAGTCCAGACGGGATAGGATGAGAGCTTGAACGAGCAGGGTAGTGGAATGTATGGAGAGGAAAGGGCGGATCTTGGCAATGTTGCGGAGTTGAGACCGGCAGGTTTTGGTGACGGCTTGGATGTGAGGGGTGAATGAGAGAGCGCAGTCGAGGATGACACTAAGGTGGCGGGGTTGTGAGACGGGAAGGATGGTAATGCCGTCAACAGAGATGGGAAAGTCAGGGAGAGGGCAAGGTTTGGGAGGGAAGACAAGGAGTTCAGTCTTCGACATGTTGAGTTTTAGGTGGTGGGCAGACATTCAGATGGAGAATTCCTGAAGGCAGGAGGAGATGCGAGCCTGGAGAGAGGGGGAGAGAGCAGGGGCAGAGAAGTAGATCTGGGTGTCATCAGCGTAGAGATGATAGTTGAAGCCGTGGGAGCGAATGAGGTCACCAAGGGAGTGAGTGTATATCGAGTACAGAAGGGGACCAAGCACTGAGCCTTGGGGAACCCCCCAGTAAGGTGATGGGAGGGGGAGGAGGAGCCTGCAAAAGGGACTGAGAATGAACGACCGGAGAGATAAGAGGAGAACCAGGAGAGGACGGAGTCTGTGAAGCATGTTGAGGAGAAGGGGGTGGTCCACAGTGTCGAAGGCAGCTGAGAGGTCGAGGAGGATTAGGATGGAGTATGAGCCGTTGGATTTGGCAAGCAGGAGGTCATTGGTGACCTTTGAGAGGGCAGTTGCCGTGGAAAGTAGGGGACGGAAGCCAGACTGGAGGGGGTCGAGGAGAGAGTTGGTGCTGAGGAATTCTAGGCAGCGAGTGTAGACAACTCGTTCAAGGAGTTTGGAAAGGAATGGTAGGAGGGATATGGGGCGGTAACTAGAAGGTGAGGTGGGGTCAAGAGAGGGGTTTTTTTAGCATGGGGGAGACATGGGCATGTTTGAAGGCAGAGGGGAAGGAACCAGTGGAGAGTGAGCGGTTGAAGGTGGACGTTAAGGAGGGGAGAAGGGATGGAGCGAGAGATTTCATGAGATGAGAGGGAATGGGGTCAGAAGCACAGGTGGCCGGAGTAGCACTTGAGAGGAGGGAGGAGAGCTCCTCTGAGGATACTGCTGGGAAGGATGGGAGAGTAGCAGGGACTGTTGACAGCCGAGGCGTTGGGGAAGGGGGGGAAGTGACTTTGTGGATGTCGGACCTGATGGATTTAATTTGTTAATGAAGTAGGAGGCCAGATCTTTGGGGGTTAGGGAAGGAGGAGGAGGAGGAACCGTGGGTCTGAGAAGGGAGTTGAATGTACGGAAGAGCTGGTGGGGGTGATGGGCATGGGTGTCAATGAGGGAGGAGTAATAGTTTTGTCTGGCAGAGGAGAGGGCTGAATTAAGGCAGGAAAGGATAAACTTGAAGTGAACGAGGTTGGCATGGTGTTTAGACTTTCGCCAGCAGCGTTCGGCAGCTCAAGCATAGGAGCGAAGGAGGCGGACAGTGGCAGTGATCCAGGGCTGTGGGTTAGTGGTACGAGAGCAGAGAAGGGAGAGGGGAGCGAGTGAGTCTAGCTGAGTAGAAAGGGTAGAGTTGAGACCAGTAATCTGATCATCAAGACTGGGTAGACAGGAGAGGGAGGCGAGGTGGGGTGTGAGGCGCTCAGAAAGATGGATGGGGTCAAGACAGCGGAGATCTCTGTGAGGGAATAATATGGATTTACAGGGGAAAGGAGTGTGAGTGAGGAGGCAGGTGAGAAGATTATGATCAGAGAGAGGGATTTCAGAGTTGGTGAGGGTGGACACAGTGCAGCGATAGGAGATGATGAGGTCGAGAGTATGACCAAGTTGGTGAGTGGGTGAGGTGGGGTGGAGAAAGACGTTGGCAGCGTCGAGGAGAGATAGAAGGCGGGCGGCAGAGGAGTTATCAGGGATATCCATGTGGATGTTGAAGTCTCCGAGGATCAGAGTGGGCATGGAGAAGGAGAGAAGGAGGTGAAGAAGGGGTCAAAGTCGTTAAAGAAGTTGGAGGTGGGGCCGGGAGGTCGGTAGATGAGGGCTACAAGAATCTGGAGGGGATGGTAGAGGCAAATAATGTGGGCTTCAAAGTAAGGGAAGGAAAGGGAAGGGGGAGGAAGGATAGTGCGATAACGACATTGGGGGGGCGAGAATCAAACCGACACCTCCTCCTTTTCCGGTGAGTCTGGGGGAGTGGGAGAAGAAGAGGCTTCCACTGGAGAGAGCAGCAGAAGAGACCGTGTCGTCCGGAGACAGCCATGTTTCACTTAGGGCGAGGAGGAGTAGAGAGCTGGAAAGGAATAGGTACAGGATGAAAGGGAACTTACTTAAAACGGAGCGGGGGTTCCAGAGGCCATACTTGACAGCATCTGTCGAGGGAGGGGAGGGAGGGGGAAGGGTGCGAAGGGTGGGGAGTGTTTGAATTTGGATAAATTGGCGGGGCCTGGGCGGGGAGAGTGGGAAGAGGGGTGGCGATGGGAAAGGAGAACTGGGATGGGGTGGGGGCGGGGAGGAGGGGAGTGAAGGGGCTGGGAGGGAGGAGCAGAGGACCTGCGCTGGTACAGAGGGATCCTTGGTAGGGGGTGAGGGGGAGTGGTCTTGGTGGGGGAGAGGGAGGGAAAAAGCTGAGTTGGTGAGGGGAAGGGGAAGGTGAGGAATGGTAATGGCAGTTGGGAGCAAGGGAATTGAAAGTTCATGGTGAGTCAGCAGGGCGAGTGACAGTACAGCGGGAGGTTAACAATGGAGATGCAGAAGCAATAAAACAATAACAATGATATAAGAAGGCGATGGCATCACAGGGTGTAGTTAAACAATTAATATGCTATGGCAATAATAAAATTGGCAGATAATGATGTCACAGAGAGCAGATACAAACTATTATGTGCTGGAGTAGGGTGGACCTGTTAAGGGGGATCAGGGAGCAGAGATACCTGGGGAGAGGAGCGAACAACCAACTAGCATGGGAGGGCTGAGTAGGTGCGAATGAGGTTGTCGTTAATGTAACTTGGTGCTAACAAGTGCCTTTTTCCCGGGGTTGGGGAGAGAAAGTCAGTCAGGACCGGACCGGGAAGGGGGGAGGGATGGGGGGCACTGTAAGGAAGGTCGCTTAAATTGGGGGTGGGGTGGAAGCAGGGGGCGTCTATGGGGAAGCTCTGAGGAGGGGAGCCTTCCGGGAGCAGCGGGGGCCACGCGGTGTGATGGCGGGCGGGCGGGCCTCTCGGGAACGGAGTCCCGGGCGTCTATGGCGGCGCGCTCTGAGGAGAGGATCCTTCCGGGAGCAGCAAGGCCGCACGGTGCGATGGCGGGCGGGCCTCTCGGGAACGGAGTCCCTGGCGTCTATGGCGGCGCTCTGAGGAGAGGATCCTTCCGGGAGCAGCGGGGGCCACGCGGTGGCCTCATTATCCTCAGCCCCACCCACCTGTCCCCCACTGTAACGCCTCTTCCTCATTATCCTCCGCCCTACCCACCGGTCCCTAGGTGTAATCCCTCTCCACGCGTCCTGCATGGGTCTCGGATTGTTCCGGCCGCAAACCTTCCCCCCCACCCCCTCTCCCCACTAGTGGTTTCCTCACACCGGTGGCCAGGCCCGGAGAGGCCTTGGGCACGTTTCGTCTCAGACTCCGCTCCTTTCCCCGAAGCTCCCTTCCCACCGCCGCGCGTTCGCCCCCTAGCGACCACCGCCTGGAAACAGCACCCTCCCCGCCGCCCCCTTTGGAGAGTGGACTGACGGTGGGCTCTAGCGCCGCCGCTTTTTGTCTGCGGAGGGCGGGGGAAACTCGTCATTTTCCCCCTCGGACCAGGCGGCAGCTGGACGGGACCCACATTACAGCGCCGCCGATTCTCCCTCCCCCCCACCCCCAAACACCCAGAGCGATTTCGGGACCATCGAGGGTGAAGGCAAGTGTGAACTGCGTCAGGGTCTCCCGGGCCTCTGATGTCCAATTGCTGTGCATCCGAGTTCCCTAAAGGGCCAAAGATGAAGAAATCTGGTCACCAATCACACGATCGCCAGTAGTTTTTGACCTTCTTGTGCACAGTGTCTCTTGGTTGGATTGGACGTGGTGACTCTTCCGATGGGAAAAGGAAAAATCTAGTTTTAGCAAAGCACTCTCTGCCTCTTCCCATTCTGAAACCCACAATAATTAACAAGGAACTGTGGGGCAGGGAAGAGAGTTTACACCTGGGGTGGTGTGTTTGCGCAGTGAAGACTTTGAACAGAGGAATGATCAAGAAGGGGGCGGGCGCGGCTGGATAATTCTGGGGCAAGAACAGCTAATGGTTTTACTTCTACCTCCATCTGACAAAGCCCCATTGTTAGTGGGGCAGGGGCTATGTAGGATCATTCTGCTCAACCTGCCACAGGGGCTGTCTAGGTCTTCTTCGAGCATTCTCCCTATGATGCCTGAAATGGCTGCGTCTGTGCCTGACTAACAGGCCTGATGTGGAGTTATGAAATGTGAAATTTCATCTACTAGCTCATGTTTAAAAGGGGAGGCTGAGGATGCTTGATTTAGTCTCTCTTTAAAAACTACTACCAAGAGTGGGCAAGACCGTGCGGTTTCTTTTCGTTTAATTTGACTCAGAGCCCTAGGAATAGGAGTTCAGGAAATCAAGCCTGTTCTGCCCTGACGAGCAGGACACCTGGAAGAATATATGGACGGGGAGGATCCAGGCCTGCTTTTTCAGATTCAACAATGAAAATGTCTGTGCAGCAACCTGGGCTGCCATGTCAGATAAAAGCAGTGGGATGGTGAGCGCAAAACCCACTGTCCAAAAAGAACCAGACTGACAATGGAGGAATGAGCAGAAGATAATTTAATTTTCTTTACATATATGGCAATGCCTTCACCACAACACTACAGATCCTCTGACAGGAGAACAAGAAATGTTTTCCTGTCCTCAGACTCAGTCCAGAAGCTGGGTGTGTCCACCCAGCCAATGGATAGCAGAACACTTACTATTCTGGACTTCAGAATTAATATCATCACACAGCACTCGAGCAGGACATACAGCAAAGGGTAATCAAATGAAAATTAATTCACAAATTTCAAGTAAGGAGGACTTAACCTGGAGTGAAAGCAGGAAATGTGGAGCTCAGATTGACTGGATCTACGTTCTAAAAATCCTCCTCTACTCCCATAAGCACTTATTGTGGTGCTCTGCACATAGTAGATGCTCAATACATACTAGTGCCTGACGGGAATCAGATAAGGTATGTGGCCATGAGTAGGCATTTGGGCTTCTGCATGAGTTTGTTATCACTTGGAAATGCGAGAAACTGGGCAATTCCTAGAGTCATCCCTCTGCCTGTCCTGCAGTCACCATAACCTCAGGCGCTGTCTGGTTTCTCTTGAATCCTGGTGATTCTAGCCCAGGCAGAGTGGTCTGGTTACTAGGCCCTTGCAGTAAAAGGGTTGAGTTGGAAAATGAGTAGGATTTCGTGGTTTCAATTCTGAAGTGGACAGACATCTGAAATGTGGAGAAATTTATTGGCTGATTTATCAACAGGAAGTTTTTAGGATGGAAACATCCAGATTTAAAGTCCTGGGCAGTTTAGGTATTCAGAGAACACATTTTTGAAATGATTTTTGACCTCACCTAATACAATTTCCACAAAAGAAAGAAATCTACATTTTAAAAGAAAGGCTTGATAAATTTATTTTTACAGTGCTATTACACTGCTTGAAACAATAAATTATTTTACTTTAAAGCTCAAAATTGGAACACTAATCTGCTTCAGAAAATACTGAGTTTCTCATCAACAGACACTACTCAGTTCAATTAGCTACTACTGTTCTTCTCTCTATGATCTGAACCAAGCTTGATAAGAAGAAATTGAGCATTTTGTGACATACCCACTGAAACATACTATAGGTATTTACACTCCCCCTCTAAAAGAGTACAGCAGGCAAATGGAATCCCCACAGACTCTCCTTCAAATGGAAGTAATCACAGTAATCTCTCCTAATAAAAGACTTGTTGACAAAGAGACTTCTCTTCTTAATATCACGGTGTGGCCAAATTCAATTCAATTTCAATTCAATCGCATTTATTGAGCACTTACTGCGTGAGGAGCACTGTACTAAGCGCTTCCAAGCAGGCCAGCTTATTCAAAGAGCTGTCTTTACTCAAACCCAGGGCAGAGGCACAGGTTTCTTTGACTTTCAAGGGCCAACCTAATACTACCCAGTTTAACAGTCCCCCAAATCACCTTCCACATGTCTGCGAAAGAACACTGCATTTCAGAAATCCCCTAGGCATTTCCAATTAAGAAAAATGAAAGGCCTCTCAGAAGAAGAGTGGTGACAGAATCTATTTCCACCATACTTTCTGGGTCTCTTCACTCAGGCTGCGTTCTTTGGCCTCTGCAAGCATCTGGAATTGGACATACAGAAGAGTTAAAATTTGTAGGAAAATGAAGGCAAGCCTTAAGGTTTTTATTGAGATTCCACGGGCTTATACACTTTTATTCATTCATTCAATCATATTTATTGAGCGCTTACTATGTGCAGAGCACTGTGCTAAGTGCTTGGGAAGTACAAGTTGGCAACATATAGAGACGGTCCCTACCCAACAACGGGTCACTTCCCTGAAACCTACTGCATCAGCGGAAAGGGGAGCTACTTATACCTGATTCCCTTTGCATTGGAATGTCCAACTATGTGGCGCATGAACCCCCAAGCCTCTGGAGTGGGCCCTGTTTGTCATCACATATTGAAAACGTTGGGAAGACCGGGGCTGTTGGAACACTGAGAAGCCTAGAAAACTGAACCCCAATTCAACTTTTGCTCTTATTCTTTTCATTTGTGAGCTATTTTATCATTTGAACCCTCTGTCGTGCATCTCTTGCCATTTCTCACATCCCATTTTAAGACTGTGAGCTCTCTGATGGCCAGGGACCTTACCTTACCCAATTCTCATCCTTGTATCTCAGCAACCAATAAATATCATTCAACGAACGAATGGGTGAATGAATAAATAGTAGAACCTGAGATGTACATTCAGTTATTTCTTCTGTTTGCATTATTTGTAAATATTTTTATACCTATCTCCCCTGCTAGAGAACATACGTTCTTTGCACACAGGAAATTTGTCTAGTACTTCTGTTGACCCTTTCCTAAGCACTTAAAACTCAGTTAGTACTCAGGGATATCATTACTACTACTACTAATAAAAGATTGTGGTATTTGTTAAGCACTTACTACATGCCAGGCACTGTCCTGAGCGCTGGGGTAGATACAAGGTGACTGGGTTGGACACTACTAATACTCCTACTGCTACTATTACTGCTACTACTACTATTAGTACTCCTATTAGGTACTTACGACAGTTCTCAACACACATAGACATTCAGGACACAGCTTTATAAAAGAGTGCCGAGTACAGCATTTCATTAAAAGTAGGTACTCAGTACAGTTTCCCTGGAAGCAGGAGGCAGATTGCACAGTGCTCTGCACAGAGAGGGCACCCAACAAATCCTGTTGATGAAAATAGCCAGAATATGTTGCTTACCTGACAGTCTTCTGTTGTCTATGAGAGCTTCATTTAATTGTATTTATTGAGCACTTACTGTGTGCAGAACACTGTGCCAAGCGGTTGGGAGAGTGCAATATAACAATAAACATACATGCTCCATGCCCACAACAAGCTTGCAGTCCAGAGATGAGCTTGTCTTGTAAGAGATCATTTCCTGGACTTAGTCTAGTTCTTGAAGGGTAGTTATTTTTATCCAGTCATTGCTACAGATAACTTCAGAGTTGGAGGCCTAAACTGAGAGACTGAGTACTGTATTGGGCACTTATTTTCGCAGAAACCTGGTCAGCCACTATATGCACTGTATGCTTGGGAGTACACGAAAAGAATAACAGTTAATGCCCTCAAGAATCTTCTCATCTAATGGGAGATACAGGTAAACACAGACTGATTGCATAGTGAGGGCCAGATTAAACTTGGTATGACAAAGTTCTTGTTTCTCTTTGGCCTCAGTGGGCATGTGCATGCTGATGGGGTGGGTTGTGTCGGCCAGCCATGTGGCACTTAGTGGTCCCTGGAAATTACGTTATTTCCAATGGACCATGCCATCACACTCCTACCTGGCTCCAAGCCAAAGCCATTTCACTCTAACAAGGTTTTACCTCTGAGTCAAATAGGAGAGTCAGATGAACGGAAAGTGGTTGCAGTTAAGGAACTTCCACTCCTCAAACTTATCCCACCAACACACATATACACACAAACACATTCACACACACACATACAAGTTTCCAGTCTGGCCCTCAGGCACTTCCAGTTCAGATATGGATCTGGGCTCGGCTGACTGGATTGCTGATTAGGTTGATGGACAAGAGCCAAGTTCTTGCTCACGATTGGTTTATGGACAAAGCTGGGGATTCTAACCTATTCTTTCCTGCTGCACTTGGAAAGCCACCAGGATACACAGACTGGAACAAGCTCCTTAAGAAGGTTAGGGAAACAGCATGGCTTAATGGAAAGAGCACGGGCTTGGGAGGCAGAGGTCATGGGTTCAATTCCCAGCTCTGTCAATTGTCAGCTGTGTGACTTTGGGCAAGTCACTTAACTACTCTGTGCCTCAGTTACCTCATATGTAAAATGGGGATGAAGAATGTGAGCCCCACGTGGAACAATCTGATTATCTTGTATCCTCCCGATCGCTTAGAACAGTGCTTTCCAACACATGGTAAGCACTTACACAAAGTAAGTGCTTAACAAATACCATTATTACTATTATTACTATTTTCTAATTTGGTATGAGGTAGTGGATGGTATACATACCTGCCACGCTCATCCTGACCAGGTTGGGTACATTTACGGGAGAAATTCTGCCTCGTTACTGATGGACAGGCTGCATGTTGGTTTCTCTTCCTGATTATATGGAGCTGTAAATTGGGATTGGTGCACCACCCTCGCGGCTGTTTACTTGACATGGTAAATTTCTTAAATTCACTAGCAAAAGAAATGCCTTTCCGTTTGTCATCCCGAGCTGCCTGTCAAAAACAACCCAAATATCAGAATAATTTACTCAAAACAGTGATGCAGGTCAGTTTGCAAAACTGTCAGATCTCCCTTTCATCCTTGACCTGCTCTTTTTTCGCTCTCTCCTCCTCCTCACTCTTACCGAGACTTGGCTCACCCCAGATGACATGGGCTCTTCTGCTGCTCTCTCCAGCGGAGGCCGCTTCTTCTCCCACTCCCCGAGACTCACCAGGTAGGGAGGAGGTGTTGGCTTCCTTCTCACACCCCAATGTCGCTTTTGCACTACCTCTCCTCTCCCTTCCCTCTCCTTCCCCTCCTTTGAAGCCCGTATTATTCACCTCTACCACCCCCTCCAGATAGCCGTCATCTACCGCCCCCCGGTAACACCACTAACGTTTTCTAACCATTTTGACCTCTCTCTCACCTTCCGTCTCTCCTTTTCGATGCTTGGAGACGTCAACATCCACATGGATGTCCCCGATGACTCCTCTGCCTCCCGCCTTCTATCTCTCCTTGACTCTGCCAATCTCCTGCTCCACCCCACCTCGGCCACTCACCAACTTGGTCATACCCTCTACCTCATCATCTCCTACCACTACACTATCTCCACCCTCTCCAGCTCTGAAATCCCACTCTCTGATCATAACCTTCTCACCTGCCTCCTCACTCGCACTCCTCCCCACGTAAATCTATATTATTCCCCTACAGAGAACTCCACTCTCTCGACCCCATCCATCTTTCTCAGTGCATCACACACCACCTCTCCTCCCTAACCTCTCTGCCTACTCTTGATGACCAGATTATGGATCTCAACTCCACCCTCTCTACTTAACTCAACTCGCTCGCTTCCCTTTTCCTTCATCACTCTCGTACCACTAACCCACAGCCTTGGATCACTGCCACTGGCTGCCTCCTTCGCTCTTATGCTCGAGCTGCTGAACGCTGCTAGCGAAAGTCTAAACACCAGGACAAGCTTGTTCACTCTAAGTTTATCCTTTCCTACCTTAACTGTGCTCTCTCCTTTGCGAGGCAAAACTATTTTTCTTACCTTATTGACACCCATGCCCATTACCCCCGTCAGCTGTTCTGTGCATTTAACTCCCTTCTCAGGCCCCCTGCCTCCCCTTCTTCCATCTTTCACTCCCAACGATCTGGCCACCTTCTTCATTATTAAAATTAAGACCATCAGGTCTGATCTCCCCAAAGTAACCCCTCCCCCACTTCTGCACCCCCCCCAACTCTCAACCCTCTCCTCCATCCTTCCCAGCAGTATCTTCAGATGAGATCTCCTCCCTCCTCTCAAGTGCTACATTATCCACCTGTGCTTCGGACCCCATTCCCTCTCATCCTATGAACACTCTAACATCTTCCCTCCTCCGCTCCCTAACTTCCATCTTCACCCTCTCACTCTCCATTGGATCTTTCCTCTCTACCTTCAAACATGCCCACGTCTCCCCCATACTAAAAAACCCTCTCTTGACCCCACTGCCCCTTCTAGTTATCTCCCTATCTCCCTCCTACCATTCTTTTCCAAACTCCTAGAACGAGTCTTCTACATTCACTGCCTCGGATTCCTCAACTCCAACTCTCTCCTAGACCCACTCCAATCTGGCTTCCATCCCCTACACTCCACTGAAACTGCCCTCTCAAAGCTCATCAATAGTTTGTGATTTCTGTATAAACAGTGCTTGTTTCTGTATAAACCGCACCCTTTACATACTGATGTTGTGGGAGGCATGGGTGGGAGATCCTATCAATCAATCAATCAATTGCATTTATTGAGTGCTTACTGTGTGCAGAGCACTTGGGAGCATTCAATGTAACAGAGTTGTAGGCTCTGCCCACAAAGGTGGGTGTAAGTTGTTTGACCGACTGCTTAAGTCTCTGCTGGGGGGATCGAAGATGTCATGCAAAGCTCACTGTGTGATGCACAGGGGACGCTAGCATTTTTCATGCTGTAAGATTGAATGTTTTGATCCTAATAGCTAAATAGTTTCCAACGTATTCGTGATCCTGTCCAAATTATATTCTAAGTTCTCTCATAATAGAGTTCTAGTCTTTGTGGTTAAAACATTGAGACAATTGAGAAAATTCAGAAGCTGTGTGATCTGGTTAAGTCAGCATAAGGAATAGTTGTTACTGATCTGTTTTCCTGAATTTTCCAGCCTATTACCTCAACCACACATGGAGTTTCCCAAGACAAACATGTACTGTACCTAGAGAAGCAGGGCTACATGCTTCTCATGGCTCAGAGACCAAAAGTCACAACCACAGTAACCTCCATAACCTTCCCTACACTCTAAAGTTTGTGGAGGAATTGCTGCCAATGTTTGAGTCTTTTCTGGCCCGACTGGCCCAGAGCATGTCAGGAGAGAATCCCCAGCATCATCATAATCATTATCATCGTCATCAGTAGTATTTATTGAGTGCTTACTGTTCTAAGTGCTTGGGAAAGTACAAAACTGCAGACACAATAGACAGAGGAGACACATTATCTGCCCATAACAAGCTTACAGTCTATGAGAGGGATTGAGACATTAATATAAATAAATAATTTATAATCTATAATTTACAGACATGAATACAATGTTTTGGGTCTGGGAGTGAGGTGAATATCAAATGCCCAAAGGTCTCAGATCCTAATGCTTAGACAATGCAGAACAGAGAGCGAGTCGGGGAAAAGAGGGCTTAACCAGAGAAGGCCACTTAGAGGAAATGTGACCTTAATAATGCTTCGAAGGTGAAGAGAGTGATGGTCTGGCAAATTTGGAGTGGGGAGGGAGTTCCAAACTGGGGGCGGGGGGGGGGGGGAAGGCTGGGGAACGTGGGAAAGGGGATGGAGGTGAGATAGACAAGATCAGGACACAGCGGGTAAACTGGCACTATACTGTACCCACTCTGATGATCTTGTACCTACTCCAGTGTTTTGTGTAGTGCTTGGCATATACTAAGTGCTCAACAAAGTACCAGTATCATTATTACTGAGCTCCTTAAGCTATAGGGCACAGGATGGTCTGGTTTGATCTTACAGAGGTTTGAGCCTACATGTCTTGCCAGTAACACGTTAAAGAAGCGTTAAAGGAGCCTTCAGTGTGGTCCCATTATGAAAGGTATTGCATGTCCAACCCTCCTTATAAGGACTAAGGACATTACTGTTCCAGCTTCCAATCTGCTGGCCCTAGCTAGATGCCTGGAGGCATCTTGGGGGTAGAGGAAAGGGGAGGGCATGACCTGGGCCCCAAAAAGAGACAGCTGACATGGTAGTGCTCCTAACTACACCAAAAGGAGAAGAGATAAGTGGCTGGTGGAAAGACAACCCACCCTCCATTCAGAGATCTGGGTTTATTTATTCTACCCCCTGTATCTGTGCCCAGTATGAGCCCAGACATTTATGTTTATGTCCCAGATGATCTGGAATCAATGAACAATTCCTGTCCCTTCTTAGTCTCTCAGGTCAACCCTCTCGTCACCCAACCAGTTGTATAAATGAAAGAATTCATTTCACTTTCATACTCCACAGCTTCCTCATGACACTTTTCACCTCCGCGTTTCTCATGGTGTCGATGACGGGGTTCAACATGGGGGTGATGATGGTGTAAAATATGGCCACCGACATGACCACAGGGAGAGTGTACATGAGCCTTATGTACATGACAATGCATGGAAAGAAGAACAAAACGATTACGACTATGTGGGAGACACAGGTAGAGAGGGATTTCCGTCTCCCTGCAGAAATGTGAGTCCTCAGGAAGTGTCAGATGACGATGTAAGAAAAGACCAGTAGGAGAAAACGTGACGTACACATCACCCCACTGTTGGCCACGACCAACAGGCGGCAGACCTGGGTGCTGGTGCAGTCAAGCTTCAGCTAAGGGATCAAGTCACAGATGAAGTGATCTGATCAGATCAGATGATCTGATCAAGTGATCAGATCAGATTCATCTGATCAGATGAAGTGATCAGACATTAGGGCCACAGAATGGCAACTGGACCATGAAGAGGATCTGGATGTTTGCATGAAGAAAGCCTCCTGTCCAGGCCATCCGCAACAGCAGACCACACACGTGCTGACCCATGATGGTTGTGTAGTGCAGGGGCTTACAGATGGCCATGTAGCGGTCAAAGGCCATGACCATAAGGAGGATGATCTCGGCACTGGTGAACAAATGACCTGCAAAGAGCTGTGATGTGCAGCCACTGAAGAAGATCGTTTTCTTCTCCTGCAGCAAATCTATAATCATCTTGGGAGCCATACAGGATGTATAGCAGGTATCTGTGAAGGACAAATAGGCCAGAAAAAAGTATATGGGGGTGCCCAGAGTTTGACTGGCCTTTATGGTTATGATGATGAGCAGATTCCCCATCACGGTGACAAGATAGGATAAGAGAAAAATGACAAAGAATGTTCTTTGTTCGGACTTTGGGTAAAAACCAGGAGGATGAATTCACTCACATTTTTTCTTCTCCATGTTTTCCATGAAGGACATGGGTAAGAGTTGGTTTATCTAGAAAGAGAATAAAAATTTAATCGATATTGGAGTCATAATGACCAAATAAGAAGACATTTGAGAGTTCTCTATTGTTGAATGTTTGACAGATTTCTAAAATAATTAGGCTAAAAGGGACCTCCAGCTTTCAACTCTTCTACTTGCACAGTCATATAGCAGCACTGGTTGAGTATCTAAGCAACAGCTCTGTTCAGAAGACGAAGAGAAAACTCATTTCCTGTCCTTGAAGAGTTTTCCATCTAACAAGAAAGTACCATAAATATAAAAAATGTGCATTACAATAACACTTCACATAAACTGCATCCTTTTTATGGAACTAGTTAAGTACTTACTATGTTCCTGAGCGCTGTACCAAGTTTTGAGATAGATACAAACTAATCAGGTTAAACACAGTCCATGGCCCAAAAGTGGCTCACCGTCAAAGTCTCAGATGGGGTAACTGAGATACAGAGAAGTGAAGTGACTTACCCTAAGTCACACAACAGGTAAATAGTGGAGCCAGTATTAGAACCCAGGTCTTTCTGACTCCCATACTCACACTCTGTCTACTAGGCCATGCTATGTCTCTGATCACGCCGCTGCCCGGATCATCTTTGTTCAGAAACGCTCTGGGCGTGTTACTCCCCTCCTCAAAAATCTCCAGTGGCTACCAATTAACCTATGCATCAGGCAAAAACTCCTCACCCTCGGCTTCAAGGCTCTCCATCACCTCGCCCCCTCCTACCTCACCTCCCTTCTCTCCTTCTACAGCCCAGACCGCATCCTCTGCTCCTCTGCTCCTCTGCTGCTAATCTCCTCACTGTGCCTCGTTCTCACCTGTCCCGCCGGCCCACGTCATCCCCCTGGCCTGGAATGCCCTCCCTCTGTACGTCCACCAAGCTAGCTCTCTTCCTCCCTTCAAAGCCCTACTGAGAGCTCACCTCCTCCAGAAGGCCTTCCCAGACTGAGCCCCCTCCTTCCTCTCCCCCTTCTCCTCCCCATCCCCCTCGCCTTACCTCCTTCCCCTCCCCGCAACACCTGTATATATGTATATATGTTTGTGCGTATTTATTACTCTATTCATTTTATTTGCACATATTTATTCTATTTATTTTATTTTGTTAATATGTTGTGCTTTGTTGTCAGTCTCCCTCTTCTAGACTGTGAGCCCACTGTTAGGTAAGGACCGTCTCTGTATGTTGCCAACTTGTACTTCCCAAGCGCTTAGTACAGTGCACTGCACACAGTAAGCGCTCACTAAATACAATTGAATGAATGAATGAATGATCATTCAGAATTAAATGCAATCCAGATAGTCAAAAATCCAGAAAATCAATAATGTGGATGGGCTAGACCATAAGGCATTCCCATCACTATCTGATGGTAGGCAATCAATCAATCAATCAAAAGTATTTGTTGAGCACCTTCTTTGTGCAGATTACTCTGCTAAATGCTTGGGACAGTATAACATAATCTTCACTCTCAAGGAACTCATAGCCTAGTTGGGGATAAGACACAAAGAACATTACAGAAAAATAAGAAAAAGAAAAAATGGACATCAATCAGTCAGATCATATTTATTGAGTGCTTATTGTGTGCAGAGCACAACACTAGGCACTTGGGAGATTATAACACAACAGGGTTGGTAGACATGCGAGCGCACAATCTAGAGGATATACATATATAAGAAAAGACAAGGAACACTTTTTAGGTATCCAAAGACACTAGGTTGTTTAAATAAAGGTGTTCCCAAGTAGCATTTCTGTCAGAAGTATCATTAGCCTCATTTTTACTGCAACAGGAGAGAGGAAGGTGGTGGCAGATATTTTGCTAGTCTATAGAATGTTTGATGTATTTTAAAAGGGAGAGAACAATTTCAGGTGAGCAAGGAGGTGATCCACCTAAGGAGAAACAGTCCAAATTGCAATTATATGATAATGGACTCAGAGTTATCAAGCATGGTTCAAGGGAATAGATCTCAAAGTAAGTGTTGATTGGTGATCTGATTGCTCCATTTTAAGAAAGATAAAGTGGAGCTGAAGAAGAACCAGAGAAGAACAATAGAGATGATCGGGGGGTGACGAAGCTTCCTTGTGAAAAGGGAATTAAAGCATTAATGTTCAAATCTGAGACGTGGTGTACTTAAAGTCAATAAACTTATGAAGGATGCAGACAGAGCAAATCTGGAATTGATATTCATTCATTCTCTCAATCATATTTATTGAGTGCTTACTGTGTGCAGAGCAGTGTTCTAAGCGCTTGAAAAGTACAGTTCAGCAATGAAGAGACAATCCCTGCCAACACCGGGTTTACAGTCTAGAAGTGGGGAGCAAATAACACCTCATGAGGAGAAGGTGACAACCTGCAAGGCTTTGGGAGGATGGTTCAAACCAAACAAAAGAAAACACTTCACCCTGCAGTAATGAGTATTTCACCTTCACTATATTTTGTTTTGTTTAATAGTACTTTTTAAGTACTTACCATGTTCCAGGCCCTATACTGAGCACTGGGGAAGGTACAATATAATCATACTGGACACAGCCCATGTTCCACATGGGGCTCAGAGTCTTAATAGAGCTCACAGAGAAGTGAAGAGAGGTGAAGCTACTTGCCCAATCTCACACAGCAGACATGTGGCAGAGGCAGGATTAAACCTAGGTCCTCTGACTTCCGGGACCGTGCTCTGTCCACACGCCAAGCTACTTCTCTGTAACTGTTCACTGTAGCAGGCAGAAATGCTAGTGGAAAATATTAGTAGGTTCAGGAGGTTCGAATTAATGTGTGGATGAACAGATCAGAATGGGATACTAGAAGGACATAGGAATGTTGAAGGGGAGATTAGGAATGGAAACCCAGCCCAGCCGGCACCTTCTGCTCCTCTGCCGCTAATCTCCTCACCATGCCTCGTTCTTTCCTGTTCCGCCATCGACCCCCGGTCCACGTCATTCCCCTGGCCTGGAATGCCCTCCCTCCCCACATCCGCCAAGCTAGCTCTCTTCCTCCCTTCAAGGCTCTACTGAGAGCTCACCTCCTTCAGGATGCCTTCCCAGACTGAGCCCCCTCCTTTCTCCTCCTCTCTTCCCCCTTTCCATCCCCTCCCGCCTTACCTCCTTCCCTTCCCCACAGCACCTGTATATATGTATATATGTTTTTACGTATTTATTACTCTATTTATTTATTTATTTTACTTGTACATATTTATTCTTTTCATTTTATTTTGTTAATATGTTTTGGTTTGTTCTCTGTTTCCCCCTTCTAGACTGTGAGCCCACTGTTGGGTAAGGACCGTCTCTATATGCTGACAACTTGTACTTCCTAAGCGCTTAGTACAGTGCTCTGCACACAGTAAGTGCTCAATAAATATGATTGAATGAATGAATCAATGAAAGAAAGTAATAATCAATCACTAATATTAATTGAGCACTTACAATATGTGCAGAGCATTTTACTAAGTGTTTAGGAGAACACAATACAACCATGTTGGTAAACATGTTCCCTGCCTACAAGGAGCTTACAGTGTATTCGGGGAAACAGACATTAAAATACCTAAATAAATTATGGATGGGTACATAAGTCCTGGGGGCTAAATGTGGGATGAGGAGATACATGGTTTAGTGGATAGAGCACAGGCCTGGGAATCAGAGGTCATGAATTCTGACCCTAGATCTGCCACAAGTCTGCTGTATGACCTTGGACAAGTCACTTCACTTTTCTGGGCCTCAGTTACCTCACTTGTAAAATGTGGATTGAAACTGTGATCCCCATATGGAAGAGGGATGGTGTTCATTCATTGATTCAATCGCATTTATTGAGCACTTACTATGTGCAGAGCACTGTACTAAGTGCTTGGGATGTACGTCAGCAACATATAGAGACGGTCCCTACCCAACAACAGTCTCACAGTCTAGAAGGGGGAGACAGACAACAAATCAAAACATGCAGGCAGGTGTCAAAATTGTCAGAATAAATAGAATTGTAGCTATAAGCACATCACTGACAAAATAAATAGAATAGTAAATATGTACAAGTGAAATAAATAGAGCAATAAATCTGTATAAATACATATAAGTGCTGTGGGGAGGGGAAGGAGGTAGGGCAAAGAGGGGGGATGGGGAGGAGAGAAAAAAAGGGTGAAAATTCTCGGAAGGCCTCCTGGAGGAGGTGAGCTCTCAGTAGGGCTTTGAAGGGACGAAGAGAGCTAGTCTGGCGGATGTGTGGAGGAAGGGCATTCCAGGCCAGGGGAAGGACGAGGGCCGTAGGTCGATGGCGGAATAGATGAGAAAAAGGCACAGTGAGGAGGTTAGCAGCAGAGGAGCAGAGGGCGTGGGCTGGGCTGTAGAAGGAGAAAAGGGAGGTGAGGTAGGAGGGGGCGAGGTGATAGAGAGCCTTGAAGCCGAGAGTGGGGAGTTTTTGCTTCATTCATAGGTTTGCAGGCAACCACTTCAGATTTTTGAGGAGGGGAGTGACATGCTCAGAGCATTTCTGAACAAAAATAATCCGGGCAGCAGAGTGAAGTATAGACTGAAGCGAAGAGAGGCAGGAGGATCAATCAATCAATCAACCAATCAATCATATTTATTGAGCGCTTACTGTGTGCAGAGCACTTTACTTAGCGCTTGGGAAGTACAAGTTGGCAACATATAGAGACAGTCCCTACCCAGCAGTGGGCTCACAGTCTAGAAGGGGGAGACAGAGAACAAAACCAAACATATTAACAAAATAAAATAAATAGAATAGATATGTACAAGTGAAAGAAATAAATAAATAGAGTAATAAATATGTACAAACATATATACATATATACAGGTGCTGTGGGGAAGGGAAGGAGGTAAGATGGGGAGGATGAAGAGGGGGACGAGGGGGAGAGGAAGGAAAGAGCTCAGTCTGGGAAGGCCTCCTGGAGGAAGTGAGCTCTCAGTAGGGCCTTGAAGGGAGGAAGAGAGCTAGTTTGGTGGATGGGCAGAGGGAGGGCATTCCGGGCCAAGGGGATGACGTGGGCCGGGGGTCGAGGGCGGGACAGGCGAGAACGAGGCACGGTGAGGAGATTAGTGGCAGAGGAGCGGAAGGTGCGGGCTGGGCTGTAGAAGGAGAGAAGGGAGGTGATCACAGGGGAGGCCGATGCAGTAATCTAGTTGGGATAGGATGAGAGATTGAACTAGCAAGGTAGCAGTTTGGATGGAGAGGAAAGGGCAGATCTTGGTGATGTTGTGGAGGTGAGACTGGCAGGTTTTTTTTTTAACGGATTGGATGTGTGGGGTGAATGAGAGAAAGGGTCAAAGATGATACCAAGATTGCGGGCTTGTGAGATGGGAAGGATGGTAGTGCCATTTACAGTGACAGGAAATTCAGGGAGAGGACAGGGTTTGGGAGGGAAGATAAGGAGTTCAGTCTTGGAAATATTGAGTTTTAGATAGCGGGCAGACATCCAGATGGAGATGTCCTGAAGGCAGGAGGAGATACGAGCCTGGAGGGAGGGAGAGAGAGCAGGGGCGGAGCTGTAGATTTGGGTGTCATCAGCGTAGAGATGATAGTTGAACCCGAGGGAATGAATGAGTTCACCAAGGGAGTGAGTGTAGATTGAGAACAGAAGGGGACCAAGAACTGACCCTTGAGGAACGCTTACAGTAAGGAGATGGAAGGGGGAGGAGGAGCCCGCAAAGGAGACTGAGAATGAATGGCCGGAGAGATAATAGGAGAACCAGGAAAGGACAGAGTCTGTGAAGCCACGGTTGGATAGCATGTTGAGGAGAAGGGAGTGATCCACAGTGCCGAAGGTAGCTGAGAGGTCGAGGAGGATTAGGATAGTGTGTTTTCTATTTGCCATGCACTGTTCTAAGCATTGAGGAAGATATAAACAAATTGGCTTGGACACAGTCCCTGTCCGGAGTGGGTCTCACAGTCTCAATCCCCATTTCACAGATGAGGTATGTTAGAGCCGGCCCTGGGTATGTCCATTCGGAAAATTATGAATAATATTCACACTTTAACAATGGATGACAAGATGAAAGTTGATGGTATTTGCATTGCATTGATTTGACAAAGAAAAAATTGTGAGTTGTTTTTGATAAAAACCAAATATAAGCCAATATTCAAATCTTACATTTGCTGCATTCTGAAAGTGATTATGTCCTGTGCCTGACTTGGCTTTTCTTCCCAGCTCTGACTCTCTCAGGTACTGCACAACTTCACATTGCAAAGCACAAGTCCACCTTCAGGTTAGAAAGTCAATATCAACACTCAATTGAGGCACTGACCTCAAAGAATTCTATGTACTAAGTGGACCTAAGGACACAGTTATTTCCTGCAGGTCTGATCAGAACTTGATACATCTCTCTGTCCTCAGAAAACAGGAGGAAGCTTACCCTGCCATTTAGAGTCAAAACTCGGCTATCATGGCAAACTCAGTCTGCCTTTTGTCACCATCATTCATTCATTCATTCATTCAATCGTATTTATTGAGCGCTTACTGTGTGCTGAGCACTGTACTAAGCGCTTGGTAAGTACAAGTTGGCAACATATAGAGAATGTCCCTACCCAAATGTGGGTTCACAGTCTCATTAGCTCTCTAACCATCTCCTCACAACAAATATTTTATCTTATTCAAAGTTCAGAGACCTAGTTAAGTACCAATTTTCACTCTCTCAAAGGAATAGCTAATTTCTCCTGTTAAGAACATTTGCCAAACTATATCTACACTGGGCTTTGTTTTGGTCATGTGTTTCAGGAAACGTTTATGTCCCTCCTGAATCTGTACCTTTTATGACTTGCTAACTAGACCTTAATTTGTCTGGGAGGAGAACTGAAGCATTGAATTCCAAAACCTCTCCCTTCGTGGAAGCAGCAACCTGTGAGGAGGTGGGGCCTAGAGTTCAGGTGAAGATGGATGGGGATGATAGACTCTTACAGGCAAAATTCATGTCCAGAAGTACCTGCAGAAGGGAAGATCTTCTAGACTGGAAGTTCGTGTCTTCCAGCCCTCTTGCATTGTACTCTCCCAAGAGCTTAGTACAGTGCTCTGCAAAGAGTAAGCACTCAAAAAATATCATTGATTGACTCAAAATAATAAATTTAGTCATTTGGAAAATTCTGTTTAAAAAGGCAGTTGTTATGAAAGTGGATATTTGAATGTTTTTAACATCTTGCTTTAATTAGCTCAGGACAATTATTCTCGGTAATTTTTGAGAGACATTCATTCATTCAATAGTATTTATTGAGAGCGTAGAGTGTGCAGAACACTGTACTAAGCGCTCGGGAAGTACAAGTCGGCAACATATAGAGATGGTCCCTACCCAACAATGGGCTCACAGACAACAAAACAAAACATGTAGACAGGAGTCAAAATCATCAGAACAAATAGAATTAAAGCTATATGCACATCATTAACAAAATAAATAGAATAGTAAATATGTACAAGTAAAATAAATAGAGTAATAAATCTGTACAAATATATACAAGTGCTGTGGGGAGGGGAAGGAGGTAGGGCGGGGGGATGGGGAGGAGGAGAGGAAAAAGGGAGACGGCCTCCTGGAAGTCTTTGAAGGGAGGAAGAGAGCTAGCTTGGCCGATAATAATGATAGCATTTACTGAGCCCTTCCTATGTGCAAAGCACTGTTCTAAGCGGCGGATGTGTGGAGGGAGGGCATTCCAGGCCAGGGGAAGGACGTGGGCCGGGGGTCGACGGCGCCGTAGGCGAGAACAAGACAGTGAGGAGCTTAGTGGCAGAGAAGCAGAGGGTGTAGTCTGGGCTGTAGAAAGAGAAAAAGGAGGTGAGGTAGGAGGGGGCGAGGTGATGGAGAGCCTTGAAGCCTAGAGCGAGGAGTTTATGCTTGATTCGGAGGTTGACAGGCAGCCACTGGAGATTTTTGAGGAGGGGAGTAAGAAGCCCAGAGCGTTTCTACACAAAGATGATCCGAGAAGCAGAGTGAAATATAGACTGAAGTGAGGAGAGACAGGAGGATGACAGATCAGAGAGGAGGCTGATGCAGTAATCCAGTCGGGTTAGGATGAGAGACTGAATCAGCAAGGTAGTGGTTTGGATGGAGAGGAAAGGGCGGATCTTGGCGATGTCGTGGAGGTGAGGCCGGCAGGTTCTGGGGAGGGATTGGACGTGTGGGGTGAATGAGAAGGCGGAGCCGAGGATGACACCAAGGTTGTGGGCTTGTGAGACGGGAAGGGTGGTAGTGCCATCTATAGTGACGGGAAAGTCAGGCTGAGGGCAGGATTTGGGAGGGAAGATAAGGAGTTCAGTCTTGGCAGAGATGGGTCACCGCTATCTCCATTTTACAAGTAACTTGAGCAAGGTTCTGACACTAGTCCCATGAAACAAAAGTTCAAGTTTCCTCTTTCTGGTAAATTATCCTTCTTTCTGTTCTCTTTCACATTCA
This sequence comes from Tachyglossus aculeatus, assembly GCF_015852505.1. Lineage (NCBI taxonomy): Eukaryota > Metazoa > Chordata > Mammalia > Monotremata > Tachyglossidae > Tachyglossus > Tachyglossus aculeatus. The sequence continues at coordinate 105,718,865 of NC_052068.1, forward strand.
AGAAAATCTAACTATATATATACAATTGTCTTTCATACTTAAAGAACATTATGATTACGAGCTGCTGGAAGTGAGAGGAATTTCTCCAGCCATTTTTCCAGTGTGTAACTCCACTGTCTAAAGAAGTACACAACAGAATCGCAATTGGGATGGCGGAATCCTGACAGCTTTACAGCTGATGACTTAGCCTCTGATGGGATATGGCTGGGGTCAATATCCAAGTGACAGTGATAGCCAAGTAAACACAAAGGACAGAAATGGCCAAGAATTTTCTCGTGTCCATGCATAAGGAGGGTGCAGGAGAAAGTCATTCATTCATTCATTCATTTGTACTTATTGAGCACTTACTCTTTGCAGAGCACCGTACTAAGCACTTGGGAGAAACACAATATAACAATGTCTCCCATATGTACTTACACGGTCTGCACAATAAAGGAGCTAAACTACAAATAATTGATCCACAAGCTTCCTTGGAGTATTTGGCCAAATAGCAGGGACATTGCTCCTTCATGGAATGTACCAAACAGCAGTGACTAGGATATAATTCATTAATTGTGTTTTTGTCAGTCACTTGCTAGCTAGAGCTTACGTTACTTAGCTTACTAACAAGTATAGCTAGGAAGTCACTGACAATATATGCCAAGCACTGTTCTAAGTGCTGCGGTATATGCAAGTTAATCAGGATAACTTGGTTGTTTTCGATTTTGCTCCAAGAAGAGATGCTGATGGAAGAGCTAAAGGTAACAGCTGTGGCTTTACAGTAACAAGTCGGCAACATATAGAGACAGTCCCTACCCAACAAGGGGATCACAATCTCTAGTGTTAGAAATCCTTTCTTCCAATCCTGAAAAGCTTTCAGAAAATTATTTTCACTTCTAGGGAGAACTCCATTAACATCCAAGAGACTGAGGAAGGCCATATCTCTAATGACACCAAATCTTCTTTCTGACAAAGGCTTGCAAAAAAAAATGACTAAAGTGTATTTTACTTGGAACAAACATGCACGTCCCCATTGGGGGATTTGAACTGATCATGAGAGATTTCACTTCTATTTACTTGAAGAGCACTTTATAAAAAATGTTCACTAGGAGGTGAACGCCAAGATATGAATGACCTTAATCCATTATGAACAACAACAACAGAGTTTCATCATTCTCGCATTGCTATTTCTCCACTGGCTGAATTCACTGAGGTGTTTCTCAGTGCCCAGGAAATTTGCTACCTTCTATACCATCCTGTTATGGTGTGTAACATCTGCAGAGATTCTTCAAGGATGAAAGCATTCATAAGCCAGGCAGATGTGAAATAAGCAACAAGTTATTTGGCTAGGGATATGTTTCCGATTTCGGCCTGTTACCTCCTTACAGCAGTTCTGATAGGGCAAAATATTTCATATTTCCTAAGTAGGCATTTGAAGGTGCACTAAACTAGCTCCGATAAAGCAACAGCAGCTGAACTTTCACTACTTCATTCAATGCTGTTTAATGAGCGCTTACTGTGTGCAAAGCACTGTACTAAGCACATAGGAGAGTACGATACAACAACTGACACATTCCCTAACCATAACAAGTTCACAGTCTAGATGGAACCAAAGGAATAGCTTTGATATCTCCATAGCAGTGAAGTCCAGTATTTATTCAATCAATTAATAGCATTTATTGAATGTCTGCTGTATACAGAGCAATCAATAAATCATATTCATTGAGAATTTACTTTTGACAGCACACTGCGCTAAGCATCTAGGAGAGTACTATACAGTTGGTTGACATGATCCCTGACCTCAAGGAGCTTGCAACAGAGTCGGGGAGATAAACATTAAAATAAATTACAGATAAGGGAAGCAACTTAGGTTAAGGATATATATACATAAGTGTCATGGATGTGTGAGTACAAAGCATTGTACTCAGCACTTGGGATAGTAAAATAATTATAAGAATGACCCTTACTAGGGTGCCAAGCACCGTACTAAAAGCTGGAGTAGATGCAATCAATAAATCAACCAATTAGTAGTATTTATGGTGTGCCAACTGTGTACAGAGCACTTTACTAAGTGACTGGGAGAGTACAACACACCAACATAACAGACACATTTCCTGCAAACACTGAGCTTACAGTCTAGAGGGGGAGACAGACATTAATATGAATAAATAAATTGCAGATATGTATATAAGTGCTGTGGGGCTGGGTTGGGGGATGAATGAGGGGACCAAGTCAAGAGGGAAATGACAGTTTGGTCAGGGAAGGCCTCTTCAAGGAGATGTGCCTTCAATAAGGCTTTGAAAGAGGGGAGAGTAAATGTCTGTTGGATAGGAAGATGGAGGGCATTCCAGGCCAGAGGTAGGACATGATGATGATGATGATGATGGTACTTGTTAAGCACTTACTATGTGCCAAGCAGTGTTCTAAGTGCCGGGGTAGATACAAGGTAATCAGGTTGTCCCACGTGAGGCTCACAGTCCTAATCCCTATTTTACAGATGAGGTAACTAAGGAACAGAGACGTTAAGTGGCTTGCCATGGCGAGGACATGGGTGAGGGGTTAGCAGTGAGATAGATGAGATCGAGATATAAAGGGAAGGTTGACGTTAGAGGAACGAAGTGTGTGGGCTGGGTTGTAGTAGGAGAGTAGCAAGGTGAGGTAGGAAGGGTCAAGGTGATCGTGTACTCTAAAGCCAATGGTAAGGAGCTTCTGCTTTACATTACTACAATGTAAGCAGATCTGACACAGTTCCAGTCCCATATGGGGCTCCCAGTCTAAGAGAGAAGTAGGACAGGGATCTTATTCACATTTTTACACATGAGAAAACTGAAGCACAGAGAAGTTAAGTGGGAAGCAACGTGACCTAGAGGATAGAGCACGGACCTGGGAGTCAGACGAACTCGGTTCTTATCCAGGCTCTGCCGCTTGTCTGCTGTGTAACCTTGGATAAGTCATTGAACTTCTCTGTATCTCAGTTTCCCCATCAGTAAAATGGGATCAAATCCTACCCCCTCCCACTTAGACTATGAGCCCTATGTGGGATATGGACCGAGTCCAGTGCTCAGTATGGTGCCCAGAGCTTAGTACAGTGTCCAGCACTTAGTACAGTACCTGGCACATAGTACGCACTTAACAAATACAGTAATTATTGCAATTTTGTATCCACCCAGTGCTTGGTACAGTGCTTAATAAGTATCACAAAACATAGTGACTTGCCCAAGGTAACACAGTAAGTGGAAGAGGGATTTAAACGTCTTGTGCCTTGACTCCAAGACCAATACTCTTTCCACTAGGTCATGTGCTTCTCATATAAAATGAAAATACATGATCCCTGCCCTCAAGGAGCTTACAATGTAAATTACAGATGAGACCAAGTAATAGAGTATATAAGATTTGAGATACTGCCCAAGGTAATATCTCACATAGAAAAATAAGTGATAATAATAATAATGATGATGATGGCATTTATTAAGCACTTACTATGTGCAAAGCACTGTTCTAAGCGCTGTGGAAGTTACAAGGTGATCGGGTTGTCCCATGGGGAGCTCACAATCTTAATCCCCATTTTACAGATGAGGAAACTGAGGCACCGAAAAGTTAAGTGACTTGCCCAAAGTCACACAGCTGACAATTGGCGGAGTCGGGATTTGAAACCATGACTGCTGACTCCAAAGCCCATGCTTTTTCCACTGAGCCACGCACACGGTATCCCTTGCTCTGACAGGGCTTTAGAAGGTTATCATTAAGCCTCTTGAAATAATTTTAATTCTCCAGAAGATGGACATCAAACCATCTGGACAATTTAACTAACATTATTGGTAACTTATGAGATTGCTAAACTAAATTTGGATTGGATTTGGAGAAGTAACATGGCCTACTCGAAAGACCACAGGTCTGGGAGTCAGAAGACATGAGTTCTAATTCTTACTGTACCGTTTGTTTGATGTGTGACCTTGGGCAAGTTGCTTAACTTCATGGTGCCTCAGTTTCCTCACCTGTGAAATGGGAATTAAATACCTGCTCTTCCTCCTACTTGACCTGTGAGCCCTTTGTTGGACAGAAACTGTCCAACCAGATTATCTTGTGTCTACCTCAGGGCTCAATAAAGCACTTAGCACGTAGTAAGCACTTAACAAATACCACAATTTTCATTATTTTCGTCTTTCTTCTAATTATTGTTATTGTGTTTAGTGATGGTCAGATAAGCATTCTACATTATGTATAGCAACAATAATCTGAATGGGTTTCAGGTTTCACTGTCAAAGAGTAATATTGTCCATCAAGAGCTATGCTTGTGTTGGAGTATATTCAAGATGGGCTTTGTTTCATCTGAACGTGGGTGGCTAGTTTGGTGATTAAAAAGCTGAAGCAGGGCCCACTTGTGCAGGCATGGGGCATTATTAATGATTTTTCCTTGTCCAGGTGGTCCCTAAGGTTTTGCTCCTTCTTTCTTCATCACAGAATGCTGGCTCTGCTACTTCAAGTCTATCCAAATACCAATAAAGATCTCTTTTCTCCTTCACCTATAAAGTCATTACTATGTTATCCTGGACACATTGATTTAACTTATTGAGTATATAATCCTGAGTGTTCTCTCATTTACCAAAACTATCCGTTTTCCCTTCTATTCTTCCCTGAAGAGGATTCCAATTACCATTAGAATGTACTAAAAGCAGTTTTTTAATTAATGTGTATAATGAGAAGGAAGACTCAAACATGTACAGGAAATGACAGTCATTGTTTCAACAATTCAAAATACATTAAAACCTTCAAATATGGTTCTTTTAGAAGAGATTATGCCAGTGATTTTCCTTAAAGCATCCGACGAACACACTGGTTTCTTCCTTCTCCCACTGAAAAAAAAAGCAACGCAATTCTCAGAAAGTGATTCACTCCTCTTCTGAAGTCATTATTTGACTCCATAACTTCCTCATGCCATTTTTCACCTCCGCATTTCTCACAGTGTAGATCTAGGGGTTTAACATGGGAGTACTGAAAGCATAGAATATGGCCACTCTTTTATCCACAGGGAAGGTGGAGGCAGGCCTCATGTAGGTGAAGATGCAGGGAACAAAGAACAACATGACAACCTTGATGTGAGAGCCATAGGTGGAGAGGGTTTTGCACCTTCCTTCTGAACTATCACAAGTTAGGTAGTTCAAGATGACCACGTCGGAGACGACCAACATAAGGAAACAGACAGTGCAGATCAGGCCACCGTTGGTAGCCACCGACAGGCCCACAACATAGGTGTTTGTGCAGGCGAATTCCAACAAAGGGTACTTGTCACAGAAAAAAGGATCAGTGACATTGGGATCACAGAAGGGCAGCCGGTACAGGACGAGAATCTGAATTGCTGAATGAAAGAAGCCCAATACCCAGGCTACCCCCACCAAGAGGACACACACCTGCCCGTTCATGACGATAAAATAGTGCAAGGGTTTTCAGATGGCCATGCAACGATCAAAGGTCATCACAATGAGAAGGATGACCTCTGTCATTCTTTCATTCAATTATATTTATTGAGCGCTTACCGTGTGCAGAGCACTGTACTGTTTGGGAAGCACAAGTCGGCAACATATAGAGATTGTCCCTACCCAACAATGGGCTTACAGTCTAGTCCCTCCAAAGAAGTGTGATAGAAAGAGCTGGACCGTACAGCCTTCAAAGGATATGACTTTTCTAGCTGGCAGTCTGTCTACAATAGTTTTGGGAGTCGTGAAAGAGGAGTAGAAGGCATCTATGGAAGATACATACCAGAGGAAGTAGAACATGGAGCTGAGATTCTGGCTGGCCTTGATGGTTACAACCACAAGCAGGTTTCCCAAAAGAGTTACCAGGTAAATGATTAGAAACAAAACAAATAAAAGTTTCTGCAACTCTGGATTCCGGGTAAGTCCCAAGAGAATGAATTCAGTCATATTGTTCCTTTTTTCCATGAATTCGTTGTTGGTGATGAACAGCCCGGTGAGCATGCACAAAGGAGAACTGGTTTACCTGAAAAGATAAAGATAATTAAATTTCTTTAGCACTATTTTTTTCCATGGAACCCAAAGTACTTAATTTATATTACCTAATATTTCACTCATTCTTGATGGTCAAATAAGTGACCTCGGTCCCATGTGACAGACAGAAAAATCAAGCCATGTGACAATCAATCAACGGTATTTACTGAGTGCTTACTCTCTGCAAAGTGCTGCAGTAACTGCTTCGACATGCTGAATCCAATATTCTTTCCACTTAGTTCAGAGCTTGTCAACCAGCATGGCTAGTACCATTGGTAGCATTTCACTTGGATTTTCACCCTTTATTCACACCTCCCTTAGCTCCACAGAATTTATTTACCTACCTGTAATTTATTTATTTATAATAAATGTTTGTCTCCCCCTCTTGATGGTAAGCTTAATGTGAACAGGAAACATGTCTACCAAATCTATTGTATTTTCCTAAGTACTTAGTACAGTGCTTGAGGAGCAGCGGGGCCTAGTGGAGAGAGCACAGGCTTGGGAGTCAGAGGTCGTGGGTTCTAATCCCGGCTCCACCACCTGTCAGCTGTGTGACCTTGGGCAAATCAATTAAGTCCTCTGCGTCTCAGTTCCCCCACCTGTAAAATGGGGATGAAGGCTGTGAGCCTCACGTGGGACAACCTGTTACCTTGTATCTATCCCAGCGTTCAGAACAGTGCTTGGCACATAGTAAGCACATAACAACTACCATCACCATCATCATCATGACTGCTCTGCACACCTTAAGTGCTCAGTAAATGTGATTGGTTGAATGATGGATTTCACAGCACACTGGAGCTCCCAACAGAAGCCATTTTGCTTTACTTGGGTGGATTGTAATAATAATAATAATAATAATAATAATAATAATAATAATAATAATGGCATTTGTTAAGCACTTACTTGATAATGTGCCAAACACTGTACTAAGTGCTGGAGTAGATACAAGGTAATCAGGATGTCCCCCGTGGAGTTCACAGTCTTCATCCCCATTTTACAAATGAGGTAACTGAAGCACAGAGAAGTTAGTGACTTGCCCAAAGTAGCACAGCTGACAAGTAGCTGAGCCAGGATCAGAACCCACGACTTCTGACTCCCAAGCCCGTGCTCTTTCCACTAAGGCATGAATCGGCTTGCTGAATTGTTTGCTTTAGAAAAGTGTTGTCTCTTTTTAGTAGACAAGGTGTACATACTGTCAGGTTAAGTTTACTCCCTCCTCTCAGTGTGAATGCCTCCAGTGGTATAAGTTAAGATAACTAAACGTTCCTCCTTCAGACAATCCTTTTTTTGTGATTCCACCCCAGAGATACTTCCTTATAGGTAAGGGGTTCTATTGGTGAGAGGAAGCGATTGGTCACAAAGATTCCTGATTATGTTCATAATCCATAAAACTACAATCTCTCCACTTTTTTATTCTCAAAATAATGGGGTTAATTATTGAATTAAGGATATTGGATGCTCTTTCTTGTTCTATTATCAATCAATCAATCAATGATATTTATTGAGTGCTTGGAGTGCTATATTCAATGCTTGGGAGAGAACAACACAATAGAGTTTGTAAGTTCATTGTGAGCAGGGAATATGTCTGTTATATTGCTATAGTGTATTCTCCCAAAGTGCTTTGTATAGTCCTTTGCACATAGTAAATGCTCAATAAATATGATTAACTGACTAGATTAGGTAGACCTGATACCTGCCCACAAGAAGCTTGCATACTGGAGCTGGAGGCAGACATTAAAATAAATGATAGATGGATATGCACATAAGTGCTCTGGGGCTGGGGTGAATGTCAAAGTGTTTAAAGGGTAGAGACCCAAGTGCAGGTAATGCAGAAGAGAGGGAAAATTAGAGAAGTGAGTTCATAGTAAAAACCTCATGGAGAAGACCTGATTTTAGAAGGCTTTGAAGATAGGGAGAGTAGCGCTCTCAGAAACAAGAACAGTCACAACAAGAAACATACCTGGGACTTTACTCCTCTCCTTCCAGGCATAGGTTTCTATTAAATCCCCTCTTGGGCTTCTGCTTGCCAGACGAAAACGTATGGAAATGTGTAGGACTCATCCTTTAAAGCATTGCCCTTGACCCTCCCCACTTCCTGCTCTCCCTCTTTAACAAATAATTATCAACTCCTTAGATTCTTTGTATCCTGTATCCTGTATCCTGCAACCTTCTCTCAAATTTTCAATGCCCACCCACTTTTTACATCAATCAATCAATCAATCAATTTATTTAATATCTACTGTCCTGGTTCTCCTGGTTCTCTTATCTCTCTGGCTGCTCAGTCTCAGGCTGTTTCCCAGGATCCTCCTCTGTCTCACATCCCCTAACTGTGCAGAGTCCCTCAAGGTTCTGTTCTAGGGCCCCTTCTATTCTCCATCTACACCCACTCCCACTCATTCTCTCCCATGTCTCCAACTACCTACCACCTCTACGATAATGATTCCCAAATCTATACCTCCAACCCAGATCTCTCTCCTCTGCAGTCTCATATTTCCTCTTGCCTTCAAGACATCTCTACTTAGATGTAACATCGACCCCTCAAACGTAACATGTCCTAAACAGCCCTCTCTTATCTTCCCACCCAAACGCTGTCCTGACCATGACTTTCCCATCACTGCACACAGCACCACCATCCCTCCTGTCTCACAAGCTCATAACCTTGGTGTTATTCGAGACTCAACTCTCTCATTCAACTCACATATTCAATCTTTCACTAAATCCTCTAAATCCAACCTTTACAACATCGCTAAAATCTGCCTTTTCGTCTCCATCCAAACTGCTATCGTGTTCATCCAAGCACTATCCTATCCCATCTTGATCACTGTATTCATCTTCTTGCTAACCTCCCTGCCTCCCATCTCTCTCCTCTTTAATCCATACTTCATTCTGCTGCCCAGATTATTGTTCTGCAAAAACATTTAGTCTATGATTCCCCAGTCCTTACCATCAGCTTTAAAACACTTAGTCACCTTGCCCCCTCCTATTTTACCTTCCTCCTCCCTACTATAACTCAGCCCAGACACTTCACTCCTCTAATGCCAACCTACTCACTGTACCTTGATCTCATCTATCTCATTGCCAACCTATTACTCATATTCTGCCTCTGTCCTGGATGTCCTCCCTCTTCACATCCAACAGACAATCACTTTCTCCACATTCAAAGCCTCGTTGAAGGCACATCTTCAAGAGGATTTTCCTGAATAAACCCTGATTTCCTCCTCTAACACTCCCTTCTGTGTCACCTTTGCATTTGGATTTGCATCACTCCCTCAACCTCACAGCACTTATGTACATACCCATAATTTATTTATTCATATTGTCTGTTCCTCTAGCCTGAAAGCTTATTGTGGGTAGGGAATGTATCTATTAACTCTGTCATATTGTGCTCTTCCAGGCCCTTAGTACAGTACTCTGAACAAAGCAAACCCTTAATAAATGTGGTTGATTGATTGATTGGTTACTGTGTGCAGAGCATTGCACTGAGTGCTTGGGAGAATACAAATATGGGCAATAGTTCTGAAGGGCCACATATAAATGCAGTGAAAAAGGCATTTTGAGCACCTGTTTACATCTGAAATTTCCAATGGAAACACATAACTGTTCCCTGTATTCGTAACTGGTTTCGGGTTTGGGACAAATTAGGTCAATTCCTAATTTTATTCACAATTTTGTGGAGCTTATTGGTGCACTAAGTATGTGGTTTTCCAATTAGCTGCCTTGATATAAGCACATGAAGGAGAAACGGACATTCATATGGATTTTACTGTCTCCAGCCATGATCATCATTAGAGAAAAATGCTGGCCAACAAGAGTTAGAATAAAATTCCTTTCAATGAAATGAATAAAAAGTCACTGAAGTAATGATCAGCCAGAATGGAAGAAATATATTTGTTAAATGTGTAATATTAAAGTGGATAATTTCCTGTGATTTTTGTAGCATTGTCCCCCAACCTCAATAGCTCATTTGATAAACTACTTTAGCTAGTACCTCGCAAGATAGTCCCTCTCAGAGACACACTCATGGATTGACAGTTGCATCAGTCGCTCTCATCTTCTATTCATATTTCACTCTGAGCCCAGCATCACTTTTTATTGCATTTGATAAGTGCTTACGATGTGCCAGGCACTATACTAAGTACTGGGGTAGAAACATGCTAATAAGGTTGGGTACAGTTTATGTCCCACAGTGGGCTCACAAACTTAACCCCTTTTTACAGATGAGGTAACTGAGGCACAAAGAAGTGAAGTGATTTGCCCAAGGTGACGCAGCAAGCTAAGGGCAAGGCAGGGATTAGAACGCAGGTCCTTCTAACGCCCAGACCCGTGCTCTATCCATCAGGCCATATTGGTTCTCTAAAATCTTAATCTTTCTAATATGTTGTTCTGCCACATCTCTCCACTCCTCAAAAACCTCCAGTGGTTCTCCAGGCCTCTCCGCATCAAGTAGGAACTCCTAATCACTGGCTTTAAAACACTCAATAAACTGTCCTTCCTAATTTTCATTCACTTTTCCCACTTCACTCAACTAGGACTCTTTGCTCCTTCCAGACGATGATTCATTCTTGTCTCTTGCGCTGGGGATCGCTTTCTCATGTTTTTCTCTCTACCTGGAACTCCCTCCCTCTGCAAATCCTACAGAACCCCCTCCCCAACTTCCTCAAACTCACCAATTTCAAAGTGCTACTTAAATCACATCTCCGACGAAGAAATCTACTCTAATTAATGATTTCCTCTACTCAGGCTATATTTCCTTCAGTTGACGTCTCAGCACTTTAATGCCATCTGAGTACCTAACAAACTCAAGCTTCTATAACACTTATGTCCATATCTTATATAATCAATTATTCAAACATTAATTCATGTACACCTCTCCTTTTCCTCCTTCCTCCTCTCTCTACATTATTTCAATATCTATTTACCCTCCTAAAATGCAAGCTCCTTAAGAGCAAGGACCATGTCTACTAATTCGATTGTACTCTCCCAAGTGCTTAGTACAGTGCTCTGCACACAATAGGTGCTCAGTAAATTGATCAATTCACAGTATCCTGATTTCTCCAAGATGAAAACAAAGGGTGACTATTTTGATTGGGAGGAGTGATCAAAACCTATCCAAACACTCACTTTTTGTGCCTTCGTAGATGTGGATTTCTTCCTTTTTACCCTGTTCACCCAACTCCAGCAATGGCTTGCTCCAATTACAGTGTCCTTGAGGTAGAACAGGCACAAGCCTAAAACGGTTATGTGAAAGGAACTGGTGGCCACTTTATTCCAGCCACAATTATATTTCCCAGATTTGTTTCCTTACCCCCGCCAAAGTTACAAAATCCTAGAAACTAGAAAATCATCAGATTTGAGATTCCATAAGAACCCAAATGGCTTCTGGATAAATCTAAAATAGGCCTGAGATCTCTTTTCTTGGAGTAAAATCCGGATTTCGAGCAGCAACGAATTTTAGTCCAATTTCCTTTCATTGCCAATCTTTCCCTGCAATATTAGCTCAAGATACTCCTCTCAGAACATCTATATCCTTTATGAAGGAGGACTTCTAAGTGCGCTAAAAACTTGGTGAATTTTGCAAGTCAATCAGAAAGAATATATTTTGCTGGGACTGTGACAAACATCTCTACCTGACTCGATTTGTCCATCCTTGCTCTAGGTCTGCCCTGAAGCAGATTCATTAGCTAGACTGCTTCTCCTCTCACATTTAAACTGGATTCTACAGATATTCAGGAACCTCATAACGTTCTGTCTAATCAGCCTCATGGGAATATGACCAATCTCCCCTTGCGGAAGGTTTGCCCAAGATGATGCCAAACTGAATTTTGCTTTAAAAAAATGAGTATAGATGCAGGGAAGGAAAAACATATTTTCACTGGATTTTGATCCCCAAAGAGAAATCCTTTTTGTTTCTCTTATGACCACCGTCAAATTGCCAGTCACCAGAACCTTGCAACCAAATGTCCCCTGGTGATTTGGAGAAGATAGCTGAGAAAATTTTTCAGATAATTTCCAGCTCATTTGTCTGTGTATTTCAAGCAAAAGAGATTCCTTACTTGCTTGCCTGACTTTGACATCTCTGATTTCACACATTTGTCAAGTGGAAAACAGCATCAGTGGGCACTTTAGGTTGATAACGTTGTTAATAGACAAAATCAATCAATGATATTTATGAGCACCTCCTCTGCACAGAGCACTGTGCTAAGAGCTCGGTAGAGTAAAATATATCAGAGTTGGTAAACACATTCACTTCCCACAACAAGCTTACAATCTAGAGGACAAAAGTATTGAGTATGACAAACAGAATACTCCCTTAGGAAAATAGCCAGTGTTACATCTTGGCAACAGGATGCTCTGCACACAGTAAGCGCTCAATAAATATGACTGAATGAATGAATGAACAGGAAGCAAAATTATCAGTTCAGAAAACAAAAACAAAGACGAAGAGAGCACAGATCCTACTAAAACTAATCCATTCTAGGTTTATTTAACATTTGATCTTATTATGTATGGTAAGTCCACTTGGTTTTACTGAACTGCTCTCATTTTAACAGATTTCTCCTTAAATTCAGGCAAAGGTTGGGCTTGCACTCCAACCTTGCCTTCCTGCTTGCATAATTGTCAAGAGTCTTTCTGATGGACAGCTTTGTCCAGATTCACGAGTCCTATCCTGGATGTTCCCTGTTCCATTCCCAAACCTACCCAACCCTTGCCCCCCAGCGACCACATTTTGTGGGGAAGGAATATTTTACACCCACAGAGAACCTTTCTTCAAGGGTTTTTCATAGATTTAGCCAAAATTAATGCAGTAATTCTGACAGAATGCATGGATGAGAATATTATCCACAAATGTCAGCTCATCTACAGTGCAGGTCTATATAGATAATATCAACTTAATAATGGGAATCACTCAGCAGTAGAGATGGTGTCCATTCAAGTGGACTTTCAAAACACACAAGGCTCCAGCTCTCTTGGCATCTCCCTGAAGACTTCATTCTCCTATTTCCAATGCCAACCTTCTCACTGTACTTCGTTCTCGCCTATCTTGCCATCGACCTCTCACCCACATCTCGTCTGTAGTCTGGAGTATCCTTCCTCTTCATATCACTCTGCTCTTCATAGCAGCGTGTCTCAGTGAAAAGAGCACAGGCTTTGGAGTCAGAAGTTATGGGTTTAAATCCTGACTCCTCTAATTGTCAGCTGTGTGACTTTGGGCAAGTCACTTAACTTCTCTGGGTCTCAGTTACCTCATCTGTAAAATGGGGATTAAGACTGTGAGCCGCCGTGGGATAAACTGATTACCTTGTAACCTCCCCAGCGCTTAGAACAGTACTTTGCATACAGTAAGCACTTAATAAATGCCATTATTATCATTATTATTATTATATCTAAAAGGCAATTACTGTCTCCCTCTTAGTTATTGAGAGTACATCTCTTCCAAAAGGCTTTCCCTGACGAAGCCCTCCTTTCCTCTTCCACTCCATTTTGCATAGCCTTGACTTGCTCCCTTTATTCATCCTCCCTCCCAGCCCCACAGAACTTACATAAACATCTGTAATTTAATTTATATTAATGTCTGTCTGCCCCTCTAGATTGCATGATTAGAGAAGCAGCGTGGCTCTGTGGAAAAAGCACGGGGTTTGGAGTCAGAGGTCATGGGTTCAAATCCAGGCTCCACCACTTGTCAGCTGTGAAACTTTGGGCAAGTCACTTCACTTCTCTGTGCTTCAGTGACCTCATCTGTAAAATGGGGTTTAAGACTGTGAGGCCCACGTGGGACAACCTGATCACCTTGTAACCTCCCCAGCGCTTAGAACAGTGCTTTGCACATAGTAAGTGCTTAATAAATGCCATTATTAGTAGTATTATTATTGTTATTATTTTTATTATTATTATTGGCAGAGAACATGTCTATTATATTGTTATATTGTACTCCCCCAAGCGCTAAGTATAGAACTCTGCACACAGTAAACACTCGATAAATATGATTTACTGACTCGCTGACACCACATCCCATTTGCTATGTCTTGGTCAAAAGAGGTAAGAAGCTGCAGAGTATGTTTTTTTATTTTGTTTTCTAATGTTTTATTTTTAAATGGTATTGTTAGGTGCTTACTGTATGCCAGGAATTCATTCATTCATTCATTCATTCAATTGTACTAATTGAGTGTTTACTGTGTGTAAAGTACTATACTGAACTAAACGTGTGAGAATGTAAAATATAACAAGTAGACACATTCGTTGTCCGCAACGGGCTCACAGTCCAGAGGGGGAGACAGGCTTTAATATAACTAAATATTAAAGAATTACCATTTTACAGATGAGGAAACAGAGGTACAGAGAAGTGAAGTGACTTGCCCAAGGTCACACTGCTCCCAGCAGCAGCTGTCAATCACCTGGAGTGGCCCTGCCATTCCAAATGACGGAGATGGGAAGGCTCTCTATTCTATTAAAAGCTCTCAAGGGAAGTGTGCCAGTCAATGAAACCCTTTTGTGAACTTCAGTGTTGAAAGAACTGCTGGTAGGTGTTTTGTCCACAGTAAGAATTCACCTTGCTGGTGTTTTCAACCCAAAGAGTCTCTTCAGAGTCTGAACCCCAGTTAGGCTCACATGGAAGGTGATAAATTCATTGGGGGACTGCAGAAATCCTCTCTGAATTCACAGAGCAGACATAGCGTCAGGGATAGTCCATTCAAATGATGCAACTTTGTAGGTTGTTATTGTTCAAAACCTATCCACCGGGTGCTGAGCCCTCTCACTGACCCCCACGATGGGAGCTAATGTCAGAGTCTATATGACTGTGATGCTGCTTTCAAGGATGTAGTCAAGAACCTGTTACAAGACAAGGCTCGTAATGAAAAGAACCAATTAGTGAAGGACAAAGGCATTTTCCCAAAGAACTAGCCAAATTCACATAAGGCTAAACTATTGCTTTTGGCATAAAGACCCTATCATAAAAGAAGGTAAGAAATTCCACAGAGACTCAGAACCCTAGGTATTACAATAGGTCCCCAACAGCCCTGTAGAGGCAACTTTAAATGCATTCTGTAACCCAAAGAAAAATCTGTGTAAGAGCAATTTGAGAGTGGGGCTGGAGGGAGAGCTATTAATGCCAATTCTTTCCTTTTTTGTGGTTATTGATTTGTAAAGGGGAAGTTCAGAATGTCATCCCTCGTCTATTCGTTTTCCTGTCTCCTTAATGAGCAAAGAGATCGGGTGAATAGAATGTGAATTTCTACCACTAAATGCATTTACCTGAGAAGAATTATTAAAATGAATTGCTGACTGCTGACTTTGTGGCTAGACAATCTGAGTTTTCTGCTTTAAAGGCCTATTTGTCTTTAATCTGTAAAGGACTTTCTCATCTGAAGAGCTAAGTGGAGAGATAGGATAGAGCCCCAATTCTTCAGACCTTTTTAGCATCAACAAATCTAATATCAGTTTTCTAGCCTTCCTGATTTTTACTTTGTATTCACATTCAAAAAAACAAATTTTTATCATTGCTCTTTAATATTTTTGGTCATGTCTACAAATAGATTCCATGTATCTTTCTAGGTCTATACTTACATTCACGTGATATTGTCTTGAAACGAATCTTTAATAAACATATTGCAACTGGGAGCAATATGGCCAAGTGGAAAGAATATGGGATTGAGAGTCAAAGAACCTGAGTTCTAACCTAAATCTGCCACTTCTCTTCTGTGTGACCTTGGGCAAGTCACTTCACTTCTCTGTACCTCTGTTTCCTCATCTGTAAAATGGTAATTCTCTTCTTGTTATCCCTTGCCCTTAGACTATGGCATTCAGCATGTACCTGATCTCTTCCACTCTGGTATTCCACCATTATTTATCTGCATAACCTAGCCTAAACTATAAATCCCATGGCAGGATTTTGTAGATAATCGTTTTGTTTTGATCACCAGGAGCTCAGAGGTGTGGATACATTTCCTGTTTTGTTGTACATAATCTTTAAACCTCTGCCATTTTCATCAATCAAGGTCATGGGTTCTAATCCGAGCTCTGCCACTTGTCTGCTGTGTGACCTTGGGCAAGTCACTTCACTTCTCTGGACCTCAGCTCATCTGTAAAATGAATATTGAGACTTTGAGGCTCATGTGAGACAGGGACTGTGTCCAACCTGATTTGCTTGTATTCACCCCAGCGCTTAGTGTATTGCCTGGAAAAGATTAAGTGCTTAACAAATACTATTATTATTATTAATTTTGGTGGTGTCTCTTTGCTGAGCACACAATCTTGATAGCTTCCTAAATCTATTCTCATCTACTCACTGTCCACAGTGAGACCTATCTGAGTTTCTTTGTTCTAACAGGGCTACTGAGCATTTGTCACCAAGTACCTAGGAAGCAGCATAGACTCATGGATAGAGCACGAGCTGTGAATCAGAAAGACCGGGGTTCTAATCCTAGCTGTGCCACTTGCCTGCTTTGGGACACTGGGCAAGGCATTTAACTTCTCTGTGCCTGAGTTACCTCACCTGTAAAATGAGCATTAAGACTGAAAGCCTTGTTGACCATGTGCGACAGGGCCTGAGTCCAGCCTGATCAACTT
Organism: Tachyglossus aculeatus; assembly: GCF_015852505.1. NCBI lineage: Eukaryota > Metazoa > Chordata > Mammalia > Monotremata > Tachyglossidae > Tachyglossus > Tachyglossus aculeatus. Next base: position 105,735,415 of record NC_052068.1, read on the forward strand.
GTATCTACCCCAACACTTAGTATAGTGCTGGCACATCATAAGCACTTAACCAACACCTTGGGAGAGTGCAGTATAACAATACATGGACATATTGTCTGCTCAAAACCACTATTCAAGTCTTTTCTCAGAGCTTGATAGTTTTTGAAAGTTTGGATACCACCTTCCAATGCTTTGTTTGTACCAATACATACGCATTAACATTATAACAAAGACTTTAAGGTTGGCCCCACCACCAGTAGAAGTTGGAGAGGTTGCAATTATCCCTCTTATCAATGGGAAGAGAGTCTGCTAGTTTACATTAAATTCCAGAGTTTATTTTGTGTTTTATGTTCCTATATGAGATTCCTGGGTTACCTACAATCTGTTTCCTTGGCAGAACATCTTTTCTTCTTTCTCTGGAAAATAAGTGAGCACCGATCCCATAAGAAGGAGGAAGAAACCTAAAGCTGACAGAAGAAGAGAAATAATCTCAGAAGAGCATCAGAGGAATAAAAAAGATTATAGGTTTCTTGTCTGCTAAATATTTGGTTTATCATCTTTTGCCCAGTAGGATTTTAGAAGCTTCTGAGCCATCAGCCTAATGCACTTTTAGGGGGAATATGAATGTGATTATCATTTGGCATTTATGAGACTGGAATAGTAGGAGTTACTGAGCTTCTTGTCTATTGAAAAGGGCATGGAAATCAAACAGAGTGTACTCCAGGGGTGACTGCATGGAAAAGGCTCTGAAGATATTGACTGTGTTCCCAACTCCACCACTGACCATTTAAGGACACCTCTGGGTAAGTTAATTGATTCATTAAATTGTATTTATTGAGTGCTTACTGTGCTTACCGAGCACTGGACTAAAAACTTGGGAGAGTACAAAGTAACAATAAATAGACATTCCCTTCCCACAGTAAGCTTACATTCTAGATGGGGAGACAGATATTAGTGTAAATAAATAAATTACAGAAATGTACATAAGTACTGTAGGGCATGGGGGCAGGGGGATGAATAAAGGAAGAAAGTCAGGATGATGCAGAAGGGAGTGGGAGAAAAGAAAAGGGGGACTTAATCAGGGAAGGCCCCTTAAAGGAGATGTACCTTCAATAAGTCTGAAGAAGGGAAGAGTAATTGTCCTTTGGAATTGAAGAGTTTAGTTGTTAACCTGATCTGCTTCTATTTCCTGCTGTGTGAATTGAATACAGTAAATGCTTTCCCATCCCGCCCTGGGTTTGAGAAAATTGACAAGATGATAGAGATATGGTACTTTGAGTTCTGTTACTTGATCGTTTAAAAGGAAAACTATTGGGGATCATCATTCTCTATACAGAATCTGCAACTCTTACCTGTGCCCTCATCGCCTATCCTGAATTGATGGGTAATAAAAACAATGTGACAGAATTCATTCTATTGGGATTTACACCGAATCCAAGGATGCAGAAGGCCATCTTTGTTGTCTTTTTAATCATCTACATCATCACCATGGTGGAAAATTTGATCATTGTGATACCCATAACCACCAGTAAGACAAGACTCTTGACTCCCCCATGTATTTATTTCTGGCCTATTTGTCATTTATCGATGCCTGCTATTCTTCAATCAACACACCTAAACTGATAGTCAACTCTCTCTGTGAGAAGAAAATCATTTATTTCAAAGACTGTATGACTCAGATCTTTGGAGAGCATTATTTTGGAGGAGCCGAAATTATTCCCCTCAGAGTGATGGCCGATGACCGTTACATGGCGATATGTAAGCCACTGCATTACATGACCATCATGAACCGGTGTGTGTGTGTGGTGTGGTGTACTGGTGGTGGTAGTCTGGACGTGAGGCCTGGTGCATGCGACCATCCAGATTTTCTTCATGGTCTATTTACCCTTCTGTGGCCCCAACATCATCGATCACTTCCTTTGTGATTTGAACACTTTGCTGAACCTTGCCTGCACGGACACCCACACCCTCGGCCTCTTTGTAACCACCAACAGTGGGTTGATCTGTCTATTAAACTTGGTCATGTTGATGATTTCCTATGTCATGATCCTGCGTTCCCTGAAAACATACAGTAAAGAAGGTAGGTGCAAAGCACTCTCGACCTGCGTCTCCCATATTACCATCCTTGTCCTGTTCTTTGTTCCATGTATATTTGTGTATATGTGGCCCATCTCCACCTTCCCCATGGATAAAGCTATTGCAGTATTTACACGATTATAACTCCTATGCTAAATCCCCTCATCTACACCCTGAGAAATGTCCAGATGAAAAATGCCATCAGGAAACTATGGAGCAGAAAAGTGACTTCTGAAGATAAATAGTCGTCACCCTGTGAAAATGATGATATTTGTCCAAGTGAAGGAAGTAGCAAGCATGGAATTCAGGTAACATTTTTAGGAACAATGTATAGGGCATTCAAGGCTCAGTGGAGCTCATATCTTATATGTCTGTTGTATTTCCCAAGAGCTTGTTAGAGTTTATTGCTATTTTGATGGTATCAATGCCTGTCTACTTGTTTTGTTTTGTCTGTCTCCCCGTTCTAGACTGTGAGCCCATTGTTGGGTAGGAATTGTCTCTGTTGCCGAATCATACTTTCCAAGTGCTTAGTACAGTGCTCTGCACTCGGTAAGTGTTCAATAATTGTGACTGAATGAATGAATATTGCATTCAGTAGTCGCTCAAGAAATACCATTGCATGAACTACTAAAGAGTCTCTTAGCTGTAGAGGTAGTCATCCTCACTTCAGCTTATTTAGCAAACTTTACATGATAGGCTGATTTTGCTTCTGCTACAGCTGCTTTCATTCATCTTTTTATCCTTCTCTCATCCCAAATGAGGAGAAATGAGAGAAGCCTGCTCAATAGTGCAGTCAGACCTGTTCTACTTTAAAGAATAAAATAAATGTTTCTTTAGCAACAGTGTTGCATTTTTCCTATTGCCTTTTTCCTATAGCTCCATTGAATATCACATTGTACCAGACATATCACAGTATTAACAGTTAGAATGGGTGTTTCCTAATTCGATTCCTGCCAAGCAGGAAATAGAAGATGGGAACTACTTGTGAATTTCAAAACAAACCAATGCTAACTCTTTCTCCAATCAACAATTGGGAGAGGGACAGTATTGGGAAGAATGATCTGTGATAGCATTCCACATCCATATCATGATGCTTAGCTATGAAGGCAAAGTGTACTTTCAGTCATTGATTCTGCAGTAGATTAAGCAAATCAGAAAACAAAACCAACTTGGAGGAGATCAGGATCAAATCAGAAGACTGCTTGGCAAACTATTACAGCCCAAAGAAAGCTGATTAAATAGGTCAGTGTCCAGTGTGAGGGATCAATGCCGCATACGTCTGCATCTGCTCCTGAAAATGAGAGTTGTTAGGGACCAGTCTGGATCCACTATGAGAAGCAACATGAATCTCTGGAAAGAACGCAGGCCTGGGAATCAGAGGACCCGGGTTCTTATCCCAGCTCCTCCACTTATCTGCTGTGTGACCTTGGGCAAATCATTTCACTTCTCTGTGCCTCAGTTCCCTCATCCGTAAAATGGGGATTAAGGCTTTTAGCCCCATGAGGGACAGGGAATGTGTCCCACTTGATTATGTTGCATCCACCTCAGAGCTTACTACAGTGCCTGGCACATAGTAAGCACTTAACAAATACCATTTATAAAAACAGAGAGAAAAGGAAAAGACAGAGGTGCTTGTGATGACAAATTTGTCAGTTTTTACCTTTCTCTCGGTGACACAAGCTATTACCTGATAGAGAATGTATTGGTTCCAAGTGCCATCGCAGAAGAAGAGCCAAGAAGTTATTAAGCATTTGATTAATTAGGCCTAGAAGCACTTCAGAGGGACTATGTGGCTCTATCTGGAGGTGATGACCAAGGAATTGAGGCTTCCCATTATACTTCACAGCCTTGCTCAAAAATGGAGAATGTCTCTCCTGGTGCACAGTCAAATCCTAGATGACAGAGTAGTCTACATAATTTAAAGTTGGATGAGAATTAATTACCCCAACCAATACCATGAAACTCTGGGAAGAACTAATGGCACAGGCTGGTATCATCAGCCAATCTTTTTGCAGACTTGGAATGGCTCAGAAACAGCATGGCCTAGTGTATTGAGCACTGGCTTGGGCGTCAGAGGATCTCCTCTGTGGAACCCTGGGCAGGTCACTGCTCTGTGCCTCAGTTAGCTCATTGGTTAAATGGGGATTAAGACCGTGAGTTCCTTTTGGGATGTAAACTGTGTCCAACTGGATTAGCTTGTATCTTCCCCAGCACTTAGTACAGTGCCTGGCACACGGTCAGAGCTTAGCAAATACCATTAAAAAAACAGGAGGAAGCAAGAGTCAGAGTTTTTGCGTCTAATTCCAGGTGAAACCATTCCACTGGGAAGACAGTTCTGGGTCACTTGCAGGATGGAGGTGCAGCGGAACCCTGAGTCCTGCTAGATGATCCGGGGTGTGGATGGGTTGCTGGGCTGCCATCAAAATGGCCCTCCTCTTTGGAGGAGTCAGCTATTAGAGAAGAGGCTTCCAAACAGTAAGCTCATTGTGGGCAGAGAATGTGTCTGTTTAATGTTACATTGTATTCTCTCAAGCTTTTAGTACAATGTTCTCCACACAGTAAGCACTCAATAAATACCATTGACTATGAAAGTATTATCCCTAGTCAGAGAGGGCTCCATCCTCTAATGTGTGTCTGTTGAATTCCTTATAGGCATGGGAGGCCTGGGATCATGAGGCACTCTATCCCTCTATCAAGGCCCTATCCAGGTTAGGAACTGACCAACCCCAGGGTTTTCAAAGTGATGGGTAGTTATTAGAAAGACTCAGGCCCAGTCAACACAAATAATTCAATAATTTCTTCAGTTGAGGCTGTGACAAGAACAGAAGCACAACACTGGAAATGGGTTTGCAAGACCCGTCTTGGGGAATTTTTGGATAATCTGGGTGGCAGAGACACCTGTGTGAAAGTATTGGTAAGCTCTATATCTAGTCCCTCCTTCAGAACACATTCAAGTCTTCCTTCTCTTCTCTTTCTCACACCTCCCATTCCCCCACAAACTAAAGGCAGCATCTTAAAATGAATGGTAAATGTTTGGTTTTAAGTCAAAAGAGTCTCATCTCCTACCCGCTTTCCCACACTTTCCTCTTTTTCCACAGTTCACCTTTGGAGAAAAGCACATGATGAGGTGCTGAAACAAGAACAGGGACAAGAAGGGGAAGAAAGGACAACAGACATGCTGTTTCAGACTATAAGCTCATTGTGGGAAGGGAACATGGCTTCCACCTCTGTTATATTGTACTTTCCCAACAGCTTGCTCTCACACAGCAAGCATTTAAGAAATAATTCTGATTGACTGGAGGAAAGGTGAGAGGAGAGGATGGTTGGGGTCTTGGAGCTGGAGGGAAGGGAGGAAAGAGATGGGGGGAGAGAAGAGAACTTAGGTTTGAGCGACCCAAGGAGATAGAGATAGATGGGAGCAGGGGTGAAAGTGAAAAAAAAGTTTCTTACCACAACCACCTGGTATTTAATATTGTCACGTCTGAGAACATAAACAGATAATGGTTACCCAAGACCTCCATATTTTCGGCCCGTGGGGTCAGGAAAACTCTGCTGCCCTTTCAAGTAGGGAGGGGTTCAGTAAAATACCTTAGGCATAGGCCCAAAAGTGGACTCTAAGATACTCAGGCACAAGGGATTGGACAAGGAAGTTTAAGCCAAAAGTCCATTAAGTGTTTCAGCTCAGACAACGCAGAGACAGGGTCGACTGGAGGTCTGAGAGACTTCTCAGGGCTCCCTAACCAAGCCCTGAACGATTGAGGTAACCCTGTAGAGCTGGGGCTGGTCACAAGGTGCCAGAAAAGGCTCTGGAATAAGTCACTGGAATGGGTCAGGGGAGGAGGCAACGTCAGGATATCCTGTTCCAGCAGGTTGGTGGTGACGGTGGGAATCCTAGTTCTATCTCTGTGAAAAGTAACTTTCAGTGTGGGGAAGGAAAGGGAGAAGAAGAGAGACTCAAAAGAACCCTCTCCCCTCGACCACCAGAACTAGAGCTAGATACTCCATTTTCTAACTCCTCATTTTTAGTTTCCCAGACCCTCCCACAGTTTCCCCTATGACCTGTCTTGCGCATGGACTCTTGCCTCACTAACAGTTTCAAACTTACCTATTGTCCGTAGAGTTGATCAGGGGGAGTAGGGAAGCTCTGTGCCCTAGCACAAAGACCACAGGCCTTGGAGTCAGAGGACCCGGGTTCTAATGCTCACTCTGCCAATTACTGGCTCTGTGACCTTGGGCAAGTCACTTGACTTCTCTGTACCTCAGTTTCCTCAACTGTAAAATGGGGATTCATTACCTGCTGTCCCTCCTACTTAGACTGTGAGCCCCATGCGAGACAGGGACTGTGTCTGACCTAGTTGATCTGTACCTACCCCAGAGAACAGAGGGAGAGTGAGTCAGCAAGGGGTTCAGTCATAGTGGTGGCTTGAGGCAGTTGAATCTGAGAAGAGCTAGGCCCTGTAGACTCAGGGAGAGCTCTATGAGAAGCCCAAGAGAAGATGAAGATTTTATAGGGGAGTGGAATTAATGACAATGGAGCCATCCAGATTGAAAATATGAGGGGGGGGAGGGGGAGACCAATGACCTTTTACTCCACTTTGGAAGACCGTGAGCTCATTGTAGGTATGAGATGGTTTCCATCAATGTTATTGCATTATATTATGTATTTCACTATATTGTATTACTAGTACAATGCTCTGTATACAGTAAATGCTCAATAAATATGCACTTATTACAGTGCTTTGCACAAAGTAAGCACATTCAATCGCATTTATTGAGCACTTACTGTGTGCAGAGCACTATGATAAGACCTTGGGAATGCCATTGACTGAAGGCAGGGAGAACTGCAGCCAACAGCCCAATCCATGTACCCAGAAATTTCCCAGCCCTCTGTATGGCTGTTTCACTCGGGGTATCAAAATAATGATAATGATAATGATAATGATAATAATAATAATAATAATAATAATAATAATAATAATAATAATAATAGTATTTTTAAACCCTTACTAGGTGCCAGGCACTGTACTATGTGCTGGGGGAATATAAGCCAATTGGGTTGGACACAGTCCCTGCCCGACTTGGGGTTCACAGTCTCAATCCCCATTTTACATATGAAGTAACTGAGGCCCAGAGAAGTGAAGTGAACTGCTCAAGGCCCATAGCAGACAAGTGGCATAGCCAGAATTAGAACCTATGACCTCTTGACTCCCATGCCCATGCTCTATCCACTATGCCACACTGCTTCTCCAAGGTTCAGGGACTATCTTGTTCAGGTGCATGGCCCACAGGAATGGGTGTGCCAAAAGGCACACCCATATATCTTGTGCACACATCTGTAGAACCTGATTCAGCAACACTGGCCCCAAGGAACCTCCTAAATTAAAGGAGTTGATTAGACAGAGACACAGATAATCTCCCAGATAGCCCAGGGCTTAACTGCTTTGGCACATGCTTCAAGAAAAAAAAGAATTCCTCCGAGAGAAGGAGAGAGATTCCTAAGAACAACAGAGCTGTGAACTTGTATGGGATACCCTTTAAATGCCTGTCTACAGCTCAAAGAGAAACCTGTGAAGTTATAAACTGGAAGGAGGGATGGAGAGGCATTACTAAAACGGTCTCCTCCTAGTGGTCTTTCCTATTTCCTGCAGTTACAGATTTGCAAAGAGGAAGGTCAGTGAGCTGTCCTCCAGGCATGAGGTTTTCAGCCCTCTGCAAGAGCATATGGTCACACGATCTTTATCAACTGAACGTGGTAGGACAGCTGCCAGCTGAGCTTGAATACACTGAGTAGTTTTACCTAAATGATTTACTTGTTTTGTGGCCACATATCCAACCTGTCTACCCCAAGAGTGCACTGTATCCTTCCTCTTTAAAGCAGCTTTCTCGTGTGAAAATCTAAGAGCTGGGATGGTAAAATCCTGAATTCACCAAAGCGCATCAAGATCTACAACAGCAACTTAAGGTAAGGATTTCTGCCTCATTGGCTTTTACAGTTTATTCGTAAATTTCTTTTTTTTATCTCATGAGAAGCCATTTAACTAAAAAGAATACTTTTTTTACTATTTTCTCTGATATTTTGGCAATGTCTCTGATTCTCAAAAAAATGCTTACCAATTTTGTAGCCTCATTTTAAAGGCTTTATAAGTGTGCGGCATCACAAAACAATTGATTGTTCAGAGATAGCCACATGTTCATGTAAATTTTGTTTATATTGATTTTTTGGTATTTGATAAGCGCTTATTTTGCACCGTGCACTGTTCTAAGGGCTGGGGTAGATACAAGCTAATCAGGATGGATATAGCCCATGTCCCATATGGAATTCACAATCTTAATCCCCACTTTATAGGTGGGGTAACTGAGGCCCAGAGAAGTTAGGCGACTTGCCCAAGGTCACAACAGCAGAGAAATGGTAGGGCTCAGATTAAATCTCAAATCCTTCTGACTCCCAGGCCTGTGCTTTATCCACTAGGAAACACTGCTTCTCAATATTACTAAGTAATATTATTATCTAGGAATCCATCCTTGATCAAAAATTTCAAAGAAACCTTGTGGCATCTCCTTGAACTGTGAGAATAATACTTTGGATGGAAATCCTGTAGGTGAGAGATGTACATTGGTGTTCACTGGTACAAACTGATAAAAAGAGAATGTTTGGAAACCAGTATTTGAACACAGGACTGAAGTGATGTAAGGATCAATCCAGTATGCTAAAATGATCCATTAACCAAGAGGTGATGTAGAAAGTTGGGTGAAAGTATATAAGTGAAAACAAAGAGATAGAATTCATTCTACTTGTTGAAGTCTCGCACCAACCCAACTCTGATTATGAGAGTGAGTCATGTTAGGCTATCAAGATCTGAAATTCATTTACATCAAAACTTCCCTACTTGAGTTATTTTTTAGTGATGGGCTGGCTGCAGATTAGTTACATAAACTCTCCTCCCCCAAATAGAGTCTCTTTAAAGGCACATCTCCAAAATGCCTTGGCCATCTAAGCCCTCATTTCATCTTCTTCCACTCCTTTCTGCATCCCTTATGTACTTGGATTTGCACCCTTTATTCACCCTTCCCTCAGCCCACAGCATTTGATTACATATCCTTAATTTACTTATATAAGCGTCTTTCTCTTCCTCTTGACTATGTCAATACAAGCAGGAAACATAACTACCAATTCTGTTAAATTACACTCTCCCAAGCGCTTAGTACAATGATATCCCCATAGTAAGTGTTCACTAACTATGATTGGTTGATTGATTGTTTAGCAGGATGTCTGGAACATATTCAGAAAAGTTTGCTACACCATTTCTGATTCCCATTTCATTTGTGGGCTCAAACCTCATCACTGGTATGAGCACCAGAATCTTTTCCCGTTGGCGACAATGCTTTAAGAAAATAAAATCATTTTACCTGTTCTGGTCACTGTCTTCACAGGTCCCCTATAATAGTAATAATAATAATAGTATTTGTTAAGCACTTACTATGTGCCAAGCACTGCTCTAAGTGCTGGGGTAGATACAAGGTAAGCAGGCTGTCCCATGTGGGGCTCACAGTTTTAATCACCATTTTACAGATGAGGTAACTGAGGCCCAGAGAAGTTAAGTGACTTGTCCAAAGTCACACAGCTGATAAGTGGCAGAGCTGGGATTAGAACCTACGATCTCTGACTCCCAAGCCCATGTGCTTTCCACTAAGCCACGCTGCTTCTGTAGTAATAGTAATAGGAGGAGGGGAGGAACAGGGGAGGAGGATAAAGGGGAGAAGAAGGAGTGGTAGTAATATTTACAGAGTACCCACAGGGAGTAAAGGACTGTACTTAGCACATGGAAAACAGAAAATAAAGATATGACATTTCTGTACATATCTTTAAATTATATATTATAACATGTATTTATACTAATGTCTGTCTACCCCTCTAGACTGTAAGCTCATTGTGGGCAGGGAACATGTCTGCCAATTGTTGAATTGTACTCTCCCAAGCGCTTAGTACAATACTCTGTACGTCGTAAGCACTCAGTTAATGCCATTGATGATGATGGTGATTAAGGGGCCAGTGGGATGTCCAAGTGAAGATGTCTTGGAGGCAAGAGGGATGTGGGATTGCAGGTTAAACGTGATGGATAGGGCTAAAGAAGTCTATTTGGGAGTTCGTTCATTCATTCACTTGTATTTATTGAGCACTTACTGTATGCAAAGCACTGTACTAATCACTTGGGAGAGTACAATATAACAACAGACATATTCTCTGCCCACAATGAGCTCACAGAGTTGAGGGGGAGGTGTACATTAACATGAATAATTATATATATATATATATATATATATATATATATATATCTGAATAAATAAATAAATAAATAAATATATGATTACAGATATATACATAAGTGCTCTGTGGAGTTTTCCATATGGAGGTGGTAGCTGAAACTATGAAAGTGGGCAAGCACCAAGAGAGAATGGGCGTAGATGCAGAGGGGACTCATGACAGAGCTTTATGAAACATGCATAGTAGAGAGAGGAGAGATGAAAGAGTCTGACATAGAATACCGGTAACTGGACTGACTCCGGTTGGGGAGATTTTAAGAATTTCTTGTCAGATGCTTTTTCCTCATGCTGGTGAAATCGATCAGCCTAAGAAAGTAAATTTGTGAACCTGAAGCTAAAGCTAGATTATTGACAATATAAAAACTTTTGCTGAGCTTTTAGCTTTATTTATCTTAAAACTTCAAAAGCTTTGTAAAACATATTGTATTTGTATTGCTTTCTCTGTTCTTTCTGAACTTCTCTCCATGTCTTTGAATTCTGGTACTTTATGGCTCTTTGGCTCTGACACCGTCTCTGCCCATCTCAGGTTCTGTTTTTGCCTTTATGAATCCTTCTGTGACTCCATTTATGACTCTCTCTCTCTTTGCTTCCTTGTTTGTGTGTGCTTTCAGTGGCTATGTGAGGCTTTTGGGGGGTTTCCTCTCACTTCTTTAGAAATCCCCAATTCACCAATGGCTTATCTCTGCCCATTGCTGTCACAGTTTAGTGGTTAGAACATGGGTTTGGGAATCAGAAGTCTCCAATTGTCTGCTGTATGACTTCGGGCAAGCCACTTAGCTTCTCTATGCTTCAATTACCTCATCTGATCTTAATGTTTAGGGACTTTGTAACATTCCTTTCTTTTCCCCATATAACCATAACTTTCCCTCTAGTGCAACCAATTTTGAATGACTTGTCCATAAATTAGTTCAAATCCTTCTTAAAGCTTCGTGTGTGGTGCAGTGTGTATGACGCATAGCTATTAGTATTACTATTATTACTATTAAGTCATGCAGGTTTCCTATCTAGTTTGTGATAGATTTACAACTCAAACTAAATCTCTAGGAGTCTTTTTAAAGGTCTGGTAAATATTAGTCTTGAATCCATTTCTGGAGCCATAATTGCATTAAACAACTGGCAGTTAAGAGAACAGACAATTGGGAAGTTTGTTATCTATGGAAAGGACGCTGATGCGATGGCTACTGTATGTTGTGCAGTTGACTGTATTTCACAATTCGTCCAGGAAGACCCTGACTTTGGATGCTCCCTAGCTGACCCGTTTAGTTGTTGAAGGATATCAGCAAGTCCTAGCAGTAAGTGCAAGGCTTGAAGCTGGAGTGGGTTATTTTTCAATTGCGTTCAGCTCCAAATTGCACGTTTCTGGGAGGAAAGAAACCCAGGATTCCCCTCCCTACTGCCTTGATTCAGAGAGGAAGTCAAGATAAAAATGGACGGTCTCCCACTCTAAATCCCGTGATTCTGAGAGGGGGTGCCATAAGGCCACACCTTCCTGAACTCACAGTCCCTCAGATTTCGAAAAGAAACTAAGTACAAGGGCTTGAGCACTGAGCTGGATTCTAGTGAGCTGGATTTAAACCACTTTCAATATCGGCCCACTGGACATTGTCAAAAGGACCCTGAGCAGAGAAACAATTATCTCAATATTCCTTTGTGAAAATGACCCCTGTCCTTACAATAGTGCTTGGCATATAGTAAGCCCTTAATAAATACCATAAATAACAATCCGGGAACAGTCAAACCATACTCGAGGAAAGCTTATGGAAAATTGAGCTGCAATGGTTGAAGCAAAAACTTCTCACTATTGGCTTCAAAGCTCTCCATCACCTTGCCCCTACTCACCTCACCTCCCTTCTCTCCTTCTACATCCCAGCCCTCACACTCCTCTTCTAGAAGAAGAAGAAGAAGAAGAAGAAGAAGAAGAAGAAGAAGAAGAAGAAGAAGAATGTTGTTGCCAACTTGTACTTCACAAGCTCTTAGTACGGTACTCTGCACACAGTAAGCGCTCAATAAATACGATTGATTGATTGATTAATAATGTTGGTATTCATTAAGTGCTTACTATGTGCCAAGCACTGTTCTATGCGCTGGGGGAACTACAAGGTAATCAAGGCTGTCCCACGTGGGGCTCACAGTCTTAATCCCCATTGTACAGATGAGGAAACTGAGGCACAGAGAAGTGAAGTGACTTGCCCAAAATCACACTGCTGACTAGTGGTGGAGCCGGGACTAGAACCCATGACCTCTGTCTCCCAAGCCCGGGCTCTTTCCACTGAGCCACGCACTGAGCCTTCATCTCGCCTGTTCCCCTGTCAACCCCTTGTCCATGTATTACCTCTGGTCTGGAACGCCCTCCTTCTTCAAATCTACAAATCACTCTTCCCCCCTTCAAAACTCTTCTGAAGGCTCACCTCCTCCAAGAGGCCTTCCCAGAATAAGCCTTCCTTTTCCTCAGCTCCCCCTCCCTTCCACATCACCTTGACCTGCTCCCTTTGCCCTCCTCCCCTCCCTGCCACACAGCACTTATCTATATATGCATATATGTACATCTATGATTCTATTCATTTATATTGATGCCTGTTTACTTCTTTTGATGTGTACATATCTTTAATTCTATTTATTTATATTGATACCTGTTTACTTGTTTTGATGTCTGTCTCCCCTCTTCTAAAGAGTAAGCCCGATGTGGGCAGGGATTGTCTCTCTTTATTGCTGAATTGTACTTTCCAAGCACTTAGTACAGTGCTCTGCACACAGTAAGTGCTCAATAAATTCTATTAAATGAATGAATGAAAGTGTTGAGCTCCTATATCTTCATAAACGATAAAGATCATTGTTTAAACATCTCAAGACAAACCTAACAAAGATCATCGTTGTCTTTACCAAATCTGCAGCTCTCACTTGTGTACTGATTGCCTACCTCGAGTTGATGGAGAATGAAAACAATGTGACAGAACTGGAACTCACGCAGAACCCAAAGATGCAGAAAAGTATCTCTGTTGTGTTTTAAATCATCTACATAGTCACCATGGTGGGAAACCTGATCATTGTGGTAACCGTAGTTTCCAGTCAGACTCTGGATTCCTCCATGTATTTCTTTCTGGCTCACTTGTCGTTCATTGATGCCTGCTATTCCTCAGTCAACACACCTAAACTGATCATTGACTCCCTCTCTGAGAAGAAGAGCACCTACTTCAAAGGCTGTATGACCCAGGTCTTTGGAGAGCATTTTATTGCCGGGGTTGAAATCATTCTCCTCACGGTGATGGCCTATGAACCGTTACGTGGCGATATGTAAGGCACTGCACTACACGGCTATCATGAGCAGACATCTCTGTAGCTCACTGGTGGCCTTGGCCTGGGCCGGAGGTTTCCTTCACCCCGCAATTCAAAATCTCTTCATGGCACATTACCATTCTGTGGCCCCAGTGTCATCCACCACTTTATGTGCGATTTATACCCCTTGCTGAAACTGGCCTGCTCCGATACTCACACCTTGAGCATGCTGGTTACTGCTAACAGTGGTGGCATGTGCGTTTTAATCTTTAGCCTGTTGATGATTTTCTATACCTTCATCTTGCACTCCCTGAAGACCCACAGTGCCGTGGGTAGACTCAAAGCTCTCTCCACCTGTGCCTCCCACTTCACCATTGTCATCCTCTTCTTTATTCCGTGCATCTTTGAATATGTGCAGCACACAACTACCTCATCCATTGACAAGGTTGTTACAGTATTTTATACTATAATAACCCCCATGCTAAATCCCTTCATCTACACATTGAGAAACGCAGAGATGATAAATGCCATTAGAAAGTCACTGAGAAAAACAGTGACTTTTGCCCATGAATAAGCGGCAACTTAGGAAAAGGGTTATTAATATAAATGAGGAAATCAGCTGAAGAATGTTCTTGTCCCCTTTTTTGGAGAACATACTCTGTACTTATCAAGGGAAACTTGGTTAATGGTTTTTATCGATTTTAGGTCAGAGGTCAAATAAGAATCTTTTCTTTGTAATTTGGAAATCTTCTAGTTTTAGATGCTGTTTTACCACCATCCTTTGATTACTTGTCATTCATTTATCGCCTTTCCTAATGCAAGCACAGAGAATAAAGGAGCATGGTCTAATGGAAAGAAGATAGGCCTGGAAGTCAGAGGAAGTGGATTCTAATCCCGGCTCTGCCAGTGGCTTGTTGTGTGACCTTGGGCAAATCACTTAAAGTCTCTGTTGCCTCATCTGCAAATTGGGGGTGAAATATCTGTTCTCCCTACTACTTAGGCTGTGAACTCCATGTGATACAGGGACCATGTCCTAGCTGATTAGCTTGTGTCTACCCCGGCACTTACTAAAATAGCTGACTAGTAGTAAGCACTTAATAATAATAATAATAATAATAATAATAATAATAATAGACACTGCGAGAATTCCTCTGACCAAGTATTTATTGAACACACACTTAGTGCACTCCACTAAACACAGTTCATTATACTAAGTGTTTGGGATTGGAAAATGTAAAGAAGCCATGCCTTCCCTGCCCTCTTGTAGCATACATTGTAATTCAGTGAGAGATGCTTACTAATTTGGGGTGGTTTTACCCTATTATCTAGTTTTATACTGTTGAGTCGTCTCCAACCCAGAGCGACTCCAAGGACACCTCTCTCCCAGGTCGCCCCACCTCCGTCTGCAATCATTCTGGTAACATATCCATAGAGTTTTCTTGGTACAAATACAGAAGTGGTCTACCATTGCCTTA
The DNA here is from genome assembly GCF_015852505.1 of Tachyglossus aculeatus. Taxonomy (NCBI): domain Eukaryota; kingdom Metazoa; phylum Chordata; class Mammalia; order Monotremata; family Tachyglossidae; genus Tachyglossus; species Tachyglossus aculeatus. The sequence goes on from NC_052068.1 coordinate 105,750,540, forward strand.
TTCCTCTCAGTAAATGAGTCTCCACCCTCAACTCTCTCCCATGCTGCTGCTGCCCAATACAGGTGAGTATTGATTTGTAACAGATTGCCTTCCATTCGCTAGCCACTGCCCAAGCTAGGAATGGAATGGGTAGGCCTCTGTTTGACTCTCCCTCCCACAGTCTAGATTGGTAGAGTACTGGAAATTATCCAGATGCGATCCTGAGAGGGTGTTTTACCCTATAGCTGTACTGATTAATGGGTGGAAGAAGGTTCTGAGATCACTCAATAGTATTTACTGAATGCTTACTGTGTGCAGAACACTGAATTAAGAACCTAGAAAATGACAGTACAAGAGAATGGGTATACATGATCCCTGCCCATGAGGACCTTAGAGTCTTTAAGGGGAGACAGACATTACATTTGTAGATGAGGTCACTGAGGCATAGAGAAGTTAAGTGACTTGGCTAAGGTCACACAGCAGACAAATAGCAGAGCGAAGATTACAACTCAGGTCCTCTGATTCTCATGCTTGAATTATTTCTAGGGACCACGTTTCTAGGAAACCATTGTCAGCAAATTGCTGTGGATTAGCAATTAATTTGAAAATCAAGGTTATTTACCACCCTATACACAAACAAGAATCTTCAACAGTGACACAGACCTAAATACTGACCCTCAATTCTTTACATCCTTAAATGAAGCAAAAATAGAAAAAGAAGTAGAAAACAGAATTAAGAACATTAAGGCTTCCTTTTAGAGAGTGGAAGCCTATATGGCAATTAAATCCAAATGAATCTGAAGGTAGATGGAGCAATTATATTACACAAAAGAGAGAAACCACACGGTCTATTGGAAAAACCATGGGGCTAGGAGTCAGAGGATCTGGATTCTAATCCTTCCCTGCCCCTTGCCTGTGTGACCTTGGTCAAAGCACTTAACTTTTCTGTGCCTCAGTTCCCTCAGCTTTAAATAGGTATTCAATGCCTGTTCTCCCGAGTACTTAGATTGTGAACTCCATGTGACAGAGATTGTCTAATCTGATAAATATCTATCTACCCCAATGCTTAGAACAGCATTAGACACATAGTACGTGCTTACCAAATACCATAACGAATAGATCATCATCATCAATCGTATTTATTGAGCGCTTACTGTGTGCAGAACATTGTACTAAGCGCTTGGGAAGTGCAAATTGGCAACAGATAGAGACACTCCCTACCCAACAGTGGGCTCACAGTCGAAAAGGGGGAGACAGAGAACAAAACCAAACATACTAACAAAATAAAATAAATAGAATAGATATGTACAAGTAAAATAAATAAATAAATAGAGTACTAAATATGTACAAACATATATACATATATACAGGTGCTGTGGGGAAGGGAAGGAGGTAAGATGGGGGGATGGAGAGAGGGACGAGGGGGAGAGGAAGGAAGGGGCTCAGACTGGGAAGGCCTCCTGGAGGAGGTGAGCTCTCAGTAAGGCCTTGAAGGGAGGAAGAGAGCTAGCTTAGCGGACGGGCAGAGGGAGGGCATTCCAGGCCCGGGGGATGACGTGGGCCGGGGGTCGATGGCGGGAGATTAGCAGCAGAGGAGCGGAGGGTGTGGGGTGGGCTGTAGAAGGAGAGAAGGGAGGTGAGGTAGGAGGGGGCGAGGTGATGGACAGCCTTGAAGCCCAGGGTGAGGAGTTTCTGCCTGATGCGCAGATTGATTGGTAACCACTTGGGATTTTTTGAGGAGGGGAGTAATATGCCCAGAGCGTTTCTGGACAAAGATAATCCGGGCAGCAGCATGAAGTATGGATTGAAGTGGGGAGAGACACGAGGATGGGAGATCAAAGAGAAGGCTGATGCAGTAGTCCAGACGGGATAGGATGAGAGATTGAATGAGCAGGGTAGCGGTATGGATGGAGAGGAAAGGGCGGATCTTGGCAATGTTGCGGAGCTGAGACCGGCAGGTTTTGGTGACGGCTTGGATGTGAGGGGTGAATGAGAGAGCGGAGTCGAGGATGACATCAAGGTTGCGGGCTTCTGAGACGGGAAGGATGGTAGTGCCGTCAACAGAGATGGGAAAGTCAGGGAGAGGGCAAGGTTTGGGAGGGAAGGCAAGGAGTTCAATCTTCGACATGTTGAGCTTCAGGTGGCGGGCAGACACCCAGACGGAGATGTCCTGAAGGCAGGAGGAGATGCGAGCCTGGAGAGAGGGGGAGAGAGCAGGGGCAGAGATGTAGATCCGGGTGTCATCAACGTAGAGATGATAGCTGAAGCCGTAGGAGCGAATGAGTTCACCAAGGGAGTGCGTGTAGATCGAGAACAGAAGGGGACCAAGCACTGAACCTTGGGGAACCCCACAGTAAGAGGTTGGGAGGGATGCCACATTCGACTTACAGAAAAGTTCCAAAAACCCTGCCTATGAAAAATACTTAGTATACAATGACTAGAGAGGGTCACAAACACCGTGGTCCTGGAAAACTGGCAATCCATCAGCATCAGAGCATCACACTCTCTCAAGCACTTACAACATTGCTCCTTATGTAAACGCTCGATAAATACCACTGAGTGATTGATTGACCAAAGCGACTCTGGTCGCTTTGTTTTTTTCACTGCATGGGACGCTGTAGCAAACTGTATGACCCAAGAAACCCAAATAGCTGCTCTTGGGTGTGCTGAAATAGGGTAACCATGAGCAGGGTGAGCAACAGAATCAATCAAGTAAGCAATCGATCAGAAGCAGAAATGTTTTCAAGATCTAGTGAAACAAAACCCCGAATGATGTGGCATAGTGTCTATCATCCGGGAGACAGCAGAAGCTGACCAATCAGCCTGGCATTCAGCAGTTATAAATAAAGTCCTCGTGTTACAAAATCATTTCTACCAACTCTATTATGTTGTACTTTCCCAGCAGCGTGGCTTAGTGGAAAGAGAATGGACTTGGGAGTCAGAGGATGTGTGTTTTAACCCTGGCTATGCCACCTGTCTGCCGTGTGATCTTGGGCAAGCCAGTTAACTTCTCTGTGATACAGTTACCTCATCTGTAAAATGGGGATTAAGACTGTGAGCCTCACGTGGGGCAACATGATTACCTTGTATCTATGCCAGTACTTAGAATAGTATTTGGCACATAGTAAATGCTTAACAAATGCCACAGTTGCTATTAAGGCCCTGCTGAGAGCTCACCTCCTCCAGGAGGCCTTCCCAGACTAAGCCCCTTTCTTCCTCTCCCCCTCGTCCCCCCACTCCATCCCCCCATCTTACCTCCTTCCCTTCCCCACAGCACCTGTATATATGCATATATGGTTGCATATATTTATTACTCTATTTATTTATTTATTTATTTATTTTACTTGTACATTTCTATCCTATTTATTTTATTTTGTTGGTATGTTTGGTTTTGTTCTCTGTCTCCCCCTTTTAGACTGTGAGCCCAGTGTTGGGTAGGGACTGTCTCTATGTGTTGCCAATTTGTACTTCCCAAGCGCTTAGTACAGTGCTCTGCACATAGTAAGCGCTCAATAAATACGATTGATTGATTGATTGATTGATTATTATTATTTAAGTGTTTAATTCAGTGCTTTGCACATAGTAAGTGCTCAATATACGGCATTGATTCACTTGTTAAAACTGGGGGTGATAAATGCAATAGTGTAGTGAAGGGTCAGGGAGTCAGAGGAACTGTGTTCTAATCCCGGCTCTGCTACTTGTCTGCTGTGTGACCTTGGGCAAGTCACTTGAATCCCCTGTGCCTCAGTTACCTCTCCTGTAAAATGGGGATTAAGGCTGTGGGCCCCATGTCGAGCACGGACTGTGTCCAACCTGACCATCTTGTACCTACCCAAATGCTTAGAACAGTGTCTAACTCATAGTAGGCAGTTAACAAATATCCAAAAAGGGGGAAGGGAGCATCTTCATAGTGGCATCCTTAAACCCAAAAGACAAGTAGATATAAATTCCTTATGTGTTCATCCATTCTGCAGCATATCCTTGAGCTTCTTGCTTTGTTTTCACGACATCCTATCCCTACTAAGTGTCCCCTTCTTCACCCATTTCACCTCCAAATTAACTGGAAATGGAGATATGACTTGCTTCCAGAAAGAAAACTTTGGTGGTGATTGGTCCTATTGCCAAACATGGTGTTAATTTCCTAAGGCCAAATGGAGCTCTCTCCTAAATGTTTACCTTTGGCAAATAGTATTTTTTTTTATTTTGACCCTTTTTCTGCTAAATCTATACCCAGGAATTTAATCCTAGACAGGCAGTGATACATAGGAAATTTAAATCCAATTCAATTTTTTGAATGCAATGCTACAAGAATGATGATGGCTTATTAAAATTGTCTTAATTCTAGCGTCTAAACTCTTCACAATCCTAATCAGCATTTCTCGATTAGAAAATTGGAATTTGAATAACTAAAGCATACATTTCCCTTATATTAAAAAAGAATCGATTGTCACTTTTAACCAAGGTCTCAGTATTTCCTAATCCACAGTCAATATTTATATTTTTGATACATTTCACAAATAATAATAATAATTATGGTATTTGGTAAGTGCTTACTATGTGCCAGGCACTGTATTTAGTGATGGGGTAGATACAAGCAAACCAGGTTGGACACAGTCCCTGTCCCACATAGGTCTCACGGTCTCAATCCCCATTATACAGATGAAGTAACTGAGGCACAGAGAAGTCAGCTGAGTTGCCCAAGGTCACACTGCAAACAAGTGGTGGAGCTGGGATGAGAACCCATGACTTTCTGACTCCCGGGCCGTTGCTCTATCCACCACGCCGGGCTGCTAGAATATATCATGTACATTTATCTGAAAATTTAACAGTTGTAACTGTGGAGTGATGTTACAGTTTCAGACGACTATTATTACTAGGTTTTGACCAATTGTAAATAAGAGGACCTGTTTTCTTTTGAGCTTAGTCACCGTCTCAACTTTAGGTTCTTTTGTATTGTACTCCACCAAGTGCTTAATACATTGCTCTGCAAATACTAAGTGCTCAATAAATACCACTGATTGATTTAGGTTCTTTGCTCCTGATACCTTTCTGCTCCACATTATTACATGGATATTGCTGTACTGGTCTTCACTTTCGGTGACCCATTAATATTTTGGTTTCTCTCTTGGTATACTGTCGTGGCAATGCTCTTTTGCTCAATACCTTTTGCCTCTTGTGGCATTTATCCTCTTTAAAAGGTCTTAAATGTCTTATTTCTTGTAATAGATAAGAAATTTACTTGCCAGAAAGGCCAAATATTTCATCATTACCTGTTACTCTTACTTCTCTTTTGTGAAATTTGCTCACCTGTATTCCATTTTGATTAATTTTAACAGCATCACTCAGCAAATTGAAATTCCCTTTGAGGTAAATTACATTTATTTTTATTCAGTTTTGCATCTGTATTATGAATTTAAATCAGTGTTGTTCAGTAATTCAATTCTGGGGGCATGGAGTTCTCCTCAGAAGCGCAAAGCATTTGGATCAACGTGAAAAACAAGCTTTTGACATAGTCCTTAGGTAATCCTGCCAAACGATTCATTTTTCAATAAATCCCCAACTATTACATCGACATATTAAATTACTCTGTTGTGGGAGCCGAGTTATTTCAAAACATCTCTTGACAAGCAGTATTTGAAGAACAGACAGAACTAGTCATTTGGGGGTTTTATCACTCATTGCAGAATATGCTTTATATGAATGTCTGTTTCTCCGGAGACAAGAGGGAAGGTTCTGGTTGTTTTCTTGAATCGACCATCCTCTATGACAGGTTAACAGATCTTCTGAGTCTCAGACTTGGAACATCTAGCTGAAGGTTGAATTTCAATCATGAACGCCAAGAGTGCCACAGCTAGTGCCCAATAGGAATATGACTGAATGACTGCACTCCAGAGCAATGACCGTTGTCTTCTTGACCATAATTTTGAAGAGAAAATTCACAGGAATTTCTTCATTCCATAATAGTTCTACTTGATTCTACTGTTTCTCCCTCTAGAACGTAAGCTTGTCGTGAGCAGGAAGTGTGTCTACCATATCTGTTATATTATGCTATTCTAAGTTATTTGTACATGGCTCTGCACACAGTAGGTGCTCATTATTGATTTATTGATTCTTTGCCTTATCTTTTTTCATATTCGTTCTCTAGGGACATTAGAGATATGAGTCACTTCGTTCAAGTGTAAACAAGAAAACGGAGGGATAAAATGGAATTATTTTTCATTGGTATTTGCTAAGCAGTTACTATGTGTCAAGCACTGTTCTAAGTGCTGATATAGATGTAAATCAATCAGGTCGGTTCCTGTCTCACATGAGGCCCTGTAGGGAGCTGCTCCCCATGTCAGTTTGGGTCGCTGACCATAGGGCGGCTCTGGGTTCTTTAGCCTGGGCGATGAGCCAAAGACCGGACACCGAGACAGAGTGATCAGTTCTGCCTATTTATTGGGTGTATTCACATAGCTGTAGCGCAGTAAGCAAGAGAAGGAGGGGTCCAAGTCCTAATTAGCAGGGCAGGCTCTGCAGGGCTCGGAATAAACACCTACAACTAAAAATGGCAGTAATGCCTCTTATATACGAAGCCCCCTCGTACCGGTTAACTCTCTCCATATTCCCAGGATGTTTATCTGCTTGGGACAGTTCCCGTTCCGCAACCTTGTAGTGTAGCAGTTCTGTGTACTTGCTATGGGATGCTCAGGCGGAGTGAGGGGGTGAATTCACAGATAGGGCACCCTTCCCACACTCCACCCCTTCACCCCCTCTGTACGCCTAGAGCAATCTGGAGCTGGGGACCATGATAGTTTTGTTGGAGAGCCTGCGCAATTTACAACATCCTAGCACCAAAGCTGCGCAGAGCACGAGGCACCCTGGCACGATTCACTGGGACTAATGTCCCGCTCCTACACACCCGCACCCCCACAGCCATGAGACCCACCCACAGTCTGTCATCATTTTTTTGGTTCAGTTTTTGTATCTGCAGTATCTGCATCAAGCACTGTGCTAAATACTAGTGTAGATACAAGATAATAATAATAATAATTTTGGTATTTTTAAGTGCTTACTGTGTGCCAAGGCACTATACTAAGCGCTGACCAGGTCCTACATGGGTCTCACAGTCTAAGTAGGAGGGAGAACAGGCAGTGAATCCCCATTTTTGCAGGTGAGGGAACTGAAGCGCAGGAAGTTAAGTGACTTTCCCAAGGTCACACAGCAGGCAAGTGGCCGAGGTAGGATTAGAACTCAGGTCCTCTGACTCCCAGGCCCGTGGTCTTTCCACTAGGCCATGCTACTTCTCTCCATTATTCTCACCCAGTTGCATAGTCCAGGTCTCTGCACACAGTAAACAATAAATATCATTGATTGATGGCTAAAAAGGGGATAGTCTGGTCTACCATCAGCAGGCCTTGCTTCTGTAGGTATAAGTTCCTTGTGCTTGTACTTTTTCAATCGCTTAATACAGTGCTCCACACCTAGTAAGTGCTCAATAAATCTTTTTGATTAACTGATGCTCGTCAGTTTCTGATCCATCCACACTCTTTGGCCCACTCCCTCTCTCCATTCATTAACCCCTATTGTGAGATAGTAGCTAAGACATAGAGCCAGATGGTCATCCTTCGGGAGAAAATATGCCTGGTTAGAGTTCCAGAAGCATCAGAAAAGTCCAAAAGGGGCATTCACTTTGGAGGTTGGTACTGAGTTTAAGTGGTGAGAGTCAGTTAGGAATTGAACACTGATGAGTTCACCCCAGTTTTCTATCATTCGTGTTCGTATGTTTTTCCTCTCTTTGCAGTTAGAGGACTTTGATTTGTCATCTCAAAGCTTCTCTCAGTGGGAGAGAATATGCAGAGAAACTGAAGAATTCAGCAATGCTCTCAGCAGTTGTTCCTCTGGGAAGCTGGGTGCAATTTTGCAAATAGCATGATTGACCCTCAATATGCTAACAGCCTGAACTGCTCTTTTTTAGACCTCTCCAACTCATTGCACCCTTTGCAAGTCCCACCTGGACTTGGTGAACAGCAGAAAACTCCAATTGAAATTATCCTGAAGTAAGGTGGCTTAGTGGAAAGAGCACAGGCTTGTGAGTCAGAGGATGTGGGTTCTAATGCTGACTCCACCATTTGCCTGCTGTATGACCCTAGGTAAATCACTTAACTTCTCTATGACTCAGTTACCTCATCTGTGAAATGGGGATTAAGACTGTGAGCCCCATGTGGGACAGCCTGATTACCTTGTATCTACCCCAGTGTTTAGAACAGTGCTTGGCCCATAGTAAGTGCTTAGCAAATACCATAAAAAAGGCATAACATCCTCTCTGTGCACCATCTCGAACATTTTTATTATATTATCCCTCTGGACAGAGATATCCACCACTGATTATAGTCAGACACAAGTCGTCTAATAGAATGCTAGGACAAAGACACTATGAATAATGTTACTGTTTGGGGGGCTTTGGGTAGAGTTTTTTTGTTGCTGTTCTTTTGGTAAATTAGAGTAGATAGTAGTGTTCATCCAGGAAACAGACCCCAAACTCAACCAGCAGGTGGGTTGAGAAGCAGCATGGTATATTGGATAGAGCACGGGCCTGGGAGTCAGAAGGTAGTGGGTTCTGATCCCAGCTTTGTCACTCGTCTGATGTGTGACCTTGGACAAGTCACTTCACTTCTCTGTGCCTCAGTTTCCTCATCTGTAAAATGGGGATTAAGGCTGTGAGCCCCACGTGGGGCAGAGAGTGCGTCCAACCCAATTTGCTTGTATCAACCCCAGCGTTTAGTATAGTGCCTGGCACACAGTAAGCACTTAAGAAACACCAGAATTATTATTATTATTATTGTTATTCCCTGTAGAATGCTAAAAACACACACTATACACTGCCGGAATAAGATGGAAAAGAAGTACCTAAAATCTGGAGACGTGTCTAAATAACGAAAGGGAATACACAATTAAAGTTTCTGACCACGGACACTCATGGCCACATTTCTCCTGATCAATTTTCTTTTACAAAGCCAGCTGCTTCTCGCATTTCAGTTTCATTTTGGACCATTTACCTTGTGTCTTGACACTTTTCTTCTCCATAGCTTCCTCATGACATTTTTCTGCTCTGCATTTCTCAGAGTGTAGATTAGGTGGTTTAGCATGGAGGTAACGAAGGTATAAACACAGCCACGGTTTTGTCTACAGGCAAAGTGGTCACGGGTCGCTGTCACCCGTCACCTGGGGACGGGTTCGTTCGAGAATCAGTGCGGCACACGAGAGAGAGATGCCGGGAAGGGAAAACCTGAGTTTTATATAAAATTTATCCTCTGAGGTGAATTGAATAATTTCATTGTTGAGGCGCAATGAATTGAACTTCCCTTTCTGGAGGAATGTGATTAATTAGTAATATTAGAGCTTCCCTAACAGGAGGAAAACACTCATACCTTAGTCGCACGTGGGTGAGAAGGCTAGCTCTCACCATGTGCTCTCCCTACACGGGAGGAATCCACTTAGGTTGCCCGTCAGCAACGGGGGACCTGGCTCCCTCTCGAACGTTAGGCGAGACACTCCCTCGTCCCGCGGCCCTTTCCTCAATGGGTTAGTCCTGTTTGCAGAGCGGGCGTCTGGCGTTCTGGGCAGAGAAAGACACGTTGGGCCGCTGCTGCAGCTGTTGCTGCTGCACGTCTCGGTCTTCTACCCAGAAGGTCAGAGGCGACGGGTATTTATTACCTGTAGCTGTGGCCGTCCCGGCTTCCGTCCTCTGCTTGCTCAATCTACGCCCCTTCCATCCCCCATACCTAATTTGGTCGGCATGGAGGTGAGGGACACCTATCCTTCTGCCCCGCCCCCTCCGGCCAGAGAAGTTACGTCAGAGGTTGCATTTTGACCTTGCGATGGCCATTGCCCAGGGTCGCCTTGGCACATACCAACCCCTTGGCCCTAGCCACATGTACCCACTTGACCCCAACCTTCCCTGCGTCCCTTCTGGGGGGCGTGGTCGTGGGGTGAAGTGCCCTCCATCATCGTCCCTCCCCTGACTACAAGGACCAATGTCCTTCCCTGGCTGGCCACGGAAGCTGGGAAAGTGGATCCATGGGTTGGGACAGAGGACAGGGCCCATCCCTTGTCCAGGGGTGACGGAAGGCGGAGCCCTCAAGGTGTGCGGACCAAAGGTAGGGAGGGTGACTGGTGGACTACAAAAGTCTTAAGATAGAGCACAGAGGCGGGAGCTGGGAGCAGCTGCAGAGTTCGTAGCAGCTGTGTGGATAGGGCCGAACAACAATAACTTAATACCCACCATCTTCCCACTAAGCTCACCGCCAGGAGCAAAAGTAGAAGCAACTCATGGAATAGCGAGCTCCCCTCAGTTTAAATAGTCCATGGAACCAGTCCCAAAGTCCTCTGCTGGTGTGGACTCCTCGTGAGCTTCATGGTACATTGTTAGAGATCATCGCGTCCAATTATCCAGAATCACCGGAATGAAGGGACAAGGGGCACTAGTCATGTTGAAACAGGTGGTCCGATAGAAACAGGTTCCCTTCCCTAATGCTGTCACATCACTGCTAAGACTGAAGACAGACTCCCTGGGAAGCAGTTCAGTGATGATTCCTTTGCTCGACCTGTCCAGAAGTCAGGCAATCCTGACCATAGAATTGTGAGGTACAGAAGTACCCAGGAGCATCATACAGCCAGGTACAACTGATAAAGTTTGAAATAATAGCTTTTTCCTAATAATATTTAACATGTTAGATGACCAGCAGGCCACGCAGGTGTTCATAGAGTGATGTGGCGTCATTCCCCCTCTCCCAGGCAGGGCGTCTGAAAGAGAAAAGGGTCTAGGTCTTGGAGGATCTCCAAGCCTCTACCAGAGTTAGTGGGCAGCTCTCATCGCTACTAGCTGCACAGGTTTGCCCAGTCGGATTCAATTATCATTCCAAATATATCAAGATGACACTTTGTATTTGATTTGCTTCTAACTCATTTAACAATTTAGCGAAATTCAAGGTAGCAATATTTCAGAAATAATGGTTAAATCACCACGCCTACAGTTGATCCTAGGCTGGAAGAAAAATGGTAAATTCACTTCCAATTACGGCTATTGTAGTTTCTAGGGGGAGGTGCCTTAGATTGAGGAGGACAACCATTCACTTGAGAGGGAGGCAATCCTTTGCTGTAAGGAGGAGCCTTCTCTCAAAGGAGTTTCCTTTTGATCTTCCAAACTGATAGCACTACCCTGACGGCAAAGTGGTTGTTTCCTACCCCCATGCCTTAACTTGCAAATTTCTTGCAAGTAGTGATGGGGAGGGTCCCCCGTTTCCCGGTGACCCCAATTATGGCAACATTTCCCATAATTGATGGTTTGCCCCTTAGCCAAGCATCCTTCCTAATCATAGATATCTGTGTCCCGGCATCTACCGGGAAGGAGACTTTCTGACGATCATTTGCTAGGACGGTCATTTATGGGGAGCATCCAGGCTGTGAGAGGCCCGCGGCCGCCATCCATTGCCCAGGCTCGCCGGATCCCCCTTCTAGTTTCCCTGCTCTGTGGTGGGTGGGGACGTTGGTCTACCTTCCTGAGCGAGCAGTTTCAGGATATGGGTAGGTAGCCCATCCAGCTCGTACATAGGAAAACCCCACTCCCTCAACTCCCGCTATATGGCCAGCCGTTCTCCGGTGCCCAGTCTTCTTGAACCGACCCGCTGAGAGGGTCGGTGGGTGTCCCTTTAGTATTCGTTAGAACTGGCCTTCTCATCCGTAACCCCAGGCCTTTCCCATTCATGACTGCCACACGCCAGGTAATCGTCACCTCAGAAGACTGGAATAGGGACCAGTCACTGTTGACCACACCGGCCAAAGTGCTCCAGGTTTGTGCTCCAGTGGCCCTATCCCTCAAATGGTGGACAAGCCCGCACTCTGGCCCTGGGGGTGTACCCAGTACTATTGCACGAAGTAGGCCCTCTCGGTGAGGGGAGGGACCAGGGGCTAGATTCCTGGGTTTTCTCCCTATCATCTAGGATTTGTTCAATTCCAAGCACCAGATGACATAGGGTTGATGTAGCTGAGTCGTTCCACCGGAGGGCGCCAGACCTTCCCTGTTCACTCTGGGAAACTGCTCGAACCCAATGTACTGCGAGGGTCCAGAGGGTACGAACTTGAGTGTGAGTGTGGGTCACATCCACCCCTGGGCCCAATTCTGGGCGGCTGCTTTCATTTCGGCTGATGTGAACCTGGGAGGCTGCTCCCTTCCATACCCTCGCCAGCCAGCCTTTCACCGGTTCCCTGGGGTCCCGGGAAAACTCTTTAGAGAGCTGCCTGAGCTCAGTGGTTGTGAAGCTTGTAGTCTGGGTGGTGACCTTTCCCTGAGGATTCTCTTCCTTTATAATAGGGTAGAGGGCCTTGGGCTGCCTCTAGGGGTTCTGTGGGGCACCTCCCAATCCCGCGGGGAAGGGGGCAGTTTCAGTTCTGGTAAGGGCTGGGGATCTCCATCCCCCTCCTCAGAGGACTTTTCCCCATCCAGCCCTCAGTACATTACCCGCTTAAGTTTCTGTTCTGTAATGGGGAGTCCTTAGCCAACCGCGGTGCCAATTTCCACTCTAAAAGGATCACCTGCTGCATTTTTACCTCAGCTGCTGTCTGCAGTAAGAGGCATTTCATGTCACGTTCGTTTAGTTTCATTCCTTTAGTTTTACCTCTACAGCTTTCCTTTCCTGCTGCCATCGTCGTCGGCCCTGGGGGGCGGCTAGCAGCGCCGTTGCTAGGAGACCGAGGAGGGCGGTCTTTCCTTCCGTTTTCCTGATTTGGGTAGCCTTCTGACAATCACAAAACTCCCTCACCAGAAAGGCCATATTTTCCCAGTGGCCCTCCAGCCAGAGGCTATGACACCTCAGGGATTTCCATCCCTGATCCACAAGGAATTCAAACAGTTATCTTGGCTCTCTGTCGCCTATCGCCGATCCCATCCCCATTGCCATTTATGTCACCCGTCGCCCGGGGACGTGTTCGTTCGGGAATCGTGAGGCGAGAGAGAGAGAGAGAGAGAGAGAGAGAGAGAGAGAGAGAGAGAGATGCCAGAGATGGGAAGCCTGAGTTTTATATAAAACTTGCTCTGCAAGGCGAATTGAATTGTATAATTGTTTAGGCGCAGTGAAATGAACTTCCGTTTCGGGAGGAATGTGATGAATTAGTAATATTAGAGCTTCCCTAAGGGGAGGAATACACTTGTACGTTACCAGAACGTGGTGAGGCAACTAGCTCTCGCCACGTGCTTTCCCACACAGGAAGAAACCACTTATGCGTTACCCACACGTGGTGAGGTGGCTGGCCCTCGCCACCGGCACTCCGACTTCCGGAGGAATTCACTTATGCTTTCCCCGCCCGTAGTGGAGCACCTGGCTCCCATCCACCAACGTTCGGCGAGACACTCACCTGTCCCGCGGCCCTATCCTCGGTGGGTTGGTCCTGGTTGCATAGAGGACATCTGACGTTCTGGGCAGAGAAAGACACGTTGGACCGCTGTTGCAGCTGCTGCTGCTACACGTCTTGGTCTTCTGCCCAGAAGGTAGGAGGCGATGGGCATTTATTACCTGTGACTTAGGCCATCCCGGCTTCTGTCCTCTGCTTGCTCAATCTCTGCCCCTCTCAACCCCATACCTTATTTGGTCGGCACTGAGGTGAGGGACATCTATCTTTCTGCCCCCCCCCCCCCCCCGCCACACCTCCGGCCACAGAAGTTATGTCACAGGTAGCATTTTGACCTTGAGATAGCCGGTGCCCAAGGTCACCTTGGCACAGGGCCCTAGTACACATGGTCCCTAGCCCAAGGAACAGGACAATGTAAACAGGAGGAGGGACAAAAATATATTTCCTAGTAGGACGACGTCATAGTGGATGATTCCCCCTTCTAGACTGTGAGCCCACTGTTGGGTAGGGACCGTCTCTATATGTTGCCAACTTGTACTTCCCAAGCGCTTAGTACAGTGCTCTGCACACAGTACGCGCTCAATAAATACGATTGCATGAATAAATGAATGAATGAATGACAAAGTACAAGAGGACTGAAGCATCGGTTGAGGGTCGATGTAATACTCCAGAGTTGCCACAGGAGGGCAGTTGCCCGGCTTCATCGGGGTCCGGCCGGCTCCTCTGGATTCCCAGAGGCCCGCCGCCGTGGAAACAACCTCGCACCCCCCTCGGGAAGCAGTGAACCAAGTTGGAAATGGTGCAGGGCTGGGATTGGCAGACCTGGGACGAAGTCCCGGTTGCGACACATTTGTGCTATGTGATCTTGGCCAAGACACTTTGCAATCTGTGTGGCTCAGCTGCCACACCTGTAAATCTGAGAATGAGCTAGGTGTTAACTCTCTTCCACAGGCTGCGAGACCTCATGTGGGACGCAGGCTGCCTCTGCCCTGGTCGTACGGTCCCAAAACCAAGTGGCCAAGAGTAATCGCTGAACTACGGCACTGCGAGAAAGCGAAAGTGACAGAGGCCAGCCCAAGCATCCACTCAAACAATACGGGGGTGTGGCCCTGGGAGGGAGTGTGGCGTGGCAGATTGGTACACAAAGACTTCTGGGAGTCGTAGTCTGACGGTCGCTCTTGACTGGCATTCACCTCTGTCTACTGAACTCCCACTCCCATCATGCCCCGAGAGCGGAATGTATGGCCGGCAGTTGGCTAAAACGTTTTCCGCTTGGAATTGATAGTAATTGTGGTATTTTCAAAGTACTTGCTATCACTGCCTGTGAGGTGTAGCACAGAGAACACACAGAGCCCAGACTCGGTCCAAATCGGGCTCCTTTCATCCTATTCGCTCTCGGAAGTGTTTACCACACAACTGTCCGCCAGGACACTGAGCGATCCCATGAACTGCAGGAAGGACCCTAAAATCGGGAAGGGTTTTTATACATCCTTCCAATGGCATGAGCCCTCTGCCCGCTGGTCCAGGCAGCTGCCCTTGTCCCTCCCCAAAATACTCCCACAGGAGCGAACCCTCATTAGTTCTCCAAGGAGGAGAGTGGCGGAGCGTTCCAGGGCACAAAGGCTTCTGGGAGTTGTAGTGTGATGCTCGTTCTAGGCAGCGGTCACTTCTGCCTACCTACCTACCATTCTTGTCATGCGCCGTGGCAGGGGCCGCGGCCATGTCTGGAACTGTTGGGAGGAGAGGGAGAGTGGCATGGCGGCTCGGGGCACAAAGACTCAGAGAGTAGTAGTATGATGCTTGTTCTAGACAGCGATGACTGTCACTTAAGGACTACCACTTGCTCCGCGGTAAGGCCTGCGGCCATGTCTAGCCCTGTCGCAAAGAGAGGGAGAGTAGCATGGCGGCTCGGGGCACAGAGACGTCGAGGAGTATTAGTGTGATGCTCGCTCTATTGAGCCTTCGGGGGAGACTCCATCCTCCTCCACTTCCAAGACAGTTTTATCCAGAGCCCCTGGACTCTGCTTTCCATTAATCTCTTTGACCTGATTTGACTGACCTATGGACAATTCATCCTTCTGCTTTAAGCATCATCTGCCCATCTTATGGTTGCTTCTGCATGTTAACTGTTAACTACTCTCTGTGATGTCATCGTCTGCTTATTTTATTTTATTTTATTATTCCCACTGAATGTTAATTGCTAACGTCTCTCCATGATGTCATCACCTGCTTATTTAACTGCCGTCTATGATGTCGTCATCTACTTATTTTTTGCCATCACATAGTAGTTGTTATCTGCTCTCTGTGATATCGTCATTTGCCTATTTTATTATTGCCATAGCATGTTAACTGTTAACTGCCCTTTGTGGTGTCATCACCTACTTAGATCATTGCTACTGTGTTATTCTGATTCTGATTCTGATTTTCATCTGTTAACCTCCCGCTGTGCTGTCCCGCTGTGCTATGCTGATCTCACCATCAACTATCAACTCCTCTGCTCCCAACTGCCATTCCCATTCCTCACCTTCTCCTTCCCCACTCCCACCCAGCTCTTTCCCTCCCTTTCCCCCCGACAACCCCGCCCCTTCACCCCCTTCCCAGGATCCCTCTGTACCAGCGCCAACGCTCATCTCCTCCCTCCCAGCCCACTCCCTCCACTCCTCCCCGCCCCCACCCCAACCCAGTTCTTCTTTCTCATCGCCACCCCTCTTCCCACTCTCCCCACCTAGGCCCCTGCCACCTCATCCCAATCCAAATCCTCCCCACACCTCGCACCCTTCCCCCTCAGTCCCCTCCCTCCACAGCTACTGCCAAGTGTGGCCTCTGGAACCCCCGTTCCATTATAGTTAAGCTCCATTTCATCCTGGACCTATTCCTTTCCAGCTCGCTACTGCTCCTCGCCTTAACTGAAACATGGCTGTCTCCGGACGACACAGTCTCTTCTGCTGCTCTCTCCAGCGGAGGCTTCTTCTTCTCCCACTCCCCCGGACTCACCGCAAAAGGAGAAGGTGTCGGTTTCCTTCTCGCCCCCCAATGTCGCTTTTGCACTCTCCCTCCTCCCTCTTCCCTTTCCTTTCCTTCCTTTAAGGCCCACATTATTCACCTCTACCACCCCCTCCAGATTCTTGTAACCATCATCTACCGCCCCCCTGGCCCCACCTCCACCTTCTTCAACGATTTTGACCCCTTCCTCACCTTCCTTCTCTCCTTTTCCATGCCCACTCTCATCCTCGGAGACTTCAACATCCACATGGATATCCCTGGTGACTCCTCTGCTGCCCGCCTTCTATCTCTCCTTGATGCTGCCAACCTCCTGCTCCACCACACCTCGACCACTCGTCAACTTGGTCACACCCTCGACCTCATCATCTCCTACCACTGCAATATCTCCACCCTCACAAGCTCTGAAATCCCTCTGTGATCATAACCTTCTCACCTGCCTCCTCACTCACACTCCTTTCCCCTGTAAATCTATATCACTACCTCACAGAGACCTCCACTTTCTCGACCCCATCCATCTTTCTGAGCGCCTCACACCCCACCTCTCCTCCCTTTCCTCTCTACCCAATTATAATGATCAGATTCCTGCTCTCAACTCTACCCTCCCTACTCAGCCCGACTCCCTCACTCCCCTTTCCCTTCGCTGCTCTCGTACCACTAAACCACAGCCCTGGATCACTGCCACTGTCCGCCTCCTTCGCTCTTATGCTCGAGCGGCTGAATGCTTCTGGCGTTAGTCTAAACACCAAGCCAACTTTGTTCATTTAAAGTCTATCCTGTCCTGCCTCAAATCTACACTCTCCTCTGCCAAACAAAGCTATTTCTCCTCCCTTATTGCCCATCATCCCCGTCAGCTCTTCCGTACATTAAACTCCCTTCTCAGCCCCCCGGTTCCTCCCCCTCCTCCTTCCATCATCCCCAACGACGTGGCCTCCTAATTCATCAGTAAAATTAACTCCATCAGGTCTGAGCTCCCCAAAGACACTCCTCCCACTTCTCCGATCCCCCAGCTCTCAACCCTTTCCGCAACTCTCCCATCCTTCCCAGCAGTATCCTCAGATAAGATCTCCTCCCTCCTCTTAAGTGCTACTCCGGCCACCTGTGCTTCTGACCCCATTCCCTCTCATCTTATGATATTTTTCTCCTGTCCCTCCTCCCCTCCTTAACGTTCATCGTCAACCGCTCACCCTCCACTGGCTCCTTCTCCTCTGCCTTCAAACATGCCCACGTCTCCCCCGTTCAAAAAACCTCCCTTGACCCAACTTCCCCTTCTAGTTATCGCCCTATATCCCTCCTACCATTCCTTTCCAAACTCCTTGAACGAGTCCTCTACACACACTGCCTCGAATTCCTCAACGCCAGCGTTCTCCTCGACCCCCTACAATCTGGATGCTGTCCCCTACATTCCACCGAAACCTCCCTCTCAAAGGTCACCAATGACCTCTTGCTTGCCAAACCCAACGGCTCCCACTGTATCCTAATCCTCCTCGACCTCTCAGCTGACTTCGACACTGTTGACCACCCCCTTCTCCTCAACACGCTATCCAACCTTGGCTTCACAGACTCTGTCTTTTCCTGGTTCTCCTCTTATCTTTCCGGCCCTTCGTTCTCAGTCTCTTCTGCGGGCTCCTCCTCCCACTCACATCCCATTCCTGTAGGGGTTCCTCAAGGGTCAGTTCATGGTCCCCTTTTGTTCTCTATCTACACTCACTCCCTTGGTGAACTCATTCGCTCCCATGGCGTCAACTATCATCTCTACGCTGATGACACCCAAATCTACATCTCTGCCCCTGCTCTCTCTCCCTCCCTTCAGGCTCGTTTCTCCTTCTGCCTTCAAGACATCTCCATCTGGATGTCTGCCCGCCATCTAAAACTCAATATGTCCAAGACTGAACTCCTTATCTTCCCTCCTAAACTCTGCCCTCTCCCTGACTTTCCCATCACTGTTGACGGCACTACCATCCTTCCTGTCTCACAAGCACGTAACCTTCGTTTCATCCTCGACTCTGCTCTCTCGTTCACCCCTCACATCCAATCCGTCACAGAAAACCGTCGCTCTCACCTCCGCATCATCGCCAAGATCTGCCCTTTCCCCTACATCCAAACCGCTACCTTATTAGTTCAATCTCTCATCCTATCCTGACTGGATTACTGCATCAGACTTCTCTCTGATCTCCCATCCTCCTGTCTCTCCCCTCTTCAATCTATACTTCACGCTGCTGCCCGGAACATCTTTGTGCAGAAATGCTCTGGGCATGTTACTTCCCTCCTCAAAACTCTCCAGTGGCTACCAATCAACCTACGCATCAGGCAAAACTCCTCATTCTCGGCTTCAAGGCTTTCCATCACCTCGCCCCCTCTTACCTCACCTCCCTTCTTTCCTTCTACAGCCCAGCCCGCACCCTCTGCTCCTCTGCCGCTAAACCCCTCACTGTGCCTCGCTCTCGCCTGTCCCGCCGTCGACCCCCGGCCCATGTCTTCCCCCTGGCCTGGAATGCCCTCCCTCCACACATCCGCCAAGCTAGCTCTATTCCTCTCTTCAAAGCCCTACTGAGAGCTCACCTCCTCCAGGAGGCCTTCCCAGACTGAGCCCCCCTATTCCTCTCCCCCTCCCCACCCCCCCACCCTACCTCCTTTCCCGCCCCACGGCACCTGTGTATATGTTTGTACAGATTTATTACTATATTAATTTGACTGGTACATATTTACTGCTTTATTTATTTTATTTTGTATATATGTTTTGTTTTGTTGTCTGTCTCCCCTTTCTAGACTGTGTGCCTGCTGTTGTGTAGGGAACGTCTCTATATGTTGCCAGCTTGTACTACCCAAGCGGTTAGTACAGTGCTCTGCACACAGTAAGCGTTCAATAAATACGATTGAATGAATGAATGAACGAACCAACCGCCAAGGCACTGAGCGTTCCAATGTACTGAAGATCGGACCCTTAAATCAGGAGGGGTTTTTACACATTCTTTCATTGTCATGAATCCGCTCACCGCTGATACAGGCTACTGTCCTTGGGTCTCCACAAGATGCTCCAACGGGAGCCAACCGTCATTAGTAACCCGCGCTCACTGTCATATGACGCGATGCCTAGCACAGGCACCGACCCAGTCAATCAGACCATGTCAGGAGGTTTCTGTGGAGTATCGAAGCCCAAAGACTTCTGGGAATCGTGGTCTGATGCTCTCTCTGGACAGCGATCGCCTCCACCTACCAAACCACCATCCCCGTCACGCTCCACAGCCAATCTCGAGGCCGTTGGCGGTTCGCAGCAGGCTTGGGTAGCTGATATTCAGTCTGGGAAAGGGCTGCTTTGCGCAGCCCAGGTGCCGCGCTGTGCTTCTCCCCACAACCCCAAGCCCCATGCCTTTCCGTCTTTAGCCGCAATGAATTGATTGCTATTATTGTCTGTCTCACGTGGAGACTGAAATTTCGTTGTGGCCCCGGAATGTGTCTCTTTGATTGTTGGGTTGTACTCCCACAAAAGCAGAGTACAGTGCTCGACGCACAGAATGCACTCAATCAACACGATTCCTCGGTCTATCGATCAATTGATTGAGTTAAACACAACACCAAAATACAGACTTGTGAAACAGGAAGAAAAGTTTCACGATTTACAATGACGTGAAAAGAAAGCAGCTGGACCTGGTAGTAAGAGCTCTAATTCAGGCTCTTGACTATGTCACCCTGTGGGCAAGTCTCCTCTTTGTAAATGACTGATTGATTCAATTTTTTTCTTTCCTTCTTTATTTCTGTGTATTGACTTCTGCCTCTCCCTCTAGACTGTGAGCTCACGGTGGGCAGGGATTGTGCTTGTTAATTGTTATAGTGTACTCTCC
Source organism: Tachyglossus aculeatus (assembly GCF_015852505.1). Taxonomy (NCBI): domain Eukaryota; kingdom Metazoa; phylum Chordata; class Mammalia; order Monotremata; family Tachyglossidae; genus Tachyglossus; species Tachyglossus aculeatus. The sequence continues at coordinate 105,770,747 of NC_052068.1, forward strand.
CAAGCACTGAGGACAGTGCTTTCTATACAGTAAGCGCTCAATCAATGCTATTGAATGAATGAAGGAAGGAAGGAAGGAAGGAAGGAATAAATGAATAAATTATCTGGGCCTCACTGACCTCATCTGTAAAACGAAAAGGTGAAGTCTGTGAGTCCCATGTGGGACAGGAGTATGCCCAACCAGAGTAGCTTGAATTTACCCCAGCTCCGAGAACGGTATCTTGCACCTAGCCAGTGCTTAAAAAAATACCAGTAGAAGAAAAAGCAAAGAGACGAATAAAAAAGCAGGTGTCAGGACAGGTTTCGAATTGGAATTCGAATTGGAAGAGAAGGAGGATGGTTTTGGACCTATGTAGTTGGAGGTGTCGTAGGACCCTAGTAAACATGATCCCTGGCCCAAGTAACTGGACAATGTAGACCGGAGAAGGGACAAAAAATATACTTTCCTAGTAAAAGGACGTGATAGAGGACGAAGAAGTACAAAAGGGCTGAAGCACCGGTTGAGGGCTGATGTAATACTCCAGAGTTATCACAAGAGGGCAGCTGCCCGGCTTCATCTGCCCCCGGCCGGTTCCTCTGGATCCCCCGAGTCCTGTCGCCATCGAAACAACCTCGCATCACCCTTAAGAAGCAGCGAAGCAATTCGGAAAGGACAAAGGGCTGGGATGTGTCAGACCTGGGACCAGGTTCTGGTGGCGATACGTTTGTGCTGTGTGACGCTTTCATCAAGACACTTTGGAATCTGTGTGTCTCAGCTGCCACACCTGTAAACCTGAGAAAGAACTGAGTGGTAACACTTCAACAGGCTGCGAGCTTCGATATGGGACGCAGGCTGCCTCTGCTCTATGCCGACAGTCCCCACAACCGTGATTGTCCACGAATGATGGCTGAACAAACACCACTTCGATAATGTGGGTAAATTAGGGCCAGCCCAATCAGGCCGTGTGGGCAGGGGAGGGACCATGGTGTAGTGGCTCGGGACATAAAGACTTCTGGGAGCCGTAGTCTGACGCTCTCTCTTAAGGGTGGTCACCGCAGCCTAAAGAACTACTACCGCCAAGGCTCATTCCGACGGGGCCCGCGACCATTGGTCGGAGACTGGAAGGCGCGGACGACAGTTGTTCAGTCTGTTTTCCGATGGAGAATGATAGCAATTAGTGGATTCGTTAAGTACTTGCTACCCCTGCCCGTAAGGTGTAGTGTAGAAAACACAGAAACCCGAAACCTGCTCCAAACCAGGAGTATCAGTTGAGCGCCGATGCAATACTCCAGAGTTACCATAAGAGGGCAGCTGCCGAGCTTCATCTGACCCCGGCTGGCTCTTCTGGATTTCCAGAACCCCGCCGCCTTCCAAACAACCTCGCACCCCCCTCGAGAAGCAGCGAGGCTAGTTGGGATGTGGAAGTCCTGGAACCAAGTCCCGTTTTGACACTTTTTTGCTGTGGGACCTTAGCCAAGGCACTTTGGAATCTGTGTGCCTCAGCTGCCACACCTGTAACCCTGAGGATGAACCATCTGTTAACCCTCTTCCGCAGGCTGGTAACCCCCGATGTGGGAGGCAGGCTGCTTCTGCTCTGGTCGTAGGGCCCCTACACCAGCGAGTGGCCAAGTGTAATCGCTGAACCAACAGCACTGCTAGAAAGTGGAGGTGACAGAACCCAGCCTAGGCACCCACCCTGCCAATCTCGCCTGTTCACGGTGGAAGGGAGCGTGGGGTGGCGGTTCGGGCAACAAAGCCTTCTGGGAGTCGTAGCCTGATGTTGGCTCTTGACTGGCGTTCACCTCCGCCTCACAAACTACCAGTACCATCGTGCCCCGGGTGGGGGCCCGAGGCCATGGGCCAGCCGGAAGACGCGGGCAGCGGTTGTTTAGACCGTTTTCCGATTGAGAATGATAGTAATTATGGTATTTGCTCAGTGCTTGCTACAACTCCCTGTGAGGTGTAGCGCAGAGAACACAGAGATCCCAAACTCGGTCCAAATACATCTCCTTTCCTCCCATTCGCTCACTGGAGAATTTACCACACAAACAACTTCCAATGCATTGAGCGGCCCCATACACTGAAGGCCGGCCCCTTAAATCGGGAGGCGTTTTTATACATCCACTCATTGGCATAAGCCCGCTCTCCCCTGGTACAGGCAGCTGCCCTCGGTCCTCCCCAAGATGCTCCCACGGGAGCGCACCCTCATTAGTACCCGGCGCTGTCCGTCGGATCTCCATGGAGCCCAGGCCAGGCACTGACCCAGTCAATCAGACCCTTTCGGGAGGGTTCTTTGGAGGCTCGAAACCCAAAGACGTCTGGCAGTCGTAGTCAGATGGTCTCTCTGGAGAGCGATCACCACCGCCTACCAAATTCCAATCTCCATCGTGCCCCAAGGTCTGTGTTGTAGCCGTTGGGGGGCTCGCAGTAGGCTCGGGTAGCCGATATTCAGCCGGGAAAAGGGCGGCTTTGTGCAATTATTTACTATTGGTGTCTGCCCCACCCCCACCCCCGGAAACTGAAAGCTCACTGTGCCCAGTGAATATGTCTCTTTGTTGGGTTGTACTCCAGCCAAATCTGAGTACAGTGCTCGACGCACGGAACACACTCAATCAACATGATTCCTCAATCGATCGATCGATTGAGTCAAACACAACACCAAAATTCAGACTTGTGAGAAAGGACGAAAAACCATACGATTTACAGTGATGCGAAAGGAAAGAAGTTGGCTCTGGTGGCGAGATCTCTAATCCCCGCTCTTGACTATGTTACCCTGTGGGCAAGGAGCCTCTCTGTAAATGACCGTTTCATTTTTTCTTTCCTTCTTTATTTCTGTATATTATGATCTGTCTCCCCCTCTAGACTGTGAGCTCACCGTGGGCAGGGATATTGTCTGTATATTGTTATAGGGTACTCTCCCCAGCTCTGAGGAAAGTGCTTGTAATTCAGTAAGCGCTCAATCAGTGCTATTGAATGAATGAAGGAGGAATAAATGAATGAATTTTCGGGGTCTCACTTACCTTGCCTGTAAAAGGGGAAGATAAAGACTGAGTCTCATGTGGGACAGAAGTGTGTCCAACCATAATAACTTGAATTTACTCCAGCTGCGAGGACAGTACCTGGCACCTAGCCAGGGTTTATGAAGGAATACCAGTAGAAGAAAAAACAAAAATACCAATGAAAAGTAGGTTCCGGGACAAGGTTCGAATTGGAAGAGAAGGATGATGGTTTTGGACCTATGTAGTTGGAGATGTCGGAGGTCCCTAGTAAACAAGATCCTTGACCCAGGGAACTGGACAATGCAGACGGGAGGAGGGATAAAAATATACTTTCCCATTAGAAGGACGTGATAGAGGATAATGAAGTACAAAAGGACTGAAGCATCGGTTGAGGGCTGATGTAATACTCCAGAGTTGCCACAAGAGGGCAGCATCCTGGATTCATCTGGCCCCGGCCGGCTTCTCTGGATCCTCAGAGCCCCGTCGCCAACGAAACAACTTCTCATCCCCCTCGAGAAGCAGCGAAGCAATTTGGAAAGAACTCAAGGCTGAGATGTGGCAGACGTAGAACCAAGTTCCGGTGGCGATACTTTTGCGCTGTGTGACACTTCGGTAAAGACACTTTGGAACCTGTGCGCCTCAGCTGCCACGTCTGGGAACCTAAGAATGAACTAAGTGTTAACTCTCTTCCCTAGACTGCGAGCCCCGATGTGTGATGCAGATTGGCTCTGCTCTGTGCCGACAGTCCTCACACCCGCGATTGTCCATGAATGATGGCTGAACCAGCACCACTTCGATAAAGCGGGTAAACTGGGACCAGCCCAGGCAACGACACCCAACCAATAGGGCCATGTGGCCAGGGAAGGGAGGGAGGCGTGGCAGCCCGGGACACAAAGGCTTATGAGAATCATACTCTGATGCTGGTTCTTAAGAGTGGTCAGCTTCGCCTAAATAATGATAGTAATGGCATTTGTTAAGAACTTACTATGTGCAAAGCACTATTCTAAGCGCTGGGGAGGATACGTGGTGATCAGGCTTTCCCACGTGTGGCTCACAGTCTTATTCACTATTTTACAGATGAGGGAACTGAGGCACAGAGAAGTTAGGTGACTTGCCCAAAGTCACACAGCTGACAAGTGGTGGAGCGGGGATTTGAACCCATGACCTCTGACTCCCAAGCCCGTGCTCTTTCCACTGAGCCACGCTGCTTCTCATAAGAACTACCACCCCAAGGTTCCCCGCAGCAGGGTCCGCGGCCATTGGATGGAGCTCCAAATGAGCTCCGTGTAGCGAAGAGAACACGGAGACCCCAAACTTGCTCCAAATCAGGCGCCTTTAATTCCATTCCCTCCTGGAAGAGTTTACCACACAATCAACGGTGAGAACCCTGAGCGGCCCCACGAACGGAGGGAGGGCCTCTTACACGGGAGGGGTTTTACATCACCCTTTCAATGGCATAATCTCGTTCTGAGCTATTCCAAGCAGCTGCCCTTGGCTCTCCACAAGATTCTCCCACAGGACCAAACCCTGATTAGTCTCCCCACCTCGCTCCATCGGGTTACCATGTGGCCCAGCCCAGGTAACCACCCAGACGAACAGACCTTGTAATAGGGATTTCAGTAGTGGCTCGAAGCCCAAAGTCTTTTGCTCGCTCTGGACAGCTTTCGTCTCCGCCTACCGAAATACCAGTCCCCTCGTGCCTCTCGAAAGGGCTCCCAGCCGTTGAGGGGGAGGCGCGCAGAAGCTGCCTGAAGCTGATATTCAGCTAGCAGATGGTCACGTTGCACGAAGATGCAGCCGCGCTGAGTTCCGCTGAGCCCCTCTCCACCAACACCAGCCCCCCAGGACTTCCGTCTATACCAGTCATCCAACTATTCGTATAGGTGTCTCTCTCTCCCTGGACACTGAATGCTCCTTGTGGCCATGGAATGTGTCTGTTATATTGCTGTATTCTCCTGCCCCAAGAGCATAGGACAGAGGTCTACACGCAGAATGCACTCAATCAACACGATGGAGCGACCGGCTGACTAATTGAGTCAATCACACCTCCAAAGAATCACACTTTTGGGACAGGAAGAAAAGTGGTATGATCTAGGGCGATGGGAAAGGAAAGTAGCTTGATCTAGTGGATAGAGCTCTAAGACCAGCCCTCGGCAAGGTGACCCTGTGAGTATGTCACCCATCTGCAATTTACTCGTTTCTTTCCTTCTTTCGTTCTTTCCTTCTTTCGTTCTTTCCTTCTTTCCTTATTTCCTTCTTTCCTTCTTTCTTTCTTTCTTTCTTTCTTTCTTTCGTTCTTTCCTTCTTTCTTTCTTTCTTTCTTTCCTTCTTTCTTTCTTTCTTTCTTTTTTTCTCTCTATTTCTCTCTTTCTTTTTCTTTCTCTTTCTTTCTTTCTTTCTTTCTTTCTCTTTCTTTCTTTCTTTCTTTCTTTCTTTCTTTCTTTCTTTCTTTCTTTCTTTCTCTCTCTTTCTTTCTTTCAGTCTTTCTGAGCTAGACCTAATATTTCTGGAAGTGTTAGGGTTACGATTAGCATTATGCTTTGAGTTAGATTTATAGTTAAATTAACGGTTAGGGTTGGGGTTAGGGTTAGTGTTAATGTTAGGGTCAGGGTTGGGTCTAGGGTTATGTTAGCGTTATGGTCTGGATTACTGATGGGGTTAGAGTTAGGGTCAGAGCTAGGGCTAGGGCTAGCATTAGGGTTAAAGTTAGGTTTAGGGTTACATGGTTAAGGTTGTGGTTAGGGTTAAGGTATGGGCTAATCCAAGTGCTATGGTTAAGTTAGGGTCAGGGTTAGCATTGGAATTTTGGTTGGGTTTAGTCCAGGGTTGGGGTTATGATTGGGTTTAGAGTTATGGCTAGGGTTAGACCTAGGCACATGGTTAGTTTTAGTTCTACATTCAGGTTTAAGATTAGGGTTAGGTTTATAAGGTTAGGGTAGGGTCTGGGTTTTTGGTAAAGTTCAGGGAGAGGGTTGGGTTAAGGTCAAAGCCAGAGCTGGGGTTTAAGGTTAGTGTTAGTATTAGGGCTAGGGTTAGGGCTCGATTTATGGTTAAGATTAAGTTGAGCACTAGGGCTAGGCCTAGAGCTAGGAGGGTTAGGCTTTGGTTTGGGATTAGGATTAAGGGTAGCTCTAGGGTTAGCATTAGGCTTAAGAATAGCCCTAGGGCTAGTGTTAGTATTATGGTAGGGGTTAGGATTAGGGCTAGGGCTTGGGTTTTTCCTAGTGCTGGGATTAGGATTAGGGTTAGAATTAGCATTGGGGTGGTTGTTTTATGGTTAGGGTTAGGGCTTGGGTTTGGGTTAGTGCAAGGGCTAGGGCTGCAGCTAGAGTTTAAAACGTTATGGACAAGCTTAGGGTTAAGGTTAGGGGTTGGGTTAGGGTTAGGGCTAGGGTTAGTATGAGAGTTAGGGCTAGGGTTAGGGTTTGTTAGGATTACTTTAGGGTTAGGGTTACAGTTAGCATTTGGTTAATGGCTCCTGAATGATTTAGGGTTAAGGTTAGTGTTAGGGTTAGGGCTAGGGTTGGGTTTGAGGTTAAGTTTAGGGCTAGTGTTAGGGATAGGCCTAGGGCTAAAGTAAGAATTAGGGTTACGGTTATGGTTACAGTTACAGTTACAGTTAGAGTTTGGTTTATAGCTCCTGAAAGATTTAGGATTGAAGTTAGGGTTGGGGTTAGGGTTAAGTATAAAGTTGCAGTTACTTTAGGGTTAGAGTTAAGGTTATTGTTAGAGTTAGAATCAGGGATTGGGTTAGGGCTACTGTTACAGCTAGATTTTATGGCTCTGGAAAGTATTAGTGTTAAGGTTAGGTTTGGGTTAGGACTAGGGTTAGATTTGAGGTTAAGGAAATATTTAAGGCTTGTGTTAGGGTTAGGGCTAGATTTTAGGTAGGGATTAGGGTTACTGTTAGGTTTAGGTTCATAGGATTAGTGGTAAGGCTCGGACTCTTGTAAAGGTTAGTGACACAGTTAGGGTTAGGGATAGAGGTAGGTCTGGGCCTAGTGTTAGGGCTAGCTTTAGGGTTAAGGTCAGAGTTCAGGTTAGGGTTAGGTTTGGCGTTTGGCTTAGTGTTAGAGTTGGGTTAGAGTTAGTATTATGGTTAGTGTTAGGTTTAGGGTTCTGATTAGGGCTCTGGCTACAGCTAGAGTTAAGGCTAAAGTTAAGGTAAGAGTTGAGTTTAGGGTTATGGCTAGAACTAGGACTAAGGCTAGTCTGAAGGCTAGGGTTAGGTTTAGGACTAGGGTTAAGGTAAAGCCTAGGGTTAGGTTTAGGACACAGGCTAGGGTTAGGGTTAGGGTTAGAGCTAGGTCTAGGGCTATGGTTAATGTTAACTTTAGGGTTAGGGATAGGGTTAATTACTCAGGATAGTATAAGACCTTGGGGTTAGGGTAAGGACTCAGGCTAGGGCTAGGGTCAGCGCTAGACCTAAGGCTAGGTTTAGGGCTATGGATAGAGCTAGCATTAGGATTAGGGTTAGGTTTAGGGATAGGTGTCGAGCTAGGCTACCTTGCCTTGATGATGAAAATGATACTCTCAACACCACCTTCTCTACTCAACTCAACTCAATAGCTTCCCTATACCTTCGTCAATCTATCTTGTAACACTAACCCACAGTCCTGGATAACTTCCATAATCCCCTCCTCTGTTCTTGTGCACAAGCTGCACAGCACAGCTGGTGGAAATCTAGATATTCGACTGACCTCACCCACTTCACGTTTGTCCTTATGTGCTTTAACTCTGCCCTCTCCTCTGCCTGGCAATATTGCTTTTTCATCCTTATTGATACCCATGCCTATTGCCCTCACCAGTTATTCCAGATGTTCAACTCCCTCCTCAAACCCTCAGCTCCCTGTCTCCCCAATCCTTCGCCCCCAAAGATCTGGCCACCTATTTTATTGAGATAACTGAAACTATCAGGCATGATCTCCCTAATATCTTCCCTGCACCTCCCCAATCCTTCCCCATTCCCGACCCTTCTTCAACTCTCCCATATTCTCCGACAGGATCTTAAAAGGAGGTCTCCTGCCTTCTTTCAAAATCGACACCCTCCACCTGTGCATACAACCCCATCACTTCAGACCTTTTCAAAACACCTGCCCCCTCCATTGTTCCCTCCCTAACTGCCAACTTCAACTATTCATTCCCCAGTGGAATCTTTGCCACTGCCTTCAAAAGCACCCATGTTTCACCTATCCTAAAAAAGTCTTTAGACCCCACGGCTTCCTCCAATTACCTCCACAACTCTTTCCTTCTATTCATCTCCAAAACCCTTGAGCAAGTGGTTTAGATCTGCTATCTCAAGTTCCTCTACTACAATCCTCTCTCCTTGAACCCCCTCCAATCTAGCTTCCATCCCCTTCACTCCCCAGAAATAGCCCTCTCAAAGGTCACTAGTGAGGTCCTTCGTTCCAAATCCAATGGCCTTTACTCCATCCTAATCGTCCTTGGCCTCTCAGCCATTTTCAATACTGGAGACCTTCGCCTTCTGTAAACATTATCCAACCTCAGCTTCACTGACACTGTCATATTCTGGTTCTCCTCCTAGCTCTCTAGCTGCTCATATTGTACCCCTGACTGTAGGGGTTCCTCAAGGGTCAGTTCTTTGTCCCCTTCTGTTCTCTATCTACACTCACTCCCTTGGTGAACTAATTCTCTCCCACTGCTTCAACTATCATCTCTACGCTGATGATACCCAAATCTACATCTCTGCCCTTGCCCTCTCTCCCTCGCTTCAGACTCGTGCCTCCTCCGACCTTCAGGACATCTCCATCCGGATGTCGGCCCTCCATCTAAAACTCAATATGTCCAAGACTGAACTCCTTATCTTCCCTCCCAAACCCTGCCCTCTCCCTGAATTTCCCATCACTGTAGATGGTACTACCGCCCTTCCCGTCTGACAAGCCCGCAACCTTGGTGTTACCCTCGACTCTGCTCTCTCATTCACCACGGCTTCAACTATCATCTCTACGCTGATGACACCCAGATCTACATCTCTGACCCTGCTCTCTCCCCCTCTGTCCAGGCTCGCATCTCCTCCTGCCTTCAGGACATCCCCATCTGGATGTCTACCCGCCACCTAAAGCTCAACATGTCGAAGACTGAACTCCTTGTCTTCCCTCCCAAACCTTCTCCTCTCCCTGACTTTCCCATCTCTGTTGACGGCACTACCATCCTTCCCGTCTCACAAGCCCGAAACCTTGGTGTCATCCTCGACTCCGCTCTCTCATTCACCCCTCACATCCAAGCCGTCACCAAAACCTGCCGGTCTCAGCTCCACAACATTGCCAAGAGCCGCCCTTTCCTCTCCATCCATACTGCTACCCTGCTCATTCAAGCTCTCATCCTATCCCGTCTGGCCTACTGCATCAGCCTTCTCTTTGATCTCCCATCCTCGTGTCTCTCTCCACTTCAATCCATACTTCATGCTGCTGCCCGGATTATCTTTGTCCAGAAACGCTCTGGGCATATTACTCCCCTCCTCAAAAATCTCCAGTGGCTACCAATCACTCTGCGCATCAGGCAGAAACTCCTCACCCTGGGCTTCAAGGCTCTCCGTCACCTCGCCCCCTCCTACCTCACCTCCCTTCTCTCCTTCTACAGCCCAGCCCGCACCCTCCACTCCTCCGCCGCTAATCTCCTCACCGTACCTCGTTCTCGCCTGTGCCGCCATCGACCCCCCGGCTCACGTCATCCCCCGGGCCTGGAATGCCCTCCCTCTGCCCATTCGCCAAGCTAGCTCTCTTCCTCCCTTCAAGGCCCTGCTGAGAGCTCACCTCCTCCAGGAAGCCTTCCCAGACTGAGCCCCTTCCTTCCTCTCCCCCTCGTCCCCCTCTCCATCCCCCCCATCTTACCTCCTTCCCTTCCCCACAGCACCTGTATATATGTATATATGTTTGTACATACTTATTACTCTATTGATTTATTTATTTTACTTGTACATATCTATTCTATTTATTTTATTTTGTTAGTATGTTTGGTTTTGTCTCCCCCTTTTAGACTGTGAGCCCACTGTTGGGTAGGGACTGTCTCTATATAATGCCAATTTGTACTTCCCAAGCGCTTAGTACAGTGCTCTGCACATAGTAAGCGCTCAATTAATACGATTGATGATGATGATTATGATTCACCCCTCACATCCAATCCGTCACCAAAACCTACCAGTCTCACCTCCACAACATCGCCAAGATCCGCCCTTTCCTCTCTATCTAAACCGCTACCCTGATGGTTCAATCTCTCATCCTATCCCGACTGGATTACTGCATCAGCCTCCTCTCTGATCTCCCATCTTCCTGTCTCTTCCCACTTCAGTCTCTACTTCGTGCTGCTGCCCGGATCATCTTTGTGCAGAAACGCTCTGGGCATGTTACTCCCCTCCTCAAAAATCTCCAGTGGCACCAGTCAAACTATGCATCAGGCAAAAACTCCTCACTCTCGGTTTCAAGGCTCTCCATCACCTCGCCCCCTCCTACCGCACCTCTCTTCTCTCCTTCTACAGACCAGCCCGCACCCTCCACTCCTCTGCCTCTAACCTCTTAACTGTTCCTCGTTCTCGCCTGCCCCGCCGTCGACCCGTGGCCCACGTCCTCCCCCTTGCCTGGAATGCCCTCTCTCCCCACATCAGCCAAGCTAGCTTTCTTCCTTCTTCAAAGCCCTACTGAGAGCTCACCTCCTCCAGGAGGCCTTCCCAGACTGAGCCCCTCCTTCTTCTCCCCCTCCCCCTCCCCCCACCCTACCTCCTTCCCCTCCCCACAGCACCTGTATATATGTTTGTACAGACTTGCTACCTTATTTATTTTACTTGTACATATTTACTATTCCATTCTATTTATTTTATTTTGTTAATGATGTGCAACTAGCTTTACTTCTATTTATTCTGATGACTTGACACCTGTCCACATGTTTTGTTTTGTTGTCTGTCTCCCCCTTCTAGACGGTGAGCCCGTTGTTGGGTAGGGACCGTCTCTATATGTTGCCAACTTGTACTTCCCAAGCGCTTAGTACAGTGCTCTGCACACAGTAAGTGCTCAATAAATATGATTGAATGAATGAATGAATGAATGAATGCTCATCCTCAACCTCTTTCATGAGCTCCTTCTCTGCCTCCCACCTCATAATCGTTGTGGGGGGGGGGGTCCCTCAAGGGGCAATTTTGGGTCCTCTTCAATTTTCTATCTAGACCCATTCCCTTGGAGAACTTGTTAGCTGCCAGGCTTCAACCTCCACATCCATGTGGATAATTCCTAAATCTACATCTCCAGCTCTGATCTCTCTCCCTCTCTGCAGTCTCACATTTCCTCCTGCCTTCAAGGCATCTCTACTTAGTTATCCCCTCATCACTTCAAACAGACATAATAATATTAATGGTATTTGTTAAGTGCTTACTATGTGCAAAGCACTGTTCTAAGTGCTGGGGAGGCAACAGAGTGATCAGGTTGTCCCACGGTGGACTCACAGTTTTAATCCCCATTTTACAGATGAGGTAACTGAGGCACAGAGAATTGAAGTGACTTGTCCAAATTGACACAGCTGACGGTGGAGCCGGGTTTGAACCCATGACCTCTGACTACAAAACTCGGGCTCTTTCCACTGAGCCACGCTGTCCTCCCCCTGACTTTCCCATCATTTTGTAGATGCCGCACAATTTTTCATTCAACCCACATCGTCAATCCATCAAGCCGAGGGCTATGGTTAAGGTTATATTTCAGGTTAGGGATAGAGTTTAAACTGGGGTAACCCCAGCACTAGCTGGGATAGCACTTAAGGTTAGGGATGAGGTTAAATTTAGGGTAAGTCTAAGGTTAGGCTTAAGGCTATGTTTAAGGTTAAGGTGATATTTAGGGTTAGGGTAACAATTAGGGTCAGTGTTAGGGCAAGGGTTAGGGCTAGGGCTAAGGTTGTGGATAGGATTAGGCTTATTGTTAGAGTTAGGATTAGGTCTAGCATTAGGCCTAGGGTTAGGGTTAGGACTCAGGCTAAGGTTAGTCAGGGCTAGGGCTATGGTTAAGGTTAGGTTTGGGTTAGGGATATAGTTACTGCTAGGGCTAGGGTTGAGGTTAGCACTAGGGATCATTCATTCATTCAGTAAGTCATATTTATTAAGCGCTATATTGTGTGCAGAGCCCTGTTGGAAAATATGCTAAGCAATGAGTCAGGTTAGGCCAGCCTTTTATTTATTTTGTTGCAACAAATGTTCAGTGGCTATTTGGTAGTCAAAGACAAAGAACTAAGAACTAAGAACTAATAACATCCTTTTATTTCCCCCTGGTCCCACGTCTTTGGGGGATGCAGCCCCACATCCCTCCCTCTAGTCCTACCCTTTCCTTCAAGTCCTATTTGTTCGTCCATTGGACTGGCGTATCACATCCTGTTCCGCCTCTGCTTGTTGTTGTCTTCATTATCCCGCATTATATGCCAAACTCCTTCATTATCGGCTCTGGGTCATCCAGAAGACACTCTGTGGCTGAAGAAGCCTTCAGCAAGAAGTCATCAGCAAGCCTAGGTGTTGGGTTTCAAGGCTGCAGGCCGCAGTCAGGGATTGATTGCTGGTAGAGGTGCTGATAATTAGGGCCTCAAGGCTACGGGCGGCGGTCAGTGATTGGTTGTTGCAAAGATTGCTGATAAGGTGGATCCTGGCCTAGCCAGTTGCCGTTTTCCCGAGTAGGAACTCAATACAAACTAATCCATATACAAATTCAGTTAGAGTAATGCATATATGTGAGCAGAGTTAAACCTTGTCTTAATTGCTTGGGAAAGCAATTAGGATGGGGGAGACGTGGGCATGTTTGAAGGCAGAGGGGAAGGAACCAGTGGAGAGTGAGTGGTTGATGATGATTGTTAAGGAGGGGAGGAGGGAAGGGGAGAGAATTTTCAAAAGATGAGAGGTAATGGGGTCCGAAGCACAGGTGAATGTGGTGGCCCTTGAGAGGAGGGAGGAGATCTCATCTGAAGATACTGCTGGGAAGGATGAGAAAGTAGCGGAGAGAGTTAAGAGCAGGGGGGATCAAGGTGGGGAGGGGTGACTTTGGGGAGCTCAGACCTGATGGTGTGAATTTTACTAATGAAGTAGGAGGCCAGATCTTTGGTGGTGCTATACGATTGCCTGTCTCCCCCTTCTAGACTGTGAGCCCTCTGTTGGGTAGGAACCGTTTCTACATGTTGAGAACTTGTACTACCCAAGCGCCTAGTGCAATGCTCTGCACACAGTAAGCGCTCAATAAATACGATTGAATGAATGAATGGTGAAGGATAGGGGAGAGGGAGGAACAGGAGGCCTGAGAAACGAGGAACAGCTGACGGGGGTGATGGGCATGGCAGAGGAGAAGTCAGAGTTAAGGCAGGAAAGGATAAACCTACTGGTATAAGAATCGAGGGGGTGATAGAGGCGAATAATATGGACTTCAAATGAGGGGAAGGAAAGGGAAAGGGGAGGAGGTATAGTGTGAAAGCGACATTGTGGTGCGAGAAGGAACCTGACACCTCCTCCTTTTCTGGTGAGTCTCAGGGAGTGAGAGAAGAAGAGGCCTCTACTGGAGAGAGCAGCAGAAGACACAGTGTCATCCTGGGTGAGCCAGGTTTCTGTAAGAGCGGGAAAGGAACAGGTCAAGGATGCAAGGGAGCTTAGCTGTAATGGAGCAGGGGTTCCATAGGCCACACTTGGCAGCAGCTGTGGAAGGAGGGGAGGATTCGAGGGGTTAGGAGGGTTTGTATGGGAATGAGTTAGCGGGGGCCTTTGGGAGTAGAGGGGGAAGAAGGGTGGCGCTGGGAAAGGGGATCTGGGATAGTGCAGGGTCGGGGGCAGGGAGGAGGGAAGGGAGGGGGTAGCCCGGTGATTAGTGCCAGGTTATGGTCAGAGTTAGGGTTAGGGTTGGGGTTAGGTTTATGATGAGGTTTATTGTTAGATTTATGGTTAGGGCTAGGATTAGGCCCTGGTGCTGTGTTAGTTTTAGAATTATGGTCAGGTCGAAGGATAGGCTAATGTTAGGGTTAGGGTTAGGGATAACCATAGGGCCAGGGTTAGGATTAGGAATAGGGTTACCACTGAGTCTAGGTCTATGGTTAAGGGTAGTGTTAGGGTCAGGGTTTGCACTAGGGCTAGGGCTAGGTTAGGGTAGAGTTAAATTTCAGGTTAGTGTTAGTGCTAGGTTTGGGGTTAGGGTTGGGGTAGGATTAGGGTTAGGTTTAGGGCTAGTGTTGGTTGTAGTGTTAAAGCTAGTACTAGGGCACTCTTGTTGTAAAGGTTAGGCCTAGACCTAGGACTAGGTTTAGGATTAAGTTTAGAGATACTGGTAAGGTGAGGATTAGGGTTAAGTGAGGTTTGGAGTTTCGGTTAGGGTTAGCACTAAGGCTTTGGCTAGGGTTAGGAATGGGGTTAGGTTTAGGATTATGTTTTGGCTTATTCTTCCGTCTAGGTTTGGAAGTAGGGTTAAAGTTAGCCTTTGGGTTAGTGGTAGGCTTTAGGGTATGCCTAGGGTTATTATTTAGCTTAAATTTAGGGCTAGACCTAGGTCTAGATTTAGGGTTCAGATTTAGGGTTTTAGGTTTAGCATTAGTGGTAGACTTAAACCTATTCCTATGGCTAGGGTTAAGTTTCAATTTAGGGTTAGGATTAAAGTTAGTGTTAGGGCTAGGCTTCGGGTGGTTAGTGGTAGACTTAATCTAAGCCTAGGGTTAGTGTTACAGTTTGAGTTAGGTATAGGTCTGTAGTTAGTGCTAGGTTTACGGTTTTATCTCCTCATAGTAGGAAAGACAGCCTCGACCCTTTGGGCAGCAGATGAGCTTCTCATCCTACTACAGGACAAAAAGTGGGAGTTTTATTCTCTTTGGTTCCCAATGAGCACACGGGAACCACTTGTGAGAACAATGAATGTCTCCCCAGGGGTGAGTCGGGAAACCCTAATGAATGGAAGATGCTTTGATGGTTCTGGGTGTGAATGTTTAAAGCACGGATTGGGGAATGTCCAAAGTGTGGAGGGATAGGGCACAGACACAGCCATTCCAAACCATCAATTCCCAGTCAAGGTGACCAAGAGGAGAGCAAAGGAGATGGAGCAATGGGGATTTTCCTTGTACAAAGAATGTCTTTGGCCTAGAGGTGCTTAAACTATTGGGCTCTTTTGGCGATGGACCCTACTCTCAATTAATCCATCAATCGTATTTCCTGAGTGCCTACAGGGGTCCCCGCACTTGACTGAGAGCTTGAGAGAGGGCAGTGGAACGAATATCTGGGAAGCAGCGTGCCCTAGTGGAAAGGTTCATGGGCTGCGAGTCAGAGAAACCGTGTAGTATCTTGTCTCTGCCACTTGCCACTGTTGCTTGACCATGGGCAGTTCACTTAATTTCTGTGCTTCAGTTCTCCTGCACTACCTCCTACTTAGACTGTGAGCCGTAGGCAAGGCAAGGACTGCGTCCAACCTGATTATCTTGTATCCACCCCAGCACTTAGAACAGTGTTTGATACATATTAAGCGCTTAACAAATACCATGAAAAATGGGGATTGAATCCTCGCCCTCGTACTTAGATTGGGTTCCTCATGTGGAAAAGGGACTGTGTCCATCCTGATTATTTTGTTTCTGCCCCAAAGATTAGTACAGATCTTGGCACATGGTAGGGGAGTACCATAGAAAATAGACATTATTCCTGCCTTCAGAGAGCTTACCATCTATCGGGGTATTTGCTGCTTTTGCCCACAAGGTCCCGCCTCTCCTCCTGCCCAAATGGAACACGTCCTTCAGAAGGTGGGAGAAAGTTATTCTCCTTTCCAGGAGCCCCTTTCAGTGCCTTCACCTGTCGTCCTAACCCTTCCTCCCACTGCCAGTCTCCACCAAGTCCTCATCACCCACTAGATCACCCTAATCCTTCTACACAACTATGAGGAGAAACAGGTAGGGAGATAGTGAACTATACATATGACCGATAGATCATATCTCCTACATCCAATGGCCTTCCCGAAGCACTCAGAACAATGGTAGATAGTGTCTCCTCCTTCCCTTCCTTTTGTCAGTACTGTGCTGAGAGCTTGGGTGAGGACAATAGAATCAATAGCTCGGAAACAGCTTAGCCTAGTGGAAACAACCCGGACCTGGGAATCAGAAAAACTGGGTACAAATCTTGGCTCTGTCTCTTGACTGTTACATGTCACTTAACCTTTCCGATCCTCAGTTCTCCTGTACTCCCTCCAATTTAGACAGTGCCCAAAACGGAGCAGGCACTATGTTCAACCTGATTGCCTTATATCTACCCCAGCACTTAGAACAATGTTTGATACATAATAAATGCTTAGCATTTACCATAGAAAAATGGGTATTGAATCCTACACCCTTCTACTATGGTTGGGTTCGCCATGAGTAATAGACTTTCAAAAATTACCCTGAGATAAATTTATAGATTACTTTGCACTCAGTAGGTGCTCAATAAATACCATTAATTGTCTAAGGGAATGACGGATTGATTGATTGGTTGATTAATTGAGGGGCCTGAAATCCCATTTGTTTTGAGGAAAAATATGTTGTTATAAAACCAGAGGTTCTAGGAACGGGCTGTGTTTTCATGGAGAGTCGCATGGAGCACTGGAATTAGGAACCAGCAACGGGCGACCAGCTAGGAGAAGCAGTATGGTGTAGGGGATAGAACACGACCCTGGGAGTCAGAACGTCATGGGTTTTAATCCCGGCTCTGCCGCTAGTTTACTATTTAACCTTGGGCAAGTCACTTCACTTCTCTGTGCCTCAGTCACCTCATCTGTAAAATGGGGATTAAGGCTGTGAGTCCCATGTGGGACAGGGACTGTGTCCAACCTGATTTGCTTGTATCCACCCCAGCGTTTAGTACAGTGCCTGGCACATAGTAAGTGCTCAACAGATACCATTATGAAATGTCATTATTAGCACCTGGTCTGCCATCCTTGTCATTCCCAGAAATGCTACCAAGTGGAGTGGGTTGAGTGAAAAACGGGAGCAAATACAAGCACAAGGGTGACACAGAAGGGAAACGGAGAAGAGGGATTGAGGGCTTAGTCAGGGAAGGTTCCTTGGAGGAGACGTGCCTTCAATAAAGGTCGGATATGAAGACGAAGGACGTTCCAAACCAGAAGCAGGACATTGGTGAGAGGTCAGAGAATTCATACATCCAACTGTGCTAAAGTGCTGTGGCCCGGAGTATGACACAGAGTACATAGATGCACAGGAAGACGACTAGGGTGTTGGAAGTTAATCAGGGAAGTTTTGCAGAGAACAAGAACAGTGTGTTATTGTACTTCCCCAAGTGCTTAGTAGAGAGCAATACTGTAGGTGCCAAATAAATACTATTACTATTACTACTACTACTACTACTACTACTACTACTACTACTACTACTACTACTACTACTACTATTCCTACTAATGCTGACCTGAATATGCTTTCACATTTGGAAAAAAATAGGTGCAGTGTTTGGGACAGAAGGGTTGAGTGGGGTAGATGGAAAGGGGTAGGTAGGATAGCTGGAGGGGTTAGCTGGAGACAGGTAAGACCAGAGAGATGGGACATGTGAGAGAGGTCTAACCAAGGTCATCTCTCTGCCTCAGGGCCAGAGGCATGCCCCCAGACAAGTCGCTTTCACAGATGGACTCCCCAGCGTAGGGGTGGGGAGCAGCAGGGGATGACATCGCTCTATTTTTGAGTCAGGATTGTCTCTGGCCCCCGTCTTTGTCTTTGGGCCTTCCAGCAATGCTGCATCAGTCTCTGCCTCCTGTCCACAAACTGGATGCAAACCTCGGATCACAGAACCCAAGAAATGGTGATCAAAAGCAGGTGCTGGTGAGATGAAGGAGAGGAGGGAATGGAATGGGAGTAGTGGGGATGAGGTTGGAGATAACGGGGCTGATGGTGAGGTTTCTGAAAGATGATGGAGATGATGGTAAGGATAATGCGATGGCGAGGATAGATAATGGGTGAAGAAGAATGAAGGTGATGGAGATGATGGTAAGGATGATGGGGATGGGAGAGAGATGATGGTGGGGATGATCGAGAAGTATTGTGAGGCTAAAATAAGGTGTGCTATTTGTTAAGTGCTTACTATACACAAGGCACTGTAATAAGCATTGGGGTGACTACAAGCAAATCGGGTTAGACACAGTCCCTTTCCAAGATGGGGCTCAGAGTCCTTAATTTCCATTTTACAGTTGAGGTAACTGAGGCAGAGAGAAGAGAAGTGACTTGTCCAAGGCCAAACAGCAGAGAAGCGGCGGAGCTTGGATTAGAACCCAGGATCTCCTGACTCCCGACCTGACCGTGCTCCATTTCCTAGGCCATGCTGCTTCTGATGGCAAGGTAAGGATGGTGAGCGTGAGGGTGGGGGTAATGGGAATGAGGAGGGAGATGATAGTGGGGATAAGGGTGAAGATGACTGGGATGTGATGAAGATAACAGTTGTGACAGTGAGAATAAAGAATGATGGGCACATGGACGGTGGGTATCCCTCCTGGCTAAGAGGGCACAGTCAGAGCCCTGGCTGAAGCCGACCCAGGCCTATGATGCTCTTTTCTGCACTTTGACTAGATCTTTGAGTAAGCACAGCCCAACTCAGGGAAACTTCATTTTTCCTCTAAGGCTTTCCGTGGACTGGGATGCTTGACAAATAGTCCCCTTCACCAATGAATCAACCGATCAGTCGATCCAACAACAGTATGGATTGAGCTCCTACTAGGTGCAAAGCACAGGACCAAGTGTTTGGGAGAATACACTCTAGTGGGAGAGATGAGAGCAATGCCCAGTGAGTAGGCAGTCTTGAGTGCAGTGAAGCACGTGAGCTGGGGCGTAGAATGAAAAGAGAGGAGATAATTACAGCACTTAGCACAGTGCCAGGCGTATAGTAAGTGCCTAACAAATATCATAATTATTATTGTTAATCATTATATGTAGGAGGGGAGAGAACTCATGGACTGCCTTAAGGCAATTGGAGGACTCACTCGACTATGGCCACCTCCTGTTGAAAGGACATTTCCCTACTCCCATTGGGTGAGCTCAGGGTGGGTGCAACACAGGACAGAATAATGACTTTCTCCCATGGTTCCAACTCTCTACAGTCCCACTCCGGAGCTCCATGAAGTCTGGAGACGGGCCACCCTTTGAGAAATCCTTGTAAGAGCCCTGAATTCCTGAGGACCTCCTGGAACCGAGGAGGTGGTTGTGGCTGTAGCCTCAAGGATATCAGGGACCTGAGTCAGAAGCGAATGTGTCAAGAGCCTCGACCGTGAACCCTCGACCTAGGGAAAGAACCTGGTCTTGAGAGTCAGGAGATCTGGGTTCAAATCCTAGTTCCGCCATTTGTCTGCTGTGTAATCTTGGGCAAGTTTCCTCACTCCCCTGTGCCTATGTTTCCTTATCTGTAAAATAGTGATTCAGTGCCGCTTCTCCCTCCCATTTTTAGATTGGGAGCCCGGGGAAGGGCAGGGACCGGGTCCGACCGGATTATCTAGGATCCACACCAATGCTTAGTACAATGCTTGGTACATAGGAAGCACTTTCCAAATGCGTGGCTCATTGGAAAGAGAACGGGTTTTGGAGTCAGAGATCCTGGGTTCAAATCCCCCTCCACTACTTGTCAGCTTTGTGACTTTGGGCAAGTCACTTAACTTCTTTGTGCCTCAGTTACCTCATCTGTAAAATGGGGATTAAGACTGTGAGCCCCACGTGGAACAACCTGATCACCTTGTAACCTCCCTAGCTTTTAGAACAGCACTTTGCACACAGTAAACGCTTAATAAACGCCATTATTATCATTATTATATTATCCATCTCTCCAGGAAGTAGGACCTCTGCCACCTTGGGTGTTTGGGTCTACCTCTGAGGACTCTTCACCCAAGCTTCAGAGCAGAGACTGTACTTGGTACAACAGTAAACATCTCTCACTCTGGGTCGGTAAAGAGAGGCACTCCAGGACCCCTCTCTCTCTCTCTCTCTCTCTCTCTCTCTCTCTCTCTGTAAACCAGACATAATGAATATTACTAATAATAATAATAATTGTGGTATTTGTGAAGCTCTTCCTTCTCTTCCTCTCTCCCAGGCTCCCCACCACATCCCTCCTCGCCTCCCCCTTCCTGGATCCCTGCCCCGCCTCCGGCTTTTCCCTCTTCACACTGATTTCTCTCCCTTATTCTTCTCACATCAGGAGGACATCCTGATGGGAAACTAATCCAGAGTGACTGTGTTCATCCTCCTTGGGCTGACAGGAGCCCCTTGTGTCAGGCGGTGATTTTATTCTTTCTAGTCGTCACCTACGTGCTGAACGTCACCGGGAATCTTACCGTCTCTCATTCAATCGTATTTATTGAGTACGTAATGTGTGAAGAACACTGTACTAAGCGCTTGGGGAGTACAGGTCGGCAACATATAGACACGGTCCCTACCCAGCAGTGGGCTCACAGTCTAGAAGGGGGAGACAGACAACAAAACCAAACATGTAGACAGGTGTCAAAAACGTCAGAAGAAATAGAATTATAGCTATATTCATATCATTAACAAAATTAATAGAATAGTAAATATGTAAAAGTAAAATAAATAGAGTAATAAATCTGTACAAATATATAAAAGTGCTGTGGGGAAGGGAAGGAGGTGGAGGGGGGAAGAGGAGCAGAAAAAGGAGGCTCAGTCTGGGAGCGCCTTTTGGAGGAGGTGAGCTCTCAGTAGGGCTTTGAAGGGAGGAAGAGAACTAGCTTAGCGAATGTACGGAGGGAGGGCATTCCAGGCCAGGAGAAGGACATGATCCGGGGGGTCGAAGGCAGGACAGACGAGAACGACGCACAGTGCGGAGGTTAGCGGCAGAGGCGAGGAGGGTGCGGGATGGGCTGTAGAAGGAGAGAAGGGAGGTGAGGTAGGAGGGGGCGAGGTGATGGAAAGCCTTGAAGCCCAGGGTGAGGAGTTTTTTCCCTGATGCGTAGGTTGACTGGTGCCACTGGAGATTATTGAGGAGGGGAGTAACATGCCCAGAGAGTTTCTGCACAAAGATGATCCGGGCAGCAGCGCGAAGTAGAGACTGAAGCGGGGAGAGACAGGAGGATGGGAGATCAGAGAGGAGGCTGTTGCAGTAATCCAGTCGGGATAGGATGACAGATTGAACCAGCAAGGTAGCAGTTTGGATGGAGAGGAAAGGGTGGATCTTGGCGATGTTGTGGGGGTGAGACCGGCAGGTATTGGTGATAGATTGGTTGTGTGGGGTGAATGAGAGAGCGGAGTCGAGTTTGACACCAAGGCTGTGAGCGAGTTGAGTTGAGTAGAGAGTGCTGAGTTGAGAGCAGTAAACTGGTCATCAATATTGAGTAGAGAGGATAGGGAGGCGAGCTGGGATGTTATGCGCTGAGAAAGATGGATGGGGTCGAGAGAACGGAGGTCTCTGTAGGGTAGTAATATAGATTTACAGGGGGGTGGAGTTTGAGTGAGGAGGCAGTAGAGAAGGTTATGATCAGAGAGAGGGATTTCAGAGTTGGTGAGGGTGGAGATAGTGCAGCGGTAGGAGATGATGAGGTCGAGGGTGTGGCCAGGTTGGTGAGTGGGAGAGGTGGGGTGGAGCAGGAGGTTGGCAACGTCAAGGAGAGATATAAGGCGGGAGGCAGACGAGTCACCAGGGGCATCCATGTGGATGTTGAGGTATCCGAGGATCAGAGTGGACATGGAAAAGGAGAGAAGGAAGGTGAGAAAGGGGTTAAAATCGTTAAAAATGATACCCACATTTACATCTCCTCCCTTGATCTCTCTCCCTCTTTCTAGGCTCGCATCTCCTCCTGCCTTCAAGGCATCTCTACTTGGATGTCCTCCAATCACTTCAAGCTTAACATGTCAAAACAAAGATCCTTATCTTCCCACCCAAACCCTGTCCTCTCCCGGACTTTACTGTTCCTGTAGTCAGCACCACCATTCCTCCCATCTCACAAGTCTGTAACCTTGGCATTATCCTTGGCATTATTTTGTTTTGTTGTCTGTCTTCCCCTTCTAGACTGTGAACCCGTTGTTGGTTATAAATGTTGCCGATTTATACTTCCCAAGCGCTTAGTACAGTACTCTGCACACCGTAAGCGCTCAATAAATACGATTGAATGAATGAATCCTTGACTCCTCTCTCTCATTCAAACCACACATTCAATCCATCATCAAATCCTGTCGGACCCACCTTCACAACATTGCTAAAATCCACCTTTTCTTTTCTATCCAAACTGCTACCACGCTAATACAAGCACTCATCCTTTTCCACCTAGATTACTGCTTCAACCTCTTTGCTGACCTTTCAACCTCCTGCCTCTCCCTACTCCAGTCCACACTTCACTCCGCTGCTCGGATCATCTTTCTACAGAAACGTTTAGGACATGACACCCCCCTCCTCAAAAGTCTCCAGTGATTGTCTATCCACTTCTGAAGCTAACAAAAAGTCCTCCCCATTGGCTTTAAAGCACTCCATCACCTCCCCCCTCCCACCTCACCTTATTTCTCTCATTTCATTCATTCATTCAATCAATTGTATTTATTGCGTGCTTACTGTGTTCAGGGCACTGTACTAAGGGCTTGGGAAGTACAAGTTGGCAACATGTAGAGACGGTCCCTACCGAACAGCGGGCTCACAGTCTAGAAGGGGGAGATAGACAATAAAACAAAACATATTAACAAAATAAAATAAATAGAATAAATATGCACAAGTACAATAAATAAATAAATAAACAGAGTAATAAATATGTACAAACATATATACATATATACAGGTATTGTGGGGAGGGGAAGAAGGTAAGGTGGGGGGGTGGGGAGGGGGAGGAGCCCTCACACTTCATTCCTCTGGCACTAACGTTTTCACCGTGCCTCGATCTCGCCTGTCTTACCGCTGATCTCTGACCCCCGTCCTACTTCTAGCCTGGAATGCCCTCCTTCCTCAAATCCACCCGACAATTTCTCTCCTACCCATTAAAGCCTTACTGAAGGGACATCTCCTCCAAGAGACCTTCCCAGACTAAGCCCCACTTTTTCTCATTTCCCACTCCCTTCTATGTCGCCCTGATGTGCTTGCTATGCTCTTCCCCCATCTCCCCACCCAATAACACTTACGTATATATCTGTAATTTAATTTCTTCATATTGATGTCTGTATATTTATATTGAAGCCTGTCTCCCGACCTCTAGACTGTGAGCTCATTGTGGGCAGGGATTGTCACTCTTTATTGTTATATTATACTTTCCCAAGCTCTGAGTACAGTACTCTGCACACAATAAGGGCTTAATAAATACGATTGAATGAATGAATGCATGAATTATAGGAGGAAGGGCATTCCAGGCCAGAGGCCTGGATCTGGACTTGGGGTCGTCGGTTAGATAGGTGAGATCGAGGCACAGTGAGAAGGTTAGCACTTGAGGAATGACGTGTCATTCTGGATTGTAGAATGAGAGAAGTGAGGTGACATAGGAGGGGACAAAGTGCGCTTTAAAGTCAATAATGAGAAACAGATGGTTCAGTTCTCAGTAACAATTGCATCAACTACCACCAAGGAGGCAGACTGGTACAGAATGGAAGTAGAACATATATAGGAGTTTGAATTGGAGGTAAGGAGCCTGAGGGAAGAAGTGAGGATGCTGAAGGGGAGGAAATCTCATTTGGGATTTTATCCAGACACGCAAAACGCTCTGCATAGCGCCTTTGACCTACCAGAGGCTTTGTGCCCACCTTTCCAACAATCCCCAGGAGACGCAATGTGGCCCAGTGGATAGAGTACGGGCCTGGAAGTCAGAGAGACCTGGGTTCTGATCCTGACTCTGCCACCTGTTTTCTGTGTGACACTTCCCTTCTCTGTTTGGCTGTACCTTTTCTGTGACCTTGACTCATCTGTAAAATGGGAATTGAGATGGTGAACCCTATGTGGGACATGGACTGTGTTCCACCTGATTAGTTTGTATTGCTTGGACCGGCAATGTAAGTAATCGTACTTTACTATGTAAAGTAAGCACTTTACATAGTAAGCACTTTAAAAAGTACCTTTTAAATCAAATTAAAAAAAAGAGAGAGAGAAGGAAGCCCTTTGTAAAGAATTAAGGGACCCTCTGAAGTTGGGAATATCTTCACATATTGGTTGGAAAGGGTAGAGCAAGTAGTGTTTGAATATAGTTCTGCTGACCACGACAAGTTGTGGAAGACTTTGTTGGGACCCATAAGGGCAGGAGACTTGGAGGTCGGTGCGGTTTAGCCAAAAAGCAAAAGACGAGGTAAAATTGTGCTTTGGGATATACAGCTGGATTGCCCGAGTAGGGAGGATGAGATCACAATAATGGGTTCATCCTCAGGCCCGTACAGATAGGGTCCAAGTAGGGGTTTGAACATAGAAAGGCCTTCAACCAGAGTCAGTGCAATCTCGGCACCCTACCTGGAAGAATGGAGGGTAGGTTTGTTGGACCCCCAAGTGGGAATGCCTAATGGAAGCATGGTTCTACATACTGCCCCTAAACATCTGAGGGAATTGGAGTTCTGGAGTGGGGATTTGGTAGCAGAACAATTATTGATAATAATAATAATGGCATTTGTTAAATGTTTACTATGTGCCAAGCACGGCTCTAAGCGCTGGGGTAGAAACAAGGTAATCAGATTTTCCCATGTGCGGTTCACAGTCTTAATCCCCAATTTGCAGATGAGGTACCTGAGGCCCTGAGAAGTGAAATGACTTGACCAACGTCACACAGCTGACAAGTGGTGGAGTCAGAATTAGAACCCATGACCTCTGACTCCCAAGCCCGTGCTCTTTCCACTAAGCCTCGCTCCTACTCTATCCTAATCCTCCTCGACCTCTCAGATGCCTTCGACACTGTGGACCACCCCCTTCTCCTTAACACGTTACCCAACCTTGGCTTCACAGATTCCATCCTCTCCTGGTTCTCCTCATTGATTCATTCATTTATTCATTCAATCGTATTTATAGAGCGCTTACTGTGTGCAGAGCACTGTACTAAGCGCTTGGGAAGTACAAGTTGGGACCATATAGAGACGGTCCCTACCCAACAGTGGGACCACAGACTAGAAGGGGGGGGGGGGAAGAGAACAAAACAAAACATATTAACAAATAAAATAAATAGAATAAATATGTACAAATAAAATAAATAAATAAATTGAGTAATAAATATGTACAAACATATATACATATATGCAAGTGCTGTGGGGAGGGGAAGGAGGTAAGGCGTGGGGGTAGAGAAGGGGAGGAGGGGGAGAGGAAGGAAGGGGCTCAGTCTGGGAAGGCCTCCTGAAGAAGGTGAGCTCTCAGTAGGGCTTTGAAGGGAGGAAGAGAGCTAGCTTAGCGGATGTGCGGAGGGAGGACATTCCAGGACTGGGGGAGGACGTGGGCCGGGGGTCGACGTCGGGACAGGCAAGAACGAGACATGGTGAGGAGATTAGCGGCAGAGGATTGGAGGGGGTGGACTGGGCTGTAGAAAGAAGGAGAGAAGGGAGGTGAGGTAGGAGGGGGGGAGGTGAAGGAGAGTCTTGAAGCCGAGAGTGAGGAGTTTTTGCCTGATGCGTAGGTTGATTGGTAGCCACTGGAGATTTTTGAGGAGGGGAGTAACATGCCCAGAGCGTTTCTGCACAGATACGATCCGGGTAGCAGCGTGAAGTATGGATTGAAGTGGGGAGAGACAGAAGGATGGGAGATCAAAGAGGAGGCTGATGCTGTAATCCAGACGGGATAGGATGAGAGTTTGAACGAGCAGGGTAGCGGTTTGGATGGAGAGAAAAGGGCAGATCTTGGCAATGTTGCGGAGGTGAGACCAGCAGGTTTTTGTGACAGATTGGATGTGAGGGGTGAACGAGAGAGCGGAGTCGAGGGTGACACCAAGTTTGATGGCTTGTGAAACGGGAAGGATAGTAGTGCCGTCAACAGTGATGGGAAAGTCATGGAGAGGGCAGGGTTTGGAAGGGAAGACAAGGAGTTCAGTCTTGGACATGTTGAGTTTTAGATGGCGGGCAGGCATCCAAATGGACATGTCCTGAAGGCAAGAAGAGATGCGAACTTGGAGGGAGGGAGAGAGAGCAGGGGCAGAGAGGAAGATTTGGGTGTCAGCAGCGTAGATATGATAGTTGAAGCCGTGGGAGTGAATGAGTTCACCGAGTGAGTGTAGATCGAGAACAGAAGGGGACCAAGAACTGAACCTTGAGAAACCCCTGCAGTAAGCGGATGGGAGGGGGAGGAGGAGCCCGCAAAAGAGACTGAGAAAGAACGTCCGGAGAGATAAGAGGAGAACCAGGAGAGGACAGAGTCTGTGAAGCCAAGGTTGGAGAGCGTGTTGAGGAGAAGGGGGTGGTCCACAGTGTCGAAGGCAGCTGAGAGGTCGAGGAGGATTAGGATAGAGTAGGAGCCGTTGGATTTGGCAGGCAGGCGGTGATTGGTGATCTTTGAGAGGGTAGCTTCTGTGGAATGTAGAGGACGGAAGCTAGACTGGAGGGGGTCGAGGAAAGAGTTGGCGTTGAGGAATTCGAGGCAACGTGTATAGACGACTCGTTCAAGGAGTTTGGAAAGGAATGGTATGAGGGAGATACGGCGATAAGTAGAAGTTGAGATGAGGTCAAGAGAGGGTTTTTTAAGATGGGAGAGACGTGGGCATGTTTGAAGGCCAGAGGGGAAGGAACCAGTGGAGAGTGAGCAGCTGAAGATGGATATTAAGGAGGGGAGAAGGGACGGAGCGATAGATTTCATGAGATGAGAGGGAATGGCATCAGAAGCACAGGTGGCAGGAGTAGCACTTGAGAGGAGGGAAGAGTTCTCATCTGAGCATCCTGCTGGGAAGGATGGGAGAGTAGTAGAGAGCGTTGAGAGCCGGGGGGTTGGAGAAGTGTGGGGAGTGACTTTGGGGAGCTCAGACCTGATGGATTTAATTTTATTAATGAAGTAGGAGGTCACGTCGTATCTTTCCGGTTGTTCATTTTCAGTCTCCTTTGCGGGCTCCTCCTCCCCCTCCCATCCCCTTACTGTAGGGGTTCCTCAAGGGTCCGTTCTTGGTCCCCTTCTGTTCTCTATCTACACTCACTCCTTTGGTGAACTCATTCGCTCCCACGGCTTAAATTATCACCTCTACGCTGACGACACCCAAATCTACATCTCTGCCCCTGGTCTCTCTCCCTCCGTTCAGGCTCGTGTCTCCTCTTGCCTTCAGGATATCTCCATCCGGATGTCTGCCCGCTATCTAAAACTATATATGTCCAAGACTGAATTCCTTATCTTCTCTCCCAAACCCTGCCCTCTCCCTCACTTTTCAGTCACTGTAGACCTCACTACCATCCTTCCCATCTCATAAGCCCGCAACGTTGATGTCATCCTCGACTCCGCTATCTCGTTCACCCCTCACATTCAATCCGTCAAAACCTGCCGGTCTCACCTCAACATCGCCAAGATCAGCACTTCCCTCTCCATCCAAACCACTACCTGTGGCAGACCTAACATCTGGCCCATCAATTACTGGGCCTAAGTCGTAAGCCAGGCCTTCCGTGCTCACAGGAAGACCTACAAGGAACTGAGAGGAGAGCTGTGGACAGGCAAGAGTTACTTGTTATCGGCCCTACGGCCTTGTATAGGCGGGTGTTGCTTGTTACTGGTTTTGAAGGTTACAGAATTGCTGTGTTATTTATAAACACAGCAACATGGAAAAATACAGAATGTGACTGAAAGATATAAAAGTCTTGCTGCTTAACCCAATAAACAGTCTCCTTGTCCACCTTGAGACTCGCCTGGCCTGCGTTCTTTCATTGCGAGTGCCCGTCTCCCCACTGCGCTGGACGTGTGGAGGTAGAGGGCAACAACTACCCTCCTGATTCAATCTCTTACCCTATCCCGACTGTATTACTGCTTCAGCCTCCTCTCTGATCTCCCATGCTCCTGTCTCTCCCCACTTCAGCCTATACTGCAAGCTGCTGCCTGGATCATATTTGTGCAGAAACGTTCTGGGCATGTTACTCCCCTCCTCAAAAATCTCCAGTGACTGCCTGTCAACTAAGAATGAAGCGAAAACTCCTCACTCTCGGTTTCAAGACTCTCCATCACCTCTCCCCCTTCACCACACCTCCCTTCTCTCCTTCTACAGCCCAGCCCGCACCCCCTGCTCCTCTGCGGCTAACCTCCTCACTGTACCTCGTTCTCTTCTGTCCCTCCATCGACCCCCGGCCCACGTCCTCCCCCTGGCCTGGAATGCCCTCCCTCCGCATATCCGCCGAGCTAGCTCTCTTCCGCCCTTCAAAGCCCTACTGAGAGCTCACCTCCTCCAGGAGGCCTTCCAAGACTAAGCCCCCTCCTTCCTCACCTCCTCCCCATCCCCCCGGCCCTACCTCCTTCCCCTCCCCACAACACCAGTGTATATGTTTGTACAGATTTATTACTATATTCATTTTATTTGTACACATTTACTATTCTATTTATTTTGTTAATGATGTGCATCTATCTAGCTTCACTTCTATTTATTCTGATGACTTGACACATGTCCACATGTTTTGCTTTGTTGTCTGTCTCCCCTTTCTAGACTGTGAGGCCGTTGTTGGGTTGGGACCGCCTCTATATGTTACTAACTTGTACGTCACAAGTGAATAGTGCAGTGCTATGCACACAGGAAGCGCTCAATAAATACGATTGAATGAATGAATGAATGAATGAATGAATGAATCCCAGAGGCATTCTCTGAGGCAAGCAGCCCCTCCATGAGTACTGTCCCCGAGGATTAACTCACCGAGCTCGGACTTGATTTTGTGGGGATCAAATGCTTAGATATCCTGCAAAACAATACTTCACGGTCAGGAGGACTGCCTCCTTCCTCCGGCTGACATTCGGGTTTGGATCCTGACCAGGCAGTTGAAATCTGTAGAAACTCAGCTTTACTTTCCCCTTTTCCTTTACTCAGTTCCTGCCCCTCTTGGAGCAGGTTGGCAGTTTGACTTAAGCAACGCCTGTTAACTAGCACACATGCTCACTTGTCAGCCCCTTGCCCGCATTTTTGTAAATCAGCTGAAGTGATCCATAGTCACTAAGGGGAGTCCCCACTTCTGTCCTAAGAAGTCTTCACAGGCAAATCTCCATCCTGCGTTTTAGCTTTCTCTCAAATTAGTCTAAAAGGGACCACCTGGCCCTCAGCCCCCAACAGAGAAGCATTGCGGCTTAGTGGAAAGGGCACGGGTTTGGGAGTCAGAGGCTGCGGGTTCTAATCCCGGATCTGCCATAACATCTCTGTGCCTCAGTTATCTCATCTGTAAAATGGGGATTAAGACTGTGAGCCCCATGTGGGACAACCTAATTGCCTTGTATCCACTCCAGGGCTTAGAACAGTGCTTGGCACAATAATGCGTTCTTAACAAATACCAATAAATCTCAAAAAAAAAAAACGAAAAACAAAAAAACAAAAACAAAAATAAACATCAACCGTGAATGAAACCTTTGGTTTGCTGTCATTTCTGTTCCATGCATGCCCAGATGGTCATGTTATGTGAAAACATCACACTTACTCTTCGGGACCATGGATCCCACCTTATTCCTCTTGAAATCCTTAATCTCTAATGACTTTCTAGAACCTCCCCCAACCCTGGCACCCCCACTAACACCCACGCACATGCATACATATACACAGATGCATGTACAAACGCACACACACACACACACACACACGCATACACACACACACCCCGCCACCAGCAGACAGCTTTATTCTCCAGCAGCTTCAAATTAAAATTATTCTGGGTTTCAAGTTGAGAATTGTTCCCCAGACTCAATCCATCCCCAGATCAGTTGCCACAAAAAGAGCAGAAGCAGTGTGGCTCAGTGGCAGGAGCCCGGTCCTGGGAATCAGAGGATGTGGGTTCCAATCCCGGCTCCACTACTTGTCTGCTGTGTGACCTTGAGCAACCCACTTATCTTCCCTATGCCTCAGTTACCTCATCTGTAAAATTGGGATTAAGAGTATGAGCCCCAGATGGGACAACCTGATTGCTTTGTAACCTCCCCAGCGCTTAGAACAGTGCTTGACACATAATAAGCGCGTAACAAATACCATAATTATTATTATTATCCACAGAAACCACTAAAAACTGTTTGGATGGCTTCTCTTGCTTTTATTGAGTACCACGGGGTTAAAAGTGACCGTCAAACGCGTCCACAGCTCTCCATTGGCGGACCTCTTCTCTTCGTGCAGGGAATGGGGAAAGGGTTGTGTTGTGCCGATTTGAAAAGAACCGACAGAAGGAACACTGAAGCCCCTAGCTGCAG
The DNA here is from genome assembly GCF_015852505.1 of Tachyglossus aculeatus. Taxonomy (NCBI): domain Eukaryota; kingdom Metazoa; phylum Chordata; class Mammalia; order Monotremata; family Tachyglossidae; genus Tachyglossus; species Tachyglossus aculeatus. The sequence goes on from NC_052068.1 coordinate 105,800,948, forward strand.
GTCAGGTTACAGGCTTCCCTGTTGTGGAGGAGGAAGGGGATTCTGGTGAATGTGACAGACAGGTACCAAAGGTGGGCTAGACCAAAACAGCTCCAGAGATCTCAGTGGTTTTGAAGAAGTGGAATGGGTTACCACAACTCTGTGATGTAGTGGCCCCCCTTATCTATGTCAGCACAGATTAGCTATGAGGACCCTCTGCTCCCATCAGTCTGCCAGCAGCTATTTTGGAAACTGCTGTCCTAGACCATCCAGCCCAATCCCAACTATATGTGCACAGGTACTTCACAATCACACATGATGATGAAGGAAGAGGTCACGACAGTTCAACTGTGTGTCTTGGCCAAGTACTTTAATTTTTCTGTGCCTCAGTTTCATCACGTGTAAAGTGGGGAGAAAATACCTGTTTTTCCCTCCCTCTTAGACTGTGAGCCTCACGTGGAACAGCACTGTGGCTGATCTGATTATCCTGTATCTATGTCAGTGCTTAGCATAGGACTTGACACCTTATAGGCATTCAACAAATGTTATTATTATCATTATTATTATTACTATTGTTACTACTGCTATTACCTCAGGCAGCACTACTTCTCTGGGAGTGTTAGGGAATAAAAGGGGAGGTGGCACAGACAGGCCACATCCTGGGCAGAGGGGCCAAGACAATAGGGTCGAGCCTGGAGGAATAGCATCCCGTTTCCCTGCCCACATGCTTACTCGCAGGGTTGGACACCTGAGGTGCCCTGTGTGGGCAAGGGATAACATTGAGATGGCTCTGGTGAGGGAGGCTCCCAATTTCCAAGGGCACAGCTCCCCAAGATACTAGCAGTAAAGTGGAATGTGTTTAAAGCACTAAGGAGATCCTGAAACAATGCAGAGAGGAACTTGTTGTGTCAACTGGGCATTGACTAGGATCTCAGAGAGCTATGGGCAGGGCTGGCCACTGGGAGCTGTCCTGAGGATTTCCTGAAAGTGACCAGAAATGTGCAGTGGCGAAAATGACGAGTTTTACATAGGGAGAGTTCTATTCGAGTGGTCGTGCCACGCATATGGAACATGCAAATGCCTGCTAAACCCGTGTGAATGATGGTGTGAGTGGAGAAGGAAATGACCAACATCGCTCTGCCCTTTGAGTAGTGCTCATGCGAATCTCGGGGGATGAAAAGTAGGCCTGGCAAACACCCCTACAGTGGGTTTTCGGCAAGGGCTTTTTTACAGTGTCATTTTTTGGTTCATTCTGATGAGGGCAGACAAGGTTCTGCAGTGCACCTAGGCAATAAACTCAGCTCTGTTCTCCTAAAGGGCTCGCTTTTTGTTGGATTACTTAGAGCTGCCCTTGGCCAGTACCCGAACATTACAGGTGTTACCTGAGGATGTGAGTAGGGGAGGAGTCTTTTGGGATCCTGGCTAACACAGCCCTCCCCCGGGGCAGCTTTCCTGGAGGGAGGGGAAATGGGAGAAAAGGACAAGAGTTCCTGGCCACTCCTGTGAACAGGCGCCAAATCCATCCTTGGTCGACCCAGGCCCTCCTTCCTGTCTCACGGTCACATGGGACCCACAGCAGATTGGGGTTGCGGGCATAGAAGGATTCAGAGGAGGCATGCCTCACCTGCATGTGGCCATGTAGCCTTTCAGTGGTGTCGGCTTACTCCTCACAGAACAGACAAACAGAACAAAAAGGACGCTCCTCCCAGTCAGACCAATCCCTATGGGAAATACGGTGGAGGGCACGGTCAGCCACCTCCAGGGAAGGGCTAGGCTGAGGTTGTGTCCGGCACCAGGTCTGGATATCTTCTTCTAGGGTCTCCGACCCGCCCTCACCCGGTGCAGAGGCGATTTTTTAATAACTAGTTGTGAACCGGAGAGGTTCTATTGCGTTAAGGGCAGGGCTAGGGCAGTGAGTGGAGCTGAGCCTCTATTTGTGGCTGGTACTGATTTCTGTCTCAGCTGCAGGAAGGTTCCTTCACTGCAGGACACTCAGAACAGAGGGTTCTACCAGGGAATTCTCACTTCTTACTCTTCCTGCTGATCCAGCAGCTCCCAATAATCTTCTAACTGAACTTCTTCCCAGGAGTTCCCATGTTCATGAGCATAGTGGACATTAGAGACAGAAGGTGATGATAGGAGGTCAGAAAAGTCTGCACAAAGAGCCGAGATGACAGAAGCAGAGAAGGCAGGGGAGGACAGAAGGTAGTAGCAAGAGAGCCCGTCATTCTCCCAGCAACCACTAATAGGGTTTGGGTACTGTGGGGTGTAGCCCAGAGGTCTGGTCAGTTAAGCAAATCAGTGTCAGATCTCACACCATCCATTCAAAATGGGTATACTAATAATAATGGTGGCTTTAATTGAACACTCTACTATGCATTGGGGCAATCAATCAATCAATCATATTTATTGAGCCCTTACTGTGTGCAGGGCACTATACTACGTGCTTGGGAGAGAACAACCCAACAATATAACAGACACAGTATCAGCCCCCAACAATCTTGCAGTCTTAATGTCTTGCAGACATTAATATAAATAAATAAAATTACAGCCATGTGCAGAAGTGCTGTGAGGATGAGGGCGGGAATGGTGAATAAAAGGAGCAGGTCAGGGTGATGCAGAAAGGAGTGGGAAAACAGGAAATTAGGGTTTTTTCAGGGAAGGCCTCTTGGAGAAAATGGAAATGAAAAGGGAGGGCATTCCAGACCAGAGGCAGGACAAGGGAGGGGTCAGTGGCACGTTAAAGGAGATGAAGGTACAGTGAATAGGTTGGCTTTAGGGGAGCAGAGTGTGCAGGCTGGGTTGTAGTAGGAGAGCAGAAAGGTGAGGTAGGAAGGGTAAGGTGACTGAATGCTTTAAAGCCGATTGTAAGGGGTTTCTGTTTGATGCGGAGGTAGATGGGCAACCACTGGAGTTCCAGAGGAGTGGGGAAACACGGCTTGAACATTTTTGTGGAAATATGATCCAGGCAGCAGGGTGAAACACTGGAAAGGGGAGAAACAGGAGGCAGGGAGGTCTGCAAGAAGACCGATACAGTAATCAAGATGGGATAGAATAAATGCTTGGATTAATGTGGCTAGCAGTTTGGATGGCAAGGAACGGACAGATTTTAGTGATGCTGTAAGTTCAAACCAACAGGATTTAATGATGGATTGAATATGTGGGTTGAATGAGAAAGAGAAGTCACAGATAACACCAAGATTATGGACTTATGAGACAGAAAGGATGTTCCCCTCTACAATGATGGAAAAGTCATGGGAAGGTCATGGTTTGGTGGGAAGATAGGGAATTCTGTTTTGGATGTATTGAGCTTGAGGTGATGGTGGGATATTCATTCATTTATTCAATCGTATTTATTGAACGCTTACTGTGTGCAGAGCAGTGTACTAAGCGCTTGGGAAGTACAAGTTGGCAACATATAGAGACGGTCCCTACCCAACAGCGGGCTCGCAGTCTAGAAGGGGGTGTAGATACGTTTTGAAGGCAACCCATGCCCTCTGACTCCTAAGTCCGTGTTTTTGTCACTAAACCATGCTGCCTCTCTAAAACAATCAAGGAATTACAAGATTACAAGATAACCAAAGAAGTTGCATAGCCTAATGGATAGAGTACGGGCATGGAAGTCAGAAGGACCTGAGTCCTAATCCCAGCTCTGCCACTTGTTTGCTGTGGGACCTTGGGCAAGTCTCATAGCCTCTCTGTGCCTCATTGTCCTCATCTGTAAAGTGGGCATCAATACTGTCAGTCCCATGTGGGGCAGAGACTGTGGCAAACCTGATTAGCTTGCATCTATCCCAGCTCTTAATGCTGTGCCTGTCACATAGTAAGCGCTTAACAAACACCATTAAAAACCACAGGCACAGACACAGACTCTACCCTGTATGGGCTCACAGTATAAGTGGAAGAGGGGAGAACAGGTATTGAATACTCATTTTACAGATGAGGAAACTGAGGTACAGAAAAATTGACTTGCTGAGATCACAGAGCAGACAAGTGGAAGAACCAGTTAGAACCCAGGTCCCCTGACCTGCAGATCGAGGCTATTTCCACTAGGCTGTGCTGTTTCCCATTCAGTACTCAATGAATACAGATGAATAAATGAATAAAAAGGATGAGCAATGCTAATCTATCTGTGGAATGTAGAAGAGACTACTTGGAGTAAGGAGAAGCAGGGAAAGCAAGAACCAAATTAGGCAAGCTCCCTCTGTGTCTATGATACAGGGATGGGGGTTGCATCTATCTTTCCCAAAGGGGCAGTTCTGCCACTCAAAAATCTCTGACGACCCCAGGCCCAGCCTAGGACCAGCAGCTCTGGGTTGAGTTTGCAGAAGGTAAGTGAACTTTCATGGGAGAAGATGGAAGGTGGGGAAAGACTGTGTCTCAGTTTCCTCCTCAGTAAATTAGGGATAACATCACCTTCCTATCTCATAGGGATTTCATGAAAATAAGACAAGATCTAGGCTGTGGAAATACTTTGGGAAAATAAGAAACCTTTATCAATTTGAGGTCTCATCATTAATTATTGTGTCTCTCTTTAGTGTTGAATTGTACTTTCCAAGCACTTAGTACAGTGCTTTGCACACAGTATGCGCTCAATAAATACAATTGAGTGACTGAACCCCTCCTCACCACTTCAGAATGGGTTATTTTCCTGACACATTGGTGGTAACCGGGAAGGCTGTGGGCAGGCAAGAGTAATAAGCTCTGAAAGTGGGGAATACTCTTTGCTAGATGACGATCTGCGTTTCCTGAATTCAATAATGAGCCAAAATAGCTGCTTTGAAAACACCAATGCTGCCAAGACAATAAACCTGGATAGGTCCTTGACTCTGGTTTGGACGAAGGAAGGGCCTGGTATGGAGGACCAGAGATGGGTGGGCCGAGATTTCAATCAATCAATGGTATTTATTGAGTGTTTAGTGGGTGCAAAGAACTGGTCTAAGTGCTTGGGAAAGTACAACAGAAAAGAGTTGGTAGACCCATTTCCTGTCCACGAGGATCTTGCAGTCTAGGAGGGGAACAGATATGCCAATAGATTACAGATGGTTATGTGTACGTAAATGTTGTGGGGCTGGATGTGGGGGGATAGTGAATGTCATAATGTTTAAGGAGATCCAAAGATCCACTTGCAGAGATCTTTGATCAGTCCCCCAGGTTGGGAGAACAAGTCGTACCACATAATTGATAACATAAAATTGGTCATAGTCCCTGTTCTTCGCGTTGATCCGGTGGTGCTGCTCTTTCGCACGTGATCTTTCAGGGTATTTTTATCTCAAGGATTTTTAATGGTATGGTATTTCTTAAGCACATACCATAAGCCAGGCACTGTAGTAAGAGCGGGGGAGATACAAGCTAATCAAGTTGGACACAGTCCATATCCCAGTGGAGCTCATAGTCTTAATCCCCATTTTACAGATGATGTACCTGAAGCACAGAGAAGTCAAGTGACTTGCTCAAGGTCACACAGCAAAGAAGTGGCCGAGCTGGGTAGGACCCAGGTCCTTCTGATACCCAGGTCCGGACTCTACTAACGCTGCCTTACTCTCCTAAGTGGTCGGAATCGTGTTCTGCACCAATCAAGTGCAGAGTCTATGGTTTGATTAGTTGACTATTTAGGAGTAGGTTCTAAATTAGAGATATTGATTAATTAATTTACTGTTTGGCTTATGAGTGCACCGACGGAACATTGAGATCTATTACCTGCAGAACGGCAGGTGGAGGAAAGGGAAAATCTTTCTCGTGTCAAATAAAGACCACACAATTTTCCCACTTTCTCTGATAGCTCTCTCAGGACTTTGACCTTGCATGCAGAGACAGAAGAGAATTTTGTGTTAAAATTTAGTTCCACCTCTTGGACACATGGAAGAAGCCTCTACCTCACTCAACTAAAATCTCAGCGTGGTGGTGGTGGGTGGTGATGGGGGAAATCTCTCCCAGGCTCTTCAGGGTAGAACTCCCCCTGGATTTTTCCAGAACTCATCCGGGATCCTCGGAAGCTCTGCTGGCTGTTGCTTTCGGGATCATAACCTTGCTGTCGGGATCATCTCCATGGACCATGGCTTTTTCGGATGAAGGAGTCCTACTCCTTGAGCAGGGAATCAAGAGATTCTGAAGGGCCAGAGTCCGGCTGGCTTTATCCTCTCTGTTTGTGATGGGCTTTGGGGTTTGGGCGTCCCCCTGGCCTGGAATGCCCTCCCCCCACACATCCGCCAAGGTAGTTGTCTTCCTTCCTTCAATGCCTACAGAGTATTCACCTCCTCCAGGAGGCCTTCCCAGACTGAGCCCCCTTTTTTCTGTCCTTCTCCACATCCCCCCCGCCCTATTACCTTCTCCTCCCCACAGCAACTGTATGTATGTTTGTACAGATTTATTGCTCTATTCAATTTACTGTACATATTTACTATTCCATTTATTTTGTTAATGATGTGCATCTAGCTTTATTTCTATTTATTTTTATGTCTTGACACCTGTCCACATGTTTTGTTTTGTTGTCTGTCTACCCCTTCTAGACTATGAGCCCATTGTTGGGTAGGGACCGTCTCTATATATTCCCAACTTGTACTTCTCAAGCGCTTAGTACAGTGCTCTGCACACAGTAAGCGCTCAATAAATACGATTGAATGAATGAATGAAAGACAGTCGATTATCTAGGTTTTTTTTTCTCCCAGCTCTGTCACCCATTTTTTGATCACCTCGGGCAAGTCATTCAAATACACACCCCAGTCACACTCACAAAGCGTACAGGTGCACGATTAAAAAAGAAGAAATATGCAAGATAGTGAAAGTGGTTAATGGGATATCCCAACTAGAAAAGGGAGCTATCATTCAAGAAAGGCTTCCTGAAGGAAGTAGCTCTTCACTCTGAAGGAGGGTTCTGATGTGTTTTGGCTGAGGGAAGAGAGCAGGTTGTTTCCTGGAGTGGAAAGGAAGTAGGATATGGAATAATGTAGGATTGTCAGCGAGGTACATTTGGAAGTTTTGCCTGGGAAGAGGAAAGGCCACAGTGTGGGTGGCAGGCTTGGGAGAAGAGATTAGATTGGTATCTGGAGTCATTATGACAATCCTAAATCCAACAGAGAGGAGTTCTCGCTTGATGTGAATAGAAATATTTTGGTGAGAAACATGTGACACATTCTCAGCCCATGAGGAGATTCCACTATAATGGGAAAGATAGAAATAAAATATATTTATTAATGGAGTGATCAGAACAAGTTATTAAGTGTTCAGAGAGATTTCCTGCTCCACCACTTACCTGCTGCGTGACCTTGGGAAAGTCACTTCACAGCTCTGTGCCTTGGCTCCGTCATTGTAAAAGGGGATTAAAACTGTGAGCCCTATGTAGAACAGGGACTGTGTCAATCCCTACTAACTTGTATCTAACCCAGCGCTTAGAACTATGCCTGGTACATAGTAAGCGCTTAACAAATACCATAATAATAATTCATTCATAATAATTCATTCATTCATTCTACTACTTCTGCAATTACGTCTGCTGCTACCCAGAGGTTTAAAGAGTGCTTCTCACGGTAACTGCTTAACAAATGCCATTATTATTATTATCATTTCTACATCATTAGAACCGTGCTTCACACAGTAAGTGCTTAACAAATGCCATCATTATTACTATTATTACTATATCATTATTACTATGTCTACTATGACTACTTCCATTAGTGTTACTACTTCTGCTACCACTGCTTTTCTTCAACTATCAATCACTCAGTCAGTGGTATTTATTGAACACTTGCTATGTTCTAGGCACTGTACAATGTGTTCGGGAGAGTACAATATAGTAGAGTAGGTAGTCATGATCCTTGCTTACAAGGAGCTTACAGTCTAAAGAGGGAGACAGACGCTAAGATAAATTCCGGATGGTTATGTACATGTGTGCTGTGACACTAAAAGAGGGATGAATACGAAAATGCTTACGGTATACAGATCTAAGTCCTTAGATGACACAGAAAGGAGGGTTTAGTCAGGGAAGGGTTTTTGGAGGAGAAATGATTTAATAGGGCTTTGAAGACACAACTCCTCCAAGAAGCCTTCCATGACTAAGCCCTCCTTTCCTCTTCTCCCAGTCCTTTCTGCTTGGCCCTGACTTGCTCCCTTTATTCATCCCCATCCCAGCCCCACAGCGTTCATGTACAGATCAGTAATTTATTTATTTATATCGAAGTCTGCTTACCCCTCTAGAATGTAAACTCTTTGTAGTCATGGAATGTGTCTGTTTATTTTTACATTGTACTCTCCCAAGAGATAATACAGGGCTCTGCACACAGTAAGCTCTCATTAAATACGAATGAATGAATGAATGAAGTGGTGGTAGTGGTGGCCTGTCCGATATGAAGGGGGAGGGAATTCCAAGCCAGAGGGAGGATGTGGGCAACAGGTCTGTGGTGTGAAAGAAGGAACTGAGGAACAATGAGTAGGCTGGTATTAAAGAAGCTAGGTGTGTGGGTTGGGATGCAGCAGTAGATTACGGAGGTAAGGTAAAAGGGGGAGAGCTGATTAAGTACCTTAAAGCCTATAGTTAGGGTTTTCTATTTGATTCACAGATAGGTGGCGAACAGTTGGAGGTTTTTGAGGAGAGGGGAGATATGGACTGAACCTTTTTTTAAGAAAGATGATCCCGGCGGCAGAGTGAAGTATGGACTGAAGATGGGAGAGACAGAGAATCACTAGTACTACTACTACTTTATTTATTTATTCATTCATTCGTTTGTTAGTTCTTTCAGTCGTATTTAATGAGAACGTACTGTACTAACCACTTGGGAAAGTACAATACAACAATAAAGAGTGATAATCCCTGCCCACAGTGTGCTCACAGTCTATAATAGGGGGAAACAGAAATACAATACAATCCACATAAACAGAAATCAATACAAAAAAAACATAACAGATATATAAATAACTGCTGTGGGGCTGGGAGAGGGGAGAAGAGTTAAGGGAACAAGTCATGGCAACGTAGAAGGGAATGGAAGACGAGGAAAAGTGGGACTTAGTCTGGGAAGACCTCTTGAAGTAGATTCATTCATTCATTCAATCGCATTTATTGAGCACTTACTGTGTGTAGAGCACTGTACTAAGCGCTTGGGAAGTACAAGTTGGCAACATATAGTGACAGTCCCTACCCAACAATGGGCTCACAGTCTAGAAGGGGGAGACAGAGAACAAAACCAAACATACTAACAAAATAAAATAAATAGAACAGATATGTACAAGTAAAATAAATAGAGTAATAAATACTTATAAACATATAGACATATATACAGGTGCTGTGGGGACGGGAAGGAGGTAAGGTAGGACTGATCGAAAGAGGGTGAAGGGGGAGAAGAAGGAAGGGGCTCAGTCTGGGAAGTCCTCCTGGAGGAGGTGAGCTCTCAGTAGGACCTTGAATGGAGGAAGAGAGCTAGCTTGGTGGATGTGGGGAGGGAGGGCATTCCAGGCCAGGGGGATGACGTGGGCCAGGGGTCGATGGCGGGACAGGCGAGAACGAGGCACCGTGAGGGTCCTTCCTCTCCCCCTCGTCCCCCTCTCCATCCCCCATCTTACCTCCTTCCCTTCCCCACAGCACCTGTATATATGTACATATGTTTGTACATATTTATTACTCTATTTATTTATTTTACTTGTACATATCTATTCTATTTATTTTATTTTGTTAGTATATTTGGTTTTGTTCTCTGTCTCCCCCTTTTAGACTGTGAGCCCACTGTTGGGTAGGGACTGTCTCTATATGTTGCCGATTTGTACTTCCCAAGCGCTTAGTACAGTGCTCTGCACATAGTAAGTGCTCAATAAATACGATTGATGATGATGATGATGATGTTGGGTAGGGACTGTCTCTATATGTTGCCAACTTGTACTTCCCAAGTGCTTAGTACAGTGCTGTGCACACAGTAAGCGCTCAATAAATGCGATTGATTGATTGATTGATTGATTGAAAGGAGCGGAGGGTGCGGGCTGGGTTGTAGAAGGAGAGAAGGGAGGTGAGGTAGGAGGGGGCGAGGTGATGGAGAGCCTTGAAGCCGAGGGTGAGGAGTTTCTGCCTGATGCATAGGTTGATTGGTAGCCACTGGAAATTTTTGAGGAGGGGAGTAACATGCTCAGAGCATTTCTGGACAGACAATCCGGGCAGCGGCGTGAAGTATGGATTGAAGAGGGGGAGAAACAGGAGGATGGGATATCGGTGAGGATGCTGCTACAGTAATCCAGACGGGATAGGATGAGAGCTTGAACGAGCAGGGTAGCGGTTTGGATGGAGAGGAAAGGGCAGATCTTGGCAATGTTGCGGATGTAAGACCGGCAGGTTTTGGTGATGGCTTGGATGTGAGGGGTGAACGAGAGAGCGGAATCGATGATGACACCAGGGTTGCGGGCTTGTGAGACGGGAAGGATGGTAGTGCCGTCAACAGTGATGGGAAAGTCGGGGAGAGGGCAGGGCTTGGGAGGGAAGACAAGGAGTTTCGGTCTTGGACATGTTGAGTTTTAGATGGAGGGCAGGCATCCATATGGAGATGTCCTGAAGGCAGAAGGAGATGCAAGCCTGGAGGGAGGGAGAGAGAGCAAAGGCAGAGATGTATATTTGGGTGTCATCAGCGTAGAGATGATAGTTGAAGCCGTGGGAGCGAATGAGGTCACCAAGGGAGTGAGTGTAGATCGAGAACAGAAGGGGACCAAGAACTGAACCTTGAGGAACCCTTACAGTAAGGGGAGTGGGGGGGGGGGGGAGGAGGAGCCTGCAAAAGAGACTGAGAATGAACATAGATGTGCCTTTAGTAAGATTTGAAGAGGTGGGTGGAGAGTAATTGTCTGGCGGATTTGAGGGGGGAGAGCGTTCCAAGCCAGAGGCAGGATGTGGACTAGGGGTTGGCAGCGAGGCAGGCGAGATCAAGGAACAGTGTGAAGGTTAGCACTGGAGCAGCGAAGTGTGTTGGCCAGATTGTAGAAGGAGAGAAGTGAGATGAGGCAGGAGGGGGCAAGGTGATGGAGTGCTTTAAAGTCAATGGAGAGGAATTTTTGTGTTCTACGGAGGTGGATGATCAGCCATTGGAGTTTTTTGAGGAGAGGGGTGACGTGTCCAGAACGTTTTGGTAGAAAAATGATCCGGGCAGTAGGGTGAAGTATGGACTGGAGTGGGGAGAGATAGGAGGAGGGGGGTCAGCATGGAGAGACTGATGCATAATCCAGGCAGGATAAGATGAGTGATTGCATTAGCGTGATAGCAGTACGGATGGAGAGGACACTGCATACTGTAACGATGTTGTGAAGGTGGGACCTCAGGACTTCATGACGGATTGAATTTGTGGGTTGAATGAGAGAGAGGAGTCAAGGATAACGCCAAGGTACGGAGACACCAAGGATGGTGGTGCTGTCTTAAGTAATGGGAAAGTACTACTACTACCATTCTGAACCCCATGCGGGACAGACACTCTGTCTAACCCGATTTCCTTGTATTCACCCCAACGCTTAGTACAGTAGCTGACACAGAGCAAGCACTTAACAATTACCATAATTATTATTCTACTAATGATACGATCACAACTAGCTCTAAAGCTTTTGGGAAATGGATGGGGTAGTTCTAGTGAACAAAGTGGTGGGCGGCTCAGACTTGGGAGTGGAAACAGAAAAAGAGGATGAGGAAGGAAGACCTGAGGGGGGAGCTGTAAGTTTGTCCTCACTAAGGAAAGCTTTGGCCCTTCAATTTCATTTTGTGTTACAGAATCACAAACAAGGGTCCAAAGCCTCTTATTTCTTGTGTACACAACACTCTTATAGGCTCTTAGGGAAGCAAAATCAATCAGTGTTATTTATTGAGTGCTTACTGCATACAGAGCACAACAGTGGACTACAGACCCTGCCTGTGGGGTGTTTACAATCTAATGGGAGAGATCAGCGGTAAAAATTAGCTATCGAGGAATTCACCCGGATTTTTGAACTCAGAGGCAGGGGAGGTCATCAGTCTCGTCAGCCATCTCCAGGAACAGCTGGGGCTAGACCCCCAGGTATTCCAGAGCGGAGAACCATCTAATGGACGCGCATCAGGGTTCCAGACCAGGATCTACCTGGTGAAAAGGAGACAGTTGCCAGGGGCAATGGCTAACGTTAAACCAATCCCAACCCCTCAGAGATCGATCCAGCCAGCAAAAATACCAAACCAGCCGATTCCTTTCCAGTTGTCGCTATCTCCTTCCCTGCCCAAATCAGAAAGGTCAGATATGGGACAGGAAAAACCAGTAGAGATCAGATTTCGGAAGAACCTAGATACTTAAGGAGGAGCGTGTACTTTCTTTTCTGACACTCTTGAGGGTTTTATTCAGAGTTTTCACCCTGAATATTCAGATTGTTAGTTTGAAAATCCGAATCGACCCTCTTCCTGTTCTCAGGAGGAATTTCATACCATTTAATCAATCAATCAATCAATCAATCAATCGTATTTATTGAGCGCTTACTATGTGCAGAGCACTGTACTAAGCGCTTGGGAAGTACAAATTGGCATCACATAGAGACAGTCCCTACCCAACAGTGGGCTCACAGTCTAAAAGGGGGAGACAGAGAACAGAACCAAACATACCAACAAAATAAAATAAGTAGGATAGAAATGTCCAAGTAAAATAAATAAATAAATAAATAAATAGAGTAATAAATATGTACAACCATATATACATATATACAGGTGCTGTGGGGAAGGGAAGGAGGTAAGACGGGGGGATGGAGAGGGGGATGAGGGGGAGAGGAAAGAAGGGGCTCAGTCTGGGAAGGCCTCCTGGAGGAGGTGAGCTCTCAGCAGGGCCTTGAAGGGAGGAAGAGAGCTAGCGCGGCGGATGGGCAGAGGGAGGGCATTCCAGGCCCGGGGGATGACGTGGGCCGGGGGTCGATGGCGGGACAGGCGAGAGCGAGGTACAGTGAGGAGATTAGTGGTGGAGGAGCGGAGGGTGCGGGCTGGGCAGTAGAAGGAGAGAAGGGAGGTGAGGTAGGAGGGGGCGAGGTGATGGAGAGCCTTGAAGCCCAGGGTGAGGAGTTTCTGCTTGATGCGCAGATTGATCGGTAGCCATTGGAGGTTTTTGAGGAGGGGAGTAATATGTCCAGAGCGTTTCTGGACAAAGATAATCCGGGCAGCAGCATGAAGTATGGATTGAAGTGGAGAGAGACACGAGGATGGGAGATCAGAGAGAAGGCTAGTGCAGTAGTCCAGACGGGATAGGATGAGAGCTTGAATTAGCAGGGTAGCGGTTTGGATGGAGAGGAAAGGGCGGATCTTGGCAATGTTGCGGAGCTGAGACCGGCAGGTTTTGGTGACGGCTTGGATGTGAGGGGTGGGATCCTCGCGAAAAGGATTTAAAGTGTGCTCATTCCAATTACAGGGCCTCGAAAGAGTCCTGTATTGTTATTTTTCGTCACTACCTCCCCGGGTCGGGAGTGGGTAATTTGCGCGCCTGCTGCCTTCCTTGGATGTGGTAGCCGTTTCTCAGGCTCCCTCTCCGGAATCGAACCCTGATTCCCCGTCACCCGTGGTCACCATGGTAGGCACGGCAAGTACCATCGAAAGTTGATAGGGCAGACGTTCGAATGGGTCATCGCCCATTTAGGCAAATCTCTCCCCATTTCCGTGGTGCCCTGCCAGGCAGGACGGAATCGTTTTGCGGAGTGGAGAGGAGTTGGTGTCCTGGGCGACACCCTTCCTGCCAGCCTACCTGTGGGGATGTAGAAAACTCTGTTCTAAGGGAAGGAAAGACTGGATAGCTGAGACTGGAGAAAGCAAGCTGCTTCCTAACAGTCATAAAAAGGAGATTTGACATTATTCAAAGCAGAGAAGCAGTGTAACTCATTGGAAAGAACACGGGCTTGGGTGTCAGATGTCATGGGTTCAAATCCCGATTCTGCCATCTGGCAGCTGTGTGACTTTGGGCAAGTCACTTCACTTTTCTCTGCCTTAGTTACCTCATCTGTAAAATGAAGATTAATACTGTGAGCCCTACGTGGGACAACCTGATCACCTTGTATCCTCCCCAACGCGTAGAACAGTGCTTTGCACATAGTAAGCACTTAATAAATACGATCATTGTTATTATTATTATTATTCCTCTCTCCCCCAGCCTTTATTTTACAGGGACAAAGTTCAGCCCCTTTTATGAGTTCTTCTCAATGAAAATGGGGAGGGCTCTTTAGATAACAAAGGAGACATTCCCTGGAGATGCGTATTGCAAGGCACTAATGAATTCGGCTCACAATCCCCCAGGAGCAAAGAATTTTAAATTGGGTGGGAAAGAGGCAGTGCCAGGAAAGACCCGGAAGGAGGATTGATGGGCATGTTAAAGGGTTCTTTCTTTGAGCTGGGGCTGGCTTCGCCAATTCGCTCATTACCCAATGGTCCCTGCTCCCTGGGCTACACGTGGGGGGAAAGTACTGGGGCTCCGCTGCGCTAGCTGCTGCTGTTGCTCTTTTGTTTTTCTTCTCCGACTGTTCTCAAGAAAGTGGAAAATATCCCTCCGGCCCTTAGTCCCACTTCATTCATCCAATCGTATTTCATTCGATCGCATTTACTGAATACAGAAAACCGTACTAAGCCCTTGGGAGAATACAATATAGCAATGAACAGACATATTCCCTGCCTACACCGAGCTTACAGTCTAGAGGGGAAGTAGGACATTAATATAAATAAATAAAATTACACATATGTGCATAACTGATGTGGTGCTGGGGGGGGCAATGAATAAAGGAAGCTAGTCAGAGCGATGCAGAAGGGAGTGGGAGAAGAGGAAATTCATTCATTCAATCGTATTTATTGAACGCTTACTGTGTGCAGAGCACTGTACTAAGCGCTTGGAAAGTACAAATCAGCAACATATAGAGACGGTTCCTACCCAACAATGGGCTCACAGTCTAGAAGGCGGAGACAGACCACAAAACAAAACATGTAGACAGGTGTCAAAATCGTCAGAATAGAATTAAAGCTATATGCACATCATTAACAAAATAAATAGAATAGTAAATATGTACAAGTAAAATAAAAAGAGTAATAAATCTGTACAAATATATATATATATGTATATATATATACATGTGCTGTTGGGAGGGAAAGGAGGTAGGGCTGGGGGGATGGGGAGGAGGAGAGGAAATAGCAGGGACTGAGTCAGGGAAGGCCACCGTGTGACGTATTAAGCAGTGCCTGACCACATCGGGAATGCTCAGTGGTTTCTGCAGATGACGAGATCTTGGACATTAGTAATTTATTGAGCAACTTATCTGTAATTCATTTATTTACATTAATGTCTGTCACCCCTTCTAGACTGTAAGCTCGCTGTCGTCGGGGAATGTGCCTGTTGTGTTGTTATGTTGTACTCTCCCAAGCGCTTAGGACATGTTCTGCACACAGTGAGTGCTCAATAAATATGGTTGACTGTATGTGTTCTGTTCCGTGACAAGAAGTGGCAACTGCTCTCCCTGCTACCTCTCTGACAATGTGGGCTGCGGGACAATAGAGGCCAGGGGCCGAGGTCAGAGGAAGGGGCGAGAGACTGTGAAGGCTCAGTGCATTGCAATCACCACTGTTATGCACAGTAGCTGCTCAATTGTCCGTGATCTATATCAGGAACTGTCTCCTCTGCTGGACTATTGTTATTATTATTATTATTATTATTATTATTATTATTATTACTAGTATTATTATTATTACTATTAATTATTATTGTATTTGTTGAGATCTTACTATGTGCCTGGCACTATTCTAAGCGCTAGGGTGGATACAAACAAATTGGGTTGGAGACAGTCCGTGGCCCACATGGGGCTCACAGTCTCAATCCCCATTTTCCAGATGAGGGAATTGAGGTCCAGAGAAGTGAAGTGACGTGCCCAAGATAACACAGGAAACAAGTCGTGGAGCTGGGATTAAAATCCATGACCTTCTGACTCCCAAGTACTCTATTCCCTACGCCATGCTGCTTCTCAAGAACGTGAGATCGTTCACGGCAGGGAACTGCCACTTCATCATTTTCATATTTTATCACCCCCACTTATGTCAATACTTTTATACTCAGTGGCTTTCCACTACCTGAAATTTATTTTACTGTCTGCCTCCCCAGTTATTGTAAGCTCTTTAAGGACATGGATCATCTTCCCCAGCAAGGTGTAGTTTGTAGAGTATAGGCCTGGGAGTCAGAAGGTCATGGGTTCTAATTACGACTTTGCCACTTGTTTATTGTATGGCCTCGGTCGAGTCACTTCACTTCTTTGTGTCTCAGTCCCCTTATCTATTAAATGGGGATTAAGGCTGTGAGCCTCATGCAGGACAGAGACTGTGACCGACCCGATTTGCTTTCATCCACCCCAGCGTTTAGTACAGTGCTTGGCACATAGTAAGCTCTTAACAAGCGCTTAAAAATACCACAATTATCATTATCATTATTACTAACTCTACTGTTCTCTTCAAGCACTTGGTGCTGTACTTTAAACATAGTAAATATTCAATAAATACAACTGATTGTTTGACTACTAATTCTTGAATATTCTCCCACTTGTTTAGGAGTGCTCAAAAAATAATAGTTGTTGGACTGTGAGATCCTTAAGGGTAGGGATCATGTCTACTAACTCTACTGTACTCTCCCTAGAACTAATTCAGAGCCTTGCGTACAGTAAGTGCTCAGTGAATTCTACTGGCCGACTGATTAATTTATGGATCTATTACCCTGATTCTATGGGATCTAGGGAGGTTTCTTGCTTCACTATCACACTTAGGTGTGAGGGCGGGGCTGGGATCACTGCTCTCGCCTTCAAAGTATGGAAATTGAAGTATTGGGGGCAAACGTGTTACAAACATTTAGTAGGTACTATCACGTGGTAGGTGCTTTATCAATCAATACTATTGACTGGAGAATCTGAACTCGGTCTCTTTCAGCAGGATAACGAAAAGCTGTGTTGCACAACTGTTGTAAGAAATGGTCCTGCCCTAGTGATGTTTGCAGCTAGGAAACTGGGAATGCAGGTGGACATGAAGAAGATTTCCAGGAAGGAGAAAATGTGCAGGAAGAAGTACATGGGAGGTAAGAGACAGGAGTCAAGAAGAGCGAGGCTGATGATGGTCAGGTTTCTGGTGAAGTTCAGCACATAGTTAAAGAGGAGAAAAGGGAACGATCAGAATAATTTGCTGAGGATCACGATCTGCTTCAAAAGAATCAACTACGGCTTCTCATGACCACTTCCCAACTTCTACTAGAGCTGCAAATCTAAATTTAAAAAATTCTGCCTCAACCAAGAAAACAACCCAAGAACTTTGCTTTGGGAGAGAGGCAGAGATATCTATGAAGGTAATGAAAATGTTTCATAAGCCCTATTTTCCGGACAAAAGTCCACTGCTCTTTTGGAAGATGGAACAACCAACAAACCAATCAATCAATCAATTAATTGAGCACCTATAATGTATAGAGCATAGAGCACTGTGTTTGGAAAGAGAGAATTAGTAGAATGAGCAGATATAATCTGTGCCCTTAAGGAGCTTAATATGAGAGAACAAGCACTGTCACTCGATTTGCTTGTATAACTTCCAGCGCTTAGTACAGTGCCTGCCACAAAGTAAGTGCTTAATGAATACAATTATTATTATTATTGTTAAGCCATTACTATGTACCAAGTACTGTACTAACTGCAGGGGTAGATACAAGGTAATCAATGTATAGGGCTCACAGTCTAAATAGGTGGAAGAACAGGCATGAGAAGCAGCGTGGCTTCAACAATTAGACAGGAGGAAGAAGGAAAAAGGATTTGTACATGAGTTACATGTACTTAATTAATAGAGTGCTTGAGCTATGGACAGAGAAACAACATAAATTAATGGATAAAGCCTGGGATTCCGAAGGTCATGCGTTCTAGTCTCGGCTCTACTACTTATCTTCTGTGCCACCTTGGGCAAGTCACTTCACATCTCTGTGCTTCAACTACCTCATCTGTAAAACGGGGCCCGAGACTTTGAGCCCCACGTGAGAAAGGGACTGTGTCCAACCCAATTTGTTTGTATCCACCCCAGAGCTTAGTACAGACCCTGGCACATAGTAAGAACCTAACAAATACCATTATTATTATTACTATTATTACCGATGGTGAGTACCCAAATGCTTAGGTGCCGAAATGGCCGTTGTGAGGGATATAAAGCGAGGATATCAGTGGTCAGTCAGGAAATACTTCCTCGCGGGGATGTGATTTCAGAAGGGTTTTGATGATGGGGAAAGTAGTGGTGTGCCAGATGTGGAAAGGGAGAGTTCCAGGATGAAGGAGGCGGGAAAAATGGGGACCAGGGTGAAAGGGTGAAATACGACCTGGATAAAAGCTGTAAAACTCACAATCCTTTTCCTACAAGGAACAGGGATATACTGATGGTTAAACACAGGGTTATGAACTGTGGTTTCTCAATAGATCTGTGCTGTATTCTCTCAGGAAAGCCTCATCCAGACAAAGGAATACCCCAGGACTTGAAGCTCCCCAGTCTGAGTTTACAACAGAAAATGCAAATTAGGATTGGTGGGCTCTTGTTCTCTGGGTAGCTGTGGGGATGGCTCGAGCATAGCTCTAAGTCTCCAGGCTCCGAAGAACCTTGTCCCCACCCCACCCCTGCAGAGACTTTGGCTCCAAGCTTACTAATCATTCCCCTAGTGCCTCATTAGTCATTTCTCAAAGTTTATGTCTCAGGAAAGGACTCGATTTGCCTACTTCTGACACAACAATGGAATGATGAACTATTCCTGAGTAGGTTTGATCACTGCAGAGGGATTGCTTTCGAGAAGCAGCAAGGCCTAGATCAAAGAGCACGAGCTTCAGAGGACTTGAGTTTTAATCGTTTGTCTGCTGGGTGACCTTGGACAAGTCACTTAACTTCTTTGTGCCTTAGTCCCTCATCTGCAATATAATAATAATAATAATAATAATAATAATAATAATAATAATAGTGGCATTTATTAAGCGCTTACTATGTGCAAAGCACTGTTCTAAGCACTGGGGAGGTTACAAGGTGATCAGGTTGTCCCACGGGGGCCTCACAGTCTTAATCCCCATTTTACAGATGAGGTAACTGAGGCACAGAGAAGTTAAGTGACTTGCCCAAAGTCACACAGCTGACAATTGGCAGAGCGGGATTTGAACCCATGACCTCTGACTCCAAAGCCCGTGCTCTTTTCACTGAGCCACGTTACTTCTAATACCTGTTCTTCCCCCTATTTAGACTGTGAGCCCCATACATTGATTACCTTGTACCTACCTCTGCACTTAGCACAGTACTTGGCACATAGTAATGGCTTAACAATAATAATAAAAATTGTATGCATTAAGCACTTACTATGTGGCAGGCACTGTACTAAGCGCTGGAGGTTACACAAGCAAATCGAGTTGGACACAGTCCCTGTCCCACGTTGGGCTCACAGTCTCAATCCTCATTTTACATTTGAGGTAACTGAGGCCCAGAGAAGTGAAGTGACTTACACAAGGCCACATAGCAAACAAGTGGTGGTTCGAGGATTAGAACCCAGGTCCTTCTGACTCCCAGGCCCATACACTATCCACTACGCCATGCTGTTTCTCAGTACCAAAGAACAAATACCACTATTGCTATTATTATCTTTATTATTAATAATATTTCACTCAGAGTGTTGTGAAGAATCTGGTGCTGGGTCACTCAGAATTCTATTAGATCTAATCTTCCCACAGGGTAGAAGCAATTTGCAATTAGTCTATCAATGGAATGTCCTGCAAACTTACTGTGTACAGAAAGCCGTAGTGAGCACTTGGAGGAGTGCAATAGAGGTATAAGACATGACCCCCACCCTCAAATAGATTACAGTCAATCGAAGTATTGAATGAGTGTTTATTGTATTTGGAGCACTCTACTGAATGCTTGGGAGTATATAATAGAAAAAAAAACACAATCTTTGCCCACAAGGAGTTTACAGTCTAGCAGGGGAGATGGACACTAAAGTAATTTATAAACGAAGGACGTGTTCTTATAGTAGACTAGGTAATACTGTATGCACTAAATTGTAATGAGAAGAGGTGAGTGCAAAAAATGCTTAAAAGAGAGTAGGGATGATGTGACCTAGGAAAAAGAAAATTAATTGGTATAGGCATCCTGGAATTAAAATAATGATAATAGTAGTATTTGTTAAGCGCTTACTATGCACTAGGTACTCTACCAAACACAGAGGTGGATACAGGCAAATAGGGTTGGACACAGTCCCTGTCCCATGTGGGACTCACAGTCTTAATCCCCATTTTACAGCCGAGGTAACAGGCAGAGAGAAGTTAGGTGACTTGCACAACGGCACAAAACAGACAAGTGACATATTATAACCCATGACTTGCCTCTCAGGCCTGCGCCTTAGCCACTATGCCATGTTGCTTCCCTATAACTGGCCACCTAAGATACTGTTCTTGCTCTCTGCATGACATCACTTATTAATTTCCAACACCGTAGTCGTCTTCCTGTGCATCTCTGTATTCTGTGTCATACTCTGGCCCACAGCACCTTAGCACAGGCGGATTTATTAATTCGCCTACCTCTCGTCAACGTCCTGCTTCTGGTCTGGAACGCCATTCGTCTGCATATCCGACAGATGATCACTCTCCCCACCTTTAAAGCTTTATTGAAGGCACGTCTCCACCAAGAAGACTTCCCTGACAAATCCCTTAATTCCTCTTCTCTATCTCCCTTCTGCGTCACCCTTGCGCTTGTCGTTTCACCCGTTCTTCACCTATCCCTCTCCGCTTGGTAGCGTTTCTGGGAATGACAACGATGGCAGACCAAATGCTAATAATGGCATTTAATAATGTTATTTCTTGAGCACTTATTATGTGTCAGGCATTATATTAAACGCTGGCGTGGCTGCAAGCAAATCAGGTTGGACACAGTCCCTGTTCTACATGGGTCTCATAGCATCAATCCCCATTTGCCAGATGAGGTAACTGAGGCCCAGAGAAGTTAAGTGATTAACCCAAAATCACACAGCAGACACGTGGCAGAGCAGGTACCCACGACCTTTGACTCCCAAGCCCTGGTTCTTTCCACTAAGTCACATATGAATAAATGCTGAGGATAGATGTGAAAGAGGAGAGCGAGAGGATGGGAATGAGTTAAGGAGTAAGAGAGGAGAGTGAGAAAATGGATGTTAAAAGTGGTGAGCCTTTGCCTTTCCCTCCCCGTAATGACCAGTGACGTCACTCCTCCACCTGGAGGGCTTCATTTAGCTCGGATACGGAAGGAGTTGTGCAAAAAATCCATTGCACCAGGGTATTTCTATTGGATTCGCCACAGATATCTTGAGTAAATCTCGGAACGTCTCTATTATGGAGAGGGAAAACGCTAAGTTCTCCAATGCATGGTCGAGGGCAGAAGGGTTCTCGAAGCAGGGAGACCTGGCCAGGGGAGTAATTTTCAGGAAGGCCGGTGCGTGGGTGCAAAGAGGGAGGGATAACTTTCAGGTCATGCTTGCTGGGCGGTAGATGAGGCTTTAGGCACCGAGTCTCCGGGGACGAGCCTTTGCAATATCCTGCACATTTTTCTGGATGTATGTCATAGCTGAGGATTTTCTGGAGGAAAATCGAATGTGGTGCACCAGGTCCCTGATGGCCTGATTGACCTGCTATTTCCGAAGGGTGTAGATGAAAAGGTTCAACATGAGGGCCACGGCAGTGTTCAGCACGGCCACCCCATTGGTCAGGTCCATCCTGTCCTGGGCGGACAGTTTGATGTACATTAAGATGCAGCTGCCATATGTGATGGAGACCATGACCATGTGGGAGGAGCACGTGAAAAAGGATTTTCTCTTGTGCTGAGCAGAGGGCAGTCTCAGGATGGCGAGGGCGATGGCTGTGTAGGACATGGCGACTAACACCAAGGTGACCAGTTGTGTGCTCAAGGCCAAGATGAAAGCCATCATCTCCAGGAACCCGACGTCCGAGCAAGGGAGCAGGAGCATAGGGGCGACGTCACAGAAGAAGTGGTCAATGTCTACCGCGCCACAGAAGTCCAGTTGGAGGCCAAGTATAATAGGAGGAAATATGACCAGGAACCCGGTTAGCCAGAAGCAGAGGACCAGTAGGGTGCAGACATTCTGGCTTATGACTGCGGTGTAGTGCAGAGACCGGGAGATGGCGACGTAGAGGTCATAGGACATGGCGGCCAGGAGGACGAATTTGGTCGCACCCAGCAGAAAGAAGAAGAAAAATAACTGATTTGCACGATAGTTGTAGGAAATGGTCCTGTCCCCCGTGGTGATGGTGGCCAGGAATCTGGGAATGCAGGTAGACGTGAAGCCGATCTCCAGGAAGGAGACCGGTCCCCCTCACCCCCTACCAAGGATCCCTCTGTACCAGCGCCAGTCCTCCGCTCCTCCCTCCCGGCCCCCTCCCTCCCCTTCTCCCCGCCCCCACCTCATCCCAG
The DNA here is from genome assembly GCF_015852505.1 of Tachyglossus aculeatus. NCBI lineage: Eukaryota > Metazoa > Chordata > Mammalia > Monotremata > Tachyglossidae > Tachyglossus > Tachyglossus aculeatus. The sequence continues at coordinate 105,823,344 of NC_052068.1, forward strand.
TTCTCCTTTACCATCACCACCCCCATTCCCACTCTCCCCGCCGAGGCCCCCGCCAACTCATCCCAATCCAAACCCTCCCCACCCTTCGCACCCTTCCCCCTCCCTCCCCTCCCTCGACACCTGCTGCGAAGTGTGGCCTCTGGAACCCCCGCTCCGTTTTAAGTAAGATCCCTTTCATCCTGGACCTATTCCTTTCCAGCTCTCTACTCCTCCTCGCCCTAACTAAAACATGGCTGTCTCCAGACGACACGGTCTATTCTGCTGCTCTCTGCAGTGCAGGCCTCTTCTTCTCCCACTCCCCCAGACTCACCGGAAAAGGAGGAGGTGTCGGTTTCCTTCTCGCCCCCCAATGTCGCTTTCGCACTATCCCTCCTCCCCCTTCCCTTTCCTTCCCTTCCTTTGAAGCCCACATTATTCGCCTCTACCAACCTCTTCAGATTCTTGTAGCCGTCATCTACCGCCCTCCCGGCCCCACTTCCAACTTCTTTAACGACTTTGACCCCTTCCTCACCTTCCTTCTCTCCTTCTCCATGCCCACCCTGATCCTCGGAGACTTCAATATCCACATGGATATCCCTAACGACTCCTCTGCCGCCCGCCTTCTATCTCTCCTTGACGCTGCCAACCTCTTCCTCCACCCCACCTCACCCACTCACCAACTTAGTCATACCCTCGACCTCATCATCTCCTATCGCTGCACTGTGTCCACCCTCACCAACTCTGAAATCCCTCTCTCTGATCATAATCTTCTCACCTGCATCCTCACTCACACTCCTTTCCCCTGTAAATCCGTATTACTCCCTCACAGCGATCTCCGCTTTCCCGACCCCACCCATCTTTCGGAGCGCCTCACATCCCACCTCGCTGCCCTCTCCTCTCTACCCAGTCTTCATGATCAGATTACTGCTCTCAGCTCTACCCTTTTTACTCAGCTGGATTCACTTGCTCCCCTTTCCCTTCGCCGCTCTCGTACCACTAACCCACAGCCCTGGATCACTGCCACTGTCCGCCTCCTTCGCTCTTATGCTCGAGCTGCCGAACGCTGCTGGAGAAAGTCTAAACACCATGCCAACCTCGTTCACTTCAAGTTTATCCTTTCCTGCCTTAACTCAGCCCTCTCTTCTGCCAGACAAAACTATTTCTCCTCCCTTATTGACACCCATGCCCATCGCCCCCGCCAGCTCTTCCGTACATTCAACTCCCTTCTCAGGCCCCCGGTTGCTCCCCCTCCTCCTTTCCTCACCCCCAACGATCTGGCCTCCTACTTCATTAACAAAATTAAATCCATCAGGTCCGACTTCCCCAAAGTCACTTCCCCCCCTTCTCCAACCCCCCGGCTCTCAACACTCTCTGCTACTCTCCCATCCTTCCCAGCAGTATCCTCAGAGGAGCTCTCCTCCCTCCTCTCAAGTGCTACTCCGGCCACCTGCGCTTCTGACCCCATTCCCTCTCATCTCATGAAATCTCTCGCTTCTTCCCTTCTCCCCTCCTTAACTTCCATCTTCAACCGCTCACTCTCCACTGGTTCCTTCCCCTCTGCCTTCAAACATGCCCATATCTCTCCCATCCTAAAAAAACCCTCTCTTGACCCCACCTCACCTTCTAGTTATCGCTCCATATTCCTCCTACCGTTCCTTTCCAAACTCCTTGAACGAGTTGTCTACACACGCTGCCTAGAATTCCTCAACACCAACTCTCTCCTCGACCCCCTCCAGTCTGGCTTCCGTCCCTTATATTCCATGGAAACTGCCCTCTCAAAGGTCACCAATGACCTCCTGCTTGCCAAATCCAACGGCTCGTACTCTGTCCTAATCCTCCTCGACCTCTCAGCTGCCTTCGACACTGTGGACCACCCCCTTCTTCTCAATACGCTATCTGACCTTGGCTTCGTAGACTCCGTCCTCTCCTGGTTCTCCTCTTATCTCTCGGTCGTTCTTTCTCAGTCTCTTTTTCAGGATCCTCCTCCTCCTCCCCTCCTCTTGCTTTGGGGGTTCCCCAAGGTTCAGTGCTTGGTCCCCTTCTGTTCTCAATCTACACGCACCCCCCTGGTGACTTCATTCGCTCCCACGGCTTCAACTATCATCTCTACGCTGATGACACCCAGATCTACATCTCTGCCCCTGCTCTCTCCCCCTCTCTCCAGGCTCGCATCTCCTCCTGCCTTCAGGACATCTCCATCTGGATGTCTGCCCGCCACCTAAAGCTCAACATGTCAAAGATTGAACTCCTTGTCTTCCCTCCCAAACCTTGTCCTCTCCCTGACTTTCCCATCTCTGTTGACGGCACTACCATCCTTCCCGTCTCACAAGCCCGAAACCTTGGTGTCATCCTCGACTCCGCTCTCTCATTCACCCCTCACATCCAAGCCGTCACCAAAACCTGCCGGTCTCAGCTCCACAACATTGCCAAGATCCGCCCTTTCCTCTCCATCCATACTGCTACCCTGCTCATTCAAGCTCTCATCCTATCCCGTCTGGACTACTGCATCAGTCTTCTCTCTGATCTCCCATCCTCATGTCTCTCTCCACTTCAATCCATACTTCATGCTGCTGCCCAGATTATCTTTGTCCAGAAACGCTCTGGGCATATTACTCCCCTCCTCAAAAATCTCCAGTGGCTACCAATCAATCTGCGCATCAGGCAGAAACTCCTCACCCTGGGCTTCAAGGCTCTCCATCACCTCGTCCCCTCCTACCTCACCTCCCTTCTCTCCTTCTACTGCCCAGCCCGCACCCTCCGCTCCTCCACCACTAATCTCCTCACTGTACCTCGCTCTCGCCTGTCCCGCCATCGACCCCCGGCCCACGTCATCCCCCGGATCTGGAATGCCCTCCCTCTGCCCATCCGCCAAGCTGGCTCTCTTCCTCCCTTCAAGGCCCTGCTGAGAGCTCACCTCCTCCAGGAGGCCTTCCCAGACTGAGCCCCTTCCTTCCCCTCCCCCTCGTCCCCCTCTCCATCCCCCCATCTTACCTCCTTCCCTTCCCCACAGCACCTGTATATATGTATATATGTTTGTACATATTTATTACTCTATTTATTTATTTATTTATTTTACCTGTACATATCTATTCTATTTATTTTATTTTGTTAGTATGTTTGGTTTTGTTCTCTGTCTCCCTCTTTTAGACTGTGAGCCCACTGTTGGGTAGGGACTGTCTCTATATGTTGCCAATTCGTACTTCCCAAGCGCTTAGTACAGTGCTCTGCACATAGTAAGCGCTCAATAAATACGATTGATTGATTGATGGATTGATTTATTGAGAAGCAGAGTAGGAAAAAGTACATTGGGTTGTGGAAGCGGCAGTTCAGCCTGGTGAGGGTGACGATGGTCAGGGTCCCGGTGATGCTCAGTATGTAGGTGACAGAAATGCAGAGGATAATCACCATCTGCCTGTCCGGATCGTCCGTGAGCCCCAGGAAGATGAACTCAGTTACTTGTGTGTGATTCCTTATGGCCTACCTATGACTCCTGTTGGATAACCCCAGAGAACCATTGGTTTGACTTATTGGAGGGGGACAGAGGGCTGTGTCGTCTCTTGGTTCCGATTAGGTGGGCAGGGACAGCTCCGGATTGCCTAGAGTTCTCCTCTTCGGTCCATGTGCCTGAAACCTGGGGCATTGCAGGGTCAGGACCCATTCCTTGCGGTGACTTCATGGATTTATGGGGGACAACTCCCCGCCGGAAAATGGACGTCTGATAGTCCCAGCTGCGATCCTTAGGTTCAGCACAGAGAACCTCTCTGTCGGTGAAGTAGAGATAATATTTACTGAGAACCCTGGATGAATACTAAAAGTGCTTTTTTCAAGTCCTTACTATATGCCGAACACTCTATTGAGCGATGGGGTGGATATAGGATACTTAGGTTCCACTTGGGACTCACAGCCACAGTGGGAGGGAGACCAAAAATTGAATCCCCATTTTACAGATGAGGGAACTGATGCACCCACAAAGCAAGCGACTGGCACAAGGTTGCACAGCAGGTAGGTGTCGGAGCAGGCAATACAACTCGTGTCCTCTGACTCTCAGGCAATGATTTTTCCACCAGGTGAAACTATCTCGGAAGATTAGAAGATTTGGATGAAGGGTAGAGGTGGGGTGCTCAGAGATTTACCAGCCATCAGGGAGCCTCCTTGGCTAAAAGGGGATAGAGCACGAGCATGACAGGTTAGAAAGGCCTGGATTCTAATCCCAGCTTGGCCACCTGTCCGTTGTGTGACCGTGGGCAAGTCACTTAACGTCTCAGAGCTTCAGCTACCTCAACTTTAAAATGGGGATTAAGATTATGAACCCTACGTGGGACTGGCCCTGTGCCCAACTGGATTGATTGCCTTGTACCTCCTCCGGCGCTTAGTACAGTGACTGGAACACAGCACACGCTTAACAAGTACCACAATTATTATTATTAACATTATTATTATTGTTAAAAATACTTTTTATTATTGGGACCCTGCTAGGGACAGTAAGGATAATAAAATGAAATGAGGATAGAGCTCTGGTGTGTGTGTGTGTGTGTGTGTGTGTGTCTGTGTGTCTGTGTCTATGTCTGTGTCTGTGTCTGTGTGTGTGTTTTGTCTCTTCCAGAGGTCTTTCTGGATGAAGCCCTCTTTTTCCCTACTTCCACTCCCTTTTGCTTCACTTATAAACTTAGATTTTTACCTTTTTAGCATTTGGTTTTCACCCAATCTTCAGTCCTACAGCACTTAGGTCAATACCCGAAATTTATTTATGAATTTATATTTATGTCTGCCTCCACCTTTATACTGTTCGATCCTTGTGGTCAGGTAACGTGTCTACCAACTCTGTTTTCCTCTCCAAAGTGTTTTGTAAAGTGCTTTGAGCACATTAAGCCCTTAATAAATACCCTTGATTGATTATTTTTGGTTACTTACCAGTTATATAGTGAGGGCTCCAGGACAGGTTCACAGGTTTTGGGAGTCCAGGGGTCGAGGGAAGGTGGTTGCAGTCGTTACAGGGAAAGGGACAGACCAAGGTAACCAAGAAAGGTCCTCCTTACCCTAGCACTCTGCCCCAGTTCTGGAGGTTGACCCAGGCCCGGGGCAGCGTCAAGGAGATAACATCATGCCTGGGTGGAATTTCCCACTTGTTCCCCTGCTCCAGGCTTTCAAGAACCTCTCCAGATCCTGCTCAATTCCTTTCCCTCTCATCCCCATTGGACGTAACTCCATCTACGCCCAACAAGACCAAAGTTTCGGCATCCTCTGGCGAGGGGTAGAGATGGAAGGCATCAGGACTTTACTCAGCTCATAACAGAGGAGTCAGGTTTGACATTTTGGGCACGAGATGGGCTTCTCTACCTAAGGCAGAACCAAGAGGGGGAGTTTTATAGTCTTTGGTTCCGGATGGGCACAAGGGGACCAATTGTGAGAACAATGAAAGTCTCCCGAGGGGCTAGCCAGGAAACATTAATGAATGGATGATTCTTCGATGGCTCTGGCTGCGAAAGTTTAATCCCCGGATTGTGGACATGTCCAGAGGGTCGGAGGATGGGGCACAAACTCAGCCATTCCAAGCTGTCAATCTCCAGCCCAAGTGACCAAGAGGAGAGCAAGGGAGATGGAGTAATGGGGATCTTCCTTCTACCAATGGCGTCTAAACCTAGGGTTGGTTGAAGTATTGGGCTCTTTTGGCAATGGAACTTACTTTCAATTAATCCATCAATCATATTTCCTGAGCTCCCACTGGAGGCCCATAACTGTGTTGAGAGCTTGGGAGAGGACAATGGAATCAGGAGCTGGGAAGCATCAATCAATCAATCAATCAATCAATCGTATTTATTGAGCGCTTACTATGTGCAGAGCACTGTACTAAGCGCTTGGGAAGTACAAATTGGCATCACATAGAGACAGTCCCTACCCGATAGTGGGCTCACAGTCTAAAAGGGGGAGACAGAGAACAGAACCAAACATACCAACAAAATAAAATAAGTAGGATAGAAATGTACAAGTAAAATAAATAAATAAATAAATAAACAGAGTAATAAATATGTACAACCATATATACATATATACAGGTGCTGTGGGGAGGGGAAGGCGGTAAGGCGGGGGGATGGAGAGGGGGACGAGGGGGAGAGGAAAGAAGGGGCTCAATCTGGGAAGGCCTCCTGGAGGAGGTGAGCTCTCAGCAGGGCCTTGAAGGGAGGAAGAGAGCTAGCTTGGCGGATGGGCAGAGGGAGGGCATTCCAGGCCCGGGGGATGACGTGGGCCGGGGGTCGATGGCGGGACAGGCGAGAGCGAGGTACAGTGAGGAGATTAGTGGTGGAGGAGCGGAGGGTGCGGGCTGGGCAGTAGAAGGAGAGAAGGGAGGTGAGGTAGGAGGGGGCGAGGTGATGGAGAGCCTTGAAGCCCAGGGTGAGGAGTTTCTGCCTGATGCGCAGATTGATCGGTAGCCATTGGAGGTTTTTGAGGAGGGGAGTGATATGTCCAGAGCGTTTCTGGACAAAGATAATCCGGGCAGCAGCATGAAGTATGGATTGAAGTGGAGAGAGACACGAGGATGGGACGAGGAAGCATCGTGTCCTAATGAAAAGGAACAGGGACCTGAGAGTCAGAGAAACAGTGCACTAGTCTTAGCTCTACCAATTACCTTCTGTGTGACCATGGACAAGTCAGTTAACTTCTCTGTACCTCGGTTCTCTTGTACTCCCTCCTACTTAGACTGCGACTCACAGGCGAGTCGGGGAGGCTGTCCGATCTGAGTACTATTTTTCTACTCCCAATCTTAGAACAGTTTGACACACAGTAAAGCGTTTAACAAATACCATAAAAAATGTGGATTTATTCATTCAATCGAATTTGTTGAGCGCTAACTATGTGCAGAGTACCGTACGAAGCGCTTCGAAAGTGCAATTCGGCAACAAATAGAAATAATCTCTACCCAACATCGGGATCACAGCCTCGTAGGGGGAGACAGACAACAAAACAAAACAAATAGACATGCATCAATAGCATCGAAATAGATTAATAGAATTGTAGATTTATACATATTAATAAAATTGATAGAATAATAAATACGTACCATTATACACAAGTGTTATGGGACGGGAGAAGGGGTAGGGGCGATGGAGAGGGGAGGAGCAGCAGAGGAAAAGGGGGGCTCAGCCTGGGAAGGCCTCCTGGAGGAGGTGAGCTCTCAGTGGGGCTTTGAAGGAGAGAAGAGAGCTAGTTTGGCACATGTGAGGAGGGAGAGCATTCCAGGCCGAAGGTTTGAATCCTTCACTCTCCTACTTATATTGTGTTCACCAACTGGGGCACAGAAGTTGTCTATCCTGATTATCTTGTATCTACACCAACGCTTAGTGCAGTGCTTGTCACATAGTAGGCAAGTACCATAAAAAGAGACATGACACTTGCCTTCAAAGAGTTTACCCTTAGGGGTAAGCCCTTAGGGGGATTTCCTGCTTTGGACCTCAGGGTCCTGTCTCGCTTCCTGCACTAGTGGAACTCATCACTAGCACTGCCTTCCCTCGGAGAGGTGGGAGAAAGTCATTAGCTTTACCTGGAGCCCCTATCAGAGCACTCATCCGTTATCAACGAGGAGATGTGCCTTCAATAAGGCTTCGAAGGTGGTTGGGGGGCCAGAGCGTGGGCGGTGGTAATTGACTGTCGGATATGAAGAGTGAGGGCATTCCAAGACAGAGGAAGGATGTGGGAAACAAGTCGGTGGCGACTGATCTCCAGCTTGTGGCCCGATCCGCCATGATAGACCCCTAAATACCGAGGCGTTTCCCTAACCAAGGCGTTAGGGAAACACAGGACGATAGGGTCAATCCCAAAGTGCGATGAGGAGGGAGTTGGAGTTATCCTGAAGCTGCAGCGGCTCCAGGAAGCTCTGCAGGTTGCGTTGCAGGGGAGGGACTGGGGAACAAGCCAGAGCACCAAGAGTCAGGGTGTGTTTGCGTGTGAAGAGGGCTGCAGTTCTGGGATGTTGGATGCGGTCCGACAGTGGAGCTTGGACCTGACACCGGGGTTGGGGGTTGCGGGGGAGCCGCGTTAGGGCACCGAGCCTCCTGCAGACGGGGGTGAGGCTCCAAAGCAGCGGCAGCTCAGACTCTCTGGGTGTGCAGCAGGGGAGAAGGGAAAGCAGGGTTGGAGGGGCGGTGATACGTCCACGGAGGGGGCAGCTTGAAGCCCCCTCTCCGCGCTGTGGGTCCCTCACCCCAGGCGGCACAGGTGACGATGAGTCTCGGATTTCCCTCGCCACAGGGTGGACCCCAACTCAGGCCACGATTTGGAGCGGGAAAAAGAGACCATGGCAGCCCGGAGACGTCCCCCAGCAGCAAGGGCTCCACACCCTGGACTAACTTGTGGAAGCACCCCGGGGTTCACCTATCTGACACGGAACCAGAGCCTGAGGAAGGCGAAAAAACGAAGGGAAGGAGACACCGCCTACCAATCAGTCAATCAAAGGTATTTACTGAAAGCCACCGTGAGCAGTACAGTGTACTGAGTGCTTGCGAGAGCCCAATAGAAATAGGAGATACAATCTGTCACCTTTATCATTCTCTATCTCCCTGCCTCACTCGCTTCGTGGTTAAGTAGGCAGACTCTTTTGACTTCGTGGGTGAGGAGGATCTAATGGAATGAAGAGACTGGCAGTGGGAGGAAGGGCCAGGATGACGGGTGAGGGCGCTGATAGGCTCCTGGAATTTCTTCCACCTTCTAATGGAGGACAGTGTTAGTGATGCATTCCACTGAGACCGGAGGAGAGGCAGGACCCTGGGGATCAGCGTGGGTGAGATAGACGAGGTGGAGGCACAGTGAGAAGGTTGGCATTAGAGGAGCGAACTGTGTGGGCTAGGTTGTAGTTGGAGACTAGTAAGGTGAAGTGGGAGGGGGCAAGGCGATTGAGAGCTTTAAGGCCAACAGTGAGAAGTTTTTGTTGGAGGCGGAGGTAGATGGACAACCACTGGAGGTTTCTGAAGATTGGGGAGACGTGTCCTGAACGTTTTTGTAGTAAAATGATCCAGGCAGCAGAGTGATATATGGACTAGAGTGGGGAGTGCCAGAGGCTCGGAGGTCAGCAAAAAGGCTGATGCAGTAACTCAGGCGGGAAAGGATAAACGATTGGATTAACGTGGTGTCAGTTTGGAAGAAGAGGAACAGGTGGATTTTAGCGATGTTGTGAAGGTGGGACTGACAGGATTTAGTGATGTGTTAAAACCCTACCCGTGTCAACAGCTCGCGCTCAGTACCTGGACAGGAGGCCATGTGCTGAGACCTCCTGGAAAGTTGTGGGATTAAAGGTTTCTGACTAGGAGCTAATGGTTGACTTTGTGTTCTCTATGCCACACCTCTCCAAATGATGTTCGTTTTTACCCTCCCATCACCATTGGACAAGCCACCCCATCAAATATACACGAGGTCAAAGTAGGTGGGAAGGAAGGCATCGGGATTTTTCTCTGCTCATAACAGGGGAGTCAGTCTGGAATCTTTGAGCAGTGGATGGGCTACTCTACCTAATGCAGGAGCAAGAGTGAGGGTTTTATTCTCTTTGGTTTCTGAGGGGCACAAGGGGACCAATTGTGAGAATAATAAAAGTCTCCCCAGGGGCTAGTCGTGAGACACTAATGAATGGTAGATGCTTTGGTGACTTTGGTTGTGAACGTTTAATACCCAGATTGGGGTGAGGTCAAACTTCAGCCATTCCAAGCCATGAATTCTTAGTCCAGGTGACCAAGTCCGTCAGTCAGTCAATCGTTTTGTTGAGTGCTTACTAAGTGCAGAGCACTGTATTAAACGCTTTGGAGAGAACAGTATAACAATATAACAGACACATTCCCTGCCCACAACGAGCTTACAAGTCTAGAGAGAGAGACAGACATCAATATAAATAAATAAAATTATAGATATGTACATAAGTGCCATGGAGCTGGGAGAGGAGATAAATAAAAGGAATAAATCAAGGCGACACAGAATGGAGAGGGAGAAGAGTAACGAAGTCAGACCAAGAGAAGACTAAGAGAAGATGGAGCAATGGGGATCTTCCTTCTACCAATGGTGCCTGGGCCCAGGGGTGGTTGACGTATAGGGCTATTTGGGAATGGAACCTACTCTCAATTAATCCATCAGTCATATTTCCTGAGCTTCCACTCGGGGCCCAGGACTGTACTGAGAGCTTGGGAAGCGGCAGTGGAAACAATAGCTAGGAAGTAGCATGGCCTAGTGGAAACAATAGCTAGGAAGCAGCATGGCCTAGTGGAAAAGATCTCGGGTCTGGGAGTCAAAGAACCTGGGTACTAACCTTGGCTCTGCCACATGCCTGCTACGTGACCTTGGGAAAGCCAGTTAACGTGTCTGTGCCTCAGTTAGTTCTCCTGTAATCTCTCCTGATTAGACTGAGCCCCAGGCGGGACAGGGATTGTGTCCAAACTAACGAATTTGTACCTACTACAGTGCTTACAAGTGTTTGACACATAGTAAATGCTTAGCAAGTACCATAAAAAATTTGGATTAAATCTTAAACCCTCCTACTTAGATATATTTTCCAGGTGGGACAGGGACTATGCCCATCCTGATTATTTTGTATCAGACCTAACGGGTAGTACAGTGATTGGCACATTATAGTCATGTACCATAAAAATAGACACGTCCCTGCCTTGAAAGAGCTTTAGCATGTATCGGGGGATATTCTGCTTTTATCCCCGGGGTCCTGCCTCTCCTCCTGTCTCAGTGGAATTCATCACTATCACTGTCCTCACTTAGAAGGTAGGAGAAAGTTATTCCCCTTTCCAGGGGCCCCTATCACCGCATTTACACGTCGTACTTTCCCTTCCTCCCACTGCCAGTTTTTTCATTCCATCAGGTCCTTCTCACCCACGAGGTTACCAGAGTGTGTCTACCTTAACCATGAGAGAGGGGAGGGCAATAGAGAATGATAAAGATAACTGATAGATAGTTTCTCCTAGATCTATTGGGCTCTCCAAAGCACTCGGTATGCTGTTCTGCACAGAATAGGCTCTCAGTAAATACCATTGATCGACAGACTGGTAGGCAGTGGCTCCTTCTTCCCCTCGATTTGTCGCCTTCCTCAGGCTATAGCTCCGTGGCAGAGAGGTCAGCCCCAGATTCCTTCCACAATGGAATCCCGCACGCGGAGCCTCTGTTGCCGTGGGACATCTCCGGGCTGTCGTGGCCTCTTTTTCCCCGCTCCAAACCGTGGCCTGGGTTGATACCCGCCATGTGGGGAGGGAGATCCGAGCCAAGTTGTCGCTCCTGCAGTCTGGATGTTGGGTGAGGGGTCCTGATCTGGAAGTATTTATTGAGGGCATACTGAGCAATCCGTCAATCAATCAAATCAAATCAATCAAACGGCATCTAATTGCCTACTAAGTCCTAGGTACTATACTAAGAGCTTGAAAGAGCACAGCTGATGAAAGTGACATGGTTCCTGCCATCCAATAGTTTCCATTCGAATGGAGGCAGTACGTAGAGATGACTTCCAAAGACTGGGAGCTAGAGTCGAAAAGGTCAGCTAGGGAGCAGAACGAATTGGGACAGATGGGAATGTCTGCCTAAATCAGATTAAATCAGTTAAATTACCGTATAGCAGAAACATATGTAAATATGCTGAGGATGGTTGTGAGAGGGGGAGTGAGAGGTTGGGGATTAGTTGGGGATTGGGAGGTTGGGACTAAGAGGGGAGTTAGAGGGTGGGGCTGAGAAAGGGGAGTTAGAGGATGTGAGTAAAAAGTGTGGACTTTTGGCTTCCCCTCCCCGTAATGACCAATGACGTCTCTCCTCCAGCTGCAGGCCCTCACTTCGGTCGATATGGAAAGAGATTTGCAAAAAACACCGTGAACCTGGTCATTTCTATTGGTTTCGGCACGGACCTGCTTAGCAAACCTCGGAATGTCTCTCTCGTGCAAAATGAAAAGGCTTGACTCCCCCCCAAGTGGATGAGGACAAAGGACTGAGGTAGCAGGGGGACCTGGCCAGGGGAGGGATTTCCAGAAGGGTGGGTGTGGGGGCACACAGAGGGATAGATAACCAATGCAGATGAAGCATTAGGGTAATTTCCAGGCACCGAGTCTCTGTGGTCGAGCCTTTGTATCTCCTGCACTTTTTCGGGTGGATTTCGTCGCCAAGGAGCCCTCACCTCCTGGATGAAAATCCAACGCGGTGCACCAGGTCCCTGATGGCCTGCTTGACCTGCTGATTCCGCAGGGAGTAGAGGAAAGAGTTCAACATGGGGGCCACAGAAGTGTTCAGCACGACCACCCTCTTGGTCAGGTCCACCCTGTACTTGGCAGATGGTTTTATGTACATAAAAGATGCAGCTGCCTATGTGATGGAGACCACGACCATGTGGGAGGAGCAGGTGGTAAAGGATTTTCTCTTCTGCAGAGAAGACGGCAGTCTCAGTATGTTGCTGGTGATGGCTGTGCAAGACATGGCCACTAACACCAAGGTGACCAGTTGTGTCCCCAAGGCCAAGATGAAAGAACCCGGTGTCCGTACAGGAATGCAGGAGTATAGAGGAGACGTCACAGAAGTGGTCAGTGGCTACGGAGCCACAGAAGTCCTGTTGGAGGACAGGGATGACCAGGGACCCGGTCAGACAGAAGCAGAAGACTATCAGGATGCAGACTTTCGGGCTCATCACGGTCGTGTAGTGCAGAGGGCCGGCAGATGGCGACGTAGCGGTCATAGGACATGGTGGCCAGGAGGAAGAACTCGGCCACTCCCAAGAGGATGACAGAAAATAGCTGAGTTGCACAGCAGTTGTAGGAAATCGTCCTATTCCCGGTGACAATGGTAGCCAGGAATCTAGGAATGCAGGAGGAGCTGAAGCAGATATCCAGGAAGGAGAAACAGCGCTGGGAGAAGTACATGGGGGTGTGGAGGCGGGAGTCCAGCAAAGTGACCATGACGATGGTCAGGTTACCGGTGACATTCAGTACGTAGGAGGCAGACATGTAGAGGAGAATCACAGCCTGTAAATCTGGGTCGTCCGTGAGTCCCAGGAGGATGAACTCAGTCACTTGCGTGAGGTTCCTCATGGCTGACTTGTTACAACTTTTGGAGAGCACTAGAGTATCGTCGGTTTGACTTACTGGAGGGGAATGGAGGGCAGTGTCTCATTTCCCTACAAATTAGAGGGACAGGGACAGCTCAGGTTGTGCCCAGGATCCTCTACTCCGGCCCGGAATCACGAGGCTGTGGACATGGCAATCCTTGAGTTGACTTCATGGGTTGATGGCTGACACCTCCCCGCGGGACCGCGAATGCCTGATGTTCGCAGCCGGGATCCTTAGGCTTCATCACCAAGAAACTTCGTGATGGTTGGGGTAGAGATTGCATTTACTGAGAGCCCTGGATTAATAATAAATTTATTTTGGTCAAGCCCTTGCTATGTGCCAAGCACTAGACTAAGCTGTCGGGTAGATAAGAGATAGTTAGGTCTCCCTTGGCGCTCACAATTTAAATAGGAGGTAGAACAAGAATTGAATCCCCATTTGTAGATAAGGGAACTGACGCACAGACAATGTAAGCGACTGGCCCAAGGTCACAAAGCAGATAGGTGTTGGCGCAGGGATAAGAATTCGTGTCTTCTGACTCTCAGGCCACGCTTTTTCCATTAGACGAAACAGTCTCTGAAGATTAGAAGGTTTGGGTGCAGGGTGAAATGGGAGAGGTGCTCAGAGACTAAGCAGCCATTAGGGAGCCTCGTTAGATCGAAGTGGATAGAAAACGAGGCTGAAGGGTCAGAAAGACCTGGGTTCTAATCCCAGCTCGGCCATTTGTCTGCTGTGTGACCTCGGTCAAGTCATTTAACTTATCAGGGTTTCAATTATGTCATCTGTAAAATGGGGATTTAGACTGTGAGCCCTATATGGGACCGGGACTGTGTCCAACCCGATTACCCAGAGCTTAATATAGTGCCTGACACATAGTAAGTGCTACACAATTACCACAGGTATTATTATAATAATTATTATCATTAGTAAAGGGACCCAGCTTGGAGCAGTAAGGATGACAAATGGCAGACTGGGGATAGAGTTCAGGGGTGTGTGTGTGTGTGTGTGTGTGTGTGTGTGTGTGTGTGTGTGTGTGTGTGTGTGTGTGTGTGTGTGTGTGTGTGTAGTCTCTCCCAGAGGTCTTTCTGGATGAAGCCCTCTTTTCCCCTACTTCCTCTCCCTTCTGCATCGCTTATACACTTGGATCTTTACCTTTTAAACACTTGCTATTCACCCCACCCTCTGCTGTATAACAAGTATGGCCATACCCCCAATTTATGTATTGATTTATATTTATGTCTTTCACTCCATCTATATTGTACGATTCTTGTGGTCAGGTCACATGTCTACTAACTGTTTTGTTCTCTCCCAAGTATTTTGTAAAGTGCTCTGTGCACTGTAAGCCCACAGTAAATTTCTTTGAATGACTGATTGATTGATTGACTGTCTGCTAATTACCAGTTATGAACGGAGTCTCCAGAACCGGGCACAGGCTCCTGGAGTCCAGGGCTGGAAGAAAGGTGGACGCAGTCTTCACGGATTGAGGCTTTGAAATCCACAACGGGAAGGGAACGGACCAAGATAACCCTGAAGTAACCCTGAGGGGTCCTTCCCTTCCCTAGCACTCCGCTCCGACTTCGGTAGTCTTCCTGAATGCCCGTCGTAGCTCAGGCTCAGGGTAGTGGCACGGAGATAATATCACACCTGCGTGGAATTTCTAATTTATTCCCCTGCTTCTGTCTTTACTCACCTCCCCAGACCCCGTTCGCTTCCTTGGCTTCTTATTACCACTGGACATGCGACCCCAACCACTCCCCGCAAGGCCAAATTTTCCACGTCCTCTGGGAGAGCGAGTGGAGGAAGGCATCAGGAGTTTTACTTCCCCCGCTGGGAAGACAGCTTCGACCCATGGGCAACAGATGGGCTTCTCCACCTACTACAGGACGAAAAGTGGGAGTCTTATTCTCTTTGGTTCCCGACCATTTGACCAATTGTGAGAACAATGAATGTCTCCCCAGGGGTGAGTCTAATGAATGGACTATACTTTGGTGGCTCTGGCTCTGAACATTTAAAACGGATTGGGGACATGTTCGGAGTGTCGGGGGATGGGGCACAGCCGTAACCATTGCAAACCATCAATCCCCAGTCCAGGTGACAAAGAGAAGAGCAAGGGATATGGAGCACTGGAGATCTTCCTTGTACAAAGGATGTCTTGGCCCAGAGGTGCGTGAAGTACTGGGCTCTTTCGCGATGGAACCTACTCTCAATTAATCCATCAATCGTATTTCCTGAGTGCCTACAGGGGTCCCAGCACTGTGCTGAGAGCTTGATAGAGGACAGTGGAACAAATAGTTGAGAAGCAGCGTGGCCTAGTGGAAATGTTCATGGGCTGGGAGTCAGAGAACTCGTGTACTAATCTTGGCTCTGCCATTTGCCTGTTGCACGACCATGGGCACGTCACTTAACTTCTCTGTGCTCCAGTTCTCCTGCACTACCTCCTACTTAGAATGTGAGCCCCAGGCAGGGCAGGGACTGTGTCCAACCTGATTTTCTTCTATCCACACCAGCACTTACAACAGTGTCTGAGGCACAGAAATGTTTAACAAATACCATAAAAAATGGGGATTGAATCCTACAACCTCCTACTTAGATTGTGTTCTCCATATGGGAAAGGGACTGTGTACATCCTGATTATTTTGTTTCTGCCCCAAAGCTTACTACAGTGCTTGGCACATGATAGGGAAGTAGCAGGAAAAAAAGATATTAGCCCCGCCTTCAGAGAGCTTTCCATCTATCGGGAGATTTCCTGCTTTGGTCCCCAAGGTCCCGCCTCTCCTCATAGCCCAGTGGAATACCTCTCTCAGAAGGTGGGAGAAATTTATTCGCCTCTCCAGGAGCCCCTATCAGTGCCTTCACCCATCGTCCTAACCCTTCCTCCCACTGACAGTCTCTTCATTCCACCAAGTCCTCGTCACTCACTAGATCACCTGGGTCTGACTACTTCACCAAGAGGAGAAAGAGGTTCAGAGACAGAGAACGATAAATATGACCGATAGAGCATATCTCCTAGATCTAATGGGCTGTACGAAGCACTCAGTACATTGGGAAGTGGTGTGTCCTTCTTCCCTTCATTTTGTCAACGGAATCAATAGCTTGGAAACAGCTTGGCCTAGTGGGAAGAACGCGGACCTGGCAATCAGAAAACCTGGGTACAAATCTTAGCTTTGTCTCTAACCTGCGACATGTCACAACGTCTCTGTTCCTCAGTTCTCCTGCACTCCCTCCTACTTAGACAGAGCCCCAAGCGCGGCAGGCACTTTGTTCAACCTGACTGTCTTATATCTACCCCAGGACTTAGAACACTATCTGATACATTAAGTGTTTTACAAATACCATAGAAAAATGGGGATTGAATTTTACACCCTTCCACTTAGATTGTCTTCTCTATGAGTCCACCTTGATTATCTTGTATCTGCTCCAACACTTAGTACAGTGCTTGGCACACTGTAGGCAAGTACCATAAAAAAGAGACGTGATCCTTGCCTTCAAAGAGCTTACCATCTAAAAGGGGACTTCCTGCTTTGGTCCCCAGGGTCCACACTCTCCTCTCGTCCCAGTGGAACACATCACTAGCACTGTATTCCCTTAGAAGTGGGAGAAAGTTATTCGCCTTTCTAGAAGCCCCTGTCAGCTTCCTCAATCGTCGTTCTTTCCCTTCCTCCCACTGCCTGTCCCTTCATTCCACCAGTTCCTCGTCAACCAAGAGACCAGCCGAGTCTGTCTACATAATCATGAGGAGGCAGGGAAATCGACAGTGATAAAGATGACCGATAGATCATAACTCCTCGACCTACTGAGTTCACCGAAGCACTCAGTACACTGTTCTGCACATATCATGCTTTCAGTAAATACCCTTGATTGACTGATTGTTAGGAGGCTTCTGCTTCTTCCCTTCGTTTTGTCGCCTTCCTCTGTCTCTGGCTCCGTGGCAGACAGGTCAGCCCCTGGGTGCTTACACAGTGGAGTCTTATGCGCGATCCACATTTCCGTGGGGAGTCTCCGGGCAGCCAAGGGCTATTTTTCCCCACTATAAATAGAGGCATGGGTTGAGCTCAACCTTGTTGGGAGAGAGATCCGAGGCGCGTTGTCGTGCCTGCGCACTGGAGTGTGCGCCCCGCAGCATTGGGAGGGGGCTCAGAGCTGCCACCGCCATAGATTTCTCACTGCCCCTCACCTCACTCTCTCGCATTTCTCCTGCGGCACACCCAGAGGGCCTGCAGGTGGCTGAGTGGCCACACGCGGGTCGTTCCCCTCCCATCCCTAATTCACCTACCCCATGTCCCAATTCCAGACTCCGCTGGTGGACTGGCTCCGGCAGCCCAGAGCTACAGCCCCCTTCATACATGCACACACCCCGAAACCTAGGCACCATGGAATGTTCCTCAGTCCATGCCCAAGAGCGTAGCCTGCAACGTCTCCTGGAACCATTGCCGCTGCACAATAACTCTAACTCCCGCCCCATTGAACCTTGGAATTGATTCTAGCGTCCTGTTTCCCTAATGCCTTCGCATTTTGGGCTCTAACATGGCATATCCAGCCATGAGGTGGAGATCAACTGCCACCGACCTTTTGTCCACGTCCTGCCTCTGGCTAGGAAGGCCCTCCCTCTTCATATCCAACAGACTATCACCTCTGTCCCTGATCCGGCCCGCCAACCATCTTCAAAACCTTATTGAAGGCACATCTCTTTCAAGAGACCTTCCCTGACTGAGCCTCATTTCCTCTTCTCCCTCTCCCTTCTGTCTCACCCTTGCACTTTCATTTGTACCCTTTCACAACCCTCCTCAGCTCCACAGTACTGATTTACATATTCATAATTTCTTGATTTATGTGAATGTCCGTCTTCCCTTCTATACTCTAAGTTCGTTTCGGGCGTGGATACATCTAATAACTCTCCAAGTGTTTAGTACGGTGATCTATACACATTAAGTGCTTAACAAATAAGATTGACTGAATGTTTGACCACTGGAGAAGGGACTGAGATGGTGAAAGGGTACCACAGGAGACCGAGGGATACCAAGTAATTGCTCCACCGTCAATGAGAAGCCATGGAATGCGACTGACCTCACAGGGGACTAATGACAGTTGGCGACGAGAGGACCATTTTCAGGAGGGCCAAAGGGACATGACTGTGTCAGTTTGGAATGGGCTTATGGAAATGAAAGAATGTTTCAAAACCGTACCCTTGTAAGAGGCCCATGCTCAGTAACTAGACAGACAGCCATATGCTGAGACCCCCTGGGAATGTGTTGGATTCAATATCCCTGACTAGGAACTAACGGTTGATTCTATGTTTTTACGCTACACCCCTCTGGGAGTGGTAGCATACTTCAGTTCCTCTTTCCTTCCCTCTCTCCCTTCCCCCGTGGGCCCTTCATTAACTACCACCTGAACAGGAGTGAGGATTTCCATTCCCAAACAACTCTGATGTTCTCATGGTATATTCTGAGAGCCAATTAAGAGCAAGCAATCCATCGATCAATGAAATGGCATTTTCTGAACACCTGTTGAGTGCAAAGCAATCCATCAATCAAACAGATAGCATTTATTGAGGTCTTATTGAATACTGAGAAATCCATCAATCAGTCAAATGGTATCTACTGAGTACCTACTGAGTCCTAGGCACTTTAGTGAGTGCTTGGGCGAGGACATCTGATGAAACTCACAAGGTTCCTGCCATCCAATAGTTTCCAATCAAATGGATTTTCAAAGAGTAGGAGCCAGAATAAAAGCAGGGATCAGGCAGGGTGCAGAACAAATAGGACAGATTGGAATGTCTGCCCAAATCTACTTAATTCAGATTAAATCGCGAGCCTGGGAATCAGAGGGGCTTGGGTTCTAATCCACACTCCACCACATGTCTGCTGTGTAACCTTGGACAAGTTACTTAAATACTCTGTGCCTCAGTTAACACATCTGTAAAAAATAGGCATCCAAATTGTGAGCTCAATGGAGGCCAGGGACTGTGTCCAACCTGATTAACTTGTACCCCAGCGCTTAGAACAGTGCTTGACATAGAGTAAGCGCTCGGCAAGTACCATTATAATTATTATTATGAGGGCAAAGAACTGAGGTAACAAGGGGACTTGGCCAGGGGTGAGGTTTCTAGGAGGGCGGGTGCGGGGACACACAGAGGGATGGATAACCGTTAGAACCTGTTAGTTGGGCACAGGATGAAGAATTAGATTAATGTACAGGCACCGAGCCCCTGTGGACCAACTTTCAAATCTTCTGCAGATTTTCCTGGTCACCTAAAAGCCCTCATCTCCTGAAGAAAAATCGAACCCGATGCACCAGGTCCCTGATGGCCTGCTTGACCTGCCTATTCCGCAGAGTGTAGATGAACGGGTTCACAGCATGGGAGCCACGGAAGTGTAGAGCAAGGATACCCCCTTGGTCAGGTCCACCCTTCCCTTGGCAAACAGTTTTATGTACATACAAATGCAGCTGTCGTATGTGATGGAGACCACGACATGTGGGAGGAGCAGGTGGAAAAGACCTTTCTCCTCTGCTGAGCCAAGGGCAGTCTCTGGATGGTGCAGGCGATGGCTGTGTAGGACACGGCCACTAACACCAAGGTAGGCAGTAGTGACCAAGATGAAAATCATAAGCTCCTGGAACCCGGTCTCCGAACAGGAGAGCATGAGCAGAAGGGAGACGTCACAGAAGAAGTCAGTGGCTACGGAGCCACAGACGTCCAGATGGAGGCTAAGGATGACAGGAGGAAAGCTGAGCAGGAACCCGGTCAGACAGGAGCAGAGCACCAGGAGAGCACAGACTTTCTGGCTCATCACGGTCGTATACTTTAGCTGTCAGCAGATGGTGACATAGCCATCGTAGGATATGGCGGCCAGGAGGAAGAACTCTGTCGCCCCCAATATAAAAAAGAAGAATCGCTGAGTTGCACAACAGTTGTAGGAAATGGTCCTGTTCCCGGTGGCGGTTCTGGCTAGGAATCTGGGAATGCAGGTGGAAATGAAGCAGATCTCCAGGAAGGAGAAGCAGCGTAGGCAGAAGTACATGGAGGTGTGGAGGTGGTAGTCCAGCAGGGTGAGGGTCACGATGGAGAGGTTGCCGGTGATGCTCATCACGAAGGTGACAGACATGTAGAGGAGAATTACCGTTTGTAAATTCGGGTTGTCCGTAAGGCCCAGGAGGATGAACTCAGTCACTGGCGTGTGGTTCCTCACTGGTGTGTGGATCAGTGACTCCTATTGGATAACACCAGAGCACCAACATTCTGGCTGACTGGAGGGAGATTGGGGGCAGTGCCTCTTCTTCAACCAGACTAGGTGGGCAGGGACAGCCCCGTGGTTACTGGAGGCCTCCACTCTGGGCAGGGTGCGCAGACTGTGAACAAGGTAGGGTCAGGACCCAGTCCTTGAGATGCCTTCATGGGCTGATGGCCGACATCACCCCGCGGGGCAAAGAGAATCTGATAGTCCCAGGCACGACCCTTAGGCTTTATTACCGAAACCTGCGTGAAGGAGTAGAGATTACATTTACTGAGCATTAATTCAATCGTATTTATTGAGCGCTTACTGTGTGCAAAGCACTGTACTAATCGCTTGGGAAGTACAAGTTGGCAACATATAGAGACAGTCCCTACCCAACAACAGGCTCACAGTCTAGAAGGGGGAGATAGACAACAAAACAGAACACGTAGAGAGGTGTCAAAGTCGTCAGAATAAATAGAATTAAAGCAGTGTGCACATCATTAACAAAATAAATAGAATAGTAACTATGTACAGGTAAAATAAATAGAGTATTTAATCTGTACAAATATATATGCAAGTGCTGAGGGGACGGGAAGGAGGTAGTGCAGGGGCTAGGGGGAGGAGGAGAGGAAAAGGGGAGCTCAGGCTGGGAAGGATTCTTGGAGGATGTGAGCTCTCAGTAGGGCTTTGAAAGGAGGAAGAGAGCTACCTTGGTGGATGTGCGGAGGGAGGGCATTGCAGGCCAGGGGGTAGGACATGGGCCAGGGGTCAATGGCGGGACAGGCGAGAATGAGGCACAGTGAGGAGGTTAGCGGCAGAGGAGTGGAGGGCACAGGCTGGGCTGTGCAAGGAGAGAAGGGAGGTGAGGTAGGAGGGGCGAGGGGATGGAGAGCCTTTGAACCGAGAGTGAGGAGATTCGTAGGTTGACAGGCAACCACTGGAGATTAAGTGACTTGCCCAAGGCCACTCAGCAGACAGGTTGCAGAGCCGGGATTAGAACTCACAACCTTCTGATTCCCAAGCCTGTGCTCTATCCACTAAATCATGCTGTTTCTACAAGGATTAAGAGTGAGCCACATGTGAGACAGGGACTGTGTACAACCCAGTTATCTTGCATCTACCCCAGTGCTTAGAACAGTGTCTGGTCCATAGTATTTGCTTAGCAAATACAATAATTATTAATGATTGTTATTATTATTATTATTGTTTCCCCAGGATTCATTTACTATTGAACAGGGTTTGGTAACGAGAATTATTTACGACTAGTAAGAGGTGGGTTTATCATATAGTCTTCTTTTTTCATGGTATTTTAAAGCACCTACTATGTGCTAGTTATTGTTCTAAGCCCTGGAGTACTTGTAAGATCGTTTGGTTGGACACATTCCATGTTCCACGTGACAAACACAGTCTTAATCCCATTTTACAGATAGAGTAACTGAGGCACAGACGAGTGAGGTGACTTGTTCCAGGTCACACTGCAGACAACCGACAGAGCCAGGATTAGAACCCAGGTTCTCTGATTCCCAGGCCCATGCTTTTTTTCCAGTAGGCCACACTGCTTCTCCTTATCCTTTCCAAGTTGGAAGGGACTGTGGGATATTATCTTCTTTCCCGGGACCCTCTTCCCCAGTCAGATCCTCCCGGACCCTGCTCTCTCTGTTTTCAAAGTCCTTCTGAAATCTCCCCTTCTCCAAATAATATCTGTTCTACTCAAGTCATACCCTCCCAGCTATCACCTCCTCACTTTTGCCCCATTTCCACAAGATAAGCTCTCACACCTCACAATGTAACTGATCCAGAGGAAAGAACAGTGGTCTGGAAGTCGGGAGACTTGGGTTCTAATCCCGGCTCCCTTGCTTGTCTACTTGCCCAAGGTCATGTATAGTGACATGACAAACATTCCTGTGCCTCAGTTTCCTCATCTGTAAAATGGGAATTCACTACCTGTTCTCCCTTCTACTTAGACTTTGTGCCCCAGTCATAACACAGTGCTTGGTATACAGTAAGCACTTTACGTATGCCACAATTTGTATTATTATCTGTATGTATCAGTAAATTATTTGGATTTATTGAGAAATTTCTGTTTGCGGAGCTGGGATTAGAACCCATGACCTCTGACTCCCAAGCCCGGGCTCATTCCACTGAGCCACGCTGCTTCTCTTTGTATTTATTTATGTATGTATTTGTATGTATTTCTGCCTGTCCCTCTATGCTGTAAGCTTCTTGTGGTCGGTGGTAAGCACTGTATCAAGTACTTGGGAAAGAACAATATAAGGGACACATTCCCTGCACAAAACGAGTTTATATGTGTAGAGGGGAAGACAGACATCAATATAAATAAATAGAATTATACACACATAAGTGCTGTGGGGCTGGGAGAGGGGATTCATTCATTCATTCAATCGTATTTATTGAGCGCTCATTGTGTCCAGAGCACTGTAATAAGCGCACTAAGGGATGAATAAACGGAGTAAATCAAGGCGACGCAGAAGGGAGTGGGAGAAGAGGAAAAGAAGAGGCAGACCAAGAGGACAGTAAGTGTGATGGAACAATGGGTATCTTCCTTCTACAAATGGTGGCTAGGCCCAGGGGTAGGTGAAATATTGGGCTCTTCTGGAGAGGGAACCTACTCTCAATTTATCTATCAGTCGAATTTCCTGAGCTCCCACTCGGGGCCCAGCTCTGAACTGAGAGCTGAACTAAGAACTAAGAGGACAATGGAAAATATAGCTGAGAAGCAGCGTGGCCCAGTGGAAAAGGTCACGGGTCTGAGAGTCAGAGAACCTGGGTACTAATCTTGGCTTTGCCATTTCCCTGCTGCCTGACCATGGACAAGACACTTTTTCTCTGTGCCTCAGTTCTCTTATACTCTCTCCTATTTAGATTGAGACCCAGGCGGGACAGGGACTATTTCCAACCTAACTAATTTTTATCTACCAAAGGGCCTAGAACAGTGTTTGATATATATTAAGACCTTAAAAAATACCATAAAAATTGGGATTGAATTCTTCACTCTCCCACTTAGATTGTGTTCTCCAGGCAGGACAGGGATCGTGTCCGTACTGACTGCCTTGTATCTGCACTAACGGTTAGTGCAATGATTGTCACACAGTAGGCAAGTACTATAGAAAACAGGCATGATCCCTGCATTAAAAGAGCTTAACGTTTATTGAGGTATTTCCTGCTTTGGATCGAGGGTTCTGCCTCTACTCCTGTTTCAAAGTAACTCATCACAAGCGCTATGCTCCCTCAGAAGGTGGGAGAGAGTCATTCGCCTTTCGTGGAGCTTTTGTCAGCGCCCTCACCCATCGTCCTAACCCTTCCTCCCACTATCAATCTCTTATTTCCACCAGGTTCCAGCAGGTTCTCTTCTTTCCACCAGAATCGGACAATGTAGACGGGAGGAGGGACAAAAAATATATTTTCCCAGTAGTAGGACATCATAGAGGATGACGAAGTACAAAAGGACTGGAGCATGGGATAATCGCCGATGGAATACTCGAGAGTTGCCACCAGAGGTCAGCTGCCTGGATTTGTCTGGCCCCGGCCGGCTCCTCTAGATTCCCAGAGCCCAGACGCCATCGAAGCAACTTCTCACCGCCCTCGAGAAGCAGCGAAGGGAGTTGGAAAGGGCGCAGGGCTGGAATGTGGCAGAACTGGGACCAAGTACCGGTTGTGACACTTTTGTACTGTGTGGCCTTGGCCAAGACACTCTGGAATCTGTGTGCCTCAGCTGCCACACCTGTAAACCTGAGGAGGGACTCACTTCCCCAGGCTACGATCCCCGATGCGGGGCGCAGGCTGCCTGTGCTCTGGTCGTACGGTCCCCACACCCGCGATGGGCCAAGAGTAATCGCTGAACCAATATCACTGCAAGAAATAGGAGACAACCGAAGCCAGCCCAGGCACCCACCAAAGCACTTCAGCCATCTCGTGGCGTGGAGGAGCGTGGTGTGGCGGATCGGGGCCCAAAGACGTCTGGGAGTCGTAGTCGGACTCTCACTCTTGACTGGTGTTCACCCCGCCTCCCGAACTACCAGCATGCCCAGCGGCAGGTACAGAGGCCGTGGGCTAGAGCTCGAAAGTTGAGGGAGGTGGTTACTTGGGAAGTTTTCCGATTGAGATAGATAGTAAGTATGGTATTTTTAAGTAATTGCTACCACTCCCTGTGAGGTGTAGTGCAGAGAACACAGAGATCACAAACTCGGTCAAATCGGGCTCATTTCATCCCATTCACTCACGGGAGAGTTTACTACACAACCAACCTCCAGGGCACTGAGCTGGCCCATGTGTTAAAGGTCGGACCCTTAAAGCGGGAGGCATTTCATTGGCATGATCCCGCTCCCTGCTGGTCCAGGCAGCTGCCCTTGGCCCTCCCCAGGATGCTCCCACAGGAGCGAACCCTCATTACTACACGGCGCTCTCCACCAGATCCCAATGGAGTCCAGGCCAGGCACCGACCCAGTCAATTAGACCCTGGCCTGAGCGTCCTGTAGAGGCTCGGGGCACAAAGACCTCTGGGAGTCGTATTCTGATTTTCTCTCTGGACAGCGATCTCCTCTGCCTACCGAACTTCCAACCTCGCAGTGCCCCGCGGCCTGCCTCGAGGCCGGTGGGGGGTTCTCAGAAGACTCAGGTATCCGATATCCAGCCCGCAAAGGGCGGCTTTGCCCAGGGCCGCTGCCATCCCCTTCTCTTCAGCACGTTATCCAACCTCGGCTTCACGGACCCCGTCCTCTCCTGGTTCTCCTCATCTCTCTGGCCGTACATTTTCAGTCTCCTACGCGGGCTCCTCCACCCCCTCCCATCCCCTTACTGTACGGGCTCCTCAAAGGTCGGTTCCTGGTACCCTTCTGTTCTCCATCTATACTCACTTCCTTAGTGAACTCATTCGCTCCCACGGCTTCAAGTATCATCTCTACGCAGATGACACTCAAATCTACATCCCCGCCCTCCAGGATCGTATCTCCTCCTGCCTTCAAAACTGTGGCCGCATTGAGCCTCTCCTTTCAAGCCCCATCTCCTCAGACATTCTTTCTAGAGCCACAATGTGATGATTCCTATTTGTGTCTGCCTCCCCCTGGAAATTGAAACCTCATTGTGGCCAGAGAATGTGTCGCTTTTATTGTTGGGTTATACTCCCGCAAAGTTGAGTCAGGTGCTCGTCGCACAGAATGCACTCAATCAACACAATTGCTCAAAGGATCGATCGATTGATTCAAACACAACACCGAAATTCAGACTACTGTTATAGGAAGGAAAAGTGTACGATCTACAGGGATGCAAAAGGAAAGCATCTGGATCTGGTGCCGAGAGCTCTAATTCCGGCTTTTGACTACGTCACCCTGTGGGCAAATCCCCTCTCTGTAAATGTCTGATGGATTCATTTTTTTTCTTTCCTTCTTTACTTATGTCTGTATATTAAGGTCTATGTCCCCCTCTAGACTGAGAGCTCACTGTGCGCGGGAATTGTGTCTCTTTATTGTTATAGTGTACTCTCCCAAGCTCTGAGGGCAGTGCTCTGCATAGAGTAAGCGCTCAATCATTGCGATTGAATGAATGAGGAAGGAAAAAATGAATGAATCCTCGGGCCTCAGTAACCTCAACTGTAAAAGGGAAGGTGAAGACCGTGAGTTCCATATGGGACAGGGGTATATACAAACAGATTAGCTTGAATCTACCCCAGCCCCGAGGGCAGTACCTGGCACATAGCAAGCGCTTATGAAGAAATACAAATAGAAGAAAGAACAAGGAGACCAACAAAAAAGCAGGTGCCAGGCAGGGTTCGAATTGGAAGAGAAGAAGGATGGTTTTGTACATGCGTAGTTAGAGGTGTCAGAGAACCCTAGTACACATGGCCCCTGGCCCAAGGAACTGGACAATGTAGATGGGACGAGTTTCAAAGGCAACTGAGAGGTCGAGGAGGATTAACATAGAGTAGGAGCCATTGGATTTGGCAAGAGGTGGGTCATTGTTGACCTTTGAAAGGGCAGTTTCAGTGGTGTGCAGGGAATGGAAGCCCGATTGGAGGGGGTCTAGGAGAGAGTTGGATTTGAGAAATTCGAGGCAGCGAGTGTAGACGACTCTTTCTAGGAATTTGGAAAGGAAGGGTAGGAGGGAGATAGGGGGATAACGGGAAGGGGCAGTGGGGTCAAGAGAGCGTTTTTTTTAGGATGGGGGTGACCTGGGCATATTTGAAGGCAGAGGGGAAGAATCCGTCGGAGAGTGAGCGGTTGAGGAGCAGAAGATTGAAGGCGTGAGAGTTTTTATAAGATGAGAGGGAATGGGGTCCGAAGCACAGGTGGATGGGATGGCAATTTAGAGGAGGGAGGAGAGCTCATCTCAAGATACTGCTGGTTAGGATGGGAAAGTAGAGGTGAGGGTTGAGAGCGGGGGGATGGAGAAGGGGGAAGGATGACTATGGGGAGCTCAGATCTGATGATGTTAATTTTCCTAATGATGTAGGTGGCCAGATCGTTGGGGGTGAGAGATGGAGGAGGGGAGGAACAGGGGACCTGAGGAGGGAGTTAGATGTCCGGAACAGCTGATGGGGGTGATGGGCATGGGTGTTAATGAGGGAAGAAAATGAACTTTGCCTGGCAGAGTAGAGGGCAGAGTTAAGGCAGGAAAGGTTCTATTTAAAGTGAACTAGGTTGGCTTGGTGTTTAGAAATGGTTTTGAAGATAAAATCCATCTGTCTCTAGCCATCCCACAGGAATGCTTAGGCTAGGTGTAATAATAACGATGCCATTCTTCAGAGGAAGAGAGTTATAATAATCTGATGATATACAAGTAAGATTGTACACATCAGAAATTCTGGAAAATTATCCGTGCCTTGGAGCGTGAGTCAACTTGCCCTTATTTTTTTTGCTTCCTTATTGGGTTTCTGTGCCTCTCCAGAAGACCATTCACTTTCAAAGCCTTATTGAGGTTACCCCTCCTCCAAGAGGACTTCCCTAATTAAGACCTCTCCCTTCTGTGTCCCCTATGCAGTTATATCTGTACAGAATGCTTCATATTCACCCCATCCTCTACTCCACAGAACCTATGTCCATATTTGTAATTTATTTATTTATATTAGTACCTGTCTCCCCCTCTAGACTGTAAGCTTTCACTGGGCAGGGAAAATGTCTACCAGTTCTGTATTGGACTGTGCCAAGCACTGCTCCGCACCCAGTAAGCACTCGATAAGTGTCATTAATTAATTGATTAATTGATTTCTAGTAGTCGTAATAGAAGAGAAGCAGCATGACCTAGTGGACAGTGCACACATCCTAAAGTCCAGACACCTGGATTCTAATCCCCACACTGAACCTTGCCTGCTGTGTGATCTCAGATACAGAATTTAACATCTATGAACCTCAGCTTCTTCATCTGTAAAGTGGGAATTCAATAGTTGATGACCTCATGCGGGCAGGGAATGTGTCCGTTTATTGTTATATAAACACTTCCAAACACTTCGTACAGTAATCTGCATACTGTAAGTGCTCAATCAATATGATTGTGGTGAATGAATGAATGGTGACTGGGTGACTGGGCTGGGGATCAGAGAGGTGTTTTGAATAAGAGAGGATTGTTTGGAGAGCAGAAGCAGCTGAGCAGCCCATTTCATCTGTCTCCACCTAGCGAAGGGGTTGGTTTGCGATCTGCTAATAGGCCGCATACTCGGATTGATATCTGCCAGTCATGTCTGCAGATACTATGCAGGGAAGGGAGCTCATGTCCCGTGTCTGGTGGCTCGTAAGTGCCCGAGACACATAACGCTAAACCCTGGTTCCTCGAGGGTGAGTCTGCCTGTGTCCCCACTCCTTCTAGATACAGGGAAGGAGGGCAGGGGAAGGTGAGAGGGGCGGGACACAGCACCACTGAGGGAAGGGCAGGTCAACAATGATTTCCTTTTTGCCAAATCTGCTGGCCTTTGCTCCATCCTCATCCTGCTTATCCTCTCAGTTGCTTTCAACACAGTTGACTAGCCCCTTCTCCTGGAAATATTATCCAACGTCTGCTTCGCTGACACTGTCCTCTTCTGGATCGCCTTCTTATAATAATAATAATAATAATAATAGTATTTATTAAGCGCTTACCATGTGCAAAGCACTGTTTTAAGCGCTGTGGAGGTTACAAGGTGATCGGGTTGTCCCACGGGGAGGCTCATAGTTTTAATCCCCATTGTACAGATGGGGAAACTGAGGCACAGAGAAGTCAAGTGACTTGCCCAAAGTCACACAGCTGACAATTGGATGAGCTGGGATTTGAACCCATGACCCCTGACTCCAAAGCCCGTGCTCTTTGCACTGATCCAGGCTGCTTCTCTGTCCACTTCTCTGTTTCTCTGTCCACTCACTCTCAGTCTCTTTCACAGGCTGCTCCACTTCCTCTCTCCCCCTAACTGTGGGGGTCCCTCAAAGTTCGGTTTTGGGTCCCCTTTCATTCTCTATCTATACCCACTCACTTGGAGAATTCATTTGCTCACCTGACTTCAACTGCCACCTCTATGCGAATGATTCTTAAATCTCCCTCTCCAGCCTTGATCTCTGTCTCTGTCTCTCTCTCTCTTTCTCTCTCTCTCTTTCTCCAGTTTGCTATTTTCTCCTGTTTTCAAGACCTCTCCACTGGGATGTCCTCCCATCACCTCAAATTTACCATGTCAAAAACAGAACTTCTTATCTTCCTACCCGAACCAAATCCTGTCCTCCCCCTGGCTTTCCTTTTACTGTAGTCGGCACCACCATCCTCCTGTCTCTCTCTCAGAGACAGGATTGAAACTCCTTTCTCTCATTCGACACACATTGTCATTCCATCATAAAATCCTGTCAGTTTGACCTTCAAAACAATGCTAAAATCTGCCCTTTCCTCTCCATCTAAAATGTTACTACCATAATACAATCACTTATCCTATTCTGCCTTGTTTACTTTATCAGCTTCCTTGCTGACCTCCCTGACTCCTGTGTCTCCTCTCTTCAGTCCATACTTTACTCTGCTGCCCACTACATTTTTCCACAAAAACGTTCAGGCCATGTTATTCCACTTCTCTAGAAACTGCAGTGATTACCCATCCACCTTCGCATCAAACAGAAACTCCTCACCTTTGACTTTAAAGGCCTCCATCACCTTACGTCTGCCTACCTCACCTCACTACTCTTCTACTACAGTACAGCCTGCACACTTTGCTCCTATAGCAACAACTTTCTCAGTGAACCTTGATTTCATCTATTTCACCACTGACCTCTCACCTTGTCCTGCGTCTGGGTTGGAACACACTTCCTCCTCATATTGACAGACAATTGCTCTGCCTCATCTTCAAAGCCTTAATGAATAATAATAATAATTATGGAATTTGGTAAGCACTTACTATGTGCCAAGCACTGTTATAAACACTGAGGTAGATACAAGGTTATCAGGTTGACCCACGTGGGGCTCACACTTTTAATGTGGGGCACATATCTCCTCCAAAAGGCCTTCCCTAATCCATCATTTCCTTTTATATCACTCTCTTCTGCATCACTCTGACTTGCTCCCTTTATTCATCCCTGCCACCCCGACTCAACCCCACAGCCCTTTTGTCCATATCTGTAGTTCATTTATTTATATTTATATCTGTCTGCCCCCCTAGACTGTAGACTTTGTGGACAGGGCATATGTC
Source organism: Tachyglossus aculeatus (assembly GCF_015852505.1). NCBI lineage: Eukaryota > Metazoa > Chordata > Mammalia > Monotremata > Tachyglossidae > Tachyglossus > Tachyglossus aculeatus. The sequence goes on from NC_052068.1 coordinate 105,853,241, forward strand.
TGTTATATTGATAAACTGAACTCTCGTAAGGGCCTAGTACAGTGCTATGAACACAATAAACACTCAATAAGTATGATTGACTGACTGATATGCACCAGACCACTTTTCCCCCCACCTTCCAAGCCTGATTAAGGTCACATTTCGTCCAAGATGTCTTCTGTGATTAAATTCTCATTTCCCCAGCTCCCACTCAATCAATCAATCAATCAATCAATCGTATTTATTGAGCGCTTACTGTGTGCAGAGCACTGTACTAAGCGCTTGGGAAGTACAAGTTGGCAACATATAGAGACAGTCCCTACCCAACAGTGGGCTCACAGTCTAAAAGGGGGAGACAGAGAACAAAACCAAACATACTAACAAAATAAAATAAATGGAATATATATGCACAAATAAAATAAATAAATGAATAAATAAAAAATAGAGTAATAAATATGTACAAACATATATACATATATACAGGTGCTGTGGGGAAGGGAAGGTGGTAAGATGGGGAGCATGGAGAGGGGGACGAGGGGGACAGGAAGGAAAGGAAGGCCTCCTGGAGGAAGTGAGCTCTCAGTAGGGCCTTGAAGGGAGGAAGAGAGATAGCTTGGCGGATGGGCAAAGGGAGGGCATTCCAGGCCCAGGGGATGACGTGGGCCGGGGGTCGATGGTGGGACAGGTGAGAACGAGGCACAATGAGGAGATTAGCTGCACAGGAGCGGAGGGTGCGGGGTGGGTTGTAGAAGGAGACAAGGGACTTGGATCTCGGACCGTTGGACATTTGAAATTCTCCTTACCCCCAGTCCCACAGTACTAATGTACCTAACTTTGAAATTCGTGTTATAAATTCCTTACTTATCCATGTGACTGTCTGTCTCCGCATCTTGTTATGGGTCACTCTGTCCATAGTAATCAGTCAATAAATACTATTGATTGAATGTCTGAGTAGAATTGGCAGTAGTAGTAGTAGCAGCAGCATCAGTAGCAGTAGTAATAGTTGTAAAATCAGTAGTATCGTTAAATAAAAGTGACAGTAGTAGTAATAATGGCAATAGGAATACTAGTAATAAGAGTAGTAGTAGTGGTAGTAATAGTAGCAGAGTTAGCAGTAGTAATAGTAGCAGAATTAATAGTAGTAGTAGTAGTAGCAGTAGTAGTAGTAGTAGTAGTGGTGGTAGTAGTAGTAGTAGTAGTAGTAGTAGTAGTAGTAGTAGTAGTAGTAGTAGTAGTAGTAGTAGTAGCTTGGCCTAGTGGACATTACAGAGAACTGGGAATCAGGAGACCTATGTTCTAATCTGTGTTCTCTCTTCCACACTCTGTGACCTTGAATAAGTTCCCCAACTGTAAAGAGGGATTTCAAATTCTGTCCTTCCTTCTCCTTAGCATGTGAGCCCTTTGGTACATACCTCCGTGCTTAGTGCAGTGCTTGGCACATTGTAATCACTTACCAAATCTGAAAGGTAATATTTTGATAACTGTGATAACAGTAGCTCAGTGCTGTGGTCCAGTCTAGTTCCCGAGCAGAGGAGGCAGACAGGAAGTGTGGAGGAGAGGAAGAGTCCAGTTGGGGTAAGGTAAATTCCCCAGGCAGACTCTGGCCAGGAGATGCCCCTCCCCAGGCCAACCTTAGCCAGTGGGCCACTAGGCTCGAACCACTTTTGATGATGATAGTAATAATAATGATAATAACGAGCATAGTATCTATTAAGCACTTTCTATACATCAAGTACTTTTCCAAACACTGGGGTAGATGAACGATCATCAGGTTGGACACAGTCCCTGTCCCACAAGGGGTTCACAGTCTTGATCCCCATTTTACAGATGAAGGAGTTGAAGCCTAGAGAAATGAAGTGACTTACCCAAGGTCACACAGCACCCCAGTGGAGGAGCTGAAATTAGAGTCCAGACCCTCTGACTCTCAGACCCAGTCTCTTTAGCCACATTTCAGGGCCCTCGTTTAGGTGATGTCCTGTCCATTCATGACTAGGTCTGACCCAACCTCACCAAGCCCATCCTTTAACAATGGTGCCAGTGGCAACAGAATCCTCCTACCTCTGCTCCCTGCCCCTCTGGGCACTGTCCATCTGAGAGAGCCAAAGAGGCAGCTGTGCAGCTACTGGGCTCGAGTCGGAACGAATTTGGTTGATCCGAACCTGCGCATATTGATGTTCTGAGTTTAGCACAGAATCCAGGACCCACCCAGGCCACGGTGAGAAGTATCTGTGGGCCTGGGAACAGGAGGTGTCTCCATGGTTGGGGGGACCTGGCAGAAGGCTGGAAATGGGGGCTGCAAGGCTGGGGCGGAGTCCCTGGCCTGGAGAGTGGGGGAGGGTCCTGCTCCGGACCTCTTCCAAGCCTGCTATCCAAAGGCCAGTGCTAGAATGCCAGGGTGGAGAGGGCATCGATGAAGCGTTTTACAAGGGCTGGACACAGTTCTGAACGCTGGGAGAGAACCCCTGGCTGGGAATCAGGCTTGGTCCTTGCCCCTTGGGGTTTGCCGGTCTAATGGTGTCAGCCGGGGGAGGGCCCTGGGGCAGACCCATCAGGAGGGATGAAATGATAAAGCACGCAGATGGGCGGCTCTGGCGGGGCCCATTTCATCAGGGGGAAGCAGAAAAGTGGCGGAGAGTGAGGGGCCACCGCTCGTCCCCACTGACGGCAAGTTTTCCCCCAGATTGCTTTCTTTCCAAAGCCAACATGGTGGATCAGCGCTGGCAGATCCACGGCCAGGGGAGATTCTTCATATGCCAGCCTGAAAGGTGGTGGGTCTGAGGGGGAGACCAGGCCTGGACCCGCCCCGGGATGAGAGCCGAGAGGGAGGGAAGGAAGGAGGGAGAGACCAAGTGAAGGAGGGGGCCCGGCTCCCCCATCCTCCTCTTAAACCAATCCAGAGAGATATTTACCGAGTGCCTACTGTGTGCTGAGCACTGTACTAAACACTTCCCTGCTCCCATCCCTCGTCACCCCCCTGGAACGCTCAGCTGACAGGGATCCTGTGTCGAGTCAACATAAGGGCATGGTTACGCCCAGGGGAGAGGACAATGAGGGGAGAGTCAGATGGGTAGTGGGTGAGAACGAAGAGCATCAGATGAGGGAGGGTTGAATGGGGGAGGTTCAGACTTGGGGAGAGTCTGACGGGGGAGAGTCAGGACGGGGAGAGTTCCAGGAGGAGAGTCAGACAGCGGAGAGCCATACATGAGACAGTCAGATGGGGGAGAATCAGAGGAGGACAGTCTGGCTGGGGAGGGTCATACAGGGAAAGTCAGCCAGGGGGGAGAGTCAGACCTAAGGAGAGTCAGACTAGGGGAGGTCAGACGGGGGAGAGTGACATAGGGAGAGTCAGAATGGGGAGAGTCGGATGGGGAGACAGTCAGAAGGGGGAGGGTCAGACAGAGTAAGGACAGCCAGAAGGAAGAGTCAGGAGAGTCAGACGGGGGAGGAAGAGTCAGTCGAGGGGAGAGTCAGACAGGGGGATAGTCAGAGGAGTCAACAGGAAGAGAGGGAGAATCAAAGGGGAGAGCAGTTAGCCCTAACCCCCTCCATGTCCCCTTATTGTCCCTTATGCCCTGCTCTCTCTGGACCTCGTCCCTCTAGGCTCCGCCCCTTACACGCCCTGCCCTCTTTCCTCCTGACTGACATCACAGGGTAGGGCAAGGGAAGGAGGCCTCAGTTTGACAGTTCAAGGTGGCGTCAGTGGGCGCTGCACGGGCTCTTAAAGGGGCCTCCGCCCTTTCCCTGGCAGGATGTGGGGGTGGGGCAAGCCCAGACGGGCTGGCCCAGGGGCTCCAGTAGAACTTCCCGTCTCCGTTCCAGGTCGAAGAAGGTGAAGTGAGCACATAGAGAGCAACCTGCTCACTGCAGCCGCAAACCCTAATCATTCCCTGCAGCCCTGGACCCGAAACACTACCAGCCGCCATGAGCCCTAAATGCTCCCTGCAGCTGCGAGCCCCTGAGCCCCCAAACGCAGATGGGTGGGGAAGCTCATTCTCCGCATATCTGTGCCAGGGAGGATCAGGTCAGGTATTGGGCTCCCGGCCAGCTAGCCAGACCCTTGAAATCAGCTGCAATTGCCCACTCGGAACCCGGACATTCCGATCCCACTTGCTGCCTTCCTTGGGGGAGTCTGGACCCCCTAACTGTCCGATTCCCCCGTGGTCCCCCGACCTCCTACTCCCAGACCCGGGCTCTGTATCCTCTAGGCCCTTCTCTAAAATTCCCATTATTAAGTTAAAAGCCCAGTCCTAGAAATGACAAGTATCATAAAATATATTCTCATGGAGCCCTTGTCCGCTGAAAACACCGATTTCATTTATTCATGAGTGAATAAATGAATCAACGCCGTGGAAAACAACTTTATATTGTACACATTCTAAAAATATAAAGATTTTAATTTTCAGAAAAAGTGGCCAGTGGAAATACTTTTCTAATTACAATAATGATGGTGATTATTGTAGTAGCTGCTAAGTACTTATTATGTGTCAATCACTGTACTAGGCTCTGGGGTAGATAGAAGATCATCATGTTCCACATGAGGCCCAGAGTCTACATAGGAGGTAGAACAAGGTTCGAATCCCAATTTTACCACTGAGGGAACTGGGGCCCAGAGAAGTAAAGTGATTTGTCCAAGATCACATAGCAGAGAAGTAGCAGAGCCAGGATTAGAACCAAGATCCTGTAACCCCCAGTCCCAAGGCCTATCCACTAGGCGGCATTGCTTCCATCAGAAGCCGATCTAATGGAATCCTTGAGGTGTGGTGCATAAAGACATGGACTCCGGCTAGGGTAAGCACGAAATCGTTTATTGGGTTAAGCAGCAAGATTTTTATATCTTTCAGTCACATTCCGTATTTTTCCATGTTCCTGTGTTTATAGCTAACACAGCAATTCTGGAACCTTCAAGGCCAGTAACAAGTAACACCCATCTATGCAAGGTCGTAGGGCCGACAACAAGTAACTCTTGTCTGTACAAGGCTGTGATAACAGAGACCAGCCTTTTGGCCACAGCTCTCCTCTCGGTTCCTTGTTTACTTGGCCCTGCTGTTCCCCATATCGCCCCCTCCTTTGTTTACAACTATACCATTAATGAGCAACGCAAGGGAAATATAAAGGTAAGATTGTTACGTAGTACATCTAAAGAAGAGAAACAATTCCCATACCATACATTGGTCAGGTTAATACAGTAAGTATGGTTGCAGTGGCTTATGGTAGCCACTTGTGCCATCGCACAGACGTAGGGATGTGAGTGCAAATCATAATTGGATCAGATCTTAACTGTGTAGCATTAGCAGTATGATTAGACAGGGTGAGATTCCATAAGGTACGATTAATAAACGCGAAGCCTAAATGCCAAATTCCCGTATGTAATGGGGAGGCGGTGTTGTTGGTGGGCATATAAAACTGTAAAACAGGGCCCAGCCAACCCACCGCCATGCCAGGATACACTGTGGTTATGGATGCCGAACCCAACGGAGTGGTTGCTCGCCGGGACCCACCGAACCCCATGAGGGCCCCAGTCCAAAATAGTTCCCGTAGTTCCGTTGACGCTAACAGGATCAGGACCGAGCCCGCGACATGGATGCCAGTTTATCCGTGCGTTGTTTGCGAGTGGGTCCTCCGTACAACGGGGCAAGTCGGGGGTATATATCCCCACTTCCGTCAGGTTGTGGAAAGACGATGCTCCAGACACACCCGGGATGCTTATTAAAGTGTACTTCTTTGTTCCACGTTTGTCCCTCACTATCAGGTGTTGCTGAGGCGACGCCAGAATACAGCAGATGTTGCTGTCATTACTAGTTGTCAGACAAAGGGATGGAAGGTCAGTTACAAACTCAGTATTGTTGATAGCAAAAAAACTAGCATTGTTAGATCTTCCGGCTGTCACTGGGGGCATCCATACCCCGTCTATCCATTCAGTGTCATAATATACGATTCAGAGACAGCCACTATTAGATTCATTGTGTAGGACGACTGTAACCCATAATCGCGAACACTTTTCCACAACTCGTTAATCAACTCATAAGGGAGAGAGTCATACTGAGCCGGCCGCCAGGGAAGATACACCACCGGCATCGCTTGCAGTAGCTGTACATCCCCTCAGTGCAATGCCTCCTGCCGGCAGCCCTAAAGGGCCCCGGTATAGGCAGGCTGCGCCATAGCAGGCACATCATATACATACGGCGGCACAGCAGACAAAGTGGGAGCAAGGGGTGGGGAGGGTGAACGATCGACGAACGGGATAGCGCCTGCAGGCGCTGGGTCTGCAAAAGGTCCTTTGCTGTGGGTGCGGCAGCAGCCGTCGTTGTAAGAGGGGCCAAAGGCGGGTATAGAAGAATCGCCAGAGTCATTATGATCCTGGTCCTGATACAAGTCCTCGGGATCCGGAACAGCAGCGTACACCGGCTCCAATTCTTCTGTTGGTGACAAAACTTCAAAGGACAGGGTGTCCTCCTGATCACTCCCTGCCCTCAAGTCGTGCGCCGCCGGCCCCCCTTGCAACATCCGTTCAGCGGGATGCAGTGCCCGCAGCGCCGTAAAAACAGTTCTCCATGTAATCAGTACCCCTTTGGGTAGGGGCTGGGACAAGCTTTCACGAGTCTGTAGCTCTTGGCCCACCTTTTGCCATAAGGTAAGAGCATAAGAACCACCTTCAGGGAACCATGTACAATGGTCCCGAATCCATACTAATAACTGGACCAACTGCACAAGTGGCACCTTGAACCCCTGCTCCTTCAAAATACGCTGTAATATTTCAAGCTGTAATTTTTGCTCTCTCGTGGCTGATTGCCCCATGCTGTCAATTTTTCCGCGGCTGATCACCTGTCTGTCCTGCGAACGGTGATGTCCTAACGTCTCCGGCCGGAGCTTTTACGAACTCATATCCTCCGTCCAGTCGCAGGTACACCACCGGATCGTATATTCAGATTTCGAGTCCCGATTCGGGTGCCATTTGTGGTGTATGAAGGCACGGACTCCGGCTAGGGTAAGCACGAAATCGTTTATTGGGTTAAGCAGCAAGACTTTTATATCTTTCAGTCACATTCTGTATTTTTCCATGTTCCTGTGTTTATAGCAAACACAGCAATTCTGTAACCTTCAAGGCCAGTAGCAAGTAACACCCGTCTATGAAAGGTCGTAGGGCCGATAACAAGTAACTCTTGTCTGTACAAGGCTGTGATAACAGAGACCAGCCTTTGGGCCACAGCTCTCCTCTCGGTTCCTTGTTTACTTGGCCCTGCTGTTCCCCACATTGAGGAGTCAATTTTCACCATGTTGACAGATGCCCTACCTTTGGAAATATAGACCAAAGTGGGCAGTGTGGGTGTCTTCATTTGCTGTTTATGATGATTCTTCTTCCTTCTTTCATCTCCCCAGAGATGGAGGCTCCCATGCGCCCAGCTGGAGTTAGGGACAAACCCTATATCAAATCAAATTTGTGGCCTCTCAAACCATCTGATTCCTTTCCAATGATAATGCCAGCGAGCTCCAACCTGCTCAATCAATAAATTGTATTTATTGAGTGCTTACTGTGTGCAGAGCACTGTATTGAGCAGTTAGGCGACTATATTATAACAATGTAGCAGAGTTAGTAGACAGATTCCCTGTCCAATATGAGCTTACAATCTAGAGGGGGAGACAGACATTAATTTAAACAAATGAATTAAAGATGTGGACATAAGTGGTGTGGTGCTTAGCGAGGAGTGAATAAAGGGAACAATTTAGGGTGATGCGGTAGGGAGTGGAGATAGTGAAAGCTTATTCAGAGAAGCTTCGAGGAACTTCGAGGAGTTGGGCAACTAGACCTTCGAAGGTGGGTAGAGTGATTGTCTATCTGTACCGCTGGGGAGAGGGAGAATATTTCAGTCTAGTGACAGGACGTGGGTGAGAGGTTGGCAGCAAGATAGATGAGATTGCAATAGAGTGAGATGGTTGGCATTAGAGGAGAGGAGTTTGTAAGGGAAGCAGTATGGTCTAGTGGCAAAAGCACGGGCTTGGGAGTCAGAATATGTGGGCTCTAAGCCCGGTCCTGCCACCTTCCAGCTTTATGACCTTGGGTAAGTTATTTAACGTCTCTGTGCCTCAGTTACCTCATCTGCAAAATGGGGATTTAGACTGTGAGCCTCACTTGAGACAACCTGATTACCTTGTATCTACCCTAGCACTTAGAACGGTGCTTGGCACATAGTAAGCACTTAACAAATAACGTAGTTATTACTATTACTTGGTGGCTGAGCTGTCGGAGGAAATCAGTGAGATGGGCTGGGAGCAGGTGAGCTGATAGAGGACTTTAAAGGTGATGGCGAGGAGTCTCTGTCTGATGTGCAGGTTGAAAGGAAATCCATTGAGGAGCAGGAGGAGTGGTGAGACTTGGACTGAACAGTTTTGTAGAGAAATGATCGGGGCAGCAGAGAATTGTGGACTGGATGCAGGGAGGTCAGTGAGGAGGTTGATGCAGTAGTTAAGGTGAGATAGGTTAAGTACTTAGATTATAGTGGTAGCAATGTGGATGGAGAGGAAAGGGTGCATTTTAGCGATTGTGTGAAGGTTGAACTGACAGGATTTGGTAACTTGTTGAATATATGGGTTGGATGAGAGAGATGAGTTGAGAAGGATGCCAAGGCTATTGGCTTGTGAATCTGGGAGGATAGTTTTTCTGTCTTCAATGATGGGAAAGTCAAGGGGAAGACAGGATTTGGGTGGGAAGATGAGGGGCTCTGTTTTGGATGTGTTGGGTTTAAGTGGCATCCAAGGAAATAAGGATGTAAGGCAGATGGAGATGAGATATCTCAGAGAGGGAGAGTGATGAGGACTGGAGAGGAAGATTTGGATATTATCACGAGCTCGGGCCCTGCTCTATGTGCTCTAAACCAGCCCCTCCACCCGAGCTGGGAAAACTCACTATCCTAACCAACCTCAGAGTTCGGGAGTCTCCTAACTGGTCCGGTCCATCTGAGATGGATACTAGCCAAATATAATGATCAGGAATTTCCTAAACTGAGCACTATGTGACAGGATCAAAATGAAATCAAACTGTATGCAGCGGAAAACTTTATTCAATTCTCAATGTCAAATTGAAAGGGGAAACGCATACTCTCTCTTGCTCTCTCTCTTGCGCGCTCTCTCTCTCTCTCACACACACACAGACACACACACACACACACACACACACACACACACACACACACACACCACATATTAACTACTGGTCCAACTAATTGCCCCTTGATCATGCTGATGGTCCCACATTAGAGGATTTGGAAGAGTCTGGCTGGCTTTTTTAGACCGTGCTGATTTATGATTACTGCGAGCAGTGGCCTGGACTCCTAATGCAACCTTTAGCTGATTCGTGGTGGCCATGCTTTAGGCATCCCGGTGCAAGTCTTAGGTGGTCCCGCTGAACTGGCTCAGGATCCTAGCTCCTGGCGACCGCGCTGGGTCATGCTGGCCGTGCCATGATTTCGTTCTTAGCTCAGGGTGACGACGCTGGATCGTTGTGGCTACCACTATCCCTCCATCACTTACGTGCTCCGGTTCATGACTCAAAGTGACTGCCTTTTATCTGCTTCTGCCTCAGAGGTTATGATAGTTGCTGTTTCACTGTCTCAGGCATCGCAGTGGTTCTTGATTCCTTGCCTCCGGCATCGTGGTGGTCCTTTGTTGCTCCAAGCCAATTACTGGATAAAGCAGGGAGCGAAGACTACTTCGCCTTCGGTGTCCACCTTGTGGACTGTTTTTTTTTTGTCCAACGATCTGACCTACAGCTAAACAGCCTAGCTCCTTCTCGATTCCTTCTTCGTCTTTGTTGTTCACGGGGTCAAAAAAAATAGTAACTTGTAAAACGGCTTCTTGGTCAAGGAAATGCCTTCCCGAGGTCTCATTACCGATATCTGCTACATAGAGGCGGTAGTTGAAGCCATGGGAGCAAATAAGTTCTCCAAAGGAGTGAGTGTAGATGGAGAATAGAAGGGGACCCAGAACTGAACCTTGAGGAACTCCCACGTTTCGGAAGTGAAAGGAAGAGGAGAATACCATGAAAATACTGAGAAGGAGTGGCCAGAGAGATAGGAGGAGAACCAGGGGATGACACTGTCAGTATCAATGTCAGGTTGGATAATATTTCCAGAAGTGGGAGGCCAACAGAGTCCAAAGCAGCTGAGCGGTTGAGTGGGATTAGGTTGGGAGTGGAAGGATTTAGCGAGAAGGAGATCATTGGGGACCTTAGATAGGGTGGTGTCTGGGGCAAAAAGGGGGGAAGAATCTAGATTTTTGGGAATAAAGGGAAAATTGGAGGAAAGAAATTGAGGACAGTGGGTGAGACAACTCGCTCAAGGACTTTGGAGAGGAATGGTGGGAAGGAGATGGAGGGATAACTGGAGAGAGCAGTGGGGTCAAAAGAAGAGATTTTAGAATGGGGGAGTCATGACATGTGTGGTCTTCACATGACAGACTCTAAGCTTCTTGTGGTCAGGAGTCTTGTCTACTGATTCTAGTGTCCTCGCCCAAGCACTCAATACAGTGCTCTGGCCACAGTAGATGATAAGCTCTTTGAGGGCAGGGAGTTTGTCTACTTGCTCTATTGTCCCCTCCCAACCACCCAGTGCAGTTACCTGGACACAATAGATGGTAAGCTCCTTGTGGGCAAGAATCAAATCTACCAGCTCTGTTACGCTATATATTCCAAAGTACTCAGTGCTTACTCTGCACACAGTAAGCATGTAACAAATGTAATTGAGTTATTTGATTGATTGGTAGTAGTAATCGGTTTCATCCCCCCTTCCATATTCTGAGGGGAATTGGGAGAAGTTTATCTTGAGCACAACCGAGTTCCTTTAAGTAAATTGTCGTTCACATACGTGTTTAGTGCCTGTCCAAAATAATATGAAAAGCAGCAAGGTCTGGGTAAACTACATAACTGATAAAAAATATTTCCCCCTACCAATGACACGGTCTTATTTTCTTCTAGGGTGTGGTCCGAGGCATTGTAATTGTAAACTAGTGGACCCTTTGAGACTCCTAGGTCTGTATCTTGAGGGTCTGAAAACAGGGTCCCGTTAAATCTTGGATTATTGAAAGTGGGGTAAACTTTAATTATGTGTGTGGTATTTTTGAAGCACTTACTGTCTGCCAGACACATGTATTCCTTAGATATTTAGTTCATCGAGTGGCGCAGTAGGGGACTGAGCAGTGAGCTGGTAACCTGGGTGCTATCTTCAATTGTTTTATATCGTGCATAGGTTTTAACAGTTTTTAAGATGAAAAGAGCAAGGATGATAATAATGATGATGATAATAATTGTATTTGTTAAGCGCTTACATTGTGCCAGGCAGTGTACTAAAGGCTGGGATAAATACAGAATGACCGGGGTGGAAACAGTCCTTGTCCCGCAGTCATAATCACCATTTTACGGAAAAGGTAACTGAGATACAGAGAAGTAAAGTGGCTTGTCCATGGTCACACAGCAGACGAGTGGCAGAGCCGAAATTAGAACCCCGGTCCTCTGACTCCCAGGACCACACATCTGCCTCTAGCATTCTCACAAGAATACTAAGGTTGGGTGTGGTAATACTGATCCCATTCTTCAGAGGAAGAGAGTAATAATAATCTGATCGTGTGATATAAGGGCCAGATTTTGCACATCAGAAATCTGGACTATTATAGGAGTTTTTGAGATAGATAGAGACAACCTGTCCTTGCTCTTTTTGCCTCCTTATTGTACTACTTTGTCTCTCCAGAATACCATTCACTTTCAAAGCCTTACTGAAGTCACATATTCTCCACGAGGCCTTCTCCAATTAAGCCCTCTTTTCTCCTACTCCCTCTCCCTTCGGTGTCACCTAAGCACTCATACCTGGGCTCTTTAAACGCTTGATATTCACCCCACCCTCTGCTCCACAACACATGTCCATAGTCATAATTTATTTCCTTATATGAAAGTCTCCCTCCTATAGCTGGTAAGCTTACTGTGGGAAGGCAGCATGCCTACCAGTGCTGCTGTATTAGATTTTGTGCTAGGAGTAGTAGAGGAACAGCATGACCTAGTGGATAGTGCACACGATTGGAAGTCCAGAGACCTGGGTTATAATATCCACTCTGACCCTTGCCTGCTGTGTAATCTAAGAAACAGGACTTAATCATTCAGTCAGTCAGTCAGTCTATTCTATTTATTGAGCGCTTATTGTGTGCTGAGCACCATACTTAGTGCTTGGGAGCATAAAATACAACAATGTAACACACACATTCCCAGCCCACGAACGATGGATCAGTGGTATTTATTGAGTGCTTACTATGTACAGTGAACAGTACTAAGCGCTTAGGAGAGTGCAACAGATTTAGCAGAAACGTCCGTCACCCATAATGGGCTTACAGTCTCTCGGGGGATGTTAATATGAATGTAATTTATATTGTATAATTGAAAGATATGTACATAGTACTGTGGGGTTGGGGGTGGGGCAAATATCGGTTCTCCAGAGTTCCCAGATCCAGGTGCATAGACAATGCAGAAGGGAGAGCTATCTGGGGAAAAGAGGGCTTAATCAGGGAAGAGAAGAAGGGGGTGGGGGTGAGTAGGGCCTGGGGGAATTTCTCTGAACCTCGGCTTCCTTATCTTTAAAGTGGGAATTAAATAGCTGATCTCCCTTCTGCCTGGACAGTGGATGAATAGGTGAGCCTGAGGATCAGACAGGTGCTTGCAAAAGATATGTTTGGCTAGCGGTAGCAGCTGTGCGGCCCTATTTGATCTGCCTTCACCTAGTGATGGGTTGCTTGATAATCCACTAAGAAACTGCATCCTCAGATTGACATCTGCCAAGTAAGAAGACATAATCCTATGCGGAGAGTAGGAGGTTATGTCTGGTGGCTAGGAAATGCCCGAGACATATAACGCTGCATTCTAGATCCTCAGGGGTTAATCTGAATGTGTGCCCACCCCTCCGGAAGACAGACAGGAAGGAAAGGGGAATGATGGGGGAGGGGGAACACCGTGCCACTGAGGGAGGGGTAGGAGTGGTGTCAATGAATAATCCACCCTCTCTCTTCCCTGCCCCTTCCCCCTTGCTCTAGGCCCATAATTTAACCACTGAGACAATGGGCGAGGCTCCTAGATAGAGTGGTGGCTTTTGGGATCATCTCGAAGACATTGCCTGATGAAGAAGTCTTAGCGCAAAATGCACGAATCGATTGTGGAAATGTGAGCCCCACTGTACCTACCCCATTGCTCAGCACAGTGCTTGGCACAGTCTAAGCACTTATCAAATCTCACAGATATTATTTTCATTATTAAGACAATGATGGCTAAGTGGCATGGTTCAGTCTCTTCTCTAATCAGTCAATCATGTTTACTGAACACTGACTGTGTGCAGAGGCCTGTACTAGACGGTTGGGAGAGTCCAGTGTAACAAAGTTGGTAGATACGTTCCCTGCCCACAAGGAGCTTGCAGTCTAGAGGGGAATACAGAGATTACTATAAATAAATAAATAAATAAATAAATGACGGCTGTGGACATAAATGCCATGGGGCTGAGGAACGGGGTAATAAAGGATACAAAGGTGACAGAGAAGGGAGTAGGAGAAGAGGAAATGAAGGCTCAATCCGGGAGGGCCTCTTTGAGATGTCCGTTGATAAGGCTTTGCAGGTAAGGAGACTAATTGTCTGTGGGATGAAAAGAGAAAGGGCCTTTAAGGCCAGAGGTAGGATGTGAGCAAGTGGTCAGAGGCAAAACAAATGAGATCAAGGTGCAGCGAGCAAGTCAGTTTTATAGGAGTGAAGTTTTGCTGGCTGGGCTGAAGTAATAATGTACTACTTGGGGCTGGAGGGATGGACCTGGCTATTAGGGGCTGGGTTGTGTGTGGGTAGGGGGGGTAGGATGTACCACTGAGGGCAGGGAATGAGTTCCAGGTGGAAGGGTACTATTAGGGGGAGGGGTGGACGTTTCAGGGGGAGTGAACCACAATGAATTCCTCAACAACAACTCTCTCTTCGACCCCCTCCAGTCTGGCTTCCATCCCCTTCATTCCACGGAAACTGCCCTCTCAAAGGTCACCAATGACCTCCTGCTTGCCAAATCCAACGGCTCATATTCTGTCCTAATCCTCCTCGACCTCTCAGCTGCCTTTGACACTGTGGACCACCCCCTTCTCCTCAACACGCTATCTGACCTTGGCTTCACAGACTCCGTCCTCTCCTGGTTCTCCTCTTATCTCTCCGGCCGTTCTTTCTCAGTCTCTTTTGCAGGCTCCTCCTCCCCCTCCCATCCTCTTACTGTGGGGGTTCCCCAAGGTTCAGTGCTTGGTCCCCTTCTGTTCTCAATCTACACTCACTCCCTTGGTGACCTCATTCGCTCCCACGGCTTCAACTATCATCTCTACGCTGATGACACCCAGATCTACATCTCTGCCCCTGCTCTCTCCCCCTCCCTCCAGGCTCGCATCTCCTCCTGCCTTCAGGACATCTCCATCTGGATGTCCGCCCGCCACCTAAAGCTCAACATGTCGAAGACTGAGCTCCTTGTCTTCCCTCCCAAACCTTGTCCTCTCCCTGACTTTCCCATCTCTGTTGACGGCACTACCATCCTTCCCGTCTCACAAGCCCGCAACCTTGGTGTCATCCTCGACTCCGCTCTCTCATTCACCCCTCACATCCAAGCCGTCACCAAAACCTGCCGGTCTCAGCTCCGCAACATTGCCAAGATCCGCCCTTTCCTCTCCATCCAAACCGCTACTCTGCTCATTAAAGCTCTCATCCTATCCCGTCTGGACTACTGCACTAGCCTTCTCTCTGATCTCCCATCCTCGTGTCTCTCTCCACTTCAATCCATACTTCATGCTGATGCCCGGATTATCTTTGTCCAGAAACGCTCTGGGCATATTACTCCCCTCCTCAAAAATCTCCAGTGGCTACCAATCAATCTGTGCATCAGGAAGAAACTCCTCACCCTGGGCTTCAAGGCTCTCCATCACCTCGCCCCCTCCTACCTCACCTCCCTTCTCTCCTTCTACTGCCCAGCCCGCACCCTCTGCTCCTCCACCGCTAATCTCCTCACTGTACCTCGTTCTCTCCTGTCCCGCCGTCGACCCCCGGCCCGCGTCATCCCCCGGGCCTGGAATGCCCTCCCTCTGCCCCTCCGCCAAGCTATCTCTCTTCCTCCCTTCAAGGCCCTACTGAGAGCTCACCTCCTCCAGGAGGCCTTCCCAGACTGAGCCCCTTCCTTCCTCTCCCTCTCGTCCCCCTCTCCATCCCCCCATCTTACCTCCTTCCCTTCCCCACAGCACCTGTATATATGTATATATGGTTGTACATATTCATTACTCTATTTATTTATTTATTTATTTATTTTACTTGTACATTTCTATCCTATTTATTTTATTTTGTTGGTATGTTTGGTTCTGTTCTCTGTCTCCCCCTTTTAGACTGTGAGCCCACTGTTGGGTAGGGACTGTCTCTATGTGTTGCCAATTTGTACTTCCCAAGCGCTTAGTACAGTGCTCTGCACATAGTAAGCGCTCAATAAATACGATTGATTGATTGATTGATTGATTGAATGGCGGGGATGTAGCTACAGGGGAGTGAACCAATGGTGGTGTTGGCAGGGGATGGAGGTCCAGCCAGGGTAAACCACTAGGGTCCGGAGGGAGTTGGATTTCCGGGGGATACAAACCACTAGTGTGGGAGGTGGGAGGAGCAGGAGAGGAAGGCATGGGGTTCCAGGAGACGTGAACCGCTATGGAAGAGGGGGGTGGATTAAGGGGGAAGGAAAACCTCTAGGGGAAGTATAGAGTGAATCTCCAAAAGGAGTGAACCACATGTAGGGGTGGGGAAGCGGTGTACATGGGCAATGAACCCTAGGGGGAGGGGAATGAAGTTCTAGGTGGAGTGTACCATTAGGGAAGAGGGATGGAGTTTCAGAAGGAATGAACCACTTGGTGTGTGTGTGGGGGGGGATTTCTGGGGAAGTGAACCACCTATGCGTGAGGGTGGTTGGAATCTCACGGGGAGTGGAACCTCTCCCTCACCACCCTGTCTCCTGGATCTCCCCACTCCAGCCCAGACTTTACTCTGCTGTCCAGATCATTAAAAAAAATAAATACATGTCTCCCTAGTACTCAGGTTCCTCCAGTGGTTGCATGTCCCCCTCCACGATGGACAGAAACCCGTTACTATCCGATTTAAAGCCATTTGTCAACTCACCACCTCCTAACTCACCTCCCCATTCTCCTACTAAATCCCAGCCAGCACACTTCCCTCCTCTAATACCAACCTACTCACTCTTCTTCCATCTTGTCTATCTCATCATCAACCGACCACCCACGTCCTGCCTCTGGCCTGGAAATCTCTACAGCGCCACATGCACAAGCCACCCTTCTCTCTACCTTCAAAACCTTATTAAGGTCAAATCTCCTCCAAGAGACATTCCCCGATTAAGACCTCATTTCCACGGCTCCCCCTACCTTCTGCGTCATCTATGCACTTGGATCTGTGACCTTTGGACATTTGATATGCTGCCCACCCACAACCCCACAGCACCTATGTACATATTTTTAGATTTTTAATATAAATGACTTATTTAATCATGTTAATGTCTGTCTACCTCTCCAGCCTGTAAACTCATTACAGGAGTGTCTGCTATTTCAGTTGTATTGTACTCTCCTAAGTGCTTAATACAGTGCTCTGCACATAGGAAGCACTCAATAAATAGCACTGACTGATTGACTGATAGTACAAATAGTAGTAGCAGTAAGTAGCAGTAGCAATAGTCTTAGGAATAGTAAACGTGACACTAGCAGTAATAGTAATAGAGAGGCAGCATGACTTAGTGGAAAGAGCACGGGGCTTGGGAGTCAGAGGTCGGGGTTCTAATCCGGGCTCCTCCACTTGAAAGCTGTGTGACTTTGGGTAAGTAACTTAACTTGTCTGTGCCTCAGTTACCTCATCTGTAAAATGGGAATTAAGACTGTGAGCCCCAAGTGGGACAACCTGATAACCTTTATCTATCCCAGCGCTTAGAAAAGTGCTTGGCACATTGTAAGCACTTACAAAATACCATTATTATTGACTATATAGCTATAATTATATTTATCTGTTCTGAAGGTATTGACACCTGTCTAGTTGTTTTGTTTTGTTGTCTGTTTCCCCCTTCTAGACTGTAAATCCGTTATTGGGTAGGGACCATCTCTATAAGTTGCTGATTTGTACTTCCCAAGTGCTTAGTACGGTGCTCTGCACAAGTGCTCAATAAATACAATTGAAAGAATGAATGAATAATTGTAGTAATAGGAACGGTTCTATTCTCCATCTGCAACCACTTATTTGGAGAACGTATTCGCTCACATGGCTTCAACTTCCACCTCTATATATTTGATTCCTAAATCTACATCTCCAGCCCTGATCTATCTACCCCTCTGCAGTGTTGCCTTCAAGACATCTCCATTGGGATGTCATCCCAACACCTTAAATTTAACATGCCTAAAACAGAACTCCTTATCTTCCCATCCAAACCCTGTACTGCCTCTGACTATCGCATCACTGTAGACAACACCATTGTCCTTCCTGTCTCACAAATTCATAACCTTGGTGTTATCCTCAACTCCCCTATCTCATTCAACCCACATATCCAATCAGTGAATGAATCCTCTTGGTTTGACCTTTACAACATTGTTAAAATTTCTCTTTTCCTCTCCTTCCAAAGTGCCACCACGTTAATCCAAGCATTTATCCAATTCCGTTTTGATTACTGTAACAGTCTCTGTGCTGACCTCCCAGCCTCCTGTCTCTTCTCACTCCAGTCCATATTTCACTTTGTGCTTTGCATCATTTTTCTATAAAAGCATTCAGGCCATGTTTCCCCATTCCTCAAGACTCTCCAGTCGTTGCCTATCCACCTCCACATCAAACGGAAACTTCTTGCCATTGGCTTCAAAGTGCACAATTACCTTTCCCCTTCCTTGCTCACATCGCTGTTGCCCTATTACATAACCCATCCTGATCACTGCACTTCTAGACTGTGAGCCCACTGTTGGGTAGGGACTGTCTCTATATGTTGCCAACTTGTACTTCCCAAGCGCTTAGTACAGTGCTCTGCACATAAGCGCTCAATAAATACGATTGATACCGCTACCCTGCTTATTCAAGCTCTCATCCTATCCCGTCTGGACTACTGCATAAGCCTTCTCTTTAATCTCCCATCCTCGTGTCTCTCTCCACTTCAATCCATACTTCATGCTGCTGCCCGGATTATCTTTGTACAGAAACGCTCTGGGTATATTACTCCCCTCCTCAAAAATCTCCAGTGGCTACCAATCACTCTGCGCATCAGGCAGAAACTCCTCACCCTGGGCTTCAAGGCTCTCCATCACCTCGCCCCCTCCTACCTCACCTCCCTTCTTTCCTTCTACAGCCCACCCCGCCCCCTCTGCTCCTCCGCCGCTAATCTCCTCACCGTACCTCGTTCTCGCCTGTCCCGCCATCGACCCCCGGCCCACGTCATCCCCAGGGCCTGGAATGCCCTCCCTCTGCCCATCCGCCAAGCTAGTTCTCTTCCTCCCTTCAAGGCGCTACTGAGAGCTCACCTCCTCCAGGAGGCCTTCCCAGACTGAGCCCCTTACTTCCTCTCCCCCTCGTCCCCCTGTCCATCCCACCATCTTACCTCCTTCCCTTCCCCACAGCATCTGTATATATGTATATATGTTTATACATATTTATTACTCTATTTATTTATTTATTTTACTTGTACATATATATTCTATTTATTTTATTTTGTTATTATGTTTGGTTTTGTTCTCTGTCTCCCCCTTTTAGACTGTGAGCCCACTGTTGGGTAGGGACTATCTCTATATGTTGCCAATTTGTACTTCCCAAGCACTTAGTACAGTGCTTTGCACACAGTAAGCGCTCAATAAATACGATTGATGATGATGATGATGATTGATTGATTGATTGATTGATTTCCCTAGTGCTAGCCTTCTCACTCTACCTTGATCTTGTCTATTTTGCTACCAACCTCTTGCCCATGTCTTGCAATTACTCTTCCCTCCTTCAATGCCTTATCAAAGGCAAAACTCCTCCAAGAGGGCTTCCCCACCTAAACCATCCTTTCCTCTTCTCCCACTTCCTTCTGCATCGTCTACTTGGTTTACTTGGTTTCTTAATTCACTCCCCCGCCCCTAGCCCCACAGCACTTATGTCCATATCTGTAATTTATTTTATTTATGCCAATATCTCTCTACCCGTCCAGATGGCAAGCTCTTCATGGGCAGGGAATGTGCCAGTTACATTGTTCTATTACACTTTATCAAGCACTTAGGTACAGTGCTCTGCACATAGTAAGTGCTCAAAAAATACCAGCGATTGAATAGTAAAAATAAGAGTAGTAGTAATAAGAGTAGTAGTGGTGTAAATAATACTACTAGTAGTAGCAGTATTAGTAGTAGTAGGGGTAGGAGTCATGCCAATAATAGAATTAATAGCCATTGTAGTAGTGGTAGTAGCTGTAGGTGTGGTAGTAGCAGTAGTAGTAGTAGCTTGTCCAAGTGGACATTACAGAGAACTGGGAGTCAGAAGTCCGGGATTTTAATCTAGGCTCTGTCACGTGCCCACTAAGTGACTTTGAATATGTTCCTTAACTTCTGTGTACCTCAGCTTCTACATCTGTCAAGAGGGATTTCAAACGCTGTTCTTCCTCCTCCTTATCCCTTTGTATCTACCTCAGTGCTTAGTGCATTGCTTGACAGACCCTAAGCACTTACCAAGTCCTCACGACAATATTGTGATGACCATGTTAACAGTGGCTCGATGTTGCAGTCTGGTCTGGCTCCCGAGCAAAGGGGGTAGAAGAGAAGGAGCAGAGGAGGAAGGGTCCTGGTAGGAAAGGAGAAATTCTCCATTCAGACTCTGGCCAAGAGACACCCATTGCCCCTCCCCAGGCCACACTAGCCGCAGGCAGCTGGAGCCAACCCACTTTATTATCAATATGAGAAATGATAATAATAATGATAATAACAATGAATACGGTATTTATTAAACAATTTTTATGCACCAAGCTCTAGGGTAGATGCAAGATCATCAGGTCGGACAAAGTCCCTAACCTACATGAGGTTCACAGTCTTAAACCCCATTTTACAGGTGAGGGAACTGAGACTTGGATAAGTGAGTTGACTTGCCCAAGGTCACAAAGTCCACCAATGGTGGATCCCGGATCAGAGTCCAGGTCCTCTGACTCTCAGGCCTGGGCTTTTTGGCCACAATTCAGGGCCCATGGTCGTGATGCCCCGCCCAGTCATGACAAACTCCATCCCCTTCAGAATATCTTCCTCCTGCCCTCCCCGACCTCACCAAACCCCTCCTTCAACAATGGTGCCCTTGGCAGTGGAACCAGCTACCTCCAACCTGCCCCCTCCCCCGCCCCGCCCGGCCCTGTCCTGAGCGAGCCAAAAGGGCAGCTATGTAGCAATTATGCTCGAATCGGGGCCCATTAGCTTAATCCAAACCTGTCCATTTTGAGTTTTACCGTCTAGCAGAGCCCGTAACTTGCCCCCGCCCTGGAGAGGAGCGTCTATTTGTTTGGGGGCGGAGGGTGTCCCTGTGATTGGGGGAGACCTCGCTGAAGGTTGGAAACGTGGGCCTCAATGGCAGGGCGGTGTCCCCGGGCTGGCAGTTTGAGGAGGGTCTCGCTCTGGGCCTTTCTGCTGCCTGTTATCTAAAGGCCAGTGCTTTCTGTGCAGGAACGGCATCGATGGAAGCACTTCCTACCCTGAGAGCTGGAAGAGTACTTCTGGCTTGGAATCAGGCCCAGCCCAGCCCCTGTTCTTCGGGGTCTCAATCATTCATTCAATCGTATTTATTGAACGCTTATTGTGTGAAGAGCACTGCACTAAGCGCTTGGGAAGTACAAGTTGGCAACAGACAGAGACGGTCTCTACCCAATAGCAGGCTCACAGTCTAGAAGGTTTAACGGTATCAGGAGGAGGAGGAACCTGGGGCAGACTCTCGGGAGAGACGAAACGATAAAGCATAACACAGTGCCAGACCCCCGTGGGGTGAATGCGGTGTGGAGAAAGAGAAAAGTGGAGGAGAGCGAGGGGCCACCACCCGTCCCCACTGACGGCAGGTTTTCCCACCATTTCCCACCATTTGGTTTCTTTCCAGAGTCACCTGGCAGATCGAGACTGGCAGGTCTGCAGCCAGCGGAGATTCTTCTTGTTCCAGCAGGGAAGGTGGTGAGTCTGAGGGGATGACAAGGCCTAGAGCCTTGTTGCCAACTTGTATTTCTCAAGCGTTTAGTACAGTGCTCTGGACACAGTAAGCGCTCAATAAATACGATTGATTGATTGATTGATTAGAGCCACAACGGGACTAGAACGGAGAGGG
The DNA here is from genome assembly GCF_015852505.1 of Tachyglossus aculeatus. Lineage (NCBI taxonomy): Eukaryota > Metazoa > Chordata > Mammalia > Monotremata > Tachyglossidae > Tachyglossus > Tachyglossus aculeatus. Next base: position 105,874,581 of record NC_052068.1, read on the forward strand.
AGGAAAAGACCAAGTGAGGAACGGGGTCCAGCCCTTCAAGTAATCCAGTAAAGTATTTATTGCGTGTTGAGCCCTGCACTAAGCGTTTCCCGGGCCCCCTCGGGCCTCCTCAGCTGACAGGGATCCTGGAGAGAGTAGGCCTGAGGGGTGACGATGACAAGAGGAGGGTCAGATATGAGGAGACACAGTTGCAGGAGGGTTAGACGAATGAAGTGTCCGACAGGGGATAGTCAGACAGGAGAGAAAACCAGGGGGGAGATTCACACTGGCGAGAGTAAATTGGGGAGAACTATACAAGAGAAGGTCAGATGGGGGATAGTCAGGCTACCAGAGAGTCAGACGTGGGAAGGTCAGACAAGGGGAGGGTCAAATGAGAGGTGAGTCAGATGGGGTAGAGTCAGATCGGGGACAGTGACGGGGGAGAGTCAGTCGGGGTGAAGCATTGGGAGGTCAGCCATAGGGGAGGTTAGACGAGGGGAGGGTAACATGGAGGAGAATCAGTTGGGAAAGTCAGAAGAGGGGAGAGTAAGATGGGGAAGAGCCAGATGCGGGAGGGTCAGACTTGGGGAGAGACAGATGTGGTGAGTCCTGGAGCAAATCAGACTGGGGAGTGCCAGACAAGGGAGAGTCAGATGGGGAATAGTCCAAAGAGGAGAGAATCAGGAGTGGGAGGGTCAGACATGGAGAGAATCAGACGACAAGGGGGGAGACGAGGGTAGGGCTGAGTTAGTTGCTAAAATCTGCCCTTTCCTTGCCATCCCACCTGCTACTCCACTAATCCAATTACTCAACCTAGCCCACCTGGGTTATGCCATCAGCTTCCTTGCTGACCTCCCTGCCTCCTGCCTCTCCCCACTCTAGTCCACACTTCATTCTGCTGCCCAGATCATTTTTCTATAAAAACGTACAGAACAAGCAGCATGGCCTAGTGGCAAAAGCAAGGGCTTGAGAGTCAGAGGATGTGAATACTTCCCGACTCTTCCACTTGTTTGCTGTGTGTCCTTCGGCAAGTCACTTCATGTCTCTATGCCTCAGTTCCCTCATCTGTAAAATGGGAGTACGTCTGTCAGCTCCATGTGGGACAGGGACTGTGTCCAACCTGAATACCTTGTATCTACCCCAGTGCTTAGAAGAGTTCTTGGCAAATAAGAAGCATTTAACAAATACCACAATTATTATTATTAGTCCCCACTTCTCAAAACACTCCAGTGCGTTCCCATTTACCTCTGCATCCAACAGAAACTCCTCGCTATTGGCTTAGAAACACTCAGTCATCTTGCCCCCTCCTACCTAACCTCACCTCTCTACTCTCTTACTACAAAGCAGCCTGTTCACTTCACTCCTCTAATGCCAACCTTCTCACTGTGCCTCGGTCTCATCTATCTCACCAATGACCCCATTCCTATGTCCTGCATCTGCCATGGAATGCCTTCTCTCCTCAAATCCAGCAGACAATTGCTCTCACCCCTTCAAAACCTTACTGAAGTGACATCTCCAAGAGGCCTTCCATGACTAAGCCCCCTTTTTCCTATTCTCCCACACCCTTCTGCATTGCTCTGACTTGCTCCCTTTGTTTACCTGCCTCTCAGCTCGATGATATTCATACTACTCTGATGATGATATACAAGCAAGATTTTACACATCAGAAATTCAGAAAATGATATGAGTCTTTGAGTGAGACCCAACTTGTTCTTGTTCTTTTTGCCTTCTTAATGTGCTTCTGTGTCTCTTCAGAATAGCCTTCACTTTCAAAACCTTACTGAGGTCACAACTCCTCCAAGAGACCTTCCCCAATGAAGTCCTCTTTTCCCCTACTCCCTCTTCCTTCTGCGTCACCTATATACTCCTATTTGAACGCTATAAATCCTTGGTATTCACCCCATCATCTTCTTCACAGCACATATGTCCATATCTAGATTTTATTTCTTTATATTAATATCTAGACTGTAAGCTTGTTGTGCAAAGGGAATGTGTGTACCAACTCTGTTCTTCCAACACTAGATCCGGTGTCGGGGCAGTAATGGATGGACTTCTGATGGAGGTGGACCACTAGAGGCAGGAGGGACAGATTTCCAGCAGGAGAGAACACCACTATGAGGGCTGTGCAGTGAGTCTCCAAATGAACTGAACCACTTGGGGGTGGGGGCCCTTAAAAGGACGGAGACTCCTAGGGGGAGGGGAATGAAGTTCTAGGTGGAGTGTGCCACTAGGGATAGGGGATGAAGGTCCAGGAGGAATGAACCACTTGGTATGGAGGGAGGTAATTTCTGGGGGAGTAAACCATTTCGGGTTGAAGGGTTTTGTTGTGTCAGGGGGAGTGGGACTCCTCGCTAACCTTTCTGCCTTCTGACTCCCTCTATTCCAGTCCAGACTCCACACTGCTGCCCAGATCATTTTTCTAGGAAAAGGTTAAGTTCACAGGTTCCACTTCTCATTAACTTCCAGAATTTGCCTATTCCACTCTGCATCAACCAGAAACCCCTCACCTTCAGCTTTAAAGCCTTCCATCAGCTTGTCCTCTCCTACCTCACCTCACTGGTCTTCTACCTCAGTCCAGCCCACAAGTGGCCCAGCTGAGGTATCAGCGTGGCTGATGTGGGGGGCCAGCTGAGGTGCCAGGGTGACCCTGCAGAAGTGTCGGTGCAGGTGGTGGCAGGGGCCAACCAGAGGAGTCGGAACATCTGATCAGGTGGCCCAGTGAAGGTGTTGGTGTAGATGGTGCCGGTGGTCCAGCAGAAGTGTCAGGGAGGGTGGTGGTCCAGCGGAGGTCATATATGTCCAAAATGACATATAAGTGTATAGGTGCTGTGGGGCTGGAAGCGAGGCTGAGTAAAGGGAGCAAGTCAGGGCAACACAAAAGGGACTGGGAGAAGAGGAAAGGAGGGCTTAGTCAGGGAAGGCCTTTTGGAGGAAATTTACAGTCAATAAGGCTTTGACGCAGGGGAGTTGGTAAGGTAATTGTCTATAGAATATGAGGCAGGAGGACATTCCATGTCAGAGGAAAGATATGGGCAAGAGGCCTGCAGCGAGATGGACGAGATCGAGGTACAGTGAGAAGGTTAGCATAGAAAAGCGAGATATGTGGGCTGGGCTGTAGGAGAGCAGGAAGGTGAGGTAAAAGGGGGCATGGTGACTGAGTTCTTTAAAACCAATGGTTAGCAGTTGCTGTTTGATGTAGAGGTACATGGGCAACCGCTGGAGTTTCTTGATGAATGGAAAAATATAGCCTGAATGTTTTTGTAGAAAAATAGTCCGGGCAGCAGAGGGACATAAGGGCTAGAGTGGGGAGAAGCAGGAGGCTGGGAGGTCATCAAAGAGAATGATACAGTAATCCATTCGGGAGAGTATAAGTGATTGGATTAATGATGTAGCGGTTTGGATGGAGAGGAAAGGCCAGATTTTAGCGATGTGATAAAGGTCGAACCACCAGGATTCAGCAATGGGCTGAATGAGAGAGAGGAAGTGAGTATAATGCCAACGTTATGAGCTTGTGAGACAGGAAGGATGATGGTGTCATTTACATTTAAGGGAAAGCAAGTGGATCGACATGATTTGCGTGGAAAGATAAGTAGTTCTGTTTTGGACACGCTAGGCTTGAGGTAACAGAAGGACATCCAAGTAGAGATGTTTTGAAAGCAGGAAGAAATGCGAGATTGCAGAGTGGGAGAGAGATCAAGGATGGAGATGAAGATTTGAGTATCATCCATATAGAGGCGGTAGTTGAAGCCAGGAGAGTGAATGAGTTCTCAAAGACAGTGGGTGTAGATGGAGAATAGAATAGGGCCCACAACTGAACAATGAGGGCCTCCTACAGTTAGTGGTTGGGAGGTAGAGGAGGAACCCCTGAAAGAGACTGAGAATAAGCGGCCAAAGAGAACCAAGAGAGGACAGTGTGAGTGAAGCAGAAGTTGGATAAAGCTTCCAGGAGAAGAGGGTGGCAGAGCCAATGCATCTGTTAGGTCGAGGAGGATTAAGGTGGATTTGGCATGATGGAGATTCATCATTCAATCGTATGTATGGAGAGCTTACAGTGTGCAGAACACTGTACTTTGCGCTTGAATCGTTGATGACCATTGAGAGGGCAGGTTCTTTGGAGTGAAGGGGACAAAAGCCAGTTTTGAGGGGGTCAAGAAGAGCATTTGGAGAATAGGAAGCTGAGACACCGAGTGTATACATTGTGCTTAAAGGAGTTATGAGAAAAATAGTAGGAGGGAGAAGGGGTGATGCCTGGAGGGACCTGGAGGGTCAGGCAAGGGTCCTTTTAGGGTACGGGAGACATGGGCATGTTTGAAAGCAGTGTTGAAGAAGCCATCGGAGACCAAACCGTTGAAGATGGTTGTTAAGGAGTGAAGAAGTGAGGGAGCAAGTGTTTTGATAAGGTGCAAAGGTATGGGGTTGGATGTGCAGGTGAAGGGGGTAGACTTTGAAAGAAGGCAAGAGATCTCCTCCTGAGATGCTACTGGGAAAGATGGGAGAGTTGAAGAGGTGGCAGGAGACAGCATAATTGAAAGCAGTTGGAAGGCTGCCCAGGAGCATCAGAGAAAAGCCCAATTGTTCGAACTTCATCTCGGTGGATGCTCCATATTACTGCCCCTTCTACCACCACATGGTTTCCTACCGCAATGCTCCGAATTGAGGAGCTGGGCTGGGCAGGCTGAAGTGGGTAGGGCAAAAGAACCAGAATGGCCTAGTGGATAGAGCACGGGCCTGGGAGGCAGGGTTCTAATCCCAGATCTGGGTTCTAATCCCAGATCTGCCATTTATTTGCTGTGTTACCTTGGATAAATAATTTATCTTTGCCCTAGTTATCTCAGCTGAAAAATGGGGATTAAAATAGTGAGCACCATGCTGGACAGGGACTTTGCCATCTTGATTATCTGGTATCTACCCTAGCGTTTAGCACAGTGCCCGGCACATAGTAAGGGCTTAACAAATACCACACATGCGCACACAAAAAAGTGTGAAGACCAGAGCTGAAAAAGGTGGAGCTTTGCAGCGGACCCCGAGCCCAGGGATGCCTAGAGACAACCATGCTCGGAGGACCCTGAGTGGGTGGGGGGCCAGAGTTTAGTACCATGCAGGAAGGCCTTCTCTGCCTCAGGCCGATCCAGCCTCTTCCTCAAACCCCTACAGGGTGTTAGAGAAGCAGCGTATATTAGTGTATAGAATATGGGCCTGGGATTAGGACCTGGGTTCTAATCCTGCCTCTGCCACTTTTCTGCTGTGTGATCTCAGGCAAGTTACTTCATTTCTCTTTACCTCAGTTCTCGCATCTGCAAAATGGGAATTGAGAATGGGAACCCTATGTGGGACATGGACTGTCTCAGACCCAATTCTCTTGTACCGCCCCCAGGGCTTATTACAGTGCCTGGTACATATAAGCTCTTAATACCACAATTTTTATTATTATTGTTAGCTACTTGTTAATTGGGGACAGGGATTGTCAGAAATAGGGTCAGCATTGTGGTAGGTCCTCTCCTCTGGGGTGCCCGCAAGGCCTGCCGATCTCTGGGCCTCTCTGTCCCCCAACATTCCCACCACATCATGCGGCCTCGCAGGTTGGCGGTTACAGTTGATTCCGCTCGGCCTGAACGAGGTCAGGTCCTCCAGGCAGTTGACCGCGCTGTCTCTCCCCTCCCCTCCCCTCTCCTCCTTCTCTCCAATTTACCCCGCTTTCCCTTTCCCTCGTTCCCCCTGGGAGGAGAACCTTCTGTCGCCAAATGTCTCCTGTGTGATCTCGGGTAAGTCACTTCACTTCTCTGTGCCTCAGTTACCTCATCTGTAAAATGGAAATGCGTGTGTGAGTCCCACGTGGAACCGGGAATGTGTCCAAGCTGATTACCTTGTATCTACCCCAGAGCTTGGAACAGTGCTCGGCCCAAAATTACTGCTCAAGAAGTACTATTATTATTATTATCATCATTATAATAATAATAATAATGATAAAAATAAACACTGCTGCACCGCGGCCTTCCCCTGACCCGTATCCCCTCCCTTCCCGAGCCTCCAAAGCTTCTCCGTGTGCGCGGCCAGCGGCACGTGACGAGGCCCGGGGTGCTCGGGCGCGAGGAGTCATATGGGTGCGCACCTTGGGAGGGCGAGAAGGAGGAACGGAGCATAAGCGCAACGGCCAAGGAGAGAGCGAGGAGGGGGCGAAGGCCGGGAGCGGGGTATGCGCATATCACCAAGGGATAGAGCGAGCGGCTCGGGCGTGTCTGGCGTGTCGGGGAGAAGGCGGGGCTCAGTGCGACCCCTGGCGGCAGAGGTTGGAGCTGCAGCCGGAGCAGCGTCCACAGCGGCCACCGCGGCACCTCCTCATGCTCCCCCTGCTGCTGCTGCCATGTTCTCCACCGTCCCGAGGGCTTTGGGGCTAAGCCCGGCCGTCTCGAGCCCCTGTTCTCCCCCGGCACCTGACTCCCTCGGGCCCGAGCCCCCCGCGGGGTTTGGAGGTCCAGGGGCCGGTTCCCGCGGGGGCCGGGCTGGGGAGCAAGCTCCGGGCGCAGGAGGCGGCGGCGGCAGGGGGCGGGGCAGGAGGATGGATCGCCCCCTGCTGGAGGATGGAGAGGGCGCGGCCCGGGAGGAGAAGCTGCTCCTGCTCGGGGAGGGCGGTCGGGGTGCGCCGATTTTTTTCCATGCATTATGAATGCCTGTCATTAATTACTTACAATAAAATAAAGAGAAGCCAGTCCCTGATTTAGATCAGGAGATTTTCATCGGTGGTTCCCTGTTATTAATGTGCTTTCCTTCTTATACTTTAACCCATCTTCCTTTAGGAAACAAAGTCAACAATCAATTAACGGTATTTATTGATTGGTTACTGTGTGAAGAGAATCGTACCAAGTGCTTGGTAGATTGCAATACAACAGAGGTGATAGGCATGTTCTCTGCCCACAGTGAGTTTATAGTCTAGAAGGGGAGACAGACATTAATATAAGCGAATAAATTACTAATGCAGCATTCCCTAGTGGAAAGAGCACCTGCCTGGGAGTCAGAATACCTGGGTTCTAATCCCAGCTTTGCCATTGCCTGCTGTGTTACCTTGGGCAAGTCATTTGACTTCTCTGGACCCTTTTTTCCTCGACTATAAAACGAGGGTTAAAAACCTGTTTATCCTCCTAATTAAACTGTGATCTCCATGTGAGACAAGGACGGTCTCTTAGCTGATTGAGATATATCTCCCTCAGTGCTTAGATCAGTGCTGTGACACGTACTAAGTCCTTAACAAATACCATGAAAACCGAAGTGCTGTGGGTCTGAGAGTAAGGTAAATATCAAGTTCTAAAAGTATAAGCTCTAAATCAAGACTTATTTTAAAACACTTCCTCCACAGAAAATACAGCAGTCAATCAAGCAATCAAGGTTATCTATTGAGCACTTACTGTGTGCAGAGTATACACTAAATACCTTGGAGCATATATTACAAAAGAATATAGGAAGAGCCAGAGTTTTTTTAATTTTATTTTTCCTTTCATTAGGACTGGAACGACTGGTAAGTCATGGTCTTACCCTTGGTAGCAACCACTGGGAGATTTCACATGCGTGATTTCTTACATCATGCAGTGTTTAGAAGCTCTGATCATTCCCAGATAGATTTATAAAACAGTTCCCAGCAGTTCTAGATGACGGGTCTGGAGCTTCCAGTCTAAATGAATGCTGCAGCTAGAGTGCCTCACAATTCAGCTCTTGGTAAGGGGACTAGAGACAATCTTCCTAAATCCAAACTCCATCCCCACTAACGTTTGGAGGAAACCACATTTCAAACTTGCCCAGGATGGTTTAATTCTAACTGTACATTGCTCTTGACTTTTCATCCTGCCACCCTCTCTTCACTCTGGCCCTCCGTCTGGAACACCTTCTCCAATAAACAATAATAATAATTGTGGAATGTGTTTAGTAGCACTGTACTAAGTGCTGGAGTAGACACAAGATTCAATCGGCTGAACCACAGTACTTCCTATTTTCCAAGCCCTACTAAAACCCCACCTCCTCCAGGAAACCTACCCAGATTAATTCTCCATATGGCAAGTCGTTACATCAGCCCAACAGTCTCCCTTAGCACTTAGGTATTTATATTCAACATTAATGTCTTCATACTACTATTATTATCTGTTATAGCTTTTTCCTCTTTTTTGATTGTAGAAAATATGTGCCTACTTGTCATGAGGTCACGAACTCCTTGAGTGGGAGAACTGTATGTTTTGTTTCTGGCATACTCTCCCAAGCAGTCATTACAGTGCTCTACACTCAGTAGACACTCAATAAATACCATTAGCTGATTTTGCAGGGAAAGGAATTAAAAATTTAGGATCCAAGAATGTCTGTGTTGGGTTTCTATTTACCCATTGGGATGTCACATGCCCGTTTTCAAATGATACAATCATGAAAAGACAGGTTCGGATTTGGCTGAAAAGAAGTGTAATATTCATGCCCTCGACTCCTAACTTTGAGATTATGGTTTTGCATGGCTTCATGGTAGTCAAGCCGGATTGGTCTCAGTAGAAATTGCAAGAGTTTTTCAACCATGTCTGGAGACACATTTTGTGTGCCCATGCCTTGAACTCCTTCACAAGGATTTCCTTCGCAAAATGCTCCTAGCTTGCTCTCTGCACATTGAGAGATGTCATTTTTGTTCTGGAAAGATGACAAAGATGACAAAGAGTTTTCACAGCTAATACCACATTCCTGACTTCAGGATTCATTTTTATTTTTGTTGGTGTACTGACAGAAGATTGCCTTTTGGACTATTTTTGACATTTCAGATAGTGTTCTCTGGAAGGACATAGTCACATGATGATCTGTTTCTTTTACATCGGTATTGAAAATATAAATGGAAAGGGATATTTTGGTTTTGTGAGGAGTACTCTTAGTTGTGACAGTCATAGCTTGTGTGAAGTTGTTAGGAGGTTGAAGGACGCTGAGATTGTATTGACCCCTGTTGGCATCAGAGCTCCTTAAGAAATACCATAAAAATAAAAACAACCCCCCACCTCCAGAATCCAGTAATGAGCCTAGTCCAAATTCCTCCTGTGGCAAAAATGAATCCTCCTGACAGTGGTACTTGGGTTTTGTTCTCAGGGACTGGGGCTGAACTCAATAAGCCCCAGAGCATACAAAATCTTTAGTTCGATTCTCGGTACAATATTCTGTACAAAATAAGTGCTCAATAAATATCAATGATGGATTGACTGAGCACATATGTAATATGGGTCATGTTACAGATATTCTATATTAGCCCTCCTATTTGTTTACTACATTTCTGCCTTGTAGTTTTTCTTTCATTATGTCCCATTTCGTCCTCGATATTCTCAAGCTTCTCCGGATTAGTACTCATTTCCCCAAACATGTCTTCGTGATCATTCCATGAATTATAGAGCACTTTACCATTTCAACCGTTGCGGTAAACGTTCATTAGCTAATGATCAAGAGGGCTTATGATGAGATATTCCCAGGTTTATGTCCAAAATGCCCTCTTGGCTCTCAGCTGTCTCTGCTGTTCCTTTTGTCTGCCCGAAATGATCACGGAAGCCTGGTTTCAAGCTTGTTTGAAGGTTTCATCCTTCTTGGGACCTTTCAAAAAGAGCCAGATATTTAGATAGCTTGTTAAACATTCCAGAAATTTTTTGGCCTTTTATTCATCTCCATTTACCCTCTTTTGCTAGCTGTACTGAAGGCCTTTTATTGTTCCAACCTGTGTTTTAAAACCAACAAATGCTTAGATGAGTAACTAGTGATGTCTGGAAGCTTCCAATTTGCACTTAGTTCAGTGCTTGACATATAGTAAGCACTTAGAAACCACAATTATTATATTTAGGCAGTGCTTTGTTCAGTGTTAATTTATTGGTGGTGTGTGTGTGTGTGTGTGTGTGTGTGTGTGTGCACGCGCGCGCGTGTGCGTGTGCGTGGGCATGTTACTGCCCCTGCATGCTTTCGTCCCAGAAATAGCTGTGGCAAGGAAAGAAGGGAAAGCTGAAAAAACATAAGGACATCATATTGGGAAAGACTAATAATTAATCTTCATTAGCATGAGCAATGTCTGTGTAGATGTGCATGCTAGTACTGAACTAGCAGCTGGATTAGGAAAGCAGCATGGCTTAGTGGATAGAGCACAAAAGGATCTGAATTCTGATCCCGGCTCTGCCTCTTGTATGCTGTGTGACCTTGGGCGAATCACTTCACTTCTCTGGGCGTCGGTTACTTCATCTGTAAAATGGGGATTAAGAACGTGAGCCCCATGTGGAACAGGGAATGTTCTCAACCCAATTAACCTGTGTCTACCCCATCACTTAGAGTAGTGCTTGGCACAAAATAAGCGCTAATCAAGTATCATCATTATTATTGTCAGTGCTGAGTCTTTGGTGCTTGTTGTTGGCACAACCATAATGACTGCTGCTTTACCATGGTGGCCTGTTGGAGTGAGAGTCTCTCTCTTGCTTCCTTGCTGGTGAGCAGTTCATTCATTCATTCAATCGTATTTATTGAGTGCTTACTGTGTACAGAGGACCGCACTAAGTGCTTGGGAGAGTACAATAAAATGATAAACAGAGCAGGTGGTCGTGAGCAGTTCATTGTCAGTATAAGCAACCTTTTCCCATGTGCTAGAAGTTCCCTGAAGGGTGAGAGAGTGAGTAGAGCTTGATGTAAGGAAGACCTAGATCCCCTTCAAGACCAAAAGGTCGAAGTCTTCCATCACCAGAAGACTTCACGATACCCTGAAGTGCCAGAATCTGCTGCCACATTCTTTCAATCTGCCTACCCCATCCTCGATTTCACGCCCTGTGTGGCACATGTGCAATGTCTGATTTAATTCTAATTTCCCTATCCCGCGATTAGCCCAATGCTCAGCATATAGAACATGTTTAATATAACCAACCAGCCAACCAAGCAACCACAGTCCTTTGTGCCAAATGGTTAAAATGACCTTTTTTGCGTTAGTCTCTTTGTTGACTGTTTGTGCTTACGTTAATATTCCAGAACAAAAGGCTTTCTCTCCACGGTCAGTTGAGACCAAACCCTTTGACATTACAGGTTTCAAAATGCCTGTTTGGGTTACAGAAGAGTTAAGTGCTTTGTCTTTCCTTCACTGTGTTCAATATTGTATAGGCATTAGGTTCTTTCTCTGTCTATTCAGCTCGAAGAAATGCAAATATGCTCTCGACACTATATGCCCTTTTCAGTAATACATATATAGCTCTCGTTAATATTCATTCAATCGTATTTAACAAATGCTTTCTGTGTGAAGAGCACTGTACTAAAAGCTTGGGAAAGTGCAATACAACAATAGTGGCAATCCCTGCCCACAATGAACTCACAGTCTGAAGGGTGCTGAGACAGGCATCAATACAAATAAATAAAATTACAGATAAATACGTAAGTGATGTGGGCCTGGGAGAGGGGATAGAAAGGCAAAAGGAACAAGTCAGGACAATACAGAAGGGAGTGGGAGATGAGGAAAAGTGGAGCTAAGACTGGGAAGGCCTCTTGGGGCAGATGTGTCTTCAGTAAGGCTTTGAAGTTGGGAAAAGTAATTGTCTGGCAGATTTGAGAAGGGACAGCATTCCAGGCTAGAGGTAGGACGCAAGCCAGGAGTCGGCAGTGAGACAGGTGAGATCGATGCCCAGTGAGAAGGTTAACACCGGAGTGGCGAAATTTGTAGGTTGGGTTGTAGAAAGAGATAAACGAGGTGAGTCAGGAGGGGGCAAGGTAGTAGAGTGTTTTAAAGCTACTGGTGAGGAGTTTTTGTTTGATAAGGAGGTGGATAGGCAGCCACTGGAGATTTTTGAGTAGGGCGGTAACATGTTCTGTGTGTTTCTGTAGAAAGATGATCCGGGCAGTGGAGTGAAGTATGTACTGGAGTGGGGAGAGGCAGAGGGTTGGGAGGTCAGCAAGGAGGCTGATGCAGCAGGATAGGGTGAGTGATTGCGGAGGTTGAGAAGTCAGCAAGGAGGCTGATGCAGCGGGATAGGATGAGTGATTTTATCAACGTGGTAGCAGTTTGGATGGAGTAGGACTGATAGAGTTTGGTAAGGGATTGAAAATGTGGGTTGAATGAGAGCGGGAAGTCAAGGATAACTCCAATGTTATGGACTTGTGCAATGGAAAGCATGGTGATGCCATTTTCAGTGACAGGAAAGCCCGGAAGTGCTGAGGGGCTGAGGGTGGGGTGAATACCAGTTCTTAAAGGGAATACATCCAAAAGCATAGGTGATACCGAAGGGAGAGGAAATAGGGGAGATGAGGACTTAGTCGAAGAAGTTCTTGGAGAAGGTATGATTTTAATAAAGCTATGAAGGTGAGGAGAGTAATGGTCTGTCAGATATGAAGGGGAAGGGAGTTTCAGACAAGACGGAGGTGGCCTAGTAGATAGAACATGGGCCTGGGAGTCAGAGGATCATGGGGTTTAATACCAACCCTGCCAGTTCTCTACTGTGTGACCTTGTTGCCTGAAATTGTTGTCAATTTAGATTTTTAATTTAGTTTTTTTGTTTGTGTGTGTGTGTGTGTTATTTGTTAAGTGCTTTCTATGTGCCAGGCACTGTGCTAAGCGCTGGAGTAAAGATGAGCTAATCAGATTGGATACAGTTCCTGACCCATATGGGGCTCATAGTCTTAATCCCCATTTTACAGATTAGGTAACTGAGGCCCAGAGAAGTAAAGTAACTTGCCCAAGGTCACACAGCAGTAGACAAGTGGTAGGATCAGAATCCAAACCCAGGTCCTTCTGTCTCCCAGACCCATTTTGTGTCCATTAGGCCATGTTGTTTTATGTATGGCTTTTTTCGTGCAGACTGATATATTACTCTGGTTCTGTGTAGACAGAACATCATCATCAGTAACACTAGTAGTACTAGTACTTTGTACAAAACAGTATAAAACATACTGGGAAAATGCACTGTGAGAATTTGACATTATCCCCAACCTCCAAGAGATTCACCATATAGAAGGAAAGAGGAATAGGGCATTAGCTGCAGACGCATGGTAAAGATCAATCAAAGAATTCACAGCCACTTGTCTGTTGTGTGACCTTGGACAAGTCACTTCACTTATCTGTGCCTCCGTTACTTCATTTGTGAAATGGGGATTGAGACTGTGAGGCCCAAGTGGGACAGGGATTGGGTCCAACCCTGATTGCTTGCATCCGCTCCAGCGCTTCTAACCATGCCTGACACTTTGTAAGCGATTTAACAAATACAAAAAAAGCAAACAAAAACTAAATTAAAACTCTAAATTGGCAACGTATTGCTAAATAACAATCACAGAATTCTGTAACTTAGGCAGCACATTGATTAGTAGCGATAGACGAGAACAGTAAAAAAAATCAAAAAAGTAATGACATTCTCCAGGGGCTGTCAAACAGAATGTAGCAGCTATGTGCTTCTAGGACTAAGGGCCAGTAGAATGGTCTGCAGCGCTGTACTGCTAACCACCCTGTCTGTGGCTGTGGTGCATGCACGCCCCTCAGAGTGCACTTGGAAAAGTACTACAGAAGTAAGTGACCTTGTCCCTGCCCTTAAAGAGGGGCATGTAAGTTTGAGGCCTGGTGACCCATTAGTCTGGTTGGCGAAGGAAGAGGCTTCAGTCAGTCCGAAGATAACTCAGAATGACTCTGGAATGCTTGAGGATCTGACTTGACTTCCTTCAGAACATCACCAGGGAAAACGAATTCTGGAACTTCCTACTTCCAGCATGGTGATGCATTTGGTGCTCTGCCCACAGTAAGAGTAGACTAACATATGCCGAAGTGCTCATTGTGGCAATAGGTTTACCGTGGTCTCTGAGCAACAAGAAGCCTGAAATTCTGCTCATTCATTGATTCATTCACTCAATCATATTTATTGAGCGCTTACTATGTGTAGAGCACTGTACTAAGCGCTTGAGAAGTACAAGTCGGCAATATAAAGAGAAGGTCCCTACCCTACAACGGGCTCACAGCCTAGAAGGAGGAGACAGACAACAAAACAAAACATGTAGACAAGTGTCAAAATCGTCAGAACAAATAGAATTAAAGCTATATGCACATTATTAATAAAATAAGTAGAATAGTAAATGTGTACAAGTAAAATAGAGTATTCAATCTGTACAAATATCTACAAGTGTTGTGGGGAGGGGAAGGAGGTAGGGCGAGGGGATGGGGAGGAGGAGAGGAAAAAGGGGGATCAGTCTGGGAAGGCCTCCTGGAGGAGGTGAGCTCTCAGTAACGCTTTAAAGGGAGGAAGAGAGCTAGCTTGGAGGATATGTGGAGGGAGGGCATTTCAGGGAGGGGAAGGACGTAGGCCGAGGGTCGACGGCGGGACATGCGAGAACGAGGTACAGTGAGGTTAGCGGCAGAGGAGCGGAGGGTGCGGGTTAGGCTGTAGAAGGATAGAAGGGAGGTGAGGTAGGAGGGGCTGAGGTGATGGAGAGCCTTGAAGCCCAGAGTGAGGAGTGAGGCTATCCCTCCTAATCCCAATACTTTAGGAAAAATCAAAGCAATGCAGGGAATCATTGTGGTCCATCAATCCGGATTCTAATCTCGGATCTGCTACTAGTCTGCTGTGTGACCTTGGGCAAGTCACTTCACTTCACTGGCCCTCAGTTACCTCATCTGTGAAATAGGGATCGAGACTGTGAGACCCACGTGAGACAGGGGACTGTGGCCAACCCGATTTGTTTGTATCCACCCCAGTGCTTAGTACAGTGCCTGGCACAAAGAAAGCGCTTAACAAATACCATAATGATAATAATGATTATTATTATTATCATCATTAACCCACTTGGAAGATACCCTAAAAAAGCAATTACAAGATCCCTCCAAATTTACTGTAGCAAGACTCTGCAAGGGGTAGCTGGATCTAACTCAGGAATTATAAGTGCATAGGCTCCTGATCATAAGCATAAGCAATTAATGTGACCATACTTATCAACATTATCATTATATTCTTTATTAACGGTTCACATGGAAAATGTTATACCCGTTTCAATCGTAAAGTTAGCACCATCATGTCTGAGTTCCCAAAGTTACCCCTCCCCCTTCTCCATCACCCCCGCTCTCAACCCTCTCCGCTACTTTACCATCCTTCCCAGCAGTATCTTCAGATGAGATCTCCTTCCTCCTCTCAAGTGCCATCCCATCTACCTGTGCTTCAGAACCTATTCCCTCTCATTGTATGAAAACTCTCACCACCCCTTCCCTCCTCCCCTCCTTAACGTCCATCTTCAACCGCTCACTCTCCACTGGTTCCTCCCCCTCTGCCTTCAAACATGCCCACGTCTCTTGCATCCTAAAAAATACTTTCTTAATCCCAGTGCCCCTTCTAGGTATCGCCCTATCTTCTTCCGATCTTTCCTTTCCAACCTTCTAGAACGAGTCTTCTACACTCGCTCCCTCGAATTCCTCAACTCCAACTCTCTCCTAGACTCCCTCCAACCTGGCTTCTGTTCCCTACACTCCACCGAAACTGCCCTCTCAAAGGCCACCAATGGCCTCCTACGTGCCAAATCCAATGGCTCCTAATCTATCCTAATCTGCTTCGACCTCTCAGTTGACGGCGACACTGTGGACCATCCCCTTCTCCTCAACACACTATCCAACCTTAGCTTCACAGACTCTGTCCTCTCCTGGTTCTTCTCATCTCTCTGGCTGTTCATTCTCAGTCTCCTTCGCGGGCTTCTCTTCCCCCTCCCATCCCTTACTGTAGGGGTTCGTCAAGGGTCAGCTCTTGGTCCCCTTCTGTTCTCCATCTATACTCACTCCCTTGGTGAACTCATTCGCTCCCACGGCTTCAACTATCATATCTACGCTGATGACACCCAAATCTAAATCTCCACCCCTGTTCTCTCTACCTCCCTCCGGGCTCCTATCTCCTCCTGCCTTCAGAACATCTCCATCTGGATGTCTGCCGGCCATCTAAAACTCAACATGTCCAAGACTGAGCTCCTTATCTTCCCTCCCAAATCCTGTCCTCTCCCTGACTTTCCCGTCACTGTGTATGGCACTACCATCCTTCCCGTCTCACAAGCCCATAACCTTGGTTTCGTTTTTGACTCTGCTCTCTCATTCACCCCACACATCCAATCCGTCACCAAAACCTGCTGGTCTCACCTCCACAACATTGCAAAGATCTGCCCTTTCCTCTCCATCCAAACCGCTACCTCGCTGGTTCAATCTCTCATCCTATCCCGACTGGACTACTGCATCAGACTCCTTTCTGATCTCCCATCCTCTTGTCTCTCCCTGCTTCAGTCTATACTTCACTCTGCTGCCCGGATTATCTTTGTACAGAAACGCTCTGGGCATGTCACTCCCCTCCTTAAAAATCTCCAGTGGTTGCCTATCTACCTTTGAATCAAGCAAAAACTCCTCACTCTCGGGTTCAAAGCTCTCCATCACCTCGCCCCCTCCTACCTCACCTCCCTTCTCTCTTTCTACAGCCCAGCCCGCACAATCTGCTCCTCTGCCCCAAACTCCTCACTGTGCCACGTTCTCGCTTGTCCCCTTGTCGCCCCCTGGCCCACGTCCTACCTCTGGCCTGCAATTCCCTCCCTCCACACATCCGCCAAACTAGCTCCCTTCCTTTCTTCAAAGTCCTACTGAGAGCTCACCTCCTCCAGGAGGCCTTGCCAGACTGAGCCCCCCATTTTCCTCTCCTCCTCCTTCCTTCCCCACCCCCTCCCTCCCTCTGTCCTTCGCCCTTCCCCTCTCCATCCCCCTGACCTTCTCCCTTTCCCTTCTCACAGCACTTGTGTACATTTGTACATATTTATTACTCTATTCATTCTATCAGTGATGTATATATATAGCTATGATTCTATTTATACTGTTGGTACGTACACCTATCTACTAGTTTTGGGGTTTTTTTTGTCTGTCTCCCCCTTCCAGACTGTGAGCCCTTTGTTGGGTAGGGACTGTCTCTATATGTTGCCGATTTGTACTTCTGAAGCGCTTAGTACAGAGCTCTGCACAAATTAAGTGCTCAATAAATACGATTAAATGAATTGAATGAATGAATGAAAAGGCTGCAACAAGTGCTGAGTAGAAACTAAATGATCAGTTCCGAGTAAGTCCCTGACCATAAGAGGTTCAGAATATAAGAGAAAAAGAAAGCATGTATCAAATCCTCATGTTACAGAGAGTCCCAGAGAGGTTAAGTTGGTCACCTAAGTTCACACAGCTTGTCAGTGGCAGGGTTGGCATTAGAACACAAGTGCCATGTCTCCCACTGGCATGATCAATCCCCTCTAGACTGTAAGCTCCTTGTGGGCAAGAAACACGCTTACCAAATCTATTCTTTATCTTCCCCTCCAAACCCCATCCTCCCCTTGATTTTACCATCACCGTAGATGACTCACCATTCTTCCTGTTTCACAAGCCCAGAAACTTGATATCAACCTCGACTTCTCTCTCTCATTCAACCCACAAATTCAATCCATCACTAAATCCTGTCAGTTCCCCTTTCCCAAGATCGCTAAAATAGGTCCTTTACTCTCCATCCAAACTGCTACCACGTTAATCCAATCCCTTATTCTATAGTAGTAAATATGATCGGTCCTGTTGTAAACACGATTGATTGACTAATGGATTGAATATCAGCACTAGGAAACAGGCATTTCGACCTATAGAGGAGCCTGGGGGAATATCCTTTTTGAGACTGTCCACAGAGCAGCTTTCAAGTCCCGGTTCCTCAAGCTGCAGATGAGAGTGATCAGGGCCAGGGGCATGACGGCAAAGAACACCGACATCAGCAGGTCGAACACCGAGGAAGAGTGTGAGGGAGGCTGGAGACAGCCAAACATGCCTGAGGAGAGGAAGACTGTGATGACGACGAGATGGGGCAGGCAGGTGTAGAAGGCTTTGGCGCGGCCCTTGGCGGCCGGCATCCTTAGAACGGCCTGGAAGATGCCGCACCATCGTACGAGGTGACGATGACAATCAAGCTTATGGCACCTATGGTCAGCCCGAAGGTCACACTTACGTTGATGGCGGAGTGGTCTTAAGAGCAGGTGATTTTCAGCAGGGAGGAGACGTCACAGAATAAATGCTGGACGACGTTGGACCCACAGAAGGACAAGGAGAAGGTCGAAGATGAAAACAAAACCCCGAACAGCCCTCCGTTGAGCCAAGAGGCGGCCGCCATCTTTCCAGAAGCTCCAGGTTCCATGATGACCTCGTCGCATAGGGGAAGGCAGATGGCGGCGTAGCTGTCGTAAGACATTGCCGTAAGGATGAACAACTCCGAGGCAGGAAACAGTATCACCAAGAAGAGCTGAGTGGCACAGCTCAAGAAAGATATGGATCAGCAGTTAGTCCGGAAGATGGTGATGGATTTCGGGACGGTGGCGGAGATGAGGCAGAGATCGATGAGGGCCAGTTTCCTCAGGAGGAAGTACACGGGGGTGTTGGGAAGCCGGTCGAGGGCGGTGACGGCGACGATGAGGAGATTCCCCGTCAGGGTCTCCAAGTAGACCAGGAGGTACAGCGCAGCGTGGACCAGCTGCAGCTCCCGGACCTCCGAGAATCCCAGAGGAGAAATTTCCCTCACCGTGGACATTTCTCGGGGATGATGTCGACTCCCTGCATAGGAAGAGGGAAGACTTCAATTTACAGGCCTTGATGGCATCGTTAAAGGAATCAATATTAATTCCTGTAGGAGTAAATCAGTCATTTGCACGTACTGAGCACCTACAGAGTTCAATAATATTAGTACAAATGATCCCTGCTGTCAAGGAATTCCAAGTTCACAGTCTTGTAGGAGTGGCATAGTGTAGTGGAAAGGGCACAGTCTTTGGAGTCGGAGGACTTGGGTTCTAATTCTGGCTCTACCACGTGCCTCCTCTGTGACTTTGGGCACCATATTAAACTTCACTAAGCATCAGAATCTTCATCTATAAAACGGAAATTCAAGACTCGAATTTCTCCCCGCTACGGAGACTGTGAGCCCAGTGTGGGGTAAACACTGTGCCCTATCTGATTACTGTGCATCCACCTCTGTACATACTACTATGCTTGGCGTATACTTAGCATTTAACAAGAGAAACAGACATTATTATTATTTGGGGCGACAGAAACCTAAAATAAATTGGAGATAGGAGGCTACCAGAGAACATCAAAAGACGAACTTGGTAAAAAGATGAACTTGGCTACTGTGAAATGTTCTAGGTCATTCGACATGTTTATTGAGAAGTTACTGTGTGCAGAGCACTGTAATAAATGGTCGGGAGAGTCCAACATAATTGAGTTCGTAGGGACGTTCCCTGCCTACAACGAGCATATAGTCTAGAAGTGATTTTATATTCAAACTAATATCCCCAGCCCCTCTCAGGATCGCACCTGTAGAGTTCCCAGTACTCTACCAGTCTCGGCTACAGGAGGGAGAGTTAAGCAGAGCCCTGCCCATTCCATTCCTGGCTTGGCCAGTGGCTAGCGAGTGGAAGGCAATTTGCTACAAGTCAAAACTCACCTGTGCTGGGCATGGGAGAGAGTGGAGGGCAGAGACTCAAGTTTACTGCATGGAAGAAGGAAAACCACTGTCATATGTTTAGCAAGAAGGCTTTATGGATAAACTACCAGTAGTCATTCTGGAACGTATACCCTTAGAGTTTTCTTGGTAAACATAAAGAAGTGCTTTACCATTGCCTCCTTCCACTCAGTGAAAACCTGAGTCTCTGCCGTTGTCTTTGATCCACATTTTGATCAGTTGTTCATCTGCCTTTGACTATTTCCCATTCCACTGCTCCCCAGCAAAGATAAATCAACTTTGTCTGACGTTTCCGCTTAGACTGTTCCGTTATGGGTAACCCTAGCGAGAGTATCTCTCAATGGCATAGCTCTAAACTACACTGGCGAATGCAAACTCTCCTGCCACGGTAAGCATTGATTCGCAGGACAACTTCGGTACAGAGGAATTGACGATGATACTGGGTTTTTTTCCCAGAATCGGTCACACTCTCTCATCCCTGACAATTACGTTCCCACTGAAAACGTTTTTGACATACAGGAACCGCTGATAGCCGAAGTGACTGTAGCATCGTACTGATGCTTGGTTGTAGCATCTGAGCCTGGCGGGCAGATGCCACAGTAGCCATGGTGGGGATGCTGGAGGGAGGAGAGCTGTGTCGGTGATGGGGCCACTGGTGGATAGAGCACGGGCCTGGGAGTCAAAAGATGTGGGTTCTAATCCCGTATTTCTCACAAGTCTATTGGGAGAATTTGGGCAAGTCACTTCACTTCCCTGTGCCTCGGTTACCTCATCTGTAAAATGGGGATGAGTGTGAGCTCCATGATGGATAGGGACTGTGTCCAACTTGATTAACCTGTATCTAACCCAGCGCTTAGAACAGTACTTGGCACACAGTAAGTGCTTAACATGTACCAACATTATTTATGATTTATTATTGCTGGCAAGCCATTCCCTGTTTGGGGTACGGTCTTGGTCTGAACTGGTCTCTCCCTCCTTCTAGACTGTGAGCACTTGTGGGCAGGGATCGTCTCGATTTGTTGCTGAATTGTTCTTTCCAGGCTCTCAGTACAGTGCGCTGCACACAGTAAGCACACACAGTAAGCGCTCAATAAATACGATTGATTGAATGAACTCTAACCTGTTCCCCAACTTCGAGAATCTCCTCAGAATGGCTCCATCTCTAGCTTCATCATTCTGGTTCCATCCTGCCTCTCTCCACCCCCGCTCACTCTCACCAGCGAAGCAGGGGCTGGCGGGGGCACT
Source organism: Tachyglossus aculeatus (assembly GCF_015852505.1). Taxonomy (NCBI): domain Eukaryota; kingdom Metazoa; phylum Chordata; class Mammalia; order Monotremata; family Tachyglossidae; genus Tachyglossus; species Tachyglossus aculeatus. The sequence continues at coordinate 105,895,277 of NC_052068.1, forward strand.
GACCTCCTCTGGACTGGGCTGGTCTCCTCTTTCTCCTAGGATTCCTGGGTTCTTTCAGCCACAAAGGGATGGACAGGAGCCCTCAGCCACTCTCTCCTCTCTCATGGATATTGACCTGCTCTCCTAATGGGCCCCGTCCCCGTACATAAAAACAGTCACTGCACCGAGGGGGATCCCTGGAGGACCGACCTGGGCCCCTGTGGATGGACCTCTCACGTCACCCTCTGGTCACATGTTTCCTGAGGTCCTACAAAGATAAGGACCTGGCACTCCCAACTGCAGCAACGGTCCTGTCCCGTGATGTTCCCTTAGCAACAACAGCATCTTCTTCTACATAAGTATACCCGTATCCAGAGAGAGAAAGAGAGAGACAGGGAGAGAGTGATATTCTTCTAAATAGGAGAAGCAGCATGATTAAGTGGAAAGAATCTGGGCATGAGAGTCCCAGTTCTCCCTGATGCTTGCCGGGTGACCTTGGACAAGTCACGTCACTTCTCTGGGCCTCAGTTTCCTCAGCTGTAAAATGGAGATGCAATTCTGGTTCTCCCTCCTACGGAGACTGTGTACCTCATGTGAGAGAGGGATTGTGTTCAACCTGAATAGTTTGTATCTATCCCATTGCTTAGAACAGTGCTTGACACGAAGTAAGTGCTTAACAAATACCATATCAAAAATAGAATATATCCTCGTAGCTTCATTTCGGGAGTATGATTAGTGACTCAAAGTAACCAATGGAGACTCAGAGCCCTCAACACAGAGGTAGGGAGTGACAGATTGGGAAGCTCAGTTAGTGTCTGGAGACTAGAAGCAGCTTGGCCTAGTGGAAAGAGCCCGGGCCTGGAAGCCAGAGAACCTGGGTTCTAATCCTGACCACCGCTCATTTGCTCTGTGACCTTGGGCAAGTAACTTCATATCACAGTGCCTCAAGTACCCCTCTGAGGGACTGAGAGTCTTATATAGGATAGGGACTGTATCCAACGTGATTATCTCGTACCTACCCTAGCATTTAGCCACATGTTAGCTAGGTGACCTTAGACAAATCACTTTACTTCTCCCATGCATCAGTCTCCTTATCTGTAAAATTGGGATTAAATCCTAGGCCCTACCTACTTAGACTGTGAGCCCCATGTGGACAAGGGCTATACTCAACAGGATTATTCCTTTATCCATGCATTAAATTGTATTTATTGAGCGCTTACTATGTGAAGAGCACTGTACTACACACTTGGAAAGTATAATTCAGCCACAAAGAGAGACAATCCCTGTCCACAACGGGCTCACAGTCTAGAAGCAGGGAGACGAGCATCAAAACAAGTAAACAGGCATCAGTAACATTAATACAAATAAATCGAATTATAAATATATACACACTATTAATATCAATGAATAGAATTATAAATAGGTACAAATATACACAAGTGCTGCAGCGGGGGAGAGGGAGGTAGAGCAAAGGGAGCGAGTCGGGATGATGGGGAGGGAAAAAGGGAGCTTAGTCTGGGATAAGCATGTATCCAGCACAGCACAGAGCTCAGAAGTTGATACAAAGTAAGCACATACACAATACCTTAAAAAAAAGTCCTCACTGGCCTCTGGAAGGATTCAACCTCCTCCTAGGTGGGTCTACAAAAACATGCATAACCACAGAGGTGGTGAAAAAGTGCTGAAGAGGTAATTAAATAAATCATTCAATCTGCAATATTTATTGAACTCCTAAAATGTGCAGAGTCCTATGCTAAGATCTTTACGAGGCTATTTTAGACTATCAAAACTTAAACCATCGCCTCAATCTAGAGGGGGAAACAGACACTAAAGTTATAGACAGAAGGAAGAAGGAAACGTAAGTATGTAAGTAAGAGCTCATATAAAAAATCAATCAGTGGCATTTATTGAGTGCTTATTATGTGCAGAGCAGTGTACTAAGGGCCTGGCTAGAGAATACAATATGACAGAATTAGCAGACAAGTTCCCTGAGAGTAACAAGCTTAAGAACTATCATCTCAACTATCATCTCTACGCTGATGACACCCAGATCTACATCTCTGCCCCTGCTCTCTCCCCCTCCCTCCAGGCTCGCATCTCCTCCTGCCTTCAGGACATCTCCATCTGGATGTCCGCCCGCCACCTAAAGCTCAACATGTCGAAGACTGAGCTCCTTGTCTTCCCTCCCAAACCTTGTCCTCTCCCTGACTTTCCCATCTCTGTTGACGGCACTACCATCCTTCCCGTCTCACAAGCCCGCAACCTTGGTGTCATCCTCGACTCCGCTCTCTCATTCACCCCTCACATCCAAGCCGTCACCAAAACCTGCCGGTCTCAGCTCCGCAACATTGCCAAGATCCGCCCTTTCCTCTCCATCCAAACCGCCACCCTGCTCATTCAAGCTCTCATCCTATCCCGTCTGGACTACTGCACTAGCCTTCTCTCTGATCTCCCATCCTCGTGTCTCTCTCCACTTCAATCCATACTTCATGCTGCTGCCCGGATTATCTTTGTCCAGAAACGCTCTGGACATATTACTCTCCTCCTCAAAAACCTCCAATGGCTACCGATCAATCTGCGCATCAAGCAGAAACTCCTCACCCTGGGCTTCAAGGCTCTCCATCACCTCGCCCCCTCCTACCTCACCTCCCTTCTCTCCTTCTACTGCCCAGCCCGCACCCTCCGCTCCTCCACCACTAATCTCCTCACTGTACCTCGCTCTCGCCTGTCCCGCCATCGACCCCCGGCCCACGTCATCCCCCGGGCCTGGAATGCCCTCCCCCTACCCATCCGCCAAGCTAGCTCTCTTCCTCCCTTCAAGGCCCTGCTGAGAGCTCACCTCCTCCAGGAGGCCTTCCCAGACTGAGCCCCTTCTTTCCTCTCCCCCTCGTCCCCCTCTCCAACCCCCCGTCTTACCTCCTTCCCTTCCCCACAGCACCTGTATATATGTATATATGGTTGTACATATTTATTACTCTATTTATTTATTCATTTATTTTACTTGTACATTTCTATCCTACTTATTTTATTTTGTTGGTATGTTTGGTTCTGTTCTCTGTCTCCCCCTTTTAGACTGTGAGCCCACTGTTGGGTAGGGACTGTCTCTATGTGATGCCAATTTGTACTTCCCAAGCGCTTAGTACAGTGCTCTGCACATAGTAAGCGCTCAATAAATACGATTGATTGATTGATTGATTGATCTTAGAATCTATGTGGAGATGGTACTGGTAAAAAGAAATTATACCAGCCTCCTCCACCTAAGGCCCTCAATTATCAACATCAATGGTCTTTATTGAGGGCTTACAGTGTGCAGAGAACTGCACTGAGCCCTTGAGAGAGTACAGTATGCCAGAGAAGCGGCACGGCATAGTGGATAGAGCATGGGCGTGGAGTCATGCGTTCTAATCCCGGATGTGCACCCTGTCTACTGTGTAACCCTGGGCAGGTCACTTCATTTCTCTATGCCTCAGTTACCTCCTCTGCAAAATGGGGATCGAGAATGTGAGTCCCACGTGGGACAGGGTCTATATCCAACCCAATTTGCTTGTATACACCCCAACTGTGTGATTGCCAATCACACAGTTGTGACGGAATTACTTGTGTTGGGTTTCACGGTGGTCTGAGAGCTTCAGCTGGTTCATGCAGCGCTGGTCCTCCTGCTCTATCTGGCGGCCCTGCCGGGGAATCTCCTCATTGTCGCCGACACCGCCTTTGACCAGCGCCTCCACACCCACATGTACTTCTGCATGAGGAACCTGTCCGTCCTCGACATCTGCTACATCTCCTTCACCACTCAAAAATCGATCCTTAACTCCCTGATCATAAACAAATCCATCTATTTCAGAAGATATATGGCCCATGTCTGTTTGGTGGTTCTGTTTGATGGTTCAGAGCAGTCCGTTCTCACGGCAATTCCCTATGACCGCTACGCCGCCATCTGCCACCCCCTGTGCTATGATGTAGTCATTAATAGAGAGGCCTGTGAAAGACGGCTGTCGCCTCCTGACTCAGCACGGGGCTGTTCGGGGCCATGTACACACCCGGAATGTTCACATTTAGCTTATGTGAGTCCAACGTGATCCAGTAGTTCTTCTGAGACGTACCCCCCTTAACGAAGATCTCCTGTTAAGAAACACACGTCGTTGTTGACATTAGTGTGGCTATGGGTATCGGCTTTGGTTTCTCCTCCTTCGTCTCCATCGTCACCTCCTACGTCAGCATCGTCTTGGCCGTGCTGAGGTTCCCGTTCCCGTCCACCGAGAATCGGGCCAAAGCCTTCTCCACCTGCCTGCCCCACCTCGCCGTTGTCGCCCTTTTTATCTCGACCGGAATCTTCACCTACCTCAAACCCGTGTCAGACTCCCCCTCGACGCTGGACCTGTTGGTGTCTGTGTTCTACAACATGGTGCTCCACACCCTGAACACCCTCAACTACAACCTGAAAAACAGGGACATGAAGGCCGCCTTGAGGAATGTTCGTGGCTGAAACCCATTTCTCTTGTCTGCTCTCCCCTCTGCTTAGACTCTGAAATTGGCTGTGTACCCCTTAAGCAATCTGATACTCAGCCCAGCCCCACGATACTCGTATAAATAGTCTCATGATCCACTATTTCCCCTAACCCTGATCTATTTGAATGCCTGTCTCCCCCTGAAGGGCAAGTATCATTTCTACCAACTCCTTTACCTTGTACTCTCTCAAATGCTTAGTACAGTGCTCTGTAAACAGTAAGTGCTCAATAAAAACCCATTGATTGATTGATTGATTGCCAATAATGCAAGGGGACAGGAAGCCACAAAGCTCAGAGGAGACGATGGGAGAGAAAAAGAAAGCGGAGAAGGGCAATGGGCAGAGAGAAATTGGGTAGAGCCCGGAAACCAAGGGTGGAGTGGTCAGAAGATGCTGAGAGTTTGCTGTGGGGCTGGTAATGGTCTCACAAAGACAGAGCAGCCAGGACCAAGGAAGTAGGGATGTAGAGGAGGAGGATTAACCAGAAATCGTTGCTACAGGAAATGGGTCACAATCAGAGGCTATTAGATGACCAGATATAACAGATCTTGAGAAGCAGGATGGCTCAGGGTTTGGGAGTCAGAGGTCATGTGTTCTAATCCCAGCTCCGCAACTTGTCAGTTGTGTGACTTTGGACAAGTCACTCAATTTCTCTATGCCTCAGTTACCACATCAGTAAATTGGGGACTAAGACTGTGAACCCCAAGTGGAACAAACTGATTACCATGTACCTCTCAGCGCTTTGAACACTGCTTGGCACATAGTAAGCGCTTAACAAATGCCAGCATTATTATTATCCTGGGTCATAATTGCCCAGGGAGAAAGCAGGATTAAAAAAAGTTTTTGATGGTACATCAGTGCTTACTATGTTTCAAGTACAGTACAAAGTGATGGGATCATAGAAGAAGCATGGTCTAGTGGGTAGAGCATAGGTCTGAGAATCGAAAGGAGCTGATGTGCCACTTGTCTGCTGTGCGACACTGTGCAGGTCGCTTCACTTATCTGTGCCTCAATTGCGTCATCTGTAAAATTGCGATTAACACTGTGAGCCCCATCTGGGAAAGGAACTATGTCCATCCTGATTACCTTGTGCCTAACCCAGAGCTTAGTACAGTGCCTGGCACATAGTAAATGCTGAACAAATAACATTAAAAAGATAAAAATGATAGATATCGAGTCACTGAGCAGATAGGTGGTAAAGCTGAGATTAATGATAATGATATACATTCATTCATTGTTTCAGTCATCTTTATTGAGCGCTTACTCTGTTCAGAGCACTGTACTCAGCACTTGGAAAGTACAATTCAGCACTAAAGAAAGACAATCCTTGCCCACTCAAGGCTTACAGTCTAGAAGGGGGAAGACAGACATCAAAACAAGTAAACAATCATTAATATAACTACATAGAATTATAAATTTGTACATATACACTCAAGTGCTGTGGGGCTGTGTCGTGGCGTTGAGAGGGTAGAGCAAAGGGAGGCAGTCGAGGCGAAGTGACTTGTCCCAGGTCCCTGAGTAGGCAGCTTGCTGAGTTGGTATTAGAACCCACATCTCCTAACTGCCCGTCCCATGCTCTATCCACCAGGTCACGCTGCTTCTCCGCACACTGGCTGGGTTCCCATGGAGCAACGCCTGAGAGGAACTCCGAGCGGGTCCTACCAGAGGGACCCCTCCCTTCTATCCATACAGCCAGGCTCGATGGCAGAGTATTTCAGACTCTGTGAAGGAGGGCAGATTAAGCAGAAATACTTGGTACCTGCACTAGAGCATTCGGAATCAGCCAAGAGCATTCCGGAGACAGATCAGCCGAAGCCAAAAGAGAGAGGATCCTCCTTTTCTGTGCTTCAGTATACCTTCAGTTGTAAAATGGGGATTAAGAATGTGAGCCCCAAGTGGGACAGGGATTGTGTTCAACCTGTTTAGCTCTCCTTTGAGGGCTCCTTCTCCCCCTCCCATCCCCATACTGTAGAGGCTCCTCAAGGGACAGTTCTTGGTCCCCTTCTGTGCTTTATCTCCACTCACTCCCTTGGTGACCTCATTCGCTCTCATGGCTTCAACTAAAATCTCTACAATCAATCAATCGTATTTATTGAGCGCTTACTGTGTGCCGAGCACTGTACTAAGCGCTTCGGAAGTACAAGTGGGTAACATATAGAGACAGTCCCTACCCAACAGTGGGCTCACAGTCTAGAAGGGGGAGATAGAGAACAAAACCAAACATATTAACAAAAGAAAATAAATAGAATAGATATGTACAAGTAAAATAAATAAGTAGAGTAATAAATATGTACAAACATATATACATATATACAGGTGCTGTGGGGAAGGGAAGGAGGCAAGACGGTGGGGATGGAGAGGGGAACGAGAGGGAGAGGAAGGAGGGGGCTCAGTCTGGGAAGGCCTCCTGGAGGAGGTGAGCTCTCAGTAGGGCCTTGTAGGGAGGAAGAGAGCTAGCTTGGCGGATGGGAAGAGGGAGGGCATTCCAGGCCAGGGGGATGACGTGGGCCGGGGGTCGACAGCGGGACAGGCGAGAACGAGGCACGGTGAGGAGATTAGCGGCAGAGGAGCGGAGGGTGCGTGCTGGGTTGTAGAAGGAGAGAAGGGAGGTGAGGTGGGGGGGGGGGCGAGGTGATGGAGAGCCTTAAAGCCCAGGGTGAGGGGTTTCTGCCTGATACGCAGATTGATTGGTAGCCACTGGAGATTTTTGAGGAGGGGAGTAACATGCCCAGAGCGTTTCTGGACAAAGGCAATGCGGACAGCGACATGAAGTATGGATTGAAGTGGGGAGAGACACGAGGATGGGAGATCAGAGAGGAGGCTGATGCAGTAGTCCAGACGGGATAGGATGAGAGCTTGAACGAGCAGGGTAGCGGTTTGGATGGAGAGGAAAGGGCGGATCCTGGCAATATCGCGGAGTTGTAGATGTCATATACACTGATGACACCCAAATCTACATCTCTGTCCCTGCCCTCTCTCTCTCCCTCCAGGCTCGTATCTCCTCCTGCCTTCAGGACATCTCCATCTGGATATCTGCCCGCCATCTAAATCTCAGTATATCCAAGGCTGAACTCCTTATCTTCCCTCCCAAACCCTGCCCTCTCCCTCACTTTCCCGTCACTGCAGACGGCACTACCATCCTTCCCATCTCACAAGACTGCAACGTTGGTGTCATCCTCGACCCCGCTCTGTCGTTCACCCCACACACCCAATCCGTCACCAAAACCTGCCGGCCTCACCTCCACAACATCGCCATGATCCGCCCTTTCCTCTCCATCCAAACTGCTACCTTGTTGGTTCAGTCTCTCATCCTATCCCGACTGGATTATTGCATTAGCCTCCTCCCTAATTTCCCATCCTCCTGTCTCTCCCCACTTCAGTCTACACTTCACTCTGCTACCTGGATCATGTTTATGCAGAAACGCTCTGGGCATGTTACTCCCCTCCTCAAAAATCTCCAGTGGCTGCCTGTCAACCTACGCATCAAGAAAAACTCCTCACCCTCGGCTTTAAGGCTCTACATCACCTCGCCCCGTCCTACCTCACCTCCCTTCTCTCCTTCTACAGCCCAGCCCGCACCCTCCGCTCCTCTGCCACTAATCCCCTCACCGTGCCTCGTTCTCGCCTGTCCCGCCGTTGACCCCCGGCCCACGTCATTCCCCGGGCCTGGAATGCCCTCCCTCTGCCCATCCGCCAAGCTAGCTCTCTTCTTCCCTTCAAGACCCTACTGAGAGCTCACCTCCTCCAGGAGGCCTTCCCAGAATGAGCCCCTTCCTTCCTCTCGCCCTCGTCCCCCTCTTCATCCCCCTCATCTTAACTCCTTCCTTTCCCCACAGCACCTGTATGCATGTATATATGTTTGTACATATTTATACTCTATTTATTTATTTTACTTGTACATATCTATTCTATTTATTTTATTTTGTTAGTATGTTTGGTCTTGTTCTCTGTCTCCCCCTTGTAGACTGTAAGCCCACTGTTGGGTACGGACTGTCTCTATATGTTGCCAACTTGTACTTCCCAAGCGCTTAGTACAGTGCTCTGCAAACAATAAGCGCTCAATAAATACGATTGATTGATTGATTGACATATATATTTTTGTACAGATTTAGTATTCTATTTATTTTACTTGTACATATTTACTATTCTATTTATTTTTTAAATGATGTGCATATAGCTTCAATTCTATTTATTCTGACGATTCTGACCCCTGTCTATATGTTTTGTTTTGTTGTCTGTTTCCCCCTTCTGGACAGTGAGCCAGTTGTTGGGTAGGGACCGTCTCCATACGTTGCTGATTTGTACTTCCCAAATGCTTAGTACAGTGCTTTGCACAGAGTAAGCGCTGGATAAATGCGATTGAATGAATGAATGAATGAACGAATGAATGAATGAATCCACCCCAAGCTTCAAACAGGGCTTGGCATATAGCAAGCGCTTAATGAGTACCATTTTTTTTTAAATAGAGAGAAGTTAAGTGACTTCTCTTCTGAGAGTCGTGATCTGCCAGACATGAACGGAGAGGGCGTTCCAGGCAGATAGTCCAGTGTGAATAGATAAATAAGAGGAGTTGTATTATCTCAATCGTCACAAACATTTAAGAACAGGGAACGTTCTGAGAGGAATAAATCGGTTTGAGTGCTTGTCTTCATTCCAGGCCAGAGGAAGGAGAAAGAGGAATCTCAGAGGTCCGATGCAACGGAACAATTTCACTTGTTTATGTTTTTCTCGGAGTGATACTCAATTGCTTTCTTGGTACCCTCACGCAGTCCTCAGACCACATGGTCAATGACCCTTCAGCCCTTCCCTACATTCAACTCCCTTCTCAGGCCCCCGGTTCCTCCCCCTCCTCCTTCCCTCACCCGCAACGATCTGGCCTCCTACTTCATTAATAAAATTAAATCCATCAGGTCTGACCTCCTAAAAGTCACTCCCCCACTTTCTCCAACTCCCCGGCTCTCAGCGCTCTCTGCTACCCTCCCATCCTTCCCAGCAGTATCCACAGAGGAGCTCTCCTCCCTCCTCTCAAGTGCTACTCCGGCCACCTGTGCTTCTTACCCCATTCCCTCTCATCTCATGAAATCTCTCGCTCCGTCTCTTCTCCTCTCCTTAACTTCCATCTTCAACCTCTCACCCTCTACTGGTTTCTTCCCCTCTGCCTTCAAATATGCCCTTGTCTCTCCCATCCTAGAAAAACCCTCACTTGAACCCACCTCACCTTCCAGTTATCTCCCCATATGCCCCCTACCATTCCTTTCCAAATTCCTAAAACGAGTCATCTACACGAGCTGCCTCGAATTCCTCAACACCAGCTCTCTCCTCGACCCCCTACAATCTGGCTTCAGTCACCTACATTCCACGGACACCTCCCTCTCAAAGGTCACCAATGACCTCATGCTTGACTAATCCAACGGCTCATAATCTATCCTAATCTTTCTCGACCTCTCAGCTGCCTTCGACATTGTGGACCACCCCCTTCTCCTCAACACGCTGTCCAACCTTGGCTTCACAGACTCCATCCTCTCCTAGTTCTCCTTTTATCTCTCCAGTCGTTCATTCTCATTCTCTTTTGCAGACTCCTCCTTCCCCTCCCATCCCCTTAGTGTAGGGGTTCCTCAGGGTTCAGTTCTTGGTCCCCTTCTGTTCTCGATCTACACTTACCCTCTTGGTGACCTCATTCTCTCCCACGGCTTCAACTATCATCTCTACGCTGATGACAGCCAGATCTACATATCTGCCGCTGCTCTCTCTCCCTCCCTCCAGGTTCGCATCTCCTCCTGCCTTCAGGACATCTCCATCTGGATGTCTGCCCGCCACCTAAAACTCAACGTGTCCAAGACTGAACTCCTTGTCTTCCTTCCCAAACCCTGCCCTCTCCCTGACGTTCCCATCACTGTTGATGGCACTACCATCCTTCCCGTCTCACAAGCCCGCAACCTTGGTGTCATCCTCGACCCCGCTCTCCCGTTCACCCCTCACATCCAAGCCATCACCAAAACGTGCCGGTCTCAGTTCTGCGACATTGCCAAGATCCGCCCTTTCCTCCTCATCCAAACCGCTACCTTGCTCGTTCAAGCTCTCATCCTATCCCGTCTGGATTACTGTATCAGCCTCCTTTCCGATCTCCCATCTTCCTGTCTCTCCTCACTTCAATCCATACTTCACGCCGCTGCTCGGATTGTCTTTGTCCAGAAACGCTCTGGGCATGATACTCCCCTCCTCAAAAATCTCCAGTGGCTACCAATCAACCTACACATCAGGAATAAACTCCTCACCCTCGGCTTCAAGGCTCTCCATCACCTCGCTCCCTCCTACCTCACCTCCCGTCTCTCCTTCTACAGCCCAGCCCACACCCTCCGCTCTTCTGCCGCTAATCTCCTCACCATGCCTCGTTCTCGCCTGTCCCGCCGTCGACCCCCGTCCCACGTCATCCCCCTGACCTGGAATGCCCTCCCTCTCCAAATCCTCCAAGCTAGCTCTCTTCCTCCCTTCAAGGCCCTACTGAGAGCTCACCTCCTCTAGGAGGCCTTCCCAGACTGAGCCTCCTCCTTCCTCTCCCCCTCCACCACCTTTGCATCCCCCCCATCATGGAGCAAGGGGCCTTAGGAAAGATGGCCACTGTCACCTGGCTCAACGGAGGGCTTTTCTGGGCGATGTACTTGGCCGGACAGTCACAGTAAACTTCCGAATTCCAACGTAATCCAGCAGTTCTTCCTCGACGTCCCCTCCTTACTGAAAATCTCCTGTTCGGAAACGCACGTTGTCACACGGAGCGTGGCTATGGGTATCGGCTTTGGTTTCGTCTACTTCATCTCCATCGTCGTCTCCTACGTCCGCATCTTCTAGGCCGTGCTGAGGTTCCTTTCCACCGAGACTCGGGCCAAAGCCTTTTCCACCTGCCTGTCCCACCTTGTCGGCGTCACCGTTGTACTCTCGACCAGAGCCTTTTCTTACTTCAAGCCGGTGTCAGACTTCCCCTAGACCCTGGACCTGCTGGTGTCTGTGTTCTTCTCTGTCGTGCCCCCCGCCCTGAACATACTTATCTACCGTCTAAGGAACAGGGACATGCAGGCTGCCTTGAGGAGGCTGCTGGGTCTGAGAGGATGGTCCTGAGAAACAGGGACATGAAGGCCACTCCGAGGAAGGTTTCAAGATAAGACCCACTTCTCAAGAGTCAAATAATCCTGTGTAAATCACCTGGCCCTTGTTTTCCTACGAAAGCACAGCCCACACATACTTCTCTTCCAGTGTTACTCACTGTTCCTCGACCCCTCGTCGACCCCTCGTCTACGTTCTGTCTCTGGCCTGGAACACCCTCCCTCTTCGTGTCCCACAGACAATTACTCTCCCCACCTTCAAAGACATATTGAAGGCGCTCTCCTCCAAGAGGCCTTCCTTGATTAAGCCCTCTTCTCCCACTCCCTTCTGCGTCACCTTTGCAGTTGGATGTTCACCCTTTATTCACTCCACCCTCTGACCTACACCAGGTATGTCCATATCTGTCATTTATTTATTGATATTAATGTCTGTCTCTCTCTTTAGACTGTAAGCTCACTGAGGACAGGGAACATGTCTACCAACTCTGTTATATTGTAGTCTCCAAATGCTTAGTACATTGCCTTGCACATAGTAAGCCCTCAATAAATATGATTGATTGATTGATACCACTCTCAAAATGGCCACTCCTTATTGCATCCTAAAATCGGTCCTTTACCGGATCTTTCTAAAATGGCTTCTGGTCCTGCTTGCCAGCGGATTCTGCAATGAAATTCTGGGAGGTCATAGAGTGCCCATCCCCTGCCCTACTGCTGTTCCTTAGAACAAAGCCCATGAGCAGGAGGCCCACTTAAATTTCATTCCTCCAACAATTCTCTGCTTCCCTCTTCTATCCTCCCCCTATTCATTTCTAATGATGTTTGTTAAGTGCTTACTATGTGTCAAGCTCTAGATTAAGCGCTGGGGTAAATACAAAATAATCAGATCCCACATGGGGCACACAGTAAAAGGGAAAACATTTATTGAATTCCCATTTTTCTGAGGAGAAAACTGAGGAACAGTGAAGTGAAGTACTTGCCCAAGGTCGCACAGCAGACCAGCGGTGAAGCTGGAATTGCAACCCAGGTCCTCTGACTCCAAGTCCCGGACTCGTTCCATTAGGCCACGCTGATTCGGCTGAGATATTCAGATTATCCTAATTCCTGGCATGAAATAAGGTTCATATCTCCAGGGATTTTATTAATTCTGGAAGAGGAATGATGAGTAGTCCGTTGACGTTGTTCTAGGAAGGAATCCCAGAGTGGGAACCACGGCGGACTGGACAATTATTTAGATTGTGAGGGCTAAATCTACAGGGAGCCCACAATCCCGCCTTCCGAGATTTCCGGATGGTCAGCTGTTCCATCGGAGCCCCGAGCCCGTCCTTCCACGGGGAATTTCCCAGGAAATTCTCCCTAGCCCAGGACAGGCCCGGCGACTGCGGGGAGGAGTAGGGGAAAGGTAAGGGGCAGGGAAGGGAAATTTCAATATAAACCCAAGATAGAATCGGAATTTTCCTGTTCTTTCTTCATTATAATGATTGTGGTATTTGTTAAGTGCTTACCATGTGCCAGGCATCATATTCGGTGCTGGAGTAGATATGATATAATCGGATTGGGCACTGTACTTGTCCCACATGGGGCTCATCATTTTAAACTCCATTTTGCAGATGAAGAAACCGAGGAACACTAAAGTTAAGTGACTTGCCCGAGGTCACCCAGAATGTAAGTGAAGGAGCTGGAATTAAGACCAAGGTCTCCTAGACTCCCAGGACCATCCTTATTACACTAGGCGGTGCTGCTTCTCCAATTATGGAGAACTACGTGACCACAATCCATGCAGATGTTAGCGAATGGAATAGATTTTTAGGAGTCAGAAATGATTTCAGTGCTGTCCTGAACCAAGGCAGGTTGATTGGCGGAGATGTATAGCCTGATAAACTTCTATCTACTCCAGTGCTCAGTACAGTGTCTGGCACATAGTGAGCATGGAAAATTACCTAAAAACCCCCCGAGATTCCCTCCAACACAAAGATCTTCTCCTCTCCTCTGAACTTTTCTCTGCAATATTATTCACATCTCTATCTTTTCTGAGTGTCCTTAGGCAGTCAATGTCATTTCCCGGAAAATGACTAGTGTCACCGCGAAGACAGAATTCAATCAATCAATCAATCAATCGTATTTATTGAGCGCTTACTGTGTGCAGAGCACTGTACTAAGCGCTTGGGAAGTACAAGTTGGCAACATATAGAGATAGTCCCTACCCAACAGTGGGCTCACAGACTAAAAGACTAAAAGTCTAAAATTCCTCCTTTTGGGATTCTCAGAGGTCCAGGAGCTGCAGCTGGTCAGGCCGCACTGTTCCTCCTGCTCTACATGGCGGCCCTGATGGGGAATCCCCTCATTGCCGCCATTACCACTCTCGACTGGCGCCCCCACACCCCCATGTACGTCTTCCTTAGGCACCTGTCCGTCATCGACTTTCCTTCCGGGACTGTGACACCCATGTCTTCTCTGTGGTTCGGTTTGGCAGTTCAGAGATGTTCATCCTCACGGCGATGTCCTACAACCGCTACGTCTCAATCTGCCGTCCCCTTCGCTATGAGGTCGTCATAAACCAAGGGACCTGTGGAAAGATGGCGGCCGCTTCCTGGCTCACCGGCTGTCTGCTTGGAGTCTTGTTTTCAGCTTCGACCTTCTCCCTGTTCTTCTGCGGGTCTCACGCCGACCCCCAGTTCTTCTGCGATGTCCCCTCGCTGGTGAAGATCTACTGATCCGAGAACCACGTCGCCAACAATGTGAGTGTAGCTATTGGCTCCTGTTTGCGTTTTGTGTGCTTGGTCTCCATCATAGCATCATATGCCTCCATCATCTCCACTGTGCTGAGGATCCCATAAAGTCTTCTCCATCTGCCTGACTCACCTTCTGGTGGTCACCATATTTCTCATGATATCTCCCTTCGATCACTTCAAGGCACCATCAGACGCCTCCCCGACCCTGGACCTTCTGGTGTCTGTGTTCTACACCGTGGTGCCCCCCGGCCCTCAACCCCCTCATCTACAGCCTGAGGAACGGGGGCATTATGACCACCCTGGGGAGGATCCTTGGAGGGAATGACTTCTATTCTGGGGAGAAAGTCGTCATCTTCTGACTTGAATGATCCCAGTATTGGTCAGGGACCTGCTCTTTGTACCCAAGGGTAAGCTACCCAATTTTCCCAAAGGAATCAATTCATCCATCAATTAATAATGTTCACTGAGTGCTTACTATGTGCAGAGCACTGTACTAAGCGCTTGGGAGAGGACAATATAACAGAGTTGATAGACACGTTTGCTGTCTACCACTCAGGAGCACTTATTGTGAATCAGCTGTGCCTGAGCACTGTAGTAGGTGCTTTGAAGAGAACAATGGAAGTCGTAGGCATGATCATTCAGTCAATCAGTGGTATTTATTAGACTTTGACTATGTGCAGAGCACTTTTCTAAACACTTGGGAGAATACAAATAGAAGACACAATCCCTGCCTTCAACAAAGTGACAGTCTAACAGGGTAAAACGCCACAAAAATAAACTGCAGACAAGAGGAAGAAAGAAAAGGGGATATTTTACTGTGTAAATAATAAGGTATACACGGTATCTGCACAAAGGCTAAGGGGTTTTGTTAGTACTCAAGTTCATAGGTGGTACAAGATCTGAACGGGAAATTAATTAATTCATTCAATCATATTTAGTGAGTGCTTTCTGTGTGCTGAGCACCGTACTAAGTGCTTGGAAAGTTCAATTCAGCAATAGAAAGAGACAATCCCTGTCCATAATGGGCTCATAGTCTAGAAGAGGGGAGACAGGCAAAACCCAAGTAAACAGGCATCAGTAGAAATCAATAGAATTATAGATATATACAGAACAAAACAAGTGAATAGCTGTTAATATAAATAAATAAAATTATAGATATGTACATATATACGTAAGTGCTGTGGGGCCGGGGGAAGAGCAAAGGGAGAGAGATGGGATGATGTGGAGATGGGGGGGAGGTGAGGAAAAAGGGGGTTTAGTATGGGCGGAAAATGGGGTATTGTAATAATAATTGTGGTATATGCTAGGTCCTTACTATGTGCTAAGCATTGCAATAAGCACTGGGATGGATACAAGATAATCAGATCTCACATAGGTCTCACAGTAGGAGCGAGAGTAGGAATCAAATACCCATTTTTCAGAAGGAACTGGTGCACAGAGAAGTTAAATAACTTGTCCAAGATCACACAGCAGGCATATGGTAGAGACGGAATTAGAAACTGTGAGCGAGATCCAGCAGTGGACAATAGGAAGGCAAAGGGGAGTAAGCAGGTTGGCTTGGAGGGCAGAACCGCCTAATGGACAGAGCACGATCATGGAAGTCAGAATAACCTGGGTTCTAATCTTGACTCTGCTGCTTGTCTTCAGAGAGACCTTAGGCAAGTCACTTCACTTCTCTGTGCCTCAGTTACCTCATCTGTAAAATGGGGATTAAGACCATGAGCCCCATGTGGGATGTGGGACGGGGACTGTGTATGACCTAATTTGTATAAACCCCAGCACTTAATACAGTGCCTGGTACATAATAAGTGCTTAAGAAATGCTACAATTATTATTATTATTACAAGGGACTAAAGAGTGTGAGCTAGGGCATAGTTGTAGAACAGAGGTACAGAAAAGTGAAGTGAATTGCCCAAGGTCACACTCACAGAGCAGACAAGTGGAGGTGACGAAATTAATAACAATAATAATAATAATAATAATATTATTTGTTAAATGCTTACTATGTGTCAAATACTATTTTAAGCAATTGGGTTGATACAATGTAATCAGGTTGCCCCACGTGGAGCTTACAGTCTTAATCCCCATTTTACAGATGAGGTAACTGAGGCCCAGAGAAATTAAGTGACTTGCCCAAAGTCACCCAGCTGATAAGTGGCAGAGACGGGAATAGAACACAAGTCCTCTGCCTTCCAGGCCCGTGCTCTACCTGCAAGGCGATGTTGCTTTTGTGACTTTGAGAGCTCACTCCCACCTCACTGAATTTTTGTATTGACTCTGCCAAGCATTTAGTATAGTGCTTTGTACATACTAAGCACTCAATAAACACGGTTGAATGACTTACCGATTGATTGATTACACTTATAATTTCTTACCCGGAATGTAGCAACCCCGATTGTGTGTGGATGGAAGACAGTTATAGTAAACATGTACAGTGATTAGAGTTGACAAGATCAAGCTTGCATCCAAGTTGGTGAGACGGTGGGGTGAAGGATGAAGTCTGTAAAGTTGAGGAATGAGAAGCAGCATGGTCTCATGGATTTATCACGGTCCTGGGAGTCAGAGGATCTGGGTTATAATTTCAGCTCCTCCACATTGCTGTGTGACTTTGGGTAATTCACTTCACTTTTCTGTGCCTCGGTTCTTCTGTTCTCCCTCCTATTTAGACGGTGAGCCCTATGAGGGACAAGGACCATGTCCAACCTAATTCACTTGTATTTATACCAGCACTTAGAATAGTGTTTGACACACTGTAAGCACTTAACAAATACCATTTTTGATCCCTGAGCAGGGAGGGGCGCCCCGGATCACAGAGATTGGTACAGCCAATCTACTCTGTTCAATGGAGATAGAGACTGTGAGTTCAACGTGGGGCAGGGACTGTGTCCAACACAATTTGTTTGTATCCACCAAGAACTTAGTACAGTGCTTGTCACATAGTAAGTGCTTAACAAACACCATCATTAATATGATTATTATGATTATTATTTTCATTGCAGTATAACAGAGTTGGTAGACAACTTCCCTACCCACAAGAAGCAAAAAGTCTACAGAGGGAGACAGGCGTTAATCTAAATAAATTATTCACGATTTACAATTCATAGTTTATAAATATGAAGTTCTGTGGGGTTGAGAGTAGCTTGATTACTCTCATGGGGAAGCCAGTATGATTCATTCATTCATTCATTCCATCGTACTTGACAGCACAGTAGATTCCGGGGGCTTTCAGGCACAAGATCCCTCAGAACAAAAGAGGAATACTGCTTTCTCCAAAGGTAAAAGAGAAGCCACGGGGGAAGGATTATACTTTGACGCTCGAGAGGAGTGCAGAATGTGAAAGACACCGTCTTTCAGGAACTTCTGGACAAGAGAGTGATGTTTCCCCCTGGATGCAACCAGCAATCAATCAGTGGGATTTATTGAGCGCTTACTGTGTGCAGGCCACTGGACTAAGCGCTCGGGAGAGTACAATATAACAGAGTTGGGCGATACGATCCCTCGCCACAATGAGCATGCAGTCCAGAGGGGGAGACAGACTTTACTTAATCCATCAGCGGTATCTACTGAACGTTTCCTGTAAGCAGAGCTCTGTACTAAGCCCTCGGAAGAGTGCAATATGATTTGGGAGGCAAGTTTCCTGATCACAACGAGCTTGACACCTACAGATGGAGGGGAGACTTTTACGTCTGGGAGAAATGTGATGAGAAATCGCCTGTTTCCGTCCAGTGGTAAGTGCCAACATGCGTCAGGAAATCCATTTCTGTGACCTTCATCTGTTTCAGTGTTCATGTGAGTTCCTGCCTGATCCTTGTTTTCCTCTAGCTTGATAAGAACTTACTATATTCTAAGCACAGGGCTAGGCTTTGGGGTAGATACAAGATTGAACAGGCCCATGTCCTAGAAGGGGATCACAGTCCAAATTGGAGGAAGAACAGGCATTTTTTATAGGTACTGTTAAGCACTTAGTGAGTGCCTTGTAATAGTAATAACAATAATAATGATTATGGCATTGGTTACGCGCTTACTATGTGCCAGACACTGTACTAATCACTGGAACTGTTATAAGTGATGGAGTTGATACAAGATTGGACATAGAAAATGTCGCACATGGAGCTCACACTCTAAGTAGAATGAAGAACCGGTTTTTTATTGATACTTGTTAAGCACTTAGTGCTAGCCTAGTACTCTTTTAAGTGCTGGTGGAGATACAAGACAATAATAATAATGGCATTTGTTAAGCACTTACTATATACCAAGTACTGTTCTAAGCACTGGGGTAGATACAAGGTAATCAGGTTGTCACACGTGGGGCTCACAGTCTTAATCCCCACTTTACACATAAGGTAATTTTGGGACAGAGAAGTTAAGTGGCTTGCCCAAGATCACACAGCAGACAAGTGGCGGAGGTAGGATTAGAACCCACGTCTTCTGACTCTCTAGCCTGTGTTCTTTCCACTGAGCCATTCTGCTTCTCTAGTAATCAAATTGAACATAGATCCTCTCCCACATGGGGCTTGCAGTTTACGTAGCAGGGAGAAAAGGTAATTAATCACTTATCGCAAATGAAAGAACTGAGACCAGAGAAGTTATGTTACTGGCCCAAGGTCTCACAGAAGGTCACACTGCAAGCTAGTGGCAGAGCTGTAATTAAAACTCTGTCTCTTGGTCCAGGTAGTCATTCAATCGTATTTATTGAGAGCTTACGGTGTGCGGAACACTGTACTAAGCGCTTGGGAAGTACAAGTCGGCAACATATAGAGACGGTCACTACCCAACAACGGGCTCACAGTCTAGAAGGTATCAAGGTATCTCCTTGAATTTTGTTTGGTCTTTGTGCTTCAATCTCCCTATCTCTATCTCTATTTCTCTGTGTCTGCCTGTCTTTAAGTCATCCTTCCACTTCATGTTTATCTTTGTGTTTATTTGGGAGAGGAGAGTGATGGTCTGTCAGATATGAAGGGAGAGGGCGTTCCAGGCCAGATAGGCTAGTGTGGATAGATAAATGAAAGGAGTTGCAGTATTTCGATCCTCACAAACATTGAAGAACACGGAACGTTCGTGAGAGAATAAATTGGTTTGAGGGCTTGTCTTCATTCCGGGGCAGAGGTAGAAGAAACAGGAATCTGAGAGGTCCGATGCAACCTAACAATTTCACTTTTCATAAGTGTTTCTCGGAGTGATACTCAATTGCTTTCGTGACAGATTTCCTCCTGTTGGGTTTTTCGGAGGTCCAAGAGCTGCAGCTGGTCCACGCAGCGCTGTTCCTCCTCTCCTGGTCTACCTGGCGACCCTGTAGGGGAACCTCATCATCGTCACCGACACCGCTTTTGGCAGGCGCCTCCACACCCCCATGTACTTATTCCTCAGGAACCTGTCCGTCCTCGATATCTGCTACATCTCCGTCGCCGTTCAAATATCGATCCTTAACTCCCTGATCATCAACAGATCCATCTATTTCAGAAGCTTTATGATCTTTTTGGTGGTTCTCTTTGGTGGGTCAGAGCTGCCCGTCCTCACGGTGATGTCTTACGACCGCTATGCCGCCTTCTCCCACCCCCTGCGCTATGATGTAGTCATGAATAGAGAGGCCTGTGAAAGATGGCTGCCGCCTCCTGGCTCAGCGCGGGGCTGTTCGGGGCCATGTACACAGCCGGGATGTTCACATTTAGCTTCTGTGAGTTCAACGTGATCCAGTAGTTTTTCTGTGACGTCTCCTCCTTTCTGAAGATCTCCTGTTCAGAAACGCACATTGTCGTTGACGTCAGCGTGGCAATGGGTATCGGCTTCAGTTTATTCTCCATCGTTTCCATCGTCGTCTCCTACGTCAACATCTTCTTGGTCGTGCTGAGGGTCCCGTTCACCGAGCGTCGGGCCAAAGCCTTCTCCACCTGCTTGCCCCACCTCGCCGTTGTCACCCTATTTCTCTCCACATCTTCACCTACCTCAAACAGAGAGGAGTCCTCGATCCCTCTATGCTCTCCTTCAGACCCTGAAAAGCTCTCCAGACAGGGCCCTGTCCCTGTAGATAAAGCAGGATCTGCTCCGAGGGGATCCCTAGAAGATGGCTAGGGGCCCTGCAGAGGGACTTTGTGGCCTGGACAAGCCACGCACCCTCTGGTCACGTGGACTCTGAGGCTCCTCGGAGACAAGGGCCAGGTCCCTGCATCATCACCGATGGTGGCGGCCCTCGGGGTTCCCATGGAAACAGCGGCATCTGCATCCAAGCCTCCCAACGATTCCTGTTTTCAACAACAGTCTTTAGCCATTGTGAATGGTATCACATTTGTCTAATTCAAAACCTGATACACTCAATTTGTCAGTTAATAAGCCAATTGTATAGCTTTTTCTTATGATATTTGTGAAGCTCTTACTATACATCTGGCACTATACTAAGTACTGGAGTAGATACAAGCTAATCAGATTGGACAGAGTCCACGTTCCCCGCTGGGCTCACATCTCAAACTCCGTTTTACAGGTAAGGGAACTGAGGCATTGAGAATTTGAGCGACACTGCCCAAGGTCAAACAGCAGACATATGGTGGAACCGGAATCATAACCAATGTCTATTTGAATCCCAAGCCCGCGCTCTACCCACTAGGCGACGCTGTTTCTTCTGATTTGTCCTGATTGCAAATCCGTTTAAGCGCTGTTCATACTGACTATATAAACTATACTCTTGAATCAAGCGTTCATCCTCTTTCTCATCTTTCCCTTGTCTCCTTCCTCCTTTACGTAATTTACTCTGTGTCTATATCCCCCATTAGATCATAATCTCCTCTAGAGAAGGAACAATGCAATTTTATCTCTTTTCACCTCTCCTGAGACCTTACTACATTTCTTTGCATCAGGATAAGGTCAATAAACACCATTGATAATAATAATAGTAATAATTATGGTCTTCGTTAAGTGCTTAACTATGTGCCAATCACTGCTCTAAGTGCTGGAGTAGATACAGGGTAATCAGGTTGGACACAGTCCCTGTCCCACATGGGCCTCACAGTGTCAATCCCCATTTTGAAGATGAGGGAACTGAGGCACAGGTAAGTGAAGTGATTTGCCCCAGGTCACAAGGCATACAATTAACGGAACTGAGATTAGAACCTACGACCTCTGACTCCCAAGCGTGTGCACTGGCTGATGGATGGATGGATAGATGAATCGTTGGAAGAATGGATGGATGGAAAGAAGGAAAAATGGATTGATGAGTGGATGGATTTGACAAGACAGATGGAGTCCCAGTCATCCTTTATTTCCTTCTCCTATACCTCCGCACATTTTCCAACTTTCATACCCACACCCAGAGTCATGCTAGGGAGCATACATAGCATTGCATTTTCTTAGATACTGCTAATAATGATATTATTACTGTATTTAAGAGGTTGTGTGCCTAAATTGTTTCACCTGCTGGAGTAGAAGCAAAAGAATCAGTACAGACACAATTCCTGTCCCAAAGGGGCTCAAATTATAAGAGGAAGACAGAGCTTAGGAATATTACATCATTGCCCTTAGTTCACACAGCAGGCAAGTAGCAGACCTGGCTTCAGAACTCCAGTCTCAATCAATCAATCAATCATATTTATGGAGCACTTACCCTGGGTCCAGCACTGAACTAAGCACTTGGAAAAGTTCAATATAACAGAGTTGGTAGACACATTTCCTGCCCACAGTGAGCTTAAGGTCTAGAGCGATTCTTATTCCTTTAGGCCACGGTATTTTTTAAAAAAATTATGGTATTTGTTAAGCATTTGCTATACGCCAAGCACTGTTCTAATCAGAGTGGGGTAGATACAAGGTAATCAGGTTATCCCATGTGGGGTTCACAGTCTAAATCCTCATTTTACAGATGACATAACTAAGGCATGGAGAAGTTAAGTGTCTCGTTCAAGGTCACACAGAAGACAAGTGGCTGAGCAGGGATTAGAACCGCCCCCAGTCTGGATTTACTGTACAAAGCACTTGGAAGAGTTCAGTTTGCCAGAGTTGTTAAACACATTCCCTGCCCACGGTGGGCTTACAGTATCCAGGGACTCCCCTTCCTTTAGGCCATGATTCCTCCCCGAAACTGGATTGTCCATCCTACTTTAGTCGTGGCCTCCTCCCTCCCAGACATCGACAGTTCATAAACGTCCAGCGTTTTCTATGAACCCAGTAGGACAGACTAAGTATCTGGCTAGGTCCAGTAACAATTCTTTAGTTTAGTGGTGGTATCAGATTATTTGCAAAAGGGAGGAGACATTTTGTCCCACAGCAGAGGTTGGGTAACTGACCCTTTTAGGATCCTGCCCATGGCGGCCTTCATGTCCCGGTTCCTGAACATGTAGACAAGGGGGTTCAGAGCAAGGGGTATCGCTGCGAAGAACAAGGACACCAGCAGGTCCACGATCATGGAGGAGTCTGAGGGCGGCTTGATGTAGACAAATGCAACCGCAGAGAGGAAAGCAGTGATGAAGACGAGGTGGGGCAGGCAGATGGAGAAGGCTTTGGCCCGGCCCTCGGTGACCGGCGTCCTCAGCACTGCCTAGAAGAGCCACGCGTATGAGACTATGATGGAAATAAAGCAGATGACAGCTAACGCTGCCCAAAAATTACAGTCACCTCGATGGCGATGTGCTTCTCGGACCAGGTGATCTTCAGCGTAGGAGAGACGTCACAGAAAAACTGGGGGACGGTGTTGGACCCGCAGCAGGACAGGGAGAACCTCCCAGCTGAACACATTGATGTAAGCAGGCCCCCACTGCATCAGGAGGCGGTGGCCAACTTCCCAACAAACCTCTTGAACCATGATGACCTCGTAGCTCAGGGAGAGGCAGATGGCAGCGTAGCGGTTGTAGGACATTACCGTGAAGACAGACAGCTCTGAGACAGCAAACCAGGCCACAGAGAAGACCTGGACGGCACAGCCCTCCAGGGACTTGCATGTCTTGTTGGTCAGGGATTTGTGGATGGATTTAGGGATGGTGACGTAGATGCAGCAGAGGTCGAGGACGGACAGGTTCCTGAGGAAGAAGTACATGGGGGTGTGAAGGCACCAGTAGAGGGTGGTGACGGTGACGATGAGGAGATTCCCCGTCAGGGCCTCCAGGTAGATCAGAAGGAACAGCGCGGCCTGGTACAGCTGCAGCTTCCGGACCTCTGAGAATCCTAGCAGGAGGAATTCTGTCTTCACGGTGACATTGGTCATTTTCTAGGAATTGACGTTGACTGCCTAAGGACATTTAGAAAAGATACGGATGAGAATAATATTCCAGAGAAAGGTGCACAGAAGACTAGAAAATCTTTGGTTTGGACGGAATCCTGGGGGTTTTATGGGAATTTCTCACACTCACTATGTTCCAGACACTTAACCAAACACTAATTAGGTTGTTTATCCCCTCCAATCAATCTGTCTTGTTTCAGGACAGCACTTAAACCATTCCTGACTCCTAGAAGTCTATTAAATTTACAGACATCTACAAGGATTGCGGTCACACAATTCTACGTAATTGCAGTAGCAGCATAGCCTAGTGGAAAGAGGATGGTACTGGGAGTCTAGGGAACCTTGGTCTTAATCCAGACTCTGCCACTTACCTATTGTTCGACCTCGGACAAGTTACTTAACTTTTCTGTTCCTCGGTTTCCTCATCCGTAAAATGGGGTTTAAAAAATGAGTCCCATGCGGGACAGTGACAGTGTCCAATCAGATTATTTCATATCTATTTCAGCACTAAGTATGGTGTTGGTACATGGTAAGCACTTAAGAAATACCACAATTATAATTATTAAGAAACAGCAGGAAAATTCCTGCTATATCCTGGGCTTATATTGAAATTTCCCTTCCCTGCCCCTCACCTTCCCCTGCTGCTCTCCGGAATCACTGGGCCTGTCCTAGGCTGGGGGCATCGACCTCAGCTGAGAGAGAGGCTCACTCCATCTCGTCGATCCTGGACGCCTGTGGGGGTGACAGAAAGGTCTGGGCGAGGGGAGGGAGTTGTCAGTATACTCCCTCCCCCTTTCGGCTCTACGGATAGCTGCGCCGTCCCCTCAGACAACGGCCGAGTTATTTCCCGGGGATTCCCCATGGGAGGACGGGCCCGGAGCTTGGCTGAGGCAGTTCACTGTCCGGTAATCTAGAAGGCCGGGATCCTGGGCACCCTGTGGTCTCAGCCCTTAAAACGTAAATAACTGCCCAGTCCCACGTAGTTCCCACTCTAGGACTCCTTCCTAGAACAACAATAATGGAATCATCATCATTCCGTTTTTCTGATGAATAATTCGCCTCTGTTTCAACTCTGGAGATTGGAGATACATCAGGCCAAGACCGTGGACCATCCTACATCAGCTCTCTCTCTCTTACCTACCCATTCTCTTCTCCCGCTAGACCCCAGCTCACACTCCCCAATCCCCTCAGACTTTCTTACCATGTCTCTTTCTTAACTTCCCTTCCTACATCCCTTGGATTGTACCCTTCCTCCTGCCTGGTGCGCCCTCCCTCCTTCAAACCTGCCAAGCCTCATTTCTCCCCATTTTCAAATCCCCCTTGGAAGCCCAACTCATCCAGGAGGATCTTCGAGTGAAATTCCATTTTCCCTTTTGTCATTTTAAAACTCAGGCATTCACAAGAACCTGTAAAACTTTAGTAAACTGTAAGCTCTTTATTTTCAAAGAATATATCTTGCCCTTCTGTTGTACTTCAATTTGGTTGACAATAATTAAATATTGAAGTACATAAAACCATTTCCTTTCCTTTCCTTCCAAATGTTGCCTCAATAATCCAATCACTTATCCTGTCCCACCTTGATTACTGCATCAGCCTCCTTGCTGACCTCCATACCTCCTTTCTCTTTCCATTCCAGTCATCATCATCATCATCAATCGTATTTATTGAGCGCTTACTGTGTGCAGAGCACTGTACTAAGCGCTTGGGAAGTACAAATTGGCAACATATAGGGACAGTCCCTACCCAACAGTGGGCTCACAGTCTAAAAGGGGGAGACAGAGAACAAAACCAAACATACTAACAAAATAAAATAAATAGAATAGATATGTACAAATAAAATAAATAAATAAATAGAGTAAAAAATATGTACAAACACATATACATATATACAGGTGTTGGGGGAAGGGAAGGAGGTAAGATGGGGGGATGGAGAGGGGGATGAGGGGGAGAGGAAGGAAGGGGCTCAGGCTGGGAAGGCCTCCTGGAGGAGGTGAGCTCTCAGTAGGGTCTTGAAGGGAGGAAGAGAGCTAGCTTGGAGGATGGGCAGAGGGAGGGCATTCCAGGCCCGGGGGATAACGTGGGCCGGGGGTCGATGGCGGGACAGACGAGAGCGAGGTACGGTGAGGAGATCAGCGGTGGAGGAGCGGAGGGTGCGGACTGGGCTGTAGAAGGAGAGAAGGGAGGTGAGGTAGGAGGGGGCGAGGTGATGAAGAGCCTTGAAGCCCAGGGTTAGGAGTTTCTGCCTGATGCGCAGATTGATTGGTAGCCACTGGAGATTTTTGAGGAGGGGAGTGATATGCCCAGAGCGTTTCTGGACAAAGATAATCCGGGCAGCAACATGAAGTATGGATTGAAGTGGAGAGAGACAGGAGGATGGGAGATGAGAGAGAAGGCTGATGCAGTAGTCCAGACGAGATAGGATGAGAGCTTGAATGAGCAGGGTAGCGGTAGGGATGGAGAGGAAAGGGCGGATCTTGGAAATGTTGGAGAGCTGAGACCGGAAGGTTTTGGTGACGGCTTGGATGTGAGGGGTGAATGAGAGAGCGGAGTCGAGGATGACATCAAGGTTGCGGGCTTGTGAGACGGGAAGGATGGTAGTGCCGTCCACAGAGATGGGAAAGTCAGGGAGAGGGCAAGGTTTGGGAGGGAAGACAAGGAGTTCAGTCTTCGACATGTTGAGCTTTAGGTGGCGGGCAGACATCCAAATGGAGATGTCCTGAAGGCAGGAGGAGATGCGAGTCTGGAGAGAGGGGGAGAGAGCAGGGTCAGAGATGTAGATCTGGGTGTCATCAGCGTAGAGATGATAGTTGAAGCCGTGGGAGCGAATGAGGTCACCAAGGGAGTGCGTGTAGATCTAGAACAGAAGGGGACCAAGCACTGAACCTTGGGGAACCCCCACAGTGAGAGAATGGGAGGGGGAGGAAGAGCCTGCAAAAGAGACTGAGAAAGAACGACCGGAGAGGTAAGAGGAGAACCAGGAGAGGACGGAGTCTGTGAAGCCAAGGTCAGATAGCGTGTTGAGAAGAAGGGGGTGGTCCACAGTGTCAAAGGCAGCTGAGAGGTCGAGGAGGATTAGGACAGAGTAGGAGCCGTTGGATTTGGCAAGCAGGAGGTCATTGGTGACCTTTGAGAGGGCAGTTTCCGTGGAATGTAGGGGACGGAAGCCAGACTGGAGGGGGTCGAGGAGAGAGTTGTTATTGAGGAATTCTAGGCAGCGAGTGTGGACAACTCGTTCAAGGAGTTTGGAAAGGAATGGTAGGAGGGATATGGGACGATAACTAGAAGGTGAG
The DNA here is from genome assembly GCF_015852505.1 of Tachyglossus aculeatus. Taxonomy (NCBI): domain Eukaryota; kingdom Metazoa; phylum Chordata; class Mammalia; order Monotremata; family Tachyglossidae; genus Tachyglossus; species Tachyglossus aculeatus. The sequence continues at coordinate 105,922,075 of NC_052068.1, forward strand.
GTGGGGCCAAGAGAGGGTTTTTTTAGGATGGGAGAGACATGGGCATGTTTGAAGGCAGAGGGGAAGTAACCAGTGGAGAGTGAGTGGTTGAAGATGGAAGTTAAGGAGGGGAGAAGGGATGGAGCGAGAGATTTCATGAGATGAGAGGGAATGGGGTCAGAAGCACAGGTGGCCGGAGTAGCACTTGAGAGGAGGGAGGAGAGCTCCTCTGAGGACACTGCTGGGAAGGATGGGAGAGTAGCAGAGAGTGTTGAGAGCCGGGGGAATGGAGAAAGGGGGGAAGAGACTTTGGGGAGGACGGACCTGATGGATTTAATTTTGTTAATGAAGTAGGAGGCCAGATCGCTGGGGGTGAGGGAAGGAGGAGGGGAAGGAACCGGGGGCCTGAGAAGGGAGTTGAGTGTACGGAAGAGCTGGCGGGGGTGATGGGCATGGGTGTCAATAAGGGAGGAGAAATAGTTTTGTCTGGCAGAGGAGAGGGCTGAAAGTCCATACTTCACTCTGCTGCCCGCATCATTTTACTACAAAAACGTTCAGATCATGTTTCCCCACTCCTCAGGAACCTCCAGTGGTTTCAAGCAGATCAAGGAGAAACTCCTTATCATTGGTTTTGAAGCACTCAATCAGCTTGCCCCCTCCTACTTCACCTTACTGCCGCAACCCAGGCTTCACATCTCACTCTTCTAGTTCTAACTTACTTACTGTACCACGAGTCAGTCTGTCTCACTGCCGACGTGTCACCCACATCCTGTGTCTGAGCTGGAGTGCCCTTCGCCTTCATGTCCGATGGATGATCACTCTCTCCACCTTCAAAGCCTTATTTAAGGCACACCACCCCCCAAACGCCTTCCCGGAATAAGCCTTGATTTCCTTTTCTCCCACTCCCTTCTGTGCCATCCTGATTTGCTCCCTTATTTCTTCCAGCCCCCTAGCACATATACCCATATCCAGTATTTTTTTTTACATTAACGTCTGTCTCCCCCTCTAGCCTGTAAACTCGTTGAGGACAGGGAATGCCTCTTTCATATTGCATTAGTGTACTCTCCTAGGCACCTAGTACAGTGTTCTGAACACAATAAACACTCAATAAATACGATTGACCAACTGACTGACTGATTATCTTGTATCTACTCTAGCACTCAGTACAATGCCTAGCACATACTAAGCACTTAACGAATTCCAAAAAAAGGAAGACATGCACATTCTGGCCTCAGGGAATTCACAATTTAGTGAAGAGAGTAGACACCAGTGATTCTCATCAAAGAACGTAAGGATTTTACAGGGAGGGGTACGAATGCCAGGATGAAATAGATCCATTACTAACTGAATATGCAATTGGCAATCTATTTATAGATAAGAATTGGTAGTGTAAAAGCATACATTGGGATGAAGGGTAACTGTTGATCTCATATGGTTGAACTGTTGTGAGCTACTTGGGGCAGACTTCTAGGAATTGTGGGAATGGCAACTGTGTCTCTTGGGTCTTGGTACCCTCTTCTTTACCCCCTCTCTCTGTCCCCGCTCACCCCACCTCATCAAATATTCAGTCAATCAATTCATGTTCTTTACTGTGCGATTACTGTGTGCAGAGCACGGTACTAGGTGCCTGGGATTGTAAAGTAATACAGAGCTGGTAGACAGGTTTTCTGTCCACAGTGAGCTTAAAGGCAAGAGGGGGATAGAGACATTAATCAATCGATCACTCAATCAATGGTATTTATTGAGCAATTTCCATGTACAGAAAACTATATTAAGTACTTCGGAGAGTACAGTATAACTGAGTTGGTGGACACATTCCCTGCTCACAATGAGCTTACAAAGTAGAGGAGGATACAGATATTAATCAGTCAGACAATTTACCAATGGTGTTTATTGATCATTTAGTGTGGAGCACTGTAAAAAGCAATCGATCAATCAATGGTATTTTTTGAGTGCTTACTATGTGCAGAGCACTGTAGTAAGCACTTGGGAGAGTAGAATACCACTGAGTTGGTAGGCATATTACCTGCTCAAAACGAACTTACAAGTCTAGAGAAGCAGCGTGGCTCAGTGGAAAGAGCACGGGCTTAGAAGTCGGAGGTCATAGATTCAAATCCCGGCTCCACCGCTTGTCAGCTGTGTGATTTTGAGCAAGTCACTTAACTTCTCTGTGCCTCAGTTACCTCAGCTGTAAAATGGGGATTAAGATTGTGAGCCCCACATGGGACAACCTGATCACCTTGTATCCTCCCCAGAGCTTAGAACAGTGCTTTGCACATAGTAAGGGCTTAACAAATACCAAACTTATTATTATATTATTAGAGCTGTATACTTAAAAGTCTAGAGAGGATACAGATATTAATCAATCAATGAGAGACAATCAGTCAATGGTAGTTATTGATCACTTACTCTGTGTGTAGCACTGTCTAAAGCAATCGATCAAGTAGTGTCATTTATTGAGTGCTTATGTGCAGAGCATCGTACAGCGCTTAGAACAGTGCTTTGCACATAGTAAGCGATTAATAAATGCTATTATTATTATTATTATTATTATTAATTATTATTACTAAGTGCTTGGGAGAGTACAATTAAACAAAGTTTGTAGACATATTACTTGCCCACAAGGAGCTTACAATCTACTGGAGTACCTTGCATTTCTCCCATGCGGGATCAAGGAAAGATCTCTAAATCCTGAACATGAAGAAGGGTCTTCTCAGGCACAGCAGCACACACAGGAAAACCTTCCCTGTCGGGACTCTGTCTTTACTCCCGAAGGATAGCTGTAAATCTGGACAAATCCTTGGACAATCCCTCTGACAACAGCTGAAATCATTGGCATGGAGAAACACGCATTTTATCCCAGAGAGGGAGCTGGTAGACTTCAGGACCCTTACCAGGGCAGATTTCACATCTTTATTCTTCAGGTTGTAGATGAGGGGATTGAGGACGGAGGGCACCACGGCGCAGGTAGAACGCGGACGCCAGCAGTTCCCGCGTCGAGGAGGAGTCCAAGGGCCGTTTGAGTGGTTACAAAATTCCCGGTAGAGAAAAAAAGCAATGACGACAGTGGGTTGAGGCAGGCAGTTGGAGAAGGCTTTGGCCCGGCCCTCAGTGGCCGTCATCCTCAGCACGGCCCAGAAAATGCGTATGTATGAGACGACGATGGGCACGAAGCAGACAACGGCTAACGCCACCCCTGTGATCATGCTCAAGTCCGTGGCAACGCGGTCCACGGAGCAGGAGATCATCAGCAGAGCGGGGACATCACAGAAGAACTGGGGGACACCATTGGACCTGCAGAAGGATATGGAGAAGGTCGAAGCCGAAAGCAAGACCCAGATTAGTCCTGCGCTAAGCAATGAGGCGACGTCCATCTTCCCACAGGCCCCTCCGTCCATGATAACGTTGCGGCGCGGGGAGAGGCAGTTAGCGGCCTAGCGGCCGTAGGACAACGCCGTGAGGACGAAATACTCAGATCCCACAAACAAGAGCCACAGAAATAACTGAGCGATGAAGCCTAGGAAGGAGATGGAGCTATTATTGCTTAGGGAGCTGTGGATGGACTTGGGGAGGATGATAGAGTTGAGGCAGAGGTCGAAGCCAGATGAGGTAACTGACAGATCCCTGAGGAAGAAGAACATGAGGTTGTGGAGGGACCGGTCAAGAATGGTGAAGGGAACGATGAGATTCCCCGTCAGGACCGCCAGCAGAAACAGCGCAGCGTGGACCAGCTGCAGCTCCCGAACTTCCGAGAATCCCAGCAGCAGGAATTCTGTCTTCACAGTGACAGTGGTCATTGTATGGAAATGGACATTGACTGCCTAAGGACATTTAAAAAAGGGAAGTAGATTCAAATGAGGACGAGAATAATAATCCGGAGAAAAGTTCACAGAAGAGGAGAAAATCTTTGGATTGGAGGGAAATCTCAGATTTTGGGGTTTTTATGGTACTTGTTAAGTTCTTACTGTGTACCAAGCACTGTATTAAGTGCTAGGATAGCTACAAGCTAATCACAGTGTTCATCTCCCTCAGTTTACCTGCCTCTGTAAAGGCCAGTACAGAAACCATTCCTAACTCCTGTCTAGTCCATTTGCAAATATCTGCAAAATTGTAGTCACTCAATTCCATATCATTTGAGAAGCAGCGGAGAATAGTGGAAAGAGCTCGGACCTGGGAATCAGAAGACCTGGCTTTTAATCCCCGCACTGCCATTTACCTGCTGTGTGACCTTGGGCAACTCACTTCAGTTCTCTGGGCCTCAGTTCCCATATTTGCAAAATGGGGATTCAGTGCCTGTTCTCCCTCCTATTAGACTGTGAGGTCCATGAGGGGCCTGATTAACTTGTATCTACCCAAGCAGTTAATACAGTGCTTACCACATAGTACATGCTTCACAAATACCATTATCATTATCATTATGAACTAGTCAAATCTCTTCCTATTTTTTATGCCTATTCAATAGCTCCTCTACCTTTCATGTCTATTCGCGTCACCTTCTGTTCCCCAACCTACTCTTTTAATTCATCCCTGGCCAATCTTCTAGCTCTGCCTCTCTCTCATTACTCCCATGTCTCTCCCCTCTCTCGGGCTATTCCCCCACCTTAGAACTCCCACCTCTTCAAATAACAATTACGGTATGTGCTAAGCGCTTAATATGTATGAGTTACTGTACTAAGCGCTGGGGTGGGTAAAGGCAAATAGGGTTGGTCCCACGTGGGGCTCACAGTCTCAACCTCAATTTTCCAGATGAGGTAACTGAAAGTCCAGAGAAGTGAAGTGACTTGCCCAAGGTCACACAGAAGACAATTAGCAGAGCCGGGATTGGGACCTATGACCTTCTGACTTCCTGACTCGTGGTTTATCCACTCCACAATGCTACTTCTCCTGACAAGACCACAATCCTTCCACGTTCCAATTCCCACAAAAGAGCCCATCTCCTCCAACGAGCTTTTCCCAGTTAAATCTCAGGCAGACAAACCCATCCAACATCTCTACCCATCATGGACCGACTGATACTCCTCCCAGGCAGGTATATTGTTTACTCCATTGCAAAGCCACCGCTCTAGTTTGCTGTTCTGAAAATACTTGTATGTCTATCTCCCCTTTCTTTTATTTTTATTAATGTCTGTCTCCCCCTTTTGACTGTAAGCTTGTGATCAGGGAACATGCTTAGCAGCTCTGCTATATTATATTCTCCCAAGTGCTTAGAACAGTACTCTACACCCAATTATCGCTCAATAAATACCATTGATTGATTAATCAGAGTCTAAGCTCTTTGTTGGCAGAGAATGTGTCGTTACTGGCCTTAGGCTTCTGATAGGCCAACATTTAATTATCACTTCTTCCTTATCCCTAAGCCCATCTCAAACCAGAAGACAACATTAATCAATCAATGATAATTATTGAGCATTTACAGTGCAGAACACTGTACTAAGCACTAGGGAGAGTACAATAAAACATTGTTGGCAGAGAACTTCCCTGCCCACATTCAAATAATTAATCAATCAATGATTGCTTAACTTAACTGAGTGCTTACTGTGTGCAGAGTACTGAACTAAGTGGCTGGCAGAATACAATACAACGGATTGGTAGACAGGTTCCCTACCCACATTCAATCAGTCCATAGTATTTATTGAGTACTTACTGTGTGCAGAGCACTGTACTCAGTGCTTGGGAAAGAACCATGCAACAGAATTGGTAGATTTTTTCCCTACCCACAGTACGTTCTCAGTCTAGAGACCAGTTTAACTTATTTCTATCCCTCACGTATGCTCAAACCTTCTCCTTTTCCTTGAAAATCAGTAAGATGCCTAGAGTCTTTTTTAAGTACTATAATAAGAATAGATAAATTAATATATGATATAGATAATATAATAACAATGATTGTGATATTTGTTAAGTGTGTACTATGCGTCAAGCATTATACTAAGTCCTGGGGTACATAGAAGATAATTAGGTCCCTTGTAGACTGTGAGCCCACTGTTGGGTAGGGACCATCTCTATATGTTGCCAACTTGTACTTCCCAAGTGCTTAGTACAGGGCTCTGCACACAGTAAGCGCTGAATAAAAACGATTGATTGATTGATTGATTGATTGATTGATTTTAGGGCCCCAGTCTCAGTAGGAGGGAGAACGTATGTTGAATCCCCATTTTAGTCCTGCTGTATGCCAAGAACTGGGATAAATACGTTGGACACAGTCTGTGGTCTGCCTGTGGCTTACAGTGTAAGAGAGAGGGATAGCAAAAATGAAATCCTTGTCTTGGAGGAGTTTACAATATAATGGATTGTTGGATCTCTGCCCACAGTGTATGAAAGAAACCAAGGTTCCAGGCAACTTATGGGTTATGGTAGTATTACTGTGGACCAAGCACTGATCTAAGCTCTGGGGTATATGCACATTAATCAGGTTGGACACAGTCCCTGTCCCACATGAAATTTATACTCTTAATCCACATTTTGCAAATAAGGTAACTGAGACTTAGATAAATGAACTGACTTACCCAAGGTCACACAGCAGACACATGACAGAGTCGAGATTAGCAGCCAGGTCCTACTGACTTCCAGGCCCGTGATCTATCCATTAGGCCATGATGCTTGCCGAATGCTACGATGCTTGAATGAAAGATACAGATTGATTGATCAATCACCGATATCTGGTGAGCACTTACCGGATACTAGGCACTGTACTATGCATTTAGCAGCTGAGGAAACTGGAGCACAGAGAGATTAAGTGGCTTTCCCGAAATCACAAAGCAGGCCGGTGGAAGAGATGTGGGGGGTCTTCTGAATTCCAGAACCAGGCTCTTTCCACTGACAACTGATTGGTAGCTGAGTTCCCTTCACTCACAAAGATCCACATCCCCTCATCTGGCCCTGGAGAGTATACTAGCTGGAATGGTTCATCCCTCCTCAGGGAAGCACGTGAAAGAATAGGAGAAATTCCAACTCCCATCTTCCTATTCCGGGCTTACATTGAAATTTCCCTTCCCTGCCCCTAACCTTTCCCCTGCTCGTCTCCAGAGTCATATGGCCTGTCCTGGGCTGGGGAGAACCGACCACTGCTGATAGAGAGGCTCACTTCATCTCATCGGTCCTGGACGCTGGTGGGGGTAACAGGAATGTCTGGGTAGGGGCTGGGAGCTGTCAGGATCCTACCAGCCCCCTCCCAGCTTTCCAGATGCCTGTGCCATCCCCACAGAAGATGGTTAGGTTCTTTCCTGGGGGATTCCCCGTGGGAGGACGGACCCGGGGCTCCGCTGAGACGGCTGACCATCTGGGAATCTCTTTAAACAGGGATGATGGGCTCTCTGTGGTCCCGGACCCCACAACCTGAATGACTGCCCAGTTCCACGTTGTTCCCACTCTGGGACTCCTTCCTAGAACAATCTCAACGGACTCATCATTCTTTTCCCATAATTAATACTTGCTTCATTTTTCAACTCTGGGGATTGGAAATATTTCGTGGTAGGGGGAATAGGCACCCTAGCCCATTTGGTTAGTCATGGTTGAATGCAATATTCAGATTGACTTGGCAAAAAAAGAGAAAAGGACCCCAAGATCTCATTCCAGTACTGCCACTGAATGACTGTGTGTCACAGGTACCTATAACATTTTTGAAAGGTTTAAGCTCCTTGTGTGCAAAGAATGTACCTTGACCTTCTGTTGTACTTCAATTTGATTGATTGATTGATTGAATTGTTACTTAAATATTGAAGTATATTATACAATAAATAATAATAGTAACAACAGTAAAAATAGGAAGATAAATCATAACGGTGTTACTGAGTGACAACTGAGAGCATTACGTTTTGGAAAAATTCAACCTGTACTCCTGGCTTCTGGGGCAGATTTGAGGATCAAAATGAAGCCTAAATCACCCTTCTTCAGCTACCTCTTCAATTTTATTTAATGGTATTTGTGAGGCACTTACCATGTACCAGGCACTGTATTAACCTTTGGGGTAGATGCAAGGTAATCAGGTTGGACACAGTCCATGTCCCAAATGGGGTCAACAGTATTCATGCCCATTTTACAAATGAGGCACAGAGAAGTGACGTGACTTACCCAAGGTCACACAGAAGACAAGTGGCACAGCCAGGATTATTACTCAGGTCTTTCTGACTCCCAGGCCAGTGCTTTACCCTCTGCTGGTGCTGAATAAAGGGGGTGAATCCAAGTGCAGACATCCATCCCCAGGCATGGGAACTAGATTTAAATACCAGACAAGAACAACTGGTAAAGCCTCTTATACCAAACTATTCAAAGCCATTGATAATAGGCAGCCAGGAAAAGCATCTAATAAAAAATGCCACAGATATTTGCAGCCTGCCCAAGTCTGTCTGGAGTCATTCCTTGGGGAGAGAAATAACAGGGTAAGAGAGTGAAATGAAATTTTCTATCTGTGGTGAAAAGACTCCCAAACAGGACTCTCCCGATCGCCCTCTTCACATCCCTGTTCCTCAGGCTGTACATGAGGGGGTTCAGGGTGGGGGGCACCACGGTGTAGAACACGGACACCAGCAGGTCCAGCTGAAAGTAGGAGCTGGAAGTCGGTTTTAAATGGGAGAGAGCAGCCGTAGAGATAAAAACAGTGACAACGACGATATGGGGCAGGTAGGTGGAGAAGGCTTTGGTCCGTCCCTGGGAGGCCGGCATCCTCAGCATGGACCGGAATATGCGCACATACGAGACCACGATGGAGCCGAAGCAGAAGACACTGAAACAGGCACCAGTGGCTACAGCCACCTTTAAGGCAGCATACGTTTTAGAGCAGGAGAGTTTTATTACCGACGGTACGTCACAGAAAAACTATTTGATCACATCGGACTTTCAGGAAGTCAGGGAGAATTTCGCAGCTGAAATGAAGACTCCGAACATTGCCCCTGTAAGCAAGGACCCGACTGCCATCTCAAGGCAGGTCATTTATTCATTCATTCATTCAATCGTATTTATTGAGCGCTTACGGTGTGCAGAGCACTGTACTAACAGCTTGGGAAGTACGAGTTGGCAACATATAGAGGCGGTCCCTGCCCAACAGTGGGCTCACAGTCTAGAAGGGGGAGACAGAGAACAAAACAAAATATATTAACAAAATAAAATAAATAGAATAAATGTGTATAAATGAAATGAATAGAGTAATAAATACGTACAAACATATATAGATATGTACAGGTGCTGTGGGGAGGGGAAGGAGGTAAGGCGGCGGGGATGGGAAGGGGGAAGAGGGGAAGAGGAAGGAGAGGGCTCAGTCGGGGAAGACCTCCTGGAGGAGGTGAGTTCTCAGTAGCGCCTTGAAGCGGGGAAGAGAGCTAGCCTGGCGGATGTGCTGTGGGAGGGCCTTCCAGGCCAGGGCGATGACGTGGGCCGGGGGTCGACGGCGGGACAGGCGAGAACGAGGCAAGGTGAGGAGATTCGCGGCAGAGGAGCGAGGGTGCGGGCTGGGCTGTAAAAGGAGAGATGGGATGTGAGGTAGGAGGGGGCGAGGTGATGGAGAGCCTTGAAGCCGAGAGTGAGGAGTTTTTGCCTGATGCGTAGGTTGATTGGTAGCCACTGGAGATTTTTGAGGAGGGGAGTAACATGCCCGGAGCGTTTCTGGACAAAGACAATCCGGGCAGCGGCGTGAAGTATGGATTGAAGTGGGTAGAGACAGGAGGATGGGAGATCGGAGAGGAGGCTGAAACAGTAATCCAGACGGAATAGGATGAGAACTTGAACGAGCAGGGTAGCGGTTTGGATGGAGAGGAAAGGACGTATCTTGGCAATATTGCAGAGGTGAGACTGGCAGGTTTTGGACAGGTTCCTGAGGAAGACGTACATGGTGGTGTGGAGGCGCCAGTCGAGAGTGGTGACGGCGACGATGAGGAGATTCCAGGTCAAGGCCGCCAGGTAGACCGGAAGGAACAGCACAGCCTGAACCGGCTGCAGCTCCCGGACCTCCGAGAATCACAGTAGGAGGAATTCTGTCTTCACGGTGATATCGGTCATTTTTCAGGAATTGATGTTGACTGCCTATGGACATTCAGAAAAGATACAGATGAGAATAATAGTCCAGAGAATAGTGCACAGGAGAGGAGAAAATTTTGGGGTTGGAGGGAATCTCGGGGTTTTTTATGGTAACTTTTCACTCTCATTATGTTCCAGAGACTGTACAAAGCAGTAATCAGGTTGTTCATCTCCTACAATCAACCTGTCTTGGTTCAGGACGGCACTGAATCCATTCCTGACTCATAGAAGTCTATTCGATTTACAAACCAAGGATTGTGGTCACATAATTCTATATAATTGGAGTGGCAGCACAACCTAGTGGAAAGAGAAGGGTACTGGGTGTCTAGAGAACCTTGGTCTTAATCCCGACTCTGCCACTCACCTACTGTTCGATCTCGGGCAAGTCACTCAACCTTTATGTTCCTCGGTTTCCTCATTTGTAAAATGGGGTTTAAGCCGGTGAGTCCCATGCGGGACAGGGACAGTGTCCAATCTGATTATTTCACACTTATTTTAGCACTGAGTATGGTGTTGGCACATGGTAAACACTTAAGAAATACCACAATTATTATTACTAAGAAAGAACAGGAAAATTCCTGTTATACCCTGGGCTTATATTGAAATTTCCCTTCCCTGCCCCTCACCTTCCCCAGCTCCTCTCCAGAATCACTGGGCCTGTCCTGGGCTGGGGAGCATCGAACTCAGCTGAGAGAGAGGCTCACTCCACCTCGTCAGTCCTAGACGCTGGTGGGGGTGACAGAAAGGTCTGGGTGAGGGGTGGGGGCTGTCAGGATCCTTCATCCCCCTTTCGGCTCTCCTAATGGCTGCACCGTCCCCTCAGACGACGGCCGAGTTAGTTCCTGGGGGATTCCCCATGGGAGGACTTGCCCAGGGCTTGGCTGAGGCAGTTCACTGTCCGGGAATATCAGAAGGCCAGGATCGTGGGAAGCCTGTGGTCTCAACCCAAATAACTGCCCAGTCTCACGTGGTTCCCACTCTGGGACTCCTTCCTAGAACAACATCAATGGACTCATCAGCATTCCGTTTCATGATTAATAATTGGTCTCTGTTTCAACTCTGGAGAATGGAGATATATCAGGCCAAGACCGGGGACCATCCTAAATCAGTTCTCTCTCTCTCTCTTACCTACCCATTCTCTTCTCCCACTACACCCTAGCTCACACTCTCCAATTCCCCCAGACTTACTTACCGTGTCTCGTTCTGAACCTCCCTGCCTACAACTCTTGGATTGTACCTTTCCGCCTGCCTGGTGCACCCTCCCTCTTTCAAACCTGCCAAGCCTCATTTCTCCCCATTTTCAAATCCCTCTTGGAAGCCCGACTCATACAGGAAGATTTTCCAATGAAATTTCAGTTTCCCATTTGTCATTTTAGAACTCAGGCATTCACAAACACCTGTAAACCTTTAGCAAGGTGTAAACCCTTTATTTGCAAATAATATATATTGCCCTTCTGTTGTACTTCAATTTGGTTGACTTAGAACTTAATTATTGAAGTACATAAAACAATCTCCTTCCTCTCCTTCCAAACTGTTACCACAGTAATCCAATCACCTATCCTGTCCCACCTTGGTTACTTCATCAGCCTCCTTGCTGACCTTCCTATATCCTTTCTTTCTCCATTCCAGTCCATACTTCACTCTGCTGCCCTGATCATTTTATTGCAGAAACGTTCAGGCCATGATTTCCCACTCCTCAGGTACCTCCAGTGGTTTCTGATCCACCTCCACAAAAAGCAGAAGCTCCTTATCATTGGTTTTAAAGCACTCAATCAGCTTGCTCCGTCTTATTTCACCTCATTGTTCTAACCTAGCCTGCACATCTCACTCCTCTAGTGCTAACGGATTTACTGCACCATAATTTAGTCTATCTCACTGCCGACCCATATCCCATATCCTGTCTCTGAGCTGCAGTGCCCTTCGTCTTCAAATCCAATGGACGATCACTCTCCCCACCCTCAAAGCCTTATTTAAGGCACAGCTCCTCCAAAACGCCTTCCTTGAATAAGCCCTGATTTCCTTTTCTCCCACTCCCTTCTTTGCCATCCTGATTTGCTCCCTTCTTTCATCCAGCACCATAGCACCTATACCCATATCCATTATGTATTTACATTAGCGTCTGTCTCACCCTTTAGCCTGTACGCTCGTTGTGCACAGGAAATGCACCTTTTATATTGTATTATTGTACTCTTGTAAGCACCTAGTACAGTGTTCTGCACACAATAAGCACTCAATAAATACAACTGACTAACTGAGTGACTATCTTCTATCTACTCTAGCACTTAGTACAATGCCTGGCACGTACTAAGCACTTAACAAATTCCAAAAAAAAAGAAGACATGCACATTATGGCCTTAGGGAGTTCACAATTTAGTGAAGAGAGTAGACACCAGTGGTTCTCATCAGAGAACGTAAGGATTTTACAGTTAGGGATACCAACGCCACGATGAACTAGATCCATTATAAACTGAATATACAATTGGTAATCTGTTTATAGGTAAGAATTGGGAGTGTAAAAGCATACATCGAGTTGAAGGGTAACTGTTGATCTGATACGGTAGAACTGTTGGGAATTGCTTGGAGCAGACTTCCAGAAATTGGGGAAATGACAAATGTGTCTCTTGGATCTTTGTACCCTCTTCTATACCCTCGTCCCTGTCCCTGTTTCCTTTTTCTCCCACTCCCTTCTTTGCCATCCTGATTTGCTCCCTTCTCATCTCATCAAATAATCAGTCAATCAATCAATCCATGGTCTTTACTGAGCGATTACTGTATGCAGAGCACTGTACTAAGTGCCCGGGATTGTACAGTAATGCAGAGCTGGTAGATAAGTTTTTTGTCCACAGTGAGCTTAAAGGCTAGAGGGGGATAGAGACATTTAATGAATCGGTCACTCAATCAATCAATGCTATTTGCTGAGCACTATCCATGTACAGAACACTGTATTAGGTACTTGGAAGATTACAGTATAACTGAGTTGGCAGAAACATTCCGTGGCCACAATAAGCTTACAATCCAGAGGAAGATACAGATATTAAGACAATTTACCAATGGTGTTTACTGAATACTTACTCTGTGTGGAGCACTGTACAAAGCAATCGATCAATCAATGGTATTTATTGATTGCTTACTATGTGCAGAGCATTGTAGTTAGCACTTGGGAGAGTAGAACATAACTGAGTTGGTAGACATATTCCCTGCCCACAGTGATCTTACAAGTCTAGAGAAGCAGCGTTGCTCAGTGGAAACAGCACAGGCTTGGGAGTCAGAGGTCATGGGCTCAAATCCCGGCCCCACTGCTTGTCAGCTGTTTGACTTTGAGCAAGTCACTTAACTTCTCTGTGCCTCAGTTACCTCATCTGTAAAATGGGGATTAAAATTGTGAGCACACATGGGACAACCTGATCACCTCCCCAGCTCTTAGAGCAGTGCTTTGCACGAGGTAAGTGCTTAACAAATACCAAAATTATTATATTATTAGAGGAGTGTACTTACAAGTCTAGAGAAGGATGTAGATATTAATCAATCAATCAGGCAGTCAGTGGAATTCATTGAACACTTATTCTGTGTGGAGCACTGTCTAAAGCAATCGATCAAGCAATGGTATTTATTGAGTGCTTTTTATGTGCAGAGCATCGTACTAAGTGCCTGGGAGAGTACAATACAATAGAGTTATTAGGCATGTTCCTTGCCCACATAGAGCTTACAATCTACAGGGGTATCTTGCATTTCTCACATGCGGCATCGAGAAAAGATCCTGAACATGACATAGGGCCTTCTCAGCCAAAGCAGCACACATAGGAAAACCTTCCCTGTTGGGACTCTATCTTTAGACCCTAAGGATGGCTGTAAATCTTTACAAATCTTTGGACAATCCCTCTGACAACGGCTGAAATAATTGGAACAGAGAAACACTCATTTTATGACAGAGTAGGAGTTGGGAGAATGTGCCCTTTAGGACCCTCATTCATTCATTCATTCATTCATTCATTCATTCATTCAATCGTATTTATTGAGCCCTTACTGTGTGCAGAGCACTGTACTAAGCGCTTGGGAACTACAAGTCGGCAGCATACAGAGAAGGTCCCTACCCAACAACGGGCTCACACTCTAGAAGGGGGAGACAGACAACAACAAAAAATGTAGACGGGGTCAAAATCGTCAGAATAAATAGAATTAAAGTTATATGCACATCATTAACAAAATAAATAGAATAGTAAATATGTACAGGTAAAGTAAATAGAGTAATAAATCTGTACAAATATATACAAGTGCTGTGGGGAGGGGAAGTAGGTAAGGCGCGGGGGGATGTAGAGGGGAAGAAGAAAAAGGGGGCTCAATTTAGTAAGGCCTCATACTATTGAGTGAATGAATCTTCGTCATGCCAAATCCATCCTAATCCTCCTCGACCAAACAGCTGTCTTGGGTACTATCGACCACCCTCTTTTCCTGGAAACTTTATCCAGCTTCTGCTTTACTGACACTGTCCTCTCTTGGTTCTCTCTGACCGCTTATTCTCAGTCTCTTTCACGATCTCCTCCTCTGTTTCCCACCTCTCTCGCTGTTCAGTTTTGGGCCCCCTTTTATTCTCCATCTACACTCACTCCCTTGGAGAACTCATTCAGTCTCCCGGCTTCAACTACCACCTCTGTGTGGATGATACACAAATCTACATCTCCATCCCTGATCTCTCCCACTCTGCTGTCTCGCATTTTCTCCTGCTTTCAAGACATCTCTACTTGGATGTCCTCCTGTTACCTCAGGAGGCTTAGTGTGCCCAAAACAGAGCCACTTATCTTCCCACACAAATCATGTTGACCAGTTCTCTTTCCCATCACTGTAAATGACCCCATCATCCTTCCTATCTCTCAAAACCATAACGTTGGTGTTATCCTCGACTCCCCTCTCTCGTTCAACCCATTGCTAAATCCTGGTGATTCGACTCTTATCGCATCGATAAAACCTGGCCTTTCCTCTCCTTCCAAACTGCTACCTCGTTAATGCAATCACATCCTCTCCCGACTGGATTACTGTATCAGTCTACTTGTTGACCTCCCAGCCTCCTGTCTTTCCTCATTCCAGTCCATACTTCCCTCTGGTGCCCAGATCATTCTTGTACAAAAACGTTTAGGTCATATTTTTCCACTCCTCAAGAAACTCCAAGGGTTGCCCATCTACCTCCACATTAAACAGCAACTCCTCACCGTTGGCTTTAAAGAACTAAATCGCCTTGTCCCCTCTTACCTCACCTCGCTGCTCTCCTACTACAACCCAGCCCACACACCTCGCTCTTCTAATGCCAACCTTCTCACTGTACTTCGATCTCATCCATCTCACTGACGACCTCTTGCCCATGTCCTGCCTCTGGCCTGGAATTCCCTCCCACCTCATATCCCATAGAAAATTGCCCTGCCCACACCCCTTCTTCAAAGCCTTATTGAAGGCACATTTCCTCCAAGAGGCCTACCCGGAATAAGCCTTCCTTTCCTCTTCTCCCACTCCCTTCTGTGTTGCCCTGACTTATTCCCTTTACTCATCCTCCCTTCCAGCCCCACAGCACTTATGTACTTAAATGTCATTTTGATGTCTGTCTCCCCCTCTAGGCTATAAGCTAGTTGTTGGCAGAGAAAGAGTTTATTGTTGCATTGTACTCTCCCAAACGTTTAGTATAGTGCTCTGCATGCAGTAAGTGTTCAATAAATACAACTGACTGAGTGCCTGAAGGACTGAGTACCTTATATCTTCCCCAGCATTTAAAACAGTGCCCTGCACATAGTAAGCACTTAACAAATACCATACAAAATATGCTTCATATTTATATAACATTCAGGGTTGTGTTTATTCATTCAATCAATCAATATATTTATTGAGCACTTATCGTCGGATTAATGATCAGAGGTTTGACTTCTGAGATCATGTTTGCATCCAAACTAACAGGATACCTGAAGATTGTTCAAATGACTGAACTGGCCACCCCTGCCCCCCCGCAAAAAAAGATCTCTACTGCGATCCATCATTTGTCATGGAACGGGTCAGCCAACTATTATCTTGTACTCTCCCAAACCCTTAATATGGTGCTCTGCATACAGTATGCACTCCATAAATATGACTGATTAATTGAGTGATTAGTAGTAGTTGTGAAGTTCAATCTTTGTGTCCTGGGCTCCTCCACCATTGCCACTTGAAACCTCCGGTGTCCCAATAGCTGTCGGAAGGTCCTGAGCCTGCCCTGTGAGCTCTGGTCCCTGCCCCTCCCCCGCTCCCCATGACCTCAAGTCCAGCCCATGAGCTTACGGAACCCTGACCACCTCACAAGCTGTCTAACGGACAGCCCCCAGAGCTACTGCTCATTTCTCTGGGAGAAATCAGAGAAAGCAATCAACATTAACAGTTCTCTGTTCAGGTTCACACGGATGGAATCCTCTGATTCGAAACACATTCATCTGGCAGGTAGGTTCCCTCGAGCAGCTACTGGTGGTTGTGTCTCTAGCTAGATGGTCCCCACTTGCGGGGTTATACTTTCTTGTCAGAAGGAGAAGCTCCTGTTAGTCCCTTACCACCTGGAAAAGCAGGAAATGTCACTATTGCTGAGGAGTCCAAGAGCTGGTGCGGGGGAGGGGGTCTGCCACACATTTCTAAATACCCCTTGGCCCTCACTCACTGCTCAGCTGAAGTCCATCCGGGATGCTAGGGGCCATACACACACACAGACACACACACACACACACACACACACACACACACACACACCACGACCCCCTTGGTGATATGCAGCCAGTCTAGTTCTAGCTAGGGCTCTGGGTAGATTGGGGGCCGTTCAGTTGTCAGTTGTCAAGCTGACTGGGGGGTAGCAGCGGATGTCTGCTTCGGTTTTCTCTTCAATCAATCAATCAATCAATCAATATTTATTGAGCACTTACTGTGTGCAGAGCACTGTACTAAGCGCTTGGGAAGTACAAGTTGGCAACATATAGAGACAGTCCCTACCCAACAGTGGGCTCACAGTCGAAACGGTGGAGACAGAGAACAAAACCAAACATACTAACAAAATAAAATAAATAGAATAGATAGGTACAAGTAAAATAAATAAATAAATAAATAAATAAATAGAGTAATAAATATGTACAAACATATATACTTATATACAGGTGCTGTGGGGAAGGGAAGGAGGTAAGACGGGGGGATGGAGAGGGTGACGAGGGGGAGAGGAAGGAAGGGGCTCAATCTGGGAAGGCCTCCTGGAGGAGGTGAGCTCTCAGTAGGGCCTTGAAGGGAGGAAGAGAGCTAGCTTGGCGGATGTGTGGAGGGAGGGCATTCCAATCAATCAATCAATCAATCGTATTTATTGAGCGCTTACTGTGTGCAGAGCACTGTACTAAGCGCTTGGGAAGTACAAGCTGGCAACATATAGAGACAGTCCCTACCCAACAGTGGGCTCACTGTCTAAAAGGGGGAGACAGAGAACAAAACTAAACATACTAACAAAATTAAATAAATAGAATAGATATGTACAAGTAAAATAAATAAATAAATAGAGTTATAAATATGTACAAACATATATGCATATATACAGGTGCTGTGGGGAAGGGAAAGAGGTAGGATGGGGGGATGGAGGGGGGACGAAGGGGAGAGGAAGGAAGGGGCTCAGTTTGGGAAGGCCTCCTGGAGGAGGTGACCTCTCAGTAGGGCCTTGAAGGAAGGAAGTTAGCTACCTTGGTGGATGGGCAGAGGGAGGGTATTCCAGGCCCGGGGGATGACGTGGGCCGGGGGGTCGATGGCGGGACAGGCAAGAACGAGGCACGGTGAGGAGATTAGCGGCAGAGGAGAGGAGGGTGCGGGGTGGGCTGTAGAAGGAGAGAAGGGAGGTGAGGTAGGAGGGGGCGAGGTGATGGAGAGCCTTGAAGCCGAGGGTGAGGAGTTTCTGCCTGATGCGCAGATTGGTAGCCACTGGAGATTTTTGAGGAGGGGAGTAACATGCCCAGAGCGTTTCTGGGCAAAGACAATCCGGGCAGCAGCATGAAGTATGGATTGAAATGGAGAGAGACATGAGGATGGGAGATCAGAGAGAAGGCTGATACAGTAGTCCAGACGCGATAGGATGAGAGCTTGAACGAGCAGGGTAGCGGTTTGGATGGAGAGGACAGGGTGGATCTTGGCAATGTTCTTCAATTGGCAATGATCTTCAGGATCTGTGAGCCCACAGTTGGGTAGGGACTGTATCTATGTGTTGCTAACTTGTACTTCCCAAGCGCTTAGTACAGTGCTCTGCACACAGTAAGCGCTCAATAAATACGATTGATGATGATCTCAGGCTCCCCACCGCGGGCAATTCCAGATCTTGTTCCAGCGAAAAGGGGAGCAGGGACTCCAGTAGCATGGGGAGACTTACACCCTCCTTGGTGCTTATCGCTGCTTTGGAGACACTTTGCTGGGTCAGCCTTCCCGGGTCGGGGCGTTTCCACCCTCCCCTCCGCAAACCGGGAAGCGGCCCCACAGCGGGGGGGACGGTGAAGGGGAACGAGGATGGGCTCCCTAAAAAAATTTGAAGACACCCCAAAAGCGGCAGCTTGAGCCAGAAAAGATGACCGCTCGAGAACGCAGGGCCTCTTTTGTGACCCAGGTCATCAGGGGCTACCGTTGCTACAGAGCCTCTCAGGTGGTCCAGCGGCCCCACTCCATAGCAGTGCCAGTGCCAGTGTCCGTGCCCGTGCCAGTGTCAGTGCCGGTACCAGTTCCAGTGTCAGTGCCACCCACCCCTTCCCGACCCAAGGAAGCATCCCCGTTGCATGATGAATTTATAGGAGGCAGAGGATAATGGGCCACGTGGCAAAAAGATCAAGAGAATCTTAAAGCCGTGGCTCCAGCCGACAAGGATGACTGCACGGGGACGCAGGACCTCTTAGATTACCCAGCTCATCAGGGGCTACCGCTGCTACAGAGCCTCACAGGTGGCCCAGCGCTCCCAGGCCGTGGCAGTACCAATCCAAGGGTCAGTGCCAGTGCCCCTGTCACCAGTTCCTCCCCGAATCAGGACGAGGCCCCACTCTCTGGTGGCTCATGAGAAGGTGGAGGACGATGGGCCACCATGCAAAAAGGTTAGAAGCAGCGAAATAGAGGGTCCTTCCCACCATCAGGTCAGAGCAGTGGAAGCGGTGGCCCACGGCAGCAGTGGCTTCCACATGACAAGCACCAAAGAGCCCTGTTGCCCCACAGAGACGTGGCCGATCTTCCTCTGAGCCAACTTGCCGGGCAAACTGGGGAAGGTAATTTAATGATAGCATTTATTATGTGCTTATTATGTGCAATACACTGTTCAAAGCGCTGGGGAGGTTACAAGGTGATCAGCTTGTCCCACAGGGCGCTCATAGTCTTAATGCCCATTTTACAGATGAGGTAACTGAGGCGCAGAGAAGTGAAATGACTTGCCCAAAGTCACACAGCTGACGAATGGCGGAGCCGGGATTTGAACGCATGACCTCTGACTCGAAAGTCCGGACTCTTTCCACTGAGTCACGCTGGCTTCTCTAGAGGTAGGAGAGCCTTCCCCTGGATCTGACAACTGTGCTGCCCACTGAGCTCAGAAGACTGTTGGGGAGACACCGTGCTGGCTGCCCCGACACCACTAACGTGCCACGTGCCCTCACAATGTCAACCTCCCTGACACCTCCTTCTGGCTGCCAAAACAGTAACCGTACTACCCTCCCTAAACCTCCTCCTGACTGCTGACAGTCATCTGTGGTGTATTAAGGCACGGACTCCGGCTAGGCTAAGCACGAAATCGTTTATTGGGTTAAGCAGCAAGACTTTTGTATCTTTCAGTCACATTCTGTATTTTTCCATGTTCCTGTGTTTATAACTAACACAGTAATTCTGTAACCTTCAAAACCAGTAACAAATAACACCCGTCTATGCAAGGCCGTAGGGCCAATAACAAGTAACTCTTGCCTGTGCAAGGCTGTGATAACAGAGACCAGCCCTTTGGCCACAGCTCTCCTCTCCTTTCCTTGTTTACTTGGCCCTGCTGTTCCCCACATCTCCCCCTCCTTTGTTCATAACTATGCCATTAATAAGCAACGCAAGGGAAATATAAAGGTAAGATTGTTACGTAGTGAATCTAAAGAAGAGAAACAATTCCGATACCATACATTGGTCAGGTTAATACAATAAGTGTGGTTGCAGTGGCTTATGGTAGCCGCTTGTGCCAGCGCAAAGATGTAGGGATGTGAAGTGCAAATCATAGCTGTGTAGCGTTAGCAGTATGATTAGACAGGGTGAGATTCCATAAGGTACGATTAATTAACTCGAAGCCTAAATGTCAAATTCCCGTATGCAATGCGGAGGCGGTGTTGTTGATGGGCATATAGAACTGTAAAAGAGGCCCAGCCAACCCACCGCCATGCCAGGATACACTGTGGTTATGGATGCCGAACCCAACAGAATGGTTTCTCGCCGGGTCACACAGAACCCCATGAGGGCCCCAGTCCAAAATAATTCCCGTAGTTCCGTTGACGCTAACAGGATCAGGACCGAGACCGCGATACGGCTGCCAGTTTATCCGTGTGTTGTCTGTGAGTGGGTCCTCCGAACAACGGGGCAAATCGGGGGTATATATCCCCACTTCCGTCAGGTTGTAGAGAGACGATGTTCCAGACACAACCGGGTTGCTTATTAAAGTGTAATTCTTAGTTCCACGTTAGTCCCTCACTATCAGGTGTTGCTGAGGCGACACCGGAATATAGCCGATGTTGCTGTCATTATTTGTGTATCGAGCCCCGAATCAGGGGGCGCCGCCCGCGCCTTCGCCATCCTGGTGGTCCTCCGCAGATTGTGGTATCTCTGCCTTGAAGGGCTTGACAAAACGTGCCGGCAGCCAGTAGGGGCTGGAAGGCAGAGAAACACAGGCATACCCACGGCCCCAGGTGATCAGAGGTGCAGGTCCTTGCCACTGTCCAGACCCAAGAGGTCTATAATACACACGGGGCCGTTCGGGCCACGTAGTGTCTCGTCCAAAGTGGCGCTGTGCTGCGGTAAGGGACAAATCAGGAAAGGTTAGAAAATTTAAAACGTATGTAGCCTTGTATAACCGTTCCTGGGGAGTCATTCCCGTGGGATTCCCCCTCTTTTGTTTAAACAACAAAGCTTTTAGCGTGTGGTGTATCCGTTCCACAGTGGCTTGCCCAGTAGGGGAGTAAGGGATACCAGTGATATGGCGCACCCCCCAATCTTGGAGAAAGAGTTATACCCTACGAGAGACATAGGCGGGACCATTATCAGTTTTAACAGTAACTGGGACCCCCATGACGGCGAAAGGGTGCAACCAATGTCGAACCACATCACGAGCCTTTTCACATGCATGGGCAGTGACCACAACAAGATGCGAGAAGGAATCAACAGTAACATGAACATAACGCAGTCTGCCAAATTCGGCCACATGAGTGACATCGGATTGCCAAATGTCATTGGATCGAAGGCCGCGGGGATTTATCCCAGCAAGAACAGGTACTGAGGACAGCTGCTGACAGTCAGGACAAGCGCAAACAATATTCCGTGCTTGTTGAATAGTCAGAGAAAATTGTTTGCGCAGAGACCGCGCATTCTGGTGGAAAAACTCGTGTGAAAGCCGGGCCTGTGTTAACAGATTTGGCCGTAATACATGCATTGTTAAAGCATCTGCTACAGCATTGCCCTCGGTCAGCGGGCCAGGCAATGCCGTATGTGATCTAATATGGACGACAAAATACGGGTGAGACCTTTGTGTTAACAGGCGCGATAATCGCAAAAGCAATTGCAATAAGAGGCGATTCTCCACTTCCTTAATAAAGGCCCCTTCTAGGCGCTGGACTATACCCGAGACGTCCGCAGAGTGTACTATCAGATTCAGAGCTTCTGCTGCAAATAATTCAAAGGCACGCACAGTGGCGGCCAATTCCACAATCTGGGTTGATCCCTGTACTTGGAAAACGTCCGATTCCCAAGCGTCCGAGGCACCTTTCCAGACGACTACCGCCTTTCATGGTTAAGGAGGCAGCCTAGGTAAAGGCCACCCGGTTTAACTGAACCTGTGCTTGGGGCGTGGCAAACTGCCCTCGCCCTATTAACTCATCCACCCCAAGATTAATATTGTTAGCAAGATTATCCATAACTTGCAGGGCAACAGCTTCCCGATACTCAGAGTCCTACACAGAGTACTGTGTCGGGCTGAGCAATAAACGCAGCAAAGTGCTCCGGTCATGGGGTGTCATCACATACGATTCAGAGACAGCCACTATTAGATTCATTGTATAGGACGACTGTAACCGATAATCGCGAACACTTTTCCGCAACTCCTTAATCAACTCATAAGGGAGAGAGTCATACTAAGCCGGCCGCCCGGGAAGATACATCACCGGCATCGCTTGAAGTAGCTGTACATCCCCTCGGCGATGTACCGAAAGGGCTCCGGTATAGGCAGGCTGAGCCGTAGCAGGCACAGCATATACATACGGTGGCGCAGCAGACAAAGGGGGAGCAAGGGGGGGGAGGGTGAACGATCGACGAACGGGATACCGCCTGCAGGCGCTGGGTCAGCAAAAGGTACTTTGCTGTGGGTGCGGCAGCAGCCGTCGTTGTAAGAGGGGCCAAAGGCGGGTATAGACCAGATCCCTCCTTCGGGTCAGCAGTCCCAGGGTCAGAAGGATCGCCAGAGTCATTATGATCCTGGTCCCGATACAAGTCCTCGGGATCCGGAACAGCAGCGTACATCGGCTCCAATTCTTCTGTTGGAGGCAAAACTTCAAAGGACAGGGGGTCCTCCTGATCACTCCCTGCCCCCAAGTCGCGCGCCACCGGCGTCTCCTGCAACACCCGTTCAGCGGGATGCAGCGCCCGCAGCGCCGTAAAAACAGTTTTCCATGTAATCAGTACCCCTTTGGGTAGGGGCTGGGACAAGCTTTCACGAGTCTGTAGCTCCTGGCCCACCTTTTGCCATAAGGTAAGATCATAAGAACCGCCTTCAGGGAACCATGTACAATGATCCCGAATCCATACTAATAACTGGACCAACTGCACAGGTGGCACCTTGAACCCCTGCTCCTTCAAAATACGCTGTAATATTTCGAGCTGTAATTTTTGCTCTCTCGTGGCTGATTGCCCCATGCTGTCAATTCTTCCACGGTTGCTCACCTCTCCGTCCTGCGGATGGTGATGTCCTAACGTCTCCGGCCGGAGTTTTTACGAACTCATAGCCTCCGTCCAGCCGCGGGTACACCACTCGATCATAAGTTCAGATCTGTATTCCCGATTCGGGCGCCATTTGTGGTGTATAAAGGCACGGACTCCGGCTAGGGTAAGCACAAAATCGTTTATTGGGTTAAGCAGCAAGACTTTTATATCTTTCAGTCACATTCTGTATTTTTCCATGTTCCTGTGTTTATAACTAACAGAGCAATTCTGTAACCTTCAAAACCAGTAACAAATAACACCCGTCTATGCAAGGCCGTAGGGCCGAAAACAAGTAACTCTTGCCTGTACAAGGCTGTGATAACAGAGACCAGCCTTTTGGCCACAGCTCTCCTCTCGGTTCCTTGTTTACTTGTCCCTGCTGTTCCCCACAGTCATCTTTCCATCATCCCCTGACGCAATCACAAGCCCTGGGCACAGTCACCGTGCCACCCTTCCAGACACCTCCTCCTGGGCCCTGGGACGGTCACTGTGATATCCACCCCATCATCTCCTCCTGGACGCTGGCACAGGCATTGTGCCACCCTCCCAGACAACTCTTCTGGGATGCTCCAGGAGTCATCAAACCGCTTTCCCGACACCTGTACCAAGCCAACGCCACCAAACATTTCGGCACTTCTTCCGGGTCACCCCACCAACCAGCCCCGACACCTCCGCTGGGCCAGCACACCCGACACCTCCGCCTGACTATTACACCACCCAACCCAACACCTCAGCTGGGCCACCACTGCCTACCGCCCCAACACCTGTCCTGGTCCACCACAACCACTTGTCTCAACACTTCCTCCGGGCTACCAGACCAGCCACCCAACCACCTCCGCTGGGCCACCACCTTCCCTGACACTTCTGCTGAACCACCGGCACCACCCACAGCAACACCTCCACTGGGCCACCCGACGAGATGCCCCGACACCCCTGCTGGGCCACTGCCACCATCTGCAGCGACACCGCCGCAGGGCCACCACACCAGCCACTCTGACACCTCAGCTGGCCCCCCACACCAGCCACCCTGACACCTCAGCTGGGCCACCACACCAGCCAACCCGACATCTCCTCTGGGCCACAACCACTACCTACCCCGATACCTCTGCTGGGCCACCACAACGACCGCCCAGACACTTCTGCTGGGGCACCAGATTTATCGCTCCAAAACTTCCACCAGGCCATCATACCAGCTACCATGGCACCTCTACTGGGCATCCTTTGCCACCCACCCCGACATCTCTGCTTGGCTACTGCATCTTAGTACAGTGCTCTGGACACAGTAAGCGCTCAGTAAATACGATTGAATGAATCTGCCGCCCGAACTCCTCTGTTACAACATCACTTTCACTTTCCCCGACACCTCCACGGGGCCAACACCGCTACCCTTCCCGACACCTCCACCGGACAACTTTACAAGCCGCGCAGACACCTCCATGGGCCACCACACCAGCTGCCCAGACACCTCCGCCGGGCCACCAATCCAAACACCCTGAGCTGAGCCACCCAACCCGAGATCTCTGCCCGAGATGTAAAATGGGGCCTATTTCGGAAACGGGTTCCCGCAGCTGTGAGAAACCTCATTGTCGCAAGAGGGAACCAAAATCATGCCCAACCCCAAAGGCGTTCCTGGAGTCAGTGCAGATTGTTGTGCTCTGTCCGGAGGCCAGAACGCAGGCACGAATAAGAGAAAATAACTCAACATTTTTTGCAGAATGATGGGATAGCAGGATCTGGGATTCCTGAATAGTAAACTCAGAGCAGACCACATAATCTGATTTGAGCTGCCTTCGATCTCCCCGAAGGCAAGAGCCATCAACAAACATCAAGAGGTCAGGGTTTTGAACGGGCTGGTGCTGTAAATATGGGTGCGGTCTTACTTTGCTATTAACAGCAGCCTCATCGTCATGGGGCTTTCCCTCGTCCTCCTTTGGTAACAAGGTAGCATAATTTAGAGTTGTGCAGCATGTGTAAACTATCTGGACCTCGTCAGAAGGCCATGGGTTCTAATCCTGACTCTGCCATCTGTCTGCTATATAACCTTGGACAAACTTCTTCACTTCTCTGTAACTCAGTTACCTCATCTGTAAAATGGGGATGAAGACTGTGAGTCCTACGTGGGACAGGGACCCGATTTGCTTGTATCCACTCCAGCGCTTAATACTGTGCCTAGCACATAGTAAGTGCTTAACAAATACCATAATTATCATTATTGTTAGAGTCTGTAGACAAGACCCTACCCTCAAAGTGCTTAGAGCCTACGGTGTGAAGACCACAGATATCATGCCACCCCTATCGTATTAAAACCCTCTTTTGACTCCATGGCTCCATCCAGGTATCACCCCCTTTTCCGCACACCATTCTTCTCCAACTCCTTGGGCTAGTAGTCCACACCCGCTGCCTCCACTTCCTGTCCTTCAGTTCTTCCCTAGACCTCCTCCAATCTGGCTTCTGATCCTTCATTACACAGAAATCCCCTTCTCCAAGGTCACAAATAAACTACTTGCCAGATCCAATGTCAAATAACCTTTCTCAACCTCTTAGGTACCTTTGACACTGTGGACCATCTACTACTCTTGGAACCATTATCCATCCGCAGTTTCATCAAACTGTGTCCTCTTATAGTGGTCCTCCTACCTCTCGGGTTGCTCATTCTCAGTCTCTTTTGAGGGATCCTCCTCTGTCTTCCACCCCCAATAGTGGGAGTCCCTCACGGATCAGTTTTGGGTCCCCATCCTTTCTCCTTCTACATTCACTGCCTTGGAGAATTAATTCACTCCCAAGGAGTCAGATCCCGTCCCTAGGCAGATGATTCCCAAATATCCCTCTCCAGTCCTTATCTCTCTCTGTCTCTCTCTGTCTCTCTCTGTCTCTCTCTCTCTCTCTCTCTCTCTCTCTCTCTCTCTCTCCAATCTCACATTGCATTTTGACATTCTGCCAGCACCTCAAACTTAACATGTTCAAAACAGAACTCCTTTTCAATTCAATTATATTTATTGAGCACTTTCTATATGCGGAGCACTGTACTAAGTACTCAGGAGAGGACCATACAGCACTTAACAGACAGATTCCCTGCCCACGAAGAGCTTATTATCTAAAGGGAGAGCTAGACATTAATATATGTAAATAAACCTCTGATATGCACATAATTGCGGTGGCGCTGGGAGGAGGTATGAACAAAAGCATCAAGTCAGAGCGATGCAGAAGGGAGTGGAAGAAGTGGAAAGGGGGGCCTAGTCAGGGAAGACCTCTTGGAGTAGATGTGTCCTAAATAAGGCTTTGAAGTCGGAGAAAATAATTGTTTCTCAGATATGAAGAGGGAGGGTATTCCTGCAGAGATGTAAGATGTAGGCTAGAAGTTAGTGGCAAGACAGATGAGATCGAGGTACAATCAGAAGGTTGGCATTAGAGGAGCGAATTATGCAGACTGGGATGCATAGGAAAGCAGAGAAGTGAGGTAGTGGGGGATAAAGTGATGGAGTAGAAGCAGCATGAAATAGGAGCAGCATGGCATGATAGAAGTGCCACGGCATAGTGAGTGGATAGAGAATGAACCTGGGACTCAGAATGCTGTGGGTTCTAATCTTGACTCGGAAGCTTGTCTGCTGTGTGACCTGGGATAGTTCGCTTCATTTCCCTCATCTGCAAAATGGGGATTGGGACTGTGAGCCCTATGTTAGACAGGGATTGTATAAAACTTGATTTGCTAACACCCACCCCAGTCTTTACCACAGTGCCTGGCATATAGTAAGGATTACTTAACAAATACCATTATTTCTATTAGTATTATCATTATCATTTTTATTATTATTGTTGAGCGTGTTGAAGCTGATGGAAAAGAGGCTCTGTTTGATGCAAAGGTGGATGGACAACCACGGGAGTGTCTTGAGGAGTCGGGAAATATGGCCTGAACGCTGTTGTGGAAACACGATCCAGGCAGCAGAGTGAAGTGTGGACTGGAGTGGGGTGAGGCAGGAGGCTGGGAGATCAGCACAAATGCTGATACAGTAATCAAGGTGATATAGGCTAAATGCTAGGATTAACATGGTGACGGTCTGAATGGAGATGAAAGGTGGATTTTACCAATGCAGTGAAGGTCGAACTGACAGGATTTAGTGGTGAATTGAAAATGTGAGTCGAGTGATAGAGAGGAATCAAGAATAATGTCGGGGGTGACCAGCTTGCCAGGCAGGACAGATCTCATCTGTTTTGGTATAGGGATGGGAAAGTCACGGGGAGGACAAGGTTTGGGTGGGAAGGAAAGATGTTCTGTTTTAGACATGTTTAGTTTGAGGTGGTGGGAGGACATCCACGTAGAGAAGCCCAGAAGGCAGGAGGAAATGCCGGACTACAGAGAGGTAGAGGGAGGTCTGGAAATGTAGATTTGGGAATCATCTGCACAGAGGTAGAGGTTGTTGCCATTTGAGCAAATGAGTTCTTCCAAGTAGATGTAGATGGAGGATAGACCTGTTCCCATTGCTACTATTACTGCTACTGCCACGTTTACTAGTACTACTACAATTGGTACTACTGCTACTGGTATTACTAGTACTATTTTGCTAATTCTACTCTCAATCAATGTCCCATATCAATGTTATTTACTGAGAACTTACTATGTGCAGAGCACTGTACTAAGCACTTGGGAGAGTACTACAGAATTAGCAGACACTTTGCTCATAACAAGCTTACAGTCTAGGGGCGGAGACATACATTAATGTGAAAAAATGAGTAATTTATGATACATAATTTAAAGATTTTGGTACGTAAATTTTACAGGGTTAGGAGTGGAGCGAATATCAAACGTCCAAAGATCACAGACTGAAATGCTTAGACTTTGCAGATGGGAAGTTGAGCAGGGGAAAAGAGGGCTTTATCAGGGAAGGATTTGAAGGTGGAGACAATGGTGGTCTAGCTTATATGGATGGGGCAGGAGGAGGGCAGTCGAGGACAAAGGTAGAATGTGGGCAAGAGGTCAGCAGGAAGATAGACAAGATCTAGGGTCAGTTACAACGTTGGCGTTAGAGGACCATAGTGTGTGGGCTGGGGTGTAGTAGAAGACCAGTGAGGTGAGGTAGGAGGGGACAAGCTGATGGAAGGCTTTATAGCTGAACGTGAGGCGTTTCTGGTTGATGCAGAGTGGGATAGGCAAAGTCTGAATGTTCTTGAGGAGTGGAAGCTGTGAACTGAACATTTTCCTAGAAAAATGATCTGGACAGCAGTGTGGAGTCTGGACTGGAATAGGGGCAGTCAGGAGGCAGTAAAGTTAGCGAGGAGTTTCACTTCCCCTGAAACACCAACTCCCTTCACTCCTAAAGGGCTTACTCCCCCAGGAATTACCTCTCTTCATACAAAGTGGTTCATTCCTCCTGGAACTTCATCCCCCATCCCAAGTGGCACACTCCACCTATAACTTCATTCCCCTCCCCCTTGGCATCTCTGTCCTTGTAAGTGCTCCCACCCCCACGTGGTTCAGTCCATTTAGAAATTCACTGCACACCTCTCCTAGTGGTTTTCTCTGCCCCTGGAAATCCATCCCTCCCGCCTCAAGTCGTCCATCTCCATTAGAACTCCAACCGCTCCTGCCCCAACCCCGGAACTAGTGCTGGTAGAACAGAGTTGGCAGATACATTTCCTTTGCACAACAAGCTTACAATCTAGTAATTAATATAAAGAAATAAATTCTAGATATGGACATAAGTGCTGTGAAGAAGAGGATGGGGTGAATACCAAGGATTTATAGGGTTCAAATATGAGTTTATAGGTGACACAGAAGAGAGAGTGAGTAGGGGAAAAGAGGACTTCATTGGGGAAGGCCTCTTGGAGGAGATGTGACCTTAGTAAGGTTTGGAAAGTGAAGGCTATTCTGGGGAGATACAGAAGCGCAGTGAGGAGGCAAAAAGAACAAGGACAGGGTGGCTCTCACTCAAAAACTCATATCATTTTCTGAATTTCTGATGTGTAAAAATTTGCTTTGTTTTGTTGTCTGTCTCCCCCTTCTGGACTGTAAGCCCATTGTTGGGTAGGGACTGTCTCTATACGTTGCCGACTTGTACTTCCCAAGCGCTTAGTACAGTGCTCTGCACACAGTAAGTGCTCAATAAATCCGATTGAATGAATGCATGAATTTTTGTATATCATCATCAGTTTAGTATGACTTTCTTCCTCTGAAGAATATCACTGATATCATCATACCTACCTTCAACATTCTTTTGAGATAGCCAGAGGCCTATGCAAAGGCAAGGAAGTCAGAGGACATGGGCTCTAATCCCCGTTCTGCCACTTCCCTGCTTTATGACCATGGGCAAGTCTCTTCACTTCTCTGTTCCCGAGTTACCTTACCTATTAAATGTGGATTAAGAGAGTGAAACAGGGTCTGTGTCCAACCTGGGTATCCTTTATGTACCCCAGCATTTAGTACTGTGCCTGGTACAAAGTAATAGCTTAACAAATACCCATATTATTCTAAGCACCAACCTCACGTCCTGCCTCTGGCTTGAAATGCCCCCGCTCTGCATAGCCGACAGACGATCACATTCCCTAATTTCAAAGCCTCGATAAAGTCAAATCTCTTCCAAGAAGCCTTCCCTGACTAAGTCTTCATTAACTCTTCTCCGATTCCCTTCTGTGATACCCTGATTTGTTCCTTTAATTCACCCCTCGTGCATTTGTGTCCACATCTGTAATTCATTTATTCATTCATAAATTCATTCAATCATATTTATTGAGTGCTTATTGGGTGTAGCACACTCTACTAAGTGCTTGGGAGAATACAATACAACGGTATGTGACACATTCCATGTCCACAAAGACCACAGTCAAGAGGTTGGGGGGGCGGGGTGGGTAGCAGACATTTCTATGAATGAATGCACATAAGGGCTGTGTGGCTGAGAGGGAGGTAAACAACAGGAACAAGTCAGAGCAGTGCAGAAGGGTGTGGGAGAAGAGGAAAGGGGGTACTTAATCAGGGAAGGCCTCATGGAGATGTTTCTTCAATAAGGTTTTGAAGGGGTGAGAATAAATGTCTGTTGGATTTAAGGAGGGAAGGCATTCCATGGCAGACCCAGGATATGGGAATGGGGTCAGTGGTGAGATAGACGAGATTGAGGCACAATGAGAAGGTTGGCATTAGAGTATCAGAGTCTGCAGGCTGGTTTGGAATAGGAGAGTAGGGAGGTGAGGTAAGAGGGGGCAAAGTGACTGAGTGTTTAAAAGCCAATACTGAGGAGTTTTTGTTTGATGCAGAGATGAATGGGCACCCACTGGAGTGTTTCGAGAAGTGGGGGCTAATAATAATGATTATAGTATTTGTTAAATGTTTGCTATGTGCCAAGAACTCTTCTAATCACTGGGGTAGCTACAAAATAATCAGGCTGGACACACAAGGAGCTGACAGATGTGTTTCCCATTTTACAGATGAGGGACCTGAGGCACAGAGATGTGAAGTGACTTGCCGAAGGTCACACAACAGGCAAGTGGCAGAGCCGGGATTAGAACTCACATCCTCTGACTCTTAAACTCTTGGTTTTGCCACTAGGCCATGCAGCTTGTTCTGAACGTTTTTGTAGAAAAAATGATCCAGGCAGCAGAATTAAGTAAGAACTTGAGTGGGGAGAGGCAGGATGCTGGAAGTTCAGCAAGGACGCTGATGGCATAATCCAGGTGGGATAGGAAGAGTGATTGGATTAACGGAGTAGCAATTAGGGTGCAGAGGAAAGGGCAGATTTTAGCAATGTCTTGAAGGTGGGGCCCACAGGATTTAGTGATGTGTTGAATATGTGAGTTGAATGAGAGTGAGGAGTCTAGGATAACGCTAAGGTTCTAGGTCTTGGAGACAAGAAGGATGTGGGTGGAATCTACAGTGAAGGGGAAGTCGGAGGGAGGACAGAGTTTGGGTGGGAAGATAAGGAATTCTGTTTTGGACATGTTAAGCTTGAGGTGAGCTTGAGCTTAAGTAGCGATAACCTGAAGGCAGGAGGAAATGTGAGGCTACAGAGAGGGAGAGAAATTAGGAGATGTAGTTTTGGGAACCAACTGCCTAGAGGTAATAGTGGCAGCCATGGGAGCAAACGAGTCCTCCAAGGGAGTGGGTATAGACGGAGAATAGAAAGGGACTCAGAACTGAACCTTGGGAAGGAAAGGAGGACCCCGCTCTAAAAGACTGAGAACGAATGGCCAAAGAGATAAGAGGAGAACCAGGAGAAGACAGTGTTAGTGAAGCCAAGCTAAAAAAGGATTAGGATTAGGATGGAGTAGAGGACGTTGGATTTGGCGAGAAGGAGATCGATTTATTTTAATGCCTGTCTTCTCCTGTAGACTGTAAACTCATTTTGGGCAGGGAATGTGTCGGCCAACTCTGTCATGCTGTTATAGTGTACCCACCTAAGTGCTGAGAACTGATACTGATACGGTACTGATACAATGCTCTGCACACAGTAAGCACTCAATAAATAAGATTGATTTATTGATCAATCTGAGTAACACATTTTCATTCAAAAACAATCAGCTGGTTTGAGGGGCCACAGATCCCATCTAGTTTCAGGTTTGTCATTCATTCATTCATTCAATCGTATTTATTGAGCCCTTACTGTGTGCAGAGCACTGTACTAAGCGCTTGGGAAGTACAAGCTGGCAACATATAGAGACGGTCCCTACCCAACAGCGGGCTCACAGTCTAGAAGGTGGACACAGGCAACAAAACAAAACATATTAACAAAATAAAATAAATAGAATAAATATGTACAAGTAAAATAAACAAATAAATAAATAAATAGAGTAAGAAATGCATACAAACGTATATACAGGTGCTGTGGGGAGGGGAAGGAGGTAAGGTGGGGGAGGGGGAGGGGGAGGAGGGGGAGAGGAAGGAGGGGCTTAATCTGGGACGGCCTCCTGGAAGAGGTGAACTCTCAGTAGGGCTTTGAAAGGAGGAAGAGAGCTACCTTGGCGGATGTGCGGAGGGAGGGCATTCCAGGCCAGGGGGATGACGTGGGCCAGGGGTCGACGGCGGGATAGGCGAGAACGAGGCACAGTGAGGAGATTAGAGGCAGAGGAGCGGAGGGTGTGGGCTGGGCTGTAGAGGAGAGAAGGGAGGCGAGGTAGGAGGGGGCGAGGTGATGGAGAGCCTTGAAGCCGAGGGTGAGGAGCTGTTTGTCTCTAAATCCCTTTGGGAGCATGGCGGCCTCCATCTCTGGAGAGACAAAAGTGGAATCATCATCAATGACAAAATCGGCTTAGTGGGTAGAGCACCCTGCGCCTACTAGTCAGATCATGGTTTCTAATCCTAGCTCCACCACTTATCTGTTGTGTGACCCTGGACAAGTCACTTCATTTCTCTGGGCCTCTGTTAGTTCATCTCTAAAGTGGGGATTAAGACTGTGAGCGCCATGTGTGATGGAGATTGTGTTTTACCCGATTTACCTGTATCCACCCCAGAACTTAGTACAGTGTCTGGCACATAGTAAGTGCATAAAAAATACCATTTTCATTTTTATCAATATTATTCACACTGCCAACCATAGTTCATTTTTCTGAGGGTAAGGCATTTGTTAACATGGTGAACTTTGACCCTTTGAAGGATTCCGTTAGATTGGCTTCTGATAGAAGCAATGTGGCCTGGTGGATAGGCCCCAGGCCTGGGAGTTGCAGGACCTGGGTTCTAATATTGTCTCCACTACTTTTATGCGGCATGATCTGAGGCAATTAACTTCACTTTTCTGAGCCTGTTCCCTCAGTTGAAGAATGCAGATTCAAACCCTGTTCTCCCGCTTACATAGAATGTGAGCCTCATGTGGGACCTGATGATCTTCTATCTATCCCAGAGCCTGGTACAGTGCTTGGCGCATAATAAGTGCTAGTTAACTACTAGAATTATCACCATTATTATTATAATTAGAAAAATATTTTCACTTGCTATTTTCTTCTGTAATGTAAAATCTTTATATTTTTGGAATGCGTACAATAGTTTTTTTCATAGCACTGACTCATTCATTCATGCATGATGGGTGTTTTAAGGAGGTGAGGGCTCCATTAGAAAATATTTTATGAACTTTTTCATTTCCAGGACGGGGCTTTTATGTTTCTCACCAATGAAGAGTTTAGAGCAGGGCCTAGTGGAAATAGAGCCCAGGCCTGGGATTTGGAATTTGGGGGACTGGGCTCCTCCCAAGGAAGGCAGCAGGTGGGCTAGGAGTGCCCGGGTCCTGAGTGGGCAGCTGTTGACAAGGGTCTGGAGAGCTGGCCGGGAGCCTAGGAATTGACCCGATCCTCCTCGGGATAGATGAGTGGGCAGTGAGCTGCCCCACATCGTTGCTGCGTTTGGGTTCAGGGGTGCATGGCCGAAGGAAGCATTTAGGGTTCATGGCTGCAAGGAGCGTTTTCAGTTCACTGGTGCAGGGAGTCATGAGGGTTTGCAGCTGTAAGTAGGATGTGAGGTTCTTGGCTGCAAGGAGCATTTAGGGTTGGTGGCTGCAGGGAACATTTAGGGTTCATGACTCATGGAGCATTTAGGATTTGTCCCTGTTGGAAGCACTTAGGGTTTAGATCTGCAGGGAGTGTTTAGAGTTCGCACCTGCTAGGAGCAATTAGGTCTATGAGGGAGACAGTTGGACAAACCCCTGAGAGAGTCCGATGGGAGGCAGGCACATGAGGGGTCCTCATGAGGGGCCAATGGGAGCAGGGGTGATGGGAACGGCAGGCTCAGCGTGGGTGGGGCTGATGTCCCGGGGTAGAGACATCCTGGGCCATTGTTCAGAGTGCCATCAGGGTCCCGCAGTGAGGACAGCAAGATATGCGGACATGGCTGATAAACACTTAAAATCGGGGACAATGCGGACGTGGCCGGTAGATGTTAAAAGACGGGGTGATGAGGCCTGTTAATGGCAGGGGTGATGCGGATGTTTCTGGAGGACATTTACCGATGGGGGCGATCCACACAGGTCCGGCATATGCTCAAGGAAGTGACGAGGATGTGGCTAGCAGACGTTAAAGAAGCGGGGCCATGCAGACGTCGCCGGCAGACTTTGAAGTATGGAGGCTATCCAGACGTGGCCAGCAAATATTCAAGGAATCTATGAGGATGTGACTGGCAGACCTTAAAGGTCAGGGATGATGCAGACCTGAACAGTAGATTTTAAACAAATGGAGCGATGTAGACTTGGCTGGCGGACAATTAAGGACGGGGACAATGCATACATGGCTGTAAGACGTTAAATGTCGGGGGTGATCAGGATGTGATCGGCCAAAGTTCAGTGTCAGGGGCGATGAGGACGTGTCCAGCAGTCGTTAAAGGAGGGGAAGTTGCAGATGTGGCCGGCAGAAGCTGAAGGATGGGAGCGAGCAGGACAAGGCCAGCAGACATTAAAGGATGCAGGTGATGAGGACATGGCCGGCAGATATTAAAGGACTGGGGTGATTTGGAAATTTCTGGCTGATGTTAAAAGGTGCAGACATGGCCAGCAGACTAAAGTACTAGAAGATGGAGACGTGTCTGGCTGAAGCTGAAGAACAGGTAGGATCTGGACATGGCCTGCAGAGGTTAAGGGGCCGGGGTGATGCCTGGCTGAAGTTAAAAGCCTGGGGCGAGGTTAACATGGCTGGCAGATGTTAAACAATGGCTTCGATGAAGACATTTCCTGCTGGTGTTAATGGCCGGGGCATTGTGGACTTTCCTGGCTCACGATGAAGGATGGGGCCTATGAAGATATGGCCAGCTGATATTAATGGACTGGAGTGATCTGGATATAGCCGGCAGGCATTCAAGGACTGGAGTGATCTGGACGCGGCCCGCTGGTTTTAAAGGAGAGCTGCGATTCAGACGTGACTGTTGGAAGTCACATGAGGGGAGTCCAGATCCCCGGGGAGAGGGCAGTGCCGAGCTTTCTGTGGTGGTTGGGCATGGGCGGGGGCACGTATTCCAGTTGGGCATAGCCGGTGCCCCAGGAGAGGCCGATGTTGTGTTTACTCCCTGCCCTGGGGCTGCACCCTGGTCTTTTTCTGCCGGGAATTCCTCACCCAGCTCCGGGACAGGCCACCCAACCCAGAACCCTTCTTTTGTTTCACTCTGTCACCTCTGATCTGTTCGCGGGGTCTCTGGCCCAGCTCCCGGGCTGCTGCGCTGTGAGGAGTGGGGTTGAGGGTAAGCGTACCCCGTCACGTGACCCTTGGTGGCCTCAGTCTGGGGCGGGTGAACGGATATGCAGGAGGCAGAGGGTGGGTAGTGAGACGGGAGCGGGGGTTCCATGCTCTACCGCCCATCTCCTTCCAGTCATAGCGGCCCCCGCCGTGAGGGGGGCCCCCAATCCCCCTTCCCCAGGGGCAGGGAGGCTTGTCAGGCGCGGCCCTCAAACATGGCTCTTCTTCCCTTGTCCCCTCAGACTCGGCCTTTCCCGCCCAGGACTGGCTCGATTCCTCCTCGGGGCAGGGGAGAGGGCAGGGGGAGGGGCGCCGCAGAGCCAACATGATTTCCTGCTCTTGGTCTGCCGGCCCCGCTCCCTCCCTCCCCAACCAAGCCGCTCCTCTCTATCCCACGGATTGGAGCGCCCGCGCGCACGTGTGAGTGTGCGCCCCGTCTGGCCCCGCCACCTCCCACGGGCTGATAAACTCCGGTAGGAAGTTCTAGAGCAGCTCCCGGGCTCGGCCGCTCTTTGCTTGGTCCACGCCCACATCCTGTCGTCCCCATTAAAGGTGGCGCACCTCCCACTGACGCCAACTTAAACTGTTAAACTGAGGCCTCCTTCTCCTGCCCTGCCCGGTGACCTGAGGCAGCAGGGAACGGGGCGGGGCCCAGAGATGAGGACCCGGAGTGGGCGGGGACTATATGGGCGGGGGCAGAGTTCGGAGCACGAGGAACTTGGAATGGGCGGAAACCAGGGGGGCGGGGCCCAGATAGGGAGGGGCCCAGGAGACAAGAAAGGTGATGGAGGGGATGGCACTAACTCAGCCCTCCCTCACCCTTGCCCTGTCTGACTCCCCTCATCTGACTCTCTTGTCGTCTGATTTCCCCATATCTGACCCTCCCCCTCCTGATTCTCTCCTCTCTTGACTCTTCCCCATCTGACTCTCCCATGACTGGCTCTCCCCTTTCTGACTAACCCCGAGGACTCTCCCACATCTGTCTCTCCCGCAGTCTGCCCTCCTGCTTCTTACTCTTCGCCATCTTACTTCCCCTCATCTGACCTCCCCTATGGCTGACCTCCCAAAGTCTCACCCCATCTGACTCTCCCTCATCACTCTCCCCGAGCTGACTCTCCCCCATCTGATTCACCCCTCATCTCACCCTCCCCTTGTCTGACCTCCCCACCTCTGAATCTCTCGTAGCTTGAATCTCCCCCATCTGACTCTCTCTTGTATAGCTCTCCCAGTTGACTCCCCCCCTGGCACTCTTCCCCGTCTGACTCTCCCCTGTCGGACTCTCCCCTCGTCTAACCCTCCCTCAACTGTCTCTTGCCGCATCTGACACTCCCCTCATCATTCTCTGCCCTGGGCCTCACCCGCCCCTTACGCCGACTCTCTCCAGGATCCCTGTCAGCTGACTATGTCCCGGGGGACCTGGGAAGCGCTTAGTTCAGGACTCATCATGCAAAAAAACCTTGCGTATTATACTATTATAGTATTACAATAATGTTTAAATATAATATAATATATAATATTATCACATATAATTATATTATTAATAATATATCATTGCTGTATTATTATTGATATAATATCATGCTATTATAACATTATAATACTTTTGATTAGTAGAAGGTGGTGGGCCCTGTCAACATCTCACTTGGTCTTGTCCTCCCTCCTTCCCTCCCTCCCGGTTCCAGTCCCGGGACAGTTCCAGGCCTTGTCACTCCCTCTGACTCACCGCCTTCCCTATTGGAACAAGGGGAATCTATGCTGGCTGTGGACCTGCCAGTCTCGATCCGCAATGGCTGCTCTGGAAAGAAACCAAACGGTGGAAAAACCTGTCGTCAGTGGGGATGGGTGGTGGCCCCTTTCTCTCCTCCACTTTTCTCTTTCTCCCCACCGCACTGGCCCCCATGGGTGTCTGACATTGTGTTGTGCTTTATCATTTCATCGCTCCGAGAGTCTGCCCCAGGTCCCTCCTCCTTCTGACACCGTTAAACCGGGAAACACCGAAGGGCAGGGGCTGGGCCAGATTCAGAGCCAGAAGTGCTCTCCCAGCGCTCAGAGCAGTGTTCTGCCCACAAGAAGAGCTTCCATCTATGCCGTTCCTGTACAGGAAGCACTGACATATAGATAGCAGGCCACAGGAAGGCCCAGAGCGAGACCCTCCCCAAACCGCCAGCTCGGGGACCCTGGTGATGGGTAAATTTAGAAACTCTGGAACATTAAGTATAGGCTTCGATTTGGCAACGGCTAGATCGACCTGTCTACTGGGCGACCTCGACCGGGCTTGATAGATAATCAATTGAAAAACAAAGGAGAAGAAAAGCAACTTATCTCTGTATTCTGGAAACGGGCCATTTCCCACAGTACAGAAACATCTTGAATAAACACATCTTCCCAGGGTGACCTGGCCAGTCGCCCGGGAACTTGTGCAATTGGCAAAATGCCTTCTTGGTTTACAAAGGGTTTATTAAGGCTCATACGTTGGAGCTAACTCGGAATCTCACCCACGGAGAGGACGCTCTGCCTGGGACCCTCCCATTCGGGACCCTGAAAGCTGAATCCGGGATTCCCCAGCATGAAACTCCAGGAGTTGGTGTTCCCCCGAATTGGTGATGTAACCCCTTTTTTTGTGTTTGTTTTGACCCCTTCTTTTTTTGTATTTGTTTGTTTTCTTCTTTCGTATTCCCTTCCTTCTATTAAAATTGTCCTTGTATTAAAATTGTAACGATACCCCTATATTGCTATGTGTCTGCGCTTCTTTCTCTGAAAAAAAAAAGGGGACTTGTAGTCGCGGATCTGACCGCTATTCGTTGGTTAACTGAAGAAATATTTCGTTAACCTAACATTTTGGCGTAGTCGGCCAGGAGCCGCGATACATCATGCCTTTTTTCAAGAAAGTAACGCAAACGCCACTGGAGGAGGATATCCCAGGATGGGAGAGTATGCCGTACTGTTCCCTCGCTAAGGTCTGGGCTAAAGAAACAGGCTCGTGTGAAGATTGGAAGGGACGAGTAAGAAATGCTCAACTTTTGCAATTAACTGAGTGTTTGCAACGTATTCCTATAGAAAAAGGAAAAGAGATGAAAGGAGTCTGCAGAAGAGGGTGGGCTTTGTTAACTGCTTATCGAAAAATGCATGAATTGAAAACTAAGGCTATTGCAGATAAATTGGTCTTGGAAAAAGAGCTGACAGAGTTACAGAGTAGAATATCAATGTTGCAGAGTCAAAATTGTATATTAGGTTATCAAGTGCAAAACTATCAGACGGTGGCGGAGAAGCTACAGTCAGAGTGGCGCAGTTTAAATATAGGAAAAGGAAGGGAAGGGTTAATAAGCGAAAGTTGCATGCGGTCATCGCCTCCGCTACGGCGGATTGGGAACCGGATAGATGGGATGGGGATATTTGGGATTATTCTGAAGAAGGTTCCTCGGGTGAAGATATTTGGGAAAATCATAAGAAAGCTTATTCCGGTAATGGGGCATCTGCTAGGCCAATCCGGAGACGAAAAGAGGAAAATCGGGGGGGAGAGGGGGAACTGAGTTTTTAAAGAAATAACAGAGGACTTTACGCAACAAGAAGTTTCTGATATTTTAAACCGCTTCTCTCAAAGGCCAAAGGAACTGTTGATTTCATGGATGGTGCGCATGAGTGATAGCGGGGCAGGAGGAATTTGGGTGGATGCAGAAGACTGTATGAAGTTCGTTCCTATCAGTTCTAATTCAAATGTGCAGCAGGTTCTCAGAGAACATGCCACGGCTGCTCATGCTAAAGGGAGTGGTAATAACACCCTGCTAGCGTTGGTAGCGGAAGGGTGTCAGAAACAATACCCCGCTGACTCAATATGGCCTTGGGGGGACGGGTCCTGGTATTTCCTGAGGGACGGAATCCAACGATTAAAGGAGGAGGTGATGAAGACTGCCATAATGGTATGAGAGGCTGACTCTTATCACCTCTGCCCGGTATTAGCGCCACAGAGGAATATTTTAGTCAAAACGGCACCGCCCGCGTACAAAAATTTTATTATGACTTTACCGTTGAGTGAATCTTGGAAGTCTCTATCAGAAGTATTAGATAAAATGTCTCAGTTAGGAGATATGGGAGAATGGGATCCAGGAGAAACCACCCGAAGGGGTGTGGTACAATCGTAACCATGGGCGGAATGACACTCGAGGAAATAACCGTATCTCTAGAAAGGACTTGTTCACTGCCCTGCTAAAGGCAGGGGCAATGAAGGAAACCATTGACCGTATTCCTACGTCCGAGTTGTATCAGATGTATAAGAAACAGAATCTGTCTGAGAGGAAGGAATCCAGAAAGATAGACGCAGAAAGGGAACCAGAACCTTGGGATTCCCCGCTGGTGTCCCTGCCGGCTCCCAATGCCACACTATACCCCTCCCTTGAACCTTTCAAAGGGGAATAAGGGAATGGTCAAACCCCGGTACGGTTTCAGGAGGTACGTAGGCGGGACTACAGGCCCTCTTGTTCCCAGCCGAGGTGGTCGTCGTGCATGTGCATGCCCACACCCGAGGAAGTGATTCCCCGAGTTTGCGCAATTGCCGAGCCGACGAGGCCTTTTGTTGGGCAGCTCGGCATGCCCCCCTTGTATGTGTAGCTCCTGTTATGGCCCTGGCCCCTACTTCTATGCCTGGCACTCTGTTGCCCTCCCTGATTACTGATAAAGAAAGAGCTGAGTGGCCTCGGCAATATGAGGCGCTGGAACGGGACGGACTCTTTTGGGTCCCTGATGGATGCCCTATTTTGCCCGCTGCTGCACTGCGACCAGTTTGTCTGGGTCTTCACCAGGAGACTCACCTTGGTGCAGATGCCTTGGAAGCCACAGTACTCCGAGTTTGGTTTGCCCCAGGTATCCATCCTGTTGCCAAACGGGTCACAGCCAGTTTTGCTACTTCCCAGAGCTTCAATGCTCACCCTGGTCTTCGGGTTCCCTTGGGGGGACGCCCTTGGGTCTATTCCCCTTTTGAGGGTTTGCAGGTTGACTTTGTGACACTTCCAAGGGCTGGTCGTTTCCGATATGTACTGGTTATTGTTGATTAACTGACTGGTTGGATTGAGGCTTTCCCTTCCTCACTAGCAACCGTTCTTACGGTGGTGAAATGTCTCTTACGGGAAGTCATTCCCCGGTTTGAGCCACCTGTTGTTATTGATTTTGATCAAGGATAATATTTTAAACTCTTGTCAAGTGGCCGGAGGTCCTGCCTCCTGCCC
This sequence comes from Tachyglossus aculeatus, assembly GCF_015852505.1. Lineage (NCBI taxonomy): Eukaryota > Metazoa > Chordata > Mammalia > Monotremata > Tachyglossidae > Tachyglossus > Tachyglossus aculeatus. The sequence goes on from NC_052068.1 coordinate 105,962,607, forward strand.
TTTAACGCCTATGTTGTCGCCCCCGGGCTCCTTTAAATGTATCACCTTATGAGATGCTGTTTGGTCATCCTCCGTACTGGGGAAATCTCTCAGATCCCCGACCTCCTCCAACCCTACAAGTGGACGATGATGCCCTGCGAGCCTATGTTTTGTCTCTTCAGGCAACTCTAGTTGAGATGCAGGCTGCTGGAATCCTCCGGCAGCGCACCCCTCTCACCGATCATCTGCATCCGTTCGTCGCTGGAGATTGGGTTTGGGTTAAGCGCATGGTCGGCAATGCTTCACTTAAGCCATCCTGGGAGAGGCTCTACCGGGTTCTCTTGTCTTCCTTTTCTGCAGTTCGTGTTGCTGAGCGCCCCTCATGGATCCACCACTCCCAGGTGAAATCAGCCGTTTTTGATGCTTCGCCTCCTAATTGTACTCCCCCATTGATTTCTGCTGACTCTCAGGATTCTGAGCCACCCGCTGTCCCAGCTTTATGGCTGTGTCGAACTTCTACCGGATGGGCCTCGGTCCTGTGAGATTTTGTCTGGTGGCTTATTTGTGTATCTTGCTGCTGGCTAGTTTTGGTGTGTGCCTTTGGGAAGGACAGACTGCTTGATGTTGTTGCCCCCAGTGTCCCTCCTGAGGCTTTGGGTTATCTTTTAGCTGCAGCATTTGGCCTTTGGGTTCTGTTCCTTCTTTGCTTTGGTGTGCTGTGTTTTTCAGCTCCTGACGGCCTGCCTCCGACGCGCTTCATCTACCCGGATGCTTCTGCAAACCCTGACCATACTCCTGTCCAAGGCCGAGGTCATGGACATGCAGTGCCATCTGGACATGCAGTGCCATTTGGACGCTGCATTTCGCTGAGGAGTGGGATTGTTGTGTGTGTAAAGCTATGTCTGGATTTCTCTATCTTGTCCTATGCTTTAGGCGCCGGCTTTGCGGAAGACCTTTGTTATCCCGAGGAGGGTTTTATGTAATCCTCCCGGAGGCCATGGGCCTCGGAAGGATCAAAGGGGAGATTGTTGTCCACAGCGGACTTGACATGACTGTGCAAACTGAGAACAACATAAATATTACATGCTGTATGTATAACGACTCTATAATGTTACCTTCTCCTTCTCCCCGAGACGATATCTTTACCTTAATATGAGAATGTAGCAAGAGTAACAGTAACAGCACTGTTACCCAATACCAGAGCTCTAACTTTACTGTTAGTGTGAACTGCGTCGCCACACTGTTTTGTTTCAACACCACCACGATAATTAATAGGACCTGGTGGGTAGAGTACGTTAGGGTATTGACCAATATTACCCCCATTTCACCAAGAATTAATTATCGTTCGAGTACCTGGAAGTTGTCAGAATGTGACGTTTAACACCCAGAAAAACTTGCTACATTTTAACATAACTTTTCCCTCCTGGAAACCTTGTAACAGGCGGAGGAGATCATGGTTTGATACTCTCCTTGGGGGGGGGGTAGGAACAGATTTGGGTATAGTAAATTCAGTAGACCTTGAGACCCTGGCCAACAGACTCCACAGTGCTGCCCACGATGTCTCTCAGGCTTTCACAATAAATGCTCAATGGTTACCCACAAAGATCCTACCACACCAACGTACCTTAAACTTCCAAGGACAATTTCTATCGTTGTTTAATGCTGCAACGTTAGCTTATCTCAACATAGACACTGATTTTTCTAAGCTATTTAATTGGACAAGGTGCTCATTGGAGAATAGCTATACCTTGGTACGAAAGGAGCGGGTTCAAAGAACGTTATCTGCTGGAACCCCGGACATTTGGAGACAAATTCTTTCTCGTTACATTCCTCGAGATAACTGGATATCCAATAGAATTGTGATGCAATGTACTGAGGATATTTGTACAGGGACAATTACTTACTTTAAAGTTAGCTCTGCTATTATCATGTGTGATTATCATGTCATTCCTTTTGTCTTGTATTTGTATTTCGTTTTGCCCCATTTGAATGGTGAATATATAGACCAACGTAACAACACACATATATTGCGGGAATGTACCTCATGCCTCGAAGGGATGGTATGTGGAATGGCTACACAACAGGTGGACTTTGACCACTTCCTCACCTTCCTTCTCTCCTTCTCCATGCCCACTCTGATCCTCGGAGACTTGAACATCCACATGGATATCCCTGATGACTCCTCTGCCGCCCGCCTTCTATCTCTCCTCGACGCTGCCAACCTCTTCCTCCACCCCACCTCACCTACTCACCATCTTGGTCATACCCTCGACCTCATCATCTCCTATCGCTGCACTGTGTCCACCCTCACCAACTCTGAAATCCCTCTCTCTGATCATAATCTTCTCACCTGCCTCCTCACTCACACCCCTTTCCCCTATAAATCCATATTACTCCCTCACAGAGATTTCCGCTCTCTTGACCCCATCCATCTTTCGAAGCGCCTCACACTTCACCTCGCCGCCCTCTCCTCTCTACCCAGTCTTGATGATCAGATTACTACTCTCAACTCTACCCTTTCTACTCAGCTAGACTCACTCGCTCCCCTTTCCCTTCGCCGCTTTCGTACCACTAACCCACAGCCCTGGATCACAGTCACTGTCCGCTTCCTTCGCTCTTATGCTCGAGCTGCCGAACGCTGCTGACGAAAGTCCAAACACCATGCCAATCTCGTTCAATTCAAGTTTATCCTTTCCTGCCTTAACTCAGCCCTCTCTTCTGCCAGACAAAACTATTTCTCCTCCCTTATTGACACCCATGCCCATCGCCCCCGCAAGCTCTTCCGTACATTCAACTCCCTTCTCAGGCCCCTGGTTCCTCCCTCTCCTCCTTCCCTCACCTCCAACGATCTGGCCTCCTACTTCATTGACAAAATTAAATCCATCAGGTCCGACTTCCCCAAAGTCACTTCCCCCCCTTCTCCAACCCCCCGGCTCTCAACACTCTCTGCTACTCTCCCATCCTTCCCAGCAGTATCCTCAGAGGAGCTCTCCTCCCTCCTCTCAAGTGCTACTCCGGCCACCTGTGCTTCTGACCCCATTCCCTCTCATCTCATGAAATCTCTCGCTCCATCCCTTCTCCCTTCCTTAACTTCCATCTTCAACTGCTCACTCTCCACTGATCCTTCCCCTCTGCCTTCAAACATGCCCATGTCTCTCCCATCCTAAAAAAACCCTCTCTTGACCCCACCTCACCTTCTAGTTATCGCCCCATATCCCTCCTACCATTCCTTTCCAAACTTCTTGAACGAGTTGTCTACACTCGCTGCCTCGAATTCCTCAACAACAACACTCTCCTCGACCCCCTCCAGTCTGGCTTCCGTCCCCTTCATTCCACGGAAACTGCCCTCTCAAAGGTCACCAATGACCTCCTGCTTGCCAAATCCAACGGCTCATACTCTATCCTAATCCTCCTTGACCTCTCAGCTGCCTTCAACACTGTGGACCACCCCCTTCTCCTCAACACGCTATCTGACGTTGGCTTCACAGACTCCGTCCTCTCCTGGTTCTCCTCTTATCTCTCCAGTCGTTCATTCTCAGGCTCTTTTGCAGGCTCCTCCTCCCCCTCCCATTCCCTTACTGTGGGGGTTCCCCAAGGTTCAGTGCTTGGTCCCCTTCTGTTCTCGATCTACACGCACTCCCTTGGTGACCTCATTCGCTCCCACGGCTTCAACTATCATCTCTACGTTGATGACACCCAGATCTACATCTCTGCCCCTGCTCTCTCCCCCTCTCTCTAGACTCGCATCTCCTCCTGCCTTCAGGACATCTCCATCTGGATGTCTGCCCGACACCTAAAACTCAGCATGTCCAAGACTGAACTCCTTGTTTTCACTCCCAAACCTTCCCCTCTCCCTGACTTTCCCATCTCTGTTGACGGCACTACCATCCTTCCCGTCTCACAAGCCCGCAACCTTGGTGTCATCCTCGACTCCGCTCTCTCATTCACCCCTCACATCCAAGCCGTCACCAAAACCTGCCGGTCTCAGCTCCGCAACATTGCCAAGATCCGCCCTTTCCTCTCCATCCAAACCGCTACCCTACTAATTCAAGCTCTCATCCTATCCCGTCTGGACTACTGCACTAGCCTTCTCTCTGATCTCCCATCCTCGTGTCTCTCTCCACTTCAATGCATACTTCATGCTGCTGCCCGGATTATCTTTGTCCAGAAACGCTCTGGGCATATTACTCCCCTCCTCAAAAACCTCCAGTGGCTACCAATCAATCTGCGCATCAAGCAGAAACTCCTCACCCTGGGCTTCAAGGCTGTCCATCACCTCGCCCCCTCCTACCTCACCTCCCTTCTCTCCTTCTACTGCCCAGCCCGCACCCTCCGCTCCTCCACTGCTAATCTCCTCACCGTACCTCGCTCTCGCCTGTCCCGCCATCGACCCCCGGCCCACGTCATTCCCCGGGCCTGGAATGCCCTCCCTCTGCCCATCCGCCAAGCTAGCTCTCTTCCTCCCTTCAAGGCCCTGCTGAGAGCTCACCTCCTCCAGGAGGCCTTCCCAGACTGAGCCCCTTCTTTCCTCTCCCCCTCGTCCCCCTCTCCATCCCCCCGTCTTACCTCCTTCCCTTCCCCACAGCACCTGTATATATGTATATATGGTTGTACATATTTATTACTCTATTTATTCATTTATTTATTTATTTTACTTGTACATTTCTATCCTACTTATTTTATTTTGTTGGTATGTTTGGTTCTGTTCTCTGTCTCCCCCTTTTAGACTGTGAGCCCACTGTTGGGTAGGGACTGTCTCTATGTGATGCCAATTTGTACTTCCCAAGCGCTTAGTACAGTGCTCTGCACATAATAAGCACTCAATAAATACGATTGATTGATTGATTGATTGATTCAATCCATACTTCATGCTGCTGCCCGGATTATCTTTGTCCAGAAACGCTCTGGACATATTACTCCCCTCCTCAAAAACCTCCAATGGCTACCGATCAATCTGCGCATCAAGCAGAAACTCCTCACCCTGGGCTTCAAGGCTCTCCATCACCTCGCCCCCTCCTACCTCACCTCCCTTCTCTCCTTCTACTGCCCAGCCCGCACCCTCCGCTCCTCCACCACTAATCTCCTCACCGTACCTCGCTCTCGCCTGTCCCGCCATCGACCCCCGGCCCACGTCATCCCCCGGGCCTGGAATGCCTTCCCTTTGCCCATCCGCCAAGCTAGCTCTCTTCCTCCCTTCAAGGCCCTACTGAGAGCTCACCTCCTCCAGGAGGCCTTCCCAGACTGAGCCCCTTCCTTCCTCTCCACCTCGTCCCCCTCTCCATCCCCCCATCTTACCTCCTTCCCTTCCCCACAGCACCTGTTTATATGTATATATGTTTGTACATATTTGTTACTCTATTTATTTATTTATTTATTTATTTTAATTGTACATATCTATTCTATTTATTTTATTTTGTTAGTTTGTTTGGCTTTGTTCTCTGTCTCCCCATTTTAGACTGCGAGCCCACTGTTGGGTAGGGACTGTCTCTATATGTTGCCAACTTGTACTTCCCAAGCGCGTAGTACAGTACTCAGCACACAGTAAGCGCTCAGTAAATACGATTGCTGCTGCTGCTGCTGCTGATGGAACCCTGTTCGTTAAACCATTCCTCTAACTTATGTACATTAACTCTCTATCCGCAAACTAACTTCTCTATGTTATGTGAGGTATCCCCTCAGCATATATGCATTGCCTCTAGTAATAGTACTGATTTGGAATCTGTCGGGAAGGCTTCCCCTTTCTCCGGTTGCCTACGAAATATTAGTTTTCTTCACTGGCAGGGTGATGATTTTTACTTTGCCCCTGTACAGGTGAATGATGTAAACCTCACTTGGATTCCGAAACCCCTCCCGTTACCCACTACCTATGTATCTATCGAACCCCTAGTAGCCATCCTGAATACGTCACAGTTACTACGTCAATTGCTTATTAAAAATCAAAGAGCTCTTAATGAAGATCGCATACAAACTGGTATAGTTGCTATAAAACTGATAGTCGCATCTCACGTAATAGTAACAGACACAAATAATCATGGGTATGATTTCTTCTTTAACTCAGAGACTGCGCAGAAGTATTTCAATGCTCTGGCTAACCCTTTGCTAATATTAACCTGCATTTTAATTATTTTTATATTTATGCAAGTGTTATATGTTTTGTAGGATAAAAATTTTGTATACTAACTTTACTTCCAAGTTATTACCGGCCTATACTGTTAATGTGCCTGATTCCGAGGCCGAATGATGGCTAAATTTAGAAACTCGTGCAAATTAAGTATAGGCTTCGATTTGGCAACAGCTAGGCCGACCTGTCTGCTGGGCGACCTCGACCGGGCTTGACAGATAATCAATTGAAAAACAAAGGAGAAGAAAAACAACTTATCTCTGTACTCTGGAAACGGGCCATTACCCCAGTACAGAAACATCTTGAATAAATACATCTTCCCAGGATGACCTGGCCAGTCGCCCGGGAACTTGTGCAATTGGCAAAATGCATTCTTGGTTTGCAAAGGGTTTATTAAGTCTCGTACGTTGGAGCTAACTCGGAATCTCACCCACGGAGAGGACGCTCTGCCTGGGACCCTCCCATTTGGGACCCTGAAAGCTGAATCCGGGATTCCCCAGCATGAAACTCCAGGAGTTGGTGTTCCCCCGAATTGGTGATGTAACCCCTTTTTTGTGTTTGTTTTAACCCCTTCTTTTTTTGTATTTGTTTGTTTTCTTCTTCGTATTCCCTTCCCTCTATTAAAATTGTCCTTCTATTAAAATTGTAAGGATACACCTATATTGCTATGTGTCTGCGCTTCTTTCTCTGAAAAAAAGGTGACTTGTATTCACGGATCTGAACCTTATTCGTTGGTTAACTGAAGAAATATTTCGTTAACCTAGCACCTGCCCTGGCATTGAGGCCCACGTTTCCAACCTTCAGCCAGGTCTCTCCCAATCCCGGTGACACCCTCCACCCCTAAACAAATAGACGTCCCTCACCAGGCCCGGGGCGTGTTCTGGACTCTGTGATAGACGGGAATGCTCAATATACAAAGGTTTGGATTAAGCAAATATGCCCCGACATGAGCCTAATTGCTTCATAGCTGCTCTTTTGGCTCGCTCAGGACAGGGCCTGGTGGGGTGGGATAGGGGGCTGGTTGGAGGGAGAAGATTCCATTTCCATGGGCAGTACTATTGAAGGAGGGGATTTGTGAGGTCGGGGCAGGGAAGGGGGAAGATATTCTGCAGGGGAAGGAGCTTGTCATGAGTGGGTGGGCAATCACCTAACTTTGGGCCTTGAAATGTGGCCAAAGAGCCCAGGCCTGAGAGCCAGAGGACGTGGACTCTGCTCCCGGAACCGCCACTGGTGTACTTTGTGACCTTGGGCAAGTCACCTCACTTATCCTAGCCTCAGTTCCCTCAACTGTAAAATGGAATTTAATATTATGAAGACCATATAAATTAGGGACTGTGTCCACCCTGATGATCTTTCATCTACCCCAGCGCTTGATGTATAGAAATTGTTAAACAGATACCATAATCATTGTTATCATCATTATTATCATAATTTCTCCTGTTGCTAATAAAGAGGGCCTGAGGCTAGTGCGGTCTGGGGAGGGGCAAAGGGCGTCTGTTGGCTGGAGTCAGCATGGAGAATTTCCTCTTTCCCACCAGGACCCTTCCTCCCTTCCACATTTCTTGTCTACCCCCTTTGCTCAGGAACCAGACCAGACTGAAACACCGAGCCACCGTTAACACGGTTATCACATTATTATCTTTGGGACTTGGTAAATGCTTATGGTCTGCCAAGCAATGAACTAAGAATGAGGTAGGTACAAAGGGGCTCATAGGCTAAGGAGGAGCAAGGACACAATTTGAAATCCTCTTGACAGATATAGAAACTGAGGTACACAGAAGTTAAGGAACATATTCAAGGTCACTGAGTGGGCAAGTGTCAGAGCCTGGATTAGAACCCCAGAGTTCTGACTCCCAGTTTTCTGTAATGTCCACTAGGTCGAGCTACTTCTACTACTGCATTCATTCATTCATTCAATCGCATTTATTGAGCGCTTAATGTGTGCAGAGCACTGTACTAAGGGCTTGGGAAGTACAAGTCGGCAACATATAGAGACGGTCCCTACCCAACAACGGGCTCACAGTTTAGAAGGTGGAGACAGACAACAAAACAAAACATGTGGACAGGTGTCAGGTCGTCAGAATAAATAGAATTAAAGCTAAATGCACACCATTAAAAAATGAATAGAATAGTAAACATGTACAAGTAAAATACATAGAGTAATAAATCTGTACAAACATATATAAAGGTGCTGTGGGGAAGAGAAGGGGGTAGGGCGGGGGGGTGGGGAGGAGTAGAGGAAAAAGGGGGCTCAGTCTGGGAAAGCCTCCTGGAGGAGGTGAGCACAAAGTAGGGCTTTGAAGGGAGGAAGAGAGCTAGCTTGGTGGATGTGTGGAGGGAGGGCATTCCAGGCCAGGGGGAGGACATGGGCCAGGGGTCGACGGAGGGACAGGCGATAACGAGTTACAGTGATAATTTCAGCGGTAGAGGAGCGGAGGGTGTGGACTGGGCTGTAGAAGGAGAGAAGGGAAGTGAGGAAGGAGAGGGCGAGGTGATGGAGAGCCTTGAAGCCGAGAGTGAGGAGTTTTTGCTTGATTAATAGGTTAACAGGCAACCACTGGAGATTTTTGAGGAGGGAAGTAATATGCCCAGAGCGTTTCTGCACAAAGATGATCCGGGCAGCAGCGTGAAGTACAGTCTGAAGTGAAGAGAGACAGGAAGATGAGAGATGAGAATGGAGGCTGATGCAGTAATCCAGTCGGGATAAGATGAGAGACTGAACCAGAAGGTAGCGGTTTGTTTCGAGAGAAAAGGGCGGATTTTGGCAATATTGTGGAGGTGAGACCAGCAGGTTTTGGTGACGGATTAGATGTGAGGCGTGAACGAGAGGGCGGGGTCGAGGATGACACCAAGGTTGCGGGTTTGTGAGACGGAAAGGATGGTAGTGCCATCTACAGTGACGGGAAAGTCAGGGAGAGGGCAGGGTTTGGGAGGGAAGATAAGGAGTTCAGTCTTGGACATATTGAGTTTTAGAAGGTGGAGACAGACAACAAAACAAAACATGTGGACAGGTGTCAGGTCGTCAGAATAAATAGAATTAAAGCTAAATGCACACCATTTAAAATGAATAGAATAGTAAATATGTACAAGTAAAATACATAGAGTAATAAATCTGTACAAACATATATAAAGGTGCTGTGGGGAGGAGAAGGAGGTAGGGCGGGGGGGTGGGGAGGAGGAGAGGAAAAAGGGGGCTCAGTCTGGAAAGCCTCCTAGATGGAAATTTCCTGAAGGCAGGAGGAGACACGGGCCTGAAGGGAGGGAGAGAGAGCAGGGGCAGAGATGTAGATTTGTGTGACATAGGCGTAGAGATGATAGTTGAAGCCATGGGAGCGAATGAGTTCACCAAGGGAGTGAGTGTAGATAGAGAACAAAAGGGGACCAAGAACTGACCCTTGAGGACCCCCTACAGTAAGGGGATGGGAGGAGGAGGAGAATCCCGCAAAGGTGACTGAGAATGAAGGGCCGGAGAGATAAGAGGAGAATCACGAGAGGACGGAGTCTGTGAAGTCAAGGTTGGATAGCGTGTTGAGGAGAAGGAGGTGGTCCACAGTGTCGAAGGCTGCTGAGCGGTCGAGGAGGATCAGAATATAGTAGGAGCCATTGGATGTGGCAAGCAGGAGGTCATTAGTGACCTTTGAGAGGGCAGTTTCGGTGGTGTGTAGGGGTAAGAAGCCAGATTGGAAGGGGTCAAGGACAGAGTTGGCATTGAGGCATTCGAGGCAGGGGGTGTAGATGTAAACTCGTTCTATGAGTTTATAAAGGAATGGTCGGAGGGAGAAAGGATGATAACTAGAAGGGGAGGTGGGGTCAAGAGAGGGTTTTTTTAAGATGAGGGAGACGTGGGTATGTTTGAAGGCAGAGGAGATGGAAACAGTGGAGAGTGAGCGGTTGAAGATGGACGCTAAGGAGGGAAGGAGGGAAGGGGTGGGAGATTTGATAAGATGAGAGGGAATGGGGTCTCACAAGCCCTACATTTTGTCTATCTCACAACCGACCCCTCAACCACGGCCTGCATCTACAGCTACTACCACTACTGCAATGGCTATTAATGCTACTATTATTGGTATCACTCCTACCTCTGCTACTATTATTACTGCTACTACTAGTAGTATTATGTACACCACTAGTACTCCTATTACTACAACTTTCATTACTACTACTCTTATTATTACTATTCAATCGCTGGTATTTCTTGAGCACTTACTAAGTGTAAAGCACTGTACCTAAGCGCTTGGGAAACTGCAATAGAAGAATATAACTGGCACATACCCTGCCCATAACAAGCTGGTCATCTGGACGGGTAGAAAGACATTAGCATAAATAAAATAAATTACAGATATGGACATAAGTGCTGTGGGGCTGGGATCGGTGGAGTGAATGAAGGGACCATGTCAAGATGATGCAGAAGGCAATGGGAGAAGAGGAAAGGAAGGCTTAGTTGGGGAAGCCCTCTTGGAGGAGTTTTGCTTTCAATAATGCATTGAAGGAGGGAAGAGTATTTTCAGGTTGATAGCAAAATAGACAAGATCAAGGTAGAGTGATAAGGTGATTGAGATGAGTTGATCGGGATAGAGCGAAGTGCAGTGATTGGGATGGGTTGTGTAGTAGGAGAATAGTGATGGAGGTAGGAAAGGGTAAAGTAATTGTGTTCTTTTGAAGGCAATGGCAAGACGCTTCTCTTTCATGTGGAGATGGATGAGCAGGGTCTTGAGGAATGGGGGAACATGGCCTGATTGCTTTTGTAGAAAAATGATACAGAGAGCGGAGTGAAATATGGACTGGAGTGGGAAGAGACAAGAGGCTGGAAGGTCAGGAAAGAGACTTACAGTAATCAAAATGGAATAGAATAAAAGCTTGGATTAATGTGGTGGTAGTTTGGAAGGAGAGGAAAGCACAAATTTTAGCAGTGTTGTAAAGGTCAAACCAACAGGATTTAGTGATGGATTGGATAGGTGGGTGGAATGAGATAGGGGAGTCGAGGATAACACCAAGGTAACACAATTTGTGAGAGGAAGGACGGTGATGCTGTCTAGGTCAGGCGCAGGACCGGGTTTGGATGGGAAGATAAGGAGTTCTGTTTTAGGCATGTTAAAGTTGAGGGGATAGGACGACATCCCGAGGAAGATGTCTTGAAGGCAACATTGCAGCGAGGGAGATAGATCAGGTTTGAAGATGTAGATTCAGGAATCAGATACATAGAGGTGCAAGTTGAAGCCGTGTGAGCGAATAAGTTCTCCAAGGAAGTGTTTGCAGATGGATAGAGAAAAGAACCGTTCCCATCCCTAGTATTACCACCACTGCCACTTTTACTATTCCTAAGGCTATGGCTACTACTAGTACGACTTACTACTATTACTACTATTTCTACTATCAGTCAGTCAATCAGTGCTATTTATTGAGTGCTGACTATATGCAGAGCCCTGCATTAAGTACTTGGGAGAGTACAATATAACGGAAATAGCAGACACTCCTGTAATAGGTTTACAGGCTAGAAAGGTAGACAGACATGAGCATGGTTAAATAAGTCATTTGTAATACAAAATTTAAAGATATGTACATGAATGCTGTGGGGTTGTGGGTGGGGTGCATATCAAATGTCCAAATGTCACAGGTCCAAGTGCATGGATGACGTAGAAGGTAGAGAGAGCCGGGGAAAGGAGGGATTCCTGGAGGAGATTTGACCTTAATAAGGCTTTGAAGGTGGAGAGAAGGGTGGTTTGTGCATGTGGAGCTTGAGGGAGTTACAGGCCTGAGGCAGGATGTGGGTGAGGAGTCGGTGGTGAGATAGACAAAATGGAGGAAGAGTGAGGAGGTTGGTATTAGAGGAAGGAAGTGTGTAGGCTGGTCTATAGTAGGAGAACAGTGAGCTGAGTTAGGAACAGTTGAGTTGACAGACGGCTTTAAAACGGATAGTGACGGGTTTCTGTATATTGTGGAGGGGAACGTGCAACCACTGGAGGGTCCTGAGGACTGGGCAGACGTGTATTGAAATTTTTTTAAAAGTTATCTGGGCAGCAGAGTGAAGTCTGGGCTGGAGTGGGGAAATGCAGGAGGCAGAGGCGGTGAGGGAGAAGTTCAGTTGAGTTTTCCATCCAACCCTCACACCTAGATAGTTAACTCCCCCAGAAATTCCCTCTCCTGCAACACCAAGTGGGTTCATTACTTCTAGAACTGCCGTCCCCCACTACTAGGGGTACACGGACCCCTAGAATTTCGATTCATTCATTGAATCGTATTATTGATCGCTTACTGTTGTCAGAGCACTGTACTAAGCGCTTGGGAAGTACAAGTTGGCAATATATAGAGACGGTCCCTACCGTAACAGTGGGCTCACAGCCTAGAATGGGGAGACAGAGAACAAAAAAAAAAAGCATATTAACAAAATAAATAAATAGAATAAATATGGTACCCTCCCCGTAGGGTTCACTTCCATGTATATCATTTCCCTACCACTAGATGTGGTTCACTCATTTTGGAGATTCACTCTATACTTCTAGAGGTTTTCCTTCCCCCTCCAAATCCATCCCCCTCTCCCATAGCGGTTCATGCCCCCTGGCACCCCCTCCCTCCCTCTTCCGCTCCTCCCACCTCCCACACAACCGGTTTGTGTCCCCTGGAAATCCAACGTCGCCGCCCGTCCCCTAGTGGGTTCATCCTGGCTGGACCTCCACCCCCGCCACCACCACCAGTGGTTCATTCTCCTATAACTACACCCCTCCGTTGTGGTTCACTCTCCCTGAAGCGTCCACCTCTCCACCCCCCGGTAGTACCTTCCACCTGTCACTCATTCCCTGCCCCTAGTGGTACATTCAACCTCGAACTCCCACCCTCTTCTTTCCACCTGTCACTCATTCCCTGCCCCTAGTGGTACATTCTACCTCGAACCTCCACCCTCTTCCCACACCCAACTCACCCCTCGTGGTTCAGTCCATCCGTCCAGCTCCAAGTGGTACATTCTTACTCCAGTCCAGCCAGCAAAACTTCATTCCTCCAATGCCAACTTTCTCACTGCATCTTGGTCTCATTTGTTTTGCCCCTGACCGCTTGCTCACATCCTACCTCTGGCCTGAAATGCTCTGCCTCTTTTCATCCGACAATTAGTTTCCCTACCTGCAAAACCTTATCAATGGACATTTCAAAGAGGCCTTCTCAGATCCATCCCTCGTTTCTCTTCTCCTACTCCCTTCTCTGTCGCCTTTGTATCCTTTATTCTCCCCTTCCTCAGCCCCACAACATTTACGTCCATAGCCGTCATTTATTTATTTATTCATTTATATTAATGTCTGTATTCCCCTTTAAACTGCAAGCTCCTTGTGGGCAGGTAATGCATCCACCACCTTGGTTATACTGGACTCTCCCAACGTCTAAGTACTGGCTTTTGCACACAGTAAGCGTCCTTCGCACAGAGTAAGCATTCAGTAAACGTGATTAATTAAAAAACAGACTGAACCATGCCAAGTGAGCCATGGTTGCCTTAATAATGAAAATAATATCTGTGAGATCTGGTAAATACTTTGACTGCGCCAAGCACTGTGCTGAGCACTGGGGTAGGTACAGTGGGCCTCACATTTCCACAAGTGATTCGTGCATTTTGAGCTAAGACCTCTTCACCAGGAGAAGTCTCAGAGATGACTGAATATGCCACCACTCTATCCAGTTGCCTCATCCATTGTCTCAGTGGCTAAATTATTTGTCTAGAGCTGGGAAGAGGTAGGGGTGGATTGTTTCATTGACAACCACTCTCTGCCCCTTCCCTCAGGTGCACTGTGTTCCCCCTCCCCCATCATTCCCCTGCCCTTCTTCTCTGTCTTCCGGAGGGGTGGGTACACATTTAGACCAACACCAATGCAGCGTTATGTGTCTCAGGCACTTCCTAGCCACCAGACATGACCTCCCTCTCTCCGTGTTGCATTGTATTCGGACTGGCAGGTGTCAATCTGAGGATGCAGCTCATTAGAGGATTATCAACCAACCCCTCACTAGATGAAGGCAGATGAAATAGGGCCGCACAGCCACTACTGCTAGCCAAACATATCTTCTGCAAGCACCTTTATGATCCTCAGGCTCACCTACTAACCCACTGTCCAGGCAAGAGGGAGGTCATTATTGAATTCCCACTTTAAAGATAAGGAAGCTGAGGTTCCTAGATGTTCCCTCAGGCCCTACCCACCCAGCCGCCTTCTTCGCTTCCCTGATTAAACCCTCTTTTCCCCAGCTAGCTCTCCCTTCTGCATTGCCCAGGCACCTTGATCTGGGAACTCTGGAAAACTGATATTTGTCCCAACCCCAACCCCACAGAACTATGTACATATCTTTCAATTATATATTATAAATTAATAATAATAATAATAATAATAATAATAATAGTAATGGTATTTGTTAAGCGCTTACTATGTGCAAAGCACTGTTCTAAACGCTGGGGAGGTTACAAGGTGATCAGGTTGTCCCACGGGGGGCTCGCAGTTTTCACCCCCTTTTTCCAGATGAGGTAGCTGGGGCCCAGAGAAATGAACTGACTTGCCCAAAGTCACACAGCTGACAGTTGGCTGAGCCGGGATTTGAACCCATGACCTCTGACTCCACAGCCCAGGCTCTTTCCACTGAGCCACGCTACATCCCCCTAGAGACTCTAAGCCCGTTATGGTCAATGGACTTTTCTGCTAATTCTGTTGTATTGTACTCTCCCAAGCGCTTGGTACTCTGCTCTGTACATAGTAAGAGCTCAATAAATACCACTGATCAATCGATCGTGGGCTGGGACTGTGTATGTTACACTGTTGTATTTTATGCTACCAAAGCTCTAAGTATGATGCTCAACACACAGTAAGCGCTCGATAAATACAATTGACTGATTGATTAAGTCCTGTTTCTGAGATTACACAGCAGGCAAGGGGCAGAGTGGATATTACAACCCAGGTCTTTGGACTTCCAATCGTGTGCTCTGTTCACTAGGTCATGCTGTTCCTATTCTATTGCTAGCATTAAATTAAACAATCAATCAGTGGTATTTACTGAGTACTTCTTGGGTGCAGAGCAGTGTTCACTCATTCATTCATTCAATCGCATTTATTGAGCGCTTACTGGGTGCAGAGCACTGTACTAATCAATCAATCAATAGTATTTATTGAGCGCTTACTGTGTGCAGAGCACTGTACTAAGCGCTTGGGAAGTACAAGTTGGCAACATATAGATACAGTCCCTACGCAACAGTTGGCTCACAGTCTAGAAGGGGGAGACAGAGAACAAAACCAAACATATTAACAAAATAAAATAAGTAGAATAGATATGTACAAGTAAGATAAATAAATAGAGTAATACATATGTACAAACATATATACATATATATAGGTGCTGTGGGGAAGGGAAGGAGGTAAGATGGGGGGATGGAGAGGAGGACGAGGGGGAGAAGAAGGAAGAGGCTCAGTCTGGGAAGGCCTCCTGGAGGAGGTGAGCTCTCAGTAGGGCCTTGAAGGGAGAAAGAGAGCTAGCTTGGCGGATGGGCAGAGGGAGGGTATTCCAGGCCCGGGGGATGACGTGGGCCGGGGGTCGATGGAGGGACAGGCGAGAACGAGGCACGGTGAAGAGATTAGCGGCAGAGGAGCGGAGAGTGCGGGCTGGGTAGTAGAAGGAGAGAAGGGAGGTGAGGTAGGAGGGGGCGAGGTGATGGAAAGCCTTGAAGCCCAGGGTGAGTAGTTTCTGCCTGATGCGCAGACTGATTGGTAGCCACTGGAGATTTTTGAGGAGGGGAGTAACATGCCCAGAGCGTTTCTGGACAAAGACAATCCAGGCAGCAGCGAGACGTATGGATTGAAGTGGGGAGAGACAAGAGGATGGGAGATTAGAGAGAAGGCTGATGCGGTAGTCCAGACGGGATAGGATGAGAGCTTGAACGAGCAGGGTAGCGGTTTGGATGGAGAGGAATGGGCGGATCTTGGCAATGTTGCGGAGCTGAGACCGGCAGGTTTTGGTGACGGCTTGGATGTGAGGGGTGAATGAGAGAGCGGAGTCGAGGATGACACCAAGTTTGCGGGCTTGTGAGACGGGAAGGATGGTAGTGCTGTCAACAGAGATGGGAAAGTCAGGGAGAGGGCAGGGTTTGGGAGGGACAGACAAGGAGTCAGTCTTGGACATGTTGAGTTTTAGGTGTCGGGCAGACATCCAGATGGAGATGTCCTGAGGACAGGAGAAGATGTGAGCCTGTAGAGAGGGGGGGTAGAGGGAGCAGGGGGGCAGAGATGTAGATCTGGGTGTCATCAGCGTAGAGGACGATAGTTGAAGCCGTGGGAGCGAATGGAGGCCACCAAGGGAGTGAGTTTAAATCGAGAACAGAAGGCGGACCAAGCACTGAACCTTGGGGAACCCCCACAGTAAGGGAATGGGAGGGGGAGGAGGAGCCTGCAAAAGAGACTGAGAATGAACGACCGGAGAGATAAGAGGAGAACCAGGAGAGGACAGAGTTTGTGAAGCCAAGGTCGGATTAGCGTGCTTGAGGAGAAGGGGGTGGTCCACAGTGTCGAAGGCAGCTGAGTGGTCGAGGAGGATTAGGATAGACTAGAAGCCGTTGGATATGGCAAGCAAGAGGTCATTGGTGAACTTTGCGCTTACTAAGCGCTTGGAAAGTACAAGGTGGCAACATATAGAGACGGTCCCTACCCAACAACGGGATCACAGTCTAGAACGGGGAGACAGACAACAAAACAAAACATATTAACAAAATAAAATGAACAGAATAGTAAATATGTACAAGTAAAATAGAGTAATAAATCTGTACAAATATATACAGGGGGAGGGGAAGGAGGGTAGGGCGGGGGGATGGGGAGGGGGAGAGGAAGGAGGGAGCTTCAATCTGGGGGAAGTGCCCTCCGGGAGGAGGTGAGCTCTCAGTAGGGCTTTGAAGGGAGTGTTCTTAGAATGTAGGTGGAGTCTATACAGCAGCAGCATGTTGCCTTCTCACAATAAGCTTACCGTCTATGGGGGGAGAGACTCATACAAAGAAAAAAATACTGACTATGTACATGTGTTGTAGAGCCGAGGGTGGGGTGAATATCAAGCGTTTACAGAGTCCAGATATGAGTGCTTAGGTGACACAGAAGGGAGAGGGAGTAGGGGAAAAGAGGGTTTAATTGGAGAAGGGCTCGTAGATAAGATGTGACCTCAGTAAGGCTTTGAAAGTAAATGGTATTTTGGAGAGACACAGTAGTACAATAACGAGGCCAAAGAGCAGGGACAGGTTGTCACTATCTCAAAAACACCTATAATATTCCAGATTTCTGATGCGCAAAATCTGGCCCGTATATCACACGATCAGATTATTATGACTCTCTTCTTCTGAAGAATGTGATCCGTATTTCCAGTCAACCTAAGTATTCTTGTGAAATGGCTAGAGGCAGATGCATGGTCCTGGGAGTCAGAGGACCGGGGCTCTAATTTCGGCTCTGCCACTTGTCTGCTGTGTGACCATGGACAAGCCACTTCACTTCTCTGTATCTCAGTTACCTTTTCCGTAAAATGGTGATTATGACTGCGGGACAAGGACTGTTTCCACCCCGATCATTATTTATTTATCCCAGCATTTAGTACACTGTCTGGCACAGAGTAAGCGCTTAACAAATCCAATTATTTTTATCATCATCATTATTACCATCCTTGCTCTTTTCATCTTAAAAACTGTTAAAACCTATGCATGATATAAAACAATTGAAGATAGCACCCAGGTTTCCAACTCACTGTTCAGTCCCCTGCAGCGCCAATCGATGAACTAAATATCTAAGGAATACATGTGCCTGGCAAACAGTAAGTGCTTCAAAAATACCACATACTTAAAGCTTTATTTTTTAAAAAAGGAAGATAGTCTTACCCCACTTCCAATAATCCAGGATTTAACGGGATCCTCTTTTGAGACCTAGGGGTCTCAAAGGATCCAAAAGTTTACATTTACAATGACTCGGACCACACTCGATAAGAAAATAAGATCATGCCACTGATAGGAAGAAATATATTTTTTATTAGTTTTGTGGTTTATTCAGACTGTGCTGCTTTTCACATGATTTTGGACAGGCACTAAACAGGTATATGAACGACGCTTTACTTAAAGGAACTCAGTTGTGCTCAAGGTAAGCTCCCAATTCCTCTCAGAATATGGAAGGGGGGATGAAACCTATTACTACTACCAATTAATCAAATCAATCATTTACATTTGTTACATGTTTACTGTGTGCAGAGTAAGCGCTGAGTACCTTGGAATATATAGCATAACAGAGCTGGGAGATTTAATTCTTTCCCACAAGGAGCTTAACATCTACTGTGTCCAGGTCACTGCACTGAATGCTTGGGAGAGGACAATAGTGTTAGTAGACAAATTTCCTGCCCTCAAAGAGCTTCACCAGCTACTGTGGCCAGAGCACTATATTAGTGCCTTGGGAGAGGACAATAGAATCAGTAGATGAGACCCCTGATGACAAGAAGCTTGGAGTCTGTCATATGAAGACTACACATGCCATGATTCCCCCATTCTAAAATCCCTTCCCTTGACCCCACGTTCTCTCCAATTATCGCGCCATCTCCTTCCCACCATTCTTCTCCAAACTGCTTGAGCGAGTTGTCTCACCCACTGTCTTCAATTTCTTTCCTCCACCTTTCCCCTTATTCCCAACAATCTAGCTTCTTCCCTCCTTTTTGCCCCAGAAACCACCCTATCTAAGGTCCCTAATGATCTCCTTCTTGCTAAATCCTTCTACTCCTATCCTAATCCTGCTCAATTGCTCAGCTGTTTTGGACTCTGTTAACCACCCCTTTGTCCTGGAAATATTATCCAACCTGACATTGATACTGACAGTGTCCTTTCCTGGTTCTCCTCCTATCTCTCTGGCCACTCCTTCTCAGTATTTTTCATGGTTTTCTCCTCTTCCTCTCTCCCCCAAACCGTGGGATTCCCTCACTGTTCAGTTCTGGGTCCCCTTCTACTCTTCATCTACACCCACTCCCTTGGAGAACTCATTTGCTCCCCTGGCTTCAACTACCACCTCTATACAGAAAATATCTCTAATGAGACCTCGGGAAGGCATTTTCTTGACCAAGAAACCATTTTACAAGTTACTATTTTTTTGACCCCGCGAACAACAAAATCGAAGAAGGAATTCGAGAAGGAGGTAGGCTGTTTTGCTTTAGGTCAGATCGTTGTAAAAGAAAAACAGTCCAACGATCTCGGGGCTCGTAATAATATCCAAATCTTCCTCTCCAGTCCTCATCAGTCTCCCTCTCTGAAATCCCTCATCTCCACCTGCCTTCCAGCCTTCTTTCCTTGGATGTCACTTAAACCCAACACAGAACAGAACCCCTCATCTTCCTACTCAAATCCTGTCTTCCCCTTGACTTTCCCATCACTGGAGACAGAACAACCATCCTCCCAGATTCATAAGCCAATAGCCTTGGCATTCTCCTCAACTCATCTCTCTCATTCAACCCGTATATTCAACATGTTACCAAATCCTGTCAGTTCAACCTTCACACCATCGCTAAAATACACCCTTTCCTCTCCCTCCAAAATTGCTACCACTCTAATCCAAGTACTCAACCTATCTCACCTTAACTACTGCATCAACCTCCTCACTGACCTCCCTGCTTCAAGTCCATACTTCTCTGCTGCCCGGATTATTTATCTACAAAATGTTCAGTTCAAGTCTCACCATTCCTCCTGCCCCTCAAGGGATTTTCTATCAACCTCCACATCAGACATAGACTCACCATCAACTTTAAAGTCGTCTATAAGCTCACCTGTTCCCAACCCATCTCACTGTTTTCCTCCTACAGTCCAGCCAACAAGTAATAGTAATAATTACGTTATTTGTTAAGTGCTTACTATGTGCCAAGCACTTTTCTAAGTGCTGGGGTAGATAGATAGAAGGTAATCAGGTTGTCCCAAGTGAGGATCACAGTCCTAATCCCCATTTTACAGATGAGGTAACTGAGGCACAGTGAATTTAAATGACTTATCCAACGTCATAAAGCTGGCAAGTGGCAGGACCGGGCTTAGAACCCACATCTTCTGACTCCCAAGCCCATGATTTTGGCACTAGACCATGCTGCTTCCCTTACAAACTCCTATCCTCTAATGCCAACCTTCTCGCTCTACTGCAATCTCATCTATCGTGCTGCCAACCTCTCAACCACGTCCTGTCACTAAACTGAAATATTCTCCCTCTCCCCAGAGGTACGGACAGGCAGACTCTACCCACCTTCGAAGGTCTATTGAAGGCCCAACTCCTCGAAGAGGCTTTCCCTGAATAAGCTTTCATTATGTCTGCTCCATTCCCTTCTGCATTACCCTGAATTGTTCCCTTTATTCACTCCTCACTAAGCACCACACCACTTATGTCCACATCTGTAATTCATTTATTTAAATTAATGTCTGTCTCCTCCTCTAGATTGTAAGCTCATGTTGGTCAGGGAATCTGTCTGCCAACTCTGCTACATTGTTATAATATAGCCGCCTAGGTGCTCAGTACAGTGCTCTGCACACAGTAAGCACTCAAGAAATAGGATTTATTGCTTGATCGAGTTGAGTCTCACTGGCATTATCATTGGAAAGGAATCAGATGGTTTGAGGGACCACAAATTTGATTTGATTTAGGGTTTGTCCCTAAATCCCGCTGGGAGCATGGGAGCCTCCATCTCTGGGAAGATGAAAGAGGAATCATCATGAACGGCGAAATGAAGACACTCACACTGCCCACCTTGGTCTATATTTCCGAAGGAAGGGCAAGTGTCAACATGGTGAAAGTTGACTCCTCAAGGATTCCATTAGCTCGGCTTCTGATGGAAGCAATGCTGCCTAGTGTATAGACCTTGGGCCTGGGAGTTGCAGGAAACTGGTTCAAATCCTGCCTCTGCCACTTCTCTGCTGTGTGATCTTTGACAAGTCACTTTACTTCTCTGGGCCCCAGTTCCCTCAATGGTATAATTGGGATTCAAACCCTGTTCTCCCTCCTATGTAGAATCTGGGCCTCATGTGAAACATGATGATCTTCTATCTACCCCAGAGCCTAGTACAGTGATTGGCATGCAACAAACGCTTAGCAGCTACTGAAATAATCACCATCAGAATTATAATTAGAAAAGTATTTTCACTTGCTATTTTTTTCTAAAATTTAATATCTTTACATTATTAGAATGTGTACAATATAAAGCTTTTTTCCACAGCGTTGATTCATTAAAGATGGGTGTTTTCAGCGAACAGGGGCTCGATGAGAAAATATTTTATGAACCATGTCATTTCCAAGACTGGGCTTTAAAGTTTTTCACCAATCGGAATTTTAGAGCAGGGCCTCGAGGACATAGATCCTGGGTCTGGGAGTTGGAGGTTGGGGGACTACGGAGGAATCGAGGAGTTGGGGAGATCTGAACTCCCACGAGGAAGGCAGGGATTAGGATTGGAATGTCCGGGTTCCGAGTCAGCCGCTGCAGCCGATTTCCAGGTTCTGGAGAGCTGGCCGGGGAGCCCCAATAACAGACCCAATCCTCCCTGGAGCAGATGAGTGGAGAATGTGGTTCCCCACCCATCTGTGTTTGGGGGCTCAGGGGCTCGAAGCTGCAGGGAGCATTTAGGGCTTATGGCAGCAGGTAGTGTTTCAGGTCCAGGGCTGCAGGGAATGATTAGGGCTTGCAGCAGGAGGAGGCAGGCTGCTCTGTATGTGCTCACTACACCGGCCTCCTTCCCCCGCCCTGCCCAGTGATGTCAGTAAGGAGGAAAGGTGTCGGGGCGCGTATGGGGCGGAGCCTAAAGGGGCGAGGCCCAGAGAGGGCAGGACAGAAGGGTCAAGAAGGGGACATGGAGGGGGGTATGGCTAACTCCGCCCTCCCCTTCAATTCCCCCTCTCATACTCTACTCCTCTGACTCTCCCATTGTTTGACTCTCCTCTTCGGACATTCCCTTCTGGCTGACCTGACTCTGTCTGACCCTCCCCATACTGACCGTCTCCCAATCTGACTCTCCCCATCTAACTTTTCCCAGTCTGACCCTCCCTATGTCACTCTCCCCCGTCTGACCTCCCCTCGTCTGACTCTCCTTAGGTCTGACTCTCCTTCCTGGTTGACAACCCCTGTACGACTTTCCCCAGCCTAACTGCCCTCCTCTGACTCTCCCCCATATGACTGTCATATGTATGGTTCTCCGCTGTCTGACTCTCTTCCTGGCACTCTCCCTGTCCTGACTCTTCCCCGTCAGACTCTCCCCAAGTCTGAACCTCCCCCATCTGACCTTCCCATCATCTGATGCTTTTCGTTCTCACCCACTGCCCAACTGACTATCCCCTCATCGTCCTCTCCCCTGGGCCTAACTGCCCCCTCATGGTGACTCTCTCCAAAATCCCTGTAAGCTGACGGTTCCAGGGGGGTGCTTAGTAGAGTGCTCAGCACACAGTAGGCACTCAGTAAATACTCGCTGGATTGAGTTGTCAATCAGGGAGGATGGGGGAACCGGGCACCCTCCCTCACGTGGTCTCTCCCTCCTTCCTTCCCTCCTTCTCGGCTCTCATGCCGGGGCGGCTGCAGGCCTGGTCTCCCCCTCGGACCCACCACCTTCCGCACTGGCACATAAAGAATCTCTTCTGGCCATGGATCTGCCAGTCCTGATCCACCATGGGGGAAAACATACCGCCAGTGGGGATGAGGGGTGGCCTCTCACTTTCTGCCGCTTTCCTGCTTCCCCCTGCTGCACTGGGCCCTGCCGGGGCCGATCCTGTGCCGTGCTTTATCATTTCATTGTTCCTGATGGGTCTGCCGCAGGGTCCTCCCCCGGCTGACACCATTAGACCTGCAGACCCCCAAGGGGCAAGGACTGAGCCTCATTCCCAGCTGGGAGTGCTCTCCCAGTGTTCCGTACTGTGCCATGCTCTCAGAAAACGCTCCATCGATGCCCTCTCTGCCCTGGCACTCTTGCACTGGCCTTTGGATAGCGGGTCCGAAAGAGGTCCGGAGCAGGACCCTCCCCCACCCTCCAGGCCAGGGACCCCGTCACAGCCTGGCAGCCCCCATTTCCAGCCTTCCACCAGATCTCCCCTTATAGCAGGGAGTCGGAGCAGCAAATGAGAACTTCCTCCACAACTCCCCGCTCCGCACCTCCGCAAAAAACCGAAACACCCGGGAAAACGGGGAAAGAACTGGTGCCCTGGGGCCGCTGAACCTTAATGGGGCCGAGAACAAGGCAGCCAAGACTTGAGCCAGGACGACATGCTCTGGGGTCCAGACTCCTTGAAACTCCTGTGACGTGGGACTATCTTCAGGAAACTTGGGGAAGCCAGTCGGATTGAGTCTGAAAATTTTTTCTTCCACCGTAATTTGGTGCCGTGACTCGGATGACAACGATTGACAACGGTCCAGAGCAGTCCATCTCTCAGTAAACCTCAAGCGCAATCACGGAGCCTCAGCAAGTCCCAAAATCCAGAGCCATGGGAGAGCATGGATCCTACCCAACCTCAAAGGTTGCTCTCGATTAACCAGCAGTAGAAGCCCATAGAGATGCTGCAGAAGGTGAGGAAATCGACGGAGTGACCGAGGGGACTGAGCCACCGGCCCGTGCATCCCCGGGAATCCAACGGAATCACCTCTGGACAACTTTGTCTTCTGAACCAGTGCACGAAGATACTTCTCCTACAGTCTCACAGTGTCCCCGCATCCGGGCACCTCCTCGGGCCGGGGTCTCCCACCCCCACGGAGGGACAGCCTACAGGGCCAGCAACAGGAAAAGTGGCATCCAGGCCTAAACCCAGCACTCCCTGTTGGGCATCACGGTCTTCTCCAGAATGCCCAGCCTGCACCCTCCCCTGCCACTAACCCCCTCACTGTGCCTCGTTCTCGCCTGTCCCGCCGTCGACCCCCGGCCCATGTCCTCCCCCTGGCCTGGAATGCCCTACCTCTTCACGTCCGCCAAGCTAGCTCTCTTCCTCCCTTCAAAGCCCTACTGAGAGCTCACCTCCTCCAGGAGACCTTCCCAGACGGAGACCCCTCCTTCCTCTCCCCCTCCCTATCCCCCATCCTACCTCCTTCCCCTCCCCACAGCACCTCTATATATGTTTGTACAGATTTATTATTCTATTTCTTTTACTTGTACGTATTTACTGTTGTATTTATTTTATTTTGTTAACAATGTGCATCTCGCTTTACTTCTATTTATTCTGATGACTTGACACCTGTTCACATGTTTTGTTTTGTTCTCCGTCTCCCCCTTCTAGACTGTGAGCCCGTTATTGGGAAGCGACTGTCTCTATATGTTGCCAACTTGTGCTTCCCAAGCTCTTAGTATAGTACTCTGCACACAATAAGCTCTCAATAAATACGATTGAATGAATGAATGAATGAATGAATGAATGGAGACACCCCCTGCTCTCCAGCCCACAGATGCTTCTCCCCGTGGCCGGGATGGGTCGTGGACTCTGTGCTGAACTCAGAAGCATCAATATGCACCGGTTTGGATCAACCAAATTCATTCCAATCAATCAATCAATCAATCAATCGTATTTATTGAGCGCTTACTATGTGCAGAGCACTGTACTAAGCGCTTGGGAAGTACAAATTGGCATCACATAGAGACAGTCCCTACCCAACAGTGGGCTCACAGTCTAAAAGGGGGAGACAGAGAACAGAACCAAACATACCAACAAAATAAAATAAATAGGATAGAAATGTACAAGTAAAATAAATAAATAAATAGATAAATAGAGTAATAAATATGTACAACCATATATACATATATACAGGTGCTGTGGGGAAGGGAAGGAGGTAAGACGGGAGGATGGAGAGGGGGAGGAGGGGGAGAGGAAAGAAGGGGCTCAGTCTGGGAAGGCCTCCTGGAGGAGGTGAGCTCTCAGCAGGGCCTTGAAGGGAGGAAGAGAGCTAGCTTGGCGGATGGGCAGAGGGAGGGCATTCCAGGCCCGGGGGATGACGTGGGCTGGGGGGTCGATGGCGGGACAGGCGAGAGCGAGGTACAGTGAGGAGATTAGTGGTGGAGGAGCGGAGGGTGCGGGCTGGGCAGTAGAAGGAGAGAAGGGAGGTGAGGTAGGAGGGGGCGAGGTGATGGAGAGCCTTGAAGCCCAGGGTGAGGAGTTTCTGCCTGATGCGCAGATTGATTGGTAGCCACTGGAGATTTTTGAGGAGGGGAGTGATATGCCCAGAGCGTTTCTGGACAAAGATAATCCGGGCAGTAGCATGAAGTATGGATTGAAGTGGAGAGAGACACGAGGATGGGAGATCAGACAGAAGGCTGATGCAGTAGTCCAGACGGGATAGGATGAGAGCTTGAATGAGCAGGGTAGCGGTTGGGATGGAGAGGAAAGGGCGGATCTTGGCAATGTTGTGGAGCTGAGACCGGCAGGTTTTGGTGACGGCTTGGATGTGAGGGGTGAATGAGAGAGCGGAGTCGAGGGTGACACCAAGGTTGCGGGCTTGTGAGACGGGAAGGATGGTAGTGCCGTCAACAGAGATGGGAAAGTCAGGGAGAGGGCAAGGTTTGGGAGGGAAGACAAGGAGTTCAGTCTTCGACATGTTGAGCTTTAGGTGGCGGGCAGACATCCAAATGGAGATGTCCTGAAGGCAGGAGGAGATGCGAGCCTGGAGAGAGGGGGAGAGAGCAGGGGCAGAGATGTAGATCTGGGTGTCATCAGCGTAGAAATGATAGTTGAAGCCGTGGGAGCGAATGAGGTCACCAAGGGAGTGCGTGTAGATCTAGAACAGAAGGGGACCAAGCACTGAACCTTGGGGAACCCCCACAGTGAGAGAATGGGAGGGGGAGGAAGAGCCTGCAAAAGAGACTGAGAAAGAACGACCGGAGAGGTAAGAGGAGAACCAGGAGAGGACGGAGTCTGTGAAGCCAAGGTCAGATAGCGTGTTGAGAAGAAGGGGGTGGTCCACAGTGTCAAAGGCAGCTGAGAGGTCGAGGAGGATTAGGACAGAGTAGGAGCCGTTGGATTTGGCAAGCAGGAGGTCATTGGTGACCTTTGAGAGGGCAGTTTCCGTGGAATGTAGGGGACGGAAGCCAGACTGGAGGGGGTCGAGGAGAGAGTTGTTATTGAGGAATTCTAGGCAGCGAGTGTAGACAACTCGTTCAAGGAGTTTGGAAAGGAATGGTAGAAGGGATATGGGACGATAACTAGAAGACGAAGTGGGGTCAAGAGAGGGTTTATTTAGGATGGGAGAGACGTGGGCATGTTTGAAGGCAGAGGGGAAGGAACCAGTGGAGAGTGAGCGGTTGAAGATGGAAGTTAAGGAGGGGAGAAGGGATGGAGCGAGAGATTTCATGAGATGAGAGGGAATGGGGTCAGAAGCACAGGTGGCCGGAGTAGCACTTGAGAGGAGGGAGGAGAGCTCCTCTGAGGACACTGCTGGGAAGGATGGGAGAGTAGCAGAGAGTGTTGAGAGCCGGGGGGATGGAGAAAGGGGGGAAGAGACTTTGGGGAGGTCGGACCTGATGGATTTAATTTTGTTAATGAAGGAGGAGGCCAGATCGTTGGGGGTGAGGGAAGGAGGAGGGGGAGGAACCGGGGGCCTGAGAAGAGAGTTGAGTGTACGGAAGAGCTGGCGGGGGCGATGGGCATGGGTGTCAATAAGGGAGGAGAAATAGTTTTGTCTGGCAGAAGAGAGGGCTGAGTTAAGGCAGGAAAGGATAAACTTGAAGTGAACGAGGTTGGCATGGTGTTTAGACTTCCACCAGCGGCTTTCGGCAGCTCGAGCATAAGAGCGAAGGAGGCGGACAGTGGCAGTGATCCAGGGCTGTGGGTTAGTGGTGCGAGAGCGGCGAAGGGAAAGGGGAGCGAGTGAGTCTAGCTGAGTAGAAAGGGTAGAGTTGAGAGCAGTAATCTGATCATCAAGAGAGCCACGCTGCTCTCTTATGGTTCGCTTGCATCCTGTTTGGGCGGGGTGATGATAACAACAACAATTATTATCATGCATTGCGGCTAGCTCTCTTCCTCCCTTCAAAGCCCTACTGAGAGCTCACCTCCTCCAGGAGGCCTTCCCAGACTGAGCCCCCCTTTTTCCTCTCCTCCTCCCCTTCCCCCCCACCCTGCCTCCTTTCCCTCCCCACAGCACATGTATATATTTGTACAGATTTATTGCTCTATTTATTTTACTTGTACATATTTACTATTCTATTTATTTTGTTAATGATGTGCATCTAGCTTTAATTATATTTGTTCTGACGACTTGACACCTGTCCACATGTTTTGTTGTCTGTCCCCCCCTTCTAGACTGTGAGCCCGTTGTTGGGTAGGGACCGTCTCTATATGTTGCCAACTTGTACTTCCCAAGCGCTTAGTACAGTGCTCTGCACACAGTAAGCGCTCAATAAATACGATTGAATGAATGAATGAATGAATGAAGACTGGGTAGAGAGGAGAGGGCGGCGAGGTGGGGTGTGAGGCGCTCCGAAAGATGGGTGGGGTCCAGAGAGCGGAGATCTCTGTGAGGGAGTAATACGGATTTACAGGGGAAAGGAGTGTGGGTGACGAGGCAGGTGAGAAGATTATGATCAGAGAGAGGGATTTCAGAGTTAGTGAGGGTGGACACAGTACAGCGGTAGGAGATGATGAGGTCGAGGGTATGACCAAGTTGGTGAGTGGGCGAGGTGGGGTGGAGGAAGAGGTTGGCAGCGTCAAGGAGAGATAGAAGGCGGGCGGCAGAGGAGTCGTTAGGGATATCCATGTGGATATTGAAGTCTCCGAGGATCAGAGTGGGCATGGAGAAGGAGAGAAGGAAGGTGAGGAAGGGGTCAAAGTCGTTAAAATAGTTGGAAGTGGGGCCGGGAGGGCGGTAGATGACCGCTACAAGAATCTGGAGGGGGTGGTAGAGGCGAATAATGTGGGCTTCAGAGGAAGGGAAGGAAAGGGAAGGGGGAGGAGGGATAGTGCGAAAGCGACATTGGGGGGCGAGAAGGAAACCGACACCTCCTCCTTTTCCGGTGAGTCTGGGGGAATGGGAGAAGAAGAGTCCTGCACTGCAGAGAGCAGCAGAATAGACCGTGTCGTCTGGAGACAGCCAAGTTTCAGTTAGGGCGAGGAGGAGTAGGGAGCTGGAAAGGAATAGGTCCAGGATGAAAGGGATCTTACTTAAAACGGAGCGGGGGTTCCAAAGGCCACACTTGGCAGCAGCTGTCGAGGGAGGGGAGGGAGGGGGAAGGGTGCGAGGGGTGGGGAGGGTTTGGATTGGGATGAGTTGGCGGGGGCCTGGGCGGGGAGAGTGGGAAGGGGGGTGGCGATGGGAGAGGAGAACTGGGATGGGGTGGGGGTGGGGAGAAGGGGAGGGAGGGGGCCGGGAGGGAGGAGCGGAGGGCTGGCGCCGCTGGTACAGAGGAATCCTTGGTAGGGGGTGAGGGGGAGTGGTCTTGGTGGGGGAGAGGGAGGGTAAAAGCTGGGTGGGAGAGGGGAAGGGGAAGGTGAGGAATGAGAATGGCAGTTGGGAGCAAGGGAACTGAAAGTTCATGGTGAGGTCAGCAGGGCGAGTGACAGTACGGTGGGAGGTTAACAACTGAGATGCAGAAGCAATAAAACAGTAGCAATGATATAAGTAGGCGATGGCATCACAGGGTGTAGTTAAACAATCAATATGCTATGGCAATAATAAAATTGGCAGATAATGATGTCACAGAGAGCAGATACAAAATATTAAGTGCTGGAGTAGAGTGGGTCTGTTAAGGGGGATCAGGGAGCAGTGATACCTGGGGAGAGGAGCGGACAATCAACTAGCATGGGAGGGCTGAGGAGGTGCGAATGAGGTTGTCGTTAATGTAACATGGTGCTAACGAGGGCTTTTTACCTGGGGGCGGGCGGGGGGGGAGTCAGTCAGGACCGGACCGGGAAGGGGGGGATGAGGGGCACTTTAAGGAAGGTCGCCTAAGGGGGGGGGGGGGTGGAAGCAGGGGGGGCGTCCGGGGGTTTGCTGCGATGGCGGGCGGGCGGGCGGGCCTCTCGGGAACGGAGTCCAGGGCGTCAATGGCGGCGCTCTGAGGAGAGGAGCCTTCCGGGAGCGGCAAGGCCGCGCGGTGTGATGGCGGGCGGGCGGGCCTCTCGGGAACGGAGTCCCGGGCGTCTATGGCGGCGCTCTGAGGAGAGGATCCTTCCGGGAGTAGCAAGGCCGCGCGGTGTGATGGCGGGCGGGCGGGCCTCTCGGGAACGGAGTCCCGGGCGTCTATGGCGGCGCTCTGAGGAGAGGATCCTTCCGGGAGTAGCAAGGCTGCGCGGTGTGATGGCGGGAGGGCGTACGGGCCTCTCGGGAACGGAGTCCCGGGCGTCTATGGCGGCGCTCTGAGGAGAGGAGCCTTCCGGGAGCGGCAAGGCCGCGCGGTGCGATGGCGGGTGGGCGGGCCTCTCGGGAACGGAGTCCCGGGCGTCTATGGCGGCGCTCTGAGGAGAGGATCCTACCGGGAGCAGCAAGACCGCGCGGTGTGATGGCGGGCGGGCGGACGAGCCTCTCGGGAACGGAGTCCCGGGCGTCTACGGCGGCGCTCTGAGGAGAGGATCCTTCCGGGAGTAGCAAGGCTGCGCGGTGTGATGGCGGGCGGGCGGGCCTCTCGGGAACGGAGTCCCGGGCGTCTATGGCGGCGCTCTGAGGAGAGGAGCCTTGAGGAGAGGAGCGCTCTGAGGAGAGGAGAGGATGATGCAAAAGGGAGTGGGAGAAGAGACAAAGAGGGATTTGTCAGGGAAGGCCCCTTAAAGGAGATGTACCTTCAATAAATCTTTGAAGCAGGGAAGAGTAATTGTCCTTCAGAATTGAGGAGTTAAATTAACCTGATCTGCTTCAATTTCCCACTGTGTGAATTGAGTACAGTAAATACATTCCCATCCCGCCCTGGGGTTTGGAGAAAATGGACACGATGATAGAGATGTGGTACTTTGAGTTCTGTTACTGGATCGTTTCAAAGCAAAACTAACGAGGATCATCATTCTCTATACAGAATCTGCAGCCCTCACCCGTACCCTCATTGCCTACCCTGAGATGATGGGTAACGAAAACAATGTGACAGAATTCATTCTACTGGGACTTACACCAAATCTGAGGATGCAGAAAGTCATCTTTGTTGTCTTTGTAATCATCTACATCATCACTATGGTGGGAAATCTGATTATTGTGGTAACCATAACCACCACTACGACTCTGGACTCCCCCATGTATTTCTTTCTGACCTATTCATCATTCATCGGTGCCTGCGATTCTTCTGTCAACACGCCTAAACTGATCGTCGACTCTCTATGTGAGAAGAAAATCATCTATTTCAAAGGCTGTATGACTCAGGTCTTTGGAGGGCACTTTTTTGGCAGGGCCGAAATTATTCTCCTCACGGTGATGGCCTATGACCGTTATGTGGCAATATGTAAGCCACTGCATTACATGATCATCATGAACAGGCGTATCTGTGGTGTGCTGGTGGGGGTCATCTAGACGGTAGGCCTGGTGCACGTGATCATACAGATTCTCTTTATAGTCTATTTACCCTTCTGCGGCTCCAACTTCATCAATCACTTACTGTGTGATTTGAACCCTTTACTGAACCTTGCCTGCACGGGCAACCGCACCCTCGGCCTCTCTGTAGCCACCAACAGTGGGTTGATCTGTCTATTAAACTACATCAGGTTGATGATTTCCTACATTATGATCCTTCGCGCCCTGAAAACACACAGTAAAGAGAGTAGGCATAAAGTGCTCTTGACCTGCGTCTCCCACATCAATGTCATCGTCCTGTTCTTCATTCCGTGTATATTTGTGTATATGCGGCCCGTCTCCAACTACCCCATGGATAAAGATATTGCAGTATTTTACACAATTATAGCCCCTGTGCTAAACCCCCTCATCTACACCCTGAGAAATGTCCTGATGAAAAATGTCATCAGGAAACTATGGAGCAGAAAAGTGACTTCTGAAGGTAAATACCTGATCACCTTGTAACCTCCCAAGCGCTTATAACAGTGCTCGACACATAGTAACTGCTTAACACATGCCATTCTTATTCTTATTATTATAAATACCATTGATTAATTGATTGATTTTGGGCAACTACTGCTCTGAAAAAAGGTAAGTGCCCATGCTTAGATACCTAGCATATGCCTATCCAGAAAACTGGGTTACCAAATTTTTGGTTATGATAAACATTTAGAGGAGTGTGCTATCTATATTCAAGTCACTACGTATATAGATTTGTACATATTTATTACTCTATTGATTTATTTCTTTTACTTGTACATATTTATTCTATTTATTTTATTTTGTTAATATATTTTGTTTTGTTTTGTTGTCTGTCGCCCCCTTCTAGACTATGAGCCCGCTGTTGGGTAGGGACCGTCTCTATATGTTGCCAACTTGTACTTCCCAAGAGCTTAGTACAATGATCTGTACAGTAAGCGCTCAATAAATACGATTGAATGAATGAATGAGATAGGTATCACCCTGTGAAAACAGTTATTTGTACAAGTGAGAAAAGTGGTAAATGGATTTCAGGTAGCTTTTTTAGGAAAAATGTATAGGGCCTTCAAGGGTCAGCGAAGCACATGTCTCATATGTCTGTTGTATTTCCCAAGAGCTTGTTATAGAGTACTGCATTCAATAGGTGCTCAAGAAGTACCACTACATGAACTACTAAAGAGTTCCTTAGCTGCAGAGTTATTCATCATCACTTCAGTTTATTTAGCAACCTTTACATGTAAAGAGCTGGTTTTGGTCCTGCTACAGCTACATTCATTTATCATTTTAACCTTCTCTCATCTCGACCGAGGAGAAATGAGTGGAGCCTTCTCTATAGCACACTGTCAGACCAGTTCTAGTTTGAAAAATGAGATAAATGTTTCTTTAGCAACAGAGTGTTGTCTTATTCCTATTGTCTTTTTTCCTATAGCTCCATTGAATATCACATTGTACCAGACATATCATAGTCATTAACAGTAGAATGAGATGTTTCCTAATTTGATTCCTGCAAAGTAGGTTATAGAGGATGGGAACTCCGTGTGAATTTAGAAACAAAGCAATGTTAACTCTTTCTCCAATGAACAATCGGGAGAGGGACATTATTAGGAAGAATGATCCGTGATAGCATTCCACATCCATATCAGGAGGAGCTCACCTCCTCCAGGAGGCCCTCCCAGACTGAGCCTCCTTTTTCCCTCTCCTCCTCCTCATCCCCCGCGCCCTACTACTTTCCCCTCCCCACAGCACTTGAATATATTTGTACAGATTGATTACTCTATTTATTTTACTTTTACATATTTACTCTATTCATTTTGTTAATGATAAGCATATAGCTATAATTCTATTTGGTCTGACGATTTTGACACCTGTCTACATATTTTGGTTTGTTGTCTGTCTCCCCCTTGTAGACTGTGAGACCGTTGTTGGGTGGGAATCATCTCTATATGTTGCTGGCTGTAGCCCTGTAGAGTAGGGACTGGTCACAGGGCGCCAGAAAAGGCACTGGAACGAGTCAGGGAAGGCGGCAACATCGGGACTTCCTGTTCTGGAAGGTTGGGATTTCTAGTTCCATCTCCGTGACAAGTGATCTTCAGTGTGGGGAAAGAAAGGGAGAAAAGAGACTCAAAAGAATCCTCTCCACTCGGACACCATAACTAGAGCTAGAGGCTCCGTTTGCCAAGTCCTCATTTTTACAGTTTCCCAGACCCTCCCTCAGTTTCCTCTATGATCTGTCTTGTGCGTGGATTCTTGCTTCAATGACAATTTCAAACTTACCTATTGCCACAAAAGTTGATCAGGGGAAGCAGGGAATCTGTGTGCCCTAGCGGAAAGAGCACAGGCTTTGGAGTCAGAGGTTCCGGGTTCTAATCCTGTCTCTGCCAATTGCTTGCTGTGCGACCTTGTTCAAGTCATTTGACTTCTCTGTACCTCAGTTTCCTCAACTGTAAAATGTGGATCCAATACCTGCTCTCCCTCCTACTTAGACTGCGAGCCCCATGCGAGACAGGGACTGTGTCTGACCTAATTAGCCTGTACCTTCTCCAGCGCTTAGAACACTGTTTGACACATAGTAAGCCCTTAACACGTACCATTAAAAATGGTAGAGAGGCTGTCTACCGAAGCAGTCCCCTTGAGCTGGGCTGCCCCTACCTCAAACTCATCATCTTCCAAGGACATGCTCCACTAGTGCTGGATGTGGGGCCCTGGCCAGGCCTAGAACAGCTTTAGAGTGGCTGGTTCAGTCCAAAACTTGTGGACCTTTTTAAATATCCAAGGCTATGAGGTGCATGCAACCACTCTGATCAAAGCCTCTATGACCTCAGTGACCAACAGAGAGCAGGTGTGGTGGAGGTCCCAACTTTCACTTCTGAGGTAGAAGGCTTGTGGCTGGCTCCTAGTAGGAACCATGTGGAACATTGGCCAATGTTGTCAGGTAGGCTTGTGGGGCTAGTTAAATGGAATGTGTGTAGAATGAGTGGTGGGCCGGGAGGGATGCTGACTTCCCTTCTAGGTCCTCCTCCCTCAGGTGTAGGATGAGGTCACATTTCTGGGTGTGGGCTCTACTTTGGCTGTATAGTGCATCACACTCAGAGGAGCTCAACAAATACTATTACTACTGCCTACAACTACTACTACTAATTATGGTATTTTTTACGTAGTTACTATATGTAAAACACTGACACAAAGTAACTAGGTAAAACAATGTTTGACACAAAGTGCTGGAATAGATACAAGTTAATCACATCCAACACAGTTCTTGTCCATGTGGAGCTAACAGCCTAACAGTGTAACTACTACTACTACTACTACAAGGGTAGAAGGGAGTCTGAGAAGACAGTGACCAGAACGGGTAGAAGAAAAATGTCTTCTTGCATGACAGAGGGATAGTGGGACAGAGAACAGAGGGAGAGTGAGGCAGTACGAGGTTGGGTCATAGTGGTGCCTTGAGACAGTTGGATCTGAGAAGACCTAGGCCTTTCAGACTCAGGGAGGGCTTAATGAGATGCCCGGGTGAGAGGATGAAATTTTATTGGGAAGAGGAACTAACGAAAATGGAGTCATCCAGACTGAAAATATGAAAGGGGCAGGGGGAGACCAATGACTTTCATAAGACTGTAAACTCATTGTAGGTATGAAATAGTTTCCATCAATGTCATTGTATTGTGCTCTCCCAAGGGCTTAGCAGAATTCTCTGTATATAATAAGTGCTCAATAGTACAGTGCTTTGCACACAGTAAGCACTCAATAAATACAATTGAATGAATGAATACCATTGACTGATTGATTGAAAGGCACGGAGAACTGTAGCCAATAGCCCAATCCTTGCACCCAGAAATTCCCCCAGCCTTCCGTATTGCTGTTTCATTCAGGGTAATAATAATAAAAATTATAATAGGGATATTTGTTAAACACTAACTAGGTGCCAGGCACTATACTAAGTGCTGGAGGGAATACAAGCAAATTAGGTTGGACACAGTCCCTGCCCCACATGGGGCTCACAGTCTTAATTCCCATTTTACAGATGAAGTAACCAAGGCCCAGGGAAGTGAAGTAAGTTGCCCAATGCCCATAGTAGACTAGTGGCTCAGCCAGGATTATAACCTATGAACTTCTGACTCCCATTCCCATGCTCTATCCACTACATCACGCTGCTTCTCCAAGGTTCAGGGGCTACTACCTATCTAGTTCAGGTCCATGGCCCACAGGCATGTTTGTGCATTTTGGAATAGCAATTAATTTGAAAATCAAGGTTGTTTACCACCCTCTACACAAACAAGAATCTCCAACAGTGACACAGACCTAAATACTGACCATCAATTCATTACATCCTTAAATGATGCAATAATAGAAAAAGAGGTAGAAAACAGAATCAAGACGATTAAGCCTTCCTTTTAGACAGTGGGAGCCTACATGACAACCAGATGCAAATGAATCTGAAGGTAGATGGATCAATTATAATGGAGTAATTATATTACCCAATGGAGAGAAACCCAATGGTCTATTGGAAAAACCATGGGGCTGGGAGTCAGAGGTTCTGGGTTCTAGTCCCACCCCTGCCCCTTGCTTTCTGTGTGACCCTGGTGAAAGCACTTAACTTTTCCGTGCCTCAGTTCCCTCAATTTTAAATAGGGATTCAATGCCTGTTCCCCCATGTACTTTGACTGTGAACCTCATTTGGGACAGAGACTGTGTCTAATCTGATAAATGTCTATCTACCCCACTGCTTAGAACAGTATTAGACACATAGTACGTGCTTAACAAATACCATAACAAACAGATGCCACATCCAACAACTAGAGACGTTCCAACAACCCCGCCAACAATACTTAGTATCAAATGACTAGAGAGGGTCACAAACAACGTGGTCCTGGAAAACAGGCAATCCATCGGCATCGAAATATCACACTCTCCCAAGCACTTACTACATTGCTCCTTATGTAAGCACTCAATAAATACCACTGAGTATTTGCTTGATCAAAGTGATTCTGGTCCCTTTGTTTGCTTCACTGGGTGGGATGCTATAGGAAAATGGATAACCCAAGTAGCCCAAACAGCTGCTCTTGGGTGAGCTGAAATAGGGTAACCATAAGCAGGGTGGGCAACAGATTCAATCAATTAATCAATCGATCCGAAGCATGTATCTACTACCCCAGAGCTTAGAACAGTGTTTGGCACATAGTAAATGCTTAACAAATACCATAACTATTATTATTTAAGTGCTTAATTCAGTGCTTTGCACCTAGTAAATGCTCAATACATGACATTGATTCACCGGTTAAAACTGGGGATGACAAATGCAATAATGTAGCAAAGGGCCTGGGAGTCAGAGGAACTGTGTTCTAATCCCAGCTGTATTACTTGTCTGCTGTGTGACCTTGGGCAAGTCACTCGACTCCTTTGTGCCTCATTTACCTCTCCTGTAAAAAGGGGATTAAAGCTGTAGGCCCCATGTCGAACACGGACTGTGTCCAACCTGACCATCTTGTATCTACCTCAGTGCTTAGAAGAGTGCCTGACTCAGTACGCACTTAACAAATATCCAAAAAGGGGGAAAGAAAGCATGTTTATATGTCCACAGTGTGGAAGGAATTGATAGTCACATTTATGTAGCCCAATAACAATCTCATTAGTGGCATCAATACAGGTAGATATAAATTCCTTATGTCTTCACCCATTCTGCAACATATCCTTGAGCTTCTTGCTTAGTTTTCTTGATGTCCTATCTCTACTAAATCTCCTGTTCTTCACCCATTTCACCTCCAAATTAATTGGAAATGTAGCTATGACTTGCTTCCAGAAAGAAAACTCTGGTGGTGATTGGTCCTATTACCAAACAGGGTGTTAATTTCCTAAGGCCAAATGGAGATCTCTCCCAAATGTTTAGCTTTGACAAATAGTCTTTTTTTATTATTTTGCCCCATTGTCAGCTAAATCTATACCCAGGAATTATCCTAGACAGGCAGTGATACATAGGGAATTTAAATTCAATTCAATGTTTTTGAATGCAATCCTAGAAGTATGGTAATGGCTTACTAAAATAGTGTTAAGTCTAGCTACTACACTCTCCACAATCCTAATCAGCACTTCACGTTTAGGAGATTGGAATTTTAATAACTAAAGCATACATTTCCCTTATATTGAAAGAGATCAATCACCACTTTTAACCAATGTCTCAGTATTTCCTAATCCACAGTCATTTTTGATATTTTTGATACGTTTCACAAATAATAATAATGATAATGGTATTTGTTAAGCACTTGCTATGTGCCAGACACTGCACTAAACTCTGGAGTAGATACAAGCAAACCAGATTGGTCACATTCCCTGTCCCACAGAGGACTCACAGTCTCAATCCGAATTTTACAGATGAGGTAACTAAAGCTCAGAGAAGTTAAGTGAGTTGCCCAAGGTCACATAGCAAACAAGTGGTCGACGGCGGGACAGGCGAGAACGAGGTACAGTGAGGAGGTTAGCGGCAGAGGAGCGGAGGGTGCGGGCTGGGCTGTAAAGGAAAGAAGGGAGGTGAGTAGGAGGGGGCGAGGTGATGGAGAGTCTTGAAGCCGAGAGTGAGGAATTCTTGCCTGATGGGTAGGTTGATTGGTAGCCACTGGATATTTTGGAGGAGGGGAGTTACATGCCCAGAGCGTTTCTGCACAAAGATGATCCGGGCAGAAGCGTGAAGTATAGACTGAAGTGGGGAGAGACAGGAGGATGGAAGATCAGAGAGGAGGCTGATGTAGTAATCCAGTCGGGATAGGATGAGAGATTGAACCAGCAGGGTAGAGGTTTGGATGCAGAGGAAAGGGCGGATCTTGGTGATGTTGCGGAGGTGAGATGGTCAGGTTTTGGTGACAGATTGGATGTGGGGGTGAACAAGAGAGCGGAATCAAGGTTGACACCAAGGTTGCGAGCATGTGAGATGGGAAGGATGGTAGTGCCGTCAAAAGTGATGGGAAATTCAGGGAGAGGGCAGGGTTTGGGAGGGAAGATAAGGAGTTCAGTCTTGGACATGTTGAGTTTTAGGTGGCGGGCAGACATCCAGATGGAGATGTCTGGAAGGGATGAGGAGACACGAGCTTGAAGGGACGGAGAGAGAGCAGGGGCAGAGATGTAGATTTGGGTGTCATCAGCGTAGAGATGATAGCTTAAGCCTTGGGAGCGAATGAGTTCACCGAAAGAGTGAGTGTAGATAGAGAACAGAAGGGGACAAAGAACTGACCCTTAAGGAACCCCTACAGTAAGGGGATGGGAGAGGGAGGAGGAGCCCCCAAAAGAGACTGAGAATGAACGGTCAAAGAGATAAGAGGAGAACCAGGAGAGGACGGAGTCTGTGAAGCCAAGGTTGGATAGCGTGTTGAGGCCAAGGGGGTGATACTCAGTGTCGAAGGAAGCTGGGAGGTCGAGGAAGATTAGGATAGAGTAGGAGCCGTTGGATCTGGCAAGAAGGAGGTCATTGGTGACCTTTGAGAGGGCAGTTTCTCTGGAGCCTAGAGGACGGAAGCCAGATTGGAGGGGGTCAGGGAGAAAGTTGGCGTTAAGGAATTCGAGGTAGCGAGTGTGAAGAACTCGTTCTTTGAGTTTGGAAAGGAAGGGTAGGAGGGAAATTGGGAGATAACTAGAAGGGGAGGTGGGGTCAAGGGAGGGATTTTTAGGATGGGGGAGACGTAGGCATGTTTGAAGGCAGAGGGGAAGGAACCAGTGGAAAGTGAGTGGTTGAAGACAGAAGTTATGGAGGGGAGGAGGGAAGGGGCGAGGGTTTTCATAAGATGAGAGGGAATGGGGTCCGAAGCACAGGTGCATGGTGTATCACTTGAGAGGAGGGAGGAGATCTCATCTGAAGATACTGCTGGGAAGGATGGGAGAGTAGTGGAGAGGGTTGAGAGCCGGGGGGATGGAGAAGGGGGAGGGGTGACTTTGGGGGGCTCAGACCTGATGGAGTTGTATTTACTAATGAAGTAGGAGGCCAGATCGTTGGGCGTGAGGGAGGGAGGAGGGGGAGGAACAGGGGGCCTGAGAAGGTAGTTGAATGTACGGAAGAGCTGACGGGGATGATGGGCAAGGGTGTCAATAAGGGAGGAGAAATTGTTTTGTCTGGCTGAGGAGAGGGCAGAGCTAAGGCAGGAAAGGATAAACCTGAAGTGAATGAGGTTGGCATGGTGTTTAGACTTTCGACAGCAGCGTTCAGCTGCTCGAGCATAAGAGCGACGGAGGTGGACAGGGGCAGTGATCCAGGGCTGTGGGTTAGTGGTACGAGAGCGGCGAAGGGAAAGGGGAGCAAGGGAGTCGAGCTGAGTAGAGAGGGTAGAGTTGAGAGCGGTATTCTGATAATCAAGATTGGGTAGAGAGGAAAGGGAGGTGAGGTGGGGTGTGAGGCGCTCAGAAAGATGAATGGGGTCGAAACAGTGGAGGTCTCTGTGAGATAGTAATATAGATTTACAGGGGAGAGGAGTGTGAGTGAGGAGGTAGGTGAGAAGGTTATGATTAGAGAGAAGAATTTCAGAGTTGGTGAAGGTGGAGATAATGCAGCGGTAGGAGATGATGAAATCGAGGGTGTGACCAAGTTGGTGAGTGGGCGAGGTGGGGTGGAGCAAGGGGTTGGCAGCGTCAAGGAGAGATAGAAGATGGGCGTCAGAGGAGTCACCAGGGATATCCATGTGGATTTTGAAGTCTCCGAGGATCAGAGTGGGCATGGAAAAGAAGAGAAGGAAGGTGAGGAAGGGGTCAAAATAGTTAAAGAAGTTAGAGGTGGGGCCGGGGGGTCGTTAGATGACAGCTACAAGAATCTGGAGGAGGTGGTAGAGGCGAATACTGTGGGCTTCAAAGGAAGGGAAGGAAGGGGAAAGGGGAGGAGGGATAGTGCGAAAGCGACATTGGGGGACATTCGCACCTACTCAGCCTTCCTGTCCCGCCGTAAACCCCCGGCCCACGTTCTCCCCCGGGCCTGGAATGCCCTCCCTCTGCCCATCCGCCAAGCTAGCTCTCTTCCTCCCTTCAAGGCCCTACTGAGAGCTCATCTCCTCCAGGAGGCCTTCCCAGACTTAGTCCCTTCGTTCCTCTCCCCCTCGTCCCCCTCCCTCTCCATCCCCCGCATCTTACCTCCTTCCCTTCCCCACAGCACCTGTATATACGTATATATGTTTGTACATGTTTATTACTCTATTTATTTTGCTTGTACCTATCTATTCTATCTATTTTATTTTGTTAGTATGTTTGGTTTTGTTCTGTCTCCCCCTTCTAGACTGTGAGCCCACTGTTGGGTAGGGACTGTCTATATATGTTGCCAGCTTGTACTTCCCATGCGCTTAGTACAGTGCTCTGCACACAGTAAGCGCTCAATAAATACGATCGATTGATTGATTGATTGAGATGGAAACCGATACCTCCTCCTTTTCCGGTGAGTCTGGGGGAGTGGGAGAAGAAGAGGCCTCCACGGGACAGAGCAGCAGAAGAGACCGTTTCGTCCTGAGACAGCCATGTTTCATTTAGGGTGAGGAGGAGTAGAAAGCTGGAAAGGAATAGGTCCAGGATGAAAAGGAGCTTATCTATAACGGAGCGGGGGTTCCAGAGGCCACACTTGGCAGCAGATGTGGAGAGAGGTGTTGGAGGGGGAAGGGTGAGAGGGGTGGGGAGGGTATATATATATATATGTATATGTGTATATATGTATATATATATATATATATACATGCATATATATACACATATACATGCATACATATATATATATACATATATATGCATACATATTCCTGAATGGTATGTGTGGCAAAAACTGGATGAGTCTTTAATAAAATAAAATGAGTCATGCACAAAAACTAAGGTATTTCCTTTTTCTTACGACTTTGCAATTAATTTCACTTCCATCATATGATCAGAACAGTTTATGGTGTTTTACTGAATTTAGGTTATCTATGATTTTAAATATTCCAACCCATCACACT
Source organism: Tachyglossus aculeatus (assembly GCF_015852505.1). Taxonomy (NCBI): domain Eukaryota; kingdom Metazoa; phylum Chordata; class Mammalia; order Monotremata; family Tachyglossidae; genus Tachyglossus; species Tachyglossus aculeatus. The sequence goes on from NC_052068.1 coordinate 106,003,092, forward strand.
GTGTGCATCATTAAAAGTCTTTGAAACAGTCACCTAAGGGTTGTTATATACCGATGATTATGAAAAGGAGTCCAAGCTGTGGAACAGGAAATAATATTATTCCCTTTCAGGATGATCTGTTACGTAGTTAATAACGAGATCTCATCTGGACATGGAGGAATTCTGGGTAGAGGTGGGCAAAGCTTTTGTGGATGTCAGTCTCCCTAGGTCATTTGTCCAACCACCTTGCCATACTTACCTGGAAATGGGGAGCCACATTTTTTAGTTGGCCAAAATTTGGAGGCCACATCTGGGGACCACATGTACTCTTCTATAACACCCATCTCCGAAGGACTTACTCAATCCCAATTCTCGCTGTGGCAAACCTATTGACAGAATGAAATATTTTCACAATATCTGGGCACATCCAAATAGAGTTATTCATATATTCCTTTGACCATTCGGAGAATTATCATTGCCTAGTGTATAGAGCACAGGCCAGGGAGTCAGAAGGACCTGGATTCGAATCCCAGCTCTTCCATTTGTCTTCCACGTGACTTTGGGCAGATCACTTCACTTTCTCTGTTCCACAGTTACCACATCTGTAAAAGGGGGATTAAGACTGTGAACCCTTTGTGGGACATGGACCGTGTCCAACCAGACCTTAGTACCATACCTGGCATATAGTGAGCACTTAACAAATGCCATAAAAGCAATCAAAACAAAACAAAGCAAAATTCAATTTATTTACATTCAATTTATTTCTTTGAATCTCCACCTCCTCCATTAGAGTGTCAGCTCCTCGTGGACGGGGACTATGCCTTATGCTTCTGGTATGCTTTTCCAAGGGCTTAGTACAGTGCATTGTCTTCAGTAGGCTCTCAATAAATACCATTTATTACTCCTTCTAAGAATAGTAATAGCAACAGTTATAATAATAATAATTATGACATTCATTAAGCACTTACTACGTATCAGGCACAGTACTAAGTATTGGGGTAAATGCAAGATAACCAGGTCAGACACATTCCCTATCCCACATGGGGCTCACAGTCTAAGTAGGAGGGAGTACAGTCACTGAATCCACATTTTACAGGTAAAGAAACTGAGGCACAGAGACATTAATTGGCTTGACCAGGCTCATAGAGCAGACAAGTGGCACAGCCATGATTAGAACCTATGTCCTCTGATTCCGAGGCCCATGTTCTTCACACTAGGCCATGCTGCTTTTCAAAGTGAGACTGAGGACAGTCAATTTTCATACTAATCTAAATATCTATAGTAAATGTAGATAGTAAAACTATATACTAAAATTAGTATAGTATGCTATATTATACGAGTATTATATACTAGAACTACAATATAGCATACTATTATCGCAAAGCAAAACTATAGTAACTAACCAACTCTATGTAGTTATATGATCCTACTAGATGAGGCACACCCACAGCTTCTCGAGCAGTTTTGAGAGCATTAAATGAGCCATAATTGAATGGCAAAAGGGGGTCCTGAGCACTGAGATCCTGAAACACAATCAACAACAACACTGAGGCAGTTCTCACCATCAGGAAAATGCTTTACTCAGTGTATGTTCTGCAGGGAGCACTGAATTAGACACATGGGGATACAACAAAAGTGACTAGGCATTGGCCCAACTTAAAGGAGTTCACAGTCTAGCAGACAAAGCCATACTAACAATAATAGTACCACATTATAAATTTAACTCTAATCAATGGGAGAAACACATTTCACCTAGTGAAGCCCTTCAGTGGAACACTGAGACTATCACCTTTTCCCCACTAGCATTTCTATGATCGCAGTTGAGTGAATGGTAGAGAGTCCCAACATAAAAAAGTTTAAGAGCTCTCTGCCCCTGCAGGGCGTTTGGGTTTGAGAAAGAGAACTAACATTCAGGAAAGCATTAGGTTGAGGCAGGTATCTGCTCCAGTCCTATTGTGAAACATGTTACTCTATCAGTGGGTAAGCCTTCTGAAATGGGGCTTGTTGAGGAAGATAATTTTCTGAAGGTGAGGACAATCAACTTAGATAAAAATTCTTTCTACTGAGCAGAAAATTCATTCATTCAATCATGATTACTGAGTACTTCCTGTGTGCAGAGCACCCTACTAAGTGCTTGGGGAAGTACAACATAACAATAAAGTCCAATCATACCACTTTAGCACCAAAGTAGAATTTCCCCAAGTGAATGAGAATCACACAAAATATAATACACACCAGATAATAATCCAAGAGGTTAATCACATTTCCCAAGTCAATCAATAGATGGCATTTATTGAGCACTTACTGTGTGTAGCACACTGTATTAAGCCCTTGATAAAGTACAACAAAGATGAAAGACATGTTCACTGCCCGCAAAGAACCTACAGTCTCGAGAGGATCCACTTTCACTTCCCATTAAGCATCCATAAAAAGCAAATCAGTCATATATGGAATACAGGGAGTCTGGGGACCTGTTTCTACTGAGTTTTGTCTATTCAGCATGATCGACCATGAAAGGGGTGGTTCATCTGGTTAATTAGGTTAAGTCAGAATTCGCTTTCCCTTCCTCAGAGTGGACTCCCAGTGAAAGACTGTCACTAATTAGGTTTCCATTCTGAAGACAGCTTTCCACACCAGATCCTTCTTATGGTATTTTTCATCTCTGTGTTTCTCAATGTGTAAGGTAAGGGGTTGAACATGGGCGGGATGATGGTGTAAAAGAGAAAGAACACCTTATCAGAGTAGCTGGAGGGTGTCGCAGGTAGGTGAATATGGAGGGCATGAATAATAAGAAGACCACCGCGATGTGAGACCCACAGGTGCAGAGGGCTCTGTGATGCCCTTTCGCTGAATGGGTTCTTAGGGAAAACAATATGACAACATAATAAACCAACAAGATGATGAAAGTGATCAAGGCCACCATCCATGAATTTGCCATGACCAGGATGCTCACAAGGTAGGTATCCACACAGGCGACTTTCAGCAAGGGAAAAATATAACAAAACTAGTGGTCAACGTCACTGGGACCACAGAAGGGCAACTAGAAAACCATAAACAATTTGGGAAAGCGTTGACAGCCCCACCCACCCAGGAATCCAAGATCAGGAGTTTGCATTTCTTCTTACTCATGATGACCATGTAGTGTAGAGGCCTGCCACTGACATAAGAATGAAGACCTCGATGCATGTAAAGAAGTGCATGCTGAAGAGTTGCAACATACACTTGTTGAAAGTAATGACTTTTGTTTTAGAGAGTAAGTTCTGGATCATTTTGGGGGTAACAGTAGACATATAGCACATGTCTTTGAAAGACAAGTATGGTAGAAAATAATGCATAGGTTGGTTGATAAGATCCAACGGTGATGTGAATGAGAAGACTTCCCATTAAGAGGATAATGTAACAGGACAAAAACAGCACAAAGCGAAATATCTGAACATACTGGTCTTGTGAAAGTCCCAAGAGAGTGAATTATATGACATTTTTCTTATTTCCCATTGACTTTGTGCAGGTGGTGAAAAAACGCCAAGGGTTCTGTCCCTGAAATGATAAAAAACCAAACATAGTTTATTGGGATTTAACTATATTGATACAAGAGCCCTGCCTATGTAAACATTAATTTGGTTGATCATTAAGAAGAGATGAAGGGCTCTGAAATACAAATTCCAGATTCTGTTTCCCTCAACAGTTGCCTCTACCCTTCCCCAAATCCACATTCATTAGGGTTGGTGGGAGAAACCTGAACAATAGTGATAAGATTGAAGAACTGTGGGTCCAGAGATGCCTTGACAAAAGGTTTAATTTATTTTGAACATCTCTATCCAGGTAAATATTCCCAATTGTGCCTCCCCTGTCCCAGGGGAAAGATTTTCTATATGGAAAGATTATCTCTCTGACAGAGATGATCAGTGTAGTCGATCAGATTTGTAAAAGCTCAGTTTTCAACCAAAGCCTTATTAAACCTTGATTATTATGTTATTTTATATTGGGGCCATCTTGAAATTGAGAAATATAGACACATAGAAGTAATATGTAGAGAGAGGCGGAAAGGCAGAGAGGGAAACACATCCTTCGACTTGTAAAAGTTTTTGCAGCTGACAGAAGGTGTAGATGTTTCCTAATTTTGACGTTGCTGAGTATGCTTGACTTCTTCTATTGCTATTTCAATTCAGGTTTCCTCCATCTCCTCCGAGAAAAGCATCGTGGTAACTACCACCTACCCTCCCTCCACCGAGGGTCCCTGCTCCCAATCTGATCTGTGCACCCGGGATAAAAACGGCTCCCACATTCTCTCGGCCCCATCCATCACCACTGAGAAGGGCCCATGGTAACTGCCACCTTCCCTCCCTCCACCGAGGGGCCTTGCTCTCAGCATTATCTTGTATGCATCAGGATGGGGATAAAAGCTTCTCCTGCTCAAACCCCATTCCTCCATTGTCACAGAGAAAAGCTTCCAGGATAACTGCTTCTTTCCCTCCCACCATCCAGGGTCCCGACTTCCGGCATATTGCATATGCATCAGACCGGAGATAAAAGCTGCTCCCTCCATCGCCTCAAAGACTTTGAGATTATTTTGTTCATCCTTTTATGCTGTGTATTAATGTAGCTACACTCTTGGTGTTTCTGCCTCCAATTCCTTCTCCCCACGTAAACTGTTAATAATAATAACAATGTAGGTATTTGCTAAGCACATACTATGTGCAAACACTGTTCTAAGCACTGGGGTAGATACAAGGTAATCAGGTTGTTCCAGGTGGGGCTCACAGTCTTCATCCTCATTTTGTAGATGAGGTAACTGAGGCACAGAGAAATTCAGTGACTTGCCCAATGTCACACAGCTGACAAGTGGCAGAGCCGGGAATAGAACCCACTACCTCTGAGTCCCAAGCCTTGGCTCTTGGAACACCATAAGGGTCAGGCACCATGTCTAATTTCCACTGGTGTATTATTTGTTGCACTCAGTCCAGTGTTCTGCACACAATAAGCACTTAAAAATATTTTAATCTACTAGAATTTTTTAGAGTGCTTCTCAGGGGTTGGGTGCCATGGTTTCCACATTGGGTGATGTTACTGGGAGGAATCAAACTCAGGAGGTATACAGAGAAATTATAAAATACGGCTCAGTGGAAAGAGCCCGGGATTGGGAGTCAGAGGTTGTGGGTTCTAATCTCGGCCCCGCCTCTTGTCAGCTGTGTGACTTTAGGCAAGTCACTTAATTTCTGTGTGCCTCAGTTACCTCCTCTGTAAAATGGGAATTAAGAATGTGAGCCCCACATGGGACAACCTGATCAATTTGTATTTCCCCAGCGCTTAGAACAGTGCTTTGCACATACTAAACGCTTAATAAATACCATTATTATTATTATTATTGTTATTATTGTCACCCACCTATAAAAACCAGATATAGGGAAAGATAGCCAGCCTGGGCTAAGCTTACCCCTTAGTTACAAATACCCATGTACCCAGAAATGATTACAGGGGAGCACAGTGCAACTTACTCCAAACTTCAACCTCCCCAGATCACCCCAACGAGCAGGGGGGAGGTGACAACTGTAAAAAAAACGAGAACACAATGCACCTCAACTGAGAAAAAAAATGCCTTCTAATGAGAAGCAGCGTGGTCTAGTGGATAAAGCACAGGCCTAGAACTCAGATGACCTCGATTCAAATTCTGGCTCTATCACTTGTCTGCTCTATAGCCTTGGGCAAGTCAGGTAACTGCTCTGGGCCTCAGTTTCATCATCTTTAAAATGGGAATTCAATGGGAATTGATGAATGAATGAGTTTAATACAGTGCTTTGTATATAGTAAGTGCTCAATAAATATGGCTTAATGACTGAATGAATAGCAAGTAATTCCAGTGCTTAGAACAGTGCTTGGAACATAATAAGCGCTGAAGAAATACCATCATTATTATTAACAAATGCCATAATAACAATTAAGAGGGAGGAGGGAAATAGCCTATATAGGAGGACTACTAGTGAATTCAAACAATGTGAGGTGAAGTATCAGAAGTGAGGAAGGAGGGAAAGAGGTAAAAGGCAAGAATAAATGCTAAGAGTAAGGGAATTGATGAAAGTGGAGATTTTGTGAAATGAATAAATATCAGGAAAAGGGGAGTAACGGACAGTATCCAAAGTGCTGGGAAGCAGTGTGGCCTATTGGAAAGAGCTCGGGACTAAGAGCCAAATGACCTGGATTCTAATCCTCCCTGCTATGTGATCTTGGGCAAATCACTTAATTTCTGTTGCCTCAACTATAAAATGAGGATTGAATCCTACTCCCTCCGATTTATAGTGTGAGTCCCATCGGGGAAAGGGACTGCACCCAACTTGATTATTTACCCCAGCACTTAGTACAATGCTTGGCACATAATAAGTGCTTAACAAGTACCATTACAAAACGGGTGCTTGTTTTTTTTTTTCAACTCGTCTGCCCACGCTGGTGTTGGAAAGGAATCAGAGTAAGATCCCACGAGACCAGGTGTGGGGAAAGAGAACAACTAGAAAAATGGATAAATGGAAAATCTAGAATTATAAGAGCAAAAACTAGAGATATAGAAGAAAGAGGGAAATATACGGAGGAGAAAGATGGGTATGGAAAAAGGCAGGAAAGAAAACTGAAAGTACAAAATATTCCCAAAACATGGGAGAAATAAGTGGAGAAGAAAGTGAAATGACTTGAAAAAAAAGAGAAGCAGAGGAAAAGCGCTAGTCAGATGTACCTAAACATAAAGTAAACATACTTGCAAGCAGTCTCCTCGACTTTGTCGAAGAAATTTGGAAGAAGCCGATTGTGGGCTGGGATTTTCTCTATTGCTGTATTGTACTTTCCAAGAGCTTAGTACAGTGCTATGCACACAGTAAGCCCTCAGTAAATATGATTGAATGAATTTCCCAAATATTTCGGAAGAATTAAAATATCCTGGAATCAAAATAGATGCACATAAAAGGAAGGAGTCGAATAACAACGACCAAAAAATAAACTCCTGCCCAGAAATCAGAACGTGTTTTTAAAGGCAGGAAAATGTACCGTGTAAAGGAATAAAAGAGGGGAGAGGCCACTAGAAGAAAATCAGGAAGAAGGGAAGGGGAAGGAACAGGACAGGAGAAGACTATCGTTTTTGTAACCCAACCATATATTGACAGGGTACGTGCGCGCGCACACAGGCACGCGCCTCTGTGTGTGTGTGTGTGTGTGTGTGTGTGTGTGTGTGTGTGTATGCACACTAACATTTAGGCTCATATTCTATTTTAAAATACCATCAATATCCCCATCCCCAAATGTTTAGAAGAGTACACTCAAGCGTTGGCTGTGTAGAGACAAATAATAGTGAAACTGAGGTAGTGGAGAAGCAATAACATACTCAACACCACATTGTAGATTAGCAGTGGGGACAAATGAAAATGGGACAGTTGTTCCTGCCCAGATGTATGCATATTTGCCAGCCTGGTTTCCCCTTTTAGACTAACTGATGACCACCTCTAGAGTGGCTGAAGTTTAACAATCCTTACTTCCAATACCATTTCTCTGCAGACCAGTTATAACAGGTACTAACCTGAAAAGATTCAGTCTCTTGATGCTGAAAGGCTGAAACATATATGGATGGTGACTGATGGATCCACTAAAATTTCATGGATCCAGTAGATTTCGAGCATCCCTTGGGAGAAAACCACTCCAATGAGCCCAACAATTAAAATTCTTCAGTCCTGCCTGGTTCCAACCATTTTAATTTGCAAAGTTTGGATCTCACACACCCCTAGCCTCAAGTTAAGATTCTCTTCTCGCTGATGAATCTGACATGATTCCCAGATTTACTGAGAATTTGTTTGTTCTGCTGGACTCGCAAGAGCTAAGCCATCAATTCATCCACAGCTCAGAAGACCACAAGAAATAAATCTGTCACTGCTAGCATGACAAAGAAACACATTCAGTTAATCTCTCTGTAAATATGAAATAAACGCTGGAAATGCTGTTTTGAAAAGGATGGAACAGAGAGCAGGAATATTTAGGGGCCTTACAGTGAGCTGGGGAGTGATTCTCCAGAGGCATTTTAAACAGATTCCCTCCAAAGTGTCACAAGCCAAGAACCAGATTTCATTTCCAATTCTCCCTGGACAGGAACAGAGTTCAAATGCTGCATCAGGCGAATTGTTTTCTTTTTTTCTCAGCTTCTCTCTAGGACTAGGCTCAGGGAGTTTTTCTTCTGAATGTACAGTATATTTGCTGTAGTTCCAGAGAATTATGCCAAATTCCTCAGTCACTGATCAGGAAAAATGGACGAGCACTCCAGACCTGAACAATTATGTCAAGTGCTTAGTACAGTGCTCTGCACACAGTAAGTGCTCAATAAATACGATTGAATGAAGTAATGTCTGTAGTGCTCTTGGCTTGCACAGTATCATCCACAGTCTCACCGTGATTCCCTCTGAGGCACAGAATGCCACAAGCAAGGAGATGGGCAGGAGTACAGAACGTTGTGAAGTACCATTTTTGCCCACATTATCCAGCCTTCGGCTGAACAAGGGGCTAGAAAGCACAGATCTTCTGACTCCCAGAGCATGGCAGGGAATGTGTCTGTTTGTTGTTTTATTGTACTCTCTCAAGCACTTAGTACAGTGCTTTCCACACCATAAGGTCTCGATAAATACTACTGAATGAATGAATGCATTACATGTCTGAGCAAACATGGAAATTCTACCAAATGTCTCCCAAGGAGCAGCTTTCAACAGTCTTGGAGAGAGGAGAGGGAAAAGGTGTAGTAAGCCTTGAAATTAGTCTACGGAGTGGGGTAGGGAATGAAGGATTGGTGCCAGGATGGGATCAGATTGCATCACATGACAAGCAGATATCAATACTAGGCAACAAGGTTTATTGGTAGTCTTAATTCAACCCCTTCTACTAAGGGCGGGTATATCAGATAAGGGGCCCAGTTGTATCTGTAAACCATTCAAACCCTTATTTTGTAAACTGCACACTTCCTCCTCCCTCCCGTAGGAGTCAATTGGGTTCCCAAGAGTCACACCTGGCCAACAGGAGCACTCACTCAAGCCCCCAGAGAGGTGTCCAGGGATGCCCCTAAGACCACTGTTCTGGGCATGGATAAGGTCACTCAAAATAGTGATCTGCTGGACTGGCACATTCTATCCAATTCAGGACGATGAGTACTTTAGGAGCCACTTGTATTGTGGGTCACAAATTAAGTGATATCATTTATTCAGCATTTGCTCAGTACACAGCACCACACTATACACTTGGGAGAGTGCAATCGAGTTAGAAGACATAATCCCAGTCCGCAAAACATTCACAGTCTAGCAAGAATCTTCCAACGTAACTAAATCTACGAATTGGTACTGTGGTGCTCAAGGTAGAGTCCTGCACAAGCCAAATTCCAGGTTCTCACCGGGCCATAATAAATGTGCCCTGAATCTAACCCCACACCTGACGTTCCATTGGCAAAGCCCATTTGCATATCACCTGACTTTCAGAAATTAGGGTGAATTCCTCACAAGCATACTAATGATACACAAGTTCAATAGCCCCAGCAGTACCATAAGCTTGTTGTGGATGGGGAACATGTCTGCTAATTCTGTTGTATTGTACTCTCCCAAGCACTTAGAACAGTGCTCTGAACATAGTAAATGCTCAATAAATACCGTTGATTGATTGATTGATTAGATAACAGACTTCTCACATACATGAAGTTCCATCTGTGTGTCATTTTCGGTGGACATATTTTCTAGAGGACAATGACAAAGGATCAATAATGTCATACTTATTGAATATCCTGGGTGCTTACTGCATTAAACACTTGAGAGTGTACATTGTAACACAGTAAGTTGACACATACCCTGACTGCCAAAGGAACTGAGAACAGTCTACAGAACAGGTGGTGGGGCCACTAGTTTGTGCAGAGGTGTGAGTGGGGGGAAGGAGGAGAAGCCCAAAAGCGGAGAAGATGGAAACAGTGTAACCAGATGGGAAAAGAGAGACAGAGAGGTCAGTTTTAATCTCCATTTTACAGACTGAAAAATTGAGGCAGAAAGTTGTTGGGTAATTTGCCTAAAGTCGTTACACTGGTCAAACAGTTTCCTGAACTCCAAATCCAATACTCCATTAACTACTTGGAAATCCTGTCAGGATAAATAGAGTTGTGCATACAGGGTTATGATGAAAGAAGCCAGAACGTACCCCCTGAACCTTGTCCACGGGTCTCATCTGTTCATTTATCTTGTGGTTTTAAGAAAAGTCTTTAATTTTCCATGACTTCAACCCTGAAAAGGGAGTAAGAAGCAGTATGTTCTAGAGGAAACAGCAGAGAACTGGGAGTCAGACGACCTGGGTTCTAATCCCATCTCCACTAGCAGTGGTTTAGTTAATAAACACGGTCCTGGGAGTCAGAGGGATATGGATTCTAAACCAAGCTCCACCAAATGCCTTCTGTATGATCTTGGTCAAGTCACTTCACTTCTCTGGGCCTCAGTTCCCTCATCTGCAAAATGGGGATTCCCTGTTCTCCCTCCTCTTTAGACCTGAGCCCCATGTGGGATCTGATTAGTTTGTCTCTAGTACAGTGCTCAGCATATGGGAAGTGTATAACAAAACACCTATCATCATTATCATTATTATTATTACAGGCCTGACTTGAAAATGGAGTGGGAATGATGTCTGGGAATGACAGGGGACAGAGGCCTGGCTGTGTTGAGTAGGGATATGGACATCAGTCACACCTCCTCTTCAAGTGCTCATTTTCACTTACAGCATTGTCCTTGCTGGCCTGCTCCAAGACTGAGCCCCCTTTTTCCTCTCTTCCTCCCCCTCCCCCTACCCTATCTCCTTCTCCTCCCCACCACACCTGTATATATGTTTGTACAGATTTATTACTCTATTGATTTTACTTGTACATATTTACTATACTATTTTGTTAATGATGTACATCTAGCTTTATTTCTATTTATTCTGATGACTTGACACCTGTCCACATGTTTTGTTTTGTTGTCTGTCTACCCCTTCTAGACTGTGAGCCGGTTGTTGGGTAGGGGCCATCTCTATATGTTACCGACTTGTACTTCCCAAGCTCTTAGTACAGTGCTCTGCATACAGTAAGTGCTCAATAAATACAATCGAATGAATGAATGAGTGAATAGCAGGAGAATATGGATGATAGCCTTGCTTCAGACCTATCCCTAACATTACCCCTAACCTGAAATCTAATCCTAAAAATAACCTAAACCCTAGTCCAACTAATAATATTTGATAAATCAGATCCTGATTCTACTCATTTTATACTCTGAAGGCTAAGTTCATATGTAACAAACTGCTCTTCCTTTCTTTCAGAGTGCCATATTCTCCCAGAACCGCCTCAAATGAAGAGGTTTCCATCTAAAATTCTTTCCCCCTTTCTTAAAATGGTTGTGAAAATGCTTGTGAAATATTTTGCATGAACAAGCTCCAGCCCCCACCTCCCATCCCCCCATTTCATTAGCCTATGGAGTTAATCTAACAGCATAAATTGACACCAGAATATTTGATGATGCAAAACCCCAAATAATCTCCTAAAGTTCTAAACGAGTCAGTGAAGCTCCTTCTGTTCCTCACCTACCACCAGGAAGTGATTTATGCATATGCCACAGAAGAACTCACTGAAAACTAACATTTTCTGACATGGCACAACCCGTACCAAAACATAGTTTCTGTTCTCTAGAAGTTTACAATTAATTTCAGCATCGTAATTAATTTTTTATCTCATTAAGCAGAAACTTTTCTTTTAGTGACAATGTCGTTTCAAATAAAATAAGGAAATATACAACTGGGTAAGATACAGTCACTGAGTCGGAGGAAGAAGCATCATAGCCTAATGGAAAGATCATTTTCCAGGGAGTCAGAGGCCTGGGCTCTAATCCCAATTCTGCCAATTGCCTAATGTTTGTTTGACCTTGGGCAAATCACTTAACTCTCTTTGCCTCAGTTTTCCTGTTCTTCCTCTTACTTAGACTATGAGCACCATGCAGGACAGGGATTGTGGCCAACCTCACTAACTTGTACCTATCCCAGCGCTTAGAACTGTGTTTGAACTATAGTAAGCACTTAACATATACCATAAAAAGAAGGGATTATAATCTGAAACACAGGTAGGCGTCATGTTCCTTTCAAGCCTAGGGACAAAGAAACCTGTATTTGCAGTGCAACTGTTTGCAGTGCATTTGGAATGTATCCAAATGAGTAGGTGAATGACATCAAAGATAGCTAAGAGTGGAGGCAGACATAGGAATATATTTCATCTGCATGATTTTCTCTGTGCTTCTGACCCCATTCCCTCTCATCTCTTGAAATCTCTCGCGCCATCCCTTCTCCCCTCCTTAACTTCCATCTTCAACCGCTCACTCTCCACTGGTTCCTTCCCCTCTGCCTTCAAACATGCCCATGTCTCTCCCATCCTAAAAAAAACCCCTCTCTTGACCCCACCTCACCTTCTAGTTATCACCCCATATCCCTCCCACCATTCCTTTCCAAACTCCTTGGACGAGTTGTCAACATGCGCTGCCTCGAATTCCTCAACACCGACTCTCTCCTCGACCCCCTCCAGTCTGGCTTCCGTCCCCTACATTCCACGGAAACTGCCCTCTCAAAGGTCACCAATGACCTCCTGCTTGCCAACTCCAACGGCTCATACTCTATTCTAATCCTCTTCGGCCTCTCAGTTGCCTTCGACACTGTGGACCACCCCCTGCCCCTCAACACGCTATCTGACCTTGGCTTCACAGACTCCGTCCTCTCCTGGTTCTCCTCTTATCTCTCCGGTCGTTCATTCTCAGTCTCTTTTGCAGGCTCCTCCTCCCCCTCCCATCCCCTTACTGTGGGGGTTCCCCAAGGTTCATTGCTTGGTCCCCTTCTGTTCTCGATCTACACTCACTCCCTTGGTGACCTCATTCGCTCCCACAGCTTTAACTATCATCTCTACGCTGATGACACCCAGATCTACATCTCTGCCCCTGCTCTCTCCCCCACGCTCCAGGCTCGCATCTCCTCCTGCCTTCAGGACATCTCCATCTGGTTGTCTGCCCGCCACCTAAAACTCAACATGTCCAAGACTGAACTCCTTGTCTTTCCTCCCAAACCCTTCCCTCTCCCTGACTTTCCCATCTCTTCAATATGGATCTGCCGCTCATCTCCTCACCGTGCCTCGTTCTCGCCTGTCCCGCCATCGACCCCCGGCCCACGTCATCCCCCGGGCCTGGAATGCCCTCCTTCTGCCCATCCACCAAGCTAGCTCTCTTCCTCCCTTCAAGGCCCTACTGAGAGCTCACCTCCTCCAGGAGGCCTTCCCAGACTGAGCCCCTTCCTTTTTCTCCCCCTCGTCCCCCTCTCCATCCCCCCATCTTACCTCCTTCCCTACCCCACGGAACCTGTATATATGTATATATGTCTGTACATATTTAGTACTCTATTTATTGATTGATTTATTTTACTTGTACATATCTATTCTATTTATTTTATTTTGTCAGTATGTTTGATTTTGTTCTCTGTCTCCCCCTTCTGTGAGCCCACTGTTGGGTAGGGACTGTCTCTATATGTTGCCAACTTGTACTTCCCAAGCGCTTAATAGAGTGCTCTGCACACAGTAAGCGCTCAATAAATACGATTGATTGATTGATCTAAATGTAGTTTACAGCACCACACCTTCCTCATGGCCGTTTTCATCGCTCTGTTCCGAAGCGTGTAGATGAGGGGGTTGAACATGGGGGCAATGATGGTGTAAAACAGAGCGAACACCTTATCCTCGGGGAAGGTCTGGGCCGGCCGGAGGTAAATGAGGATGCAGGGCAAGAAAAGCAATGTCACCACGGTGATTTGGGAAGCGCAGGTGGAGAGGGCTTTGTGATGTTCTTCTGAAGAGGGGGTCCTCAGACAGTCTAAAATGATGATGCAAGAGAAGATCAAGACTATAAATGAGATCAATGCAATTATCCCGGAATTGGCAAGGACTAAAAATTTTATCAAGACAGTATCTGTGCAGGCCAGTTTCAGAAGGGGGTAAACGTTGCAGAAATAGTGATCAATCATATTGGGGCCACAGATGGGCAAAAGAAATGACAAGGAGCCACTGAACGATGGAATGGAGAAATGCTCCTCCCCAGCACACTGCAACCACTGTGGCACACCACTGCTTGTTCATGATGACCATATACTGCAAGGGTTTGCAGATGGCAACAAGCAATCATAGGCCATCCCCACAAGGATGAAGACCTCAACTCCACCAAATAAGTGCATGGTAAAGAGCTTCATCATGCAGTCACTGAAGGAAATGGTTTTCTTCTCAGACAGCAAATCTCGGACCAGTTTGGGAATAACCATGAAAGTGTAGCAGACATCCATGAGGGATAAATGGCAGAGAAAGAAATACATGGGCTGCTTGATAAGAGAACTGCCTCTGATGGTGATGAGGATGAGCAAATTCCCAAACAGGATTGCAACATAACAGGAGAGGAACATTCCATAGCAGAATATCTGCCAATTTCTGTCACTGGACAGTCCTAAGAGAACAAATTCTGTGACATTGTTCCTATTTCCTATTTTTCATAAAAATTGGTAGGTTGGATGCTAGCAAGCAGAGACACCTCCAAGCTAAGTCCTGCTCAGAGCATGCACGCCAGCGTCGAGCTCTCCTCAGATGAGACCAGTCCATCCCAGCTCCCCTTGGCTCCTCCAGGTCCAGGTCCAAGTCTCCTCAGCTCTCTCAGGGCCAGCTCTGCCCTTCTACGCTGTGCTCATCTCCATCTCTTCAGGGTGCCATTCCATACATCTTAGGGGTAGCCAGTTTGCCGCTACATCCCAATTCTCTCCTGAGATCTAAACCCAACTTGAAATCTAACGTAAAGTCAATCGTTCAATTACTTCAGTCATATTTATTAAGCACTTAGTGTGTGTAGAATGCTGATTTAAGTGCTTCAGAGAGTACAGTAACACAATAAACAGACACATTCATGTCATAATCCTAACTTTTGCAGAGTGACCTAGTGGATAGAACACGGGCATGGGAGGACCTGGGTTCTATTCCTGCCTCCACCACTTGCCAGCAATGTGATGTTGGGCAAGTCACTTAGCTTCTCTGTGCCTTAGTTACCTCATCTGTAAAATGGGAATTAAGCCAGTGGACCCCACGTGGGACATGGACTGTGTACAACCTGACTGGATTGTATCTACCCCAGCCCTAAAATACACTGAATGGAACATGGTAGACAAATGCCATTAAAAAAGCTCACTGATGTTAATACCCCTCATCATGCTTCCGACAATAAACTGATATTTTACCAGCCAATGATGGGCAAATAAGCTTCACGTTAAAAAATTAAATGGTAACAAAGATATCCGAACATTCTCATGGGGGTAGTTCCTTATTGCCCCTCTGACTTCTACATCTTATTCTTTAAACTCCATGGATATGCACATTATTGTCTCTAGACTTTTGACAGTTACATTTCCCAGTATTTATTATCCATTCTTGTAGGTTTTTACATTTTTTTCCCATTATTCATTCATTCATTCAATCGTATTTATTGAGCTCTTACTGTGTGCAAAGCACTGTACTAAGCACTTCGGAAGTACAAGTCGGCAACGTAAAGAGATGGTCCCTACCCTTATCAGCAGCCATTTCCACATTCTGAGTTTCTTGCTCTTTCAAGTCCTAAATCCTTACATCACAGCTGCAAGTGCAGAGGAAGGTACGCCTAGAACACTGTCCCCTTTCCTTAAATGAAAAAAATATGATCCCAAATAAATCCCTTCCACTGAGCAATTCCAGGCCTCCCCAATACCTTGAAACTACCTCAGCCTGGTGAATTATTCCCTTAGCAAAAGTTATTTACCAATAGACAGAGCAAAGTGAAGATGACTTTTTTAATGTTAAGTTTCTACTCTGTGCCAGGCACAGTACTAAGTGCTGGAGTAGCTACAAGATAATCAGGTTGGGCACAGTCTATATCCCCATGGGGCTCACTGTCTCAATTCTCATGTTACGGGTGAGGTAACTGAGGTACAGAGAAGATAATTGACTCACCCAAGGTCACCCAGCAGCCAAGTAGCAGAAACAGGATTAGAACCCAAATCCTCTGACTTCTAGGCTTGTGCTCTTTACGCTAGGCAACATGATTAAATAATAATGATTGCATTTGTTAAGCGCTTACTTAGGTGCAAAACTCTGTTCTAAGCACTGGGGTAGATATAAGGTAATCAGGATGTCTCACTTATCACAGACTTCATCCCCGTTTTACAGATGAGGGAACTGAGACCCAGAGAAATGAAGTGACTTGCCCAAAGTCACACAGCAGAGAAGTAGCAGAAGTGGGATTAGAACCCATGACCTCTAACTCCCAAACCCAGGCTCCTTCCACTAAGCCATGCTCCGTGCCACCTCCCCTATGTCTGAAAAGAGTTTTCAAACCCCACTCTGTGCCTCACCTACCAGCAAGAAGGGACTGAGGCAATTTTATGAGTAGAATCCACTGAAAACCCTGCTTTGCACATAAACATATAATAGAGACTGTAACTGCTAAAACCCACATCTGCCATCGCCGCACAGCATATATCAAAGATGTAATTCCCACTCTCTGAAGCTTACAATTAATTTCAACATCAACTAAACTAAGCCCCCGCCTTCCTCTCCCCATCCTCCCCCTCCCCATCCCCCTCGCCTTATCTCCTTCCTCTCCCCACAGCACCTGTATATACGTATATATGTTTGTACATATTTATTACTCTATTTATTTATTTTTTGTACATATTTACTCTATTTTATTTTGTTAATATGTTTTGTTTTGTTTGTCTCCACCTTCTAGGGTGTGAGACCTCTGTTGGGTAGGGACCGTCTCTATATGTTGCCAACTTGTACTTCCCAAGCGCTTAGTATAGTGCTCTGCACACAGTAAGTACTCAATAAATACGTTTGAATGAATGAACTAAAGGCCATAATTAGTTTTCCATCCCAGTGAGCAGGAGTTATTCCTTTCTCTGAAAATATTTTATTCGAAATGGCATAAAATTCTGGATGGCTGTATTAAATATAGACATTGAGGTGGAGGAAGGGATGTTACAGTCTGATAAACAGTTGCAATTCACATATACCCTGACCCTAGGATAAAACTCATGTCAGTTGAACAGAAACAGAGCTGGGTAAATAGAATAAGCCAAACACAGAAGGGGAAGGAGATGTAGACATCTGTTTCATCTGGCTGATTTTCCTTCCAAATGCGGCTTCCAACACCACACCTTTCTCATAGCCATTTTCGTCTCTCTGTTCCTCTGCATATAGATGAGGGGGTTGAACATGGGGGCGATGATGGTGTAAACAGAGCAAACACCTTATCCTCGGTGAAGGGCTGGGCCGGCCGGTGGTAAATGAAGATGGAAGGCCAGAAAAACAATGCCACCATGGTGATGAGGGAAGCACAGGAGGAGAGGGCTTTACGATTTCCTTCTAAAGAGCAGGTCCTCAGACTGGCTAAAATGGTGATGTAAGAGAAGACCAAGACTACAAATGAAATCAGTACAATTTTCCCTGAATCGGCGAGGACTAAAAATCTATTCATGTCAGTGTCTGAGCAGACCAGTTCCAAGAGAGGGTAAACATCGCAGAAATATTGATCGATCTAATCGGGGCCACAGAAGAGAAAAAAAAAATGACAAGGAGCCACTGAACCATGGAATGGAGAAATCCTCCTCCCCAGCACACTGCAAACACTGTAGCACACTGTTGCCTGTTCATGACAACCACATAGAGCAAGAGTTTGCAGATGGCAACATAGCGATCATAGGCCATCTCCACAAGGATTAAGACCTCAACTTCACCAAATAAGTGCATGGTAAAGAGCTGAGTCATGCAATCAAAGAAGGAAATGGTTTTCTTCTCAGCAAATCTCTGACCAGTTTGGGAGTCACCGTGGAAGTGTAGCAGATGTTCATGAGGGACAAGTGGCAGAGGAAGAAGTACAGGAGCTGTTTGATGAGGGAACTACCTCTGACAGTGATGAGGATGACGAGATTCCCTTGGAGGTTTGCAAAGTAACAGGAGAGGAACAGCCCAAAGCAGAATATCTGCAAATTTTTATCACTGGACAGATCTAAAAGAACAAATTCTGTGACGTTGTTCCTATTTTCGATCATGTCAATGGGAATATTTACCTGAAATGATTGCAAAATGAAATATTGTAAATAACATTTAGAAAATTGCAGTGACCAGTTCATTCTACTTATAATTGAATATCACTTACAATATTGTGTCGATGGATATGAGAACACTGCAAGAGAAATTTTATATCCTTTCTGCATATACATTCCTTTCACTTCTAGTGAGGTGATAAAAATATGTTTTTAATATTTAAGTTCTTACCATAATAATAATAATAATAATGGCATTTATTGAGTGCTTCCTATGTGAAAAGCACTATTCTAAGCGCTGGGGAAGTTACAAGGTGATCGGGTTGTCCCAAGTGGGGCTCACAGTCGTAATCCCCATTTTACAGATGAGGTCACTGAAGCCCAGAGAAGTTAAGTGACTTGCCCAAAGTCAAACAGCTGACAAGTGGTGGACCCGGGATTTAAACCCATGACCTCTGACTCCAAAGCCCAGGCTCTTTCTGCTGAGCCACGCTGTTCCAGGCATTGTAATAAATACTAGAATACAGGCTAATTGGATAGGAAACAGTCCTTCTTCCATGTAGGTCTCACAATCTAAGAAGTAGGGAGGGGGAAATTTTTATCCCCATTTTGCAATGGAGAAAACTGAGGCACAAGAGAAGCAACCTGGCTTAATGGAAAGACCACAGGCCTGGGAGTCACAAGATTTGGGTTCTAATTCCAGATTTCCCACCTTCCTGCTATGTGACCTTGACCAGCTCTTTTAATGTCTCTGTGCCTCAGTTTCCCCATATGAAAAATGGGGATTAAATTCTACCTCCCTCCTACTTAGACTCAGTTCCCCCATTTTTTAAAGTTATTTGTTAAGTGCTTACTATGTGCCAGGCACTAACCTAAGCAATGGGATAGGTACAAGCTAATCAGGTTGCACATGTGTCCCACATGTTGACTTATTGAAGCAGCCTGGCTTAGTGGAAAGAGGCCGGGGTTGGGAGTCAGAGGTCGTGGGTTCTAATCCCAGATCCACCATTTATAAGCTGTGTGACTTTGAACAAGTCACTTAACTTCTCTGTGCCTCAGTTACCTCATCTGTAAAATGGGGATTGACTGAGCCACACATGGTACAACCTGATTATTTGTATCTACCCCAGTGTTTAGAACAGTGCTTGGCACATAATAAGCATTTAACAAATGCCGTTAGTATTATTACTATTATTTTAAGTTATTTGCCCAAGGTCAAGCGGCAGACAAGTGGCAAATCCAGGATTAGAACCCTGGTCCTTCTGACTCCCAGGGCCCTGCTTTATCCACTAGGCTACACCACTTGTCTGCACTGATTATCTTTCATCTAGCCTAATACTTAGTACAGTGCTTAGCACATAGGACTTAACAAATACCGTAATAAAAATAATAACAAAAATAACGATCCTGAATTTATTCATGTGTATAACACAGAGTAAATGCTTAACAAATACCATAACTATTATAAAACAAGCAATCCATCCTACTTATTGAGCGCTTACTATGTGCAGATCATTATATGAAGCTCATTGGAAAGTACAACAGAGTTGATACACTCATTTCCTGCCCAATTATCATTAATATCATTATTAAGAGATTGGGTGGCTTGTCCAAGGTCACCCAGCAGTCCAGGAGCAAAGCAGGAACTAATAATAAGAATTATAATAACAATGATAATTACAGTACTTCTTAAGCAATTACCATGTGCCAAGCACTGTTCTAAGTTCTGGGATAAATACAAGTTAATGAGGTTGGACACAGTCTCTGTGCCACATGGGGTTTGCATTCTTAATCCCCATTTTACAGATGAGATATCTGAGGTACAGAGAAGTGAAGTGACTTGCCCAAGGTCACACAGCAGCTATGTGGTGTAGCTGGGCTAAAACCCAGGTCCTTCTGCCTCTCAAACGTGTGCTCTATCAACTAGGCCATGCTGCTTCCCATATCCAGGTCTCTCATTCCCAGTCCTATCATCTTTCCACTGGGCGATAGTGACCAGCAATAAATATATTCCTCTAGAGATCGTATCTGTCACGAGGATGTTTCAGAATTCAAATGATCTAATTTCCTTTTTCTACTAAATCCTACTCTCCTTTGAATCCACGCCTTATCGTGGCAGTAGAGTTTTTGTATGCTGATGAAATTTAGAGTTTAGAGAAAGAGAGCTATTCTCCCACTGGGGTTAGCCATAATGGAAAGGTCTAAGCCAAAGCATCAGACAAAGCTGATTCACCTGTGCTGGGCAGCAGCGGCACGGGAAAGAAGGCAATAGAAAAGGACTTCCATATTTTTGACCAAGAAAACACTATGGACGACATACCAGAACAAGTACAGAAGAAAATGGGATGTTTTTGAGAAGACATGTCCAAGGAGTTACCATGGGTCAGAAACGAGTTAAAGGCATTTGACATCAACAATAAAGCTCATCAGGCACGGGATTCCTTTAAGGACCACCTGATTATAAACAAGAAATCACATGAGGGTTTCTATTCAGATATTTTTTAAACAGTCCTGGAGATCTGCCAAAAGAGAAACGGTGGCTAAAAAAATGAATTTTATCTATCTCACAGTATTTCAGAATTAAGACTGTGATTTTGGTGAAGACCAAAATTCACAATCCATGCTCAGTTTCCCAAGGATAGTCAGTCAATTCGAACCTAGGACACTGCAATCTGGCTTCCTTTTTTATTAAAACGACTAGGCACCTGCACAGGAAAAGTCCGTGAATCAAAGAACAAGAACTGAGAAATTAAGAGAAACCTCTGTTATAAAAAAGAAAGAAAAACCTTTACCCCTTTGTTAGTCTTTCCACAGTGATGCATTTCTGTGTACTTGGATCTTTATGTCCAATCGTGGGAAACAAAACGGTTTTCAGAGCTGCTTCAGGACAGAACTCAAGTCTCAGTGGAAGTCCAATCTTCACATTGGGTGGAGGCAGTTTCCAAAACACTGGAGTTTCGAGTCATTTCTGGTTTCCTGAGAGTCAAATTTATTTCCTTGGGGCTGTCTGAGAAATGCTCCTTCACCCACCTATGTCCGAACTCAGAGGGGGAAAAAAGAAAGACAACTACAAATTTTCCCCCCTCGACCCAGCAAATGTTTGGTGCAGAATTTTCTTTGGAAAAACTTTGTCTAGAAGACCCAGTTGTTAAAGCAAAGCATTTTAAAAGTCCAGGGACTTTGCCAGCTCCCAACGTCCCCGAAGATCTTCCTAGAGGTGGTGGTGGAACAAATCCAGGAACTTTTCTTCATCATGTTGAAAACAAGTTTGAGTATGGCTTGGTAGGCACTGCTATCAATTCTATAACTTTGCCCATATTTTCAATTATAATTTAACCATTTGCTGATTATTTCCTTCTCCTCAGGTTTTACCCTCTCAACTACCCAGTCAGTTCATTTGCACCCACAGCCAGCCATACAACGTAGACACTATCAAAGAACTTAATGATTCATTTAACCATCTTTCAATTTTCTTTTTCATCCAATTGGAAATTATTTTGTACTTTTCTCTGCCAATAGATTGTAAGTTCCTTGAGGCCCTGGATCATGTCTTTTATCTTTATTATACTCCCTCAAGGGCTTAGGTCTGTGCTCTGCATACAGTAAATATTCAGTAAATACTAACGATTGATTGTTTTATGAGGCGGCTACAGAAAGCATACAATAACCCTAATGGTCAACATAAAGGATAAATGCTCATTCACCTTTAAATTTAAAGCTATTTCATTTTACTAGTTGGATACAGAATTATGCAGTTATGAAAACATTGAAGAAACTCACAAATCATATAGCTAAGGTGTTTTGTTAAAAGAGCAGCTGATAAAAAATGCCCTGTGGAAATAATAAATTATACATCATCCACGTGCATTGAAACTCAGGTTTACCTAGTTTTAGTCATGGAAGAACTCTTTCCAAGCGGTCTTTAATTTTTTCAGAATCAAAGAATCAACTGGAAATTTGCTCATGGAGTTTGCTCATGGACTCAGAGTCTCAGTTTCCATTTCACAGATGAGGTAACTCAGGCACACAGACAGGCGTTAAGTGACTTGTCCACGGTCATATAGCAGGCAAGTGGCAGAAACATGATTAGAATCCAAATCCTCTGACTACTAGACTTCTGCTCTTTCCACTAGGCACAGTACTTCCCATTTAAAATAAAAAATGCTGCCCCCTCCATGTCTGAAAAGAGTTTTCAACCCCCATTCTGTGCCTCATCTACCAGCAAGGAGGGACTGAGGCAACTGCATGAGTCGAACCTACTGTGAACCCTCCTTTACACATAAGCATTTAATAGAAACTATATCTGCTAAAACCCACATCTGTCATCGCTGCACAGCACGCATCAAAGACATAACTTTCTCTCCCCAGAAGCTTACGATCAATTTTAACATCAACTGAAGACCATAAATAGCTTTTCATCCCATTAAGCAGTAGTTATTCCTTTTCTTGAAATATTTTATTTGAAATGGCATAGGATAATAGATGGCTGTATTAAATAGAGACACTGAGGTGGAGGAAGGGATGTTCACAGTCTGGTAAACAGTAAAAATTCTAGTTTCTCCTGTGCCAGGAGAAAACCTGGATTGATTGTACAGAGAAGACTTGGGTGGATAGAATAAACCAAATGCAGGAGGGGAAGACAAGCGATGTGGACATCCGTTTCACCTGCCTGATGTTCCCTCCAAATACAGCTTCCAACACCACACCTTTCTCATTGCCGTTCTCATCTCTCTGTTCCTCAGAGTGTAGATGAGGGGGTTGAACATGGGGACGGTGATGGTGTAAAAGAGAGGAAACACCTTATTCTCAGGTGAGGTCTGGGCTGGCAGAAGGTAAATGAAGATGAAAGGCAAGAAAAACAATGCCACCACAGTGATGTGGGAAGCGCAGGTGGAGAGGGCTTTGTGACATCCTTCTAAAGAGTGGGTCCTCAGATTGGGTAAAATGGTGAGGTAAGAGAAAACCAAAACTGCAAAAGAAACCAACACAATTGTCCCCGTATTGGCAAGGACTAAAAATCCAATCACATCAGTATCTGAGCAAGCCAGTTCCAGAAGAGGGGAAATCCATACACCTTAGGCACGCAGAAATTAATGTGCACTATTACTTGAGAATTTAATGATTCATTTGTCCACTTTTCCATTTTCTTTTTCATCCAATTGGAAATTATTCTGTGCCAATCACTTCCATTGGATTGTAACATCTTTAAGGGAAGGGATCAAGCCTATTACCTCTACTGTACCCTCTCAAGTGTTTAGGATTGCGTTTTACATACAATCAGCACCCAATAATTACTATAGATTGAATGCTTCATGAGCCAGTAACAGAAAGCAAATGTATAACCTTAATGATCAGCATAAAGGGTAAGCATTCATACATTCTTTAACTTCCAACTATGTCAACCTACCAGTTGGCTACAGAATGATGCAGTTGTGAAAACGTGAAAGAATGCCCAAATCATATAGCTAAGGTGTCTTGCTTAAAAAGAAGCTAGTAAAAAAATCATTTTTGCTGTATATTTTCAGCAGTTTATATTACATGTGCTACCCTAGGTAGCGCACATTATTTACACAGTCTACATAATTAATGTAATTTTGATGTAATTTAATTTAATAAATGCAATTTAATTCATTAATTCATTCAATCATATTTATTGAGCGCTTACTGTGTGCAAAGCACTGGTCGAAATGCTTTGAAAGTAGAATTCAGCAACAGATAGAGACAATCTCTACCCAACAACGGGCAATTCACATACATGGGTTTAAACAATTAGCAGGGAAATTAGTTAGATTTTCAGATGAAATGCAATTTAAATGATCAGCAGGAATGCCCATGTAATGTAGAGCCTTACGAAAGTTACATTCATAAGCACTTCAGGTACTTCATGTAATTTATGCATCTGCACGATTCACATATCTTACACAATTCCTGTATCTAATGTGCCTACTGCTTCTTAAGTAATTTCCATAACTTGAGAATCTCCCATCTACTGCCCTACTCCTCTGGCCCCCTCTGCTACCAGAGCCAGGGTGGACTGAGGTGGGGATGATGCTATGGGCATTCCACAGGCCCAAGTCCACTGCCCTTTTTTCCCCATTCTGGGGTCCCTGTTGACCCCCACCACCTCTGGGTTCAGACTCAATGAGCGGCACGAATTAAAGCCAGACAGCACCATCCACATGAATATGGATCAGTCCTTTCAGTCCTTAATAATAATAATTGTGGTATTTGCTAAGCACTTACTATGTGTCAGGCACTGTACTAAGCACTGGGGTAGGTACAAGGTAATTGTGTTGGACAAAGTCCCTGAGCTACATGGTGCTCACAGTCTTAATCCTCTTTTTACAGATGAGGTAACTGAGGCAAAGATAAGTGAAGTGACTTGCCCAAGGTGCATAGAAGACATGTGGCAGAGCTGGAGTTAGAATCCAGGACTTTCTGACTCCCAGGCCCGTGCTCTATCCATTAGGTCATGTTGCTTCCCTATGTCTCCCTACTCCTCCCAAACCACCAATCATGGCTAATCCATCTCCCCATCAAACAGAAAATCCTACCCATCGCTTTGAGACACACTGTCAGCTGCCTATTCCTTCCTCACCTCTCTGATCTACTACAACCCAGCCCGCAAATTTTACTCCACTTGCATCAATGCACTTGAGTCTGTACTAGATAAAACACTAAAGTAGCCCAGCCCCACAGGATTCACGTTACTGTCCTTACACTTTACCTGTTCCTCTGTATGATGTTTAATTTTTGTTTGTTTTTAATTCCTTTCTATCATTCTAGATTGTATGCTCTGCGAACAGGCATCATGTCTATCAACTCGGTTGCAATGTACTTTTCCAAGCACTTAATACAGTGCCTTGCACATGGTAAGTGCTCAATTCATTCATTCAGTCAGTGATATTTATTGAGAGCTTACTGTATGCAGACGAGTGTATTAAGTGCTTGGGAGAGTACAATGTAACAATAAACAGACACATTCCCCACCATTCCACTGACTGCAATAATGTAGGTGGGCAAAGATGCCATCAAGCAGAGTCCCACTCGGAGCCTGCACCACTCTGTCGGGCTCTCCTCAGCTCTGACTGGTCTGAATCAAACAAACACTTCTCACCATTTGCTTTAAAGAACTCCATCACCTTTGCCCCTTCTACTTCACCTCGCTATTCTCCTATTACAACCCAGTCCACACACTTCATTCCTCTAATTCTAACCTTTTCACTGTACCTCGATCTTGTCTATCTCACCGCCTACCTCTCACCCAAGTCCTGCCTCTGGCCTGTAATAACCGCCTTCCTCAAATCCAACAGACAATTACTCTCCCGCTCTTCAAAGCTTTATTGAATGAACGTCTGCTCCAAGAGGACTTCCCTGACTAAGCCCCCCTTTCATTCATTTATTCATTCATTCAATCGTATTTATTGAGTGCTTACTGTGTGCAGAGCACTTTACTAAGCTCTTGGGAAGTATAAGTCAGCAACAGATAGAGAGGGTCCCTAATGAACAACGGGCTCACAGTCTCGTTCCTATTCTTACACTCCCTTTTGCATCACCCTGACTTTCTCCCTTTGTTCATCTCTGTTCCTTACCCCACAGCACTTAGGTACATATCTGTCATTTGTCATTTTATTTATTTATATGAATGTCTCTGTCCATCCCCTTGACTATAAACTCAATGTGGGCAGGTAATGTGTCTGTTTAGTGTTGTATTGTATGCTCCAAAGCACTTAATACAGTGCTTGGCCCACATTAAGTACTCAGTAAGTACAATTGAATGAATGAATGAAATGGGAGTCAGAAGGACCTGGGTTCTAATCCTGTCTTACCACTTGTGGCTTTGTGACATTTGAGAAAACACTCAACTTCTCTGTGCCTCAATTACCTTATCCATAAAAGAGGCATTAAGCCTGTTAGCCCCACGTGGAACACATATTGTGTCTAACCAGATTAGCTTGTACCTACCCCAGTACTTAAGTACAGTGCCTAGCATATAGTAAGCACTTAACAAATATCATTTACTAAAAAATACCTCTGACCCTAGCACCCCTCATCATGCTTCCAAAAATCAACTTGTAAGCAGTACACTTCTGATTGTTTACCTGCCAAGAGAAAATTAGCTTCACATTATAATATAAAACTGTAACAAAGATATCTGGACAGTCTCATGGGGATAGTTCCTTAATGCTCCTCTCACTTCTGCAGCATATTGTTCAAATTCCATGGATATTGTCTCAAGTGTTCTGAAAGCTACATTTCCCAGTATTTCTCTTCCATTCTAGAAGGCTCACCATTTTTCCCACTGACCAGCAGCCATCTCCCTAGTCTCAGTTTCTTTCTCTTTCAAGTCCTAAATCCTCGCATCACAGTTTCAATTGCAGAATAAGGTACCACCTAGAACACTGCCCTCTTTCCTTAAATGAAAAATATGATCTCAAATAAACCCCTTCCATTAAGCAACTTCAGGTTTCCCCAACTCCTTTAAGTGATCTGAACCTTGTGAATTATTCCCTAAGCAAAAGATATACACCAATAGACTGAGCAATGTGAAGATTTTTTAAATGTTATTTAAGTGCCAAGCACTGTACTAAGTGTTAAGGTAGACACAAGGTAATCTGGCTGAACGGAGTCTGAGTCCCACATGGGACTCAGAGTCTCAATTTCCATTTTACAGATGAGGTAACTAAGACACACAGAAAGAAGATAAGTGACTTGCCCAAAGTCACACAGCAGACAAATGGCAGAGCTGGATCAGAACTCAAGTCCTCTGTCTCCTAGATTCCTCTTTCCACTAAGCAAGACTATTTCCCATTTAAAATTCTAAATGTCGTTCCCCTATGTTTGAAAAGAGTTTTCAAGCCCCCTCTCTGTGCCTCACCTAGTGGCAAGGAGAAAGTGAGTCAGTTGTATGAGTAGAACCCACTGAGAACCTTGTTTTTTATATAAGCATTTAACAAGAACCATATCTTCTAGAGAAGGGAAGTTTATAGTCTGATAAACAGTTATGATTCAGGTTTCCACTGAGCCTATGGGAAAAAACAGGTGTATTGTACAGAGAGGATTTGGGTAGATAGAGCAAGGCAATAAGAGGTGAAGGAGATGTGGTTATTTATTTCATCTGCCTGATTTTCCCTCCAAACGCAGCTTCAAACACCACACCTTTCTCATGTCCGTTTTCATCTCTCTGTTTCTCAGCGGGTAGATGAGGGCGTTGAACATGGGGGCGATAACGGTGTAAAAGGGAGCAAACACCTTATCCTCGGGGAAGGTCTTTGCTGGCTGGAGGTAAATGAAGATGGAGGGTAAAAAAACAGTGCCACCACAGTGATGTGGGAAGCACAGGTGGAGAGGGCTTTGCTTTGCGGTGTCCTTCCAAAGAGCAAGTCCTCAGACTGACTAAAATAGTGACATAAGAAAAGACCAAGACTATAAATGAAATAAAGACAACAATCCCAGAATTGGCAAGAATTGAAACCCCAATTAAGTGAGTATCTATGCAGGCCAGCTCCAGGAGACGGTGAACATCACAGAAATAGTGATCAATCTTATTGGGGCCACAGAAGGGCAAAGAGATTGCTTAGGAGCAATTGTATCATGGAGTGGAGAAATCCAGCTCCCCAGCATATTGCCACCATTGTGTTGCATCTCTGCTCTTTCATGATGATCATGTAGCACAAGGGCTTGCAGATGGCAACATAGCGATCATAGGCCATCCCCTCAAGGATGCATACTTCAATACTGACAAAGAAATGCATGTCAAAGAGCTGCATCACGCAGTCACAGAAGGAAATGGTTTTCTTTTCAGACAGCAGATCTCGGACCAGTCTGGAAGTCACCGTGGAAGTGTAGCAGATGTCCATGAGGGACAAGTGGAAGAGGAAGAAGTACATGGGTTGCTTGAAGAGGGGACTGCCTCTGACGATGATAATGTTAACGAAATTTCTTAAGAGGATTGCAATGTAACAGGAGAGGAGGAGTCCAAAACAGAATATCTGCAAATTTCTATCGCTGGACAGACCTAAGAGAACAAATTCTGTGACATTGTTCCTGTTATTTTCCATCCTGTGAATGAGTATTTATCTGTAATGATTGCAGAAGTAAATTTCATAAATAGTATGCATAAAGTTGCAATAGCTTATATGTGATTTCTCACTTAAGTCTAACAACCAAACTGCAACAGATGACATATTGGTAAAACTGGGAGCTTTCAAATCAAAATTTTCATATCCTTCCTATTCAACACCTCTGTCCTTCAGGCGATAACGTTCTGCAAATTGAGCCCCATTCAAATCCTGTCCATAGGAAAAATACCAAGCAAATTAATGGCCAATGCCTTTCAGATAAATATAAAAGTCTCAGGTGCTATACCTCATTTTATTAGTTATAGGCAGCTGAAACAAAACATTTTTGGCTCATTTAAAGGTATTTCACATTTTAATTGGGAAAAAAGTATGCATTGATATATAAATAATCATGTTCTGTCATTGTTAGACTTCAGAGGAGTTGATGTGTTTGGGATTCTTTTAAAACTTTCCTGATGGAAGCAGAATGTCTTCAGAGACTGATTAGAGGGGAGAAGCTAAGCAATTCTAGAAGGATCATTTTTTTTTACAATTATCTCTTTGTACATCACTGGCTGACTTTGCACATGACAAAAAAAGACGTGATTGATATTGTGTCAAATTTTTTGTTTTTTTCTGACCAAGCCTGAGGATGGTGGACACAAGACACCACACTAACATAGAAAGGGGGTGATTCAAACCCCAAAACGTGAATTTGGTCCAGCTGACGTCCCCCAGCAAAAGATAGAGTTTACAGAGCTTCATCTACTGTGCTAAAATCAGAACACGTATGTGATTTTCAAGGACCTGATGGCAATTTCCCAGCAGATAAATGCTAGAATGAATAGAATTTTATCACAAGAGAACATTATCCCCTATCCAGGAAAATGCACTAGTGCTTGACAAGGAAATACTCTCTTGCATTCAAACAAAAACCTCACTGTGGTCAGGTAATATCACTGTTTATTGTTGCATTGTTCCTTCCCAATCGTTTAGTACATGCTCTGCACACAGTAAGTGCTTAAAAATAAGATTTAATGAATGAACAAAATTCTTTTTTATAGATAGGCAATACCTAGAACTAGAAGACGAATAGGATCAGTATGGCAAACATACTCCCCTACCACCTTACTGAAGGATTTCTCAGTGGTTCTCTGGTCCGTTTACAAGTTCCTTTCTTGGTAACCATTAAAGGTTTTCAAGGATACATAGAAAGCACTGCTGGATCCATTGTTCACTTAAAAAAAATGAAGTACGCACATAGAAGCAACTTCTTAGAAACCGGAGGTCCCAAGCATTAAGTAGCTTCTGATTTTCATGTGTGAGACTGGGAAAAAGTCTCTCCGAGCTTCTGGTTTTCATGTGTGAGACTGGGAAAAAGTCTCACCCATCTTTTTCTTCATCCAGTTAGGTTTTAGCACAGAAAACACTCAATGAGGCTATGCCAGTAGCTCCCATACTTGATTCAGCTAATGCTCAGAGCAGAAACTGTTTTGGGACAATCTTTGCTGAACAGACTCAGTATATTTAAAGTCACTTAAAGGTCCAGGGAATGACTTCCTGGGAAGACTACAGGGAGGAAATCTGGAATCTTGCCCCATCTGTCTTAATACGTGTTAAGCTTTTACTATGTGACAGGCATTGTACTAAGCATTGGGGAGAGAGAAGCTAATCAGTTTGGACACAGTTCTTGTCCCACATGGAGTCACAGCATTGATTCCCATTTGACAAATGAGGTGATCAAGGCACATAAAAGTTAAGTGACATGCCCAAGGTCACATAGCTGACATGTAGTGGAGCTGGCATTAGAACCCACTCCCAGGCCCATTCTCTATCCAGTAGTATCAGAAATATCAGAAAATAACAATAATAATAACAATAATAATAATGATAATAATTTTTGTATTTGTATGTGTAGTATCAGAACCAAACAAAATAACAATAATAATAATTACTGTTGTATTTGTTGAGTACTTACTATATGCCAGTGCCATTTGGGGTTGGATCTAACTTGGGTGGATGTGCTGTCAATCCAGAAACTTTGTCGCATGCTCTTAATTTCCATTTTAGTTAACTCTTTGACCTCTGCCACCATTCCGTCTCAGTCTTCTGTTTCTGAGCTCTGAGTGAGGCCAACGTATTATAAGGAGAGATTTTCTCTCCTTACCATCGGTCTTATTGGAAACAGTCACTGGGAACCACACAGCTGAAATCAGATAAGTTCTGGGCAGGAGGCATTTGTGGAGTTGAGGAGTTAATTTCTTCAAAGATAGAAAAGATAATCTTGGATTCTTTTCTCTCCCAGTTTCTTGAATTACTATATTTTGTTTAGGTAAGCCCATTTAGCAGATTCAGAGTACCAAGGGCAATATATATCCAAACTTCATCCTTCCCAAATATTCTCCTCCACCTAACTTCCTATCACAACTGACAGCATCGCTACCCTCCCCGTTGGTAACACCCAAAATTATGAATTTATCTTTGATTCCTCTTTCATTCCCCATAGTCAGTCTATAGGCAAATCCTCCTTAAGAGAATCTTTCCTCCATATGCCCAGGTTCCTGGAGGAAGGCAGGAGGAAAGTTATGAGTAATGGCATGGATGCAGAAGAGGTGAGAGCAAGGCACAGTGAGAATCAAACAATCACTTTTATTAGGTGCTTAACTTGTGCAGAGCACTCTACTAAGCAAAGAGTATAATATAAGAAAGTTGGTGGTCACAGTTCCTGCCCACAAGGAGCTCACAGTCTAGTGGGGAGGACAGGTATTAGTATACATAAAAAATTATGGATATGTACACAAGTGGTAGAAGGCTGGGGGTGGGGTAAGTAAAAGTTGCAAATCCAACTGCAAGGGTGATGCAGAAGTGAGAAGGAGTAGGGAAAATGAAGGTTTAGTCTAGGAATGCCTCTTGCACGAGATGTGAGTTTAATAAGACTTGAAGGTGGGGAAAGTGGTGGTCTGTCATATATAAAGGAGGAGGGAGTTCCAGGCCAGAGGCAGGATGTGGGCAAGATGTCAGTGGTGAGATACACAAGATCAGGGTGGTTAGTGGTGAGATAGATAAGCCCGCTGTTAGGTAGGGACCGTCTCTATATGTTGCCGACTTCTACTTCCCAAGCACTTAGTACAGTGCTCTACACACAGTAAGCGCTCAATAAATACGACTGAATGAATGAATCAAAGTACAATAAATAGGTTGGTGTGAGAGGGTCAAAGTGAACATACTGGGCTCTAGTAGGAAATCAGGGAGGTAAGATAGGAGGGGTAAGGTGGTTGAGTGGTCGAAAGCCAATGGTAAGGAGATTCTGTTTGATAAAGAGGTGAATGGGCAACTAGAGGTTCTTGAGGAGTGGTGAAACATGGACTGAGTGGTTTTGTAGAAAAATGATCCAGGAAATGGAGTGAAGTATGGACTAGAGTGGAGAAAGGCAGAAGGAAGGGTGATCAGCATGGAGGCTAATGCCCTACTCAAGGAGGCATAGGATAAAAGCCTGGATCAAGATATTAGCTGTTTCGATGGAGAGGAAAGGGCAGAATTTAATGATTTGAGAAAGTAGAACCTACAGGATTTGATGACAGATTTAATATGTGTGCTGAATAAGAGAGATGAGTTGAAAAGAAGGCCAAAGTTACAGCCTTTGTGAGACAGGGAAGCAGCCTGGCCTAGTACATAAAGCACAGAGCTGGGAATAAGAAGGATCTGGGTTCTATTCCTGGATCTGCCACTTGACTGCCCTGTGACTTTGGGCATGTCACTTAACTTCCCTATGTCTCAGTTATCTCATCTGTATAATAAGGATTAAGAAAGTGAGCGCCGTGTGAGACATGAACTGCGTCCAACCTGATAAACTCATATAACAATAATAATAATAATAATGGCATTTGTAAAGGGCTTACTATGTGCAAAGCACTGATATAAGCTCTGGAGGGTGATACAAGGTGATCAGGTTGTCCCATGTGGGGCTCACGGTCTTAATCCCCATTTTACAGATGAGGTAACTGAGGCACAGAGACGTTAAGTGATTTGCCCAAGGTCACACAGCTGACAATTGGTGGAGCTGGGATTTAAACCAATGACCTGTGACTTCCAGGCCCGTGCTCTTTCCATTGAACCATGATGCCCAGTGCTTAGTACAGTGCCTGGCACAGAGTAAGTGTTTAGTAGATGCCACTTAAAAAAGGGAGGATGGTGGTGCTGCCTGCAATGATGGGAACGTCACAGGGAGGAAATGGTTTGGGTGGGAAAATAAGGAGTTCTGTTTCAGAAATGTCGAATTTGAAATGTTGGCTGGACACCCAAGTAAAGATGTCCTGAAGGCAGAAGGAAATACAAGACTACAGGGAAGGAGAAAGATCAGGGCTGGAGATGAGCTTGGCAGGGGAAAGTGAGTGCCAAAGAGTTGGACCATTCAGGAGTTGTAGGAGATGTTTTTTCTTTCTTCAATCATCTTAGGAGTAACTGCGGAGGTGAAGCAGAGGTCCATGAAGGACAAGGAACTGAGGAAAACGTACATATGCTGCTGACTAAGATGGCTGTTTCTAATGGTGATGAGGATAGGATTGCCGAGCAAGATGACTAGATAACAGAGTAAGGACAACACAAAACAAGTTACCATCTCCTCTTGGTTGGGGAACAGACCCCTGAAAACAAACTCTGTGATGTTATTTGAATTCTCCATCAGGTCGGCCAAGGTGATGAGTGTACTGCAGATGGGTATTTACCTGAATTAGCCAAATTGATAAATATCAAGTATTAACAGCGCTTTTCACATAGTAAGCGCTTAATAAATGCCATCATTATTATTATTACTAATTTTGAAGCACTAGCTCAGAACACAGGTCTTCACTCTGAGTAGAAATGGACTTCTGTACTATTAAGAATTAATTAAAATATAATAATAATGACGGTCATGATTATTATGAAGGTAGTGAGGAAGGCACTAGGAAGTTTCCAATGCTATGTTAAACGTTGGGGTAGACACAAAGTAATCAAATCAGACACAGCCCAGATTTGGGCAAGCCCCTTAACTTCTTGGTGTCTCAATCAATCAATCAATCAATCAATCGCATTTATTGAGCGCTTACTATGTGCAGAGGATTGTACTAAGCGCTTGGGAAGTACAAATTAGCAACACATAGACAGTCCCTACCCAACAGTGGGCTCACAGTCTAAAAGGGGGAGACAGAGAACAGAACCAAACATACCAACAAATAAAATAAATAGGATATAAACGTGCGAGTAAAATAAATAAATAAATAAATAAATAGAGTAATAAATATGTACAACCATATATACATATATACAGGTGCTGTGGGGAAGGGAAGGAGGTAAGATGGGGGGATGGAGAGGGGGACGAGGGGGAGAGGAGGGAAGGGGCTCAGTCTGGGAAGGCCTCCTGGAGGAGGTGAGCTCTCAGCAGGACCTTGAAGGGAGGAAGAGAGCTAGCTTGGCGGAGGGGCAGAGGGAGGGCATTCCAGGCCCGGGGGATGACATGGGCCGGGGGTCGACGACGGGTCTCAATTCCTTCATCTGCACAATGTGGATAAAATACCTGTACCCCCTTTCTCTTAGAGTGTAAGCCTCCAGGGGATACAGATATTTTAGCCCCATTGTACAGCTGAAGAACCTGAGATGTTAAGGAACTTGCCCAAGGCCCCTCAGCAGGCAAATGGCAGAACTAGGACTTAAAGCAAGAGTCCTGGACTCTTTCCACTAATTAATACCTCATCCCTTAATATTTGCTGAGATCATTTCTCTAAGTGTAAACATCCTGGAAAGGCCATTGAACCCCCCGACAATTCATGAGGTTCCAACTCTCATTGCTTAGAACCTTCAAATTTGCTGTAAACATTTCAAGATATAAATGAAGTCTATAGCATTTCTCATTCCCACTATCATTAAATATTTTCAGGATGAATTTTTTTCACCAGTTTATTATATTGTGGAGGCAAGATAAGCATTACCTGGTAGATATACAGAGTTTCTCCTAGTATTTCACATATGAGGAGATCCGAGTTTCAGTTTGGATCCCAGAGCCAAAAAGAAAGAGAGTTAAAGAGAGATGCATAGGCAGTCATAAAGACAGAAAAATAAAGAGAGATAAAGGAGGCAAGGCATAAGAGAGCTGTCTGGTAAACTTAATTCATCGCCAGAAGAGTCCTATCAACAAAAGTGTTCATGTAGAGCCTTGCATTAGTATTAAGAAAAAAAGGAATTTGACAAATGAAGAGCTGTGGGTAGGACATTCCAGAGAATTGATCGGGAAACAGAGTTACGTATGGACTGGAGGAAAGACAGTGGAGTCTAAGAGATCAATGAGGAGGTTGGTAGAGTAGTTACGTCAGGATAAGACAAGTGCCTAAACAAGTGTAGTGGCCATTTGGGTGAAGAGGAAGAGGCAGGTTCTGGGAACCTGCTTCCAGACTGTGAGCCCACTGTTGGGTACGGACTGTCTCTATATGTTGCCAACTTGTACTTCCCAAGCGCTTAGTACAGTGCTCTGCATAAAGTAAGCGCTCAATAAATACGACTGATTGATTGATTGATTGATTGGGAATGCTCTAATAGTAAAACCGAAGCATTTGGCAACAGCCTCAATACTAGGGTTGAAAGAGAGGGAGAAATTGAAGATATTGCTTGTGTTACATCATTCCCACGTACAGAATTCATCCAAAAACATGATTTCAGCTACGCCTTCATAGCCCCGAACTATCTCTGCAGCCTTGACCTCCCGCACACTAGCCAATCCCCCATCTCCTCCTGCCTCCATGTCAGATCAATTTGTCCAAGTCTTCTAATCCTCTTCTATTCCAAACTGCCCATCTTTAATCAATCATTCAATCAGAGGAATTTACTGAACATTTACTGTGGGTGAAAAAACTGTACTAAACATTTAGAAGAATACAATAGGGAAGTAGCATGGCTCAGTGGAAAGAGCATGGATTTAGGAGTCAGAGGTCATGGGTTCTAATCCCGGCTCCTCAACTTGTCAGCTGTATGACTTTGGGCAAGTCACTTAACTTCTCTGTGCCTCAGTTACCTCACCTGTAAAATGGGGATTAAGAATGTGAGCCTCACGTGGGACAACCTGATCACCTTGTATCCTCCCCTGCGCTTAGAACAGTGTTTTGCACATAGTAAGTGCTTAACAAATGCCATCATTTATTTTATTTTTATTTATTTGGTGAACAGAATCCTTGCCCTCAAGGAATTACCAGTGCAGTCAGGGAAACAGACATTGGAATGAAGTACAGGTAGGGGATGCAACGGAACATGAGGATATGTACAGTAAATGTGAGGGTGAGGGTTGGATGAGGATTAAAGTGCTTAAATCTCCATTGACAGCGTCACCTTCCTCCCTGTATCTGAAAGTGACTTCCTTGGTTCCTTCTTCAGTTTCAGCCCATGCTGCACCCCGGATCGTCTGCCTCTTTACTGTACGCTCATTATGGACGAACACATCTACCAACTCTCTTACATTGTATTCTCCCAAATACCAAGTACAGTGTTCTGCACATAGTAAGTGCTCAATAAATATCATTAATTGATTGAGTGATCTTCCTGAAGCTGAGCACTTTTCCCCTCTCCTCAAAACCCTCTAATGTTTGCACACTTCTCCCTGCATCAGACAATAAACTCCTACCATTGGTGTTCTCCACTCCAGGTTTTATTGTTTTGTTTTGTTTTTTATGGCATTTGTACTTGCTGAATGTCATGCACTGTACTAACCTTTGGGGGAGAAACAGGCTAATTGGGTTGGGCACAGTTCATGTCCCATAAGGGGCTCATAGTCTTACTCCCCATTTTAACTAACTGAGACACAGGGAAGTGAAATAACGCCGAAGGTCACAAAAAAGACAAGTGGTGGAGCTAGGATTAGAAGCCAGGTTATCTCACTCCCAGGTCCGCACTCTATCCACAGAGCTAAGCTGCTTATCAATTCATACTCTTCATTCATCTATAATCCTCGCCCTGCTCCAGTCTATCAGTCAATCGTGTTTATTGAAAACTTCCTATCTCTTGCTCTCCTTGTCCCCACAGCTTGAAACTTATTTCCTCCAACAATCCATCAGAACTCAACAATCTGCATGTTAATAGCCTGCCTAAAATCCCACCTTCTCCAAAAGGCCTTCCACAATTTTTTTTACCAACACCTTGAGTGACATAAACCTCACAGCGTACTCTAACACTAGTGTATTTATTTCTAAACCATCCTCAGCATGAGATAGATCTTCTAACCATCTTCAACATTTTAATGCGATATTCAAATATTTTGTTTGGATTCCCCAGCTTGCAAATATTATTTTGCCTGTTTCCCTTATGGGGTGGCAGTTCCTGTGGATAAGGAATGTATCTTCTGCTTCTGTCATACTTAAAGTCTTTAGCAATGTACATTCTTCTCAGCAGAATTTCAATAAAAACCATCACTACTACAACCATTACTGCTACTACTACTACTCCTAAATGAGACACAGGTATTGCAGAAAACTTACGGTTTTTTAATCTGCCAACTCCAAGATGTTCAATTGGCTTCCCCAACTGTGTCCTGAAGGCAGGTTAAATCTTTTATTTCAGCATGAAAAATAGCACCAAAAAAAAATGTCTGGACATGACAGCCAAATTCACCACTGACAAACATTTACATCATTTGATCTCAACAACTGTCTCTTTAATTCAGTCAGTCAAACAATAAATATTCATTGGGCACTTACTGTGTGCAGAGTACTGTACTAATCTCTTGAAATAATATAACAGTTGGCTCTCGAATTTGATTTGCAGGCATTCCCGGTTGAGAGACAGACTTTAGAGGGGAGTAAAGGTTTGAGTTTTTTGAGATAATGTTTGTCATGCACTTATTTCTTCACTCCCAAAGCGGCAATGGCTGTTCTTAACAGCAGACAGTATGCCTCAGAACCCAAAGAATTTGGAGTTTCTGAGTAAGCCTGTGCTAAATGGATAGAAAGGAATATTAAGAGAGGAATATTTAAATACACTAAAAGGATCTTGGGAGTTATGCCAGAGGGTATTGCACACCTGTTTCTTCAGAAAAGTTGGATAAAGCATTGTATCATCTATCATTTACATACTGTGTAGAATTAATCTTTAATTCACTGGGGATATTAATTCAGCTTTTCAGCCTTCCTTACTCATGCTTAAAGTCCATTTCGCATGCACAGTAGTGGTCATAGTATTTAAGTTCTTACCGTGTACCGAGCCTCTGTACAGTACTGTACTAAGCGCTGGGAGAGGTGGGAATTAGACAAGGTTCCTGTCCCTTTGTGGGTTCATAAAGCATCAATTGTATGCATCATGCAGTTTCATTAAACTTTCATAGACGTTCCTAGATAAAACATTATTATAACAAAAATAATGATAACTGAGATTTGTTTAAACACTTACTATGTGCTAAGCACTGTGGTAGGCACTTGGGTAGATTCACGGTAATCATTCTCCCGAGATGTTTTCAACTTTAATACTAATCTCAAGAAGGATAGTTTGGAATGCAATGAGATTAATTAATTCATTCATTCAATCGTATTTATTGAGCGCTTACTGTGTGCAGAGCACTGTACTAAGCGCTTGGGAAGTACAAGCTTGCAACATAGAGATGGTCCCCACCCAACAGCTGTCTCACAGTCTAGAAGGGGGAGACAGACAGCAATCAATCGCATTTATTGAGCGCTTACTGTGTGCAGAGCATTGTACTAAGCGCTTGGGAAGTACAAGTTGGCAACATGTAGAGACGGTCCCTACCCAACAGCGGGCTCACAGTCTAGAAAACTGTTTTCTTAAGATGAGAGGGAATGAGGTCCGAAGCACAGGTGAGAGAAGGAAGCCGACATCTCCTCCTTTTCCGGTGAGTCTGGGGGAGTGGGAGAATAAGATGCCTCCGCTGGAGAGAGCAGCAGAAGAGACCGTGTCATCCGGGTTGAGACATGTTTCGGTTAGGGCGAGGAGGAAGAGAAAGCTGGAATGGAACAGCTCAAGAATGAAATGGAGTTTACCTATAATCGAGCGGTTGTTCCATAGGCCACACATGGCAACCCTGTGGAGGGAGGGGAGGGTGGGGGAAGGGTGTGAAGGGAGTGGAGTGTTTGGATTGGAATGAGTTGCTGGTGTCCTGGGCAGGGAAAGGGGGAAGAGGGGTGGCGATGAGAAACGAGAACTGCAATGGGGCAGGGGCTGGAAAGAGGGGAGAAAGGGGGTTGGTAGGGAGGGGTTGAGGGTTGGCGCTAGTACAGAGCGACTCTGGCGAGGGAGGGACGAGGGGTTGGGGCAGGGGAAAGGGAGGAAAAGAGCTGGGTGGGAGAGGGGAAGGGGACGGTGAGAACTGGGAAGGGCAGATTTTAGCAGGGAATTGATAGTTCATGGTGCGGTCATCCAGGTAAATGACAGCACAGGTTTGAGCTTTTAGAGATAATGTTTGTCATTCACTTATCTCTTCACTCCCAAGCAGCAATGGCTGTTCTTAACAGCAGACAGTATGCCTCAGAACCCACAGACTTTGGAGATCCTGAGTAAGCCTGTGCTAAATGGATAGAAAGGAATATTAAGAGAGGAATATTTAAATACCCTAAAAGGATCTTGGGAGTTATGCCAGTGGGTATTTCACACCTGTTTCTTCAGAAAAGTTGGATAAAGCATTGTATCATGTATCATTTAGATACTGTGTAGAACTAATCTTTAATTCACTGGGGATCTTAATTCAGCTTTTCAGCCTTCCTTACTCATGCTTCAATCCCATTTCGCATGCACAATAGTGGTAATAGTATTTAAGTTCTTACCGTGTACCGTGCCTCTGTACGGTACTGTACTAAGCTCTG
Source organism: Tachyglossus aculeatus (assembly GCF_015852505.1). Classification (NCBI taxonomy): domain Eukaryota; kingdom Metazoa; phylum Chordata; class Mammalia; order Monotremata; family Tachyglossidae; genus Tachyglossus; species Tachyglossus aculeatus. The sequence goes on from NC_052068.1 coordinate 106,042,108, forward strand.
GGAGAGGTGGGAATTAGACAAGGTTCCTGTCCCTTTGTGGGCTCATAAAGCATTAATTGTATACATCATGCAGTTTCATTAAACTTTCATAGACATTCCTAGATAAAACATTATTATAACAAAAATAATAATAACTGTGAGATTTGTTTAAACACTTACTATGTGCCAAGCACTGTGGTAGGCATTTGGGTAGATTCACGGTAATCATTCTCCTGAGATCTTTTCAAATTTAATACTAATCTCAGGAAGGATAGCTTGGAATGCAATGAGATATATTCGTGATTATTAATTTTAAAATTACAAGTAATTTTTTAACGGATATGTCTATTAGAAAGAATCTTTCTCGGCAATATTCCCATTTCAAAAATTAGAAAATGGAATTACAGAGAAGTTGAATGTGTTACTCAAGGTGAAACAATGGAGGTCTCTTCAATTTGGAATTAGAATGCAGATTTCTGTCCCCAAAGACCATGTTGTCACTATGCTCAGTGCCTAGTCTGTAAAAAAGTGGCTTACTAATCTTGAACCTCGCTTCAGTGGGTGCCCCCTCATTCTAGTATTCAATCACTGGTATTTTGTGAGTGCTACGTCTATGAAGAATACTGTCCTAAGTGCTTGGAAGAATATAGTAGAGATGTAGTGTGCTTAGTGGAATGAGCACGGGCTTGGGAGTTGCGAACACAGTTGCTCACAAGCACAGTTGTGGGCTTGTGAGAAGGGAAGAATGGTAGAGCCATCTACAGTGATGACACTTGTGTTCTGTGTGACCTTGGACAAATCACGTCAGTTCTCTGTGCCTCAGTTCCCTCATCTGTAAACTGTAGATTAAGACCGTGAGCCCCATGTGGGACATGGACTAAGTCCAACCTGATCAGCTTGTATCTACCCCAACGCTTAGAGCAGTTCCTGGCACATAGTGAGCACTTAACAAATACCATAAAAAGGTCAAAATAAGGGCAAACTAAGTTTCACTTTCTTGTTTTGGACTTTCGATATGTTTATCACAATGCACTGCACCCAATGGGAACTCAACAAATTCTAATACTTCTACTACTCAAGGAACTTACAATTCATTCAATCATATTCACTGAGTGCTTACTGTCTGCAAAGTACTGGACTAAGTACAAAGGGGCCGCCATAGGGTCCCGGGATCCCTGATCCTGAGAGGCCCGCCCGCCATCGGCCCGCGGGGCCCCACTTACTCCCGGTAGGATGCTTCTCTTCCGGACACGCGATAGGGGCCCGGGATCCCGATCTTGAGAGACCCGCCCACCATCACACCGCAGGGTCTCTGTTGCTGTCGGAAGGATCCTCTTTTCTGGATGCCACCGCGAGGGCCGGAAATCTCCCTCCCTCTCCTAGCAGCCTGCTATCGGGCACCCGTGACCCGCGGGCTGGCTCCTGGCCGTCCTCTGCCCGGACATTTTCATCCCTGCCCAAGGACACCGAGGCCCCAGGACTGCCCCCCCCCATCACCATCATGATTAGAATCACCACTCGAAGCCACCTCCACTCCGTTCAAGTAGCCAGCTGGGATGTGGGACATTGTGTCCCCCTGCTTCCATCCCCCCACCCCATAAGCGACCTTCTTTGAGGAGCCCCCACACTCCTTCCTTCCCAGACCGGACATGACTGATTCCCCGCGACCCCCTCCCCGGGGAAAAAGGCCTTTGTTCTCACCGAGTTACTTTAAAAACAACCCCATTCACACCGAGTTAGCCCACCCATGTTATTTGTCTGTTTACTCCTTTTCCCAGGCGTCTCCTCTCCCATGAACCCCCTTAAAAGTTCCGCCCTACTCCAGAACTGCCATCCATAAGACGCCAATCTCCACCACCTCAAAGACATTTCTGCCAAGAGGCCCTGGACTCTCCTTGCCATTAGCCTTTTTGATTTGATTTGATTTGCCTGACTCATGGACAATTCAACCTTCAGCTGTGGGGATCATCTGCCTATTTTATGGTTGCTTCTGCACGATAATTGTTAACTGCTCTCCGTGATGTCATCATATGCTTATTTTATTACTGCTGTCACATGTTAACTCTGTAACTGCTCTCTGTGATGTCATCACCTACTTATTTTATTATTGCTACTGCATTATTGCTATTTCATGTTAATTGTTAACTGCTTCCTGTGCTGTCATTTACCTGGATGGCCTCACCATGAACTATCAATTCCCTGCTAAAATCTGCCCTTCCCAGTTCTCACCGTCCCCTTCCCCTCTCCCACCCAGCTCTTTTCCTCCCTTTCCCCTGCCCCAACCCCTCGTCCCTCCCTCGCCAGAGTCGCTCTGTACTAGCGCCAACCCTCAACCCCTCCCTACCAACCCCCTTTCTCCCCTCTTTCCAGCCCCTGCCCCATTGCAGTTCTCCTTTCTCTTCGCCACCCCTCTTCCCCCTTTCCCTGCCCAGGACACCAGCAACTCATTCCAATCCAAACACTCCCCTCCCTTCACACCCTTCCCCCACCCTCCCCTCCCTCCATAGGGCTGCCATGTGTGGCCTATGGAACAACCGCTCGATTATAGGTAAACTCCATTTCATTCTTGAGCTGTTCCATTCCAGCTTTCTCTTCCTCCTCGCCCTAACCGAAACATGTCTCAACCCGGATGACACGGTCTCTTCTGCTGCTCTCTCCAGCGGAGGCATCTTATTCTCCCACTCCCCCAGACTCACCGGAAAAGGAGGAGATGTCGGCTTCCTTCTCTCACCTGTGCTTCGGACCTCATTCCCTCTCATCTTAAGAAAACAGTTTTCTAGACTGTGAGCCCGCTGTTGGGTAGGGACCGTCTCTAGATGTTGCCAACTTGTACTTCCCAAGCGCTTAGTACAATGCTCTGCACAAAGTAAGCGCTCAATAAATACGATTGAATGAATGAAAGAAAACTCTCGCCCCTGCCCTCCTCCCCTCCTTAACGTCCATTTTCAACCACTCACTCTCTGCTGGTTCCTTACCCTCTGCCTTCAAACATGCCCACGTCTCACCAACCCAAAAAGACCTTCTCTTTACCCCACCTCCCCTTCTAGTTATCGCCCTATCTCCCTCCTACACTTCCTTTCCAAACTCCTAGAATGAGTCGTCTACACTTGCTGCCTCGAATTCCTCAATACTAACTCTCTCCTTGACCCCCTCCAATCTGGCTTCTGTCCCTTACACTCCACCGAAACTGCCCTCTCAAAGGTCATCAATGGCCTCCTTCTTGCCAGATCCATGGCTCCTTCTCTATCCTAATCATCCGCGACCTCTCAGCTGCCTTCGACACTGGATCACCTCCTTCTCCTCAGCAAGCTATCCAACCTTTGCTTCACAGACTGCGTCCTCTCCTGTTTCTCCTCTATCTCTCCGGCCATTCATTCTCAGTCTCCTTTGCGGGCTCCTCCTTCCCCTCCCATCCCCTTACTGTAGGGATTCCTCAAGGGTCAGTTCTTGGTCCCCTTCTGTTCTCTATCTGCACTCACTCCCTTGGTGAAGTCATTCGCTCCCACAGCTTCAACTATCATCTCTACGCTGATGACACCCAAATCTACATCTCTGCCCCTGCTCTTTCTCTTTCACTCCAGGCTCGTATCTCCTCCTAACTTCAGGACATCTCCATCTGGATGTCTGCCCGCCATTTAAAACTGAATATGTACAATACTGAGCTCCTTATCTTCTCCCCCAAACCCTGTCCTCTCCCTTACTTTCCCATCACTGTAGACGACACTACCATTCTTCCCATCTCACAAGGCCGCAACCTTGGTGTCATCCTCGACTCCGCTCTTTCATTCACCCCACAGATCCAATCCGTCACCAAAACCTGCCGGTCTCACCTCCACAGCATCACCAATATCCGCCCTTTCCTCTCCATCCAAACCGCTACCCATATTCTTGTCTCTCCCTGCTTCAGTCTATACTTCACTCTGCTGCCCGGATTATCTTTCTACAGAAACGCTCTGGGCATGTCACTCCCCTCTTCAAAAATCTCCAGTGGTTACCTGTCAACCTACGAATCAAGAATAAACTCCTCACTCTCGGCTTCAAGGCTCTCCATAACCTCGCCCCCTCCTACCTCACCTCCCTTCTCTCCTTCTACAGCCCAGCCCGCACCCTCAGCTCCTCTATGCTAACCTCCTCAATGTACATCGTTCTCGCCTGGCCCGCCGTCGACCCCTTGCCCACGTCCTTCCCCTGGCCTGGAATGCCCTCCCTCCACACATCCACCAAACTAGCTCTCTTCCTCCCTTCAAAGCCCTATTGAGAGCTCATCTCCTCCAGGAGGCCTTCCAGACTGAGCCCCCTTTTTCATTTCCTTCCCCCATCCCCCCCCGCCCAACTTACCTCCTTCCCCTCCCTACAGCACTTGTATATATTTGGACAGACTTAGTGCTCTATTGATTTTACTTGTACAAATTTACTATTCTATTTATTTTGTTGTAATGATGTACATATAGCTATCATTCTATTTACTCTGACGATTTGCACCTGTCTACATGTTTTGTTTTGTTGTCTGTCTCCCTCTTCTAGACTGTGAGCCCGTTATTGGGCAAGGACCATCTCTATATGCTGCAGACTGCACATAGTAAGCACTCAATAAATACGATTCATTAGTTCATTCAATCGTATTTATTGAGCGCTTACTGTGTGCAGAGCACTGTACTAAGCGCTTGGAAGTACAAGTTGGCAACATATAGAGACGTTCCCTACCCAACAGCGGGCTCACAGTCTAGAAGAGGGAAACAGACAACGAAACAAAACATATTAACAAAATAAAATAAATAGAATAAATATGTACAAATAAAATAAATAAATGAATAGAGTAATAAATACATACAAACATATATACATATATACAGGTGCTGTGGGGAGGGGAAGGATTGAATGAATAAATGTAAACATTCTATGCAAAATAATTAGCAGACCTATGGCCAACATAGGGCCCCTGCCCCTAAGCCAGGGAAAGAGATACGCGCTCACTGCAGTGGATACTCGTATGGGAGTGCCGTTTGCCTACCCCGGTGGCAGCAGCTATATAGGTTGCTACTGTACAAGGGCTTCACGTGATGGGGGCTGGATAAGGCTTACCAGCCTACATAGATTCTGATCAGGGGACCCATTTCATGGGGCACGAGGTCAAGGAGTGGGCAGCGTAACATGACATTCTGTGGCCCTTACCCGGCCGGAAGGTGACACCACCACTCCAGCATCGTTGACCGGCAGAACCGAAATGTGGTGGGACACCACCCCTGAAGGGTTGCCTGCCACTGTAATCGCAGTTGGAGAATACAATGGGACACAAGAGACTGTGATGGTATTCAACACTACTGTGCAGGTGCCCTGCCACCTGCCGGATACTTCTCAGGATTGGAGTGGGAACATGACGATGTCAAAGCCTAGTGTCACAAATGTCACCATAGTGGGCACCATGTCGTGGAAGATCACTGATGACACGGGCACGAAAGCGGCATGGCTGTGCCTAAAACCAATAATCGGGAAACGAGCCGGATATGAGGATTAGGGAGCATTAGTGGCACCCATCACACTGCCTGGGAGATGCCCCTCCTGGATCACCCCTCCATGGCACAAGTATGATTATTGGTTGAATACCCCCGCCCCGGGCTGGGAAAATGCCACAGGTGGTTCCTGGAACTCGGGCACGCCCCTGCTGCTCGTCGAAGTAATACCAGACAATATGGATAATGGATACCAAGGCACCGGGGCCGCATACCTATTTGAAGCCACCCTGGAAAGGTCTTGCCTGTTCACCCACACTCGATGGACTACCAAGGCAATCTCCTGGTTGATGGAATCGTGGTATGCAGACACTCATCACGCGAACTACTCCACTGCCCTGGCCCAGCTCTGGAGACAATGGACCTGGTGAGTAGGGAACCGGTCGCCAGCAAGGGCCCCCGGACGACAGAAGAGAGACATCACTAGGTGAGTCGGCAAAGCTCTGGGAATATGGAGCCAGGCAGACATACGAGGCCTATGGGATGCTCGAGGCCGAGACCTCCAATATGAAAGCCAGATCTAGCAGCTAATTAACACTGAAATGTTGCAGGACGTGGAGGGCTGGAGAAGAATGGCACTATCAGCTGGAGCTCTGAAGACATGGGCAGACATACTCACAAGGGAGCTGCCCATTGGGCCTGAAACGTTGCCTGGTCGGATGCCTGCATTCAGACTCAGTTGGGACTGCTACCATATCTCACCACCTTAATGGAAGAAGTAAGCTGAGCACAGTGCCCCCCCCCCCGCCCCCACAGGCTGGCTCGCCTGTATCCAGCTTCTGTCTCATGGCCGACCATTCAGGTACTATACCACGGTATTACTGCCCATTACTGTAAACTGAGGGTACGCCACCCGGTGGGCAATCCCTGAGTGGGATTAGGGATAGTGCTGAATGGCAAGTGGGTATCGGGGAGAGATGGGGATGGTGGAATGGGTCCAGGGATCAATGGGAGCCCTTCTCCCCTTCTGGATGCAACGAGGGATTGGTTTGCTCACAGGAACCCTGGGGGCATGAGGGCGTACAGAGTTGGCCGATTTACATCACTGGGGTGGAGGAGGGAGACTACTGGTATTTGGCCAATGGGAAATTCTGTTGAACGTGCAGAGAACATATGAACATAACCATGATCACTTTAATTATAATGTTAGTGCTGCCTATGCTAATTTAACGCTTGTTTGTAGTAATATGTCTTGAGTAGGGTTGTGCTTTGGTAATCATATCAACCTCTCCGGATGGGAGCGGCATGAACAACACACCTTCCTCTGGGATGTACAGATATATCTAGTGGACTCAGTAGCTTGGCCGGAGCAAGTGGGAGATGCCAGGAAAGTGATATGATAAGCCCTGGCGGACGCACAGCAAGACTGGAACTGCACCGTGCTCTGCCTAATCAAAGCCAGACTGCAGATACGAACAATGAACCGAAAGATGGTGACAGACTCTGGGTAGTTCTCATGGCTGGAGTGTGGGAATGGGACATTGGTCCCAGTGGATCATGCTAGGGTGCGTCGTGCTCTGCGCAGCTTTGGTGCTAGGATGCTGCTACTCACGCAAGTCCTCCACGAAAACTATCGTGGTTCCCAGCTCCAGGTTGCTCTAGGAGAAGGGAGGGGGCGAAGGGGTGGACTGTGGGATCTGTGAATTCACCCGCTCCCTCCACCTGAGCAACCAACAGCACGTCCCCCGCCCCTCGCCAAGACTACTGAGGTCCGCAGAACCCGGTTGCTCTAGGTGTACGGATGGTGTGAAGCGGTGGAGTATGGGAATCCGTGAATTCAGTATCTGTGAATTCACCTGAATTCACCACCTCCCTTTTCCTGAGCAACCCACAGCAAGGACACGGAACTGCTACATTACAAGGTTGCAGAATGGGAACTGTCCCAATCAGATAGACAACCTGGGAATACGGAGAGGGCTAACCGGTACGAGGGGGTTTCGTATATAAGAGGCACTGCTGCTATCTTTAGTTGTAGGCGTTTAGAACGAGCCCTGCAGAGTCTGCCCTGCTGATTAGGACTCGGACCCCTCCTTCGTTTGCTGGATGCACTTCAGCTATGTGAGTACACCCAATAAAGAGGTAGAACTGATCACTCTGGCTCGATGTCTCGTCTTTGGCTTGTCGTCCCCCAGTCAAAAGAACCCAGAGACGCCCTCTGGTCGGTGAACCCAGCTGACTTGGGGGGCATCTCCCTACAAATATAAAAAAGGGCATTACAATAACGCTTCACATAACTGGATCCTTTTTATGGAACTCATTAAGTACTTATTATGTCCTGAGCGCTGTACTAAGGTTTGAGATAGATACAAACTAATCAGGTTAGACACAGTCCGTGTCCCAAAAGTGGCTCACAGTCTTAATCCTCATGTTACAGATGGGGTAACTGAGATATGTAGAAGTGGAGTGATTTACCCTATGTTACGCAGCAGGCAATTAGTGGAGCCAGTATTAGAACCCAGGTCTTTCTGATTCCCATAGTCATGCTCTATCTACTAGGCCATGCTGCGTCTCTGATCATTCAGACCTAAATACAATCCAGATGGTCAAAACCCAGAAAATTAGTAATCTAGATGGTCTAGACCTAAAAGGCATTCCCATCACTATCTGACGGTGGGCAATCGATCAATCAATCAAAAGTATTGGTTGAGCCCCTTTTTTGTGCAGATCACTCTGCTAAATGCTTGGGAAAGTATAACAGATTTCAGAAACATAATCTTCACTCTCAAGGAACTCATAGCTTAGTTGGGGGTCAAACACAAAGAACATTACAGAAAATTAAGATAAAGAAAAATTGGACATCAATTAATCAGATCGTATTTATTGAGTGCTTACTGTGTGCAGGGCACACTACTAAGCATTTTGGATATTATAACACAACAGAGTTGGTAGACATGTTCCTTCCCACAACGAACTCACAATATAGAGAATATATACATAGTCGAAAAGACAGTGAACTATTTTAAGGTGCCCAAAGACACTAGATTGTTTAAGTAAAGGTGTACCAGAGTAATATTTATTTCAGAAATACTCTTTGCCTTGTTTTTAATGCAACAGGGGAGAGGAAGATGGTGGCAGATATTTTACTACTCTATAGACTGGTTGATGTATTTCAAAAGGGAGAGCGTAATTTCAGGTAAGCAAGGAAAAGGTGACTCATTCATTCATTCAGTCGTATGTATTGAGTGCTTACTGTGTGCAGAGTACTGTACTAAGTGCTTAGGAAGTACAAATCGGCAACATAAAGAAACGGTCCCTACCCAACAACGGACTCACAATCTAAAAGGGCAGAAGGGAGGGGAGTTGGGGGGTGAAGACTGTTTCTCCATCTAAGGAGAAGCAATCCAAATCACAATAATAATAATAATAATAATGTTGGTATTTGTTAAGTGCTTACTGTGTGCCAAGCACTGTTCTAAGCGCTGGTGCGGGGGGGGGGGGAAGCCAAGGCAATCAAGGTTGTCCCACGTGGGGCTCACAGTCTTAATCCCCATTTTAAAGATGAAAATAGCCTCAGAGATATTAAGCTTGGTTCATGGGAAGAGATCTCAAAGTAACTGTTGATTTGTGATATGGTTGCTCCATATTAAGAAAGATAAAGTGGAGCTGGAGCAGAACCAGAAAAGAGCAAAAGAGATGATCGGGGCGTGGCAAAGCTTCCTTGTGAAGAGAGAATTAAAGCATTGAGGTTCAAATCTCAGAGGTGGTGTGATTAAAGTTAATAAACTTATGAAGGCAGCAGAACAGAGCAAATCTGGAACTGGAAGTCATTCATTCATTCAATCGTATTTATTGAAAGCTTACTGTGTGCAGAGCAGTGCACTAAGCACTTGAAAAGTACAATTCAGCAATAAAGACAATCCCTGCCATCACCGGGTTTACAGTCTAGAAGGGAGAGCAAATAATACCACATGAAGAGAAAGTGACAACCTGCAAGGCTTTGGGAGGATGGTTCAAACCAAACAAAAGAAAACACTTCGCCCTGCAGTAATGAGCATTTCATCTTCACTGCATTTTGTTTTATTTAATGGTATTTTGTAATCATTTACCATGTTCCAGGCCCTATACTGAGCACTGGGGAAGGTACAATCTATTCAGATTGAACACAGTCCATGTCCCACATGGGGCTCACAGTCTTAATCCAGATTTTACAGATGAGATAACTGAGGCCCAGAGAAGTGAAGCTACTTGCCCATGGTCACACAGCAGACATGTGGCAGAGGCAGGATTAGAACCCAGGTCCTCTGACTTCCAGGACCGTGCTCTGTCTACAGTCCAAGCTACTTCTCTGTAACTGTTCACTGTAACAGGAAGAAATGCTGGTAGAAAATATTAGTAGGTTCAGGAGGTTTGAATTAATGTGTGGATTAACAGATCAGAATGATATACTAGAGGAACATAGGGATGTTGAAGGGGAGATAAGGAATGTAAGAAAGTAATAATCAATCAATCACTCATATTAATTGAGCACTTACATTATGTGCAGAGCACTGTACTAAGTTCTTGAGAGAACACAATACAACCGAGTTGGTAAACATGTTCCCTGCCCACAAGGAGCTTACAGTCTACTCGGGGAAACAGACATTAAAATAGATAAATAAATTATGGATATATACATAAGTGCTGGGGGGCTAAATGTGGGATGAGGATCAACATGACATAGTCGATAGAGCACAGGCCTGGGAGTTAGAGGTCATGGGTTCTAATCCTGGATCTGCCACATGTCTGCTGTATGACCTTGGACAAGTCACTTCACTTCTCTAGGCCTCAGTTACCTCATCTGTAAAATGGGGTTGAAACTGCGACTACCATGTGGTATAGGGGCTGTGCTGAGTGCTTTTTTTGTGCCACACACTGTTCTAAGCGTTAGGGAAGATACAAGCAAATCGGCTCAGACACAGTCCCTGTCCCAAGTTGGGCTCACAGTCTCAATCTCTATTTTATAGATGAGGTAACTGTATGTTAGAGCCGGCCCTGGGTACGTCCATTCAGACAAGTAGTAATAATATTCACACTTTAACAATAGATGACAAGAGCAAAGTTGATTGTGAGCCCGTTGTTGGGCAGAGACCGTCTCTATACCTTAACGACTTGTACTTCCCAAGCGCTTAGTACAGTGCTCTGCATAACGTAAGCACTCAATGAATAGGATTGAATGAATGGTAGCGTTTTCATTGTATTGATTTAAGACAAAGAAAAAAAATGTGAGTTGTTTTTGAGAAATAAAAAACAAACATGTCAATATTCAAATCTTACATTTGCTGCATTCTGAAAGTAGATTATGTCCTGTGTCTGTGTTGGCTTTTCTTCTCAGCTCTGAGTCTCTCAGGTACTGCACAACTTCAGATTGTAAAGCACCAGTCCACCTTCAGGTTAGAAAGTCAAGATCAGCACTCAATTCAGGCACAGACTTCAAAGAATGTTGTGTCCTAAGTGGATCTAAATGTTACCTGCACCCAGTTGTTTCCTGCAGGCCTGATCAGAACTTGGTACATCTCCCTGTCCTCAGAAAACAGGAGGAAGCTTGCTCTGCCATTTGGAGTCAAAACTCGGCTAACATGGCAAGCTCAGTCTGCTTTTTTTCAGCATCAGCTCTCTGACCATCTCCTCACAACAGATATTTTAACTTGATCAAAGTTCAGATACCTTGCTAAGTACCAGTTTTCACTCTCTCAGAGGAATGACTAATCTCCTCTGTTAAGAACATTTGCCTAAGTGTATCTTCACTAGGCTCTGTTTTGGTCAAGTGTTTGAGGAAACGTTCATGTCCCTCCTGAATCTGTCCCTTTTGTGACTTGCTAGCTAGACCTTAATTTATCCCAGGAGGAGAACTGAAGCACTGAATGCCAAAACTTTTCCCTTTTTGGAAGCAGCAACCTGAGGGGAGACGAGGCCTAGGGTTCAGTTGGAGAGGGATAATAATAATAATAATAATGATAATAATAATAATAATAATAATAATGGCATTTGTTAAGCGCTTACTATGTACAAAGCACTGTTCTAAGCGCTGGGGGGATACAAGGTGATCACGTTGTCCCCCCCGGGCTCACAGTCTCAGTCTCCATTTTACAGATGAGATAACTGAGGCTCAGAGAAATTAAGTGACTTCCCAAGGTAACACAGCAGAGGTGTGGGGGACCCGGGATTATAACCTATGACCTCTGATTCCCAAGCCCGGGCTCTTTCCACTGAGCCACGCTGCTATTCATGGGGATGGGGATGATGAGTACACAGGCATAATTCATGCCCAGAAGTAGAAGTACCTGCAGAAGGGCAGGTCTTCCAACTCTGTTGTACTGTGCTCTCCCAAGAGGGTACAGTGCTCTGCAAAGAGTAAACACTCAATAAATATCATTGATTGACACAAAATAGCAAATTTGGTCATTTGGAAAATTCTGTTTAAAAAGGCAGTTATTATGAAAGTGGATATTTGAATGTTTTTAACATCTTGCTTTAATTAGCTCAAGATGCTTGTTCTCGGTACTTTTTTGAGAGGCAGATATGGGTGACCACTATCTCCATTTCACAAGTAACTTGAGAAAGATTCTGACATTAGTCCCATGAAACAAATGTTCAAGTTTCCTCTTTCTGGTAAATGATCCTTTCTGTTCTCTTTCACATTCAAGAAAATCTATCTATATATGTATATACACAATATATATGCAATATATACAGTTATCCTTTATACTCAAAGGCCATTATGATTATGATGATTATTAATAGTCAGTTAACACAGTAGTCAGTTAACACAGCTCCTGGAAGTGAGAGAGGAATTTCTCCAGCCATTTTTCCACTGTGTAACTTTATTGTCTAGAGAAATACACAACAGAATCACAACTGGGATGGCAGAATCCTGACAGCTTTACAGATGATGAGTTAGCCTCTGATGGGATATGGCTGGGATCAATATTCAAGTGACAGTGATAACCAAGCAAACACAAAGGACAGAAATGACCAAGAATGTTCTCGTGTCCATGCAAAAGGGGAGTGGTGGAGAAAGTCATTCATTTATTCATTTATATTTATTAAGCACTTACTGTTTGCAGAGCACCGTACTAAGCACTTGGGAGAGCACAATATAAAAAGATCTCCAATATGTATTTCCAGGGTATGCACGATAAAGGAGCTAAACTACAAATGATTGATCCACAAGGTTCCTTGGAGGATTTGGACAAATAGCAGGGTCATTGTTCCTTCATGGAACCTACCAAACAGCAGTGACTTGGGTACAATTCATTAACTGTGTTTTTGTCAATCACTTGTTAGCTAAAGCTTAATTTACTTAGCTTACTAGCAAGTATAGCTAGAAATTCACTGACTTACTATATGCCGAGCATTGTTCTAAGTGCTGTAGTATTTAAAGGTTAATCAGGATATCTTGGTTTTTATCCATTTTGCTCCAAAAAGTGATGCTGATAGAAGAGTTCAAGGTAACAAGTTGTGGCTTTGAGGTGGTTGCAACTCTTCACTTTGGTCTGAAGTCTAAGGTCATATTGCCTTCACCTAATCAAATTTCCCAAAAGATATGCTGGCCTTCTTTTATTAATCATCATCATCAACATCATCATCATTATCATTAATGATGATGATATTGAGCATTTATTATGTGCAGATACCTGTACTAAGCACTTGGAAGAGAAAAATACAACAGAGTTGATAAAATGCCCCCTACCCACAATGAGCTTACAGTCTATATGGGAAGACAAGCATTATTAAAAATACTTTACTTATAATAAATAATTTAAAAGGTAGTTCATAAGTGCTCTTCTGTTATTTTCTTGATTCTTGATTCACTTTTTCGAGTACTTACCAAGTTCCTTCTCACCAAAGGAAGAAATGGTCAGTCCATGTCCTCTGAAAAAGAAAAAGGGATGAATGAATCAAGCAGAATCCTGTTTTGTCAGTGAAACCCCTCAAGTAAAATCTTTTGGATAAAGCTTATATCCATTGGAATGCTCCAAATGAGTTTTGGCCACAATTAACATGATCAAGGAGGATACTTTCAGACCTATCTTCACCAAACTTGCCGTTGTGACTTCTGGGAAGACTAGTTTTAAAATAAGGTTGAGGTTGAAGATCATCCAAATGAAGCAAAGGTAAATAAATACTGATAATATTTAAGGACACCAAAATATCTTGAGGCATATACAATATTCAACAGGTAGTCAAGAAAGAGGGAGGTAAATAAGTTTTACTTAAATAAACTTCATGGAGGTGAAAACGATTTGTGATCGGCTGAAGGCACAGAAAGACTCTCAGATTTCAGCATCTTCCCAGATGCAGATTCTCTTGGAATGAATGTAAATCCTGGGAGTAGCCGAGCAAGAGACTCGATAACTAAGCAGTATGACATAAAAGATAGAGCATGGGCCTAGGAGTCAGAAGGTCATGGGTTCTAATCCTGGCTGCCACTTGTCTGCTGTGTGACACTGGGCAAGTCTTTTAACTTCTCTGTGTCTGCTACCTCATCTGTGATTGAGACTGTGAGCCCCACGTGGGACAAGGGACTGTGTCCAACCTGATGTGCTTGAATCCACTCCAGGCCTTAGAACAGTGCTTGGCACATCGTAAGCACTTAATAAATACCACAATTATTATAAGAAGCTGTGAACTGGAGTAGAGCCTTACACAAGTGGTCAGGAGGTTTTGCTAGATGTGGAGAGGAACAGGTACTCAGAGTTTATTGGGAGTGAAGAAATGTACAGAAGAATGATCTGGGAAGCAGAGTGAAGTACAGACTAGAAAGGGTAGAGCCTGGACAGACAGAGGGAGATTAGTGGGGAGGCTGAAGGAACAGTTTAGCCAGGAAATGTCAAGTGTTGGGACCAGGGTGGTGGCCATTTTTGATGAAAGGAAGACGCAGACTTGGGAAATGTAGTAAAAGGAAAAATGTCGGGAGTTATTGATAGAGTGAATGTGAGATATGAAAGAGAAAGAGTTTAGAACATTGTCAAGATTGCAAGCTTCAAAGATAGGGAGGATGGTAGTGTTGTCAACTGTTATGAAAAAATTTAATGGACGAGTGGATTCGGGAAATGAAGATGAGTTCAGTTTTAGATATGTTGAGTTCAAGGTAGCAGCTGATCTTCCATGTGAGTATGGCTTAGAAGCACTCATTTCCTACTACAACCTGTCCACTCACTTTTCTCCTCTAGTACTAACCTTCTCATTGTACGTCACTTTCACCTTTCTAGCCGCTAATCTCTTGCCCACACCCTCTCTCTGGCCTGGCCTGAAAATCTGACAGACCACTAGTCTCTCCACCTTCAAAGCCTTGTTAAAATTGTAACTCTTTCAAGAGGTCTTCCCTAACTAGGCCCTCTCTTTCCCCTGTACCCTCTCCTTTCTGTTTTGCTCTTGCACTGAGATTTGTACTCTTTAAACCCATGATATGCACCCCACCCTCAGCCCACAATACTTAGGTACATAGTCATAATTTATTTTAATATCTGTCTCCCTCCTTCTGGCTATAAACTCCCTGTAGGTAGATATACTTCTACCAAATCTATGGTATTGTACTTGCCCAAGCTCTTAGTGCTCTGCACACAATAAGCATTCAAAATACATCACTGATTGATTGATTAATTCAAATACACTTTTGGCCTACACATTTAAAAGGGGATGTGGAGAACTTGAAACGTTGAGAACAGTAGCATAAAGACATAGGTTTAGGAACCAAAACACTCATGAGGAAAGACTAAGGAACAGGGATTATTCAGATTGGAGAAGACTAAAGTGAGTTAATTATTTTCTTCAAATATTTGAATGGCTCTTACAAGAAGGTTGGTGATTAATTGTTCTTGATATCCGCTGAGGAAAGAATAAGCCAATGGGCTTCAAAGACATCCTAAGAAATCTAAATTGCTTTTGAAAAATAATTTTCTGACAGCGTTAGCCACTGGCAGCATTATGGTGTACTAGCAGATAATTCTTCCCTAATATTTTCCAGCGAGGCACAGATCCCGTGGTTTATAGGGAAGAAGCATGGGCTTGGGAGTCGGAGGTCGTGGGTTCTAATCCCAGTACCACTATTTGCCAGCCATATGACTTTGGGCAAGTCACTTAACTTCACTCTGCCTCAGTTACCTCATCTGTAAAACGGGGATTAAGACTGTGAGCCCCACGTGGGACAACCTAATTACCTTGTATCTACCTCAGTGCTTAAAATAGTGTTTTGCACTTAGTAAGCACTTAATACCATTATTATTATTATTATTATTATTATTATTATTATTATTATTATTATTATTATTATTGTTATCCCCAATGCATTTTGATAATGTACATAAGCAGGGGGGAAAGATTATATTTTTATGATATTTGTTAAATACTTACTATGTGCCTACTATTGTACTCTCTGTAGTGCTTCGTACAGTGTTTTGCACAAAGTGCTCAATAAGTACAATTGAATGAATGAATGAATGTGTCAGACACTGTTCTAAGCGCTGGGATAGATACAAGTTAATCAGTCAGACACAGTCTCTATCCCATATGGGGCTGACAATAAAAGCAGGAGGGAGAACAGATATTGATTCTCCAGTTGAGGAAACAGGCAACTAGAAGTGACTTACCCAAGTTGAGCTCTTTGATGTCCTTTCCACTCCTCTGAGACTACGAAGAGCAAATCCACAAAAAAAGTCTCTTCTTTAGATATATTCGGAAACAATTCACATTGTTGGCCAGATTCCTGTAGGCCACTTTGTACTTTCTCCATTATAGTGCAGGAGAGGGATCTTAAAGACGTCCAGATCACAGAAGCCACCACGTACAGAGAAGAACGTTGGATGGATCATCGACTCATGTGCTCCACACTCAGAATGACCAAAAACTGGTCTCCAAGCCACTAAACTCCAAGAAGTAGATATCAGCCAGGAACTCTAGCAGGTTATAGCTAGGAATCCTGCTGGGAACCCTGTTGAAAAAATAAATCAAACCAGAAACACCAAAAAACATAGTTAATGGAAATAACTCAGTGAAGCTGTTGCAGGCAACTGTTTAGAGCCAGGACAAGGCCAAGATAAATTGTCAAGAGTGGTGTGATGCAAATGACCCAGAAATTAAAGAGCTATGTGCAGTTTGCTAAGAGATATCAATGGCCCTAGCGGCACCTTGCAGCATGTGAGAACCCAGGCAGGAATAAAGCTTTCAGAAACCTGTTATGTGACTTGAAAACCAAATTCAGAAACAGGAATGACAGGTGGCGAGATGCCTGAACGTAAGAAATTGCTACAAAATCAAAAACATCTGCAATTTGCTCATGTCCTTTGATCACAAAATAAGCATTAGAAGCGACTTTCGCAGACTAAACCCTCCTCTTCCTCTGCCTCCCCCGCCCCTCCCCATTACCCCAACTCGCTCCCTTTCCTCTATCCCCTTCCGTGACCCACAACCTTTGTGCTTATATGTACATATTTACGATTATAATTCTATTTATTTTTATTAATGATGTGTATACATTTATACTTCCATTGTTAATTATGCTATTGATGCCTGTTTGCTGGTTTAGATGTCTGTCTCTCCCTTCCAGACTGTGAGCCCGTTGTGGGTAGGGATTTTCTCTATTGTTGCTGAACTGCACTTCCCAAGTGATTAGGTACAGTACTCTGTAAACAGTAAGCGCTCAGTAAATACAATTGAATGAATGATTTTGTTGATCTTTTTGTCCTCCATATGAATAAATTTATTTTCACTCTGAGTTCTTCTCAAGCCGATTTGCTTGTATCAACACCAGCGCCTAGTACAGAGCCTTGCACATAGTAAGCACTTGACAAATACCATTATTATTATAATTATTATTATATCAATTTAAAATGGCTTTCCTCCTCCAGAGCTTCTTCATAGCATTTTTTACCTCTGCATTTCTCAGAGTGTAGATTAAGGGATTCAGCATGGGAGTGATAATAGTAAAGAATACAGTCATTGATTTGTGTATTAGGAAGGTGCACACAGGCCTCATATACATTAAAATTCAGGGAACCACAGTCAGGTGGGAGCTGCAGGTAGAGAGGACTTTGTGCTTCTTTTCCAAACTGAGGGATTTCAGGGACCACAGGATAACTGCATAGGAGAGAAGTAGCAAGAGAAGAAATGATCATACAGATGGCCCCACCATTGCCAGCCACTGATAGGCCAATGAAGTGGGTATAGGTGCAGTCGAATTCCAATAGAGGGTACATATCACAGATAAAGTGGTCAATGACATTGGGGCTGCAGAAATAGAAGTTGTGCCATTGAGTGCA
Source organism: Tachyglossus aculeatus (assembly GCF_015852505.1). Lineage (NCBI taxonomy): Eukaryota > Metazoa > Chordata > Mammalia > Monotremata > Tachyglossidae > Tachyglossus > Tachyglossus aculeatus. The sequence goes on from NC_052068.1 coordinate 106,059,833, forward strand.
GAAAGCCTCCCACCCAGGCCAATCCCATCATCAGTCCACAAGCCTGCCAATTCATTTTGGTCATATAATACAGAGGTTTACAAATGGCCACTTAGTAGTCATAGGCCATGACCACCAGAACAAAGATCACAGCACCTCCAAATAAGTATTCGACAAAGAGCTGGGTCATACAGCCTTTGAAGGAGATGTTTTTTTTCTCATAGAGTAAATCCATGATTATCTTGGGAGCCGTGGTGGTAGAGTAAAAAGCATCCATCAAAGACAAGTAGGCAAGAAAGACGTACATGGTGGAGCGTAGATTCTGGCTAGCGATTACTGTTACCACAATGAGCAGGCTCCCCACTATAGTCACTATAGTCACCATGCAGATTATGAAAATAAATAACACAAACAACATTTTCTGCACCTCAGGATTCTGGGAAAGCGCCAGGAGAATGACTTCAGTCATGTTGTTTTTACATTCCATCTCTTCCTGTGGAGGAGGTCAGCTCCGAAGTGAGAGCCTGTTTACTGCAAATATAATGAAAATTACAAATGGGGATGTCTTGGATACACGCCGAGCCGCTCTTTGTAGGACTTCAAAGATTCCACTTCTATTATCTCGTTTCTTCCCTGCAAACTCTGTGTGAATTAGTTGAAACTCTATTTAGCTTCTTCATTTTACAAAGGGGAAAATGAGGTTTAGTGAGGTAAAATAGCAACTCAGTGGCTGAATGGGAATTAAAGGACAAATAAAAACCAGATTAAAGCCAGGATATAGTGCAGTGTCTTTGCTACATCATTGAATTCACATTCAGATAGACAGCTCAGTCAAAACAATAAGCTTTCCTGTCTCTAAGAGCAAGAAAATTTCCCAAAGGTAATGCATGAAGTGTTGGCTTTCAAAACAGATTATCCACAATGCTATTTGACTGTCTGCACCTTGTGGACAGGGAACCTGTCTACCAATTTTGTTATATTGTAGTCTCCCAAATGCTTAATACAATGACAGGACACAGAGGGCACTCAATAAATATGATTGCTTGATTGAATTATAAATATGGAAAATGAAATACTTGTACCTGAGGTAAAAATATTCCTTGTTAAGTTGCTCCAGTATTGTCATTAAACAATTCCTGAATGCGGATATTGTTCAAATGTTTTAGGATATACAGTGCTTGCCAAACTTAATTTTTAAACATTTAACATATTTGTGTTCATTTCTTCATTTTGAAAGTAAATAAAATAATAATAAGAAAGTAATAATAGCATTGGGTGTAATGCCCTGTTTTGGGTTTTATGTTTTTTTATGGAATTAGATAAAGCACTTACTATGTGTCAGGCTGTATACTAAGTGCTGAGATAGATACAAGATAATTGGATTGGACATAGTCCCTGTCCCACACAGGGCTCACCATCTTAATTCCCATTTTACAGATGAGATAACTGAGGCACAAAGTTAAGTGACTTGTCAAAAGTCACAAAGAAGGTAAATTGTGATTATAACCCAGGTCATCTGACTCCAGGCCCATGATGTGTCCCCCAGGACATACAGCCTTCTTGTTCAAAAGCCTAGGAAGCATATAACAAGTAGGTGACACATACCTTCCACCCTATCTCCACCCTCATCAACTCTGATCATTACATTCTCAGTTGCCTTCTCTCTCAAACTCCTTCCCCCTGTAAATCTATATTACTCCTCCACACAGAGCTCCGCTATCTCGACCCCATCGAGCTCTCTCCGTGCATCACACCCCACCTCGCCTCCATATCCTCTCTACCCACACTTGATGACCAGATTACTGCCCTAAACTCCATTCGCTGTACTCAACTCAACTCTCTCACTCCTCTTTCCCTTCGTTGCTCTCACACCACTAACCTACAGCCTTGGATGACTGCCACTGTCCGCCTCCTTCACTCTTATGCTCGAGCTGCTGAACGCTGCTGGCCAAAGTCTAAACACCAAGCCCTTGTTCACTTTAAGTTTATCCTTTCCTGCCTTAAACCTGCCCTCTTTTCTGCCAGGGAAAACTATTTTTCTTCCCTTACTGACACCCATGCCCATCAACACTATCAGATGCTCTGGACATTTATCTCCCTTCTCAGGCCCCCTCTTCCTTCCTCTCCTCCATCCCTCACCCAGAACAATCTGGCCTCCTACTTCATTAGTAAAATTATCACCAACAGATCTGAGCTTCCCACAGTCACCCCTCCCCTTTTTCCAAACCCTCCCCCCAACCCTCTCCTATACTTTCCCATCCTTCCCAGCAGTATCTTCAAGTGATATCTCCTCCCTCCTCTCTAGTGCTACTCCATCCACCTGTGCTTCGGGCCCCATTCCCTCTCATCTTATGAAAGCTCTCACCCCTTCCCTCCTTCCCCTCTTAACTTCCATCTTCAACCGTTCACTTTCCACTGGTTCCTTTCCCTCTGCCTTCAAACATGCCCACGTCTTTCCCATCCTAATATTGACCTCTCTTGACCCCACTGCCCCTTCCAGTTATCGCCCTATTTCCCTCCTACCCTTCCTTTCCAAACTCTTAGAAAGAATTGTCTGTACTCGCTGCGTCAAATTCCTCAACGCCAACTCTCTCCTAGACCCCCTCCAATCTGGCTTCCGTCCCCTATACTCCACCGACACTGCCCTCTCAAAAGTCACCAATGACTGCCTTCTTGCCAAATCCAATGGCTCCTACTGTATCCTAATCTTCCTCGATCTCTCAACTGCCTTCTACATTATGGACCACCCCTTCGCCTCATCATGTTATCCAGCCTTGGCTTCAAGGACTCGATTCTCTCCTGGTTCTCATCTCCCTGTCCGTAGATTCTCAGTCTCCTTCGCGCTTTCCTCCTCCCCCCTACCCATTCCCTCACTGTAGGGGTTCCTCAAGGGTCAGTTCTTGGTCCCCTTCTGTTCTCCATCTATACTCACTCCCTTGGTGAACTCATTTGCTCCCACGGCTTCAACTATCATCTCTACGCAGGTGACACCCACATCTACATCTCCCCCCCTGTTCTCTCTCCCTCACTCCAGACTCGTATCTCCTCCTGCCTTCAGGGCATTTCTACCTGGATGTCTGCCCGCCACCTAAAGCTCAGCATGTCTAAGACTGAGCTCCTTATCTTCCCTCTCAAACCATGTCCTCTCCCTGATTTTTCCGTCAGTGTGGACGACACTACCATCCACTACCACTTCTGTCTCAGAAGCCCGCAACCTTGGTGTCATCCTTGACTCCGCTCTCTCCTTCACCACTTACATCCAATCCGTTACTGAAACCTGCCGCTCTCACCTTCACAACGTCTCCAAGATCCGCCCTTTCCTCTCCATCCAAACCACTACCTTGTTGGTTCAATCTTGCATCCTATCCCGTTGGGATTACTGTATTGGCCTCCTTTTTTGGACTGTGAGCCCACTGTTGGGTAGGGACTGTCTCTATATGTTGCCGACTTGTACTTTCCAAGCGCTTAGTATAGTGCTCTGCACACAGTAAGCGCTCAATAAATACGATTGATTGATTGATTGATTGACTGATTGATCTCCCATCCTCCTGTCTCTCCCTGCTTCAGTCTATTCTTCACTTTGCTGCCTGGATTGTCCTTTAACAGAAACGCTCTGGGCGTGGTTTAGTGGAAAAAGCCCGATTTTGGTAGTCAGAAGTCGTGGGTTCTAATCCTGACCCTGCCACAGCTCTGCTGTGTGACTTGCCCCAAGTAACCTAACTACTCTGTGCCTCAGTTATCTCATCTGTAAAATGAGGATTAAGACTGTGAGCCCCACCTGGGACAAACGGATCACCTTGTATCTGTACCAGTGCTTAGAACAGTGCTTGGTACATTGTAAGCACTTAACAAATGCCGTCATTTTTAAAAACAATTATGTCTCTCCACTCCTCAAAAATTACCAGCGGTAGTCTATCAACCTTTGCATGAAGCAAAAACTGCTCACTAACGGCTTCAGAGCTCTTCATCATCTCGCCCTCTCCTACATCACCTCTCTTCACTCCTTTTACAGCCCAGCCCGCACATTCTGCTCCTGTGCCGCTAACTTCCTCACATTGCCTTATTTTCCCCTATCCCGCTGTCGACCCCTTGCCCACGTCCTACCCCTATCCTGGAATGCCCTCCCTCCACACATCTGCCAAACTATCTCTCTTCCTCCCCTCAAAGCCCTGTGCAGAGCTCAACTCCTTAGGAAGCCTTCCCAGACTGAGCCCTCTTTTTCCTCTGTTCCTCCTCCCCTCCCCTTCGCCCCGACTCACTCCCTCTGCCCTACCCCCTTCCCCTCCCCACAGTACTTGTGCATATCTGTACATATTTATTAATCCATTTATTTTATTAATGATATGTATATAGCTATAATTCTATTTATCTACTCTGATGGTATTGACACATGTCTAGTTGTTTGTTTTGTTGTCTGTCTCCCCCTTCTAGGCTGTGTGCCCGTTGTGTGGTAGGGACCATCTCTACATATGTTGCCGATTTGTACTTCCCAAACGCTTAGTACAGGGCTCTGCAGCCAATAAGTGCTCAATAAATACAATTGAATGAATGGGTGAATGAATGAATACCCTGCCTACAATGATCTTAGAGAAGAGAGAAGAATGTCTTTGTTAGATTCAACAAACATATGAATTGTCCATAATGTACCTGAAAGATTTTCTCATACTCCATCAAAATACTTGAGCTCAATTCTTAATTTCTCTGGGACCTGCCATGACAACCATGAAGTTTTGCAGTTGTGACTTCACAAAAAGGCTGAGAAAACAAATATTCATATCAACATATTTTAAACAGCCATACACCACTAAACACATTCAAGAGGTTTTGTTCAATTAGTTCCAATGAGAAGAGAAACACGTGACAAAGTATTTGGAAGACTAAAACTCAAAAACATGTCAAACTAGAAAAACGTATCCTTGCTACTTCCAAAGATGAGGATATTATTTCTCTAGCTTTGAGTAGCTTAGGTGGTAAACTACATTTGATAGATAAGCACAGAATTTCTTTCAAATGGAAGGTCTGTTTAATGAGAACTATTTTAATAACAATTTCTTAAGCTATAAATCTTTCCTTGTGGCCTCATTTTTTGGTTTTGTCTTGGAGACCATGCTATCAGACCTAATACAGGAAAAACCTTTACAATTTACCTAATACCTTTTTGTGCCATGGTGATGATTTAGGGAACGCCTCTCATCCATAACTCTGGAAGACCATAAACATAAAAAAAGGACATTCTCAATCTCTAGTTTTAGAAATCTTTTCTTCCAATCCTGAGAAGCTTTCAGAAAATACTTTTCACCTCTAGGGTGAACTCCATAAACATCCAAGGGTCTGATGAAGGCCGTATCTCTAATATTCTTTCTGATGAAGGTTTGCAAAAAAAGACTAAGTTGGATTTTACATGGAACAAACACGCATGTCCCCATTTGGGGCATCTGAACTGATCTTGGGAAATTTCACTACTGTTTACTTGAAGAGCACTGCATAGAAAATGTTCATGAGGAGGTGAACGCCATGATATGAATGACGTTAATCCATACTGAACAACAACAACAACAGAGTTTCATCATTCTCACAGGTATTTCTCCTCTGAATGAATTCACTGAGGAGTTTCTCAGTGCCCAGGAAATTTACTACTTCTATGCCATCCTGCTATGGTGCGTAGCATCTTCAGAGATTCTTCAAGGATTCATGCATCTATAGGCCAAGCAGATGTGAAATAAGCAACAAATTATTTGGCTAGTGGACACGTGCCCAATTTTGGTCTGTTACCTCCTTACAGAAGTTCTGATAGGGTGAAATATTTCATATTTCCTAACTAGGCATTTGAAGGTGCATTAAACTTGCCTTGGTAAAGCAACAGCAACTGAACTTTCATTACTTCATTCAATGGTGTTTATTAAGTGTTTACTGTGTGCTAAGCACCTATGAAAGTACAGTACAACAACAGACTCATTCCCTGACCATAACAAGTTTACAGGCCAGAGGGAACAGAGGTAATAGCTTTGATATTTCCATAGAATTGAAATCCAGTGTTTCTTCAATCAGTTCATTAATAACATTTATTAAGTACCTGCTGTATACAGAGCAATCAATCAGTCGTATTTATTGAGCATTTACTTTTGACAATACACTGCGCTAGGCATTTAGGAGAGTTCAATTCAGCTGGCTGACATGATCCCTGACCTCAAGGAGCTTGCAATTGAGTGGGGGAGACAAACATTAAAATAAATTACAGGTAAGGGAAGCAACTGAGTATAATATATATATATATATATATGTATATATATATACATATCCTTATATATATACTTACATGTCATGGATGTGTGAGTACAAAGCACTGTACTAAGCACTTGGGACAGTCAAATGATTATAGGAATGATACTTACTAGGGTGCCAAGCACCGTACTAAAAACTGGAGTACATGCAGTTAATCAGTCAACCTATCAGTAGTATTTATTGAGTGCTAACTGTGTACAGGGCACCGTACTAAGTGCTTGGGAAAGTGCAACACAACAATATAACAAACACATTCCCTACGAACACTGAGTTTACAGTCTAGAGGGGGAGACAGATATTAATATGAATAAATAAATTGCAGCAGTGTACATAAGTGTTGTGGGGCTGAGTCGGGGGATGAATGAGGAGAGCAAGTCAAGAGGGAAATGAATGCTTTTTCAGGGAAGGTCTCTTGGAGGATATGTGCCTTCAATAAGGCTTTGAAAGTGGGGACAGTAAATGTCTGTTGGATAGGAAGAGGGAGGGCATTTCATGCCAGAGGTAGGAAATGATGATGATGATGATGATGATGATGATGGTATTTGTTAAGCGCTTCCTATGTACCTAACACTGTTCTAAGTGCTGTGGTAGATCCAAGTTAATCAGGTTGTTAAATGTGGGGCTCACAGTCTTAATCCCCATTTTACAGATGAGGTAAGTAAGGCACAGAGAAGTTAAGTGGCTTGCCACGGTCAGGACTTGGGTGAAGTGTTGGCGGTGAGACAGACGAGATCGAGGTAGAAAGAGAAGGTTGTCATTAGAGGAGGGAAATGTTTGAGCTGGGTTGTAGTAGGAGAGTAGCAAGGCGGCGTAGGAAGGGGCAAGGTGATTGTGTGATTTAAAGCCATTGGAAAGGAGCTTCTGCTTTACATTATGACAATGTAAGCAGATCAGACACAATTCCAGTCCCACATGGGGCTCCCAGTCTAAGGGAGAAGGAGGACAGGGATCTTATTTCCATTTTTGCAAATGAGCAAACTGAAGCACAGAGAACTTGTGGGAAGCAACGTTGCCTAGGGGAAAGAGCATGGGTCTGGGAGTCAAATGAACTGGGTTCTAACCCTTGCTCTGCTGCTTGTCTGCTGTGTTACCTAGGAAAAGTCATTGAACCTCTCTGTACCTCAGCTACCCCATCTGTAAAATGGGATCAAATCCTACCCCCTCCTACTTAGACTATGAGTCCTACGTAGGTTATCGACTGAATCCAGTGCTCAATACAGTGCCCAGAGCTTAGCACAATGTCCAACACTTAGTAAGGTGCCTGGAACATTCATTCATTCATTCAATAATATTTATTGAGCGCTTACCGTGTGCAGAGCACTATACAAAGCACTTGGGAAGTACAAATTGGCAACATATAGAGATGGTCCCTACCAAACAGTGGGCTCACAGTCTAGAAGGGGGAGACAGACAACAAAACAATACAATTAACAAAATAAAATAAATAGAATAGTAAATATGTACAAGTAAAATAAATAGAGTAATAAATATATACAAACATATATACAGGTGCTGTGGGGAGGGGAAGGAGGTAGGGCAGGAGGGATGGGGAGAGGAAGGAGGGGGCTCAGTCTGCGAAGACGTCCTGGAGGAGGTGAGCTCTCAGTAGGACTTTGAAAGGAGGAAGAGAGATAGCTTGGCAGATAGTAAGCACTTAACAAATACCATAATTATTATAATCTTGTATCCACGCCAGTGCTTAGTACAGTACCCGGCACATAGTAAGTACTTAATAAGTACCACAAAAAATAGTGACTTACCCAAGGTAACACAGTAAGTGGAAGTGGGGTTTAAATCTCTGGTTGCTTGACTCCCTAACCAATACTCTTTCCACTAGGTAATGCATGCGGCTTCTTACAGAAAATGAAAATACATGATCCTTGCCCGCACGGAGTTTACAATTTAAATTACAGATGAGACCAGTAATAGAGTATATAAGATTGGAGATACCTCCCAAGGTAACATCTCACATACAAAAATAAGTGATGCTGTCGTTGGTAGTGACACATGCTATCACTTGCTCTAATAGGGCTACAGAAGGTCATCATTAAGCCTCTTGCAGGTATTTTAATTCTCCAGAAGATGGACTTCAAACCATCTGGACAATTTAAATAACATTTTTGGTACCTCATGAGATTTCTAAACTAAATTTGGATTGGATTTTGAGAAGTAACATGGCCTAGTAGAAAGACCACAGGCCTGGGAGTCAGAAGACATGAGTTCTAATCCTGTCTCTGCCATTTGTTTGCTGGGTGACTTTGGGCAAGCTGCTTAACTTCATGGTGCCTCAGTTTCCTCAACTGTAATATAGGGGTTAAATACCTGCTCCTCCTCCTACTTCCACTGTGAGCCCTATGTGGGACAGAAACTGTCCAACCAGATTATCTTGTCTCTACTCCAGGGTTCAGTACAACACTTAGCACATAGTAAGCACTTAACAAATACCACAATTTTCATTATTTTCATTATTCTTCTAATTATTATTATTGTGTTTAGTTGTGGTCAGATAAACATTCTACATAATGTATAGCAACAATAATCTGAATAGGTTTCAGATTTCACGGTCAAAGAGTAATATTGTCCATCAGGAGCTATGTTTGTGTTGGAGTATATTCAAGACGTGTTTGTTTCATCTGCAAGTGAGTGGCTATTTTGGTGATTAAAAAGCTGATGCAGGGCCCACTTGAGCAAGCTTAGGCCATTCTTATTGATTTTCCCATATCCAGGTGGTCCCTAAGGTTTTTCTCCCACTTTCATCACAGAATGCTTGCTCTGCAGCATCAAATCTATCCAAATTCCAATAAAAATCTCTCTTTTTCTTCACAGATAAAGTCATTACTATGTCACCCTGGTCACATTGATTTCAGTTATTGAGTTTATAATCCTGGGTGTTCTCCCATTTACCAAAATTATCTGTTTGTCCTTATATTCTTCCTTTAAGAGGGTTCCAATTACCACTAGAATGTACTGAATGTACTCCCCTCCTCAAAAATCTCCAGTGGCTACCAATCAATCTGTGCATCAGGCAGAAACTCCTCACCCTCGGTTTCAAGGCTCTCCATCACCTCGCCCCCTCGCCCCCTTCTACTTCACCTCCCTTCTCTCCTTCTACAACCCTCCGCTTCTCTGCTGCTAATCAATCAATCAATCAATCAATCAATCGTATTTATTGAGCGCTTACTATGTGCAGAGCACTGTACTAAGCGCTTGGGAAGTACAAATTGGCATCACATAGAGACAGTCCCTACCCGATAGTGGGCTCACAGTCTAAAAGGGGGAGACAGAGAACAGAACCAAACATACCAACAAAATAAAATAAGTAGGATAGAAATGTACAAGTAAAATAAATAAATAAATAAATAAACAGAGTAATAAATATGTACAACCATATATACATATATACAGGTGCTGTGGGGAAGGGAAGGAGGTAAGACGGGGATGGAGAGGGGGACGAGGGGGAGAGGAAAGAAGGGGCTCAGTCTGGGAAGGCCTCCTGGAGGAGGTGAGCTCTCAGCAGGGCCTTGAAGGGAGGAAGAGAGCTAGCTTGGCGGATGGGCAGAGGGAGGGCATTCCAGGCCCGGGGGATGACGTGGGCCGGGGGTCGATGGCGGGACAGGCTAGAGCGAGGTACAGTGAGGAGATTAGTGGTGGAGGAGCGGAGGGTGCGGGCTGGGCAGTAGAAGGAGAGAAGGGAGGTGAGGTAGGAGGGGGCGAGGTGATGGACAGCCTTGAAGCCCAGGGTGAGGAGTTTCTGCCTGATGCGCAGATTGATCGGTAGCCATTGGAGGTTTTTGAGGAATCTCCTCACCGTCCCTCGTTCTCGCCTGTCCCGCCGTCGACCCCCGGCCCACGTCATCCCCCTGGCCGGGAATGCCCTCCCTCTGCCCATCCGCCAAGCTAGCTCTCTTCCTCCCTTCAAGGCCCTACTGAGAGCTCACCTCCTTCAGGAGGCCTTCCCAGACTGAGCCCCCTCCTTCCTCTCCCCCTCGACCCCTCTCCATCCCCCCTGTCTTACCTCCTTCCCTTCCCTACAGCACCTGTATGTATGTATATATGTTTGTACATATTTATTATTCTATTTATTTATTTAATTTACTTTATTTTACTTGTACATATCTATTCTATTTATTTTATTTTGTTAATATGTTTGGTTTTGTTCTCTGTCTCCCCCTTCTAGACTGTGAGCCCACTGTTGGGTAGGGACCATCTCTATATGTCGCCAACTTGTACTTCCCAAGTACAGTGCTCTGCCCATAGTAAGCGCTCAATAAATACGATTGATTGACTGATTGAAAGCAGTCTTTTAATCAATGTGTATAATGAGAAGGAAGATTTAAACACATACAGGAAATGACATTCAGTGTTCTAACTCAGAATACATTTAAACCTTCAAGTAAGGGTCTTTTATAAGAAAGTATGTTGCAGCTAATTTCCTTAAAGCATCTGAAGAACCCACTGGTTCCTTCCTTCTCCCACCGAAAAAAAACAACATAATTCTCATAAAGTGATTCACTTCTCTTCTGAAGTTATTATTTGGCACCATAACATCCTCATGGCTTTTTTCACCTCCACATTTCTCACGGTACACCAAGGGGTTTAACATGGGGGTAATGAAAACATAGAATACAGCCATTCCTTTATCCGTGGGGAATGTGGAGACGGGCCTCATGTATGTGCAGTTACAGGGAACGAAGAACAGCATGACGACTGAGACGTGAGAGCCATAGGTGGAGAGGGCTTTGTGCCTTCCCCCGGAACTATAACTTTTTATGGAGTTCAAGATGACCACGTAGGAGACGACCAACATGAGAAAAAAGATAGTGCAAATCAGGCCGCTGCTGGCAGTCACCGACAGACCCACAACATAGGTGTCTGTGCAGTTGAATTCCAACAAAGGGAACATGTCACAGAGAAAATTATTAATAACATTGGGACCACAGAAAGGCAGCCGGAATAGGAAGAGAATCTGAATTATTGAATGAAAGAAGCCCATTACCCAGGCCACGCCCACCAGTAGGGCACAAACCAGCCGGTACATGATGATCAAATAGTGCAGAGGTTTGCAGATGGCCATATAGCGGTCATAGGCCATTGCAATGAGAAAGATGGCCTCTGTTCCTCCAAAGAAGTGTGATAAATAGAGCTGGACCATGGAGCTCTCATAGGAGATGACTTTCCTGGCAGACAGGCTGTCTACAATCATTTTTGGAGTAGTGGAAGAGGAGTAGATGGCATCTATTAAAATTAGGTACGAGAGGAAGTAGTACATAGGGGAGCTGAGATCCTGCCTGGCCTTGATGGTTATGACAACAAGCAAGTTTCCCAAAAGAGTTACCGGGTAGATGATTAGGAACAAAACTAATAAACGTTTCTGCAACTCTGGATTCTGGGTAAGACCCAAGAGAATGAATTCTGTCACATTGTTCCTTTTTCCCGTAGATTCGGTGTTGGTGATGAACATATTGGTGAGCGTGTATAACAGAGAACTGGTTTACCTGAAAAGATAAAGATACTGAATTTCTTTAGCACTGTTTTTTTTCCCCATGGAAACCAAGATACTTTATTTTTACTACCTTAAATTTCACTCGTTCTTAAAACTCCTTAGTCCCATTTGACAGAAAGAAAAATCAAGCCAAGTAACTTGCATTATACTAACTTGCATTATACCCCACCTTCAGTCAAGGGTTACCAATCAATTAATGGTATTTACTGAGTGCTTACTCTATGCAGAGTGCTGTACTAAATGCTTTGAAATGCTGAATTTAGTATTCTTTCCACTTAGTTCAGAGCTTGTCAACCAGCGAGGCTAGTACCGACAGACTGAGCCCCCTCCTTTTCCTCTCCTCTCCCTCCCCTCCCAAATGCTCCCACTCCCTCCCTCTGCCCTACTCCCTTCCCCTTCCCACACACTTGCATATATTTGTACATATTTATTACTATATTTTATGTGTATAGAGCCATAACTCTATTTATTCTGATGGTATTGACACCTGTCTATTTGTTTTGTTTTGTTGTCTGTCTCCCCCTTCTAGACTGTGAGCCCTTTGTTAGGTAGGGATCATCTCTATATGTTGCCGATTTGTACTTCCCAAGCACTTAGTAGAGTGCTCTGTACACAGTAAGCACTCAATAACTACGATTGAATGAATGAATGGTAGCATTTCACTTGGATTTTCTCCCTTTATTCACCCCTCCCAAAGCCCCATAGAATTTATCGATCTGTAATATATTTATTTATAATTAATGTTTGTCTCTCCCTCTTGATTGTAAACTCACTGTGAGCAAAGAACATGTCTACCAACTCTGTTGTATTGTATTTTCCTAAGAACTTAGTAGAGTGCTTGAGCAGCAGCATGGCCTAGTGGAAAGAGCACGGGCTTGGGAGTTAGAGATCATGCATTCTAATCCCTGCTCCGCCGCTTGTCATCTATGTGGGCCTGGGCAAGTCAGTTAAATCCTCTGTGCCTCAGTTTCCCCATCTGTAAAATTGGGATGAAGACTGTGACCCCCATGTGGGACAACATGATTACCTTGTATCTATCCCAGCGTTTAGAACAGTGCTTAGCACAAATTAAGTGCATAACATATACCATCATCATCATCATCATCATCATCATCATCATCAGTGCTCTGCCCACAGTAAGTGCTCAATAAATGTGATTGATTGACTGATGGATTTCACAGTACACTGGAGCTCCCAACAGAGGCCTTTTTGCTTTACTGAGGGATGATTAGAATAATAATAATGATACTAATGGCATTTGTTAAGCACTTACTATGTGCCAAGCACAGTTCTAAGCACTGTGGTAGATACAAGGTAATCGGGATGTCCCACGTTGGGCTCACAGTCTTAATCCCCATTTTACAAATTGGGTGACTGAGGCACAGAGAAGTTAAGTGACTTGCCCAAAGTCACGCAGCTGACAAGTGGCAGGGCCGGGATTAGAACCCACAACTTCTGACTCCCAAGCCCGTGTTCTTTCCACTAAGCCACGAATAGGCTTGCTCAATTGTTTTCTTTAGACAAGTCTTGTCTCTTTTTAGTAGATAATGGGTACTTACTGTTATGTTAAGTTTATTCCCTCCTCTCACTGTGACTGCCTCCAGTGGCATGTTAGAACAACTAAACGTTCCTTATTCAGAAAATCCTGCTTCTGTGATTCCACTCCGCAGAGACTCCCTTATAGGTAATGGGTTCTATAGGTGAGAGGAAGCATATGGCCACAAAGATTCCTGAAAATGTCCATAATCCATACATCTAACAACTCTCCGCTTTTTTACTCTCAAAATAATTGGTTTAGTTATTGAAATAAGGATATTGGATCCTCTTTCTTATCCTATTATCAATCAATCAATCAATAGTATTTATTGAATGCCTGGAGTGCTGTATTCAATGGCTGGGAGAATACAATACAATAGAGATTGCAAGCTCGTTGTGAGCAGGGAATGTGTCTATTATATTGCTATATTGCACTTTTCCAAGTACTTAGTATAGTACTCTGCACATAGTAAATGCTCAATAAATATGATTAACTGATCCCTGCCCACAAGGAGCTTACAAAGTGGAGGGCGAGGCAGACATTAAAATACATGATAGATAGTTATGCACATACGTGCTGTGGGGCTGGGATGAATTTCAAAATGTTTAAAGGGTAGAGACCCAAGTTCCAGAAATGAAGAAGACAGGGAAAATTGGAGAAGTGAGGGCATAGTCAGGAAAAGCCTCATGGAGGAGACCTGATTTTAGAAGAGCTTTGAAGATGGGGAGAATAGTGCTCTCAGAAACAAGGACACTCACAACAAGAAACATACCTGGGGGTTTGCCCCTTTCCTTCCAGACATAAGTTTCTACTAAATCCCCTCTTGGGCTTATGCTTCCCAGAAGAAAACATATGGAAATATGTAGGACTGTTCCTTTAAAGCATTGCTCGTGCCCCTCCCCGCTTCTTGCTCTCCCTCTTTAACAAATAATTCTCAACTCCTGAGTTTCCTTGTATCCTATATCCTGCATCTTTTCTCTCAAACTTTCAATGCCAACGCAGTCTTTACATCAATCAATTAATCACTCAATCAATGTATTGAATGTCTACTGTTCTAGTTCTGGTTCTCCTCCTATCTCTCTGGCCGCTCAGTCTCTTTCGCAGGCTCTGCCTCACATCCTTTAATTGTGGGGGTCCCTCAAGGTTCAGTTCTGTGTCCCCTTCAATTGTCCATCTACATCTACGCACTCTCACTTGCTCCCCTGGCTCCAAGTACCTACCATCTCTATGCAGATGATTCCCAAATGTACATCTCCAACCCAGATCTCTCTCCTCTGAAGTCTCATATTTCCTCCTGCCTTCAAGAAATTCCTACTTAGATGTACCACGGACACCTCAAATGTAACATGTCCTAAACAGCACTCTCTTATCTTCCCACCCAAACCCTGCCCTCCCCATGACTTTCCCATCACTACACACAGCACCACCATCCTTCCTGACTCACAAACTCATAATGTTGGTGTTATCCTCGACTCAACTCTCTCATTCAACTCACATATTCAATCTGTCACTAAATCCTGTTGGTCCAACGTTTACAACATCGCTAAGATTTACCTTTTCCTCTCCATCCAAACTGTTACCACGTTAATCCAAGTACTATCCTATCCCACCTTGATCACTGTAATCACCTCCTTGCTGATCTCCCTGCCTCTCATCTCTCCCCACTCTAATCCATACTTAATTCTGCCACCCAGATCCTTTTCTACAAAATCATTCATCCCATGACTCCCCACTCTTCAAGAACCTCCATATCAAACAGAAACCCTTTAACCATCAGCTTTAAAGCACTTAATCACCTTGCCTCGCCTACCTTACCTCGCTACTCCCTACTATAACCCAGCCCAAACACTTCATTCCTCTAATGTCAACATACTCACTGCACCTTGATTGTTTCTATAACATTGCCCGACCTCTTTCCCATATTCTGCCTCTATCCTCGATGCCCTCCCTTCTCATATCCAACAGACAATCACTCTCCCCACCTTCAGAGCCTCGTTGAAGTCACATCTCCAAGAGTATTTTACCAAATAAGCCCTGATTTCCTCCTCTGCCTCTCCCTTCTGCATCACCTTTGCATTTGGATTTTCATCAGTCCCTCAACCTCACAGCACTTATGTTACATATCTGTAATTTATTTATTTATATTGTCTGTCTCTCTCTTTCTAGCCTGTAGGCTCACTGTAGGTAGAGAACATATATATTAACTATACTATATTGTACTCTCCCAAGCGCTTAGTACAGTACTTTACACACAGTAAATAATAAATGTGATTGATTGATTGATTGGTTACTGTATGCAGAGTATTGCACTGGGTGCTTGGGTGAGTACAAATATGGGCACCATTTCTGAAGGGCCAAATATAAATATAGTGAAAATGGCATTTTTGAGCACCTGTATACATCTGAGATTTCCAACAGACACACAAAACTGGTTTTGGATTTGGGACAAATTAGGTCAATTCCTAATTTTATTCACAGTTTTATGGGGCTTATCAGTGCCCTAAGTATGTGGTTTTCCATTTAGCTGCCTTGATATTAGCACATGAAGGAGAAACGGACATTCATATGGACTTTATAGTCTCCAGATATAATCATCATTACAGAAAAATGCTGGCCAATAAGAGAATAAAATTCCTTTCAATGAGGTGAAAAAAGTCATTTAAGTAATGATCAGCCAGAATGGAAGAGATTTGTCTGTTAAATGTGAAATATTAAAGTGGATAATTTCCTGTGATGTTTGTAGAATTGCCTTCCAACCTCAATAGCTCATTTGACAAACTAATTTAGCTAGTAGCTCACAAGATATTCCCTCTTAGAGACACACTCATGGATCGAAGGCTGCATCGGTCTCTCTCCTCTCCTATCCATATTTCATTCTGAGCTAAGCATAATTTTATTTTTATTGCATTTGTTAAGTGCTTACTTTGTGCCAGGCACTATACTAAGTGCTGGTGTAGATACATGCTAATCAGATTGGACACAATTCATGTCCCACAATGGGCTTACAATCTTAATGTCCTTTTTACAGCTGAGGTAACTGAGTGAAGTGACATGCCCAAGGTCACACAGCAACCTAAGTGCAGGGCAGGGATTTTAACCCAATTTCTTCTGACTCCCAGACCCGAGCGCTATCCATCAAGCCACACTGGTTCTCAAAAATGCTGATCTTTCTAATATGTTGTTCTGCCACAAATCTCCACTCCTCAAAAACCTCCAGTGGATTTCCAGTCCTCTCCACATCAAGTAGGAACTCCTAAATACTGGCTTTAAAACGCTCAATAAACTCTGTCCTTCCTAGTTATCCATTATCTTTTCCCACTACACTCAACTAGCTCTCTTCGCTCCTCCCAGAGAGTGCTTCATTCTTGTCTCTTCCGCTAGGGATTGCTTTCTCATGTTTTTCTCTCTGTCTGGAACTCCCTTCCTCTGCAAATCCCACCGACGACCTTCACCCACACTTCCTCAAACTCCCCAATTTCAAAGTGTTACTGAAATCATATCTCTGACACAGAGATCTACTCGGAGGAATTATTTCTGCTACTCAGGCTATATTTCCTTCAATTACCAAATCAGCACTTCTGTGTCATCTGAGTACCTATAAGCTCAAGCTTCCATAACACTATGTCTATATCTTATATAATCAATTATTCAAGCATTAATTCATGTACACATCCCCTTCTGCTCTTTCCTCCTCTCTCTACATTATTTCAGTATCTGTTTCCCCTGCTAAAATGCAAGCTCCTTAAGGGCAAGGACCATGTCTATTAATTCCATTGTACTCTCCCAAGTGCTTAGTAAAGTGCTCTGCACACAATAGGTGCTCAGTAAATTGATCAATTTACAGTATCCTGATTTCTCAAAGATGAAACCAAAGTGTAACTTTGTCTTGGGAGGAGTGATTAAAGACCCATCCAAACACTCACTTTCTGTGCCTTCTTAGATGTGCATTTCTTCTTCTGTTCCCTGTTCACCCAACTCCAGCAATGGCTTACTCCAATTATAGTGTCCTTGAGGTAGAACAGGCACAAGCCTAAAATGGTTACGTGAAAGGAACTGGTGGCCACTCCATTCCAGCCACAACCATGTTTCCCAGCTGTGTTTCCTTACCCCGCCAAAGATACAAAATCATAGGAACTAGAAAGGCATCAGGTCTCAGATTCCATAAGAACCCAAATGGCTTCTGGATAAACCTAAAATAGGCCTGAGATCTCTTTTCTTGGAGTGAAGTCCGGATTTAGAGCAGCAAACGACTTTTAGTCCAATTTCCTTTCATTGCCAATCTTTCTCTGCAATATAAGCTCAAGATCCTCCTCTCAGAACATCTAGATCATTTATGAAGGAGGACTTCTAAGTGCACTAAAAACTTGGTGAATTTTCCAACTCAGTCAGAAAGAATATATTTTGCTGGGACTGTGACAAACATCTCTACCTGACTCGATTTGTCCATCCTTGCTCTAGGACTGCCCTGAAGCAGATTCATTAAATAGACTGTTTCTTCTCTCATATTTGAACTGGATTCTACAGATATTCAGGAACCTCATAAAATTTTGTCTAATCAGCCTCATGGGAATATGACCAATCTCTCCTTGCAGATGGTTTGCCCGAGATGATGCCAAATGGAATTTTGTTTTAGAAAAATGAGTATAGATGCGGGGAAGGAAAAACACATTTTCACTGGATTCCCATCCTAAAACAGAAATCATTTCTGGTCCTCCTATGACCATCGTCAAATTGCCAGTCACCAGAACCTAGCAACCAAATGTCCCCTGGTTATTTGGAGGAGATAGCTGAGAAACATTTTCAGATAATTTTGGAGGGAAATTTTCCAGCTCATTTGTCTGTGTATTTTAAGCAAAAGAGATTGCTCACTTGCTTGGCTGACTATTGCATTTCTGATTTCACACATTTGTCAAGTGGAGACAGCATCGGTGGGCACTTTAGGTTGATAATGTTGTTAATAGACAAAATTATTCAATGGTATTTATTGAGCACTTTGAGCAGAGCATTGTACTAAGTGCTTGCTAGTGTAAAATACATCAGAGCTGGTGCACACATTCACTGCCCACAACAGGCATACAATCTAGAGGACAAAAGAGTTAAATCTGACAAATAGAATGCTCCCTTAGGAAAATAGCCCGTGATATATCCTGGCAACAGGAAGCAAAGTTATCAGTTCAGAAAACAAAAACAAAGATGAAGAGAGCACAAGTCCTACTAAAACTAATCCATTCCAGGTTTATTTAACATTTGGTCTTATTATGTATGGTAAGTCCACTTGGTTTTGCTGAATGTTCTATTTTTTCTCAGTTTAACCGATTTCTCTTTAAATTCAGGCAAACGCTGGGCTCGCACTCCAACTTAGCCTTCCTGCTTGCCTGATTGGCAAGAGTCTTTCTGATGGACAGTTTTGTCCAGATTTATGAATCCTATTCCTGGAAGTTCCCTGTTCCATTCCCAAACCTAGCCAACCCTTGGCCCCCAGTGACCGCATTTTGTAGGGAAGGAATACTTCAAACTCACAAATAACCTTTATTCAAGGGTATTACACGGATTTAACCAAAATTAATGCATTAATTCTGACAGAATCCACGGATGAACATATCCACAAATGCCGGGTCATCTAACTGAAGGCTCATGTAGGTAAAATCCATTTAAGAATGGGAATCAGTCAGCAGTAGAGATGGTGTCCATTAAAGTGGCCTTTCAAAACATACAAGGCTCCAGCTCACTTAGCATCTTCCTGAAGACTTCATTCTCCTATTACTAATGCCAACCTTTTCACTGTATCTCGATCTCGTCTATCTCACCATCAACCTCTTGCCCACATCTTGCCTCTGGCCTGGAATGCCCTTCGTCTTCATATCCAACAGGCAATTACTCTCCCCCTCTTTGAAGTCTCATTGAAATTACATCTCTTCCAAAAAGCCTTCCCTGACTAAGCCCTTCTTTCCTTTTCCACTCCATTTTACATCACCCTTACTTGCTCCCTTTATTCACCCTCCCTCCCAGAGCCACAGAACTTACAAACACACCTATAATTTTATTTATATTAATGTCTGTCTCCCCCTGTAGACTGTAAGCTCACTGTGGGCAGGGAATGTGTCTGTTATAATGTTATATTGTACTCTCCCAAGTGCTAAGTATAGAGCTCTGCACACAGAAAGCACTCAATAAATACGATTTATGACTGGCTGTCACTACATCCCATATGCCCCATTATGTCTTGGTAAAAAGAGGTAAGAAGCTGCAGAGTTTGTTTTTTTATTTTGTAATATTTAATTTTTTAATGGTATTTGTTAGGTGTTTACTGAATGCCGGCATTTCATTCATTCAATTGTATTTATTGAGTGTGTACTGTGTGTAAAGCACTATACTAAACTAAGCGTGTGAAAGAGTACAATATAGCAACAGACACACTCCTTGCCCACAACGGGCTCACAGTCCAGAGGGGGAGACAAACATTAATATAAATAAATGGATAGATAGATAAATAAATAAATAAATAAATAAATAAATAAATGAATAAATGAATAAATAAATAAAGCGCAGTATACATAGGCACTGTAATAACTGCTGGGGTAAGTACAAGCTAATCAGGTTGAGTACAGTCCATGTACCACATGGGGCTCACAAACCTAATCCCCATTTTATAAATGAGGTAATAAGACACAGAGAAGTGACTTGCCCAAGGTCCCAAAGCAGACAAGTGGCACGGCCATGTTTAGAGCCCAAACCTTCCCAGGTTGCTTCAGATTGCATTCTAGAACTGGGAAATCTTCCAAAGGAATTGTCAACTCATTAGTAGGTTGTAAATCATCCCCCCTAACAAGATGAGGTCAATCACAAAGGGGCGCCCAGAAACAACCATTACCTAATCAAATATCTCTTTAGACAAATAGCACCAACCCTCACCCCTTCCTCTGGCCATCACGTGCCTGCTGCTGGTCAAAGAGCTAACATCATTTCATCACATTCTACCACTTGTCTGCTGTGGTACTTTGGGCACGTAACTTCACTTCTCTGAATCTCAATTACCTCATCTTTAAAATGGGGATTGAGACTGTGAGCCCCACATGTGACAGGGACCGTATCCAACCCGATTTACTTATATCCACCCAAGAACTTAGTATAGTGCCTGGCACATAGTAAGCACTTAAAGAATATCACAATTATCATTATTATTACTATTTCATATGTATCCTGCTGAGGATACCATGGAGGCCACTCCCTTTTTGGGACTCGGTAGTGAGTGAGGAACTGGCAAGTATGATCTGGCACGAAGATCAGAGGAAAGGAAGAATTGGGCCCTTGGGATATTGATGGCAACATCAGGAGATATGCTGCAAATAACTAGAGGGAGCAAGTCCAGCAGGATCTGAAATTTGGAAAAGCCATTTGTAAGTAAATTTTGAAATCAAAGTTCTCAAGTAAAGTTTGATTCTTCTCCTTTCGCTTGAAAGAACAGCGCAACTCTTCCTTCTATACTTCTCTTTCTCTAAAGGAGGTTTGTATTTGGTTACTTCTGAAAATTGATTGGCCACTTGTATGTCCACGATACCCAGAATCCTTCGCTTTGTTGTGATATCCAGGATCCCTCGCTTTGTTATGATACCTAGAATTCCTTTCTCTGATTTCTGCTCATTTGCCGTATATTTCTAACTGCGTCACACTTATGTAGGCCTTAGATAAGCCTTTGGCAAGCGACCATTTAGTGGTAACGACTGAACAGTATCGTTTGCCTGGGGGACAACAGGAGATAACAGATACTATCTGGGAATTAGAAAAGGTGGGCATTGTACGAACTGCCCGAAGTCCATATAACTCCCCGGTCTGGCCAGTACGAAAACCGGATGGTACTTGGCATATGATGGTGGATTACCGTGAATTGAATAAGGTGACTCCTTTTTTGCATTCTGCCGTACTATCTATCTCGTATTTGATGGACAAACTGAGCCATGAATTGGGCACATACCATTATGTTTTGGATTTGGCTAATGCATCTTTCTCTGTTGATATTGTCGCCGATTGTCAGGACCAGTTTGCATTTACTTGGGAGGGGCGCTAATGGACATTTACCGTCCTCCCTCAGGGATATATTCGCAGCCCGACAATCTGTCACGGATTGGTAGCGCAAGATCTTACCTTATGGTCCGTCCCCCAGAATGTTCGGTTATATCATATCGATGATATGTTGTTAACTTCTGACTATCTTTCAGATCTGGAAGCTGCAGCTCCGGCTCTGTTAGAGCATTTGTGGGGGAGAAGATGGGCGGTAAACATGGACAAGATCTAAGGACTTGGCCTCTCAGTCAAATTCTTGGGGGTTGTTTGGTCGGGTAAGACAAAGATAATACCGGAGGCCGTGATAGATAAGGTGCAGGCTTTCCCCATTCCCACGCTTGTGAGCCATCTGCAGGAATTCCTAGGGCTCTTGGAGCATTGGAGAGTATTTCTCATTTAGCACAGACGCTAAAACCCCTGTATTGTCTACTATCGTCGACCCCCGGCCCACATCATCCCCCTGGCCAGGAATGCCCTCCCTCCCCACAACCGCCAGGCTAGCTCTCTTCCTCCCATCAAGGTCCTACTGAGAGCTCACCTCCTCCAGGAGGCCTTCCCAGACTGAGCCCACTCCTTCCTCTCCCCCTCCTCCCCCTCTCCATCCCCCCGCCTTACCTCCTTCCCTTCCCCACAACACCTGTTTATATGTATATATGTTTGTACGTATTTATTACTCTATTTATTTATTTTACTTGTACATATCTGTTCTATTTATTTTATTTTGTTAATATGTTTTGCTTTGTTCTCTGTCTCCCCCTTCTAGACTGTGAGCCCACTGTTGGGTAGGGACCGTCTCTATATGTTGCCAACTTGTCCTTCCCAAGCGCTTAGTACAGTGCTCTACACACAGTAAGCGCTCAATAAATACAATTGATTGTTTGATTGAAAGGAAGTCTCTGGGTTGGGGGTGAAAACCAGCAGTCTGCCTTCGCTGCAGGGAACGGGCAGTAAAAATGGTTCAGGCTCTTAATGTTTAGGACACAGCACAACCGTGTGAGCTGGATTTCCACTTAACCGAAGATGGATTCGGGTACGGGTTATGGCAACGCGCCGAACGGGTTTGCCACCCGATTGGATTTTGGTCACAATTGTGGAAGGGAGCTGAATGTCTTTGTGGATTGGGCCCACACTGTTACAGAGGTGGCTAATAGGTCAGAATGTTGAGTTTGTCCTGACCTCCCAACCAGCGCTTCGGACGGTCTACCATGGAGAATCGTTGCCACCAACTGCACAACATGGGAGTAGCTATGAAGCTGGATCTCTCAGCACGAGATGCCTCTGTGGAACCAAACTCGGCGAACGATAGGTGATCTTCTCTACGGACGGTTGAACCGGTCGCGTCCATGGATGGGATACCCCATTTGGGACGGTTTGAGGTGGCTTCCTGCTGTGACTGTCAAGTTAAGCCGCCCCGCCAGCCACTGCATTGAACGATGGGATGGACCCCTGAACTGTTATGCGAGATTATACAAGTGCTTTAATGATGAGGTAGCCCAGATGCGCAAAGTGGTCCTGCAGAACCGTATGGCTCTGTACCTTCTTACAGCTGCGCAGGGCGGGGCGTGTGTGTTTTTCCACATGGAATGTTGTGTATATATTCCTGATGCCCATGATAACGTGTCCCTTGCTTTAACTGCTTTAAGGCAAGAGACGCAGGGAATCAATGTATTCTATGACCCTGTAGGTAATTAGTGGCAGTCGCTAACTTTCGGGTGGCATACTGCCATCCTTACGGTACTTGGCTTGGCGCTGGCAATCCTGGCATGTTGTTGTAGCCTTTATTGTTGCTGTGGTATCTGAATGCAATGTTCCAGTTTCCAGGACAAGGGATCTACGTGGAAGATAATCGTATAGATTGTGAGGTGACGATACTGGAGGGGTGGAGTGTATGTCCACGGAATACTGCGATACCCAGAATCTCTCGCTCTGTTGTGGTATCCAGGACTCCTCGCTTTGTTATGATACCTAGAATTCCTTGGTCTGCTTTCTGCTCATGCGCCGTATATTTCTAACTGCGCCACACTTATGTAGGCCTTAGCTAAGCCTTTGGCAAACGGCCACATTTGTCCGGTTCTGTGTAAAAGCCCTCCCCACACCTGCTGCGGTGCGGATACTCCACGGATGTCCCGTGGAAGGGAGCTATCCTTGCACCAGGACCTCGACCGGCCGCCGCGAGATTAAAGGTGATATGAACCCCATTGCTAAGGCTCCTCTCTCTTTCTTCGGTCTCGCCGATTCCAGAATGAATCTTCTTGGAACTAAGCTTCTGCGTTACACCACTTCACAACCAGCAGTCCTGGCTGCTTGGTGACCAAAGAAAGCCGTCTCAAAACACTGAAGAATCAGGAGGTGAAAGGCTCAATCTGGGGCATTTTTCAGGAGCTAAAGACTGCTGCAGTAAAATCACCACAGCTCTCCCCACTCCATCTATTTCCCAACCCGAATCGTTCCCCCCTCTCAGTCCAGGTTTAGGGGCAGAGGAGGTTGTCTTGACAGCTACTGAACATAGAGAAGACTTGATTTCCTTTACTTGACTTTTGGATCACCTATTCTCTCTACCAATTAATCAAACAATGACATTTATTGAGTGCTTACTATGTGCAGAGCACTGTTCTAAGCAGTTGGGCGAGTGTAATATAAGAGAACACGTTGTCTCGAAGTTGTTCTGTGACATCCTCTCCCTGTTGAAGATCACCTGATCCACGAACTACGTCGCCATCATTATGAGTGTTGCTATTAGTTCCTGTTTGGGTTTTCTGTGCTTGGTCTCCATCATGGCATATCATCATATGCCTCCATCTTCTCCACTGTACTGAGGATCCCTTTAGCCGATAGTCGGTCGAAAGCCTTCTCCACCTGCCAGCCTCAACTTCTGGTTGTCACCGTGTTTCGTACGACATCTGCCTTCGATCACTTCAAGCCACCATCAGAAACCTCCCCGACCCTGGACCTGCCGGTGTCCGTGTTCTGCACCGTGGTGCCCCCCGCACTCAACCCCTCATCTACATCCTGAGGAGCCGGGATGTGATGGCCGCCCTGGGGCGGATCCTGGGAAGGAATGGCTTCCGTTTTGGAGAGTAAGTCGTCATCTTCTGACTTGAATGATCCCAGTATCTGTCAGGGATCTGATGTTTGTACCCAAGCATGTTACCCAAATTTTCCCTAAGGAATCAATAAATCCATCAATAAATCATATTCATTGAGTGCTTACTGTGTGCAGAGCATTCTACTAAGCGCTTGGGAGAGGATAGTATAACAGAGGTGAAAGACACTTATTGTGAATCAACAATGCCTGAGTACTGTAGTAAGTAGTGTCTTGAAGAGAACAATGTAAGTCGTAGGCATGATCAATCACCAATGGTATTTATTATGACTATGTCCAATGCACTATTCTAAGCACACCAAGCAGAATACAAAGAGTTAGCAGACACAATCCCTGCCTTCAACTAGCTTACAATCTAATGGGAAAAGGCCACCAGAATAAACTATAGAAAAGAGGAAGAAAGATAAGGGGGTATTTTACTATGTAATAATAAAGGTATACACAGTATTTACCCTAATTCTGAGGGGGTTTGTGAATACTCAAGTTCATAAGTGGTACAAGATTCTGAACAGGCAGTTCATTCATTCATTCAATCGTATTTACTGAGTGCTTACTGTGTGCACAGCACTGTACTAGGCGCTTGGAAAATACAATTCAGCAATGAAGAGAGACAATCCCTGACCACAGTGGGCTCACAGTCTAGAAAGGGGGAGACAGACAACCAAACAAGTAAATAGGTATCAATAGAAATAAATAGAATTATAGATATATACACAAAAAACAAGTAAACAGGCATTAAGATAAAGAAATGGAATTATAGATAAGTACATATATACGTAAGTATATGTGTATATATAATATATATAATACGTATGCATTATGTATATGTATATGAACATATATAATGTGTATATATGTATACACATTATATATATATGAGCAAAGAGAGAGAGATGCGCGATGCGGAGGGGAAGGGGAGCTGAGGAAAAGGGAGCTTAGTCTGGGAGGAAAAGGGGGGACTCGTAATAACAATACTTGTGGTATTTGTTAAGCGCTTACTATTTGCTAAGCACTGCAATAAGCACTGGGATGGATACAAGATAATCAGATCTCCCATAGGGCTCACAGTAGAAGCGAGAACAGGAATCAGATCCCCATTTTTTCAGATGAGAGAACTGGTGCACAGATAAGTTAAGTGAATTGTCCACGATCACATGGCAGGCACATAGTAGAGCCCAGATACCACTGGGCTGTGAGCACTGAACTGTGAGAAAGATACCAGCAGTGGAAAATAGGAAGGCAAAGGAGAGTAAATAGGTTGGCTTGAGGGGAAGCAGTGCCTAATGGATAGAGCACGAGCATGGGAGTCAGAAAGACATCATCATCATCACCATCAATCGTATTTATTGAGCGCTTACTATGTGCAGAGCATTGTACTAAGCGCTTGGGAAGTACAAATTGGCAACATATAGAGACAGTTCCTACCCAACAGTGGGCTCACAGTCTAAAAGTTCTAACATGAATAAAGTTCATGAGAATAAATAAATAAACAAATAAATAAGTAAATCTATTTATAAATAAATAAATAAATGAGTGAATGAGAATAAAGTTCTCATTAGGCATGAGTTCTAATCCTGACTCTGCCACTTGTCTTCTGTGAGACCTTGGGGAAGTCACTTCATTTCTCTGTGCCTCAGTTACCACATCTGCAAAATGAGGATTAAGACTATGAGGCCCATGTGGGATGGGGACTTTGTATAAACCAAATTCCTTGTATCCACCCCAGCACTTAATGCAGTGCCTGGTACATAATAAGTGCTTATGAAATGCTACAATTATTATCATTATTATTACAAGGGACTAAATAGTGTGAACTGGGGTGTAGTTGTAGAATAGAGGCACAGAAAAGTGAAGTGAATTACCCAAGGGCACACAGCAAAGTGGAGGAGAAGAAATTAATAATAATAGAAATGGCATTTGTTAAGCACTTACTATGTGCAAAACACTGTTGTAAGCGCTGGGGAGGATATAAGGTGATCAGATTGTCCCACGTGGGGCTCACAGTCTTCATCCCCATTTTACAGATGAGGTAACCGACGCACAGAGAATTTGAGTGACTTGCCAAAGTCACAAAGCTGACAATTTGCAGAGCTGGGATTTGAACCCATGACCTCTGACTCCCAAGCTCGTTCTCTTTCCATTGAGCCTTGCTGATTCTCTGTATCATGATGGCATTTGCTAAGTGCTTACTCTGTGCCAAGCACTGTTCTAAGCACTGAGGTAAATACAAGTTAATAGGTTGTTCCACGTGGGGCTTACAGTCTTAATCACCATTTTAATGAGGTAACTGAGGCCTAGAGAAATTAAGGGACTTGCTCAAAGTTACCCAGCTGATGAGTGGCAGAGTCAGGATTAGAGCCCAAGTCCTCTGACTACCAGGCCCATGTTCTACCTGCAAGGCCATGTTCCTTCTCTGACTTTGAGAGCTCACTCCCATCTCATTGAACTGCTGTATTGGACTCTCCCAAGCATTTAGTACAGAGCTCTTCACATAAGAAGCATATAAAGAGGGAGGGAAGACTTCAATTTAGAGACACTGATGTTGTGGGAGAAGGAATAGGAATGTCAATAAATTCTGTTTATTGAGAACCTATACAGGACACGTGATCACTGCCCCCAAGGAGGTTCCATTCTATCGGAAGCACCAAGGTTAGAACTGCGTAGAAGGAGGGTGCTATTGGGAAGAACACAGGCCTGGGAGTCAGAGGATCTGGGTTCTAATACCACCTCTACCACTTGTCGGATGTATAGCCATGGGGAAGTGACAATTTCTCTAAGCCCCAATTTTCTCAATAGTAAAATGAGGATTCGATTCCTGTTTTTCCTCCTACTTTGTCTGTGAATTCCCTGTGAGACACGGATTGTGTTCTACCAGATGATCCTTAATCTCCCCCAGCACTTAATACTTTGCTTGGAACATTGTAATCACTTAAATATCAAGAGTATTATTTTTGGATGAGGAGGTAGAAACTAAAATGAATAGGGGATAGGAGATTATCAGAGAACATAAGAATATGAACATGACCTTTGTGACCATTTAGTGCAGAGAGAATTAGCCTGGTAGACAGACGGACCTGGATTCTCCAGTGGTTACCAATCAACCTACGCATCAGGCAAACACTCCTCACCCTCGGCTTCATCACCTCGCCCCCTCCTACCTCACCTCCCTTCTCTCCTTCTACAGCCCAGCCCACACCCTCCGCTCCTCTTCCGCTAATCTCCTCACCGTGCCTCGTTCTCGCCTGTCCAGTCATCGATCCACGACCCACATCATCCCCCTGGCCTGGAATGTCCTCCCTCCCCGCATCCACCAAGCTAGCTCTCTTCCTACCTTCAAGGCCCTACTGAGAGCTCACCTCCTTCAGAAGGCCTTCCCAGACTGAGCCCCCCTCCTTCCTCTCCCCCTCCCCCCTTTCCATCTCCCCCGCCTTTCCTCCTTCCCTTCCCCACAGCACCTGTATAGATGTATATATGTTTGTACGTATTTATTACTCTATTTATTTTTTTATTTTACTTGTACATATCTATTCGATTTATTTTATTTTGTTAATATGTTTTGTTTTGTTTTCTGTCTCCCCCTTCTAGACTGTGAGCCCACTGTTGGGTAGGGACCGTCTCTATATGTTGCCAATTTGTACTTCCCAAGCGCTTAGTACAGTGCTCTGCACACAGTAAGCTCTCAATAAATATGATTAATTGATTGATTGATTCTAACCCTGTATCCGCCCCTTGTCCCCTGTATGACCTGGGGCCAGTAACTTACCTTCTATGTGCCTCTGTTGCCACATCTTTAAATTGGGGATTATGACTGAAAGCACAATATGAGAAATGGACTGTGTCCAACCTGATTACCTTTTATCCACCTCAGTGTTTAGTACAGTACCTGTATATAGTAAGCACATAAAGATACCATAAAACGAACAACCCCCCCCACACACATCACGTATACATCAAATTGATTCCATTTACTCATATTTCTGCATTCAAACGTGTACACTCACAAACACAAGAATATCTCATCATTCATCTAATCCTTTGCTAATGCATCGCTCAGCCTACGTCCTCTCCTCCCCTCATGACAAGTTGTGTCTTTTCACAAGCAAAAAAACCTCACAATCGGCTTGAAGACTCTCTACCCTGTGACTGCACTTTTCCTCCTTTCCATCGTTCTTTCATTCAATCGTATTTTTGAGCGCTTATTTTGTGCAGAGCAAGGTACTAAGCGCTTGACTCAACTCGTCTTCTCAACTCTCAAAGCAACTCTCTAGTTACTCACGATCGACTCTCCCATTTCCATCCTAGTCTGGAGCTCCCTTCCTTAGCCATTCAACAACAGAGAGATCAAAGGTCTTCTCGAATTCTGAGCACTGCTAAAATCACCCCCTCCTCCAACCAGCTTCACCGATTCATTTCCCAGCCCTCTAAACCCACTTCACCTAAC
This sequence comes from Tachyglossus aculeatus, assembly GCF_015852505.1. NCBI lineage: Eukaryota > Metazoa > Chordata > Mammalia > Monotremata > Tachyglossidae > Tachyglossus > Tachyglossus aculeatus. The sequence continues at coordinate 106,088,739 of NC_052068.1, forward strand.
TCAAGCGCGAATCAACTCATTGATATCCTCATTTAATGCAAAAGGCATGGGCCCAGGAGTTCTCTTTCTGACTGTGAGCTCCTTGAGGGCAGCATACACATCTACCAGCTTTGTTATACTATAGTCTCCCAAGCATAGCTTAGTGGGAGTCAGCGGACTTTGGTTCAAATCCTGGCTCTGTCCCTTTGCTGCTGTGGGACCTTGGGCAAGTCGCTTCACTTCTCTGGGCCTCAGTTTCCTCATCTGTAAAATGGCACGCAATAATTGCATAGCCATCTTTCTATTTTTTTTCCTCTTAGAAGGGGCAGGGAATGTGTCTCTTATGGCGTTATAAAGTGGATAGAGCACAGGCATGGGAGTCAGAAGTCAGAAGGACCTGGGTTCTAATTTCGACTCCACCTCATGTCTGCTGTGTGACCATGGGCAAGTCATTTAACTTCTCTGAGCCTCAGTTACCTCATCTGTAAAATAGGGGTTAGGACTGTGAGCCCCATGTGGAAAAAGGACTGTATCCAAGCTGCTTAACTTGCAACTACCCCAGATCTTAGGACGTGCTTGGGACATAGTAAGAGCTTAACAAGTACTACTATTATTATTATTACTCTCCAAGTGCTTAGTACTACTGCCGAGGGCCTCTCTGAGAAAACATGTGGGTGGTTGTCGTCTGGGGAGGGGGAGAGCAGTATTCATCCATCCTCGACCAGAGCCTGAGCAGGGCCTGTGGGTGACGCTGGCTCGAAGGACCCAGAGGAGCCGGGTGATATTGGGTGAGGACGGTTAGGGTCTCACAGTTCCCTATCCTGCATTTTACAAAGGAGGAAACTGAGGCCCAGGGAGGCTAAATGACTTGCTCACAGCCAGCCGGTAGACCAGTGGCAGACCCGAGGCTCAGACCCAGGTCTCCTGGCAGCTAGTCCCACCCACTTCCCAAAGGACCACACCACTCCCCAACAGGTCAGGACAGTAGCTGCCCTGGGGCCTTTCCATCCATAACGCTTGCTTCCTTGTGGGCGGGGGGGGGGTGCCTCAGAGAGGTGGAGGTGGAGGTCAGGTGGACGGTTTTCTGCCTGCCTCCAATGGACTTTGCCATGGCGCTGCCCGATAGGCAGGCTTGCAGAACATCTCGTGGGGCGTGGGGGGGGGGGCCCTGCATTCTCGGACAATGGGCCTCAACTGCCTCCTAACCTCCCCTCTCCACTCCCTTTACCACCAGGCAGGGCTCCTGTCTGTCCTGGCGCTGGTTAATGAGGGCAGCGAGAGCGGGAAAGAGGAGGGGCCGCGGGAGAACGGACATGTCGAGGAGGAGGAGGGGAGCAGGGAGCCGGGCGAAGAGCAGGAGGTCATCGACATCCAGGGCACAGGCCTCACCATCAAGATCTTCGTGCCAGGGACCGAGGCTTTTTCTCTACAGGTATGGAGAGGCGACTGGAGGAGGTGGGCGGCTGGCCTGTGGCGGAGAGGAGAGCCAATGTGGAGTCAGGGGCGATGACGCAGGCCGAGGGGGCGTCCCTGGGTTGATCCCAAGCCATCGCACCATTGCTAAGGAGAGCCCTTCGGCCGAGTCAACCCAGCCTGCCCGGGCCTGAGGAGTGTCTTCCAGTGGGGATGACCGGGCTTAGCCCCTGAGGGTGATGGTGGCCCGGGAGCAAGGTCTAGCTAGACCCCCACTGCCCCAGGCCAACCAGCCCCTCCCCTCATAGACAAGGGCAAGCTGCTCATGTTCCTCCTCCTTCTGTCCCCAGGGAGGAGAGACCTTGGGGTCAGAGGCTCTGGGACCGGATAGGAGCGTGCAGGGGGGGCACCCAGGCCGGACCCTGATTGCTGGCCCTGTTGGCTTCGGGTCTCTTCGCAGGAGATGGAGGAGGAGATCCACCAGGTGCTCATGGACCGCGAAGACACCTGCCACCGCACCTCCTTCTCCTTGCAGCTGGACTACAACATCCTAGACAATTTCGCTGAGCTCAAGACCATCGAGGGGCTGCAGGAGGGGGCCTCGCTCCGAGTGGTGGATGACAAGCCCTCTTTCTCATCCCACACTGTCCGGGGCCAGGTCAGAGTGTGGGCGGCCTGGCTTCCCGCCGCGGGGGTGGGAGTAGGGCATTTGACCTCGGTCATCCTGGGGCCTCGCGGGTCTGCATCTTTGGCCATTGGGGGGAGAATCTGGGATTGCTTCCTTTTCGTCGTGTCCCCAGCCTCCCCCCTCCCTGACCATCAGCCCCCATCCGGCTCTTCCCATCCCCGAGAGCCTTACACGGTCCTCGAGGCCCTGATCCACATGTGCTACATACGGGGCCTGCTGAAGAGCCTGGATCCGTCCGACGCCTTCAAAAGCCTGGACCGCAACTCGCTGTCCTTCCTGAGCGTCTTCACCGACGGCGACCTTGGCTGTACGGGCCGGGGGGGCAGCGGCGGGGCCCTCTGGGAATGGGAGATGGAGGGCTTCCCCTGCCTACTTTGGCCCCGGGTGGGGGGTGGCAGGTCTCTGATGGCGGCCTCCAACCCCACAGTCAGCGGCGAGCGGAAGGAGAAGTTCGGGGAGCTAGAGCAGATCAACTACACGATCCCTAGAAAATCCTTCCCGATAGCAAGAAGCGGTCGTTGTGCACCCTGAAGCCGCAGAACAGCTACTGGAAGGTGGGGCAGCCGCGGGGACCAGATTCGGCGCCGGTGGGGCAACGACAACGACCCCCGGTGGGAGGGAATTAAGGGGAAGGGCAACAGCCTCGGCTGACCTCCCCTGATGTCCATGCCCCTCGCCTTCCCAGCCTTGCAATGCCTCAAGGAACTCACCATAAGCGGCTGGAACCCAACCCCCGGCAACCGCAAGGTGCACAGAGACCTGGTCTACCTGTACGTGGTCGTGGCCGAGGACCGCGATTTCAGCATCACCGCCTCCACCCGCGGCTTCTACCTAAACCAGTGAGTGGGGGTCTCTGACGGACTCTGGGCTCATGGCATGGGGGCAGGCGGGGTGGGAGCGGAGGTGAATGCACCATGTCCCCCTGCAGGTCCAAGGTGTACAGCTTCAAACTCAAGCCTGCCAGCCCCCGCTTCCTCAGCCACTCCTTGGTGGAGCTCCTCAACCAGATCAGCCCGGCCTTCAAAGAAAATCTTTGCTGCCTTGCCGAAGAAAAGATACGGAGGCGGGCCTCCCCCATCCTGCCCCTGGGTGCGGGACGCAAACGGCCATGGCCTCGCAGCAGCCCCCGCTTGAAGCGTTTGCTCTCCAAGTGTTCGGGCGCGGCCCAGTGTCTAGGCTCTGGGGAGGGGGAAGGGCTTAGCATCGGGACTCCATCCGTTCTCTCCGCACCGGGAGGGGAGGCGGTGGGAGCTGAGGCCCCCGAACAACTGGAGAAACTGAGCCCCAAGAACTGGGCTGGACTGGGGGATGCTCGGTGAAGGGCCGGGGTGGTGGAGTGTCCTCGTGCCCTGGGGTTGATTGCTGTGCCCCCTCCCCCACAAATTCTGACTGCAGGGAATAGCGCCACCCCTTCGAAAAGATCGCCATCCCATTCCAGGTGTATATAGCTGGACGGCGCCCCAGGCCGAGTATGCATGGACTGCGTGAGGGCTGAGGACACCTACACGGTGTCTGGCTGGGCTACGAGGAGCACATCCCTGGACAGGTGCCTGCCTGCCTACCCTCCTCGCCCCCTCCCCCTTGGGGTCAGCACCCAGGCATTCCCAAGGCCCGTCCACCCTCCCTGGCCTGTCACTGCGGCTCCAGGTTGAAGGGGGCAGTGCCCGGGCCCAACCCTGACTAACAAGCTGTGGGGGTTTGGGTTGCGCAGTGTCTGCCCTCCTCATCTCCCTGGCGTGGAGCTCTGGCAGAGTCGTGGCATCGCCCCTCTGAAAACACAGAAAGGCCAAGGTGGGGTGCAGGCCGCACCCGGCAGAGTGATGGCCCCCTGACCCTCGCCATCCCACCTCCCCTCCCCCACCCACCAGACGCGGGATTGGAATGATGAGCTGCAGACAACGTGAGAGCTGCCCCGGAAGAACCTGCCTGAGCAGCTGCTGAGGCAAGGAGCCATCTTCACTTTACGGGGTGGTTAGGGGCTGGTTTTGTGTTGGTGGGGGATTGGGGGTGAGCAGCTGGCGCCAGTCTCCCCTCACACAACCTCTAGGCACCTAAGCCCACAGATTGACCAACAGCATCCGCCCCGAGGACTCCCTCCCTGAGCGGAGCCCCTGTCCCCTCCAGGTACACAGTGACCTCACGGCGTCAGCCACCCAGGGGGCCATGGCGGTGATCGAAGAGAACGTGATGGCCATCAACCCCAGCGAGGAGACCAAGGTGCAGATATTCATCTAGAACAACATATTCTTCAGCCTGGACTTCGATGGACGCGAGCACAACAAGGACTTCGGGGGCGACACGGCCGCCTATGCTGCCCCCAGCCAAAACCGAACGGCATGCGCACCTACAACGCTATGGTCATGGAGGGCCTGTACACTCTGGGCACCGTGGTGGTGGACTACTTAGGCTACTTAGTGCACACAATAAGCGCTCAATAAATATGATTCACGATTAATTGATTGATAGTAAATTATACTGTGTCAACCTAGCCCAGTAGGCAGGAAAATTCTTGAGGGCAGGGATTACAGCCTTTCTCACCGTCTTCTCCCAACATTTGGGAAGAACTCGTACATAGAGGAATTGCTGAGAGTGCCAGTTGCGGTCCAAAGCCGGTCACACTCTCTCAGCCTTGCCTGTTATTTAGCCTCTGCAAGGGATTCCTGGGGTCCACTGAAAACCAAATTGATTATCCACAATGCTGAAACTGTGCTGGAGCACCGTAGCCCGACGGGTGGTTAACATGGTAGCGAGGTTTGAGGAAGAAGGAGGAGAGGCGTGTGATGGTTGGGGATTACTGAAATAGAAAACCCTTCCCATCCCTGCCCCGCTGGGGGCCGCCGCCCTGGTTCCAACCCGAACATAGGCCCCAGACTGGCTCCATCTCTTCCATCCTCATCCTCGTGCCCCACACCTCTCCATCCCACTCACCTCTGGTCACTCTTACCGGGGCAGCATGTGGCTGGTCGCTGACCTTTGCAGGGCCGGTCTGATCTCCTCTATCCCCTCATACTCCTGGGTTCAGTTAGCCAGGAAGGAACTGAGAGGAGACCTTGATCCCTCTTGGCTCCCCCTCAGACCCTGAGAAGTTCTCCAGACGGCCCCCATCCCTGCAGATAAACCAGGAGCTGCTACGAGGGGGATCCGTGGAGGATAACTCGGTGCCCTGCCGAGGGTCCTCAGGGTCAGAACAAACCAAGCACCCTATGGTCACCTGGTTTCTAAGGCTCCTGGGAGACAAGGGCACGCCCCTGCAACATCAGTGATGGTGATGGCCTTCGGGGTTCCCGTGGAAACAGCGGTAGCTGCATTCCAGCATCCTAACTGTTCCTGTTTTCAACGACAGTCTTTAGGCTGTGAATGGTTTCACCTTTGCCTAATTCACAACCTACAACACTCAGTCTGTTAGTCAAGCAGCCAACTGTAACTTTTACTTTTGGCCTTTGTAAAGCACTTACTATATATCAGGCACTATACTAAGTGCTGGAGTAGTTACAAGCTAACCAGATTGGACATGTCCTCCGTGGGGCTCACACCTCAATCCCCCATTTTACAGATGAGGGAACCGTGTCACAGAGAAGTTAAGCGACCCTGTCCAAGGTCACAAAGCATACAGGTGGTGGAACCGGGATAATATCCCATGTCCTTTTGAACCTCTGGTCCCTGATCTACCCACAAGGCAATGCTGCTTCTTCTGACTTGTCCTGATTACAAATCCATTGAAGCAGTGTTCATACTGACTATATAAACTGTACTCTTAAATCAAGCATTCACACACTTTTTCATCTTTCCCTTCTCTCCTTCCTCCTCAACATAATTTATTTTGTGTCTAGCTCCCCAATTAAATCATAATCTCCTAGAGAGCCGTAAAAATGCAATTTTATCTCTTTTCAACTCTCCTGAGAGCTTACTACACGGCTGTGCTCCCAGGATGTGGTCAATAAATACCATTAATAATAATAATACTAATAATTATGGTCTTTGTTAATCGCTTACTATGTGTCAAGCACTGTGCTACGTGCTTGAGTAGATACGAGGTAATCAGGTTGGACACAGTCCCTGTCCCACATGCGGCTCACAGTCTCAATCCCTATTTTACAGATGAGGTAACTGAAGCACAGAGAAGTGAAGTGACTTGCTCCAAGTCATATGGCAGACAAGTAGCAGAACGGAGATTAGAACCTGCGACCTCTGAGTCCCAAGGCTGTGCTCGGGATGGAAGGATGGATGAATTGATGGATAACAAATGGTTGGAAGGAAGGATGGAAGGAAGGAACGAAAGACTGATTGAAGTGAGAGGACAAATTTGACAAGACAGATGAAGCTTCAGTCATCCTTTCTTCCCTTCTCCCATACCACCTCCCATTTTTCAACTTTCATTCCCACCCTCAGAGTCATGCTACATAGCATATCATTATATTTTCGTGGACATTACTAAAATAATGATAGCATTATTGTATTTATTAAGAGGTTGTGTGCCTAAATTGTTCCACTTGCTGGAGTAGAAACTAAAGAATCAGTTCAGACACAATTCCTGTCACACAGGGGCTCATAGTGTAAGAGCAAGAGAGATCCTAGGGTTACGTCACTGCTACTAGGTCAGAAAACAAGCCGGTAGCAGACCAGGCATCAGAACTCAAGTCTCAATCAATCAATCAATCATATTTATTGAGCACTCACTCTGGGCCCAGCACTCTACTAAGCACCTGGAAAAGTTCAATGTAATTGAACGTTGGTAGACACGTTCCCTGCCCACAAGGAGTGTACAGTCTAGAGCGATTCCCAAAGATTTAGGCCATGATAAAATTGAAAACAAATTATGGTATTTGTTAAATACTTGCTATATGTCAAGCACATGTTCTAAGCACTGGGGCAGATACAAGGTATTCGGGTTGTCCCTTGTGGGGTTCACAGTCTTAATCCCCATTTTACTGTTGAGGTAACCGAGGCACGGAGAAGTTAAGCGGCTCGCCCAAGGTCACACAGAAGACAAGTGGCAGAGCAGGGATTAGAAAACGCCCCCAAAGTGGATTTACTGTACTAAGCACTTGGGAAAGTTCAGTACACCAGTGTTGTTAAATATATTCCCTGCCTACAATTAGCTTACAGTTTAAAGGGACTCCCCTTCCTTTAGGACATGATGCGTCCCCAAAACTGGATTGTCATCTTACTTCAGTCTTAGTAACCTCCCTCCCAGACTTGGACAATTCATCAACGTCCAGCATTTTCTGTGAACCCAGTAGGACAGCTAAGTTTCTGGCTAGGTCTAAGGGCAGTTCCTTGGTTAAGTGGTAGTGTGATATTATTTACACAAGGAAGTATACTTTTTGTCCCAGAGCGGAGGCCGGGTGAGTGACCCTTTTAGGACCCTGCTCATGGCGGCCTTCATGTCCCGGTTCCTCAGGCTGTAGATCAGGACGTTCAGAGCAGGGGGTACCACTGCGTAGAACATGGACACCGGCAGGTACACGATGAAGGAGGAGTCTGAGGGCGGCTTGATGTAGACAAATGTACCAGCAGAGAGGAAAGCAGTGACGACGACAAGGTGGGGCAGGCAGGTGGAGTAGGCTTTGATCCTGCTTTCAGTGGCCGGCGTCCTCAGTACGGCCCAGGAAATGCGCTCATATGAAATGATGAGAATGAAGGAGACAACGTTTAACATTACCCCGGTGGTGACGCTCACGTTGACAGCGACGTGATACTCGGAGCAGGTGATTTTCAGCAGGGAGGGGACGTCACAGAAAAACTGCTGGACGATGTTGGGCCCACTGAAGGACAGGGAGAAAGTCGTAGCTGAAAACAAGACTCCAATCAGGCCCCCACTAACCCATGAGGCGGCGGCCATCTTCCCACAGGCCGCTCTGTTCGTGACGACCTTGTAGCTCAGGGAAAGGCATATGGCGGCCTAGCTGTCATAGGACATGGCTGTGAGGACCAACAGCTCTGAGCAGGCACGCCAGACCACGGAGAAGACCTGGGCGGCACAGCCAAGGAGGGAGGTGGATCTGCGGTGGGTCAGGGAGTTGCGGATGGATTTGGGGACGGTGACGGAGATGTAGCAGAGGTCGAGGACGTACAGGTTCCTGAGGAAGAAGTACATGGGGGTGTAGAGACATCGGTCGAGGGTGGTGATGGCGACGATGAGGAGATTCCACGTCAGGGCCGCCAGGTAAAGCAGGAGGAGCAGGGCTGCGTGGAGCAGCTGCAGCTCCAGGACCTCTGAGAATCCCGGCAGGAGGAATTCCCTCACCGTGTAGATGTTAGTCATTGGTAGGTGATGATGACTCCCCGCAAAGGACAAAGATCATGATGAGGTGAAGAAATCATCAGGAGTTTTGCCGATGAGTCAATGGGAGGAGCAACCTATGGTTTATTGGAAGAGAGTTATCAATTACAAAATGGCCTAGGAACTTGGTAAAAGACTTCCACGTAACTAGAACGGAATTCCCAAGGATGATTGACACCATAATTCTCCAGGTGGGGACAAAAATATGACAAAGGTGCAAGAGGGAAAAGCAGTTACAGTAATAGTAGCAGTAATAGCAGCAAAAGCCCTAGTAGAAGTGGTAGCATCAATCAATCAATTAAGAAATCGTATGTTTGAGCATTTACTGTGTGCACAGCACTGTACTAAATACTTGGGAGAATGCAATGTAACAGAGATTCATTCATTCAATCGTATGAGCGCTTATGTGTGCAGAGCACTGCACTACTAAGTGCTTGGGAAGTACAAGTTGACAACATATAGAGACGGTCCCTACCCAACAACAGGCTCACAGTTCATTGAACGCTTCCAGTGTGCAGAGCACTGTGGTAGGCGCTTGGGAGAGGTACAACAGAGTTGGCAAACACTTTTCCTGCCCACAATGAGCTTATAGTCAAGAGAGGGAGTCAATCAGTCAAGAGTATTTATTGAGCATTTACTATGCAGAACACTGTACTAAGCTGTTAGGAGAGGACAATTTAGCCGAATTGATAGACACGGTCCCTGACCACAAAGAGCTTACAGTCTGGGGGGGGGGGGGGGGGAGACAGATATTAAAGTGAATTACGGATAGACACATAATCAATCAATCCATCAATGGAATTCATTGAGCGCTTACCTTGTGCTGAACACCACACTAAGCCCTCCAGAGAGGTCCACACAACAGAATTAGCAGACACGTTCCCTGCCCAAAACGAGCCTACAGTCTAGAGGGGGAGACAGACATCAATATAAAGAAATAACGTAGAATATTCAATTTTTAAAAGTGCTGTAGGACTGAGGGTGGGGATGAATAAAGTCCTCTAGACTGTAAGCTGGGTCGTGAATTTTTGAATCGCAGTTTTGCCTGAATTTCAACACAGCACTCCCAAACGATGGGTCACAAGCAAAAAAACTCACAATCGGCTTGAAGGCTCTCCACCTTATGACTGCACTTGCACTTCATCCCCTTTCCATCGTTCAGCTCGTCTTCTCAGCTCTCAGAGCAACTTTCTAGTTGTTACTCGTGATCGACTCTCCCTTTCCATCCTAACCTGGAACTCCCTCTCTTATCCATTCAAAATCAGAGAGAGCACAGTTCTTTCCAAATTCTGAGCACTGCTAAGATACCCCCTCCTCCAATCAGTTTCCCCATTCAGTTTCCAAATCCCTAAACATACTTCACCTAACTCAAGCGCGAATCAACTCATTTCCATCCTCATTTAATGGAAAAAGCATGGGTCCAGGAGTTCTCTTCTTGACTGTGAACTCCTTGAAGGCAGCATTCTATTGTACTCTCCCAAGCATAGCTTAGAGGGAGTCAGAGGACTTGGGTGCTAATTCTTCCTCTGTCCCCTTGCTGCTGTGGGACCTTGGTCAAGTCCCTTAACTTCTCTGGGGCTCAGTTTCCTCATCTGTAAAATGGCATGCAATAATTGCATATTCAACTTTCCATTATTTCTTTCCTTCTAGAACGGGATGGGAATGTGTCTTTTATGTTCTAAAGTGGCTAGAGCACGGGCATGGGAATCAGAAGGCGTCAGAAGGACCTGGGTTGTAATTACTGCTCTGCCTCATGTCCGATGTATGAACATGAACAGGTCATTTAACTTCCCTGAGCCTCAATTGCCTCACCTGTAAAATGGGGGTTAAGACTGTGAGCCCCATATGGAACAAGGACTGTGCTTAACTTTTATCTACCGCAGCGCTTAGGACAATGTTTGGGACAGAGTAAGAGCTAACAAATACTGCTATTATTATTATTATCCTCACAAGGATTTAATGCACACAGTAAGCACTCAGTACATGCAATTGAAGATTGATTGACTCTTAGTAAATTATATTGTGTCAACCTAGCCCGGTAGACTGGGATGTCCTTGCGGGTAGGAATTACAACCTTTCCCTATTTTAATCCTTCCAACATTTGGGAATAATTCTTACAAGGAAGAATTTCTGATAGTGCTGGGGGCAGTCCGGAGCTGGTCATACACTTTCAGCCTTACTTGCCATTTACCCTCTGCAAGGGATTCTGGGATCCATTGAAGGCCGAAGTGACTGTCCGTGAGGCTGTGCTGGAGCACCGTAGCCCTGTGGGCGGTTGGCATGGTAGCGAGGTTTGAGGACGAAGGAGGAGATGTGTGTGATGGTTGGTGGTTACTGAAGTAGAAAACGCCACTCCTCCTACAAGTCCACCTCCCTTGCTAGTGACCGTGGCCTTGTTATGAACCCAAAGTAGGCCCCAGACTGGCTCCATCTATTCCATTCTCATCCTCGTTTCCCCCTTCCCCTCCATCCCACTCACCCCCGCTCACCCTCACCGGAGTAACCTGGGGTTCGGGATCGCTGACCTCTGCAGGGCTAGGCTGGTCCCCTCTTTCGCCTCAGACTCTTGGGTTCGGTAATCCAGGAAAGAACACAGAAGAGCCCTCTATCCCTCTCTGCTCTCCTTCAGACCCTGAAAAGCTTTCAAGACAGGGCTCCATCCTTGTAGATAAAGCAGGACCTGCTCCAACGGACATCCCTGCAGGATGGCTCAGGGCCCTGCCAAGGGACCTCGTGGCCCGGACAAGCCACGCACACTCTGGTCACGTGGTTTTTGAGGTTCCTGGGAGACAACGGCCCAGGCTCGGAAGCACCAGGGACGGTGCTGGCCCTCGGCGTTGCCGTGGAAACAGTGGCATCTGCATCCCAGAGTCCCAAGGATTCCTGTTGTCAACGACAGTCTTTAGCCACTGTGATTTGTATCACCTTTGTCTAATTCAAAACCTGAGACATTCACTCTGTCTGTTAATTAGCCAATTATAACTTGTTCTTATGGTACTTGTGAAGCGCATACTATATATCAAGCACTATAATAAGTGCTGGAGTAGAAACAAGCTACTCAGATTGGACAAGAGTCCACTTTCCCCGTTGGGCTCACATCTCAAACCCCGTTTTACAGATAAGGGAACTGAGGCACGGAAAATTTAAATGACCCTGCCAAAGGTCAAACAGCAGACATGTGGTGGAACCGGGATCAGGACCCATGTCCATTTGAATTCCAGGCCCGCTCTCTACCCACTAGGCAACGCTGCTTCTTCTGATTTATCCTGATTGCAAATCCGTTTAAGTGTTGTTCATAATGACTATATAAACTGTACCCTTGAATCAAGCGTTCATCCTCTTTCTCATCTTTCCCTTGTCTCCTTCGTCCTTTACATAATTTACAATGTGTCTATCTTCACAATTAGATCATAATCTCCTGGAGAGCAGGAACAATGCAATTTTAACTCTTTTCACCTCTCCTGAGAGCTTACTACACTGCTTTGCATTCAGGATAAGGGCAATTAAAAACCATTGATAATAATAATAGTAATAATGATGGTCTTCGCTAAGTGCTTAACTCTGTGTCAACCACTATTCTAAATGCTGGAGTAGATACAGGGTTATCAGGTTGGACAAAGTCCCTGTCCCACATGGGCCTCCCAGTGTCGATCCCCATTTTTCACAGAGGCACAGAGAAGTGAAGTGACTTGCTCCAGGTCACAGGGCAGACATGTAGAGGACTCACAAGCCCGTGCTCTGGATGTATTTATTGAGCACTTACTGTGTGCAGAGTACTGGACTAAGCGCTTGGAAAGTACAACTCGGCAACAGATAGAGACAATCTCTACCCAACAACAGGTTCACAGTTTAGAAGGGGGGAAACAACAAAACAAAACAAGTAGACAGGCATCCATAGCACCAATAGCATCAAAATAAATAAACAGAATTATATATATATGCATATCATTAATAAAATAAATAGAATAATAAATATGTACGCATACTCACAAGTGCTATGGGGTGGGGATGAGGGTAGAGCAGAGGGAGGGAGTGGGGCGATGAAGGGGGAGGAGGAGCAGATGAAAAGGAGGCTCAGTCTGGGAAGGTCTTCTGGAGGAGATGAGCTCTCAGGGGCTTTGAATGGGGCAGGAGAGCTAGTTTGGGGGGCATTTCAGGACAGAGGTAGGACATGGGCCAGGGTTTGACGGCAGGACAGGCGAGAACGTGGCATAGTGAGGAAGTTAGCAGCAGAGGAGCAGAATGGGTGGGCTGGACTGTAATTTATTTTAATCCCTGTCTACCCCCTCGAGGCCATAAGCATCTTGCGAGCAGGGAACATGTCTCCCAACTGGCATAGTAGATAGTGTACGGGCCTAGGAGTCAGAATGTCATGAGTTCTAATCCCGGCTCTGCCACTCGTCTGCGGTGTGACCTTGGGCAAGTCACTTGAATTCTGTGTGCCTCAGTTACCTCATCTATAAAATGGGGCTTGAGGATGTGAGCCCCAGGTTGGGTTGGGCAGGGACTCTGTCCAACCCGATTTGCTTGTTTCCACCCCAGTGCTTAGTACAATGCCTGTCACATAGTAAGCACTTAACAAATGCCACAATAATTATAATTACTCTCCCAAGCCCTTGGTATTGTGCTCTGCACAGAGCAAGCACTTAATATATACCACTGTCTGATTGATTAATTAGGAGACTGAGGTTCTAATTCCAACCCACCCACTGAACAAAGCCTTGATTTCCCTCTCTGGAAACTGGGGACAAAATATCTGCTTTTCCTCACACCTAGACAGTGAGCCCCCTGGACGAGGGAGTGTGTGTGATCTGATTATCGTGGATCTACCCTGGACCGTAACACGGTGAGTATTTATTGAGTACTTACCATGTGTAGAGCACTGTATTAAGCAGTTGGGAATGCACAATACAACTGAATTAGCAGATATGTTCCCTGTCCATAAGGAGCTGATAGTCTAGAAATAGTAGGTAGATATAGGGATAAATATAAATAAAGATATAGAGATAGGCATAGGTATAGATATAGTTATCCATCTATTCTGTACTATAGCATATACTAAGCAGCAGCATGGCCTAGTGGCAACAGGATTTGAGAGTCAGAGGATGTGGGTTCTAATCACGGCTCTGCGACTTCTCCTCTGTGTGACCCTGGGCAAGTCACTTAACTTCTCCGTGTCTCAGTTGCCTCATCTGTGAAATGGGGATTCAGACTGTGCGCCCCATGTGAGACAAGGACTGTGTCCAACCTGATTAGCTTGCATCTATCCCAGCACTTAGAAAAGTGCCTGCCACATAGTAAACATTTATCGAATATCATAAAAAAAGAAAGACATATAATCCCTGTCTCCACGGAGCTAATAGTTTACTGGAAGAGAGGCAGTGTGACCTAGTGGAAAGAGCACAGACCTGAGAGTCTAAGGACTTGAGTTCTAAACCCAGCTCTGCTTCTTGCCTGCTGTGGGACTTTGGGCAAGTCATTTCACTTCTCTATGCCTCGTTTTCCTCAATTGTGAAATAGGAATTCAATACTTAGACCGTGAGTTCCATGTGAAACAGAGACTGTGTCTGACCTGACGAAGTTGTATCTACCCCAGCACTTAGAACAGTGCTCGACAAATAGTAATGCTTAACAAATACCATAAAAAACAGAGGGAGCAGGATAAAGGAGAAGCATATAGCAGAAGGTTGTAATAGATCAGGAAATAGAACAGGAGGAAATCAATAAATAATTGCAGTGCAAGTAATTATGCAAACCGATACATAGATAGAAAGTAGATCCATATGTGCTCAAGGATAAGAATGGAGCACATAACGGGTAAGAGTTGGTATTTTATTTTACTTGTACATATTTACTCTTCTATTTATTTTGTTAATGATGTGCATATAGCTTTAATTCTACTTGTTCTGACAATTTTGACACCTGTCTACATGTTTTGTTTTGTTGTCTGTCTCTCCCTTCTAGACTGTGAACCCGTTGTTGGTTAGGGACCGTCTCTTTCTGTTGCCGATTTCTACTTCCCAAGCGCTTAGTACAGTGCTCTGCACACAGTAAGAACTCAATAAATACGATTGAATAAGTGAATGAATGAGAGGTGTGAAATTGAGTAGATTGTGGGGTGAGGCGAATTAATCAGGAAAACGTCTCGGAAGATATGGGATTTTAGAGAGGTTTTGAAGGTAAAGGTTTTGGAAGGGAGGGAGTTCCGGGTTAGGGATACAGTAGCATGAACTGGAGAAAGGGTTGAGGTTAAGAGATGGGAGGCAAGAGCTAGATACAGTTGGAGGGTGATCTTGGGAAGAGGAGTGAAAAGTGTGAGGTGGGAGAATGAGTGCGTGAGATGGAGAGAGATGGTGGATAAGATGGGGACAGATGGTGGATGGGATGGAAAGATATCGTGGGTGAGATGGGAAAAGCTGGTGAGACGTTTTTAAACCAATGGTCAAGAGATGTTGGGGAGGGAGGGCTGTACTAAGTGTTTGTGAGAATCCAATACAATAGAGTTGGCAGATACGTTCCCCGCCCACAACAAGCCTACCGTCAAGGGGGGGGGCAGACATTAATATCAATACATAATTAATAGTCTGCATATTAAATATATGTATATAAATGCTGGGGTGTTAAGGGTACGGCAAAGATCAGACGTCCAAAAGTCGCATATCTAAGTGCAAAGATGATGCAAGTGGGAGAGAGAGCCAGAAAAAAGAGGGCTTATTAGGGAGACGCCTCTTAGAGATGTGACCTTAGTAAAACTTCAAAGATGGAGAGAGTGGTGTTATGGTGTACATGGCGGTGGAGTTCCAGGCAAGGGTCAGGATGTGGGAAACGGGTCGGCAGTGAGATAGATGAGAACGGGGCACGATGGGCAAGCTGGCATTAGAGGACCGAAACGTGTGGGCAGGACTGTAGTAGGGCAAGACGAATGTGAAAGCTACTGACCCAGGAATCAGGAAGAACCAGCGCGTTTATATATTGGTCTGGTCGCCTCGGCGTCTTCCTGTGACACCGAAGCTACCAAGGGCCTGGAAGACCCCAGAGACCCCTTCCCACGATGCACACAGACGCCTCTGAAGGACTTTGCCCTCGTCACCTCCTGAGAGTCACCTACAGATGACCCAGGAGCTTTTGGAAGGAAAAAGACGTCACCATCTGGAGAGCCTCCCGGCTCCTTGCGACAGAGATAATGGGTGAGCTTGTTTCCTCTCCCCTTTTAGAAGGCTCGCTAAAACTCCGGAGGACACTGAGGTGTCAGAGGAATGAGCCCCGCCCGCCAACACACGGCGGGGCCTTGCTGCTCCCGGAAGGTTCCTCTCCGCAGATCAGAGCCATAGAAGCCCGGGATTCCGTTCCCGAGAAGCCCGCCCGCCATCACACCGCGCGGCCTTGCTGCTCCCGTAAGGATCCTCTCCACGGAGCGCTGTCATAGAAGCCCGGGACTCCGCTCCCGAGAGCCCAGCCCGCCATCACACCGTGTGGCCTTGCTGCTCCCGGAAGGATTCTCTCCGCAGGGCCCCGCCATAGAAGCCCGGGACTCCGTTCCCGAGAGGCCAGCCTGCCATCACACTGCGTGGCCCCGCTGCTCCCGGAAGGATCCTGTCCTCCGGACAACGCCGCGAGTGCCGGGGCTTCCCCACCCTCCCTTCTTCTGTCCGTCCGTCCGTCCCCGAGCAGCCTGCTATCGGGCGCTTATGCCCCGCGGCCAGGCTCCTGGCGGCCCCCCACCCGGGCATCTGCAACACCGCCCGACCACACCGAGGCCCCTGGGCTGGGCCTCCCCCCCCGCCCCCCATCATCGCTACACTCACCCCTCGAAGCCACCTCCACTCTGTCCAAGTAGCCAACTGGGATCGCGGGACATTGTTTCCCGCTGCTAGATCGTGGGACATTGTGAACCCCTGCTTGTTAATGGGTCATTGTATCCCCTTGCTTGTCCGTGGGTCATTGTGTCCCCCTGCTTCCATCCCCCCAACCGCTTTAGTGACTATCTGAGGAGCCCCCCACTTCCCCCTTCCCGGTCCGGACCTGAATGATTCCCCCGACCCCCCGCCTCCCCTCCCCCGGGAAAAAGGCCGTTGCTATGACCAAGTTACTTTTAAGACAACCACATTCGAACCTAGTCAGCCCTCGCATGCTATTTGGCTGTTCACTCATCTCCCCAGGCATCTCCACTCCTTGACACCCCCTTAACAGTTCCACCCTACTCCAGAGCTGCCATCCATAGGACTCCATCCTCCTCCACATCCGAGACAGGTTTGACAAGAGCCCCGGGATTCTGCATGCCATTAACCTCTTTAACCTGATTTAACTGACCAATGGACAATTCATGGTCGCTTCACCATCTTAATTGTTAACTGCTCTCTGTGATGTCATCCTCTGCTTATTTTGTAATTCCCATCGAATGTTAATTGCTAAAGTCTCTCCATGATGTCATCACCAGCTTATTTAACTGCCATCGTATATTAACTGTTAACTGCTGTCTGCGATGTCATCATCTGCTTATTTTTTGCAATCACATAATAGTTGTTATCTGCTCTCTGTGACATCATCATCCGCCTATTTTATTATTTCCATAGCACGTTAATTGTTAACTACCCTCTGTGATGCCATCACCTACTTATGTAATTGCTACTGTGTTATTGCTTCTGTATTTCAATTGTTAACCTCCCGCTGTGCTCTCATTTACCTTGCTGACCTCACCATGACCTATCAATTCCCTTGCTCCCAACTGTCATTCCCATTCAGCACCTTCCCCTTCCTCTCTTACACCCAGCTTTTTCCCTCCCTTTCCCCGACCACCACCCCTCTCCCTCACCCCCTACCGAGGATCCCTCTGTACAAGAGCCAACCCTCAACTCCTCCCTCCCAGCCCCCTTCCTCCCCTCCTCCCCGCAACTACCCCATTCCAGTTCTCCTTTCTCATCCCCACCCCTCTTCCAACTCTCCCCACCTATGCCCCCGCCAAGTCATCCTAATCCAAACCCTCCCCATCCCCCGCACCCGTCCCCCTCCCTCCCCTCCCTCCAAAGCTGCTGCCAAGTGTGGCCTCTGGAACCTCCACTCTATTATAGGTAAGCTCCCTTTTATCCTGGACTTATTCGTTCCAGCTCTCTACTCCTCCTCGCCCTAACTGAAACATGGCTGTCTCGGGACGACACGGTCTCTTCTGCTGCTCTGTCCAGTGGAGGCCTCTTTTCCTCCCACTCCCCCAGACTCACCGGAAAAGGAGAATTTGTCGGTTTACTTCTTGCCCCCTAATGCCGCTTTCGCAATATCCTTCCTCCCCCTTCCCTTTCCTTCCCTTCCTTTGAAGCCCACATTATTCGCCTTACCACCCCCTCCAGATTCTTGAAGCAGTCATTTACAGCCCCCCCGGCCCCACCTCCAACGTCTTTAACGATTTTGACCCCTTCCTCACCTTCCTTCTCTCCTTTTCTGTGCCCACTCTGATCCTGGGAGACTTCAACATCCACATGGATATCCCTGATGACTCCTCTTCCTCCCGCCTTCTAACTCTCCTTGATGCTGCCAACCTCTTGCTCCACCCCACCTCGCCCACTCGCCAACTTGGTCAAACCATCGACCTCATCATCTCCTACCGCTGCACTATCTCCACCCTCACCAACTCTGAAATCCCTCTCTCTGATCATAACCTTCTCACCTGCCTCCTCACTCACACTCCTCTCCTCTGTAAATCTATATTGCTACCTCACAGAGACCTCCCCTCTCTCGACCTCATCCATCTTTCTGAGTGCCTCACACCCCACCTAGACTACCATTCCTCTCTACCCAATCTTGATGATCAGATTACTACTCTCAACTCTACCCTCTCTACTCAGCTCGACTCTCTCGCCCCCTGTTCCCTTCGCTGCTCTCGTGCCACTAACCCACATCCCTGGAACACTGCCACTGTCTGCCTCCTTCGCTCTTATGCTCGAGCTGCTGAACGCTGCTGGCGAAAGTCTAAACACCAAGCCAACCTCGTTCACTTCAAGTTTATCCTTTCCTGCCTTAACTCTGCCCTATCCTCTGCCAGACAAACCTATTTCTCTTCCCTTATTGACACCCATGCCCATCATCCCCGTCAGCATTTCCATACATTGAACTCCTTTCTCAGGCCCCCTGTCCCTCCTCCTCTTCCTTCTCTCACCCTCAAACATCTGGCCTCCTACGTCATTAATAAAATCAACTCCATAAGGTCTGCGCTCCACAAAGTCACTCCTCCCCCTTCTCCAACCCCCCGGCTCTCAACACTCTCCGCTACTCTTACATCCTTCCCAGCAGTATCCTCAGAGGACACCTCCTCCCTCCTCTCAAGTGCTGCTCCGGCCACCTGTGCTTCTGACTCCATTACCTCTCATTTTATGAAATCTCTCGCCCCGTCCCTCCTCCCCTCCTTCAACCGCTCACTCCCCACTGGTTCCTTCTCCTCTGCCTTCAAAGAAGCCCACGTCTCCACCATCCTAAAAAAACAATCTCTTAACCCCAGCTTCCCTTCTGGTTATCGCCCTATTTCCCTCCTACCATTCCTTTCCAAACTCCTTGAAAGAGTTGTCTACACCGGCTGCCTCGAATTCCTCAACGCCAACTCTCTCCTCGACCCCCTGCAATCTGGCTTCCTTCCCCTATATTCCACCGAAACAGCCCTCTCAAAGGTCACCAATGACATCCTGCTTGCCAGATCCAATGGCTCCTACTTTATCCTAATCCTCCTCGAACTCTCAGATGCCTTCGACACTGCGGACCACCTCCTTCTCTTCAACACGCTATCTAACCTTGGCTCTGCAGACTCTGTCCTCTCCTGGTTCTCCTCATATCTCTCCGGCCGTTCATTCTCAGTCTCTTTTGTGGGTTTCTCCTCCCCTTCCCATCCCCTCACTGTAGGGATTCTTCAAGGGTCAGTTCTTGGTCCCCTTCTGTTCTCTATCTACACTCATTCCCTTGGTGAACTCATTCGCTCCCACGGCTTCAACTATCATCTCTACGCTGATGACATCCAAATTTACTTCTCTGCCCCTGCTCTCTCTCCCTCCTTTCAGGCGCGTGTTTCCTCCTGTCTTCAAGACATCTCCAGCTGGAAGTCTTCCCGCCATCTAAAACTCAATATGTCCAAGACTAAACTTCTTATCTTCCTTGGCAAACCCTGCCCTCTCCCTGACATTCTCCTCATTGTAGACGGCACTACCACCCTTCGCGTCTCAGAAGCTCGCAACCTTGGTGTCATCCTCTACTCCACTCTCTCGTTCACCCCTCACGTCCAATCCGCCACCAAAACCTGCCGGTCTCACCTCCACAACATCGCCAAGATCTGCTCTTTCCTCTCCATCCAAACCGCTACCTTGCTCGTTCAATCTCTCATCCTATCCCGACTGGATTACTGCATCAGCCTCCTTTCTGATCTCAAAGCCTCCTCCTGTCTCTCCCCACTTCAGTCTATACTGCACGCTGCTGCCCGGATCATCTTTGTGCAGAAACGCTCTGGGCATGTTACTCCCCTCCTCAAAAATCTCCACTGGCAACCAATCAACCTACTCATCAGGCAAAAACTCCTCACTCTCGGCTTCAAGACTCTCCATCACCTCGCCCCCTCCTACCTCACCACCTTCTACAGCCCAGCCCGTAACCTCCGCTCCTGTGCCGCTAACCTCCTCACTGTGCCTCGTTCTAGCCTGTCCCACCATCGACCCCCAGTCCACGACCTCCCCCTTGCCTGGAATGCCCTCCCTCTGCACATCTGCCAACCTAGCTCTCTTCCTCCCTTCAAAGCCCTACTGAGAGCTAACCTCCTCCAGGAGGCCTTCCCGGACTGAACCCCCTCCTCCTCTCCCCCTCCTCCCCTTCCCTATCTCCCCGCACTGCCTCCTTCCCCTCCCCACAGCACCTGTATATGTTTGTGCAGATTCACTACTCTATTTATTTTACTTGTACATATTTACTATTCTATTTATTTTATTTTGTTAATATGCTTTGTTTTGTTGTCTGTCTTCCCCTTCTAGACTGTGAGCCCGCTGTTGGGTCGGGACCGTCTCTATATGTTGTCAACTTTTACTTCCCAAGCGCTTACTACAGTACTCTGCACACAGTAAGCTCTCAACAAATATGATTGAATGAATGAATGAATGAATGAATGAATGACGACTGGACCCGAGACCAGGGGAGACCAGCGACTTCCAGCTCAGACCTGACCTGGTGAATCTGAGCCGGTAGCTCCTTATGGGCAGGGAACGTGTCTTCTAATTCCGTTGTATTTTTCTTTCCCAAGCGCTTAGTACAGTGCTCTGTGCACAGTATGCCCTCAGTAAATATCACTGATTGAGCGGGTGAGGAAAGGTTATGGGGAGGATAAGGTCTTCACCGTGGGAAATTCAAGGGAAACAAATGATAATATTAGTTGGGCACTGAAGAGATGAAGAGAGATGATCTTACACAACCACCCCGGCCCGATCGAAGCCTTACTGAACGCCTGTTTCCTTCAAGAGGCCTTCCCTGAATAAGCCTGCCTTTCCTCTTTTCCCATTCACTTCTGCATCATCCTGATTTTTCCCTTTATTCACCCCACCCTCAGTCCCACAGCACTTATGTATATACCCCTAATTCATTTATTTATATCAATGTCTGTCTCCCTCTCTAGACTGTTAATTCGTTGTGGGCAGGGAATGTGTTTATTATATTGTGACCCTGTACTCTTCCAAGGGCTTAATTCAGTGCTCTGCACATAGTAAGCGCTCAATATGATGGATTGATTGCCTTGATCGATTTGGAGTGGGGAGGCGTTCCAGACCGGTGGAATGGCGTGAGCTAGGGATCAAAGAGCAGCATGGCCCGAACCTGCGAGTCAGAAGGACCTGGGTATGGTACCAATTTCTGATTGGGTGGCCTTGGGCAAGTTGCTTCACTTCTCTGGGCCTCCGTTCTCCTGTTAACCCTCCTACGTAAACTGTGAGCTCCATGTGCGACACTTGCTGTGTGACCTAGGGCAACTCAAATAATAATAATAATTACATTTGTTAAGCGTTTACTATGTGCAAAGCACAGTTCTAAGCGCTGCGGAAGAGACAAGGAGATCAGGTTGTCCCACGTGGGGTTCACAGTCTTAATCCCCATTTTACAGATGAGGTAACTGAGGCACAGTGAAGTTAAGTGACTTTCCCAAAGTCAGACAGCTGACATTTGGCGGAGCCGGAATTTTAACCTATGACCTCTGACTCCCAAGCCCGTGCTCCTTCCATTGAGCTATGCTGCTTTTCTAACTTCTCTGTGCCTCAGTTACCTCATCTGTAAAATGGGGATTAAGACTGTGAGCCTCATGTGGGACAAGCTGATTACCTTGTATCTACCCCAGTGCTTAGAACAGTGCTTGGCACATAGTAAGCACTTAACGAATACTACTACTATTATTATTATTATTGTTATTATGAGGTAACTGAGGCACAGAGAAGTGAAGTAACTTGTCCAAGATCACACAGCAGACGAGTGGCAGAGCAAGGAGCCAGAGACCCCTGTTAGGATAGAAAGGGATAGGAGGGTGTGCTCGTGGTGAAGTCAAGCCCTTGTTACGATTCTTAGTTCGGGCTAAAGACTATTCAGAACGCTGAGGTTGATACGGGAGACTATAAACTTGTACACTTCAGACTTTAGTCTTGTTGTGGGCAGGGAATGTTTCGGTTATATTGTCACATTGTACTCTCCGTAGCACTTAGTCAGTGTTCTGCACACAGTAAGCGCTCAATCAATACAATTCATTCATTCATTCGTTTATTCAATTGCATTTATTGAGCATTTACTGTGTGCAGAACACTGTACTAAGCGTTTGGGAAGTACAATTCAGCAACCAATAGAGACAATCCCTGCCCACAGAGGGCTCATAGTCTAGAAGTGGCGAGACAGACATCAAAACAAGTAAACAGGCATCGGTAGTATCATTATAAACAAATTAAATTGTAAATATATATCAATCAATCAATCAATCAATCGTATTTATTGAGCGCTTACTGTGTGCTGAGCACTGTACTCAGAGCTTGGGAAGTACAAGTTGACAACATATAGAGACAGTCCCTACCCAACAGTGGGTTCACAGTCTAGAAGGGGGAGACAGAGAACAAAACCAAACATATTAACAAAATAAAATAAATAGAATGGATATGTACAGGGAAAATAAATAGAGTAATAAATATGTACAAACATATATACATATATGCAGGTGCTGCGGGGAAAGGAAGGACGTAAGATGGGAGGATGGAAATGGGGACAAGGGGGAGAGGAAGGAGGGGGCTCAGTATGGGAAGGCCTCCTGGAGGAGGTGAGCTCTCAGTAGGGCCTTGAAGGGAGGAAGAGAGCTAGCTTGGCGGATGTGCAGACGGAGGGCATTCCAGGCCAGGGGGATGACGTGGGCTGGGGGTCGACGGCGGGACAGGCAAGAACGAGGCACGGTGAGGAGATTAGCAGCAGAGGAGCGGAGGGTGCGGGCTGGGCTGCAGAAGGAGAGAAGGGAGGTGAGGTACGAGGGGGCGAGGTGATGGAGAGCCTTGACGCCGAGGGTGAGGAGTTTCTGCCTGATGTATACACACCATTAATAAAAAATAAATAGAATTAGTATAAATACCTACATATATACACAAGTGCTGTTGAGTGGGAAGGGGTAGAGCAAAGGCAGTAAGTCGGGGTGATGGGGACGGGAGAGGGAGCAGAGGAGAAGGGGGACTTAATCGGAGAACGCCTCCTGAAGGAGGTGAGCTTTCAGTAGGGCTTTGAAGGGGGTTAGTGTGTTAGTTTGGCGGATTTGAGGTGGGAGGGCGTTCCAGGACAGAGGAATTGACTGACTGACTGATTGAGAGTAAACAGATAGGACACGGTCCCTGACCCACATGGAGCTTCCAGGCCAACACGTGGGGAGAGCAGACAAAACCTCCCTATGTAACAGACCAGAAAACTTAGGCACCAAGAGAATTCGTGACTTGCCCAAGGTCTCAGGACACTAGCAGGGCAGGGATCAGAATCCAAATCTACTAACAAGTCCGTGCCCTTTCCACTAGGACACCCTTCTGCCTCTCGGACTACCAGCACTAGTCTTCCCCAGCACTTATCACAGTGTTCTGACATAATCAGCATTTAGTAAATTCCAAAGTAATTGTTAAGATAGGAATAAAATGAACACCCATTGCTCGGCCCCTTCACTGGGCATCACTGGTCTGAGGCAAATTCCAAGTCTTTTCCAAGAGATGGTCAACTTGACTGGAGTGATAGAATTTCTGCTCCTGGGATTCTCGGAGGTCCGGGAGCTGCAGCTAGTCCATGAAGTGCTGTTACTCCTGGTCTATCTCGCGGGCCTGACGGGGAATCTCCTCATCGTCACCGTCACCGCCCTCGACCAGCGCCTCCACACCACCATGTACTTCTTCCTCAGGAACCTATCCGTCCTCGACCTCTGCCTCATCACCGTCACCGTCTCCCCAAATCCACCCACAACTCTCTGACCGACAGAAGAGAAATCTCCCTCCTGGGCTGTACCGTCCAGGTCTTCACCTTGGTCTTGTTTGTCAGCTCAGAACTGTTCGTCCTCACCGGCATTTCCTACGACCTCTACGCCAACATGTGCCGCCCCCTGAGCTACGAGGTCATCATGGCCCCAGGGGCTTATGGGAAGATGCCGCTGCCTCCTGGCTCAGTAGGGAAGTGCTTGGATGCTTTTTCCCAGCTGGTACCTTCTCCCTGTTTTTCTGCAGATCCATCGCGCTTCACCAATTACTCTGTGATATGCCCTCCTTAGTAAAGGTCTTTTGCTCTGTCAAACACGTGGCTCTTGACGCGACCATGACCACCGGTATCTCTCTGGGGGTGCTGTGCTTGGCCTCCTTCTTCGTCTCTTACGTACTCATCTTCCGGGCCGTGCTCAGGATGCCAGCCGCCGAGGGCCGGCCCAAAGCCTTCTCCACCTCCTGCCCTACCTCGCCGTCACAGCTGTTTTCTTCACCACGGCCTCCTCCTCCACCTTGAAGCCGCCGTCTTTCTCCTCCTCGACGCCGGACCTGCTGATGTCCGTGTTCCACGCCGTGTTGCCCCC
The DNA here is from genome assembly GCF_015852505.1 of Tachyglossus aculeatus. Lineage (NCBI taxonomy): Eukaryota > Metazoa > Chordata > Mammalia > Monotremata > Tachyglossidae > Tachyglossus > Tachyglossus aculeatus. The sequence goes on from NC_052068.1 coordinate 106,113,159, forward strand.
CGCACTCAACCTCCTCATCTACAGCCTAAGGAACCACGACGTGAAGGCCGTCCTGGGAAGGATCATGGGGGGGGGGGGCGACGTCTTTTTCGTAAATAAAACCGGATCCCTCCATAACTGAACTTTTGAAGAGGTAGTGGGCCTGTTTAGGCAACTGGGCACCGGGAAGGTCATTGGCGTTTGAGACTGCCATGCTTAGTTGGCCCCTCCAGTTGACACCACAGGCCTTACCATAATAATAGTGACGATGGCATTTATTAAGCGCTTACTATGTGCAAAGCACTGTTCGAAGCGCTAGGGTGGTTACAAGGTGATCAGGTTGTCCCACGGGGGGCTCACAGTCTTAATCCCCATTTTACAGTTGAGGTAACTGAACACACAGAGAAGTGAAGTGACTTGCCCAAAGTCACACAGCTGACAATTGGTGGAGCTGGGATTTTAACCCTCGACCTCTGACTCCAAAGTCCATGGTCTTTCCACTGAGCAACGCTGCTTCTCATCTTATCATTTCATCTGACCTGAGATGAGATTCATTCCATCGTATTTATTGAGTGCTTACTGTGTGCAGAGCAATTTACTAAGCGCTTATGACACCATTCATCCCCCTTTGGCTGCCTACTCCGGCAGACTCATCACCCCATCCCCACCTCAATCAATGGCATTTACTGAGTGCTTACTGTGAGTAGAACACTGAACTGAGCACTTGGGAGAGCACAATGCAGTAGAGTAATAGACACGTTCCCTCCCCACAGTGAGCTAACAGCTCAGAGGAATTTGTCAATCAATCGTGTTTATTGAATGCTTACTGTGTGCAGAACACTGTACCTAGTGCTTGGGAGAGGATAACATAACAATGTTACAGACACATTCCCTGCACTCAACGAGACGTCTAGAGGGAGAGACAAACATAGAACCCACGTTTCCTGACTCTCTTCCCTGTGCCCTCTCCATTGGGCCACGCTGCCTCCCTATCTACAACCAGTGCTTAGCACAGTGCTTGGAAGCTGGAAGAGAAACAGCGTGGTTTAGTGGAAAGATGACGGGTTTGGGAGTCAGAGGACGTAGGTTCTAATCCCGGCCTTGCCACCTAAGAGCTGTGTGACTTTGGGCAAGTCACTTAACTTCTCTGTGCCTCAGTTACTTCATCTGTAAAACGGGGATGAAGACTGTTGGCCCCATGTGGGACAACCTCATTTCCTTGAATCTACCTCAGCGCTTAGAACAGTGTTTGTCACCTAGTAAACGCTTAACAAATGCCATCATTATTATCATCATCATTGACTTCCTGGCTTCATCTCCCCCTACTTCCCACAGGAATCCAAATGTCTTCCTTCTGATCGGGTCAGGGGCATGAGACTAAGCTCGTAGAAGGACAGGAATAAAGTTAAGGTGACAACATATCCTATCTGACTCTCTCTGACCTCATTATCCCTTTCCTTTCCATATACCGACCTTAATTCTCTTCATCCTCCTCAATCTCCTCTACCTCCATCCCCCCCACTACGAGCAGAAGCAGCGTGGCCTAGAGGATAGATCTAGGGTCTGGGAGTTGGAAGGCCCCGGGTTCTAATCCCAGCCCTGCCTCTCGTCTGCTGTGTGACCTGGGACAAGTTACTTAGTTTCTCTCTTCCTCAGTTACCTCATCTATAAAATGGAGATTAAGCTAGTGAGCCTCCAGCCTGATGTAGATTATGTGTACCCTGGCACTTAGTACAGTGCCTGGCACACAGTCAGCAGTTAACAAACATCAGAAAATTTTTGAAAAGCAGAGGGTGGGCAGAAGGGTCTCCCGAGTGTTTGGACTTGCGGAATGGAGAAACTGGCCCTATCTCAGAACTGCTGACTAGCAGCCACTACCCCTTCTTGGTGTCATTTCGGTGACCCTCTGAACTATTTGTGAAAGATAAAATTATCAAATCTAATGTGTTTTACTACTCATTACACCCAGTGCAGCTATGAGACTGAAACAGGGAGGTCCAATGGAAATAGCACGCATCAGAAGGCCTGGGTTCTGATCCCGGCTCCACCACTTGCCTGCTAAGTGACCTTGGACAAGTAACTTCACTTCTCTGTGCCTCAGTTCCCTCATCTATGAAATGGGGATTAAATATCTATTCTCCCTCAAATTGTGAGCTCTGCGTGGGACAGGGACCGTGTCTGACCTGATTATCTTGTATTTTCCCCAGCTCTAAGAGCAGTGCTTGGTATCTAGTAGGTACTAAAGAAGTAACGTGGCTCAATGGAAAGAGCCCGGGCTTGGGAGTCAGAGGTCATGGGTTCTAATCCCGGCTTCACCACTTGTCAGCTGTGTGAATTTGGGCAAGTCACTTTATTTCTCTGGGCCTCAGTTCCCTCATTTGTAAGATGGGGATGAAGACCGTGAGCCCCATGTGGGACAACCTGATTAACTTGTATCCCCCTCAGAGCTTAGAACAGTGCTCGGCTGGCACTTCCAAAGTCCCTGCTATCCCCGGGCTCCCCAGATGGGTGCTGAGGCTGTGGCCCAGAAGGGGGTCATCACTGTTGCTCCACTTTCACCGACCCACCCCTTAGCCGCCACCATGCCCAAAAGAGGTGCATTCTCGGGGGGCAGGGGGTAGAGTGGGATCTTTCTCTGGGATCTTCTTGTCCCTCCCCCGCCTTCAGGCCGGGCCAGTTATCCAAGGAAAGAGATGATCCCCCTCCGGGGACAGGCCGTTCAGTTCCATAATGACAGAGGTTCAGAGGGTCCCAGGGCTGGACAGGTCAATTAGTCCATCCCCCTGCCTGCAGATAGTCCTGCTCTCCCACCTCCTCTCTGAGACCTCCGCTCCCCCGAGAAAGACTACCTCCAGCTTCCCAGGGAAGCGCAGCCTTAGGTCTGTCTATATAAGACGTTCTTCCTTTTGTCTAACCCTAATTCCTCCTGCAGTGGGCAAGTTCACTGCTGAAGGCAGAGAAATAATCACTCTAAGAGAAATGTAAAGAGCCAGGGAAAGAGAGATGAAATGGATAGGCAGAGGGAGGAACCAGAGAGAGGTGGAAAGAAACAGAGAGAAAGGGGGTGAGAGAGGGAGGGGATTAGAGGAAAAAGCAAAGTGGGAGACAGGGTGAGAGGTTAGAAGCGGCTATGAAATTTGGTTAGAGCGGCGGCAAGAGCAGAAGCAATAGCAGCTCTATCCCCCAGTCTTTCCGTTTCTCACTCACCAGGAATTTTATCCCTTCCTGTGGCCTTCAGCCGCAAGCACTTTTGCCCACTCCCTGTTTTTTCAGACCGTGACCTGTGCCCCTCCGTTCCCCACCTTCTCTGAAGCCTCGACCAGGGACCATCAGTCCCCTGCAGCCAGGAAGGGCTTCACTCTCCGTAGAGTTTCCTTTCTACCGCGAGGAAATTCTGCCTTCAGTCTGACCTGAGTCTTTCTTGCTAGAGTAGAAGGCCCTTACCTCGGGGTGTGTCATTCATGAAGCCAGAGCCCGGGTTTCCAGCCTCGCCGCCCTCCCTCCTTTCTGTGTAATTGGACCAAGGAAACAACAATATAGAGCGCTCTCCAGTGCGCCCGAGAGCTTTGGCTCCATGTCTGGCCATCCCACTTCAGCCAGGTGAAATTCGGGCTGGACTTGAAGCAGAGACAGGGGGCTGAACCCTAGATCCTTCTGAGGTCCTGTACTTTCCTCAAGATGGCCCTGTGATTCTGGATTGCCCTTAGCTCCTTCCTTTTGGGCAGATAATTTTCTGTTCATTTTTGTATTGAATTCTCCCAGGCACTTAGTTCAGTGCTCTGCACAGAGTAAGCGTTCAGTAAATATGATTGTCTTTCTGATTGAATGATTGGAGGTATAGCTGGATAGGGGCTCGTTCTGATCGGGCGGGGTTGAGAAAGGATTGAGGAGGGTAATTTGCCGTGCTTGCTGGGAGACTCTGACCACCATTCCCATTTAGACGTGGCCTGTACCTGAGCTAGGACTACCTTCAAAGCCCTACTAAAAATCACATTTCCTCCAAGAAGTCTTCCATGATTAATTTCTCATCTCCCCATCGCTACTTTCCTTCCCTACTGTGTCACCTACTCAGTACGTACTTAGTTACCTGATTACCCACTACTGTCCCTCAGCACTTCATTCATTCATTTAATCGTGTTTACTGAGCGTTTACTGTGTGCAGAGCACTGTACTAAGCGCTTGGGAAGTACACGTCAGCAACAAATAGATACGGTTCCTACCCAACAATAGGCTCACAGTCTAGAAGCACTTATGTACTTATCCTTCCCCTACTTTTAATTTATTTTAGTGTCCGACTGCCCTGCTAGATTGTAGATTCTTTGAGGGCAGGGATTATGTCTACATATTCTATTGTGTTTCCTAAACGCTTAGTTTAGTGTCCTGCACATGGTAAGTTCTCATTAAATACCACTGTTGATAAGAGCTACCAATAGGATTCAGCTCTCCAACTCCAAAACTTACTGGAAGTCTAACCTCGATCTCAATTTAAGGGTCTGGGGTGGGGGTTGTTGAAGAAGATTCAACAACCTCTCCAAGAGGCCGTCACGTCCTTCCCCCGCCTCCAGATAGACCCATGTCTAGGACTCCCTTTAAAAGGCCTGAGTCAGAGCGGGGACAATCCCCACGGCTGAAAGATGGAAGGAGGCCCTCTCTTTGTCTGGGCTCCGAGACGGCGCCCGGGGGTCCCGCACCCCAAGCACTAACCCTTTGGGAGGTCACGGATGGTGATGTAGCTGACACCTCTGCCGCTCCCACAAGAAAGGGGCGGGACTCGATTATTTCTGGAGGACCCTGGCCACTCTTGCCATACTGCACTGAAGGTGCCCACATCCGAGCATCTCCTACGCTCTCTTCTCTTTCCCTCAGTCTATCAATCAGTGGAATTAACTGAGCCCTCATTGTGTGCAGAGCACTGTATTAAGGTTTTGGGAGAGTACAGTACAATCGAGTTGATAGGCATATTTCCTGCCCACAAGGAATCTATTCTCCGCGTTGTCTATGCATCCGCTGAGTGACCTTGGGCAAGTCACGTAACCTCCCTGTACTTCAATTACTTCATCTGTAAAATGTGGATTAAATCCTCCTTCCTCCTAATTAGCTATGAGCCTTATGTGGGTCAGGGACTTTGTCCAGACTGATCAACTTTTATCTTCCCCAGCTCTTAAAATAGTGTTTGCCACATAGTGAGCGCTTAACAAGTACCACAGTTATTATCATTAATTATAAAGAAATACACAGTCTAAAGGGGAAGACATATATTAACATTACTGATAAATTCGTAAATTTCATTGTGCTGAGGGTGGCGTGAATCAAGGGTACAAATCAAGTGCAAGGACGACGCAGAAGGGAGAAAGAGTAGGATAAATGAGGGCTTAGTCGTGGAAGGCCTCTTGCAGAAAATGTGATTTTAGTAAGTCTTTGAAGACAGGGGCGGGTGTGTGGGGGGAGACGGGGTATAGCTTGGAGGGCCATCTCAATCCCTCAATCCCCCTACTCTTTTCTTCTCTGCTCCCTACCCTCTGCTCAGACCTAGAGTCCCTCTACTCGAGGGTCCAGGAGAGTCCCCTGAAGAGTTTCTTTCCCCGCATTCTGGGAGCCGGGAGCCCCGGTTAGAGATCCGGCTCTGCAAAGCGCATGCCTTGATACCTCTGGCAAGTCACTCAACTTCTCTGGACCCATTCCCTCCATCGGGAAACGGGCGTGAGGCGAATCAGATCCCAGAGAAGGAAGTGCTGGGTTCCTTCCCCTTTAGGTCTCTGGTAGATGAATAGACAAGGGCAGAGAAAGGTTACGATATTTCACCTTAATCAATCCATTAGACATTCTCTCCTTCACCGCCCCTCTCCCTCCCCGCCCCTCCCCGACCCCTCTTTCCCCTGATCTTTCCTGCTCCTCGCTCTTTCCTTCTCCCGCCGCGGGGCAGGGCTGAAGGGGTGGACGGGCCTGCGGAGCCATCTGCTGGGGGAAAGGAGGTGATCGGTCGGGGCGGCTCGGCGATGCCGGGGGAGGGGAGTGGGTAGAAAGAAGTGGGGAGGATAGAAGAGAAGGGGGAGGAGTCCTGTCAGATTTATGAGTCCCAATCTGTCACAGAAGAGAGGGGAATCCCCCCCACCCCCGCGGAGTGAATTCACTGCCTATAATGTTGGTTCGGGACCTTGCTCCCGCGCACCGGCCAAACATGGACACTCGCCCACTGGACTATGGTAAAACTCTCTGCTAGGGAAGCAGAAGAGCTGTCTAATCCATTTGTTTAATTACCAGGAACCTTGAGCAAGGAGTGAAATTATTATTGTATTTATAGCAGCGTGGCTTAGTGGAAAGAGCACTGGCCTGGAAGTCAGAGGACGTGGGTTCTAATCCCGATTTTGCCACCTGTCTGCTGTGTGACCTTGGGCAAGTCACTTACCTTTTCTGTGCTTTAGTTACCTCCTCTGTAAAATGGGGATTATCCACTGTGAGCCCCATGTGGGACAACCTGATTATTTTGTATCTACCCCAGGGCTTAGAATAGTGCTTGGCACATAGAAAGCACTTAAGAAATAGCATAATAATAATTATTGCTTACCATGTGCCAAGCACTGTTCTATGTACTGGGGTAGATACAAATTGATCAGGTCCCTGTCCTTCATGGGGCTCGCAGTGCAATTAAGAGGGAGGGTAGGTATTACATTACTTTTCACAGTTTAGGAAATGGAGCCACAGAGACATTAAGCGATTTCTTCAAGATCACACAGCGAGCTGTTGGCAGACCCGAGATTAGAACCCAGCTCCTCTGATTCTCAAGCCCGTTCTCTTTCTGCTAGGCCATGGTGTTTCTCATGAGTGAACATGTATATATCCTCTTGGTCTTTTTAGACAATACACTCTGGGAGGGCAGGGACCACATCTAAGTAGCTGGATAAAACTCTAGCAGATAGCTTGTAGAGAATCAGTAAACATTTTCTGGTGAGGAGGAGTCGGTAAAAGAGAAGAGGAGAGTGTGAAGGTTGGGGAGGAAGAGAAAAATGACTAGGCTAGAAGGAGGAGGAGAAGCACACAGAGGAGGAGAATAAAAAGGAAGAGGAGGAAGAAGAGGGAGGGATGTGATAGGTGGAGGGAAAGAGAGAAGGGCGAGGAAAGCGAAAAAGTAGCCTCTAGGATAGTCTGATCTAGGAGTCAGGAAATCTAGGTTCCCTCCCCCAGCTCTGCCACTGGTTCGCTGTGTGGCTTTTGGCAAGTCACTTGATCTCTCTGCTTTTTCATCTGTAAAACGTGGAGAAATACCACCCCAGCCTTTCCTTCTCTTTCAGAGATGTGGAAAACATAATAACAGTAATGATGATGGTGATGATAAAAAGCAATAATAATTTGTGTTAAGGGCTTACTATGTGTCACACTCTGTACTGACCGCTGAGGTAGATAGGGTTTATCAGGATAAACTGAAAAAAACGAGTTAGTGGTTGGATATATACTACAAAGCTAATCTAGACTGCCTCGGGTGATTGGGACCCTTACCTACCTCTCTCTGTAGTCCCCGAGCCCACCGCCTCCCCCAGACTGGAGGCGCGGGAAATTCTTTGCGGGGAGACCAGGGACGTCGAGAACATAAAGAGGTTTAGGTGGAATAGAGTGAGCTAACCAACCGACCTGATTTCCTCGCTGATTGGCCTCCAAACGCGGGATGTCCACGCAGTCGGCGGCTGCTGATTACTTCCAGCATGGCTCAGTGGAAAGAGCCCGGGCTTTGGAGTCAGAGGTCATGGGTTCAAACCCCGGCTCTGCCATTTGTCAGCAGTGTGACTTTGGGCAAGTCACTTCACTTCTCTGGGCCTCAGTTACCCCATCTTTAAAATGCGTATTAAGACTGTGAGCCCCCCGTGGGACAACCTGATCATCTTGTATCTACCCCAGCGCTTAGAACAGTGCTTTGCACATAGCGTTTAACAAATACCAAAATTATTATTATTATTATTATTATTATTATTATTATTATTATTATTATTTATTATTAGTCCCGTGGGGAGACGAAGTTGGTGATCTTCTTCAGCTTCCGCCTCCCTCTAGGGGTGAGATATTAATTCTTGCTGATTTCTCTGTCACAGCGTCCACAGATGCTATAGGTTTTCGGGGAAGCAGGACCCAAGGCTCAGCTGTTCCTGCCGCCGCCCTCTTGGCAGGGATTAGCCCTCGGCCCACAAGAAGAAGAGGAGGAGGAGCGCAGGGACCCAGCAGCATTGGGGGCTCTGGGAGGCCTGGTCGAGGAGTGCCACAGCCTTGAATAGCAGGAGGAGGAGGAAGTGGCAGAGAAGGACGGGGAGGGGAAAAGAGAGGAGGCTATCGGGGAGGACCAGAGGCCGAGCCCCAAAAGAAGGGTGCTGAAGAAGAAGAGGGTGATCAAGGTGAGGCTGGAGCGCTTCCGGGCGCCGAGAGTCTAGACAAACGCCGGGGAGTGGACCCTCATTCACGGACTGAACAATGAGCTGTACAGGTTGTGCAGCGTCATGCCCTGCTACTCCAATATGCACATGCTCTCCAAGATCGAGAGGCCTAGGTCGGCCAGAAATTACATCTGGTCTTTGCCGGAGGTGCTGGAGACGGGCCAGGCCTCGGAGGGAATGGGCTTTGCCGAAATGCTCTTCAGAGGACTGTCCGACCCCACCAGCAACCTCGTGCTGGCTGCCTCCAGCTGGGCCTGCAGCCCTGTGGCAGAGACCCTCGCAACGAGATGACGCTGCCGGCCGTCTCCGCCCCGCCCACTTCCAGCTTCGTCTATCAGTTGTCCGGGATACCCAGCCCGCCCTATGGGCTTCTCAATGCGCCCCTCCTACATCTCAAGCCTCCCTCTTTCAAGGGCCAGGGAGAGACCTGCTTCGTGGTTCCTCCACTCTGCACCCCGCCACCCTTCGAAGGCCCCAGCCCGCAGCCACTCACCGTCACCGGAAACTTCCCCCTGAAGCAGGACCAAGGTCCCAGTCCAGACAAGACTTTCACCTTCCTGGATCCCTAACCCGCTAGAAATCTTTACGGGGAGCACGAACCTGCCGTCCACTTCCCGGAGGCCGCCCCGCGTTATGAGATCCACGTCCAGGTGGCGCCGTATGATCGCTACTCGTATCCCGGAGCGGGGGCGCAGCTCAGCGCCATCTTCAGCGACATGCGACGGGAGTGGGAAGGGTCTGGAATCCCGGGGAAAAGGGATCTGATTTGCTGCGCCCCCGAGCATCGGACCTTCCAGAATATTCTAATAATAATAACAATAATAATAATAATAATAATAATAATAATAATAATAATAATAATAATAATGGCATTTGTTAAGCGCTTACTATGTGCCAAGCAGTCTTTATCCCCATTTTACAGGTGCGATAACTGAGGCACAGAGAAGTTAAACGACTTGCCCAAAGTCAAACAGCTGACAAATGGCGGAGCCGGGATTAGAACCCATGACTTCTGACTACCAAGCTCATGCTCTTTCCCCTAAACCACGCCGCTTCTCATCCGCGAACTGACTTCACTCCTTTCCAAAGCGCCAGAGCGTGGGGCTTCCTCGACGAATTCCCTGGGGAGGAAATAATCGGGGCGAACCGACCCACCCAAAGAAACTTCCCCCGCCCCAAGTTTTCTGGGTCTGAACTGTCGGGTATTTCGGTAGGGAGCAGCTGCGTCAGTCGGACCCGAGTCAGACTCCCATTCCTGATTTCAGAGCGGTACTGGGGTTGGGGGGCGGTGTTTCCGCCCTAGTAATTTGGAGTCTAACTTGGGTGAATTGACTCGCATGCAAGCCTCCACCCTGCTCACAGTCCGGGAAACCAGCCAGCTTTTCAGAACAAGCCACCTGAACCCCCATCCCCCCAGCCCCAGGGGAGTCAGCGAGACCAAGTCACCCATGCCCCCATCTCCACGCCAAAGGAGGAACTCCGATGGTCTCGAGGACGTGACCTGGAGGGGTTCAGCCCAAATCCACCTAGTCATTTCCCAGTGATCCCTCTTTGTCTTCTCTCTCTCTTCACCCCCGATCTGAAAAAAAAATCAAGCCCAAATTGCGAACCCTGATATGTCTTATTACCATATTTCCTGGCACAATGGTAGTCACCGCCTGTGCCCTGAGGGTTTACGAGGTTTAGAGAAGCATTGTGGACAAGTGGGAAGCACTGTGGTCAAGTGGATCGCTTATGGGCCTGGAAGTCACAAGAGCCTGGGTTCTAATCCCAGCTCTTCCATTTGTCTGCTGTTCGACCTGGGGCGATTCACTTAACTTCTCTGTCCCTCGGTTACCTCACCTGTAAAATGGTGATTAAGATTGTGAGCCCCATGTGGGACAGGGTCAGAGTCCACCCTCATTATCTTGTATCTACCTCAGAGCTTAATACAGTGCCTGACACATAGTAAGCACTTCACAAATACTATTATTATTATTATTATCATCATGTGATCCCCCTGAAAACGCCATTTGCATTTTCCTCACTCCAATCCCCAACCTCACCCTATCCCTGTGAAGATTCAGACCCTCGTTGGTTTCAGCCTCTATAGCGGGGCTGAGGTGCCGCAAATAAAACTGGGTGGGGAGAGCTTCCCGCTCCCTTCACGCATGATGACGATCAGACTATTTCACTTTCTGCACCCCAAGCCAGCTCTCAGAGGTAGCCTTCTTAGCGCCATCTCACCTGAAGCTTTTCCTTCTTTCTCCATGTTTCTACAAAAGTCCAACTTCTCCCCACCCCCTCCCGACACTCTAGGCCCGGGCCGGGGATGGGGTGGGAAGGGGAAGGGAGTGGTGGTGGTGGTGGAATCTACATATTCAAAAGGTTTCCTCCAACTGACCCTGGTCATTTAAAAGTGGCCTTGTTGGTGAATGTCCAGTCCAGCAACTTCCATAGCTGAATCCCTCAAGAAAATAAGACTTAGAGGAACCGGTGACGAACTATCTGCAAGGCTAATTTTCTTTGCGTCAAGATTTGTAGGTGATGCCTGTGTTCTGGATATTTCTGAAAAGTTATTTATTGAATTTATTGATCTTATTATAGTCTCTCCTGTTCGTATTAGTACTCTAGTAGATACCACTTCACCCAGTGATTTTATGTTTAAGGGCAAGGTAACGTTTCCGTTCTGTTTTCTTACCGCACAGAGCCCCCAGATATTTTTGGAATACTTTTTCACGTGGATTAAGTTGGAGGCCGCGTCTCGGGTCTCCTTATGACTTTCTCGAGTCTCTCGATTTGGGGGGCGGGAAGGGGAAGGAGGGAGGTGTTCGGGTGGGGAGGCTGGAGGAGCGGGAGGAGACTGGCCTCGTTCCCGCACTAAGGGTTTAGGGCTGCAGTAAAGGAGAGACGCGGCTTGGGGCGCCAATAAAGTGTCGATGCTGCTTAGACTCGAGCCTGGAAGGAACAGAAAACTCGGGTTTGCTCTTTTCTGGAGTGGAGTCGCCCTTGGGTCCTGAGCCCGTAAAGATGGGTTTTTGGCAAGGTCCACGTCTACACAGTCAGAGCAGTGACTTCTCGGCGCTCACGTCCTCTGGAGGGCAGATCCAACTCTAATTTCCCCGTTCTCTTCAAGCACTATTCTCAACTTAAGGGGTTGGGCTTGGAGATTGGGATGATAATAATAATAATAATAATAATAATAATAATAATAATAGTAATAATAATGACATTTGTTAAGCTCTCACTATGTGCCAGGCACTGTACTAAGCACAGGAGTGCTTACAAACAAATCGTGTTGGACATAGTCCCAGTCCCACTTGGAGTTTACAGTCTCAGTCCTCATTTTGCAGAGATAAGTGCAGATTCCTAGATACGTTAAGTGACTTGCCCAAGGTCACGCAACTGAAAAATGGCGGATATGGGATTTGAATTCACCAGCTTCTGACTCCAGGCCAGGGCTCTAGCCACTACACCATGCCAGCTTTGTCCTCTTCCGGGGTGACCAGGTGGAGGTGGGGGTTCATGGGTGCACTCAGGGAAGAAGGGCTTGTGTTCAAGCCCTTAAATCCCGGACTACCTGGGCGGAGTCCGAAGCTGCTCCCTTTGCCCCTCGGTTCTGACTTTAACTCTGCCCTCGGCCCCACCCGCCCTAGTTTCGGCTGCTCTGGACGGTCCTGAGCAGCCCTCTCCTGCCCCAGACAGGACAATGAGGCCAGGGCAGCCCCTGGCCCGGTGACCTGTGTCGGGGGTGGCACTTTTACGTGCCTCTGGGCTCGTAGAACCACCCCTTCCCCCGCCCCGCTCTGTTCCCCTCCCTCCTGTCTCCAGCCTGCAGGAAGTCTCCAGTGCCTAGCCCCCCAGGTCTTTGTGACGGGGTCGGCGGTGTCCCATATCCCTGCAAGAGTGGCTAGGGGGTGTTAGGGGCGCTTCAGATCACTCCAAAAGGGCAGAGGAAGGGCAGATGAGGGGTGGGACTGGGAGAAGAGGTTAGTTGGGGGAAGAGGAGACGGAAGTGCTGTAAGCAGTTTAGCGAGTATGGACCAGTTGGTCCAAGAGAAGAAAGGGAGATGAAGTCAGTCAATCGTATTTATTCATTCATTCATTCATTCAACCGTATTTATTGAGCACTTACTTTGTGCAGAGCACTGTACTAAGCGCTTGGGAAGTACAAGTTGGCAACATATAGAGACGGTCCCTACCAACGCATACTGTGTGCAGAGAACTGTACAAGTACATGGGAGAGTACAATATAACAATTAACAGATACGTTCCCTACCCAAAACGAAGGTGTTGGGAGCAGTTTAGCAGAAGGGCTGGGCGAAGAAGGAGAGGAGAAGGGTGGAAGAAGGAGGAGACAGACGACCCTGGACAACACCCCTTTTTCCTGCACGGCAGGAAACCTGGCTGTGATTAGGCTAACTTGGTTCGACCTCTAGCCCTACATCGATTTTGCATGTTTCTTCAGACTCTGGGGGCTGCGGCTGCAGTGTGAGAGTTTGATGGTAGACTGGCAGTCGTGAAGGCACTAACATATGTGGCCGGGGAAGCCTGTGCTATCCCTTTCCTTAGAGAAACCCTATCAACCGGAGGCGGGAAGAAGGGTCCCAGGGGGCAGGGGGATGGACAATAATACTGATGATAATAATAATTCTGGTATTTGTTAAAATCCTACTATGTACCAAGGACTGTTCTAAACGCTGGAGTAGATTGAAGGTGATCAGGTTGGACACAGTCCGTGCACTTCATGGGGCTCAGAATGCTGATCCTCATTTTACAGATGAGGTAACTGGGGCCCAGAGAAGTTAAATGATTTGCCCAAGGTCACACAGCAGACACACAGACATGTGGCAGAACCGGGATTAGAACATACAACCTCTGACTCTCAGTCCCGTTCTCATTCATTCATTCATTCATTCAATCGCATTTATTGAGCGCTTTCTGTGTGCAGAGCACTGTACTAAGCGCTTGGAAAGTACACGTTGGTAAAATATAGAGACGGTCCCTACCAAACAACGGCTCTCAGTCTAGAAGGGGGAGACAGACAACAAAACAAAATATATTAACAAAATGAAATAAATAGAATTGTAAATATGTACAAGTGTAATAAATCTGTACAAACATATATACAGGTGCTGTGGGGAGGGGAAGGAGGTATGGCATGGGGTATGGGGGAGACAGGAAGGAGGGTGCTCAGTCTGGGAAGGCCTCCTGGAGGTGGTGAGCTCTCAGTAGGACTTTGAAGAGAGGAAGAGAGCTAGCTGGGCGTATGTGTGGAGGGAGGGCATTCCAGGCCATGTGGAGGACGTGGGCTGGAGTTCGACGGTGGGACAGATGAGAACGAGGCACAGTGAGGAGGTTAGCGGCAGAGGAGAGGAGGGTGCGGGCTGGGCTGTAGAAAAAAGAAGGGAGGTGAAGTAGGAGCGGGCGGGGTGATGGGGACCCTCGAAGCCGAGAGTGAGGTGATTTTGCCTGATGCGTAGGTTGATTGGTAGCCACTGGAGATTTTTGAGGAGGGAAGTAACATGCCCAGAGGGTTTCTGCACAGAGATGTTCCGGGCAGCAGCGTGAAGTATAGATTGAAGTGGGGAGAGACAGGAGGATGGGAGATCAGAGAGGAGGCTGATACAGTAATCCAGTCGGGATAGGATGAGAGATTGAACCAGCAAGGTAGCGATTTGGAAGGAGAGGAAAGGGCGGATCTTGGCTATGTTTCGGAGGTCGGAACGACAGTTTTTTGTTGACGGATTGGATGTGATGGGTGAACGAGAAAGCAACGTCGAGTATGACACCAAGGTTGAGGGCTTGAGAGACGGGAAGGATGGTAGTGCCGTCAACAGTAATGGGAAGGTCAGGGAGAGAGCAGGGTTTGGGAGGGAAGATAAGGAGTTCAGTCTTGGACATATTGAGTTTTAGATGGCGGGCAAACTTCCAGATGGAGATGTCTTCAAGGCAGGAGGAGACACGAGCATGAAGGAAGGGTGAGCAGGGGCAGAGAAGTAAATTTGGATGTCATCAGCGTAGAGATGATAGTTGAAGCCGTGGGAGCGAATGAGTTCACCAAGGTAATGAGTGTAGATAGAGAACAGAAGGGAACCAAGATCTGATCCTAGAGGAACCCCTACAGTAAGGGGATGGGAGGGGGCGGAGAAGCCCGCAAAAGAGACTGAGAATGAACGGCCAGAGAGATATGAGGAGAATCAGGGGAGGACAGAGTCTGTAGAGCCAAGGTTAGATAGCGTGTTGAAGAGAAGGAGGTGGTCCACAGTGTCGAAGGCAGCTGAGAGTTCGAGGAAGATTAGGATGGAGTAGGAGCCTTAGGAGTTGGCAAGCAGGAGGTCATTGGCGGCCTTTGTGAGGGCAGTTTCGGTGGAATGTAGGGGACGGAAGCCAGATTGGAGGGGTCGAGGAGAGAGTTGGCGTTGAGGAATTCGAGGCAGCGGGTGTATATGACTCGTTCAAGGAGTTTGGAAAGGAATGGTAGGAGGGAGATAGGGCGACAATTAGGAGGGGAGGTGGGATCAAGAGAGGGTTTTCTTACGATGGGGGAGACGTCGGCATGTTTGAAGGCAGAAGGGAAGGAACCAGTGGAGAGTGAGCTGTTGAAGATGGAAGTTATGGAGGGGAGTAGGGATGGGGCGAGAGATTTCATAAGATGAGAGGGAATGGTGTCAGAAGAACAGGTGGCCGGAGTAGCACTTAAGAGGAGGGAGGAGATCTCATCTGAAGATACTGCTGGGAAGGATGTAAGAGTAGCGAAGAGGGTTGAGAGCCGGGGGGTTGGAGAAGGGGGAGGAGTGACTTTGTGGAGCTCAGGCCTGATGGAGTTAATTTTACTAATGAAGTAGGAGGCCAGATCGTTGAGGGTGAGGGAAGGAGGATGGGGAGGAACAGGGGGACTGAGACGGGGGTTAAATGTACAGAAGAGCTGGCGGGGATGATGGTCATGGGTGTCAATAAGAGAAGTGAAATAGTTTTGTCTGGCCGAGGAGAGGGCAGAGTTAAGGTAGGAAAGAATAAACGTTCTCTTTCCACTAGGCTATGACTCCCGTAAATTCAGCAGAAGGGGAGGTGGGAACTGAAGCCTGCCGCATGGCCCAGGTGGAAGCCACAACGTAACACGAAGAGGGTTGTGAGGTTGGACGGGGACGGAATGGCTCTGACGCGGTGCCCTCTCCTCGCTGCCCGTTCCAGGTGCTGGAACGGAGCCTGAAACTCCGAACATCTGCTGCCCCTGTTTCGCTAAGCGGCGGTGGCCGCTCCTGGGCACAGCTGGGAAGCGGCCCGAGGGAGGTAGCTGTTTCCGGGACCCGCGTTCCCAGGGAGCAGGGATCAGCCGGGCCTCAGCACCAGGGAGCCGGGGGAGCGGGGATAGCGTTGGATCCGGCTGCCTCCTCCGCAGAGAGGAGCCTGGGCGCGGAGACAGGAGAGGAGATGTTGAAGGGATGCAAATCCTCTCTCAGTCAAAGAGATTATCCGAATCAGAACTTAGAAGGATTTGCTTCAGTATTTCCTCGCCCGTCCCCTCTCCCTCCTCCAAGTCCAGGGCCGCGTTGGTCTGGATCTTCAAAGGGCTTTCCTGCTGTCTAAACTCAATCTCTCCTACTGCACAGGACGCCCGCTCCCTTCTCCTGAACAAGACTGGAACCAGCTCATTCCCCGCACCTCAGGCCAAGGGGAGAGGCAGTTCAGGGAGGACTGGGGACTAGAAGACCTCGCTGTTCCTCCTTCTTCCCACCCACGAGCACGCTCCCCAGTCAGCTCCCTGATGGCCTTCGAGCCAAAATAGTCAGCCCCGGCTCCTTAGGCAGCTCTCCGCCCGGGAAGCAGTGATAGGGTCTCCCTCCACCCACCCCACCACTGGCCCGAGGGGTTCTGTCACTGTCCAGCTTCCCCTCCCCCCCCCCCACCCAAGCCCCCAAGCCGGCCAGAATAACTGTTGTCTTGTTCGACAGTGCTGGAATCTCAATGGCCCCTCGCCCGGACTGCCTCGACCTCCCTCGCCCTGCAGAGAAGAGGCAGCCGAGTCCGCCCCCTCCCCTTCCTTCGCCCTCTCCCATTCCCCCCGCCCCACGAATCTCCGGAATCCCCGGGCAGGTTCCGAAGGCCTTGGCCGCGCCCCCCCACCCATCTCTCCTGCCTTGTCCTCTGCCGTCGGTGGGGACGTAACGGAGTCAGACGGCAGCACAGAGGGGAGGGGCGGACTTTTTCTCCGGGTAGATGACTGGCTCTGCTTCTCTGCTCCCGGAGCTGAGCCCCTCCCCAGTGCCTCAGACCCTGTCCCCATGTGCTCAGGGCGCAGGAGGCGGTTTAGCGCTGGCTGTAGGGTGGTGGAGGAGGGGGGGATTCCCATAGTTCTTGGGGACGGATCAGAACCGACAGAGTCCGTCTGGGTCAGATGGGCTGGGCATTCAAGACAACGGATGAATGTGGCTCAAGAGCTCCAGGATGGAGGGGGAACGTAGAAAGTCCTGCTGACTCCCCAGAGACACAAACAACTACTGTCCTGGTGTTGGTCCACCCATCTCAGCCCAAGTACTGCTGTTTACGTGGCACCGTCACATTACCTTTCTGGTTCTTTAATGACTACAGGGCAGGGTTAAACCACCCAGGTTACCAGATCTCAGGCAGCAGACACAGGACGAAAAGACACAAAGTCTGTAATTCATTCATATTTATTTATTTACATTTATTAATATTTCTCTAACCCTCTAGACTGTAAAGTCTTGTGGGCAGGGAATGTCTACCAACTCTGTTATAACATAGCTGTGGTACTTGTTAAGCACTTACGCTATGCCAAGCACTGGACTAAGCACTGAGTTGTAACAGGACAGTCAGGAGCACATGGAGCTCACAAAGTAGGAAGGAGAGCATGTATTGGATCTCCATTTTGCAGAGGAGGGAACTGAGCCACAGAAAAGTTGAATGACTTGCCCAAGGTCACACAGCAGGTACTGGCAGAGTGGGGATTACAACCCAGGTCTTCCACGTTCAGGCTCTTTTCACAGGGCAATCCTGCTTTACATATTGTACTCTCCTAAGCACTTAGTGTAGTTCTGTGAACAAAGTAAGTGTTCAATAAATACGATTGAAAGAATTGACTTCCAAATGGCTGAGCAGAGTTTGAGGCTATTAGAGGTACGGAGGCCTTAGAGAAGGTCCTGGGGAGGTGCACATGGGAGTGGCGACACTCGTCTTCAAGGCTCTCCATCACCTCGCTCCCTCCTACCTCACCTCTCTTCTCTCCTTCTACAAACCAGCCCGCACCCTCCGCTTCTCTGCAGCTAACCTCCTCACTGTACCTCCTTGTCGCCTGTCCCGCCGCCGACTCCCGGCCCAGGTCCTTCCCCTGGCCTGGAATGCCCTCCCTCCACACACCCGCCAAGCTAGATCTCTTCCTCCCTTCAAAGCCCTACTGAGAGCTCACCTCCTCCAGGAGGCCTTCCCAGACTGAGCCACCTTTTTTACTCCTCCTCCCCATCCCCCAACCTCCTTCCCCTCCCCACAACACTTGTATATATATATATATATATACAGATTTAGTACTCTATTTACATTACTTGTACATATTTACTATTCTATTTATTTTGTTAATGATATGCATATAGCTTTAATTCTGTTTGTTCTGACGTTTTTGATACCTGTCTACATGTTTTGTTTTGTTGTCTGCCTCCGCCTTCTAGACTGTAAGCCCGATGTTGGGTAAGGACAGTCTCTATATGTTGCCGACTTGTACTTCCCAAGCTCTTAGTACAGTGCTTTGCACACAGTAAGCACTCAATAAATGTGATTGAATGAATGAATTAATGACTAGTTTTCAAAGGCCTAGTTTCAAGAAAAGAGGCAGAAGGAAAGAAAGAAATGATGGGCCAAAGGTTTAGTGACAAAAGCCTCCTCCATCACCACTGGGGAAACAGCTTTGGTTACAGTAAGAGGAACAGAGGATAGGCATTAGGAAGAACTTCCCGGTGATCTGGATTTGTTCAGTGGAAGGAGTGATGGAATGAGGTTCCTGCCCCGATGGCATTCAGAGCGCCATAATCCCTACCCCTGTTTGGGCTGGAAGCAGGGAGATGGAAAGGATAACCTCCGAACAGCAGGGAGGAGGCAGCCGGTTAGAAAATGAAGCTGGGTTGGGGTGGTGGTCACCAGCTGTTCCCCGGCTTCAGATCATCTTGCCCGGCTGTCCCCTGAGGCCAGTCTCCTCCTTTGGCTTCCTCTCATGAGCGTCCACCACCGTCCAGTTATCCAGTGACCTCTGGGGCTGGTGGGTAGGGGAATCTAATGAACCTGTTGGTCACCACGCGGGGGCTGCCGAGTTTCTGGTTTCTGAAGTGACCTTTAGGGTCCCTTGCACTCCCTTCCCCATCTTCCTGTGCTCCCCCCGTCTCAGGATGGGGTTCCATGACCCTAGACAGTGTTCCTTATCCTCTTCCCCCGACTCACCCATATGCAAAGCACTGTACTAGCTGCTGAGATAGGGCTCTCTCCGGTTCTTCCCTTCCTGCCACAGTGGACAGAGCCTGAACCTGACAGCCAGAAGGTCATGCGTTCTAATCCAGGATTCGCCGCTCGTCTGCTGTGTGACCTTGGACAAATCACTTCACTTTTCTGGGCTCCAGTTACCTCATATGTAAAATGGAGATTAAGACTTTGAGCCCCATGCGTGACAGGGACTGTGTTCAACACGATTGGCTTGTAACCACCCCAGCGCTTAGTACGGTGCCTGACACATAGTAAGCGCTTAATAAATATCACAATTATTATTGTTAACCCCTGTCCCTCGAAGCGCGGGTTTGTGACCTGGGCGAGGGACTTGCTCCTTTTCTGATTGGGCCGCTGAAGGGTCTGAGAGGATCAGATCCGGCTGGAACCGATCTTATCCGAGCGGGGTAGGGAAAGGTCCAGGGGGTCAAGGGCCCTCTCTAGACTGTAAACTTATTATGGGAAGGGAACGTGTCTACCACTTCTGTTATATTGTACTCTCCCAAATACTTATTTCAGTACTCTGCACACAGAAAGCCCTCACTAAATACCACTGATGGATTGATTGAGGAAGGATTCGGGGAAAGGCTAGTGATCCAACACAGTTCAACAATGAAACTGAATAATGGAGTGAGGAAGGGGTAAGAAGAAGGGGTAGGGAGGGGAGAACTGGTCTACCTAAGGGTCTGGGGGCCCTGGCTCTGAGGCAAGAGCTTATCAACACTTCCATCGACTGCTGATCATTTTGCACTGACCCCAGTGTTTAGTGCAGAGCCTGGCACATAGCAAGCACTTAAATAGTTTCATTATGGTAAGTACTTCACGTCTGTGGGCCTCGGTACCCTCCTCTATAAAATTGGGTCACTTCTCCCTCTTAGATTGACCTCTGAAAGGGACAAGGACTGTGTTCCACTTGATAATCTCGTATCTATCCCAACATTTAGCACAGTGCCTGGCACATAGTGAGTGCTGAACAAATACAGTAAATAATTAGTAAGCACGATAATCAATATAGCAATTATTATTAAATCTAAGCCCATTTTCTGGGTTCTCCACTGACTTCTT
Source organism: Tachyglossus aculeatus (assembly GCF_015852505.1). Classification (NCBI taxonomy): domain Eukaryota; kingdom Metazoa; phylum Chordata; class Mammalia; order Monotremata; family Tachyglossidae; genus Tachyglossus; species Tachyglossus aculeatus. The sequence continues at coordinate 106,133,084 of NC_052068.1, forward strand.
CCTCTAGAGGTCTTAAGGCAGTTTGCAAAGAAAGGAGAGGAAACAGAAGGGCAGAGGTGCGAAGGGGAAGGGAATAGAGAGAGGAGAAATGATGATGAGGGAGGCCATACTCTGGACTAGGGGTAACGGATAGGGCTGGGGTTGCCAGGCTGAGGTGTCCCAGAGGCAGTGAAAAGTAGCAACCTGTTCAATGCTCGAGGTCAATTAGGCAAAGGAGATTAGGGTGGAGACGTTAGGACACACAATGATGGTTCATTCCACCCCACCACCGCCCCGCTGTTCGTTCTTGCGGGTGACACCCCGTCTCTACAGAAAATCTCAGCTGGTGCCCTTGGATGCTGTCGCCGCCTCGCTTAGCCGGGCAAAGCGACCCGTTGGTCGCCTGGGGGATTTTCCTGAATCACCTCTCCAGGGGAGTCCTGCGGGGATGGACTGGGGGAAGGGCTAAGGATGTGGCGTTGGCCATGGTGGGTGATGGGGCTGGGGGCAGAGCCATGGAGGCGAGAGGGGTCTCCACTGGGACTACCAAGATCTGCCCCTTTTCTCTGCTTGGTGGAAACCGTAGGCTGGACACAGCTCAGACAGAGTTCTCTCTCCGGCTCCCGCACGGAATCATCTCCCCCGCCCCGGCCCTTCGCCATCATCTGGAGACTTTCCTAGCGGGTTTCCCAGGAAACTGGAGTGGGAACAGGAGAAGAACCCGCCAACACCGGCTCCACACCGCGCCCATTTCGAGTCTAAGCCTGTCACACTTTGAGCTTCCGTCGTGTTTCCCCGGCAGGTCACTCTCACCGTCTCTTATGAAAGAACCTCTAGGAACCCTAATTCCTCGTTATCTAGCCTGCCAATTCTACTGCAAGTGCCGTTTCGGGGCCAATCCCACGGGTACAAAGGCATGGGAAAGAGAGGAGACAGGGGGCTGGGCATAAAAAAACTGCCCTGCTGCCCGATCATAGTGGCCTTTTGTTAAGCGCTTACTATTGTCAGATACTGCATTAAGTTCTGGGGTAGATACAAGATAATTAGGTTGGACACAGTCCATAACCCACATGGGGCTCACAATCTCAATCTCCGTTTACCATTGTTGGGTAGGGATTGCCTCTATGTCTTGCCGACTTGTACCTCCCAAGCGATTAGTACAGTGCTCTCCACACAGTAAGCGCTCAATAAAGAAGACTGAATTAATGAATTTACAGATGAGGTAGTTGAGATACAGTAAAGTTAAGTGATTTGCCCAAGGTCACACAGCAGACAAGCGGGAGAGGTAGAATTAGAACCTAGGACCTTTTCCAGCCACAGGAGGGTACCCAGCCCAGATCAGCGGAGTAGGGACGTTGAGAGTCATGTTTTTGTCCCCATAAACCCGTTAGGTCACTTTTGGGTAGAGAAGGAGGGAATGGGCATTTCCTTCTCAGTTCGAAGATTGCCCCCCAACCCCCATCCAACCCCACAAGTTCGGTTTCCACTCTCGCCTCTCTTCTCCTAATATTAATGATAATAATGATGGGATTTATTAAGCACTTCCTTTGTGCCAAGCACTGTTCTAAGAGCTGGGGGAGATACAGGGTAATCAGGCTGTCCCACGTGGGGTTTATAGTCTTAATCTCCATTTTTCAGATGAAGTAACTGAGGTACAGAGAAGTGAAGTGGCTTGTCCAAGATCACACAGCAGACAAGTGGAGGAGTCGGGGTTTAGAGCTCCCACCGAGGTTCGTCTCCCCTGACCTGACAGAGGGGCGCGCGGAGTGGTATTCCCCAAGGCTCTGAAGCTCCCGGGACGCGGTGACCCCGAACCTGATCCTCCCTCCACGTCCCAGTACCGCCCCAACTCCCCATCTGGACCAGTCCGAGGAGGGGCTGGGGCACCGGGGTTCCCCACCGAGCCAGTCAGCTGGTGTCAGTTAGCAGAGCAGATGGTGGGCGGAGGGGGCCGGGAGGGCGGGAGAGGCGACGTGTTGCAGTAATGTCTGCGGGGCACGGCCTGCAGCGAGTGCGGGAGCCTCGGCTGTTTAGCGACCAGACCCCTGTTTCCCACCTGCTTAACAGGCGGGATCTAGCCCTCGTCACGCGACGTTATTACCGTGATTATAATGCTTACCGTCATGACATTGATTAACATTAATTACTGTGTTAATCACTGAGGTAGATAAAAGGTTAAGAGATCAGACACAGTTTAGTCCCACTCAGGTCTCTCAACGTATTTTACCTCCATTTACAGATGAGGAAACTGAAGCCCTGAGAGAATAAATGATTTGTCCAAGATTCGAGTTTCGAAATCCAAGGTTTCGAGATTCGAAATTATTTCTCCTCACTCCCAGTCCGAGGTTCTTTCCACTAGGTTATTATTATTGCTATTATTGCTATTGTTGTTGCTTTTATCACTATTATTATTATCCCTAATGTCACCATGATTATCTGCCCGCCGCTCCAAAAACCCTCTGTGTGGCATCTGTGGTCGGGGTTGAGGTAGCAGTTGGAGGGTTCAAGGGTAAATTTTAAGAAGACTGAAATGGAGAGGAGCGTTGTGAGCAGAAACGGGTCCCAGCGCACATTAGATCCTCTACTTAAAAGGCTTATTGAAGCCGAGACCCCTAGTCAGGAGACGGGAGGTGGGACAAAATGTGTCTGAGGCTCCTCTGAAGTCCTTAGGATCAGGTTTTCTGGCAGAGGAAAAGAGTCGAGGTGGGAGTAGGGGAAGTTTGGAATCGAGAGTGCCCCCGAGCGGCGGCCGATAGTCCCGGCGCAGCGGCGAGATTAGTTTTATCGGCCGAGACCCTGCCACATTTTAATCAGAGTTTGGACAGGAATAATCCGGTCTTTAAACTCCTCCCTTGTCCAATCCCTCTAAAAATTGCTAAGGTGGGAGGACGAGGGGGGAATAGTGGTTGAGGGAAAAAAGGATAAGGAGGAGGAAAGAGGGAGGAACTGTTAAGAGGGCTGGAGGAATGGCTCTAAATTCATCGTGGAAGCAACGAGGGCTAATAGAAAGATTCAGAGGACCTGGGTTCAAATTTCCCTCCTAGCCACTTGTCGGCTGTGTGACCTTGGGAACGTCACTCAACTTCTCTGTGTCTCAGTTTCCCCACCTGTAAAATGGGAATTCAATACTTATTCTCTCTCCCACTTGGATTGTGAGCCCCATGTGGGACAGGAAACTGAGGCCAAACTGATTATATTGTTTCTATTCAGAGAAGCAGTTTAGCCTAGTGGACAGAACACGGGCCTAGGAGACAAAAGGATCTGGGTGCTAATCCTGGCGCTGCCACTTGTCGGCTGTGTGACTTTGGGGAAGTAATTTTATTTATCTGTGCCTTCATTCTCTCCTCTGTAAAATGGGAATTAAGACTGTGAGTCTTATGTGGGACAGGGACTGTGCAAAACCCGATTTGCTTGTGTCTACCCAGCCCTTAGTACAGTGCCTGGCACATAGTAAGCACTTAATAAGTACTATAATCAATCATTAATTGGGAAGATTGGAATTCCCTGCAGAAGAGAAGCCAGTTCTGTGAGGACGCTGGAGCCGGTGTTCCCTGCTGTGAAAGTGAAGCCATTTTCTCCCACAAGATGTCTGAGCTCAATTTCGCTCTCTTTCTCAGTCTCAGATCAGACTAGAGAATTTTCGAGCAGAAAGGACTGAAATAACACTTTCTTTCATTAAGTAATTCAATCGTATTTATTAAGCGCTTACCGTGTGAGAACACTGTACTAAGCGCTTGGAAAGTACAATTCGGCAACAATTTCTGCTTCGTCAGATCCCCATAGCACTTTCTGCTTCATCAGATCCCCTCAGTCTCCTGACCCCAACGATTCGTTACCCCTTTGGCCTCCGCACTCAGTGACTCGCCGCCACCTGTAATCTTGAGATCGCTCCTCCATCTTCGAGACCTTCAGAGAGGTCTGCCTCCAAATCACCCTGGACAGAGGGGAGCTGACGGCTGGGGAAGAGCTGGGGGAGATGTGGCGAGGGAAGGAGATTTCTCCAGCGGGCCCAGCCTTCCTCCAAGCGACAGTGACCATCTCGGATCTAACCTGAATCCTTCCTGATGCATGTTCCCAGCATCTACCCTCCAAACTTCGATCCAGAAACAGAAACACTCTCTCGTTTCCTTACATTGTTTGCCGGACCTGCGGTAAAAATCCGTGGAAGGGCCAGAGGTACAGAGTTGGAACGTGCACCTTCATTATTGTCAGCTTGGCCCTGTGTCCCCCCGCCTCTGCGAAAGAGGACTTTTGGAGTGTGGGCGGCTCCAGCTTAATCCAATCTAAGAGGTATCGCTAATGAACTATGAAAGTGACGCTTTAGTCAGAGAGGATTGGAAGGCCGCCTCGCTGATAGGGTCCACCTGGGTTTCTCGGGCTGGCTGGCCTCTGGGGTGCGTTACACGGGAGGGCTGGTGTCCAGAATTTTCTACTCCCACCCTCCCCATCCCCATTCTGCCCTCTGACGTGGCTGGGGACTGGAGAGGGGGCCTAGACCTAGGGTCAGGATGGAGGGGGCTGGGATGCCCTGCCCGGCTTAGATCCTTATGTAACGTGATATTAGTGCAGAGATTCGCACCCAGGTCAGCCGAGGAAAGGGCTGGAGAGCTCTCTTTGTCCTTACTAGATACAGGGGGATGGGCTAGTTGACCTAAAGTGGATTAGGTGATGTAAGGTTTCCTGCAAAAGGCATACCTCGTTTAAGCCTTCTTTTACCCTGCTCGCTCTCCCTTCTGTGTCATCTTTGCACTTAGATCTGTGATCTTTGCTCATTTGATATTCTCCCCAACCCCAGGATACTTAGGTACATGCCTTTAAATTATGGATTATAAATTGTTTCTTTATTTATGTTAATGTCTGTCTCCCCATCTAGACTGTAAACTCTGTAGGAGTAGGGAACATGTCTGCTAATTCTGTCGTATTGTTCTATCCCAAGATAGCACTGATTGATTGACTGATTGATCTTTTTAGGTCTCTTCGATCCCCAAGCGTCGGACTCAACGATGAAGGGGAGGAAAGTGACAAGGAACTGAAATGTGCTTTTTCAGAGACAGGAGTTAAAAGGGCCAAAGGTATGGGAAACGAGGGCGCAGCTCCCCCTCTCCCCAGACCACCTCTGTCCTGCTGGGAGTAGTTGTGGCTGGGCCCCAGGGGCGACATGGTGGGGATTACACACTAGTCGAGCTCCTGCTTCTGCAGCCTAGGATTAGAGCCTAAAGCTGCAGGCATTAGGGCCATCATGATCCGATCCATTTGCGATCGTCAGGAACCTCTAAGACTTGCATGAAATGGCTATTCGGGAGGGTTTTGCCCTCAGCGTGGGCCTGCAGGTCCCTCCCACTGCATTGGTAACCTGTACTCACTCCGCGGCCCACTATTTACGGAGGGACAACCTGGAGCTCACAGTACCGCCCCCTTTTCCCAGGCAACCACAGGTATTCTGCCCCCCTCCCCCCAACCTCCCAGCTGTTTCGGAGTTGATTTTCTCAGAGTGCTGTGGGGCAGGCGCACACTCACCCCCCATCAGTCCGGGCCTCGTCGAGCACAGGGTTTGCGAGAGAGGGAAACCCTCGAGATGCCCCCTCCCTCTCAAACTTGTGTCCTACGGAAATAGAGTCCTGAAGGCGGGGCTGTCCCCCCCCCCCACGGCCACCGTACCCTCTCCTTCCCTCCTCCGCTATCTGCCTCCAGATGCGCGGTCTAGAGAGCTACCTGGGCAGAGAAGGAAGGCCAGGGCCTGCCGGAGGATTCTGCAGAGTCCGGCCGGAGTCCAGTACCCAGTCCGAGGGAGCTGATCCTGAAGCCGCGCGCTCACCACGAGTGGGTTTAGGACCACCAGGCTCTCACCTTTTACCTTCCGCTCCTCACCCCCCGCCCACATCGGACTCCCGAGGATGAAGAGACGCCCCCGCCCCCGCCCCCGCCTCCCTCATTGCCTGTCCTTTCCGCTAAAGCCATCACCCCCAGGATCCTTGGGAAATTTTATTTCCTTCAGTGTCCACCCTGCCGCCCAGCCTCTGGTGAAGTGGGGGTTGCAAAAGGAGGCTGGGGATCACCCCTTCCCGGCTGCGCGGCTAAATGCCAGAGCCCCGCTCCCACCCAAGGCTCAACTTGCAGGGGATCTTTCCCAGCCACGGGTGAGGAAAGGGAGGGGGCCGGGGAAGGGGGCGACAGACGGCTTCACTGCTGCAACAGTTTGTGGAGGATGGGGGCGGGAGGAGGGGTGGGATGCCCAGGAAGGTTGCGTAGCCTGGGCTAGGGAGGACAGCGCGAACCGATCACTGCGCCGCAGAATCGCTGCAGCTATCAGAGATGGGGCAGGGCTCTGTGGCCAAACTCGGGCTCCTTACTGGCGCTGGACCCAACATGACAGGTGTCAAAATCGTCAGAACAAATAGAATTAAAGCTACATGCACATCATTAACAAAATAAACAGGATAGTAAATATGTATAAATGAAACAAATAGAGTAATAAATCTGTACAAATATTTATACAAGTGCTGTGCAGAGGGGAAGGAGGTTGGGGGATGGGGAGGAAGAGAGGAAAAAAGGGGCTCAGTCTGGGAAGGCCTCTTAGAGGAGGTGAGCTCTCAGTAGGGCTTTGAAGAGAGGAAGAGAGCTAGCTTGGCGGATGTGTGGAGGGAGGGCATTCCAGGCCAGGGAAAGGACGTGGGCCGGTGGTCGATGGCGGGACAGGCGAGAACGAGGAACAGTGAGGAGGTTAGCGGCAGAGGAGCGGAGGGTGCGGGCTGGGATGTAGAAGGAGAGAAGGGAGGTGAGGTAGGAGGGGGCGAGGTGTTGGAGAGCCTTGAAGTCGAGAGTGAGGCGTTTTTGCTTCATGCGTAGGTTGACTGGTAGCCACTGGAGATTTTTGAGGAGGGGAATAACATGCCCAGAGCGTTTCTGCACAGAGATGATCCGGACAACAGAGTGAAGTATAGACTGAAGTTGGGAGAGATAGGAGGATGGGAAATCACATAGGAGGTTGATGTAGTAATCCAGTCGGTATAGGATGGGAGATTGAACCAGCAAGGTAGCGGTTTGGATGGAAAGGAAAGGGCGGATCTTGGCGATGTTGTGGAGGTGGGACCGGCAGGTTCTGATGCCAGATTGGATGTGTGGGGTGAACGAGTGAGCGGAGTCGAGTATGACACCAAGGTTGCGGGCTTGTGAGACGGGAAGGATGGTAGTGCCGTCTACAGTGACGGTAAAGTCAGGGAGAGGGCAGGGTTTAGGAGGGAAGATAAGGAGTTCATCCTTGGACATTTTGAGTTTTAGATGGCGGGCAGACATCCATATGGAGATGTCCTGATGCAGGACGGGACACGTGTCTTGAGGGAGGGAGGGAGAGAGAGCAGGGGAAGAGATGTAGATTCGGGTGTCATCAGCGTAGAGATGAACGTTGAAGGCATGGGAACGAATGAGTTAACTAAGGGAGTGAGTGTAGATAGAGAACAGAAGGGACCAAGACCTGGCCCTTGAGGAACCTCTAAAGTAAGGGGATGGGAGGGGGAGGAGGATCCCGCAAAGGAGACTGAGAATGAACGGCCGGAGAGATAGAAGGAGAGCCAGGAGAGGACAGAGTCTGTGAAGCCAAGGTTGGATAGCGTGTTGAGGAGAAGGGGGTGGTCTACAGTGTAGAAGGCAGCTGAAAAGTCGAGGAGGATTAGGATGGAGTAGGAGCCGTTCGATTTGGCAAGAAGGTCATTGGTGACCTTTGAGAGGGCAGTTTCAGTGGAGCGTAGGTGGCGGAAGCCAGATTAGAGGGGGTCGAGGAGAGAGTTGGCGTTGAGGAATTCGAGGCAGCGGGTGTAGACGACTCGTTCTAGGAGTTTGGAAAGGAAGGGTAGGAGGACGATAGGGTGATAACTAGAAGGGGAGGTGTGTCAAGAGGGTTTTTATTAGGATGGGGGAGACGTGGGCATGTTTGATGGCAGAGGGGAAGGAACCAGTGGAGAGTGAGTGGTTGAAGATGGACGTTAAGGAGGGGAGGAGGGAAGGGGCGAGAGATTTCATAAGTTGAGAGGGAATGGTGTCTGAAGCACAGGTGGATGCAGTAGCACTTGAGAGGAGGGAGGAGATCTCATCTGAAGGTACTGCTGGGAAGTATGGGAAAGTAACGGAGAGGGTTGAGAGTAGGGGGTTTCCACTAAGGCACGCTGCTTCTCTAAATCCCCTTCATTCATTATCTGGAATAGCTAAACCTGGAACCCCAGAGACAGCCCCCGACCTCGGGACCACAGATCCCTTCCTTTCCCCAGGGCATGATCACAGACCCTTCCTCATGGGCCAGGACCCTTCACCACCAGCACCCCGGAACAAGTGCAGAGCTAGTCGCTGTCTCGGGGCGGGTGCCCCCGAGGCCCTCGGAAACCCTTTCCTCTGCCTTCCCCCTAAATATCGGGGAAAAGTCTGGGATATCACAGTTGCAGAAGGACGGAGAGGGGTGAGAGAAAGAAACCTAACCCCGTGCCTATTCTCCGTTCTACTGAGAGAAATTCTGTCCTGGGCAGGACCGAATTATTATCTCAAATGTCCACTTTATTCTGTCCTCAATGGGGCGGGCCCCCATCCAGCCTGGACACAAGTCCCTTCTATCCTCAGCATCAATCAACGTGCACGAGCCAGGGAATCAGCGTACCCGGATTCTAATCCTATCAGTGCCAACTGACTGCTGGGACGTTGGGCAAGTCATTTAACTTCTCTGTGCATTAGTTTCCTCATTGTCAAAACGGAGATTAAATACCTGTTCTCCTTCCTATTTAAACTAGGAGCCTCTCGTGAGACAGGAATTGTATATGAGCTGATTGTCTTGTACCTACCTCAGCATTTGGCACAGAGTGATAGCATATCAACTACCCCTTTTACTAGTATGTAAACGTTTGTCTGTATCCCTCCATTAGAGTGGGAGGTCCTTGTGAGCAAAGGAAGTGTCATATCTCTGGTTTGTTCTTAGTGTTTTAACTCTGCCCTCGCCTCTGCCCGGCACAATTATTTCTCCATTCAGTCATTACTTAATTCACTGACTTTTCATTGAGGGTTTACTGTGTACAGAGCGCTGTATTAATCAATTGGGAAAGGACAATTCATTAATGAACTGACACATTTCCTAACCACAGCGAGCTTACGCTCTAGAGGGGGGATACAGACATGAATACAAATAACTAAATTACAGATAATTACAGAAGAATTACAGGTAATTCTTCATCGTTATTGACACCCATGTCCATTACTCTCGCCAGTTTGCCCAGACGTTTAACTTCCTTATCAAACCCTCTGTCCTTTCGCCTTCCCCATTTCTTTCCCCTAGGGACCTGGCACCTATTATTGATAATAATGATATGATATGATATGATATGATAATGATATGATAGTATTCTAGACTGTGAGCCCACTGTTGGGTAGGGACCGTCTCTATATGTTGCCAACGTGTACTTCCCAAGCGCTTAGTACAGTGCTCTGCACACAGTAAGTACTCAATAAATACGATTGAATGAATGAATGAATGATAACATTTTCACTATCAGTTGTGATCTCTCTAAAACCTCGCCTCTCCTTCCCCTTCTTCAACTCTCTGGATTTTGCCACCAGTATCACTAGAGAAGATTTTCTATCGTCTCTCAAAATCCACCCACTTCACCTGGGTATCTGAATCCATTCCTTCACACCTTATCAAAACTCTTGACCCTCCCTTCTTCCTTCCCTGTCATCTTCAAATGTTGACTCTCCAATGGCTTCTACCCCACTATTTCCGAACATACCCTTGTCTCCCCCCCAGCCCTCCCCCCTGCCCTTGACCAAACGGCGCCCTCCAGGTTACCGCCCCATCTCCCGCCTACCACGTCTCTCCAAACCCCTTGAACGAGTAGACTACATCCGCTGTCTAAAGCTCCTCTCCTCCAATTCTCTCTTTGCCCTCTCCAATCTCCTTCCGTCACCTTCAATACACAGAAACCGCCCTCTCAAAGGTCACCAATGACCTTATTGCCAAATTCAAGAGCCTCTGCTCCATCCTAATTCTTCCCAACCCCTCAACTGCCTTCAACACTGTCGACTACCCCCTTCTCCAGAAAACATTATCCAACAACGGCTTCACTGAGAGTCCTCTCCTGGTTATCCTATTTCTCTCCGGCCATTCATTTTCAGGCTCTTTCGTGGGCTCCTCCTCTTCCTCCCATTCTCTAACTTTGGGAGCTCCTAAAGGCTCATTCCTGGGTCCCCTAATATTCTTCAACAACACCGACTCCTCTGGAGAATTAATTTGCTCCCATGCCTTCAAATCCCACCTCTACATGGATGATTCCCAAATCTATATCTCCAGTCTGATTTCTCTCCCTCTCTGCAATCTCACATTTCCTCCCGCCTTCAAGATAACTCTACTTGGATGTCCTCCTGTCACCTCAAACTTAATAAATCTAAACCAGAACTTCTTAACTTCCCACCTAAACCCTGTACTCCCCCTAACTTTCCTATCACTTTGGAAGGCACCACCATCATTTCGGTCTCACAAATACATAATGTAGGGGTTATCCTTGACTCCTCTCTCCCATTCAACCCGCATATTCAATCCATTACTAAACCCTGTTGGTTTGGCCTTCGCAAAATCACTAAACCCCGCACATTCATCTCCAACCAACCTGCTACCGTGTTAATCCAAACATTCATCTTTTCCTGCCTTGATTACTGTATCAGCCTCCTTGCTGACCTCCCTGATTCCTGTCTCTCCCTACCCCAGTCCATACTTCACTCAGCTGCCCTATTCATGTTTCTACAAAAATATTCCGGCCATGTTTCCCCACTCATCATGAACCTCTAATTTTGCCCATCCACCACCAACAGACACTCCTCACGTATGGCTTTAAAGCACTCAATCACTTTGTCCCCTCCTACCTCACCTCCCTACTCTCCTTCTAGAATTCAGCCCGCACATATTGCTGTTCTAATGCTAAACTTTTCACTGTACCTCTAACTCATCTATCTCGCTGCCGATCTCTTGCCCAAATCCTGCCTCTGGCCTAGAACGCCCTTTCTCCTCATATCCTACAGACTGTCTACCCTTTCCAAGCCTTTTTGAAGACACATCTCTTCCAAGTGACCTTCCCTGCCTAAGAGCCTTTCCCTGCCTAAGAGCCCTTCTTCATCCCTACGCCTCCATCCCCACAGCACTTAGTTATACATCTGTAATTTATTTAAAGTTTGCCTCCCCCTCTAGACTCTAGACTATTCATAGTGCTCCATTACCTTGCCTATTCTTACCTCACCTCCCTTCTCTCCTTCTACATCCCAGCCCGCAAACTCTACTACTCAGGTATAACCTTCTCACTGTGCCTCGAGCTTGCATGTCACACCGTCGACCCTGGTCCATGTCCTACCTATGTCTTGGAATGCTCTCCCTCCTCAAAACCGCCAATCACTTTTCCCCCTTTTAAAGCCCTACTGAAAGCTCACTTCCTTCAAGAGGCCTTCCCTGATTAAGCCCCCCTTTTCACATCTCCTCCTCCCTTCCGCATTGCCTCGACTCACTTTCTCCCCCCGTCCCCGCCCCACAGCACTTATGTATATATGTATATATCTATAATTATATTTATTGATATTGATGCCTGCTTACTTGTTCTGATGTCTGTCTCTTCCCGTCTAGACTGAAAACCCGGTGTGAGCAGGGACTGACTCTATTGCTGAACTGTACACTGATTCTGTTACTTTTCAAGTGCTTGGTACAGTATTCTGCATACAGATAGCGCTTCATAAATGCGATTGACTGATTGACTGCTTTGCACCTAGCGGGTACACAGTAAACACCAGGACTACTATTCTAAGACACAAGAGTTCTACCCTGAGTATGTTATTGATTTCCTATAGAAAGAGCTAGTGGTATTATTCTGGCTCCTCCACTTGTCTGCGGTGTGACCCTAAGCAAGTCTCTGTGGCACTTATCTGTGCCTCAGTTACCTTATCAATAAAATGAGGATTGAGATTGTGAACCCCATGTGGGACAGGGACAGTGTTCAACGCGATTTGCTTGTACAGTGCCTGGCTCACAGTACAGTGTCTTTCACCATTGTCATAGTAGTAGTAGTAGTAGTAGTAGTAGTAATGGAAAACATGAGGCTCAGAGACTTTCAGTGACTTCCCCAAGGACATCCAGTGTGTTTTGGGGAGAAACCTGTCCCTGTCCTGTTGCTCTTCCCATCGTTTTGGACTCTCAGTACCTAAGTTACCTATCCCTCGTGGAGTATGGACCTAGAGCTCTGTGAATTCGTCTTTGATTGCCCCTGTTGTGCCCCTGATTTTCAGCTTCCCTCCCCCTCTCCCTTCCCCTCTCTCTCATGGGGGTCCTTCCAAGAAGCCCAAGACACCTGCTTTCTGGGTGCAATTAGCTGGAATGGTTGCATAAAACTGCGAATAACCACCCACTTCATTTAACGTGACAATCTCCACCTCACCTTCCTTCCCCCTTCCCCGGATGATTGTAGTCCGTTTCCCCACTTCCTCCCAGTGTTCTCGTCCCTTCCACGCAGAATGGAGAAGCGCCTTTCTGCGGCCTGACTCCTTGATAGCCCGTTCTACAGAGTCTGAAGCCGGTTCTGCCCGACTCCAATCATCTAATTTAGCCCCCTGCCCCCGGAAAGGACTGTTTTTCTGGGTAGCCGGTCTGTGACAGAGAGGAACTCTCTGCCTCCTCCAACACTCACGCTCTACTGCACTCTCCCCTCACTGGCGCTTAACTGCTTCTTTCCTCCACCTCCTGGAGCTCGAGGGTCTTTCCTGATTGCAACCGTTTCCAGCCTCCGAAAAGAAACTTCAGGGCACCCCGGCCGGACTGAGGGCTTGAAAAGTGAGGAGAAACAGAAGGAGAAACAAGAGGAGGAGAAGGAGGCAAAGGAAGAGGAAGAGGATGAGCAAGATAAGAAAGAGGAAGTCGTGCCTTAGTTTTCTTGCTTAGCACTTTTAAAAAATTTCTTAAGTGCTTATTTTTCATCCTCACAACACTTCTGCAAGGGAAGAAAAATCAGGCATTATTTACAGATGAGGAAACCGAGGCCCAAAGAGGTGACATGACTTGACTTAGGTCACAGAGCAGGCCAGTGGCTGTGCTGGTGCTAGAATCCGGGTCTCCTGCGCACGGGAGGACAGAGGTACTCCCTCTGATTGGCCATCTGCCGAGGCCTAGAGAAAGGGAAAGGGGGAGGGGATCAGGGGAAGAACACGTGGGTGGAGAAAGCAGACGCATCCCAGGTTTAGGAAACAAAGGTTCTTCCTGAAGTGTACAACTCCCTTCAGAGGAGATTCGTCATCCGCCAGGACGCCAGGTCGGCACCGAGTCTTGCACTTGCTTGTCAGAGACCAAGAACTCGGGCTCCAGACCGAGCCCCCTGGCGACTCTCAGGGGAAAAGGCCCAAGTAGAAGTGATAGAGCTGTACTCCTTGAGTACAGCTTCGGAGAGTGCACAGATGTAGAAGGCGCGATTTCTGAGAAGTCTCTACTTCTTCATCAAGCTCCCCAGAATCCAGGATTAATAATTACATAATTACGGTATTTATTAATCACTTACTATGTACCAAGTCCTCTGCTAAACGCTAAGGTAGATTCAAGATGGTTATATCAGATCCAGCTCCTGTCCCACCCCAGGTTCACGATCTATGACCAAAATGACGAAACAGGCACAGAGAGGTGAAATGACTTGCTCAGGGTTCCATAGCAGGGACAAAACAGAACTGTACTCTCTCAAGTGCTTATGACAGTGTTCTGCACACAGTAAATGTTCACTACATTCCATAGATGATGATGATGATGATGATGATGATGATGATGATGATGATGGGATTTAAGCCCCTTCTCCAGATTCCTGGCCCCCAGTTCTTTTTACTAGGCCACCCTACCTCTCTGACTCTTATGCTGCCACCTCTGTTTCTGTAGTTTACCTTTGTGGTGCTCAGACTGGAGGAAAGGAGGTCATTGCATCAATCCCCCTGCCCATAAAGTGATTAATGAAGTGGTGTTGTCCAGTGTACAAAAATAACAATAACAATTGTTATGGTGTTTGTTAAGTGCTTATTATGTGCCGGGCACTGTACTAAGTGCTGGGGAAGATACAGGATTAACGGGTCTGACCCATTCTCTGTCCAATGTAGGGCTCATAGATTCACCCCATGTTTTAGATGAGATAACTGAGGCACAGGGAAGTTAAGTGACTTGCCCAAGATCATCCAGCAGATAAGTGGCAGAGTCAGGATTAGAACCCAGGTTCTCTGACTTCCAGGCCCATGATCTTTTCACTAGACTACACTGCTTCTTCACAAGCGGGAGGGACTAGTTACTACCACTACCATTACTGCTAGTAGTTCATTCATTCATTCATTCATTCAATCGTATTTATTGAGCGCTTACTGTGTGCAGAACACTGTACTAAGCGCTTGGGAAGTACAAGTTGGCAACATTATAGAAGTGGTCCCTACCCAACAGCGGGCTCACAGTCTAGAAGGGGGAGATAGACAACAAAACAAAACATATAAACAAAATAAAATAAATAGAATAAATATGTGCAAATAAAATAAATAAATAAATAAATAGAGTACTAAATACATACAAACATATATACATATATACAGGTGGCGCGGGGAGGGGAAGGAGGTAAGGCGGGGGGTGGTCCGGAGGGGGAGGAGGGGGAGAGGAAGGAGGGGGCTCAGTCTGGGAAGGTCTCCTGGAGGAGGTGAGCTCTCAGAAGGGCTTTGAAGGGTGGAAGCAGAGCTAGCTTGGCGGATTTGCGCAGGGAGGGCATTCCAGGCCAGGGGGATGACGTAGGCCGGGGGTCGACGGCGGGACAGGCAAGAACGAGGCACGGTGAGGAGATTAGCGGCAGAGGAGCGGAGGGTGCGGGATGGGCTGTCACGAGGGTCTACTTGGGCCCCGGGGGGGCGGCGGCGGCGGCGGGGCCGGGGCCGGGCAGGGTCCCGGGCAGGCGGCCCTGCAGGCCCCGGGGGTCCAGCTCTTAGGCGGCCCAGTCCCCAACAGCAGCAGCAGCAGCAGCAGCAGGAGGAGGTGGAAGAGGCGGGGCAGGGCCGGACCACCGCAGGCTCTGGGACGCGATCATTGTTGCCAGGAAGGACCACGCGCCTCCGTCGCTCCCGCCGCAGGGGCCGTCTAATCCCACCTCCGCCACTTGTCTGCTGTGTGGTCAAGTCACTTCACTTCGCCTCAGTTTCTTCATCTGTCACGAGGGTCTGCTTGGGCCCCGGGGGGTTGGGGTGGGGGGCGGCGGCGGCGGCGAAGGCGCCGGGGCCGGGCAGGGTCCCGGGCTGGCGGCCCCGCAGGCCCCGGGGTTCCAGCTCGCAGGCGGCCGCAGCCACTGCCCCGAACCCCACCCCACCCCCCCGGGGCCCAAGCAGACCCTCGTGACAGATGAAGAAACTGAGGCGAAGTGAAGTGATAGTAGTATTATCAAGTGATATCAAATTATGAAGTGATAGTAGTATTATCCCGAGTACTACTAGTACTAGAAATATCATTTATTAAGCACTTACTATATACAGAGCACTGTACTAAGCACTGGGAAAGTATACACAGATCCTATCCTTTGAGAGGCTCATAGTCCATGAATAAAGATCGGGAGAGTACTTGAGACACACAGTGATTGCAATGAAACAGTAAAACATTAAGACAGCACAAGAGATCAGGATAAATACACATAACACGAAATAAAAAACAAAAGTCATTAGGGAGCTGTGACTGGAGGAGCAGAATTTCAGGGTCTCTGTGATTTGGAGTTCATGGCATACCCGAAGTCACAGCAATGGCTACCACAGTCACTAGCCTTACCAAGGATTTAGGAAGTCTAATGCTGAAGATGTTGGGGAGAATGGTTAGTAGAAAGTGTTGTTATCCTGTCCCTAATCTCTGATCATGGCTCCTCTAACATTTTTAACAGAATGATAAACCATTCCTCCTCAGTTCTAGGGATGTTATGCATGAATGATAAGAGTAACAGCGTTTCCTCGTGGATAAAGCATGGGCCTGGGAGTCAAAAGGAGCTGGGTTCCCATCCAGACTCTGCCACTCACCGCTTTGTAATTTTGGGTAAGTCACTTCACTTCTCTGGGTCTCCATTACCTCATTTGTAAAATGGGCATAAAGACTGTAAGCTCCATGTGGGAAAGCGACTCTGTCCAACCCAGTTTGGTTGTAGTAATAATAATAATAATGGTATTTGTTAAGCACTTACTACGTGACAGGCACTGTACCAAGTGCTGGAGTGGAGATAAGCATATCGGTTTGGACACTGTCCCCATCCCACATGGGGCTCACAGTCTCAATCCCCATTTTACAGATTCGTTCATTCATTCAATCGTATTTATTGAGCGCTTAGTTCGTGCAGAGCACTGTACTAAGTGCTTGGGAAGTACAAATGAGCGACACATAGAGACAGTCCTTACCCAACAACGGCCTCACCGTTTAGAAGAAAGGTTGACAGTCTCATGAGGTAATTGAGGCCCGAGAAGTGAAGTGACATCACACAGCAGACAAATGGCAGAGCTGGAGTTAGAACCCATGACGTTTTGACTCCCAGACCTGTGTTCTATCCACTATGTCATGCTGCCTCTCGCCGCAGTGCTTAGTACAGTGTCTGGAACATAGTAAACACTTAACAAATACTATCATTATCATTCTTATTATTATTGCTATTAATAATAACAATGATGTGGGTCTTCATTAGCTCTTATGCCTGGAAGAGTTAATATAGGAAGTCCACACCCTTCTCTTTGCCTACAGTTTTGTTGGGTACCTGATATATTCTGTATAGCTTTTTCAGTTCTGAACTCTACTAATTTCTACTGTTACTTTCGATTTTCCTGGCTAGCTTCCCCTTCACTCCCTATCCCAGGAACTCATATACTAGCTGGAGCAACGGGTCCACTGTCCCTTTCTTCTCTCAGGTGGCCTTGCATTTTCTCCCAGGCCTCAGTAATTGGATTTTGAGCTGCCCCAGCAACTCGCATTCACTGCAGGCAATGGAAGCTTAGAGCAGAGGCTTTCCAACAGGTAACTAGACTACTACTATTATAATTACTACTATTAGAACAGTTACTAGTAATACTAGTAATACTAGTAACTATACTATTAGTAGTAATGATAATAATAGCTATCTAGAACTACTACTACTACTACTACTACTACTACTAGTAGTAGTAGTAATAGTAGTAGTAGTAGTAGGACTGCAGAGTGGCTCAGTGGAAAGAGCCCGGGCTTGGGAGTCAGAGGTCATTTGTTCTAATCCCAGCTCTGCCACTTGTCTGCTGTGTCACTTTGGGCAAGTCACTTAACTTCTCTGTGCCTCAGTTACCTCACCTGGAAAATGGGGATTAATATTGTGAGCCCCACGTGGGACACCATAATCACCTTATATCCCCCAGCATTTAGAATAATGTTTTGCACATAGTAAGAGTTTAACAAATACCATTGTTATTATTATTATTATTATTATTAAGAATAATAATAGTAGCATTGATAGTAGTAGTAATAGCAGTAGCACTGATGAGAAACAGTAGGGCCTGGTGGATAGGGCACAGGCCTGAAATTCAGAAGGACCTGGGTTCTAATCCTGGCTCCACCACATGTCTCCTGTGCAACCTTGGGCAAGTCACTTCACTTCTCTGGACCTCAATTACCTCTTCTGTAAAATGGCGATTAAGACTGTGAGCTCCATGTGGGACCTGTGCTATGTCCAACCTGTTTATCCTGTACCTATCCCAGTGCTTGGTACAATGCCTGGTACTTAGAAAACACTTACCAAATACCATTTTCGTCATACTAGTGCTATTACCACTTCTGCTGCCAAATTAACAGGGTCTTTGCTCCTCAACAGACCTCCAGGATGGGCAATGAGGGAGAAGCCAACTGGTCGATGGGGACCTACTTCATCCTCGTGGGCTTTAAGGTCAGCCCAGAGCTCCAAATCGTCCTCTTCCTAGCGTTCCAGACGGCACCTACTGTCTGGTGCTGGTGGGAACGTCGGCATGATAGCCGTGATCCAAGGGAACATCAGGCTCCATACCCATATGTACTTCTTCCTCCAGAACCCGTCCTTCACTGACCTCTCTTACGCCTCCGCCATCACCCCCAAGGCACTGGCCAGCTTCTGAGAACAAGGTACGTCCACTTCCTTTGCTGGCTGTGCTGCCCAGTTATTCCTGTTCACTACCTTCATTGTGAACGAGGGCTTCGTCCTGATGGTCATGGCCTATGACAGACTGGTCGCTATCTGCTCACCACTCCTCTACTCCTCCCGCATGTCTCGGTCCCGCTGCATCCGGCTAGTGGCTGGTTCGTAAGCCTATGGCTGTATCAGCTCCACTCTCCAGTCCACCAAGACATTCTCTGTGACCTTCCGTGCTTCACGGGTCATCAAACACTTTTACTGCGATGTCCAGCTACTCTGCCGAATCACATGCTCCGACACCTCCGTCCAGGACGCCATGTCCTTTGTTCTGTCCGCAGTCATCATCCTGTCCATCGTTCTGGTTATCCTTGGCTCTTACATCTGCATTGGCTCTGCCATCCTGAAGGTCCACTCCTCTGAGGGTCACAGGAAGGCTGTTTCCACCTGTGGCCTTCATCTGGCCTTCATGAGCTTCCTCTATGGAACCATGGCTTTCGTTTACCTCACCCCACCCTCATCCCTTGAGTGTTGCAAGGTGGCTGTCATGTGCTACACCCTCATCACCCCCATGCTGAACCCCATGATTTATTCTCTAAGGAACAAAGATGTCAAGGAGGACCTGAGAAGGATCCTGAGAAAGAAAATGGCTTCTCTCTGAAATGCCACCCCAATAGTAGTGGTAATAATAATAACAATTATGGTACTTGTTAAGTGCTTACTATATGCCAAGCACTGTTGTAAGCGCTAGGGCAAAGACAAATCAATCAGGTTGGACACAGTCCCTGGGGCTCACACTCTTAATCCCCATTTTACAGATGAGGTAATTGAGGCCCAGAGAAATTAAGTGACTTGCCCAAGGTCACACAACAGACATGTGGCAGATCCGGGATTAGAACCCAGGTCCTTCTGACTCCCAGACCCGTACTGTACTCACTAGACCACACCAGTAGTATTCGCTGAGCTTCCCCTGGGTGCGGTGCACTGTACTGAGCTCTCAGAAAATACAGAATTTAAAATTTATCTGCCCACAAGGAATTAGTACTCTAAACATATAGCCCACTGGAGGAGGAGTAGAATTAGTATTTCTGAACACCCATGGTTCACTGCTATTTATTTCTGCTGACCGCTTAACCATGCCCTCCCCCTAACTTGGAGCTTCCTCCCACTTCACAACTGGCAGTCCGCAGCTAATCACATCTCCTCCAGGAGACCGTCCCTGATTAGTCTCAAATCTCCCCACCCTATTTTCGCCCACTTTCTACCTCATCATTTCTGCATCACCTGAGCACTTGGATACTCACGCCTGATCCCTTTGCACTTATGCCCTTATCTTTAAACTCTATTTCTTCCCAACAACCTGTGATTTACACATGTATCTGTCTTCTCCACTAGATTGTAATTTCTTTCAAGGCAGGGATCTTGTCTCTATTGTCCTCTCCCAAGTGCTTATTACAGTGCTCAATGCAGAGTAAGTGGTCTGTAAATTCTTCTTATTGATATCAAGTGTTTGGGAGGTATAGAATAAAGGAGTGACACAATCCCTGTCCACAAGGAGTTTAGATTCAAATGAAAGATACGGACATACAAATAATCACAATTGGCGTGGTCAAAATTAATCTCCGAATATGTACATTAGTGTCCTCTCCTTTTCTCCTAACTGGCAAGCCTCCTCCATTGGGATACTTTTTTCTGGCAATGTCTGTGTTCTTACTATACGAACTTCTGTAAATCACTATGCCACTGTGAGCTTCAGTTCTCCTCAGGACTCTATCCAGAAAGTACTTATAGCACACGGTCCCCACAGCACCAGGACATGGTTAGGAAGGAGCTAGGGAGGTAACGGGGGATAATTTAGGGAGTTCACACAAAATGATTTCAATTTATTTAGCAATGTTATTAGCAGGATAATTAGTGGCAAGAGGAGTTGGGGCCAGAGTGGGTTGAAGGAGAAAGTTAAAAGCAAGGAATAGTTGGTTCTTGAGCTTCTTGAGCAGTGAAGTGGGGGTGAATTTGAGACGGATGAGGTCCGTCCAAGAACGTTTATAAGTAACCATAATAACAAAAATAGAAGTATTTATTTTACACTTACTGTGGGACAAGCACTGTACTAAGCACTGACGTAGGTACATGGTAACTGGGTCAGACCTAGTCGTGGTTCCACATGGGGTTCACAGTCTAAGTAGGAGGGAGAACAATCATTTAGCCTCTATTTTACAGATGAAGAAGCTGAAGCATAGTGATGTTTTAGAAAACATGATCTGGACAGCGGACTGAAGTGTAGGCAAGGGAGGGGAGAGGCTAGTGACAGAGAGGTCTGCGATGACCGGGAAGTAGTAATGGAGAAGGGATATGACAAACATCTGGACCAGCATGGTGGTATTTGCTGAGCCCCACTGGGCACAACACAGAGAAGTAAACGTTAGAAAAGTACGGTATATCTACAAGACAGGTTTCCTTCCCACAAGGAATTCCACTCTATTGTAAACATACAGAAAAACCAAAACGTTATCAACCGGGTAATGAGAATAAATAAGTTAACCGCACAATCGATGATATGCATATGTGCTGAGGGAGAGAGTAAATCACTCAATATGTAAGCACCCCCCGGGGATGGTGTTGTCTGGGAACAAGTGGGATCCTGAGGAGAAAATGGGCAAAAATATATCACCTAAGCACATGACTTGGATACAGAAACTCAAGAACCTAAAACACCTACAGCCCTAAGACGTGCCATACTTCGTCAGGTTCACCATCTGCCTACGGAAGATCTCTCATTCGTATCTAAAGGAGGTGTGACTTTGATCAAGGATTTGTGTGATATATAGATGGGCAGTCAGTAAGGAGTTACTAGGGAGAAACTGGGGGTTTCAGGTGGTCAGCCCCTCAACATCAATCTACGAAAAATATTAAATGTATGCCTACTGTTTGCACAGTTCTACACTAAGCCCAGGAGAGAGCATAGAACAGTGGAAGAAGACAGGCTCTCTGCTCTAAAACAGCTTGCACTCTAACCATAAGGATGGATACCTTCTAGGACATTCATATACCCATCTCTCCATATTGTCCTGTTGCCACTGACAGACATGGAGTTCTGGGTGGGTGGATCAATGGTCTGACCCACTATCTCCCATCTTTGTTGATCCCTCTATACTGAGATTTGACATCTTGATGTCCAGCAAGATTCTCACATCCTATGGAAAATGTTTATGTTTTCTACCTGCCTGACGTGCTGGTTCCGCAAGGTGCAGATGAAGGAGTTGAGCAACGGAACCTTGGAGGTGTGGAGTAAGGCCACCCTCTTATTGTAGTCTAAGCCTTCCTTGGGGAACGGATTGAAATACATGAAGATGCAGCTGCTGTAGGAGATGGAGACCACGACCATATGGGAGGATCAGGTGGAAAGGGCCTTTTTCCTCTGATGGGCGGAGGGCAGTCTCAGGATGGCACGGACAGTGGCCATGTAGGGCATGGTCAGTACCGCCGGGGTGACCAGAGGTGTCACCACCGCAAAGACAAGGACTATCACCTCTATGTGGTGGGTGTCCGAGCAGGTGAGCTGCAGTAATATTATATAGTCGCAGCAATAATCGTTGATTGCGTTGGGGCCACATAAAAGTAGCTGGCTGATCATGATGTTTGGCACTAAAACAGTAAGCAAGCCGGACACCCAGGAACCGAGAACCAGCAGAATGCAGGCGCTGCCACTCATGACGGTCGTGTAGTGCACGGGCCGACTGATGGCGACATAGCGGATATAGGACATAGCGGCCAAGAAGAAGAACACTGTCTCCCCCAGCAGGATGGCGAAGAACTGTACAAAACAGGCGTCAAAACTAACAGTCTTGCTCCCGGTTCCGATGCTGACCAGCATTTTAAGGACAATGACGGACGTGAAGGAGATCTCCAGGAAGGAGAAATCGCATAGGAAGAAGTACATAGGGGTGTGGAGGCGGGAGTCCAATAGGGTGAGGGTGATGATGGTCAGGTTCCCAGTGACGCTCAGTACATATTTGGCAAACAGAAAAAGGAAAAGCAGAACCCGAAACTCTGGATCGTCCGTCAGGCTGAGGATAATGAACTCTGTAACTACTGTTTGGTTTTTCATCATTGACTCCTGCGGGCACCGAAAGAGTAGGGAGAATGAAGGTGAGAGAAGAGTTGGAAGACTCCATCATTCTCTCAACAAATCAGTCATACTTAAAGTTAGAAATACTTAAAGTTAGAAAACATGATCCCTGCTCTTCTCTGAAGTCTAGCAGGGGATCCAGACTCGGACAAGATTTACAACAAATTAATCAGTCATATTGATTAAGCTCCTAATATGTCTACAGCACAATGTCAAGCACTTGGGAGAGTATGATAGAATTAGTAGATATGATTCCTTCCTTCTAGGAACTTAGAGTTTCTCCTGGGAGACAGACACAAAAATCAATTATTAATGTCCAACCTGCTTATCTTATATCTACCCTAGCACTTATAACAGTGTTTGACATCTAGTAAGGGCTTAACAAATGTTATTAGTAGTAGTAGTAGGAGGAGGAGGAGGAGGAGGAGGAGGAGGGAAGGGTAGAGTGTTAAAATCTGTACATAAGTGTTATAGGGAAACGGGAGGGGTGAGTTTCCAAGTGTATAGTTGGAAAGACTATACTGAAAAACCGCAGCTGGACGGGGCCAGCGGAAAACTTTTTTTATGGAATCATGAAAAAGAGAATAATGTCTTCATCCGTCTATCCTGACTTTTCATTCCTTTAAAGATTCTCTTCTTTGGTCATGTCTTCTGGGTTCCGTCTTGCCTACTAGCTCTGTTGGCGCTCATGAAGCCACTCCCACTTTCCAAATCTTCATTCATGCCAAAACTTTTCTCTGAAAACAACTCTATCTACTTTCTAAGCCAGAAATATTAATCTTCTGTTCTCATTCCTCTTTGGCTTATTCCCTTCTACTGTGGATTCTCATCTCAGTCTCACCTTCTCCCTGGGACTTGTTCTCCTCTCTTCCAACTCCAAACCCTGACTCACGGCCTTCCCCCTGGCTCGGACTCCCTCTCTCTCCACATCAGTCCTACCACAGCTCTCCTCATCCACAAAGCTTTCCTGAACTCCTAACTCCTCCAGGAGCCCTACCTTGATTCGTTTTTCTTCTCTCTAGATCACGTCCTCCCAACTACAACAAAAGACCTTCTGCACCAACTACGCACTTCTCTAAATGTCGACTTACATACCTTATTCTTTCAGCACCAACCTTTTGACAACAAGCACTTTTTTCTTTCTCTTCTTCTATCAGAATTCTCTCTACCTGTTATTTCTTTCGGTGTCTGTTTCTTCCAGATGACTGTAAGCTCATGGAGGACAGAAATCATTCTTGCTCACTCTGATGTACACTTCCAAGTTCTTAGTACAGTGCTGTGCACAGAGTAGACAGTAAGCTCCTGGGTCTGTGTCTGTGTCTACCAATTCTAGTGTATTGTGCTCTCCCAAGCTATAAATTCAGTGCTTCACACATAGTAAGCACTCAATAATTGCAATTATTTGATTGATTGTAGTCTTTTCCCTCACGGTCTTCATTTCCACCAACCCCTGTCCCTAAAACTTTGACTCCTATTCCTTTCCCCAGTCCCTCGAAGCAGTTACAGGAAACGTTGACACTCTGTGGGAGATGGAGGAGTTTTTTCACACCCAAATACTTTACAGTATTCTAAAAAAAAAGAATTTCATTTATATAATCCCACTCATGGTTTTTCATGCACATACCATCTCAAAATCAATCTGACGATAGAATTTATTGAGATAATTCAGAAGGCATTCAACAAACCTGGGATTTCAGCAAACTACCACACCTGAAGGCAGATGCTTCTTTGAGAAACTAAGTTGTTTCAGTCTTTCCCGAAGGAGTGGTAACAGCTACAGGGTGTTCGTATTTAAGGGATAGCTACTCCTTGATCTAATCAGGAGCCCAGGGACTGCTGTTGGGTGGGGTTTAATCACCGTGAGAACAAAATAGAGGCTGGATGGGAAACACCCGGCCCAAGGAGTTATTGCTGCCTCTCCTGAGGCGCTTAATAATAATGATGGCATTTGCTAAGCGCTTACTATGTGTAAAGCACTTGTACTCTCTGACTAAATTGGATGCTGTACCAACTATGTTTAAGGAAGCTCTGCAGTGCTTAGAGCAGAGCTGGCCTTGACTAACGGAAGAAACTCTGCCATAGTAATGACAAGGAACATGTATGGAGGAGGAGAGAGCTCTCAAGAATCCCCAAAATATTAATTACAGCACTTATAAAGCGGTTAGTATGTTCTAAGAGCTGCAGAGGATACATGATTAGGGGCAGAGTCCCTCTCCCAAACGGAGCTCACAATCTATCTAATTCCCATCCTTGCTAGCCCTCCCTACAGTTTCTATTCAGTCTGACTCAACCCTTCGAGAGCACCTCAGGGGTCGGTTAGTGCTGTCTCCATTCCCCAGGAAGGGCTGTTTTCACGGTGGGAATGAATCTGCCCTAGGCAGAGATGAAAAGTCAAAGATCCATCAGCTAGTTTGGGACGGAGAGGGTCTCTGTCTCTCCTCCAACATCCACCCTCTCCCTCGCTTTCCCTGCACGAGAGCTGAACTGCTTTTTTCTCCATCCTCCTGGAGTTTGAAGGGCATTCTACTTTGTAACCATTTACAGCCTCCAGAAAGAGCCTTTAAGGCACACCGACCAGACGGGAGCAGGGAAAATAGCCGAATAGCTTCCCCTCCATCTCCCGAGGAAAGAGTTAGTGGAGCCAAGCTCTGTGGCCAGCCATCCATTCCGAGCCTTGCACGCCCTCTGTTGTCCTCGCAGATACCCGACTTGTAGAGATGAGGGATTTTGATCTGGGGCGAGGTGATTCATAGAATCATAGCTTCCCCGAGCTATCATCTAGTCCAGTCCCCTGCTCCCAGGCAGTGCCACACCTACCACGTCTCCCCTGTTTTAAACTCAGCCATCACAGCCTGGACGGTCTCCCCACAGCCTATTAGAATCTTGCAGCTGCTTCTGCTGCTGCTATTTCTATTGAGGAGTCCCAGTCTTCACTACTCCTACTCCTACTCCTACTCCTACTCCTACTACTCATAATAATAATGATAATAATAATAATAACAATAATAATAATAATAATTGTTTAGTATGGTCTACTGGAAAAAAACTGACCTGGTTGTCAGAGGACCTGGATTCTTATCCTGCCGCTGTCACTTGCCTGCTATATCAACTTGGGTAAGTCACTTAACCTCTCTGTCCCTCAGTTCCTTCCTCTGTAAAATGGGGAATCAACCTCTGGCCTCCCTTCAACTTGCGGGATATGATGATTTTGTATCTATCCCAGCATTTAGAAAGTGCTTCACCCATCATAAGGGCTTGCCATTATTATCTTTATTATTAATAATACTGAGCAGCGTGGCTCAGTGGAAAGAGCACGGGCTTTGGAGTCAGAGGTCAGGGGTTCAAATCCCGGCTCCGCCACTTGTCAGCTGTGTGACTTTGGGCAAGTCACTTAACTTCTCTGTGCCTCAGTTACCTCATCTGTAAAATGGGGATTAAGACTGTGAGCCCCACGTGGGACAACCTGATCACCTTGTAACCTCCCAAGCGTTTAGAACAGTGCTTTGCACATAGTAAAGTCTTAATAAATGCCATCATTATTATTACCCAAGTACAGTGCTAAGTGCCGGGGGTAAATGTAGGATAATCAGACTGGACAGAGTCCCTGACCCAAACGGGGCTGATTGTTTGAGGGTCATTAACTCTTGGAGAACCTCATCCAGCTCTGACCGCCCCCCGCCCCACCCCCTTTAGCCTTCTCATCTCTGGACTAAACAGCCCAGGACCCTAAGGCTTTCTGAGAAGAGACTATTCTATCATTTTCTTAGTCTTCTTTGCTAGAATTTGTAAGCTTGATCTGCCTGGATCATGTTTTCAATTTACCATAATTCACAGCTTTCTTAGTGACACTACCCATACCAACCTTTCTGGATGTTTTCCTTAGGAGAGCTCTTGTCAGGAGGAGAAAAGAAGGAGAAAGAAGAGGAGGAAGTAAAGGGAGTGGAGAAGAAGGGAAGATGAGACGAGAAAGAAGGGGTAGTAGTGCGTTATTTTTTGTTTAGCATTATAATAAAATTTCCAAAGTACTTTCACAACGTTCACATCTTTTGAAGTAATTAATAATAATAATAATGGCATTTATTGAGCGCTTACAATGTGCAAAGCACTGTTCTAAGCCCTGGGGAGGTTATAAGGTGATCACGTTGTCCCGCAGGGGGCTCACAGTCTTCATCCCCATTTTCCATCGTGGTAACTGAGGCCCAGAGAAGTTAAGTGACTTGCCCGACGTCACACAGCTGACAATTGGCTGAGCGAGGATTTGAACCCATGACCTCTGACTCCAAAGCCTGTGCTTTTTCCACGGAGCCACGCTGCTTCTCTATTGCTTCTCTATCAAGTGCTCACTATGCCCAAAAAACTGCAGTGGCTACATGATTAACATACTGGACATAATCCCTCTCTCACACAGAGATCACAATCTACCTAATCTTCATTTGACAGGGGAGGAAACTGATTTGGGGGAAGTGAAATGACTTCCCTAAGTGCACCCAACAAGGCAGTGGCAGAGTAGGACACAAACTTTGGTCTACTGATTTCCTAATGGGCAGTGAAGGAAATCAAACTCTTCTTTAGGACTATAACCCTTCCCTCCTCACTCAGAACGCTTGCCCATCAGATCCTTCTCGTTCTGCATCTTCAGGCAAACGGGGCATCGCTGGAAGGCACTGCTAAAGGTGCAAAGAGTGTGTTAGAAGTCTGAGGTGAAGTAAATGTGTCCTGGCTAGAAGAGCTATGGCCTCTCTGGAAAATGCCTGGAGACAATGGTTGTATTCCAGGTGGCGTGAGAGCAGAGACCTGAAGGAGATGGGAGCCTGGAGAACCTTAGCAGGACTAATGTCTTGCGTGCCTCTCTCTCCCCTACATCACCCGGGGGAGGGGTAGCCCTAGTTCCTTGTGGCCCCTCATCTGACTCCCCGTATTTGAGAGCTCATGTGGCCTAGGAGACCTGGATTCATTTAGCCTGAAGGAAGTGAAATAATTAGATAAACTTTTTTTTTCACCTGTGTCATCTTCAAATGAGATGTATCCATATAGTGGATTGCTCACTATACACTGTGATAATAGCTCCCCATACAATGTGCTGAGTAGCTTTCATCAGAATGAAGTATGGACTGAAGTGGGAAGAGACAGGAGGCAGGGAAGTCTACTAGGAGGTTGATACAGTAATTAAGTTGGGTAAGGTTAAATGCTTGGATTAGCATGGTAGCCATTTGAATGGAGCAGAAAGGATGGCTTTAAGCAATATTGTGAAGGTTGAGATGACAAGATTTGGTAGTATATTGAATATATGTTTTGAATGAGAGAGCTGAGTCGAGGATAACGCCACGGTTACGGGTTGGTGAGACAGGGAAGATGGGGTACTGTCTACAGTGATGGGAAAGTCGAGCGAGGACAAGGTTTGGGTGGAAAGATGAGGAGTTCTGCTTCTGACATGTTGAGATAGAGGTGTTGGCAGGTCAACCAAATAGAGATGTCTTGAATGAAGGCAGGAGGAAATAGGAGAAAGCAGAGAAGAAGAGAGATCAGAGCTGGATGTAGAGTTGGGACTGATAGAGATGGCGGTTTGGTGAATACGTTATCTCAGGGAGTGGGTGTTAGAGAATAGAAGGGGTCTCAGACCTGAACCTTGAGGGACGCACACATTCAGGGGGTGTGTGGCAGAGGAGGAGCCCGCAAAAGAGACTGTGAATAAGGGACCAGAGATATAGGAGGACCAGGAGAGGACGGTGTCAGCGAAGCCAAGGCTGAATCATGTTTCCAGGAGATGGAGGTAGTCGACAGTGTTGAAGACAGCTCAGAGGTTGAGGACGATTAGCATGGAGTAGAGTCCATTGGTTTTAAAAAGCAAGATCATTTGTTACCATCTCTTACAGCAAAATAGTAGCATGGCCTAGTGGAGAGAGCGTGGGTCTGGGAATCAGAAGGACCTGGGTTGTAAACCTTGCTCTGCTAAATTGCTTGCTGTGTAATCTTGGGCAAGTCACTTAACTTCTCTCTGCTTCAGTTTCCTCAACAACGAGGATACTTGTTCTTCCTCCTATTTCGACTTGTGACTCGACCCCGCTCTCTCATTCACCCCACACATCCAATCCGTCACCAAAACCTGCCGGTCTCACCTCCGCAACATCGCCAAGATCCACCCTTTCCTCTCCATCCAAATCTCTACCTTGCTGTTCAATCTATCATCCTATCCCGACTGGATTACTGCATCAGCCTCCTCGCTGAGCTCCCATCCTCTTGTCACTCCCCACTTCAGTCTATACTTCACTCTGCTGCCCGGATTATCTTTGTACAGAAAAACTCTGGGCATATAATTTCCTTCCTCAAAAAATCTCCAGTGGTTGCCTGTCACCCTACGAATCAAGCAAAAACTCCTCACTCTCGACTTCAAGGCTCTCCATCACCTCGCCCCTTCCTACCTCACCTCCGTTCTCTCCTTCTACAGCCCAGACCACACCCTCCACTCCTCTGTCACTAACCTCCTCACTGTACCTCTTTCTTGCCTGTCCCACTGTCGACCCCCGGCCCACTTTCTTCCCCTGGCCTGGAATGCCCTCCCTCCAGATATCCGCCAAACTAGCTCTCTTCCTCCAGCCCTGATGAGAGCTCACCACCTCCAGGAGGCCTTCCCAGACTGAGCCCTCCTTTTCCTATCTTCTTCCCCATCCCCCATGCCCTACCTCCTTCTCCTCCCCACAGCACTTGCATATATGTGTACAGATTTATTACCCTATTTTACTAGTACATATTTACTACTCTTTTGTTAATGATGTGCATATAGCTATAATTCTATTTGTTCTGGCAATTTTGACACCTATCTACATGTTTTGTTTTGTTGTCTGTCTCCCCCTTCTAGACTGTGAGCCGTTGTTGGGTAGGGACCATCTCTATATGTTGCCGACTTGTACTTCCCAAGTGTTTAGTACCGTGGTCTGCACACAACGCTCAATAAATGCGATTGAATGAATGAATGAATCAATGAATGAATCAATGAATGAGTCCCATGAGGGACAGGAATTGTGTCCAACCCCATTAACGTGCACGTTCCCCGGTGTTTATAAGAGTGTGGACAAAAGTAAGCACTTAACAAATACCTTAATCAATCAGTCAAAATAACTTCTTAGTGAACTCTAAAATCATTGCAATCTAATTCCAGAGCTTCCCAACCTAGTTTCTAATAATAATAATGATAAGAACTGTGACATTTTATAAGTGCTTACTATATGTCACACACTGTTTTAAGTACTGGAGTGGGTACAAGCAAATCTGGTTGGACACAATCCTGTTCCACATGGGGCTCACAGTCTTAATCTCCGTTTTACAGCTGAGGTAACTGAGGCACAGGGAAGTTAAGTAACTTGCCCAACCAAGGTCATACTGCAGACAAGTGTCAGAGCTGGGATTAGAACCCAGGTCCCTCTGACTCTCAGGCCTATGCTGTATCTACTAGGCCATGCTGATTCTCAACAAAACATCCCAAAATGATAACGGTGTTATTTGTTAAGTATTCACTTTGTGTCAGTACTGTACTGACTGCTAGGATAGATATCTCATAAGCAAATAAGACACAGTTCCTGCCTCATGGGACTCCGAGTCCAAGAACAGACACTTTCCATACACATATACAGGTAGACACACTCACAGACACACACACACACACACACACACACACACACACACACACACACACACACTTTGACGGATCTTAGCCTAGTAGAAAGAGCATGTGCCTGGGAGGCAGAGAACCTGGGTTCTAAACCCAGCTCTGCCACCTGTTGCTGTGAGACCTCGGACAAGCCACTGAACTTCACTGTGCTTCTGTTTCTTCATCTGAAAAATAGGAGTTCAATACTTAGGCTGTGAACCCTATGTGGGACAGCTACCGTGTCCAATCTGATTAATTTTCATGCACCCTAGTGCTTAAAATAGTACGTGACATATAAGTTCTGAATGAATGCCATAGTTATTATTTTCATGATTATTATATATCCACTCCGTTCTCCTATTACACTTCAGCTCGTACTCTCCTTTCCCTCACAAGCACACCTTCTCATGTGATATGTTCCCAGCTCCCTTGTCTACAATCTCTGTCCCATGAAACTTCCCCCTGCCTGGAACTCCCTCCCACTTCAAAACCACGAGTCCACAGCTCTCCCCATATTCCAAGCCGTTTGAGAGAAGCAGTATTGCCTTGTGGATAGTGCATGGGCCTGAGAGTCAGAAGGAGCTGGATTCTAATCCCAGTTCTGCCAATTGTCTGCTCTTGGACCTTGGGCAAGTCACTTCACTTCTCTGTGCATCATTTACTTCATTTGTAAAATGGGGATTAAGACTGAGAGCCCCACGTGGGACAGACTGTGTCCAACTTAATATGCTTCGATTCACTCCTGTTTGGTACAGTGACTGGTGCATAGTAAGCGCTTAACAAATACTACTATTATCATTATTTAAATTCCAGGATGCCTACCCCAATTAATTTTCTTTTTCCTAAGTCACATCACCCCTACTCTCTTTTTCAGCCTTTTTGCACTCAGCTCTTCTCATTACACTTTAGTACATACCACATTACCTTCTCTACTGTAAGAGCACTTTCTTCGTTTATAAATTACTTTAGTGCCTATCTCCCCTGCTAGACTGTAAGCTAGCAGGATTGTGGTTTTTTTCTAGTATATGCTCCGAAGCATTCCGTAGAGTGTTCCAAACACAATAAACACTCAGTTTATACTTTGATAGACTATAATCCACTTGAGGGTGGTGATCATGTCTTCTACCTCTATTGCATTCTCCCAAGTGCTCACTATAGCTCTCTGTAAACACACAGTAAGTGTTCGGTTCTTTCTATTGATTGACTAATTGCAAAGTGCTGCTACCGTGAGGGGAGATTGGATGTAAAATAGTTCTGAGAGACCCGGCAAGAGATTCTTTACAAACTCTCTAACAGTGAAATATTATTAATAACAACAATAATAATAATAATAACAGTGGTGGTATTTGTTATTTGGTATTTGATTGTTAGGTAGTTAGTATTAAGAAGCAGGATTGCATAGTAGATAGAGCATGGACCTTAGAGTCAGAAGGACCTGGGTTTGAATCCTCGATACACCACTTGCTTGCTGTGTGACCTTGGGCAAGTCACTTTATTTTTCTGAGCCTCAGTTATGTCATTTGTGAAATGGGGGTTGAGACTGTGAGCCCCACCTGAGACAGGGACTGTGTCCAGCTCGATTTCCTTGTATCCACTCCAGCACTTAGTACAGTGCCTGCCACATAGTAAATGCTTAACGAATACCATCATTATCATCATTATTGTTTTTGTTAAGCCATTACTATGTGCCAAGTACTGTACTAAGTACAGGGGTAGGCACAAGGTAATCAAGGTATGGGGCTCACAATCTAAATATGGGGAAGAACCCATATTGAATACCCATTTTGCAGACGAAAGACTAAGGCACAAAGAAGTTAAGTGACTTGTCCAAGGTCAGCCAGCAGATAAAGGATTAAAACCCAGGTTCTCTGACCCTGAAGCTCACACTCTTTGATCTGGACCTTGCTGCTTCTCGAAAGCAATCCCTCTGGAGTGATCAAACCCACTCTGGAACAGTTCATCATTCCACTGTTGTGTCAGAGGTAGGCAAATCGAGTCCTCTCCTGAGACATAAATTTTGAGACGTGACTAATGAGGCACTAGGGGAATAATTATTACTCTTAGAACATAAGTCTCTGTGGGGCTGGGGTGAGGACGAGGTTCCTCGGAGCTTGGAGACTAGAGCTATATTTGAATGAGCCCCACAGCTACCCAGAGAACAAGAGCTTCCACCAATCCTAATTCGTATTTTCTGTTGTAAACTCAGACTGGGTAGCTTCAGGCTCTGGGGTATTCCTTTGTCTGGGTAGGGATCTCCTGAGAGAATACAGCACAGATCTACTGAGAAACCACAGTTCAGAACCCTGTGTTTAACCATCTGTATATCCCTGTTCCTTGTAGGAAAAAGACACTGATTTTTATAACTTTCACCCTTGTCCTCATCTCTCCCGCTGCCAACACCCTTCCTTCTACCTGGAACTCTCCCTTTCCACATCTGGCACCCCACTACTCTTCCAATCATCCAAACCATGTTGAAACCACATCTCCTCCAGGAAGTCTTTCCTAATTGAACAATGATATCCACACTTTATATCCCTCACGACTGCCATTTCAGCACTTCTGTCCCACCTAAGCACTTGGGTACTCACTATCGGTAATAATAATAATGATGATGATAATAATAATAATAATAATAATAATTAACGTATTTGTTAAGCACTTACTAGGTGGAGGCACTGTACTAAGTACTGGGGTGGATAGACGCAAATTGGGTTGGACACAGTTCCTGTTTACATGGGGCTTACAGCCTCGCTCCCCATTTTACAGATGGGATGAATGAGGCACAGAGAAGTTGAGTGACTTGCCCAAGGTCACACAGAATATAAGTGGCAGAGCCGGGACTAGAACCTATGAACCTCTGACTTCCAGGCTCATACTCTATCCATTGAGGTCTGCTGCTTCTCTGTCCATAGCTAACACACTCTATTAATTGTAACTCATGCACAAATCCTCTTTCCTTTTTCCTCCTGTCGAATTGATGACAATGTTTGTTCTCCCAGACTAAGCTCCTTAAGGGCAGGGATCATATTTGCTCATTCTACTAACTCTCTCTTTCCAAGCACAGCGCTCTACATATTGTAGGTGCTCAATAAATTGATTGGTTGGTTGGTTGGTCCATCTTCTAGAGGAGCAGGAGGAGGTGCTATATTCCAGTGGACGTTTGTCCTGAAAAGAGGGCTTATGAAACATTTTCATTACCTTTGTAGATATCTGTACCTATCTCCCAAAGCAAAGTTCTTGGGTTGTTTTCTTGGTTGAAGCAGAATTGTTTTGAATTTCTATTTGCAGCTCTAGTAGAAGTTGGGAAATGGTCATGAGAATTCGTAGTTTATCCTCCACCTTCGAATCAAGAAAATTCTTCTCACTCTCGGATTCCAGGCTCTCCATCACCTCGCCCCCTCCTACCTCACCTCCCTTCTCTCGTTCTACAGCCCAGCCCACACTCTCCACTCCTCTGCCGCTAACCTCGTCACTTTACCTAGTTCTCGCCTGTCCCGCCTTCGACCCTCAGCCCAAGTCCTTCCCCTGGCCTGGAATGTCCTCCCTCCACGCATCTGCCAAGCTAGCTCTCTTCCTCCTTTCAAAGCACTACTGAGGGCTCGCCTCCTCCAGGAGGCCTTCCTAGACTGAGCCCCCTTTTTCCTCTCCACCTTCCCATCCCCCTGCCCTACCTCCTTCCCCTCCCCACAGCACTTGTATATATTTGTACAGATTTATTACTCTATTTTACTTGTACATTTATTTTGTTAATAATGTGCATATAGCTCTAATTCTATGTGTTCTGACGATTTTGACACCTGTCTACATGTTTTGTTTTGTTGTCTGTCTCCCCCTTCTAGACTGTGAGCCCGTTGATGGGTAGGGGCCGTCTCTATATTTTGCTGACTTCTACTTCCCAAGGGCTTAGTACAGTGCTCGGCACACAATGTGTTCAATAAATACGATTGAATGATTGAGTGAATGAACTGAGTTGTCAGGTACATTCCCTGCCCACAGTGAGCTTACAAGTCTTTAGGAGCATACTCACAAGTCTAGAGGAGCATGCAGATATTAATCGATCAATCAATCAGGCAATCTGTCAATGGTATTTATTGAGCACTTTATGTGGAGCACTATACAAAACAATTGATCAATCAGTGGTATTTATTGAGTGATTACTGTGTTCAGAGCATGGTACTAAGTGTTTGGGAGAGTACAATACAACAAAGTTGGTCGACGTGTTCCCTGTCTACATGGAGCTTACATTCTACAGGGGTTCCTTGCATTTCGCCAATGCAAATCTCACAAGGATAAAGGGAAGATCTCTAAATCCTGAACATAAAGAAGGACTTTCTCAGCCACAGCAGCACACATAGGAAAACCTTCCCTGTAGGGATTCTGTCTTTAGACCCGAAGGATGGCTTCAAATCTGGACAAATCCTTGGACAATCTCTCTGACAATTGCTGGGATCATTGACATGGAGAAACAGACATTTTATGCCAGCGAGGGAGCTGGGAGAGTTTACCCCTTAGGACCCTCCCGAGGGCAGATTTCACATTTTTATTCTTCAGGCTGTAGATGAGGGGCTTGTGAGTGGGGGGCACCACGGTGTAGAACACGGACGCCAGCAGGTCCAGCTTTGAGGGGGAGCCCAAGAGGGGTTTGAGGTCGGCGAAAGTCCCAGTAGAGAAAAAAGCAATGACGATGGTGATTTGATGCAGGCACATGGAGAAGACTTTGGCCCGACCCTCAGTGGATGTGGAAAAAGGGGGCTCAGTCTAGGAAGGCCTCCTGGAGGAGGTGAGCCCTCAGTAGTGCTTTGAAGGGAGGAAGAGAGCTAGCTTGGCAGATGCGTGGAGGGAGGACATTCCAGGCCAGGGGAAGGACTTGGGCTGAGGGTCGAATGCGGGACAGGCGAGAACTAGGCAAAGTGACGAGGTTAGCGGCAGAGGAGTGGAGAGTGTGGGCTGGGCTGTAGAACGAGAGAAGGGAGGTGAGGTAGGAGGGGGCGAGGTGATGGAGAGCCTGGAATCCGAGAGTGAGAAGAATTTTCTTGATTCGAAGGTGGAGGATAAACTACGAATTCTCATGACCATTTCCCAACTTCTACTAGAGCAGCAAATAGAAATTCAAAACAATTCTGCTTCAACCAAGAAAACAACCCAAGAACTTTGCTTTGGGAGATACGTACAGATACCTATAAAGGTAATGAAAATGTTTCATAAGCCCTCTTCTCAGG
This sequence comes from Tachyglossus aculeatus, assembly GCF_015852505.1. Lineage (NCBI taxonomy): Eukaryota > Metazoa > Chordata > Mammalia > Monotremata > Tachyglossidae > Tachyglossus > Tachyglossus aculeatus. The sequence continues at coordinate 106,168,208 of NC_052068.1, forward strand.
ACAAACGTCCACTGGAACATGTGGATTTGCGAGACGACGATGAGCATGAAGCAGACGACAGCTAACCCTGTGGTCATGCTCACGTCCGTGGCAACGTGGTCCTCGGAGCAGGAGATCTTCAGCTGATCGGGGACGTCACAGAAGAACTGGGGGACAACGTTGTACCTGCGGAAGGGCGTGGAGAAGGTCGAAGCTGAAAACAAGACCCCAATCAGTCCTCTGCTGAGCCATTAGGCGGCGGCCATCTTCCCACAGGCCCCTCGGTCCATGATGACGTTGTGGTGCTGGGGGAGGCAGATGGCGGCGTAGTGGTCATAGGACATCGCTGTGAGGATGAAATACTCAGAACCCACAAATAACATCCACAGGAAAAGATGGGCAATGCAGCTGAGGAAGGAGATGGAGTTATTATTGCTCATTGAGTTATACATGGACTTGGGGAGAATGACAGAGTTGATGCAGAGGTCGAGTACGGAAGGGGGCCTGAGGAAGATGTACATGGGGGTGTGGAGGCGCTGGTCGAGGACGGTGACGCGACAGTGAGGAGATTTCTCGTCAGGGCCGCCAGGTAGACCAGGAGGAACAGCGCAGCGTGGATCAGCTGCAGCTCCCGAACTTCCGATAATACCAGCAGCAGGAGCTCTGTCTTCACGGTGACATTGGTCATTTTTTGGGAATTGATAGTGACTGCCTAAGGACATTTAAAAAAAGAGAAGTAGATGCAAATAGGGACGAGAATAATAATCCAGAGAAAAGTTCACAGAAGAGGAGAAAATCTTTGGGTTGGACGGAAATCACAGATTTTGGGGGGTTTTATAGTATTTGTTTACGTACCAAGCCCTGTACTAACTGCTAGGATAGCTACAAGCTAATCACGGTGTTCATCTCCCTCAGTTTACCTGCCTCTATTCAGGCCAGCATAGAAAACCATTCCTGACTCCTTGATGTCTGTTCCAAGAAAAGCAGCGTGGCTCAATGGAAAGAGCACGGGCTTGAGAGTCAGAGGTCATGGGTTCAAATCCTGGCTCCACCAATTGTCAGCTGTGTGACCTTGGGCAAGTCACTTAACTTTTCTGTGCCTCAGTTACCTCATCTGTAAAATGGGGATTAAGACGGTGAGCCCCACGTGGGAAAACCTGATCACCTTGTATCCTCCCCAGCGCATAGACGATTGCTTCACACATAGTAAGTGCTTAACAAATGCTATTATTATTATTATTATTATTCTAATTTGCATAGATCTGCAAGTATTATAGTCACTTAATTCCACATCCTTTGAGAAGCAGCGCAGCCTAATGGAAATGGGAATCAGAGGATCTGCCTTTTAATCCCCGCTCTGCCATTTACCTGCTGTGTGACCTTGGGTAAGTCACTTCACATTACTGGTCCTCAGTTCCCACATTTGCAAAATGAGGATTCAGTACTTGTTCTCCCTCCTATTTAGACTGTGATGTCCATGAGGGGCCTGATTGACTTGTATCTACCCCAGCACTTAGTACAATGCTTACCACATAGTACATCCATAACAAATACCATTATTATTATTATTATTATTAACTAGTAAAATCCTTTCCTATCCTTTGATGCCTATTTCAATAGCTCCTTTACCTTTCATATCTATTCGCCTCACCTTCTATTCCCTAACATATTCTTTTAATTTATCCCTGGCCAATCCTCTAGCTCTGCCTCACTCTCATTACTCCCACGTCTCTTCCCCTGTCTCAGTCTGTTTCCCCAGCTTAGAACTCCCACCGCTTCAAATAATAATTACATTATGTGCTGTTCGCTTTCTATGTGTCAGTCACTGTACTAAGCGCTGGGGCTCATAGAGGTAAATCGGGTTGGCCCCACGCGGGGCTCACAGTCTCAACCTCCATTTTCCAGATGAGGTAACTGAGGCCCAGAGAAGTGAAGTGGCTTGTCCAAGGTCACACAGCAGACAAGTAGCAGAGCCGGGATTAGGACCCATGCCCTTCCGACTCCCCTACTCGTGGTTTATCAACTCCACCATGCTGCTTCTCCTGACAGACCACATTCCTTCCACGTTCCAATTCCCACACAAGAGCCTGTCTCCTCCAACGAGCTTTTCCCAGTTAACTCCCAGGCAGAAAAACCCATCCACCATGTCTACCCATCATGGACAGACTGATACTCCTCCTAGGCATGTATATTGTTGTAGACCATTGTGCAGCCACTTCTCTAGATTTCTCTACTGTAAATACATCCAAGTCTATCTCCCCTTTCCTTTGTTTTTATTAATGTCTGTCTCCCCCTTTTCAATGTAAGCCTGTGAGGAGGGAACAGGCCTGGCAGCTCTGCCCTTTTCTAGTCTCCCAAGTTCTTAGAACAGTGCTCTGCACCCAGTCAGCGTTCAATAAATATCATTGATTGATTGATTGATCAGAGTCTAAGCTCTTTGTGGGCAGGGAATGTGCCATTACTGGTCTTTTGCTTCCCATAGGCCAATACTTAATTATGATTTCTTCCTTATCACTAAACCTGTCTCAAACCAGAAGACAACATTATCAATCAGTGATAATTACTGAGCATTTACAATGCAGAACATTGTACTAAGCACTTGGGAGAGTACAGTACAACATGGTTGGCAGAGAACGTCCCTACTCACATTCAAACAATTAGTCAATCAATGGTATTTACTGAGTGCTTTCTGTGCCCAGAGCACTGAAGTAAGTGGCTGGAAGAATAGAACGGAGTTGGTAGACACGTTTCGTACCCACATTTAATCCGTCAATAGTATTTATTGAGTGCTTAATCTGTGCAGAGCACTGTACTCAGCGCTTGGGAGAGGACAGTGCAACAGAATTGGTAGATGTTTTCCCTACCCAAAGTGAGCTCGCAGTCTAGAGACAATTTTAACTTATTTCCATCCCTCAAACCTGTCCCTATTACTTACATTACAACTTGCAAATCATTAAGATACCTAGAGTATTTTATAAGTACCATGATAAGAACGGATATATTAATATATGATATAGATAATATGATAGCAATAACTGTGGCATTTGTTAAACGCGTACTATGTGTCAACCATTATACTAAGTCCTGGCGTACATACAAGATACTCAGGTCCCTTTTAGGGCCACCAGTCTCAGTAGGAGGGAGAACTGATGGTGAATCCCCAATTTGCCCCTACTGTATGCCAAGCACTGGGATAGGTACGTTGGACATAGTGTCTGGTCTGTCTGAGCTTAAAGTCTAAGAAAGAGGGAGAGCAAAAATTAAATCTTCGCTTCGAGGAGTTTACAATATAATGGATTGTTGGATCTCTGCCCACAGTGTATGAAAGCAACCAAGGTTCCAGGCAACTTATGAATTAAAACACAGGGAATAATAACAATAGTATTACTAAGGACCAAGCACTGATCTAAGCTCTGGTGTATATGCAAATTAATCAGGTTGGACACAGTTCTTATCCCACACGGAGCTCACATTCTTATTCCCCATTTTGCAAATAAGGTAACTGAGGCTCAGAGAAGCGAAGTGACTTTCCCAAGGTCACACAACAGACACATGGCAGAGCCGAGATTAGAAGCCAGGTCCTTCTGACTTCCAGGCTCATGCTCTATCCACTAGGCTACGATGCTTGTCGAAAGCAAAGATATTTGAATGAAAGCTACAGATTGATTGATCAATCAGTGTTATCTGTTGAGCACCTACCAGATTGTAGGCACTGTACTAAGCACTTAACAGATGAGGAAGCTGGAGCACGGAAAGATTAAGTAGTTTTCCCGGGACCACACTGCAGGTCAGTGGCGGAGATGGCGGGGGGGGGGGGGGGGCTGTATCTTCTGTACTAAGCACTTGGGAGAGTATAATGTAATAGACACATTCCCTCGCAAAGCGAAATTACAGTCAAGACGGGGAGACAGACGTTAATATCAATAAATATATTACAGATATGTACATATGTGTTTTGGTACTGGGCAGGTGTGAAAGGTAGCAAATCAGGATGACGCAGAAAGGGGTGGGAGAAGAGGAGATGAGGACTTAGCTGGGGAAGGCCTCTTGGAGGAGATGTCCCTTACATGTAGCAATGCATCCTTTGTGGAGTTAAAGATATAAAGTGAGGGTGAGAATTGAATACCTCAGTGAAAAAGTAACTGGCTAGGTTGTCATGACTGTGAGATTGTGAGTTAGAGAAAACTTCTATGGAACAGGATCATAATAATAATATGAAGAATAATAATGGTATTTGTTAAGCGCTTACTAGGTGCCAAGGATTGTTCTAAGTGCTGGGGTAGATGCAAGGTAATCAGGTTGTCCCATGTGGGGCTCACAGTCTTCATCCCAGTTTTACAGATGAGGTAACTGAGGCACAGAGAAATGAAGTGGCTTGCCCAATGCCATACAGCAAACCAGTGGCGGAGCAGGGATTAGATCCCACTTCCTCTGACTCCTAGGCCCGTGTTCTTGCCACTAAACCACGATCTCCCGACAGCTGATTGGATGTGTATGTCTGACTCCAGCCTTGACCATGAAAGTCAGGTGTAAATAATCCAGAGAGAGAGCTGGAAGTCTGTACCTACCTGCACGTGGATGTCCTTAAACCCACCAAAATTCTCATGGCAACGAAGAATATAATGCTGTTTGACCTTGGACTAGTCACTTCACTTCTCTGTACCTAAACTAATTCACCTGTAAAATGGGGATTAAGAGTGTGAACCCTTAGTGAGATAGGAACTGTGTCTAACCAGATTCATTTGTATCTATCCCAGCGCTTAGAACACTGCTTGGAACATAGTAAGAGCTTAACAAGGACAATAATAATGATAATAATATTAATAATAATAACAATAATAATAATAATAATAAATGGATTCAGGAGGGTCAGAGGGGCTGGGGCAGGGCACCGAATGGAGCTGTGGGTCAGAGAGTGGGGAGAACTGAGGCGGGTGGCAGATGACAGAAGGAGCGTAGTCTTGGAGAGGGAAGGGAGGGTTAGCGAGTGGGATCAGGAGTGGGATGGACAAAGTGAGGTCTGGAGGAGGGAGAACTGGTACATCCAAACCATTTTAAAATGGCCGCCCCACAGCCGTGAAGCAGATGAAGCCGCTGGGTCACTGACAAAAACACAAGATGGGCACCTCATTGTCATCTCCACAGTAACTCTGGAGGTTCTTCCCGTGCGACGCATGTCAGTGTTATGGGGCACATGTTCCCCAACGTGGGGCAGTGCTGCTACCACAACCAAGGTCCCTAAGGTCCCCAGCGGTGCTCGGCCCCCGGGGAGCCAGGCCCGAACAGGACATAATGAGGTCCCTCAGCTCAACGTGTGACCTGTTCCCGAGGGGGAGTCCCGCAGGAGCTCCAGGGAGCTTTTCCGGAAAGGTCCGGCTTCACCAAGAGCTCGACACACTCCAAGCAGGAGGCAAGAAAAGCCAGGACCCTGCACACCTCCCGAAGATCCTCCTGTTGCCGACATCCAAGAGCTGAGGGGGCGGGGGACGGTTGAAGGACAACAGAGACCAGAGCCCGCTCGGTCCAGTCTGACCAGTGAGTCTGGGCTGGGGAGAACACGGTTGGGTTGGGGTCTTACAGGGGAGACGGCAGTGACAGAGAACTAAAATTTCACGTCTCCATGCGTAAAATGGATCTCTCCCTCCAGCATCCCCATGGCTCTCGGTCAGCTGGATCTACTGGGTGGGTGGCAAAACGGACGGGGATGGATTGGTGAATAAATGGATTGGTTAATAACGTACTGGTTGGCCAATCGATCATATTTCTTGAGCACTTAGAGGACAGCACCGTTCTAAGTGCTCGGGAGAGTAATGTAATTTATAAGATTGTCAGAAATGTTCCCTGCTCGTAAGGAGCTTACAATCTAGAAAGGGAGACAAACATTAATGGAAATACATAAATTATGGATCTATACATAAGTAACATGGGATCGAGAGAGCGATGAAGAAAGGGGGCAAATTCAAGTGAAGGGCGACACGGAAAGGAGTGGGAAAAGAGGAAATAGTGACTTAGTCGGGTAAGGCCTCTTGGAGGAGATGTGATTTTAATAAGGCTTAGAAGGTGGGCAGAATGAATGTCTGTCAGATATGAAGAGGGAGGACATTCCAGGCAAGAGACAGTACGTGGTCGAGAGGCAGTTGGCGGGAGAGATGAGATGGAGGTACGATGAATAGGTTGGCATTAGAGGAGCGACATGTGAGCGTTGGCTTGTAGTAGGAGAGTAGCGAGGAAAGATAGGAGGGAGTGAGGTGATTGTGAGCTTTAACGATGATGGTGAGGAGTTTCTGTATGACACAGAGGTGGATGGATATCTACTGCAGGTTCCTGAGGAGTGGGGAAACATGGTAAGAGCTGGTAATGTCTGCATCTCAGTGGTATTTACTAAGCCCCTGCTATCTGAAGAGCACCGTATTCAGTTCTGAGGAAGAGAACAATTCATTAGACACTGTCCTTTGAGAGGGCACTCACTGACAACTAGATGAGGATTAAGCTCACATGGGAGATAAAAGGCTCTCCTACCCCTGTTTTGCTATGAAACAGGAGGCTACATCTGCTGAGAGATCATTTATTTGGTTGCCGTCAGCACAGCGCTCTGCACATAGTAAGTGTTCAATATATTTGATCGATTGATTGATTTTGGTTTCCTTCTGCCTGAAGGTTGAAGGTTAAGAGGGACACCTTCTCATGGTCACCCAGTACACACATTTGACTCGTCTAAAGTCAACGTACTCACTATATTTTGGTCTCACCTTTCCCACTACAGATCCCCAGCCCATACCCTTCACTGGCCTGGAACTCCCTCCCTCTTCATATAATGTAATAATAATTATAATAACAATGATTGCATTTGATAGCACTGTTCTAAGCGCTGGAATAGTAGATGCAAGGTTATCTGGTTGGACGCAGTCTCTATTCCACATGGGGCTCATGGGCTTAATCCCCATTTTACAGATAAGGGAACTGGGGCACAGAGAAGTGAAGCGAATTACATAAGCTCACACAACGGGCAATTGTCAGAGCCAGGACTGGAACCCAGGACCTTATGACTTTCAGGTCATTGCCCTTTCCACTAGGACTCGCTGTCTACTCTGACAGACCATCGCTGTCTCCAATTTCAGAGACTTCTTAAAATCACATCTCCTCCATGAGGCCGTCCCCAACTGAACCCTAACTTTCCCTACTTCCTCTCCCTTCTGCCTTGCACTTGCACTTGGCTTTGCACCTTTTATTCGCCCCACTGTCACCCCCACAGTACTTATGTACATATTTGAAGTTTAGTTCAATGTATGTCTCCCACTCTAGCCTGTAAACTCCTAGTCTAAAGCAAATATGTCTGCCAATTCTGCTATATTACACTCTTTCACATCGCTTAGTATAGTACTCTGCACAAAATAAGTGCTCAATAAATACCACTGATGGATTGATTTGACTGTCATTTTATTTTGAGGCTCTGAAATAGCTTCCTCCTCATTGTTTTTGTAGGTGGTCTCAGCGATCCTTGGGAAATAGTCAACCTCACGATGGTGGGGGGATTCCTGCTGCTGGGATTCTCGGAGGTCTGGGAGCTGCAGCTGGTCCACGTTGCACTGTTCCTCCTGGTCTACCTAGCGGCCCTGATGGGGAATCGCCTCATCATCGCCATCACCATCCTCGACCAGAGCCTCCACACCCCCATGTACTTCTTCCTCAGGAACTTGTCCGTCCTCCACCTCTGCTACATCTCCGTCACCGTCCCCAAATTCTTCCTTAACTCTCTGACCGACCATAGAGAAATCTCCTTCCTGGGCTGTTTTTTCCAGGTCTTCTTCGTGAGTCTTTCGGCCGGCACTAAGTTCTCCATGCTCACGGTAATGTACTACGACCGGTACTTGGCCATCTGCAGTGCTCTGTACTACGAGGTCATCGTGTACCACAGGACCTGCCTTGAGATGGCAGTCGGGTTCTGGTTTACCGAGGCAAGGTTCGGAGTCTTCGTTTCAGCTGCGACATTCTCCCTGCCTTTCTGCATGTCCCATGTGATCACAAAGTTTTTCTGTAATGTCCCGTTGGTAATAAAACTCTCCTGCTCTAAAACGTATGCTGCCTTAAAGTTGGCTGTAGTCACTGGTGCCTGTTTCAGTGTCTTCTGCTTTGTCTCCATCTTGGTCTCGTACGTGCACATCTTCAGGGCCGTGCTGAAGATGCTGGCCTCCGAGGGCCGGGCCAAAGCCTTCTGCACCTGCCTGCCCCATATCGTCGTCCTCACCGTTTTCTTTCTTCACGGCCGCCTTCGCCCACTTAAAGCCGACTTCCAACTCTTTTCAGCTGGGCCTGATGGTGTCCGTGCTCTACACCGCGGTGCCTCCCATCCTGAACCCCCCCCCATCTACAACCTGAGGAACAGGGATGTGAAGATGGCGATGGGGAGAGTCCTGGTTTGGAGTCTTTTCACCGGAGATAGAAAATTTCACTTCATGCTCTGACCCTAATATTTCTCTCCCCTAGTACTGACTCTAGACAGACTTGGGCAGCCTGCAAACGTCTGTGGTATTTGTCGTTAGAGACTTTTCCTGGCTGCACGCTGCCTATTATCAATGGCTTTGAATAGTTTTGTAGAAGAGTTATTATCTAGCTGTTCTTGACTGGTATTTAAATCTAGTTCCCCCACCTGGGGATGGATCTATGCACTTGGATTCACCCCATTTATTCGCCACCAGCGGCGGGTAGAGGATGGGCCTGGGAGTCAGAAAGACCAGGGTTCCAATCCTGACTCTGCCACCTGTCTGCTGTGTGGCCTTGGGCACGTCACTTCCCTTTTCTGGGCCTCAGTTCCTTTATCTGTAAAAAGGAGATGTATACTGTGGGCCCCTTGTGAGACAGGTACTGTGTCCAACCTGATTACCTTGTATCTACCTCAGTGGTTAATACAGTGCCTGGTACATAGTAAGTGCTTCACAAAAACCATTAAATAAAATGGAAGAGGTAGCTGCAGAAGGGTGTTTTAGACTTAATTCTGATCCTCAAATCCTGTCCAGAAGCCAGGAGAAGGGGTACAGGTTGCATTTTTCCAACCACCTAATGCTCCCAGTTGTCACTCAATAAACATCATTATGATTTCTCTTCCTACTTTTACTATTGTTACTGCGATTATTTAGTCTATAATATATATCAATATTTAAGTATTAATTCAATCAATCAATGAATCAAATTGAAGTGCACCAGAAGGCCAAGGTACATTCTTTGCACACAAGGAGCTTAAACTTTTCAAAAATGTTACAGGTGCCTGTGATACACAGCCATTCAGTGGCAGGACTGTAATGAGTCCTTGGGGTTCTTTTTTTTTGCCAAGTCAATTTGAATATTGCATTCAACCATGACTAACCAAATGGGCTAGGGTGCCTATTCCCCCTACCATGAAATATCTCCAATCCCCAGAGTTGAAACAGAAAGCTATTACTAATCATGGAAAAAGAAATGATGAGTCCGTTGAGGTTGTTCTACGAAGACGTCCCAGAGTGGGAACCACGTGGGGCTGGCAGTCATTTACGTTGTGGTGGCCGGTACCACAGAGAACCCACGATCCCGGCCTTCTGAGATTCCCGGATGGTCAGCCATGTCAGTGGAGCCCTGGGCCCATCCTCCCTGGGTGAATCCCCCAGGAAATAACCCGACCGTCTTCTGAAGGGATGGCGCAGGCATCAGGAGAGCTGATAGGGGATGGGAGGATCCTGACAGCTCCCACCCCCTACCCAGACTTTTCTGTCATACCCACCAGCGTCCAGGAATGATGAGAAGAATTGACCCTCTCTCTCAGCAGAGGTCGTTGCTCCCCAGCTCAGGACAGGCCATATGACTCTGGAGAGGAGCAGGGGAAAGGTGAGGGACAGGGAAGGGAAATTTCACTGTAAACTCTGAATAGGAGGAGCAAAGTTAGAATTTCTCCTATTCTTTCATGTTACTTCCCTGATGAGAGATGAACAATTCCAGCTAGTACTCCCTCCAGGGGCACATGAGAGGGAGTGGATCTTTGTTAGTGAAGGGAACAGCCACCAATGAGTAGTCAGTGGAAAAAGCCAAGTTCTGGTACTCTCCGCCACTGGCCTGCTGTGTGATCCCGGGAAAACCGCTTAATATCTCTGTTGTCCAGTTTCCTCATCAGCTAACCGCTTAGTACAGTTCCTGGTATCTGGTAAATGCTCACCAGATATCTTTTATTGATCAATCAGTCTGTAGCTTTCATTCAAGCATCGTAGCTTTCAGCAGTCATCATAGCCTAGAAGGTAGAGCACGGGCCTGAAAGTCAGTAGTACCTGGCTTCTAATCGCGGCTCTGCCATTTGTCTGCTGTGTGACCTTGGGCAAGTCACTTCACATATCTGAGCCTCAGTTACCTTAATTGCAAAATGGGGATTAACAGTGTGAGCTCCATGTGGGACAGGGACTGTGTCCAACCTGATTAATTGGCATATACCACAGAGCTTGAATCAGTGCTTGTTCCACAGTAATGCTATTGTTATTATTATTCCCTGTTTCGTAACTCGTAAGTTGCCTGGAACCTTCGTTTCTTTCATACACTGTGGGCAGAGATCCAACAATCCACTATATTGTAAACTCCTCGCAGGCCAGGATTTCATTTTTCCTCTCCCTCTCTCTTAGACTGCTAGCCTCAGGCAAACCTGAGACTGTGCCCAATGCACCTACCCCAGTGTTTGGCCTACGGTAAGAGCAAAATGGAGATTCAACATCACTTCTCCCTCATATTAATTGATTCATTCAATCGTATTTATTGAGCACTTATTGTGTGCAAAGCACTGTACTAAGGCCTTGGGAAGTACAAAGTACAAATCGACAACATATAGAAACGGTCCCTACCCAACAATGGGCTCACAGTCTAGAAGGGGGAGACAGACAACAAAACAAAGCAGGTAGACGGGGGTCAAAATCATCAGAACAAATAGCATTATAGCTATATGCACATCATTAACAAAATAAATAGAATAGTAAATATGTGCAAGTAAACTAAATAGCGTAATAAATTAGTACAAATATATGCAAGTGCTGTGGGGAGGGGAAGGAGGTAGGGCGGGGGGATGGGGAAGTGGAGAGGAAAAAGAGGGCTCAGTCTGAGAAGGCCTCCTGGAGGAGGTGAGCTCTCAGTAGGGCTTTGAAGAGAGGAAGAGAACTAGCACTGCGGATGTGTAAAGGGAAGACATTCCAAGTCAGGGGAAGGACGTGGTCCGGGGGTCTACAGCGGGACAGGTGAGAAGGAGGCACAGTGAGGAGGTTAACGGCCGAGGAACAGAGGGTGCGAGCTGGGCTGTAGAAGGAGAGAAGGGAGGTGAGGTAGGAGGGGGCGAGGTGATGGAGAGCCTTGAAGCCGAGAGTGAAGAGTCTTTGCTTTATTCATTGCTTGATAGGCAACTACTGGAGATTTTTGAAGAGGGGAGTGACATGCCCAGAGCGTTTATGTACAAGATAATCCGGGCAGCATAGTGAAGTACAGACTGAAGTGGGAAGAGACAGGAGGGTGGGAGATCAGAGAGGAGGCTGATGCAGTAATCCAGTCGGGTTGGGATGGGAGATTGAACCAGCAAGGTAGCAGTTTGGATGTAGAGAAAAGGGCGGATCTTGGCGATGTTGTGGAGGTGAGACCGGCAGGTTTTGGTGACGAATTGGTTGTGAGGGGTGTATTAGAGGGCAGAGTCGAGGATGACACTACGATTGTGGGTGTGTGAGACGAGAAGGGTGGTAGTGCCGTCTACAGTGATGGGAAAGTCAGGGAGAGGGCAGAGTTTGGGAGGGAAGATAAGGAGTTCAGTCTTGGACATATTGCATTTTAAATGGGGGGCAGACATCCGGATGGAGATGTCCTGAATGCAGGAGGAGGTACGAGCCTGGAGGAAGTGGGTAAGAGCAAGGGCGAAAATGTAGATTTGGGTGTCATCAGCATAGAGATGATAGCTGATGCTGTGGGAGAGAATGAGTTCACCAAGGGAGTGAGTGTAGTTAGAGAACAAAAGGGGACCAAGAACTGACCCTTGAGGAACCCCTACAGTAAGGGGATGGAAGGGGGAAGAGGAGTCCCCACAGGAGACTGAAAATGAACGCCCAGAAAGATAAGAGGAGAACCAGGAGAGGGCAGAGTGTGTAGGTTAGATAGCTTATTGAGGAGAAGGGGTGATCGACAGTGTCGAAGGCAGCTGAGAGGTCGAGGAGGATTAGGATAGAGTAGGAGACTGATACTGAGACTGGGGCCCTAAAAGGGACTTAATTATCTTGTATGTACCCCAGGACTCAGTATAATGCTTGACTGATAATACGCCCATAGCAAATGCCTTAATTATTGTTATTAACATAACTATTGTTAATATTGTTATAGCAGTATCTACTATATTATCTATGGTATTATCCATATCATATATTAATATATCTATTCTTATTATAGTGATTATAAAACACTCTAGGTATCTTACTGATTTGAAAATTGTAAACGAAGGGAAAGGAGCAGGTTTGAGCACGGGGGAAGGATAGAAATATGTTAAACTGGTCTCTAGACTAATATGTTAAACTGGCTACTAGACGGAGAACTTACTGTGGGTAAGCTTATTGCTTACTGTGGGTGGGGAGAAAATCTGCCAGTTCTGTTGCATTGTACTCTCCCAAGTGCTGAGTACAGTGCTCTGCACACAGTAAGCACTCAATAAATACTATCGACTTACTGAATATGGGTAGGAAACGTGGCTACCAACTCGTTTGTATTGTATTCTCCCAGCCACTTAGTTCAGTGCTCTGCACACAGTAGGCACTCAGTAAATACTATTAATTGATTAATGGTTTGAATGTGGGCAGGGAGGTTCTCTGCCAACCATGTTGTACTGTACTCTCCCAAGTGCTTAGTACAGTGTTCTGTACTGTATTGATAATGCTCAATAGTTATCATTGATTCATTAAGGTTTTCTTCTGGTTTGAGACAGGTTTAGGGATAAGGAAGAAGTCATAATTAAGTTTTGGCCTAAGGGAAACATAAGACCAGTAATGACACATTCCCTGCCCACAAAGAGTTTCGACTTTGATCAATCAATCAATGATATTTATTGAGCGCTGACTGGGTGTAGAGCACTGTTCTAAGCACTTGGGAGAATACAATAGAGCAGAGCTGCCAGGCCTGTTCCCTGCTCACAAGCTTACAGTCAAAAGAGGAAGACAGACATTAATACAAATAAAGGAAAGGGGAGATAGACATAGAAGTATTTAAAGAAGAGCCATCTGGAGAGGTGGCTGTTCAATTGAGTAAAACAATATACAAGCCTAGGAGGAGTATCAGTCGGTCATTGATGGGTGGATGGGTTTGCTGCCTAAGAGTTAACTGTGAAAAGCTCGTTGGAGGAGACGGGCTCTTGTGTGGGAATTGAAACGTGGAAGGATTGTGGTCTGTCAGGAGAAGCAGAATGGTGGAGTGGATAAACCACGATTCGGGGAGTCAGAAGGTCATGGGTTCTAATCCTGGCTCTGCTACGTGTCTGCTATTTGACCTTGGGCAAGTCACTTCACTTCTCTGGGCCTTCAGTTACTTCGTCTGGAAAATGGAGGTTGAGATACTGAGCCCCGTGTGGGACTAACCCGATTAACCTATATGTGCCCCAGGGTTTACTACAGTGACTCACACATAGTGAGCCACATACCGTAATTATCAATTAGCACATATCGTAATTATCAATTGAAGAGGCGGGAGTTCTAAACGGGGGAAACAGCCCGAGACGTGGGAGTAATGATAATGAGGCAGAGCTAGAAAATTGGCCAGGGATGAATTAAAAGAATATGTTGGGGAATAGAAGATGAGACGAATAGATATTCATTCCTTCATTTATTCAATCGTATTTATTGAGCGCTTACTGTGTGCAGAGCACTGTACTAAGCGCTTGGGAAGTACAAGTTGGCAACATATAGAGACGTTCCTTACCCAACATTGGGCTCACAGTCTAGAAGGGGGAGATAGAGAACAAAACAAAACAGGTGGACAGGTGTCAGGTCATCAGAATAAATAAAAATAAAGCTAGATGCACATTATTAACAAAATAAATAGAATAGTAAATATGTACAAGTAAACTAAATAGAGTAATAAATCTGTACAAACCTATATACAGGTGCTGTGGGGAGGGGAATGAGGTAGGGCGGGGGGATCGGAAGGAGGAGGATAAAAGAGGGCACAGTCTGGGAAGGCCTCCTGGAGGACGTGAGCTCTCCAAAGGGAGGAAGAGAGCTACCTTGGCGGATGTGCGGAGCGAAGGCATTCCAGGCCAGGGGGAGGACGTGGGCCAGGGGCCGATGACGGGACAGGCGATAACGATGTACAGTGAGGAGGTTAGAGGCAGAGGATTGGAGGGTGCGGGCTGGGCTGTAGAAGGAGAGAAAGAAGGTGAGGTAGTAGGGGGCGAGGTGATGGAGAGCCTTGAACCCGAGACTGAGGAGTTTTTGCTTGATGCGTAGGTGGACTGGCAGCTACTGGAGATTTTTGAGGAGGGGAGTAACATACCCAGAGCGTTTCTGCACAAAGATGATCTGGGCAGCAGCGTGAAGTATAGACTGAAGTGGGGAGAGACAGGAGGTTTTGAGATCAGAAAGGAGGCTGATGCAGTAATCCAGTCGGGATAGGATGAGTGACTGAACCAGCAAGGTAACGGTTTGGATGCAGAGGAAAGGGTGGATCTTGGCGATGTTGCGGAGGTGAGACCGGCAGGTTTTGTTGACGGATTGGATGTGAGGGGTGAACGAGAGAGCGGAGTCGAGGATGACATCAAGGTAGCCGGCTTGTGAGACAGGAAGGAAGGTAGTGCCGTCAACAGTGATGGGAAGGTCAGGGAGAGGGCAGGGTTTGGGAGGGAAGATAAGGAGTCCAGTCTTGGACATATTGAGTTTTAGATAATAATAGTATTCATTAAGCACTTACTATGTGCAAAGCACTGTTCTAAGCGTTGGGGAGGTTACAAGGTGATCAGGGTGTCCCACGGGGGGCTCACAATTTTAATCCGCATTTTACAGATGAGGTAACTGAGGCTCAGAGAAGTTAAGTGACTTGCCCAAAGTCACACAGCTGACAGTTGGTGGAGCCGGGATTTGAACCCATGACCCTTGACTCCAAAGCCCTTGCTCTTTCCACTGAATCATGCTGCTTCTCCATTTTTTAGATGGAGTTTTAGATGGCGGGCATACATCCAGATGGAGCTGTCCTGAAGGCAGGAGGAGAACCGAACCTAAAGGGAGGGAGAGAGAGCAGGGGCAGAGATGTAGATTTGGGTGTCAACAGCGTAGAGATGACAGTTGAAGCCGTGGGAGGGAATGACTTCACCAAGGGAGTGAGTGTAGATAGAGAACAGAAGGGGACCAAGAACTGACCCTTGAGGAACTCCTACAGTAAGGGGATGGGAGGGGGAGGAGGAGTCCACAAAGGAGATTGAGAGTGAACGGCCAAAGAAGTAAGAGGAGCACCAGGAGAGCATGGAGTCTTTGAAGCCAAGGTTGGATAGCGTGATGAGGAGAAACGGGTGGTCCACAGTGTCGAAGGCAGCTGAGATGTCGGGGAGGATTAGGATAGAGTAGGAGCCGTTGGATTTGGAAAGAAGGGAGTCATTGGTGACCTTCGAGAGATATGAAAGGTAGAGGAGCTATTGAATAGGCATAAAAGGATAAGAAGGTATTTGACTAGTTCAGGATAATAATAATTATAATATTAACAATAATAATAATAATATTTGTTAAGCATGTACTACGTGTTAAGCACTGTATTAAGTGCTGGGGTAGATACAAGTTAATCAGGCCCCTCATGGACCTCACAGTCTAAATATGAGGGAGAACAGGTACTGAATCCCCATTTTGCAAATGTGGGAACTGAGGCCCAGAGAAGTGAAGTGACTTGCCCAAGGTCACACTGCAGGTAAATGGCAGAGCGGGAATTAAAAGACAGGTCCTCTGATTCCCAGGTCCGACCTCTTTCCACTAGTCTGCATTGCTTTTCAAATGATGTGCAATTCAGTGACTACAATCCTTGCAGGTAATTGCAAATGGAATAGACACCTAGGAGTCAGGAATGGTTTCTATGCTGGCCTGAATAGAGGCAGGTAAATTGAGGGAGATGAACACCATGATCATCTTGTAGCTGCCCTAGCACTTAATACAGTGCTTGGTACATACCAAGAACTTAACAAATAACATAAATAAACCAAAATCTGAGATTTCCCTCCAACCCAGAGATTTTCTCCTCTGTGCACTTTTCCCTGGATTATTATTATACTCGTCCCTATTTGAATCTTCTTCTCTTTTCTAAATGCCCTTAGGCAGTCAGTGTAAATTCCCAGAAAGTACCATTGTCACTGTGAAGACAGAATTCCTGCTGCTGGGATTCTCAGAAGCCCAGGAGCTACAGCTGGTCCGCACTGCACTGTTCCTCCTGGTCTACCTGGGAGCCCTGACGGGGAATCTCCTTATCGTGGCGGTCACCTCCCTAGACTGGCGCTTCAACACCTCCATGTACTTCTTCCTCACGCACCTGTGAGGAACGCACCTCATTTGGCCTCGACCTCTGCCTCAAACCTCGACCTCTACCTCAACTCTGTCATCCTCCTGAAGTCCATCCACAACTCCCTGAGCAATGATAACTCCATGTCCTTCTTAAGCTGCATCGCTCAGCTCTTTCTGCGGCTCTTTTTTGTGGGTTTTGAATATTTCGTCCTCATGGAAAGTCCTACGACGCCATCTTCCTCCCCCTGCGCGACAGCATCACCATGGACCGAGGGGCCTGTGGGAAGAGGGCCGCCGCCTCATGGCTCAGCGGAGGACTGCCTGAGGTCTTGTTTTCAGCTTCGACCTTCTCCATGTCCTTCTACAGGTCCAGCGTTGTCTCCCAGTTCTTCTGTGACGTCCCCGCTCTGCTGATGATCTCCTGCTCCGAGGACCACGTTGCCACGGACGTGAGCATGACCACAGGGGTAACATTTGCCGTCTTCTGCTTCGTGATGATGATGATGATGATTATTATTATGGCATTTATTAAGCGCTTACTATGTGCAAAGCACTGTTCTAAGCGCTGGAGAGGTTACAAGGTGATGAGGTTGTCCCACGGGGGGCTCACAATCTTAATCCCCATTTTGCAGATGATGTAACTGAGGCAAAGAGAAGTTAAGTGACTGCCCAAAGTTACACAGCTGACAATTGGCGGAGCCAGGGTTCGAACTCATTACCTCTTACTCCAAATCCCGGGCTCTTTCCACTGAGGCACGCTGCTTCTCTATGCTGGACCTGCGGCTTGTGCGTTCTACCCACACCCTGGTGCCCCCCGACCTCAACCCCCTCATCTACAGCCTGTAAGAATAAAAATGCGAAATCGGCCCTCTGGAGGTTCCACTTTCCCAGCTCCCTCTCTGGCATAAAATGTCTGTTTATCCGTGCCAATGATCCCAGCAGTGGTCCGAGGGATTGTCCAAGGATTTGTCTAGATTTACAGCCATCCTTCGGGTCTGAAGACAGAGTCCAGACAGGGAAGGTTTTCCTATGCGTGCTAATGTGGCAGAGAAGGCCCTTCTTCATCTTCAGGATTTAGAGATCTTTCCGTGATTCTGCATGGGAGAAATTCAAGGTACCCCTTTAGATTGTAAGCTCCATGTGGGCAGGAAACATGACGTCCAACTTCGTTGTATTGTACTCTCCCAAGCACTTAGTACCGTGCTCTGCACATAATAAAAACTCAATAAATACCCCTGCTTGATTGATTGCTTTAAACAGTGCTCCACACCGAGGAAGTGCTCAATAAATACCATTGAATGATTGTCTGATTGATCGATTGATTGATTAATATCTGTATTCTTCTCTGGACTTGTAAGTATACTCCTCTAATAATATATTAATAATGTTTATTTGTTAAGCATTTACTATGTGCAAAGCACTGTTCTAAGCGCTGGGGAGGATACAAGGTGATCAGGTTGTTCCATGTGGGGCTCACAATCTTAATCCCCATTGTACAGATGAGGTAACTGAGGCGCGGAGAAGTTAAGTGACTTGCCCAAGGTCACACAGCTGGCAAGCGGTGCAGCCGGGATTTGAACCCATGACCCCTGACTCGAAAGCCCATGCTCTTTCCGCTGAGCCATGCTGCTTCTCTAGACTTGTAAGATCATTGTGATTAGGGGATATGTCTACCAACTCAGACATATTGTACTCTCCCAAGTGCTTGCTACAGTGCTGTGCATATAGTAACCACTCAATAAATACCATTGATTGATCTATTGCTTTTACAGTGTTCCACATAGAGTAAGTGCTCAATAAACACCATTGGTAAATTGTATGATTGATTAATATCTGTATTCATTCATTCAATCGGATTTATTGAGCGTTTACTGTGTGCACAGCACTATACTAAGCGCTTGGGAAGTACAGGTTGGCAACAAGAGACAGTCCCTACCCAACAACAGGCTCACAGTCTAGAAGGGGGAGACAGACAACCAAACAAAATATGTAGACAGGTGTCAAAGTCGTCAGAACAAATATAATTAAAACTATATGCACATCATTAACAAAATGAATAGAATAGTAAATATGTACAAGTAAAATAAATAGAGTAATAAATCTGTACAAATACGCATATGTATATGTACAAATACAAGTGCTGTGGGGAGGGGAAAAAGGTAGGGTGGGGAGCAAGGAATGTGTCTGCCAATTCAGTTATACTGTACTCTCCCAAGCGCCTAGTACAGTGCTCTGTACATGGAAAGTACTCAATAAATACCATTGATTGCTTGAGTGATTGATTAATGCCTCTATCCCCGTTTAGCCTGTAAGCTCATTGTGGACAGACAACCGTCTACTTGCTCTGCATTAGTACAGTGCTCTGCACAGAGTAATTGCTCGGTAAAGACCACGGATTGATCTACTGATTATTTGATGAGTTGGGGTGAGCGGGGATGGAGACAGGGAGTACAGAAGAGGATACCAAGACCCAAGAGACACAGTTGCCATTTCCTTAATTCCTGGAAGTCTGTGCCAAGCAACTCAACAGTTCAACTGTATCAGATCAACAGTTATCCTTCATCCCGATGTATGTTTTTACAATCCCCATTCTTACCTATACATAGATTATCAATTGTATATTCAGTTAGTAATGGATCTACTTCATCCTGACATAGGTACCCCTCCCTGCAAAATCCTTATTTTGTCTGATGAGAATCACTGGTGTCTACTCTCTTCACAACATTGTGAAGTCCCTGAGACCAGAATGTGCACAACTTTATTTTTTGGAATTTGTTAAGTGCTTATTATGTGCCAGGCATCGTACTAAGTTGTAGGGTAGATACAAAATAATCGGTCAGTCGGTTGGTCAGTTGTTTATTGAGTGTTTATTGTGTGCAGCACACTGTACTATATGCTTAGGAGAGTACGATAATACAATATAAAAGATGCATTTCCCGTCCGCAACAAGCTTACAGGCTAGAGGGGGAGACAGACGTTAATGTAAATAAATAATGAATATGGGTATCAGTGATATGGGGCTGGATGAAAGAAGGTAGCAAATCAGGGAAGGCGTTTTGGAGGAGCTGTGCCTTCAATAAGACTTTGAAAGTGGGGAGAGTGATCATCCATCGCATATAAAGACGAAGGGCACTCCAGCTCAGAGACAGGATGTGGGTGATGGGTCGGCAGTGAGGCAGACTAAATCGCAGTACATTGAGTAGGTTAGCAGTAGAGGAGTGAGGTGTGCAGGCTGGGTTGCAGCAGTGAGGTGAAGTAGGAGGGAGCAAGCTGATTGAGTGCTTTAAAACCAATGATATAGAGTCCTGTTTGATGTGGAAGTGGATCTGAAACCACTGGAGGTTCCTGAGAGGTGCGGAAACATGGCCTGAACGTTTTTGTAGTACTATGATCCGGGCAGCAGAGTGAAGTATGGACTGGAATGGAGAGAGACAGGAGACAGGGATTTCAGCAAGGAGGCTGATGTAGTAATCGCGGTGGGACAGGATAGGTGATTGGATTAATGTGGTAGCCGTTCGGATGGAGAGGAAAGGAAACTGTTTCATGTACTTCAATATTTAAGGACTAAGTCAATCAAATTGAAGTACAACAGAAGGGAAAGATATATTCTTTGCAAATAAGGAGCTTATACTTTATAAAAGTTTTACAGGTGCTTGTGAATGCCTGAGTTCTAAAATGACAGTTGGGAAAAGGAAAGTTTATTGGAAAATCCGCCTGGATGAGGTGGGCTTCCAAGAGGGATTTGAAAATGGGGAGAAATGAGGCTTGGCAGGTTGAAGGAGGGAGTGCGCACCAGGCAAGAAGAAGGGTAAAATCCAAAGGTTGTAGGCAGGGAAGTTCAGAACGAGACACATTAAGAAAGTCTGGGGGGATTGGTGAGTGTGAGCTGGGGTGTAGTTGGAGAAGAGAATGGGTAGGTAAGAGAGAGAGAGCTGATTTAGGATGGTCCACGGTCTTGGCCTGATATATCTCCAATCTCCAGAGTTGAAACAGTGACCAATTATTAATCATGAATACGGAATGATGATGAGTCCGTTATTGTTGTTCCAAGAAGGAGTCCCCGGTTCCCACGTGCGACTGGGCAATTGTTTAGGTTGTAAGGGCTGAGACCACAGGGAGCCAGCCCACGATCCCGGCCTTCTGAGATTCCCGGACAGTAAACTGTCTCAGCAAAGCTCCGGGCCCGTCCTCTCATGGGGAATCCCCCAGGAAATAACCCGGCCGTCGTCTGAGGGTACGGCGCAAACATCTGGAGAGCCAAGAGGGGGAGGGAGAATCCTGTCAGCCCCCTTCCCTCACCCAGACCTTTCTGTCACTCCCACCAGCGTCCAGGATCGACGTGGTGGAGTGAGCCTCTCTCACAGCAGAGGTCGCTGCTCCCCATCCCAGGACAGGCCCAATGATTCCGGATAGGAGCAGGGGAAGGTGAGGGGTCAGGAAGGGAAATTTCAAAATAAACCCAGGATATGACAGGAATTTTCCTGTTCTTTCTTAATAATAATAATTGTGGCATTTGCCAAATGCTTGCGATGTGCCAACACCATGCTCAGTACTGGAGAAGATATGATATAATCAGATTGGACACTGTCCCTGTCCTGCATGGAACTCACCATCTTAAACCCCATTTTACAGATGAGGAAACCGAGGAATAGAAAAGTTACGTGACTTGCCCGAGGTCTCCCAGAAGGTCAGTGACAAAGTCGGGATTAGGACCAAGGTCCCCTAGGCTCCCAGTACCATCCTCTTTCCACTAGGCTGTGCAGCTACTCCAATTATGGAGAATTATGTGACCACAATCCGTGTTGATGTTTGCAAATGGAATAGACTTCTAGGAGTCAGAAATATTTTCAATGCTGTCCTGAACCAAAGCAGGTTGATTGGAGGAGCCGAAGAACTGACTAGTGTTTAGTACAGTGTCTGGAACATAGTGAGCGTGAACAATTACCATAAAACCCCTGAGATTCCCTCCAACCCAAAGATTTTCTCCTCTCCTGCGCACTTTCCTCTGGAATATTATTCTCTTCCGTATCTTTCCTAAATGCCCTTAGGCAGTCAACGTCAATTCCCAGAAAATGACCAATGTCACCGTGAAGACAGAATTACTCCGACTGGGATTCTCGGAGGTCCGGGAGCTGCAGCTGGTTCAGGCCGCGCTGTTCCTTCTGGTCTACCTGGCGGCCCTGATGGGGAATCTCTGCTTCGTCGCAATCTCGTCGCCGTCACCACCCTCGACTGGCACCTCCACACCCCCATGTACTTCTTCCTCAGGAACCTGTCCATCCTCGACCTCTGCTACATCTACATCACCGTCCCCAAATCCATCCAAAAGTCCCTGACCAACAAGACATCCAACTCCCTAGAGGGTTGTGCCTTCTTGGTCTTCTCCGTGGTCTGGTTTGCCAGTTCAGAGCTGTCCGTCTTCACGGTGATGTCCTACAACCGCTTCGCTGCCATCTGCCTCTCCCTGAGCTACGTGGTTGTCATGGCTCTAGGGGCCCGTGGGAAGATGGCCGCCGCCTCCTGATGCAGTCGGGACTTGTTTGCAACAATGTGTTCAGCTAGGAGGTTCTCTCTGTCCTTCCTCGAGCCCAACACCGTTCCCCAGTTGTTCTGTGACGTCCTTCCTCTGCTGAAGATCACCTGCTACGAGAAGCACATCGCCATCGACCGGACTGTAATTTTGGGGCAGGTTTAGCTGTCGTCTCCTTCATTTCCATCGTGGTCTCGTACACGCGTATCTTCTGGGCTGTGCTGAGGATGCTGGTCACCAAAGGCCGGGCCAAAGCCTTCCCCTCCTGCCTGCCCCACCTCCTCGTCGTCACTGCTTTCCTCTTTGCGGGTGCATTTGTCTACATCAAGCCGCCCTCAGACTCCTCCTTGATCTTGGACCCGCTGTTGTCCGTGTTCTACCCAGAAATAACCCCTGCTCTGAATCACATTATCTACTGCCTGAGGGACCGGGACGTGAAAGCCACTATGGGCAGGATCCTAAAAGGGTCACTCACCCAGCCTTTGCTCTGGGACAAAACGTCTCCTTCTTTGTGCAAATGATCTCACACCACCAATTAACAAAGGAATTGTTCTTGTACATAGCCAGATACCTAGCTGTCCTACTGGGTTCACAGAAAACGCTGGACGTTGATGAATTGTCAAAGTCTGGGAGTGAGGCAGCTAAGACTGAAGTAAGGCGGACAATCCAGTTTTAGGGAGGCATCATGGCCTAAAGGAAGGGGAGTCCCTGTAGATTGTAAACTCAATGTGGGCAGGGAAAGTGTTTAACAACTCTGGTAAACTGAACTCTCCCAATTGCTGGGTACAGTAAATCTAGTTTGGGGGTTGTTCTAATCCCTATTCAGCCACTTGTCTTCTGTGTGGCCTTGGGCAAGCCACTTAACTTCTCCGTGCCTCAGTTACATCATCTGTAAAATGGTGATTATTACTGCGAACCCCACATGGAATAAACTGATTACCTTGTATCTACCCCACTCTGATTAGAACAGTGCTTGGCACACAGCAAATGCTTAACAGATACCATAATTTGTTTTTAAAACTTTATCAGGGCCTAAAGTAATGGGAATCGCTGTAGACTGTAAGCTCATTGTGAACAGGGAGCGTGTCTACCAACTCTGTTATATTGAACTTTTCCAAGTGCTTAGTACAGTTCCGGGCCTCCAGCAAGTGGAACAATTTCGGTACACAATCTCTTAATAAATACAACAATGATATCATTATTAGCAATGACTATGAAAATATAATGATATGTATGCTCCCTAGCATGACTCTGGATGTGGTTATGAAAGTTGGAAATTGTTCAGAGGTATGGGAGAAAGGAAGAAAGGATGACTGCAGCTCCATCTGTTTTGTCAAAGCCATCCTCTCTCATCAATCCATATTTCCTTCTTTCCATCCCTCCACTCTTTCAACCATTCATCTATCCATCCATCCATCCATCCATCCATCCATCCACCCATCCAGAGAACGGGCTTGGGAGTCAGTCTATTCTCAGTTCCTCTACTTGTCTGCCCTGTGACCTGGGTCAAGCCACTTGATTCTCTGTGCCTCAGTTCCCTCATCTGTAAAATGGGGATTGACACTGTGAGTCCCATGTGGGACAGGGACTGTGTCCAACCTGATTACCCTATATCAACTCCATCGCATAGAACAGTGCTCAGCGCTTAGGAAAGTGCTTTGCACATAGTAAGTGCTTAATAAATGCCATCATTATTATTAACAAAGACCATAATTATTACTATTGTTATTACCAACGTTATTTATTGACCTTATCCTGAATGCAAAGCAGTGTAGTAAGCTCTCAGGAGAGGTGAAAAGAGATAAAATTGCATTGTTCCTGCTCTACAGGAGATTATGATCTAATGGGGGAGATAGACACAGAGTAAATTACATAGAGGAGGAAGGAGAGAAGGGAAAGACGAGGAAGAGGATGAACGCTTGATTCAAGACTACAGTTTATATAGTCAGTATTAACAGCACTTGAATGGATTTGCAATCAGGACAAATAAGAAGTAGCAGCGTTGCCTAGTGGGTAGAGGGCGGGCTTGGGATTCAAATGGACATGGCTTCTGATCCCAGTTCCACCACATGTCTGCTGTTTGACCTTGGGCAGGGTCTCTTAAAGTCTCCGTTCCCTTATCTGCAAAACGGGGTTTGAGATGTGAGCCCAACAGGGAACGTGGACTCTGTCCAATCTGATTAGCTTGTATCTACTCCAGCACCTAGTATAATCCCTGATATATAGTAAGCGCTTCAAAAAAGCCATAATAAAAAGTTATAATTGGCTGATTAACTGATATTGAGTGTCTCAGGTTTTGAATTAGGCAAAGGTGATACCAGTCAGAGTGGCTAAAGACTGTCGTTAACAACAGGAATCATTGGGGCGCTGGGATGTGGATCCCGCTGTTTCCTCGGGATCCCCGAGGGCCGGTACTATCGCTGATGCCGCAGGAACCGGAAACCTGCCTCCCAGGAGCTTCAGGAACCAAGTGACCAGAAGGTGCGTGGCTTGTCCAGACTACGATGACCCTTGGCAGGGCCCCAAGCCATCCTCCAGGGATCCCCCTCGGAGCAGCTCCTGCTCTACGTACAGGGACGGGGCCCTGTCTGAAGAGCTTTTCAGAGACTGAAGAAGAGCAGAGAGGGATCGAGGGCTCCTTTCTGTTCCTTCCTGGCTTACTGAACAAAGGAGTCTGAGGGGATAGAGGGGACTAGCCCAGCCCTGCAGAGGTCAGCGACTCCCAGCCCCCCGTTGCCCCAGTAAGAGTGACCGGGGGTGAGTGGGATGGAGGGGCAGGGGGGACGAGGATGAGGATGCAAGAGGTGGAGCCAGTCCGGGGCCTAATTTGAGTTCAGAACAAGTCCGTCGCCACTAGCGGGGGAGGTGGGCTTGTAGGAGGAGTGGTGTTTTCCTGTTCAGTAACCACCAACTATTACACACATCTCCTTTCTCCTCAAGCTTCGCTACCATGCAAACCACCCACCGGGCTACGGTGCTCCAGCACAATGTCATGGACAGTAACTTCGGCCTTCAGTGGGTCCCAGAATCCTTTGCAGAGGGTAAATGACAAGTAGCGATGGGCTGGGAGAGTGTGACCACCTTTGTACTGCCGCCAGCACTATCAGAAATTCCTCCTTGTAAGAGCTTTTCCTAAATGTTGGAAGGAGACAAATCCTGGGAAAGGTTGTAATCCCTGCCCTTAAGAACGTTCCAGTCTACCTGGCTAGGTTGACACAATATAACCTACTATCAGTAAATCAATCTTGAATCATATTTATTGAGTGCTTATTGTGTGCACTAAGCCCTTGGGAGAGTAATAATCATAATAATAATAGCAGTACCTGTTAAGCTCTTACTCTGTCCCAGACACTGTCCTAAGATCTGGGGTAGATACAAGTTAAGTAGGTTGGATGCAGGATTCAGTTCTACATGGTGCTCACAGTATTAACCCCCATTTTACAGATGAGGCATTTGAGGTTCAGAGAAGTTAAATGACTTGCCCATGGTCACGCAGCAGACATGAGGCAGCGACAGAATAAGAACCCAGGTCCTTCTGACTCCTTCTGACTCCCAGGCATGTGCTCTATCCACTTTAGAGCACCATAACAGACACATTCCCTTCCCATTCTAGAAGGAAAGGAAGAATAGAAAGGTGAATACGCAGTTATTGCATGCTATTTTACAGTTGAGGAAACTGAGGCCCAGAGAAGTTAAGCGACTTGACCAAGGTCCCAAAGGGACAGGAAGGATTAGCATTCAAGCCCTCTGACTGCCTCTAAGCTGTTCTTCGGAGAGTACATTAGAACAGTTAGATGTGTATGCTGCCCTCAAGGAGTTCAGAGTCAACAAGAGAATTCCTGGGCCCATGCTTATTCCACTAAATGAGGATGAAAATGAGTTGATACGCGCTCAAGTTAGGTGAAGTAAGTTTAGAGAGCTGGAAAA
This sequence comes from Tachyglossus aculeatus, assembly GCF_015852505.1. Taxonomy (NCBI): domain Eukaryota; kingdom Metazoa; phylum Chordata; class Mammalia; order Monotremata; family Tachyglossidae; genus Tachyglossus; species Tachyglossus aculeatus. The sequence continues at coordinate 106,194,137 of NC_052068.1, forward strand.
CGAATCGGAGAAGCTGGTTAGAGGAGGGGGGAATCTTAACAGTGCTCAGAATTCGGAAATAATTTTGCTCTCTCTGATTTTGAGTGAATAAGGGAGGGAGTTCCAGGCTAGGATGAAATGGGAGAGTCGATCGTGAGTAACAACTAGAAAGATGCTTTGAGAGCTGAGAAAACGAGTTGAATGATGGAAAGGAGGGGAAGTGCAGTCATAGGCTGGAGAGCCTTCAAGCCGATTGTGAGTTTTTGTTGCTTCTGCAGACACAACTTGTTCTGAGTGTAGGTTGAGGAGAGGAGAAGATGTAGGCTCAGCGATGCTTTAGGAAAGGACTCGATGAATGATGAGGTGCGCTTGTGTTCGAGTGAGTTCACATGTGAATGCAGATTTGTGAGCAAATGCAAACAGTTTGGTGTATATGTGGGTTTCAGTTTTGTTGTTTGTTTTATGGTACCGCTAAGAGCTTATTATATGCCAGGTAGTGTACTAAGCACTGGGGTTGATACAAGTATGGTTGGATATAGTCCATGCTCAATAGGGTGCTCACTGTCGTAATTCCCAATTTAAAGAAGTTACTGAGCCACAGAAAATGTACGTGACTGGCCCCAGGTCACACAGCAGACAAGCATAAGACACAGGGTTACAATCCAGGTCCTTCTGTCTACCAGGCTCATTCTTTATGCACTAAATGGATGAAATTATGTATAAAGGCATTTCTTGTTTGACTCTAAAAGCACCGAAAAAATTTCACAATACTCAAGTACATATCTTTAGGTTCTCTGACCTCTCCTATCCACTATTCATTTTAGTTTCAGTCTCTTTAATCAAAAATAATATTCTTGATATTCATTAACTGCTTACTACGTTCCAAGCAAAGTACTAAGTAGACAATCTAGTAGAACACAGTCTGTGTCCCGCAAGGGATTCACAGACTAAGTAGGAGGGAAAACAGGTACCGAATCCTCATTCTACCTTTGAGAAAACTGAGGTGTAGAGAAATTGTCACTTTCCCATGGCTATGCAGCCAACAAGTGGTAAAGGTGGGATTAGAACCCAGGTACTCTGACTCTGAGGCCTGGTCCTTCCCAATAGCAGCCTGTTTCTACACAGTTCAAAGCTTGGCACTTCTAATAGAATGGAAGTTCTTTGGGGGCAGTGATCATATGTACTAATACCGTGAACTCTGTACGTACTCAGTGAATAGAATTGATTGACTTAGTCTTATTCCTTCACACGCAACATCAGTGTCTCTAAATTGAAGTCTTCCCTCTTCCTGTGCAGGGAGTCGACATCATTCCCCATAATTGTTCAATATCTCCACGGTGAACTCAAAGATCATTTTGAATTCAATAACTGTCTCCTCTCCATAGAGAATCACCAGCAAGTGTTCTATTAATTCCTTCACTCATGCCATTAAACGACTTTAAATTTGGCTCTTCCGTGATCCACTGCAGAAAGTCAGTGTTGCCTCCCAAGAATTCCCAACGTCTCCACAGTGAGGGAATTTTTCCTGCTGGGATTCTCAGTGGTCCAGGAGCTACAGCTGGTCTACACCCACTCTATTCCTCCTGGTCTATCTGGAGGCCCTGATGGAGAATCTCCTAATCGTCGCCATCACCGCCCTCGACCGGTGCCTCCACACCCCCATGTACGTCTTCCTTAGGCACGTGTCCGTCATTGACCTCTGCTACATCTCCGTCACCGTCCCCATATCTGTCGTCATCTCCCTGATCGATTGTAGATCCATCTCCCTCCTGTGCTGTGCCTCCCAGGTCTTTTTGGTGTTTCTCTTTGCTGCTTCAGAGCTGGTCGTCCTCACGGCGATGTCCTACGATCGCTACGCCACCATCTGCCACCCCCTGTGCCATGAGGTCATCACGAACAACGCGGCCTGTGGAAAGATGGTGGCTGCCTACTGGCTCAGCGGGGTGTTGTATGGGGTCTCGTTTGCAGCTTCGTCTTTCTCCCTGACCTTCTGTGGGTCTAACATCGTTCAGGAGTTCTTCTGTGATGTCTCCTCCCTGCTAAATGTCTCCTGCTCCGAGGATCATGTCGCCATCTATGTGAGCGTCACCGGTGGGGTAACTTTAGGTGTCGTCTGCTCCGTCGTAATCATCATCTCCTACGTTCACATCTTCCATACCGTGCTGAAGATGCTGGCCTCCGAAAGCCGGGCCAAAGCCTTCTCCACCTGCCTGCCTCACCTCACCCTCGTCACTGTCTTCCTCTCGATTGGCATGGGTGACCATCTCAAGCCCGTGTCAGACTCCCCCTCCGCCCTGGACATGCTGGTGTACGTGTTCTACACCGTGGTTCCCGCCGCCCTGAATCCCCTCATCTACAGCCTGAGGAACAGGGACATGAAGGCCGCCCTGGGGAGAGTCCTAAAGGGGAGATTCCTCCTCCCTCCTCTAAGGGACAAAATGTATGTTTCCCTTTGCTGACTATCCCATTCCTCATCAAGGTTTTGGCCGTGGGGGTATCCATATAAAGAGCTGTCCAAAGAGAAAGTCCAGCGTCTGAGGATTTGTCAATTTCTGGGACAGATGTTGATAAGCCGTGTGTGACTGTAAGCCCGGTGTGGGCAAGGATTGTCTCTATTCTGAATTGTACTCTCCAAGCGATTAGTACAGTTCTGTGCACACAGTAAACACTCAATAAATATGAATGAATGAATGAATGAATGAATGACAAGTTATTGTTTGGGCTGCACTATGGCCTAGTGGAATGAGCATGTGGCTGGGAGTCAGGAGACTTGAATTGTCTGCTCGTTTCTTCCACCGGCCTGCTGAATGACCTTGGTCCAGCCACTTAACCTCTTTGGGTCTCTCTGTAAAATTGGGATTCAATATGTGCTCTCTCTTTCTCTTCAATCTGAGCCCCTGTGGGTCAGAAAACCTGTCCCATTTGATTAGTTTGTTTCTACTCCAGCACTTGGCAGTCTTTTGCAAGTAAAGTCTTAATAAATTCAGTAATGACAATGTTGATATTTCTATTGATACTAACAGTAATTGTATGAACTTTAAGATCACTCTTGGTGGTTATGAAAATCAGAAAATCGGAGGGTGACAAGGGACGCAGTCATGGAAACTGTTCCCCACATGTGAATGCCTGTTTATTTGTTTTGATGCCTGTCATTCATTCATCCATTCATTCAATCGTATTTATTGAGCACCTACTGTGTTCAGAGCACAGTGCCAAGTTCTTGGGAAGTACAAGTCAACAACATATGGAGATGGTATCTACCCAACAACGGGCTTACAGTCTCCCCCTGCGAGACTGTGAGCCCGTTGTGGGTAGGAATTATCTCTATTGGAAATGTACTTTCCAAGCACTTAGTACAGTACTCTCCACACAGTAACTGCTCAGTAAATATGCATAAATTAATGAATGAATGAATTTCACTATCAAATCGTTGCATCGAATCCATTTGTTCATCCATCCATCCATCCATCCATCCATCCTTCAATCCACACACCCATAATAATAATAATAGTGGTATTTGTTAAGCGCTTATTATGTGCCAAGCACAGTACTAGGTGCTCGGGCAGATACAAGCTAATCAGGTTTTACACAGTCCCTATCCCATATGGTGCTCACCGTCTCAGTTCCCATTTTACAGATGAGACAACAGGCACAGAGAATTGAAGTGCCTTGCCTAAGGTCACACAGCAGACATTCCACCCATCCATCCATCCATCTATCCATCCATCTACCCTACCACCCTTCCATCCATCCATATATCCAACAATCCATCCATGCATCCATCTATCAATCCATCCATCCATCAATCAATGATATTTATTGAATGCATCCTGGGTGTAAAGTACTGTAGTGAACCTTTCAGAGAGATAAAAATAAATTAAACACCATCCCTGCTTTCCAAGAGTTTAAAATCTAACAGGAGAGATAGACAGAGAATTAATTCATGAGAGGAAAGAGAAGAGAATTGAAAGAAAGGTAAAAAGATGAAAATACGCTTAAAGAGTACATTTTATAAAATCCACTATGTACAGTTCTATAATGATGTGTGTGAGTGCAAAAAGGAAGTGGTCAAAGATGCTGATTGGTAGTTGGGAGAGGATGACTTAGGGAGAAGAAAAGTCAATCGTGTGAGGCATCCTGGAAGTGGTGGGAAGACAGAGGGGCTTTGAAGATGTTGTGCTCTGATGGACTGGAAGGGGGGAGGAGGAAATGTGGGTTGACAGATCATTTCTCCATTTTCCATCATTGAGATATTTTGAAAGGGGACAGGGCCATTCAGAGGAGAGAATGCAATGACTTTCTCTTCTGCCGTTTGGTACAGTGTCTCAGCTCTGAGATAGAAGAGGACGAACCCTTGGCTGCAACCTGTTCCTTCTGAAACCAGCGATTTTCCCGTCTTGTCCACCCAGTCAGTATCAGTGATTCCTTACCATCACCCCATGCTCAGGACCCCTCAGCCCTTCCCAAATTGATAATAGTAATAATAATAATAATAATAATAATAATAATAATAATAATAATAATAATCGCATTTGTTAAGCACTCCAGCATTGTTCTAAACGCTCAGTTAGATGCAACATAATCAGGTTGTCCCAACTAGGGTTCACAATCTTATTGGTGGTGCCAAAGGAGAAATTTGCTTCAGGCTAAGAATCTTCACTTTGATTTCCCTAGATGTGGCAGCCCTAACATCTGGGCTTAGTTAGTATGCCAGGCCACCTGGCCTTCTGTGCTCACAGGAAGACTTACAAGGAGAAATGAAGGAAGTCAGACTGCTAGATGAATAACTTGACACTGTTCTGAGAATGGGAACGTGCAGATCTAGGCATGAGCTCAGCCTTGCTGATAAGCTTATCCTTGGTGATGAGCTCAGTCTTGCTGATGAGCTCAATCTTGCTGATAAGTTCAGCCTTGCTGATAAGCTCAGCCTTGCTGATAAACTTGCAGTCATCCGCCTGTCCCCTAACTCCCTTGAGGCTCCTCACTGTATAAAATCCTCCACAGTGTGCTGAATAAACAGTCTTCTTGTCCACCTTGAGACTAGCCTGGCCTGCGTTCTTTCATTGCGAGTGCCCGTCTCCCCGCTGCGCCGGACGCGTAGAGGCAGATGGCAACAAATGGCGCCCGAATAGGGACAGGGACATGAAGCCTGGACCCTCAGACTCAGCACCGCAACCCTCACGAAGCAACTCATCACTGCGCAGTGACTCACCAAAGAAACGGAAGAGGTGAGGGCATTTAAGTTTACTTTCATTTTCAAACACCAGGCTTACAGCAGGGAAGAAAATGGGACAAATTCAATTCCGTTCTCGGAATCATTATATCCAATTACTTAAGGATGTTGTAAAGGAGCGTGGGTTGATTATCACCACTGCCCAGATTGAACAATTTTTGGAATGCGTGGAAAAATGCTGCCCTTGGTTTCCGAAGGAAGGAATAGTGGATTTAGAACGATGGGAAATAGTGGGAAGGCAGATGAGTTCCAGACTACGAGAAGAAGGACCCCAGGTTTTTCCTATCGCTGCGTTCTCCTTATGGAACGTATTAAAAATTTGCCTTACTCCTGAACACAAAATTCCCTTGAAGGAAAAGTTGGCAGGGATAGATGTGGCCTCCGGCCCGGACGAAGCTATGATTTTTCCGGACCCCCCTTTGCCTCCCCCGCCTGAATCTGCATTGATAGACTGTAATCCTGAGCTATGGCCGAAAGGAAAGTGGAATCCTTTCACTGAGCCAGCTCCGTCCGCACCACCCCCTCCACCACCCCCTTCATGGGTCCCGAAACCAGCACAAACACCTCTGCAGCGAGCGATGGGGGCTGCTATGGAAGGGGGAGAGGAGATACCTATTTAACTGTTGATGGGTTTCCCTGTGATGGAGCAACCTGACCCTGGTAATCCTGGTCAGGTAATACGTACCCACGAACTCTTGAATTTCAAATTATTAAAAGAAGTGAAACAAGGTGCTACGACATATGGACCCACGGCTCCTTATATGCTGGCACTCATAGAAAGTATTGCTTCCTCAATCCTTTGCCCGTATGATTGGCAAACCTTAGCCAAGACTGTCCTGGATGGCGGAGACTATTTGCTTTAGAAGGCAGAATTTTTGATTTGTGCGCGGAGCAAGCGCGTCGCAATGATCGCGTCCAACCTCCAGTTCAAATCACTTTCGAGATGCTTACAGGAACTGGGACTTTTGCGGACACTGCCAATCAATTAACTTACACTCTGCAAGCATATCAACGAATAATGATAGCGGGGAAAGCTGCATGGCAAAAGCTCCCGGCGAAAGGAGAACAATACTCCAGTTTTACAAAAATATTACAAGGACCGTCAGAACCATTTGAACAATTTGTCAGCCGCCTGACGATGGCTATCCAGGGCAGCGTCAGTGATAATGCGGCGGGAGTCATTTTATTAGGACAGCTGGCTTATGACAATGCTAACCAAGACTGCAAGTGTGCCTTAGCTGGGGGCAAACGGACCTTGTCCATCACTGACGTGGTACGCCGATGTCAGGATGTAGGGACAGCCTCTTTCAATGCTAATCTAATGGCCGCAGCAATGCAAAGACAAACAAAGGCAGACATGGTGTGCTTTCACTGTGGAAAGAGCGGACATTTGGTGAAGGATTGTCGTAGCTCACGACAGAACTTTTCCAGATTGCTACCAGCCTCAGTATGCCCAAAATGCAAAAAATGACGCCACTGGACTTCTGAATGCCGCTCGATGTTCTCAAATAATGGCAGCCCTGTGCCGGGAAACGGACGCAGGGGCCGGCCCCAGGACCCAGCAACAATAGGGGCAGCAATCTCTCTGCAACGCGCAGCTGTTCCGAAGGAACAGGCTCTGACTTCTCCCGACAACTGTCCACCATTGGCGAATTGCAGCGAGCCACTAGCAGCTCTGCTGGCCTCGACCTCCCCGTGGTGGGACACTTGATTATAACCCCTGAAATGGGGGTTCAACGAATCCCCACGGGGGTCGCTGGCCCTCTCCCAAAGGGTACTGTGGGACTCTCGGGAAAGCGCGCAGGCTATTGTGAAAGCTTGTACCTCCTGTGTTACTACATTACCTGCAGCCTCTGAAGCCACGAATCCCCGTGGTATTGCACCAAGAAAGCTGTGGCAAATGGACGTCACGCATTACCCTCCCTTTGGCAGATTGGCTTTTATTCATGTTACTGTTGATACCTGTACATTATTTACTTTTGCATCGGCTCACACTGGTGAATCAGCCAAACATGTTATGGATCATTTGTTTCTTGCTTTTGCCTTTATGGGAATTCCACAGAAACTGAGGACCGCCTGATCTGGATACCCACAAAGAACATACGTCGCGTCCTTTCTACAGCACGCCCTCCCTCACCCTGCATACTTCAGGAGCTGACAGAGGACCAGAAGACAGACTACGCGACTCTTCCTCTGGAGAATCAGCAGCAAAGTTTCTAAAAATGATGATCGCTTTCTTGATTCTCGCCTCCTCCGCTGTTGTGATTACTGAGGACTATTGGACTTTTGTTCCGTACCCTCTGTGGGTGCGGCCAGTTACGTGGCAGGACCCGGTGGGAGATATTCTCACTAATACTTCTGACCTTGTAGAGGGGGATGCGATTCCATGGGAAGGACCAGGAGAATAGGCACTTGTCAATGTCTCCCTCCTTGCTACTCGCACTCAACTTTCTTTTCAACGTTGTGATTATCATTACCCTCATATCTGTGTGACCCCATATTATTATAATGCCACATTTCCCGGATTTTCGTGGTCCGCGATCCGAAATCGGCTCCAAGGAGCCTGGCATTCTTCGAATGTCTCCCTTGATTTGTCACACCTTGCCTTACTCTCCGATGCTATGCAAAATACCCCTCCCTTGACCATTCCTGCCGATATTGCTTCACCGATCATTTCTGCCCTTGAGGCGGTTAATCCTTTTAGTTGGCTCTCAATGCTGCTTCATAGTCTCCCATATATTATTTTGTTGATCTTGGCCCTGTTTTGCCTGCCCTGCCTTGCCCGATGGCTATCTGTTTTCCTTCGCCCGCTTCTTACTCAACTCCATGCTTTGCAATTGTTTCAAAAACAAAAGGGGGGACTTGTGGCAGACCTAACATCTGGGCCTAGGTAGTAAGCCAGGCCACCTGGCCTTCTGTGCTCACAGGAAGACTTACAAGGAGAAATGAAGGAAGTCAGACTGCTAGATGAATAACTTGACACTGTTCTGAGAATGGGAACGTGCAGATCTAGGCATGAGCTCAGCCTTGCTGATAAGCTTATCCTTGGTGATGAGCTCAGTCTTGCTGATGAGCTCAATCTTGCTGATAAGTTCAGCCTTGCTGATAAGCTCAGCCTTGCTGATAAACTTGCAGTCATCCGCCTGTCCCCTAACTCCCTTGAGGCTCCTCACTGTACAAAATCCTCCACAGTGTGCTGAATAAACAGTCTCCTTGTCCACCTTGAGACTAGCCTGGCCTGCGTTCTTTCATTGCGAGTGCCCGTCTCCCCGCTGCGCCGGACGCGTGGAGGCAGACAGTAACACCTAGCTAAGGTGGTCTTCAGGTCCACAAAGGAGAACATCTGAGATGAAAAGGAGGAAATTTGCTTTAAGATGAAAATCCCCTGCTGCAGTTTCTCTTCTTAACGTTTACAAGGCCTGAAAATACAATATTTGGGGTTAAAAAAGGAGAATTTTGCTTCAAGTAAAAACTCTCTTCCTTATTCTTCCACCCAAGGTCTTCAAGGCCTCAAAAGAGAGTACATGAGGTGCCAAAGAATAAAGCTGTTTCCCTGCACATGCATCCTCTGGTTCTTTCTCCAGAATGAATGAATAAGAGAATATTTGAGAAACAAAGGGAGAAACGTTCTGCATGTAAACAATCTCGGCTTTTGTTTCTCTGCCTGAGGATTTCGAGGCCTCCAAAAGAGGGTATTTGAGGTGAAAAAGGAGAAGGTTTGGTTCATGAACACAATCTCCAACTTATGCTTTCCAAAGGTCTTCAAGGCCTCAAAACAGAATCTTTCCAGGGAAAAAGGAGAAATTTTCTTTACACAAATCATTTCCTGCTTTCATTTTTCTCACTGAGTTCTTGAAGACCTGAAAAAATTCGATATGACATTTTTTAAAAAAGAATTTTACTTCATGCAAAACCTGTCCTGCTTATTTGTCCACCTTAGGTCTTTAAGGCTTTTGAAGGGCATGTGAGAGGTGAAAAATGATCCATTTGCTTCATGCAAACAGTCTTTAGCTTTAATTCCTTTAAGGCCTTCAAGGCCTTACAAGAGAATGATTTAGGCAAAAATGGATAAATGTGCTTCATGTGGCAGATACGTCTCCTGTTCATTACTTCACTTCAGGCCTTCCAGACGTTTACACTGAGAACGAATAGAGACTATTTGACGTTCAAAAGGAGAAATTTATTTCATGCAAAACATCTTCAGCTTTTATTTATTCATCTGAGGTCTTCAAGGCCTCCAGAGACAATAGTTGAGGTGAAACCGGAGAAATTGGCTTCATGCAAAACCATCTCCTCCTTTCATTTGTCTAATTAAGTCTTCAAGACCTGAAAAGAGAATATTTGAGATGAAAAAGGAGAAATGTGCTTCATGCAAAGACTTGCAGCTTAGATTTCTCTACCGAAGGTCTTCAAGGCTAGCAGAGAAAATATATGAGGGGCATAAGGAGAAATCTGCTTCATGAAAACCATCTCAGCTCTTACTTCTCTACTAAACGTCTTCAAGGCCCGAAAAGACAATATTTGAGGTGAGAAAGTGGACCTTTGCTTCATGCAAATCATCCCAGGTTTTTATTTCTCTTCTTAAGGTCTTCAACGCCTTAAAAAATAAAATACTTGAGGTGAAAAAGGAGGAATCTGCTACCTGCAAAGACCTTCAGCTTTGATTTCTCTACCCAAGGTCTTCGAGGCCCGCAAATAGAATATCTTAGTTGTAGAAGAACTTTGCTTCATGCAAACCCTCTCCAGCCTTTATTTCTCTACTTAAAGTTTTCAAGGCCTTAAAAAAGAGAATATATGAAGTGAAAAAGGAGAAATTTGCTTCCTGCAAAGACCAGCTTTGGTTTCTCTACCCAAGGTCGTCTAGGCCGAAAGAGAGAGTATTTGAGGTGCATAAGGAGAAATTCGCTTCATGGAAACCCAATCCAGCTTTTACTTCTCTGCCTAAAGTCTTCAAGGCCTCAAAAACATGTATTTTAGATGAAAAAGGAGAACATATCCTTCTTGTAAATAACCTCCAGCTTTGATTTCTCTATCGAGAATCTTCAAGGTCAGAAATGAAAATATTTGAGACGGAAAAGGAGGAATTTACTACATGCAAAGAGTCTGCAGCTTTGATTCCTCTACCAAGGCAATGAAAGAGGATATTTGAGGTGAAAAAAAAAGAACGTTTTATGCACTGTCCCAGTTTGTATTTCTGTAACATATTCAAGCCCTCCACAGATAATATATCTAGTGAAAAAGGAGAAATTTGCTTTATGTAAACAATTTCCTGCGCTGATTTTTCTAAATGTGATTTTCAAGGCCTGAAAAAAAATACACCGGGTTAAAGGAGAATTTTGCTTCATGAAAATACTGTCCCGCTAATTCGTCCTCCTTAGGTTTTCAAGGTCATTGAATGATAATATATGAGGTGACAAATGATCAGTTTTCGTCCTGCAAACAATCTCCAGCTGTCATTGCTGTAAAGTCGTAGGTTTTCATGGCCCCAAAAGAGAATATTTGAGGTGGGAAAGGAGGAATTTGTCTCATGCAAAGTCTAGCTTTTATTTTTCTAAGGTCTTCAAGGCCTGATTTGTCAACCTAAGGGCTTCAAGGCCTGATTTGTCAACCTAAGGGCTTCAAGGCCTAATTTGTCAACCTAAGGGCTTCAAGGCCATCAGAGAGAATTTATGTGGTAAAGAAGGTTAACTTTCCTTAATGCAAAAAATCTCCAGCTATTATTTCTCTACCTAAGGTCTTCAAGGCCTCAAAAGTGACTATTTCTAGCGAAAAGGAGAAGTTTGCTTTATGCAAACAATTTCCTGCACTCATTTTTCTAAATCAGATCTTCAAGGCATGAAAAAAAAAATGGTATGTGGGGTTCAAGAAGGAAAACTTTACTTCAAGAAAAAGCTGTCCTGCTCATCTATCCAGTTTAGGTTTCCAGTGTCTTTCTAAAAGAATTTATGAGGTGAAAAATTATTAGTTTACTTCAGGCAAACAATCTCCAGCTGTTATTTCTGTAAAGTTTTGGTCTTCAAGGACTCCAAAGAGAACATTTGAGGTGACAAAGAGGAAATACTGGTTCTCCCTCATATGTAGACTGTGTACCTCATATGGGAGAAGGATTGTGTGCAACCTGAATAATCTGTATCTATCCCAGCGCTTAGAACAGTGCTTGATACGAAGTAAGTGCTTAACAAATACCATATCAAAAATAGAATATATCCTCATAGCCTCATTCGGGGAGTGCGATTGGCTCTGAGTAACCAATGGAGCATCAGAACCCTCAACACAGAGGTTGGGAGTGACAGATTGGCAAACTCAGTTAGTGTCTGGAGACTAGAAGTGGCTTGGCTTAATGGAAAGAGCCCGGGCCTGGGAGCCAGAGAACCTGGGTTCTAATCGTGACTCCACTGCTCATTTGCTCTGTGACCTTGTGCAAGTCACTTCATTTCCCAATGCCTCATTCACCCCCTCTGAGGGACTGAGGGTCTTATGTAGGATAGGGACTGCATCCAACGTGATGATCTTGTAACTACCCCAGCATTTAGCCACGTTAACTAGGTGACATTGGTCAAATCACATTACTTCTCCTAAGCATCAGTCTCTTTAACTGTAAAATATGGATAAAATTATATGCCCTCCTTACTTAGACTGTGAGCCCCGTGTGGACAAGGACTATATCCAACCTGATTATTCCTTCCTTCCTTCATTCATTCATATTTATTGAGCGCTTACTATATGAAGGTCACTGTACTAAGCACTTGGAAAGTACAATTCAGTCACAAAGAGAGACAATCCATGCCCACAGCGGGCTCACAGTCTAGAAGCGGGGAGATGGGCAACAAAATGAGTAAACAGGCATCAGTAGCATCAATATAAATAAATTGAATTATAGATATATAAACATCGTTAATATGAATGAATAGAATTCTAAATAGGTACAAATATACACAAGTGCTGCAGCCGGGTAGAGGGGGATAGAGCAAAGGGAGCAAGTCGGGGTGATGAGGAGGGGAGGGGGAACAGAGGAAAGTGGGATTTTAGTCTGGGATTAGAGTGTATCCACCACAGCACAAAGTCAGTAGTTGGCACAAAGTAAGCGTATTACCAATACCTTAAAAAAAGTCCTTGCTGGCCTCTGGAGGGATTAAACCTCCTCCTCGCTGGGTCTATAAAAACAGACATAATCGCAGAGGTAGTGAAAAAGTGCTGAAAAGAAAATTGAATAAATCATTCAACCTGTAGTATTTATTGAACTCCTAAGGTGTGTGGAGTCGTATGCTAAGATCTTTAAGAGACAATTGCAGACTATCAAAACATAAACCTTAGCCTCAGTCAAGAGGGGGGAAACAGACACTAAAGTTATAGACAGAAGGAAGAAGGAAATGTAAGTTCTTATGTAATACATTATTATCAATTAATAAATTAATATCATCATCATCATCATCAATCATATTTATTGAGTGCTTACTATGTTCAGAGCACTGTATTAAGCGCTTGGGAAGTACAAATTGGACACATATAGAGACAGTCCCCACCCAACAGTGGGCTCACAGTCTAAAAGGGGGAGACAGAGAACAAAACCAAACATATTAACAAAATAAAATAAATAGAATGTATATGTACAAGTAAAATAAATAAATAGAGTAATAAATATGTACAAACATATATACATATATACAGGTGCTGTGGGGAAGGGAAGGAGGTAAGATGGGGGGATGGAGAGGGGGACGAGGGGGAGAGGAAGGAAGGGGCTCAGTCTGGGAAGGCCTCTTGGAGGAGGTGAGCTCTCAGTAGGGCCTTGAAGGGAGGAAGAGAGCTAGCTTGGCGGATGGGCAGAGGGAGGGCATTCCAGGCCCGGGGGATGACGTGGGCCGGGGGTCGATGGCGGGACAGGCGAGAACGAGGTACGGTGAGGAGATTAACGGCGGAGGAGCGGAGGGTGCGGGCTGGGCTGCAGAAGGAGAGAAGGGAGGTGAGGTAGGAGGGGGCGAGGTGATGGAGAGCCTTGAAGCCCAGGGTGAGGAGTTTCTGCCTGATGCGCAGATTGATCAGTAGCCACTGGAGATTTTTGAGGAGGGGAGTAATATGCCCAGAGCGTTTCTGGACAAAGATAATCTGGGCAGCAGCATGAAGTATGGATTGAAGTGGAGAGAGACACGAGGATGGGAGATCAGAGAGAAGGTTGATGCAGTAGTCCAGACGGGATAGGATGAGAGCTTGAATGAGCAGGGTAGCGGTATGGATGGAGAGGAAAGGGAGGATCTTGGCAATAAGTAATACATTAAGTAATATAAGTAATATTCAGTCTATAATTAACGATACTGCCCAGATCATCTTTGTGCAGAAGCGCTCTGGGCATGTTACTGCCCTCCTCAAAAATCTCCAGTGGCTTTCAGTCAACCTACACATCAAGTATTAACTGCTCACTCTAGGCTTCAGGGATCTTCGTCACCTCGCCCCCTCCTACCTCACCTCCCTTCTCTCTTTCTACAACCCAGCCCGCACCCTCCGCCCCTCTGCCGCTAACCTCCTCACTGTACCTTGTTCTCGCCTGTCCCGCCATCGACCCCTGGCCCACGCCCTGCCCTTGGCATGGAATGCCCTCCCTCTGCACATCGACCAACCTAGCTCTCTTCCTCCTTTCAAAGCCCTACTGAGAGCTCACCTCCTCCAGGAGGCCTTCCCAGACTAAGCCCCCTTTTTCCTCTCCTCCTCCCTAGCCCCCCGCGCCCTACCTCCTTCCCCTCTCCAAAGCACCTGTATATATGTTTGTACAGATTTATTACTCTATTCATTTTACTTGTATATATTTACTATTCTATTTATTTTGTTAATGATGTGCATCTAGCTTTATTTCTATTTATTGTGATGACTTGAAACCTGTCCACATGTTTTGTTTTATTTTCTGTCCCCCCCTTCTAGACTTTGAGCCCGTTGTTGGGTAGGGACTGTCTCTATATGTTGTCAACATGTACTTCCCAAGCGCTTAGTACAGTGCTCTGCACACAATAAGCGCTCAATAAATACGATTGAATGAATGAATAAAAGGTAATAGGGCATGTATAAAAATCAATCAGTGGTATTTATTGAGTGCTTATTATGTGCAGAGCATCGTACTAAGGAACTGGGTAGGGAATACAATACGATTAAATTAGCGAACACGTTCCCTGGTAATAACAAGCTTAAGAAATCTTTAGAAAAGCAATGGGATTTAGTAGATGTGATCTGTAGAGAAGGGAAACGAACGGGGAAACGTTCTTTGTGATGATGATGATGATGATGGTATTTGCTAAGCGCTTACTATATGTGAAGCCCTATTGTAAGCGCTGGGGTCAATACAAGGATATCAGGTTGTCCCACGTGGGACTCACAGTCTTAATCCCCATTGTATAGATGAGGTATCTGAGGCACTGAGAAGTTATGTGGCTTACCCAAGGTCACGTAGCTGAAAAGTGGCAGAGCTGGGATTAGAACCCATATCCTTTGACTCCCAGGCCCGTACTGTTTCCCCTAAGGCATGCTTCTTCTCAGCTTGGGATGGGATGATATTTCAGAAAGATTTTGATGATGGGGAGAGCAGAGGCCTGGTGGGCTTATTGATCAATCAATCAGTAAATCGTATTTATTTAGTGTTTACTGAGTTCAGACACTGAACTACACACTTGGGAGAGTAAATATAACAGAGTTGGTAGGCCCGATCCCTGCCTACAGTATATAAGGGGAGACAGACTTGAATATAACTAAATAAATAATGGATATGGACGTAAGTGCTGTGGGACCAGTGAAGGGTGAATAAAAAGGAGCAAGGGTGACACAGAAGGGAGTGGATTGAACGGGGAGGAAAATCCTGACAGGAGGAATAGCAAGAGCTAGGTTCTAGATGGCTGTTACAGTCTCCCCTCCCTACACAGGGATTGAAAATGGTATTTGTTAAGCGCTTACTGTGTGTCGAACACTCTTCTAAGTGCTGGGGTAGATACAAATGAAATAGGTTGGACATCGTCCTTGTCCTGCAACGGGCTCACTGTCTAAGTAGGAGGTTGAACAGAAGAACAGAGGCACAGAAAAGCGAAGTGAATTACCCAAGGTCACAAAGCTGACAGGTGGAGGAGCTGAAATTAGAACTCAGGTTCTCTGACTCCCAGGCCCGTGATCTATCCATGAGGCCATGCTGCTTCTCCCTCCTCTACTTTTCTGAATTCATCCAGCGTGGCTCAGTGGAAAGAGCACGGACTTTGTAGTCAGAGGTCATGGGTTCGAATCCTGACTCCGCCACATGTCTCCTGTGTGACCTTGGGCAAGTCACTTAACTTCTCTGAGCATCAGTTACCTCATCTGTAAAATGGGAATTAAGACTGTGAGCCCTACGTGGGACAACCTGATCACTTTGTATCCCCCCCAGCGGTTAGAACAGGGCTTTGCACATAGTAAGCGCTTAACAAATGCCAACATTATTATTATCCCTCACCCCTCCTTCTCACCAACAAGGATGCAAGATTGATATAATCATCTCTAATCACTTTACATGTTTCCTATTACTGTCTTCCATCCACAAGGAATCGGGGTTGCTACATTTCAGGTAGCAGGAAGAAATTATAAGTGTAATCAAGCAATCGGTCAGTCAATAAATCAAGGGTGTTCACCGAGCACTTTTTATGTACAGAGCTCTGTACTAAATGCTTGGGAGAGTCCAATAAAACAGTTCAATGAGCTGGGAGTGAGTTCTTAAAGTCAAAGAAGGAACATGGGCTTGCACGTAGTAGATGGGTCTGGGAGTCAGAGGACTTGGGTTCTAATCCTGACTGCCAGTCATCAGCTGGGTGATTGGGGCAAGTCCCTTTATTACTTTGAGCCTCAGTTACCTCATCTGTAAAATGGGGATTAAAACTGTAAGCCCCATGTGGAACAACCTGATTAACTTGTATCTACCCCAGTGCTTAGAACAGTGCTTGGCAAGTAGTAAGCACTTAACAAATACCATCATCATCTTCATCATTATAATTATAATTATTATTATTAATAGTAATTTCGTCTCCTCCACTTGTCTGCTATATGACCTTGGGTAATTCACTTCACTTTTCTGTGCCTCTGTTCTACAACTACACCGCAGTTCACGCTCTTTAGTCCCTTGCAATAATAATAATAATAATTTTAGCATTTCTTAAGCACTTATTATGAACCAGGCATTGTATTAAGTGCAGGGGTGGATACAAGCAAATTGGGTTATACACAGTCCCTGTCCCACATGGGCTTCACACTCTCAATCCTCATTTTACAGATGTGGTAACTGAGGCACAGAGAAATGAAGTGACTTGCCCAAGGTCTCACAGGGCTCAGTGGAAAGAACCCGGGCTTTGGAGTCAGAGGTCGTGTGTTCAAATCCCGGCTCCACCACTGTCAGCTATGCGACTTTGTGCAAGTCACTTAACTTCTCTGGGCCTCAGTTACTTCATCTGTAAAATGGGGATTAAGACTGTAAGCCCCGCGCGGGTCAACCTGATCACCTTCTAACCTTGTTCTAATTCCAGGTCTTAGAACAGTGCTTTGCACATAGTAAGCGCTTAATAAATGCCATCATTATTATCAAGTGGCAAAGGGAGGATTAGAACCCAGGACCTTCTGACTCCCATGCGCGTGCTCTATCCATTAGGCAGTGCTGCGCTTCAAGCCAACCTATTTACTCTCCTTTGCCTTCCTATTTTCCTCTGCTGATATAGTGCTCACAGTTTCTAATCTTGGCTCTAACATGTGCCTGCCGTGTGACCTTGGGCAAGTCACTTAACTTCTCTGTGCATTCCCCCCGCCCTGCCTCCTTCCCCTCCCCACAGCACTTGTACATATTTATTACTCTATTCATTTTACTTGTACATATTTACTATTCTATTCATTTTGTTAATGATGTGCATATAGCTTTAATTCTATTTGTTCTGACGACTTTGACACCTGTCTACATGCTTTTTTTTGTTGTCTGTCTCCCCCTTCTAGACTGTGAGCCCAATGCTGGGTAGGGACCGTCTCTATATGTTGCCAACTTGTACTTTCCAAGCGCTTAGTACGGTGCTCTGCACACAGTAAGCGCTCAATAAATACGATTGAATGAATGCGTGTGCACCAGTTCCCTCATCTGCAAAAATGGGGATTCGACTCCTGTTCTCGCTCCTACTGTGAGCCCTATGTGTGATCCGATTATCTTGTATCCATCCCAGTGCTTATTTCAGTGCTTAGCAAATAGTAAGAGCTTAGCAAATACCACAAGTATTGTTATTACAAGTCCCCCCTTTCCTCCCAGTCTAAACTCCCCTTTTCCTCAGGCCCCCTCCCCTCCGCCATCGCCCCATCTCTCTCCCGTTGCTCTCCTCAACAGCACATGTATATATGTACATATCTAAAATTCTATTTATTTCTATTGATACCTGTTTGTTTTGTTGTCTGTCTCCCCCCTTCTAGACTGTGAACCCATTGTGTTCAGGGATTGTCTCTATTGCTGAATTGTACTTTCCAAGCGCCTAGTAGAGTGGTCTGCACCCAGTAAGCGCTCAGTAAATGCGATTGAATGAATAAATAAATTACCTGTTCAGAATCTTGTACCACCTGTGAACTTGAGTACTCACAACACCCCTTAGCATTAGTGTAAATATTGTGAATACCTTATTATTTACACAGTAAAATATCATCTTTTCTTTCTTCCTCCTATCTATAGTTTATTCTGGTGACTTTTTCCCCTTTTAGACAGAAAGCTTGTTGAAGGCAGGGATTGCGTCTGCTAACTCTTTGTATTCTCCCATGTGCTTAGAACAGTACTCTGTACATAGTCATAATAAATACCATTGATTGATCATGCGTACGACTTTCATTGTTCTCTTCAAAGCACCTACTACAGTGCTCAGGCAGAGTTGATTCACAATACGTGTTCCTGAGTGGTAGACGGAGAACGTGTCTATCAGCTCTGCTATACTGTCCTCTCACAAACGCTTAGTACAGGGCTCTGCACACAGTAAGCACTCAATGAATATGATTTATTCATTTTTGCTCCACCCCACCTCGCCCATTCACCAACTGAGTCACACCCTCGACCTCATCATCTCCTACTGCAGCACTGTCTCCACCCTCACCAACTCTGAAATCCCTCTCTCTGATCATGACCTTCTCACCTGCCTCCTCAATCACACTCCTCTCACCTGTAAATCTATATTGCTACCTCACAGAGACCTCCGCTCTCTCGACCCCATCCATCTTTCTGAGCACCTCACACCCCAGTTCGCCTCCCTTTCCCCTCTACCCAAACTTGATGATCAGATTATTGCTCTCAACACTACCCTTTCTACTCAGCTCGACTCCCTCGCTCCGCTTCCCCTTTGACGTTCTCGTACCACTAACCCACAGCCCCGGATCACTGCAACTGTCCTCCTCCTTCGCTCTTATGCTCGAGCTGATAAACGTTGCTGGCGAAAGTCTAAACACCTTGCCAACCTCGTTTACTTCACGGTTATCCTTTCCAGCCTTAACTCTGCCCTCTCCTCTGCCATACAAAACTATTTCTGCTCGGTTATTGACACCCATGCCGATCATCCCTGTCAGCTCTTCCGTACATTTAACTCCCTTCCCAGGCCCCCTGTTCCTCCTCCTCCTCCTTCCCTCATCCCGAACGATCTGGTCTCCTACTTCATTAATAAAATTAAATCCATCAATTCTGAGCTCCCCAGAGTCACCCCCCGCCCAATTCTCCAACCCTCCGGCTCTCACCACTCTCTGCTACTCTCCCATCCTTCCCAGCAGTATCCTCAGAGGAGATCTCCTCCCTCCTCTCAAGTGCTACTCCAGCCACCTGTGCTTCTGACCCCATTCCCACTCATCTTATGAAATCTCTCACTCTGTTCCTTCTCCCCTCCTCAACTTCCATCTTCAACCACTCACTCTCCACTGGTTCTTTCCCCTCTGCCTTCAAACATGCCCACGTCTCTCCCATCCTAAAAAAACTCTCTCTTGACCCCACCTCACCTTCTAGGTATCGCCATATCTCCCTCTTACCAATGCTTTCCAAACTCCTTGAACGAGTCGTCTATACGCGCTGCCTCGAATTCCTCAACACCAACTCTCTCCTCGAACCCCTCCAATCTGGTTTCCGTCCCCTAAATTCCACGGAAACTGCCCTCCTCTCAAAGCTCATCAATGACCTCCTGCTTGCCATATCCAACAGATACTACTCTATCCTAATCCTCCTCGACTTCTCAGCTGCCTTCGACACTGTGGACTACCCACTTCTCCTCAACACGCTATCCAAACTTGGCTTCACAGACTCTGTCCTCTCCTTGTTCTTCTCTCATCTCTCCGACCGTTCATTCTCAGTCTCTTTTGCGGGCTCCTCCTCCCCCTCCCATCCCCTTACTGCCGGGGTTCCTCAAGAATCAGTTCTTGGTCCCCTTCTGTTCTCTACCTACACTCACTCCCTTGGTGAACTCATTCGCTCCCACGGCTTCAATTATCATCTCTACGCTGATGATATCCAAATCTACATCTCTGCCCCTGCTCTCTCTCCCTCCCTCCAGACTCGTATCTCCTCCTGCCCTCCGGACATATTCCATTTGGATCTCTGCCTGCCATGTAAAATTCAACATATCCAAGACTGAACTCCTTATCTTCCCTCCCAAACTCTGCCCTCTCCCTGACTTTCCCATTTCTGTTGACGGCACTACCATCCTTCCCGTCTCACAAGCCCGCAACCTGGGTGTCATCATCGACTCCCCTCTCTCGTTCACCCCTCACATCCAATCCGTCACCAAAACCTGCCGGTCTCACCTCTACAACATCGCCAAGATCCGCCCTTTCCTATTCATCCAAATTGCTACCCTGCTTGTTAAATATCTCATCCTATCCCGACTGGATTACTGCATCAGCATCCTCTCCGATCTCCCATCCTCCTGTATCTCCCCACTTCAATCCATACTTCACGCCGCTGCCAGGATCGTCTTTGTGCAGAAATGGTCTGGGCATGTTACTCTCCTCCTCCAAAATCTCCAGTGGCTACCAATCAACCTACACATCAGGCAAAAACTCCTCACCCTCGGCTTCAAGGCTCTCCATCACTTCGCCGCCTCTTACCTCACCTCCCTTCTTTCATTCTACAGCGCAGCCCGCACCCTCCACTCCTCTGCCGCTAATCTCCTCACTGTGCCTCGTTCTTGCCTGTCCCGCCATCGACCCCCAGCCCACGTCCTCCCCCTGGCCTGGAATGCCGTCTCTCCACACATCAGCCAAACTAGCTATCTTCTTCCCTTCAAAACCCTACTGAGAGCTCACTTCCTCCAGAAGGCCTTCCCAGATTGAGCCCCCTCCTTCCTCTCCCCTCCCCTCCCCGTCCTCCCCGCCTTACCTCCTTCCCTTCCCCACATCACCTGTATATATGTATATATGTTTGTATCTATTTATTACTCTATTTATTTATTTTATTTGTACATATTTATTGTATTTATTTTATTTTGTTAATATGTTTTGTTTTGTTGCCTGTCTCCCCCTTCTAGATTGTGAGCCCGCTGCTGGGTAGAGACCGTCTCTATATGTTCCCAACTTGTACTTCCCAAGCGCTTAGTACAGTGCTCTGCACGGAGTAAGCGCTCAATAAATACGATTGAATGAATGAATGAATTTATTGGTAGATTTATTGATTCCTTTGGGAAAATTTGAGTAACTCATGCTTGGATATAAAGACCAGGTCCCTGACCGATACTGGGATCATTCAAGTCAGAAGATGTTGATTTTCTCTCCAAAATGGAAGCCATTCCCTCCAAGAATCCTCCCCAGTGTGGCCATCACGTCCTGGTTCCTCAGGCTGTAAATGAGGGGTTGAAGGCGGGGGGCACCACGTTGTAGAACATGGACACCAGAAGGTCCAGTGTCGGGGAAGTTTCTGATGGTGGCTTGAGGTGATCTAAGGCAGATATCGTGAGAAATAAGGTGACCACCAGAAGGTGAGGCAGGCAGATGGAGAAGTCTTTTGATTGACTATTGGCTGATGGGATCCTTGGCACAGTGGAGAAGATGGAGTCATACGATGCCATGATGGAAAACAAGCACACAAAACCCAAGCAAGAACCAATAGCAACACTCCCATTGATGATGACGTGGTTCTTGGAGCAATTGGTCTTCAGCAGCGACGGGACGTCGCAGAAGAACCGGGAGAAGTTCTTAGCCCAAAACAAGACTTCAGACAGACTCCCGTGAACCAGGAAGTGGCCGCTATCTTCCCACGGGCCCCTTGGTTCATGGCGACCTCAACTCATTTCCATCCTCATTTAGTGGAAAAGGCAAGGGCCTAGAAGTTCTCTTCCTCAGTGTGAGCTCCTTGAGGGCAGCATACACATCTACCAGCTCCGTTCTATTGTACTCTCCCAAGCATAGCTTAGAGGGAGACAAAGCACTTGGTTTCTAATCCTGCCTCTGTCTCTTTTCTGTTGTGTGACCTTGGACTAGTCGCTTTACTTCTTTGGGCCTCAGTTTCCTCATCTGTAAAATGACACACAATCATTGCATATTCATCTTTCCATTCTTTTCTTCCCTTCTAGTAGGGGCTGGGAATGTGTCTGTTGTGCTGTTTTAAGGTGGATAGTGCATGAGCCTGGGAATCAGGAGTGAGAAGGACCTTGGTTCTAATTCCAGCTCTGCCTCATGTTTTCTGTGTGACCATGGGCAAGTCATTTAACTTCTCTGAGCCACAGTTTTCTCATCTGTAAAATGGGGATTAAGACTATGCAGCCCATGTGGAACCACGACTGCATCCAACCTGCTTAACCTGTATCTACCCCAGCGCATTCGACAGTGTTTGGGACACAGTAAGAGCTTAACAAGTACTATTATTATTATCATTCTTATTATTATTATTACTCTCCCAAGGGCTTAATGCACACAGTAAGCGCTCAATAAATATGATTCAAGATTGAATCAAGATTGATTGGCTGATAGCAAATTATACTGTATCAACCTAGCCCGGTAGACTGGAAAGTTCTCGTGGGCAGGGATTACAAATTTTCCCACTATTTGTCCCCTTCCAAAATTTGGGAATTACTCTTACAAGGAGGAATTTCTGATAATGCTGGTGGCTGATTAAAGCTGGTCACACTCTCTCAGCCCTACTTGTCATTTATCCTCTGCAAGAGATTCTGGGACCCAATGAAGGCTGAAGTGACTGTTCTTAGTGCTGACACTGTGCTGAAGCACCGTATCCCAGCGGGTTGTTGGCAAGGTAGTGAGGTTTGAGGAGAAAGGAGGAGACGTGTGTGATGGTTCGGGGTTATTGACTGGAAAACACCTCTCCTCCTACAAGCCCACCTCCCCCGCTAGTGGCCACAGCCTAGTTCCTAGCCCCAACTTAGGACCCAGACTGGCTCCATCACTTCCATTCTCGTCCTTGTCCCCCCTGCCCCTCCATCCCACCTACCCCTGGTCACTCATCAGGGCAGCGTGGGGCTGGGCGCCGCTTACCTGGGATCAGAACCCATGTCCATTTGAATCCCAGGCCCGCACTCTACGCACTAGGCAATGCTGCTTCTTCTGATTTGTCCTGATTGAAAATCAATTGAAGCGCTGTAAACATACTGACTATATAAACTGTATAAACTTTACTCTTGAATCAAACATTCATCCTCTTTCTCATCTTTCCCTCATCTCCTTCCTCCTCTACATATTTTACTATGTGTCTATCTCCCCCATTAGATCACAATCTCCTGGAGAGCAGGAACAATGCAATTTTATCTCTTTTCACCTCTCCTGAGAGCTTACTACATTGCCTTGCACGCAGGATGTGGTCAATAAATACCATTGATAACAATAATAGTAATAATTATGGTCTTCATTAAGCGCTTAACTCTGTGCTAAGAACTGTTCTAACTGCAGGAGTAGATACAAGGTAATCAGGTTGGACACAGTACCCATCCCACATGGGTCTCCCAGTTTAAATCCCCATTTTACAGATGAGGAAACCGAGGCACAGAGAAGTGAAGTGAAGTGAAGTGAAGTGAAGTGACTTGCCCCAAGGGCGGACAAGGAGCGGAACTAAGATTAGAACTCTCGACATCTGACTCCCAGGCCCGTGCTCTGGATGGATGGATGGATGGATGGATGGGTGGATGGATGGATGTATGAACGGTTGGAAGAATGGGTGGATGAAAAGAAGGAAAAATGGATTGATGAGAGAGGAGGGATTTGACAAGACAGATGGAGCTGCAGTCATCCTTTCTTCCCTTCTCCCATACCTCTGCAAATTTTCCAACTTTCATACCCACACCCAGAGTCATGCTAAGGAGCATATCATTGTATTTTCATAGTCATTGCTAATAATGATATCATTATTGCATTTATTAAGAGGTTGTGTGCCTAAATTGTTTCACCTCCTGGAGTAGTAACAAAAGAATCAGTACAGACATAATTCTTGTCCCAAAAGGGCTCAAAGTATAAAAGGAAGAGAGAGCCTAGGGATATTAAGTCACTGTCTCAAGTTCACACAGCAGGCCAGTAGCAGAGCTGGCATAAGAACACGTATCAATCAATCAATTAATCATATTTATTGAGCACTTACTCTGGGCCCAGCACTGTTCTAAGCACTTGGAAAAGTTCAATATAATAGAGTTGGTAGACACATTCCCTGCCAAAAATGCGCTTACAGTCTAGAGCAATTCCCATTCCTTTAGGCCATGATAAAATTTAAAAAAATATGGTATTTCTTAACCACTTGCTATGTGCCAAGCACTGTTCTAAGCACAGTGGGTTAGATGCAAGCTAATCGGGTTGTCCCACTTGGGGTTTACAGTCTTAATCCCCATTTTACAGATGAGGTAACTGAGGCATGGAGAAGTTAAGTGACTAGACCAAGGTCAAACAGAAGACAAGTGGTAGAGCAGGGATTATAACTGCACCCAAACTGGATTTGCTGTACTAAGCACTTGGAAGAGTTCAGTTTACGATAGTTGTTAAACACATTCCCTGCCCACAGTGAGTTTACAGTCCACAGAGACTGCCTTTCCTATAGGCCATGATGCCTCCCAGAAACTGGATTGTCATTACTACTTCAGTCTTAGTCACGTCCATCCCTGACTGACAATTCATCAACGTCCAGCGTTTTCTGTGAACCCAGTAGGACTGCTAAATATCTGGATAGGTCCAAGAACAATTTATTGGTTAAGTGGTGGTGTGGGATTATTTGCACAAGGAAGGAGACATTTTGTCCCACAGCAGGGGCTGGGTGAGTGACCCTTTGGGATTCTCACCAACTGTGAAATCCCTCCCTCTGATTATAATCTTCTCACCTGCCTCCTCACTCACACTCCTTTCCCCTGTAAATCCATATTACTCCCTCACAGAGATCTCTGCTCTCTTGACCACATTCATCGTTCTGAGCGCCTCTCACCCGACCTCGCCTCCCTCTCCTCTCTACCCAGTCTTGATGATCAGATTACTGCTCTCAACTCTACCCTTTCTACTCAGCTAGACTCATTCGCTCCCCATTCCCTTCGCCGCTCTCGTACCACTAACCCACAGCCCTGGATCACTGCTACTGTCCGCCTCCTTTGCTCTTATGCTCGAGCTGCCGAACTCTGCTGGCGAAAGTCTAAACACCATGCCAACCTCGTTCACTTCAAGTTTATCCTTTCCTGCCTTAACTCAGTCCTCTCCTCTGGCAGACAAAACCATGTCTCCTCCCTTATAGACACCCATGCCCATCATCCCCGTCATCTCTTCCGTACATTCAACTCCCTTCTCAGGCCCCCGGTTCCTCCCGCTCCTCCTTCCTTCATCCCCAACGATCTGGCCTCCTACTTCATTAAAAAAATTAAATCCATCAGGTCCGACCTCCCCAAAGTCACTCCCCCCCACTTCTCCAACCCCTCGGCTCTCAGCACTATCTGCTACTCTCTCATTCTTCCCAGCAGTATCCTCAGAGGAGCTCTCCTCCCTCCTCTAAAGTGCTACTCAGGCCACCTGTGCTTCTGACCCCATTCCCTCTCATCTCATGAAATCTCTTGCTCCATCCCTTCTCCCCTACTTAACTTCCATCCTCTAACGCTCACTCTCCACTGGTTCCTTCCCCTCTGCCTTCAAACATGCTCATGTCTCTCCCATCCTAAAAAAAACCCCTCTCTTGATCCCACCTCACCTTCTAGTTATCGTCCCATCTCCCTTTTACCATTCCTTTCCAAACTCCTTGAACGAGTCGTCTACACGTGCTGCCTCGAATTCCTCAACACCAACTCTCTCCTCGACCCCTTCCAGTCTGGCTTCCGTCCCCTACATTCCACGGAAACTGCCCTTTCAAAGGTCACCAATGACCTCCTTCTTGCCACATCCAACGGCTCATACTCTATCCTAATCCTCCTCGACCTCTCATCTGCCTTCGACACTGTGGACCACCCCCTTCTCATCATCATCATCATCAATCATATTTATTGAGCGCTTACTGTGTGCAGAGCACTGCACTAAGCGCTTGGGAAGTACAAATTGGCAACAAATAGAGACAGTCCCTACCCAACAGTGGGCTCACAGTCTAAGAGGGGGAGACAGAGAACAAAACCAAACATACTAACAAAATAAAATAAATAGAATAGATATGTACAAGTAAAATAAATAAATGAATAAATAGACTAATAAATATGTGCAAACATATATACATATATACGGGTGCTGTGTGGAGGGGAAGGAGGTAAGATGGGGGGGATGGAGAGGGGGACGAGGGGGAGAGGAAGAAAGGGGCTCAGTCTGGGAAGGCCTCCTGGAGGAGGTGAGCTCTCCGCAGGGCCTTGAAGGGAGGAAGAGAGCTAGCTTGGCGGATGGGCAGAGGGAGGGCATTCCAGGCCCGGGGGATGACGTGAGCCGGGGGTCGATGGCGGGACAGGCGAGAACGAGGTACGGTGAGGAGATTAGCAGCAGAGGAGCGGAGGGTGCGGGCTGGGCTGTAGAAGGAGAGAAGGGAGGTGAGGTAGGAGGGGGCGAGGTGATGGAGAGCCTTGAAGCCGAGGGTGAGGAGTTTCTGCCTGATGCGCAGATTGATTCGTAGCCACTGGAGATTTTTGAGGAAGGGAGTAATATGCCCAGAGCGTTTCTGGACAAAGATAATCTGGGCAGCAGCATGAAGTATGGATCGAAGTTGGGAGAGACACGAGGATGGGAGATCAGAGAGAAGGTTGATGCAGTAGTCCAGACGGGATAGGGTGAGAGCTTGAATGAGCAGGGTAGCGGTATGGATGGAGAGGAAAGGGCGGATCTGGGCAATGTTGTGGAGCTGAAACCGGCAGGTTTTGGTGACGGCTTGGATGTGAGGGGGAATGAGAGAGCGGAGTCGAGGATGACACCAAGGTTGCGGGCTTGTGAGACGGGAAGGATGGTAGTGCCGTCAACAGAGATGGGAAAGTCAGGGAGAGGGCAAGGTTTGCGAGGGAAGACAAGGAGTTCAGTCTTCGACATGTTGAGCTTTTGGTGGCAGGCAGACATCCAGATGGAGATGGCCTGAAGGCAGGAGGAGATGCGACCCTGGATAGAGGGGGAGAGAGCAGGGACAGAGATGTAGATCTGGGTGTCATCAGCGTAGGGATGATAGTTGAAGCCGTGGGAGCGAATGAGGTCACCAAGGGAGTGCGTGTAGATCGAGAACAGAAGGGGACCAAGCACTGAACCTTGGGGAATCCCCACAGTACGAGGATGGGAAGGGGAGGAGGAGCCTGCAAAAGAGACTGAGAATGAACGACTGGAGTGATAAGAGGAGAACCAGGAGAGGAAGGAGTCTGTGAAGCCAAGGTCGGATAGCGTGTGGAGGAGAAGGGGGTGGTCCACAGTGTCGAAGGCAGCTGAGAGGTCGAGGAGGATTAGGACAGAGTATGAGCCGTTGGATTTGGCAAGCAGGAGGTCATTGATGACCTCTGAGAGGGCAGTTTCCGTAGAATGTAGGGGGAGGAAGCCAGATTGGAGGGGTGGAGGAGAGAGTTGTTTTTGAGGAATTCTTGGCAGCGCGTGTAGACAACTCGTTCAAGGAGATTGGAAAGGAATGGTAGGAAGGATATGGGGCGTTAACTAGAAGGTGAGGTGGGTCAAGAGATGTTTTTTTAGGATGGGAGAGACATGGGCATGTTTGAAGGCAGAGGGGAAGGAACCAGTGGAGATTGAGCGGTTGAAGATGGAAGGTAGGGAGGGGAGAAGAGATGGAGCGAGAGATTTCATGAGATGAGAGGGAATGGGGTCAGAAGCACAGGTGGCCGGAGTAGCACCTGAGAGGAGGGAGGAGAGCTCCTCTGAGGATACTGCTGGGAAAGATGGGAGAGTAGCAGCGAGTGTTGAGAGCCGGGGGGTTGGAGAAAGGGGGGAAGTGACTTTGGGGATGTCGGACCTGATGGATTTAATTTTGTTAATGAAGTAGGAGGCCAGATCGTTGGAGGTGAGGGAAGGAGGAGGGGGAGGAACTGGGGGCCTGAGAAGGGAGTTGAATGTGTGGAAGAGCTGGCGGGGGTGATGGGCATGGGTGTCAATAAAGGAGGAGAAATAGTTTTGTCTGGCACAAGAGAGTGCTGAGTTAAGGCAGGAGAGGATAAACTTGAAGTGACCGAGGTTGGCATGGTGTTTAGACTTTCGCCAGCAGCGTTCGGCAGCTCGAGCATAAGAGCGAAGGAGGCGGACAGTAGCAGTGATGTAGGGCTGTGGGTTAGTGGTACGAGAGCGGTGAAGGGAAAGGGGAGAGAGTGAGTGTAGTTGAGTAGAAAGGGTAGAGTTGAGAGCAGTAATCTGATCATCAAGACTGGGTAGAGAGGAGAGGGCGGCGAGGTGGGGTGAGAGGCGCTCCGAAAGATGGGTAGGGTCCAGGGAGCGGAGGTCTCTGTGAGGGAGTAATACGGATTTACAGGGGAAAGGAGTGTGAGTGAGGAGGCAGGTGAGAAGATTATGATCAGAGAGAGGGATTTCAGAGTTGGTGAGGGTGGACACAGTGCAGCGGTAGGAGATGATGAGGTCGAGGGTATGACTAAGTTGGTGAGTGGGTGAGGTGGGGTGGAGGAAGAGGTTTGCAGCGTCAAGGAGAGATAGAAAGGGGGCGGAAGAGGAGTCGTCAGGGATATCCATGTGGATATTGAAGTCTCCGAGAATCAGAGTGGGCATGGAGAAGGAGAGAAGGAAGGTGAGGAAGGGGTCAAAGTCGTTAAAGAAGTTGGAAGTGGGGCCGGGGGGGCGGTAGATGACGGCTACAAGAATCTGGAGGGGGTGGTGGAGGCGAATAATATGGGCTTCAAAGGAAGGGAAGGAAAGGGAAGGGGGAGGAGGGATAGTGCGAAAGCGACACTGGGGGGCGAGAAGGAAGGAGAGGTTGTTCTCCTCAACACACTATCCAACCTTGGCTTCACAGACTCCGACCTCTCCTGGTTCTCCTCTTATCTCTCTAGTCGTTTATTATCAGTCTCTTTTGCAGGCTCCTCCTCCCCCTCCCATTCTCTTACTGTGGGGGTACCCCAAGGCTCAGTTCTTCGTCCCCTTCTGTTTTCGATCTACACTCACTCCCTTGGTGACCTCATTCACTCCCACGGCTTCAACTATCATCTCTACGCTTATGACACCCAGATCTACATCTCTGCCCCTGCTCTCTCCCCCTCCCTCCAGGCTCGCATCTCATCCTGCCTTCAGGACTTCTACATCCGGATGTCTGCCCGCCACCTAAACCTCAACATGTCAAAAAACTGAACTCCTTATTTTCCCTCCCAAACCCTGCCCTCTCCCTGACTTTCCCATCACTGTTGACGGCACTACCATCCTTCCCGTCTCACAAGCCCGCAACCTTGGTGAAATCCTAAACTCCGATCTCTCATTCACCCCTCACATCCAAGCCGTCACTAAAACCTGCCGGTCTCACCTCTGCAACATCGCCAAGATCCGCCCTTTCCTCTCCATCCCAACCGCTACCCTGCTCATTCAAGATCTCAGCCTATCCCGTCTGGACTACTGCGCCAGCCTCCTCTCCGATCTCCCATCCTCCTGTCTCTCCCCACTTCAATCCATACTTCATGCCGCTGCCCGGATTGTCTTTGTCCAGAAACGCTCTGGGCATGTTACTCCCCTCCTCAAAAATCTCCAGTGGCTACCAAGCAATCTGCGCATCAGGCAGAAACTCCTCATCCTCGGCTTCAAGGCTCTCCATCACCTCGCACACTCCTACCTCACCTCCCTTCTCTCCTTCTACAGCCCAGCCCGCACTCTCTGCTCCTCTGCCGCTAATCCCCTCACCGTGCCTCGTTCTCGCCTGTCCCGCCGTCGACCCCCGGCCCACCTCATCCCCCTGGCCTGGAATTCCCTCCCTCCCCACATCCGCCAAGCTAGCTCTCTTCCTCCCTTCAAGGCCCTACTGAGAGCTCACCTCCTCCAGGAGGCCTTCCCAGACTGAGTCCCCTTCTTCTTCTCCCGCTCGTCCCCCTGTCCATCACCCCCATCTTACCTCCTTCCCCTCCGCACAGCACCTGTATATATGTATATATGTTTGTACATATTTATTACTCTATTTACTTATTTATTTTGCTTGTACATATCTATTCTATTTATTTTGCGTTGTTAATAAGTTTGGTGTTGTTCTCTGTCTCCCCCTTCTAGACTGTGAGCCACTGTTGGGTAGGGACTGTCTCTATATGTTGCCAACTTGTACTTCCCAAGCGCTTAGTACAGTGCTCTGCACACAGTAAGCGCTCAATAAATACGATTGATTGATCGATTGATTGATTGATCCTGCCCATGGCGGCCTTTATGTCCCGGTTCCTCAGGCTGTAGATTAGGGGGTTCAGGGCTGGGGTGTACTACCTCATAGAATACGTACACCAGCAGGTCCTCGAGCAAGGAGGACTCTGAGGGCAGCTTGTTGTAGACAAATACATCCACAAAGAGGAAAACAGTGAGAACGACTAGGGGAGGCAGGCAGGTGGAGAAGGCTTTGGCCCAGCTCTCCATTGTCGACATCCTCAGCTCGGCCCGGAAGATACGTGCGTATAAGACAACGATGGACATGAAGAGGACAACAGCTATGGCTGCCCCAAAATTAGATTCGCGTCGATGGAGATGTGCTTCTCGGAGCAGCTGATCTTCAGCTGAGGAGGGACGTCACAGAAGAACTGGAGGACCACATGGGACCTGCAGAAGAACAGGGAGAAGGTCAAAGCTAAAATCAAGACTCCAAACAGACTCCCGGTGAACCAGGAAGCAGCCTTCCTCTTCCCACAGGCCCTTTGGTTCATGACGACCTCATAGCTAAGGGGACGGCGGATCGTGACGTAGTGGTCGTAAGACATCGTCGGGATAATGACCATCTCTGAACCGCCAAATCGAATCACCGAGAAGACCTGGGCATCACATGCCAGGAAGTAAATAGATCTACAGTCGGTCAGGGAGTTATGGACGGACTGGAGAACGATGACGGATATGAGGCAGAAGTCAGGGACAGACAGGTTCCTGAAGATGAAGTACACGGGGTTGTGGAGTTGTCAGTCGAGGGTGGTGACGGCGACGACGAGGAGATTTCCCATCAGGGACGTCATGTAGAGCAGGAGAAACAGCGCGGCCTGGACCAGCTGCAGCTTCCGGACCTCCGAGAATCCCAGCAGGAGGAATTGTGTCTTCACGGTGACATTGGTCATTTTCTGGGAATTGACGTTGACTGCGTAAGGACATTTAGAAAAGATATGGATGAGAATAATATTCCAGAGAAAAGTGTACAGGAGAGGAGAAAATCTTTGGGTTGGAGGGAATCTCGTGTTTTTTATGGTAATTTTTCACACTCACTGTGTTCCAGATACTGTACTGAGCACTAATCAGGTTGTTCATCTCCTCCAATCAGCCTGCCTTGGTTCAGGACAGCACTGAAACCATTCCTGACTCCTTGAAGTCCATTCCGTTGGCAAATATCTGCAAGGATTGTGGTCACATAATTCTACATAATTGGAGTAGCAGCACAGCCTAGTGGAATGAGGATGGTTCTGGTAGACTAGGGGACCTTGGTCTTAATCCCGACTCTGCCACTTACCTCCTGGGTGACCTCGGGCAAGTCATTTAACTTTTCTGTTCCTCGCGTTTCGTCATCTGAAAAATGGGGTTTATGACGGTGAGTCCCATGCAGGACAGGGACAGTGTCCAATCTGATTATATCATATCTACTCCAGCAGTAAGTATGGTGTTGGTACATGGTAAGCACTTAGCAAATACCATAAATATTATTATTAAGAAAGAAGAGGAGGGCTTATATTGAAATTTCCCTTCCCTGACCCTCACCTTCCCCTGCTCCTCTCCGGAATCACAAGGCCTGTCCTGGGCTGGGGAGCACCGACCTCTGCTGAGAGAGAGTCTCACTCCACCTCGTCGATCCTGGACGCTGGTGGGGGTGACAGAAAGGTCTGAGTGAGGAAAGGGAGCTGACAGGATTCTCCCTCCCCCTCTTGGCTCTCCAGATGTTTGCACCGTACACTCAGACGACGGCCGGGTTATTTCCTGGGGGATTCCCCATGAGAGAACGGGCCCCGAGCTTTGCTAAGACAGTTTACTGTCCGGGAATCTCAGAAGGCCGGGATCGTGGGCTGGCTCTCTATGGTCTCAGCCCTTACAACCTAAACAAATGCCCAGTCGCACGTGGGAACCGGGGACTCCTTCCTAGAACAACAATAACGGACTCATCTTCATTCCGTTTTCATGATTAATAATTGGCCTCTGTTTCAACTCTGGAGATTGGAGATATATCAGGCCAAGACCGTGGACCATCCTAAATCAGCTCTCTCTCTGACCTACCCATTCTCTTCTCCAACTACACCCCAGCTCATACTCACCAATCCCCCCAGACTTTCTTAATGTGTCTCTTTCTGAACTTCCCTGCCTACAACCCTTGGATTGTACCCTTCTTCTTGTCTGGTGCGCACTCCCTCCTTCAACATGCCAAGCCTCATTTCTCCCCATTTTCAAATCCTCCTTGGAAGCCCACCTCATCCAGGCGGATTTTCCAATAAACTTTCCTTTTCCCATCTGTCATTTTAGAACTCAGGCATTCACAAGCACCTGTAAAACTTGTATAAAGTATAAGCTCCTTATTTGCAAAGAATATATCTTTCCCTTCTGTTGTACTTCAATTTGATTGACTTAGTCCTTAAATATTGAAATACACAAAACAATTTCCTTTCTCTCCATCCAAACTGCTACCACATTAATCCAATCACTTATCCTGTCCTACTGTGACTACTACATCAGCCTCCTTGCTGAACTTCCTGTCTCCCGTCCCTCTACATTCCAGTTCATACTTCACTCTGCTGCCTGGAACATAGTACTACAAAAACGTTCAGGCCATGTTTCCGCACTCCTCAGGAACCTCCAGTGGTCTCTGATCCACCTCCACATCAAGTACGACTCCTTATCATTAGTTTTAAAACACCCAATCAGCTTGCTCCCTCCTACTTCACCTCACTGCTGCAACCCAGCCTGCACACCTCACTCCTCTACTGCTAACCTACTCAATGTACTGCGATTTAGTCTATCTCACTGCCGACCCGTCACCCACATCCTGTCTCTGAACTGGAGTGCCCTTCGTCTTTATATGCGATGGATGATCACTCTCCCCACTTTCAAAGCTTTATTGAAGGCACAGCTCCTCCAAAACGCCTTCCCTGAATAAGCCCTGATTTCCTTTTCTCCCACTCCCTTCTGTGCCATCCTGATTTGCTCCCTTCTTTCATCCAGCCCCATAGCACTTATACCGATATCCATTATTTATTTACATTAATGTCTGTCTCTCCCTCTAGCCTGTAAGCTTGCTGTGGACGGGGAATGCGTCTTTTATATTGTATTATTGTACTCTCCTAAGCATATAGTACAGTGTGCTGCACACAATAAGCACTCAATAAATACAACTGACCAGCCGACTGACCGATTATCTTGTATCTTCTCTAGCACGTAGTACGATGCCTGGTACATACTCAGCACTTAACAAATTCAGAAAAATGAAGACATGTACATTCTGGTCTCAGGGAGTTCACAATGTAGTGAAGAGAGTAGACACCAGTGATTCTCATCAGAGAACATAAGGATTTTGCAGGGAGGGGTACCAATGTCAGGATGAAGTAGATCCATTACTAACTGAATATACAGTTGTAAATCTATGTATAGGTAAGAATGGGGAGCATAAAAACATACATGGGTATGAAGGGTAACTGTTGATCTGATACAGTTGAACTGTTGTGAATTACTTGGGGCAGACTTCCAGAAATTGGGGAAATAGCAACTGTGTCTCTTGGGCCTTGGTACACTTTTCTATACCCCCTTTCTCTGTCCCCACACAACCCAGCTCATCAAATAATCAATCCGTCAATCCATAGTCTTGGTTGGGTGATTACTGTGTGCAGAGCACTGTACTCTCTGGGTTTTGTACAGTAATACAGAGCTGGTAGACAGCTTTTCTGTCGACAATGAGCTTCCAGGCTTGAGTCGGATAGAGACATTAATCAATCGATCACTCAATCATTCAATGGTATTTATTGATCACTTTCCTTGTACAGAGCTCTGTAGTAGGCGTTTGGGAGAGTACAGTATAACTGAGTTGGCAGACACATTCTCTGCCCACATTGAGCTTACAAGTCTAGAGGAGGAAACAGATATTAATCAATCAATCAGACAATCGGTCAGTGGTATTTATTGAGTACTTACTCTATGTGGAGCACTGTACAAACCAATCAATCAATCAGTGGTATTTATCGAGTGCTTACTATGTGCACAGTATGGTACTAAGTGCTTGGGAGAATACAATATAACAAAGTTTGTCGACATGTTCCCTGCGCACATGGAGCTTACAGTCTACAGGGGTACTTTCATTTCTCCCATGCAAATCTAACAGGGATCAGGGAAACATCTCTAAATCCTGAACATGAAGAAGGGCGTTCTAAGCCAAAGCAACACACACTGGAAAACTTTCCCTGTCGAGATTCTGTTTTTAGACCCGAAGGATGGCTCTAAATCTGGACAAATCATTGGACAATCCCTCTGACAACTGCTGGGATAATTGGCACGGAGAAACTGACATTTCTATGTCAGAGAGGGATCTGTGAGAGTGTATCTTTTAGGACCCTCACCAGGGCAGATTTCATATCTTTGTTCTTCAGGCTGTAAGTGAGGGGGTTGAGGGCGGGGAGCACCACGTTCTAGAACACGGACGGCAGCAGGTCCAGTGTTGAGAGGGAGTCCGAGGGCGGTTTGACGTAGGCGAAAGTCCCGGTAGAGAGAAAAGCAGGCAGGCAGGTGGTGAAGGCTTTGGCCCGGCCCTCAGTGGCCGTCATCCTCACCACGGCCCAGAAGATGTGGATGTACAAGATGATGATGAGCAAGAAGCAGACGATAGCTAACGCTACCCCTCTGGTCATGCTCACGTCCGTGGCAATGTGGTCCTTGGAGCCGGAGATCATCAGCAGATCGGGGACGTCACAGAAGAACAGGGGGACAAGTTGACCTGCAGAAGAATATGGAGAAGGTCGAAGCTGAAAACAAGACCTCAGTCAGTGCTCCGCTGAGCCATGAGGCGGCGGCTATCTTCCTACAGGCCACTCGGTCCATGGTGACATCGTGGCACCGGGGGAGGCACATGGCGGCGATAGCGGATGTAGGACATTGCCGTGAAGACAAAATACTCAGAACCCACAAAAAAGATCCACATAAAATCTGAGCGATGCAGCCTAGGAAGGAGATGGAGTTATTATTGTTTACGGGGTTGTGTATGGACTTGGGGAGGATGACAGAGTTGAAGCAGAGCTCGAGGACAGACAGGTGCCTGAGGAAGAATTACAGGGGGGTGTGGGGGCGCTTCTCGAGGACAGCGACGGCGACGGCGACGGCGACGACGACGATGAGGAGATTTCTCGTCAGGGCCGCCAGGTTGACCAGGAGGAACAGCACAGCGTGGACCAGCTGCAGCTCCCGAACTTCCGAGAATACCAGCAGCAGGGGCTCTGTCTTCACGGTGACATTGGTCATTTTTTCGGAATTGATACTGACTGCCTTAGGACATTTAAAAAAGAGAAGTAGATTCAAATAGGGACTAGAATAATAATCCAGAGAAAAGTTCACAAAAGAGGAGAAAATCTTTGGGTTGGAGGGAAATTTAAGATTTTAGGTTTTTTATGGAATTTGTTAAATTCTTACTATGTACCAAGCACTGTATTAAGTGCTAGGATAGCTACAAGCTAATCAAGATGTTCATTTCCCTCAGTTTACCTACCTCTGTTCAGGCCAGCACAGAAAACCATTCCTGTCTCCTAGTTGTCTGTTCCAAGAGAAGCAGCATGGCTCAATGGAAAGAGCACGGGCTTGGGACTCAGAAGTCATGGGATCAAATCCCGGCTCCACATATTGTCAGCCCTGTGACCTTAGGCAAGTCACTTCACTTCTCTGGACCTCAGTTCCCACGTTTGCAAATTGGGGTTCAGTACCTGTTCTCTCTCCTATTTAGACTGTGAGGTCCATGAGGGGCCTTATTAACTTGTATCTACCCCAGCACTTAGTACAGTGCTTACCGCGTAGTACATGCTTAACAAATACCATTATTGTTATTATTATGAACAGGTCAAATCCCTTTCTATCCTTTTATGCCTATTCAATAGCTCCTTTACTTTTAATATCTATTTGCTTCACCTTCTATTTCCCAACATATTGTTAAAATTTATCCCTGGCCAATCTTCTAGCTCTGCCCCACTCTCATTACTACCACGCCTCTCCCCTCTCTCCGTCTGTTTCCCCAGCTTAGAACTCCCACCCATTCAAATAATATAGTATGTGCTAATCGCTTACTGGGGCGGATACAGGCAAATCGGGTGGGTCCCGCGCGGGGCTCACGGTCTCAACCTCATTTTCCAGATGAGGTAAATGAAGGCCCAGAGAAGTGAAGTGACATGCCCAGGTCACACAACAGACAAGTAGCAGAGCCGGGATTAGGACTCTGACATCACAACTCATGGTTTAACCACTACACCATGCTGCTCCTCCTGACAGACCACATTCCTTCCACATTCCAATTTCCACACAAGAGCCCATCTTCTCCAACGAACATTTCCCAGTTAACTCTCAGGCAGACAAACCCATCCACCATCATTACTCATCATTGACCTACTGACACTACTCCTAGGCATGTATGTTGTTTTACTCCATTGCACAGCCACACCTCTAGATTGCTCTGCTATAAATGCTTCTATGTCTATCTCCCCTTTCCTTTATTTTTATTAATGTCTGTCTCCCCGTTTTGACTGTAACCTTGCTAGCAGGGAACATGACTTTCAGCTCTGCTCTATTGTATTCTCCCAAGTGCTGAACACAGTGCTCTGCACCCAGTCAGCACTCAATAAATATCACTGATTCATTGATTGATCAGAGTCTAAGCTCTTTGTGGGCAGGGAATGTTCCATTACTGGTCTTATGCTTCCCATAGGCCAACATTTAATTGTGACTTCATTCATTTATTCATTCAATCATATTTATTGAGCGCTTACTGTGTGCAGAGCACTATACTAAGCGCTTGGGAAGTACAAGTTGGCAACATATAGAGACGGTCCCTACCCAACAACAGGCTGCCAGTCTAGAAGACGGACTCACAGTTTAGAAGACTTCTTCCTTATCCCTAAACCTGTCTCAAACCAGAAGACAACATTAATGAATCAGTGATAATTATTGAGCATTTACAGCGCAGAACAAGGTACTAAGCATTTGGGAGAGTGCACTATAACATGGTTGGCAGAGAACTTCCCTGCCCATATTCAAAGAATTGATCAGTCAGTTGTATTTACTGAGTGCTTACTGTGTGCAGAGCACTGAACTAAGTAGCTGGGAGAATACAACGGAGTTGGTAGGCACGTTCCCTACCCACATTTAATCAGTCGATAGTATTTATTGAGTGTTTACTGTGTGCAGAGCACTGTAATCAGCTCTCGGGAGAGGACAATTCGACAGAAATGGTAGATCTTTTCCCTACCCACAGTGAACTCTCAGTTTAGAGAGCATTTTAACTTATTTCTATCCCTCACCCTATGCTTAATCCTGCCCTTTTACCTTACTTTACAATTTTCAAATTAGTAAGATGCCTAGAGTATTTTATATACACTATAATAAGAATAGATATATCAATATATGATATGGATAATATAATAACAATAATCTTGGTATTTGTTAAGCGCATACTATGTGTCAAGCATTATACTAAGTCCTGAGGTGCATACAACATAATCAGGCCCCTTTTAGGGCCCCCAGTCTCAGTAGGAGGGAGAATTGATGTTGAATCCCCATTTTGCTCCTACTATATGCCAATCACTGGGATACGTATTTTGGACAGAGTCTCTGGTCTGCCTAAGGCTTGCAGTCTAAGAGAGAGGGAGAGCAAAAATGAAATTCTTGCCTTCGAGGAGTTTACAATGTAATGGGATGTTGGATCTCTGCCCACAGTGTATGAAAGAAACCAAAGATCCAGGCAACTTATGAGTTATGACACAGAGAATAATAGTAACAATAGCATTATTATGGATCAAGCACTGATCTACGCTCTGGGGTATATTCATTCATTCATTCATGCAATCGTATTTATTGAGCACTTACTGTGTGCAAAGGACTGTACTAAGCTCTTGGGAAGTACAAGTTGGCAACATATAGAGACGGTCCATACCCAACAGCGGGCTCACAGCCTAGAAGGGGGAGACAGGCAACAAAACAAAACATATTAACAAAATAAAATAAGTAGAATAAATATGTACAAATAAAATAAATAGAGTAATAAATATGTACAAACATATATACATATATACAGGTGCTGTGGGGAGGGGAAGGAGGTAAGGCGGGGGAGGGGAAGGAGGTAAGGCGGGGGCAGGGGGGATGGAGGGGGAAAGGAAGGAGAGGGCTCAGTCTGGGAAGGCCTCCTGGAGGAGGTGAGCTCTCAGTAGGGTCTTGAAGGGAGGAAGAGAGCTAGCTTGGCTGATGTGGGGAGGGAGGGCATTCCAGGCTAGGGGGGTGACGTGGGCCGGGGGTCGATGGTGGGAGAGGCGAGAAAGAGGCACGGTGAGGAGATTAGCGGCAGAGGAGCGGAGGGTGCGGGCTGGGGTCTACAAGGAGAGAAGGGAGGTGAGGTAGGAGGGGGCGAGGTGATGGAGAGTCTTGAGGCCGAGGGTGAGGAGTTTCTGCCTGATGCGTAGGTTGATTGGTAGCCACTGGAGATTTTTGAGGATGGGAGTAAGATGCCCAGAGAATTTCTGGACAAAGACAATCCGGGCAGCGGCGTGAAGTACGAATTGAAGTGGGGAGAGACTGGACGATGGGAGATCGGAGAGGAGGATGATACAGTAGTCCAGACGGGATAGGATGAGAGCTTGAACGAGCAGGGTAGAGGTTTGGTTGCAGAGGAAAGGGCGGATTTTGGCAATGTTGTGGAGGTGAGACCGGCAGGTTTTGGTGACGGCTTGGATGTGAGGGGTGAACGCGAGAGCGGAGTCGAGGATGACACCAAGGTTGCGGGCTTGTGAGATGGGAAGGATGGTAGTGCCGTCAACAGTGATGGGAAAGTCAGGGTGAGGACAGGGTTTGGGCGGGAAGACAAGGAGTTCAGTCTTGGACATGTTGAGTTTTAGGTGGCGGGCAGACATCCAGATGGAGATGTCCTGAAGACAGGAGGAGATGCGAGCCTGGAGGGAGGGAGAGAGAGCAGGGGCAGAGATGTAGATTTGGGTGCCATCAAGGTATATGCAGATTAATCAGGTTGGGCACAGTCCCTGTCCCACATGGAGCTCACACTCTTAATCCCCATTTTGCAAATAAGGTAACTGAGGCTCATAGAAGTGAAGTGACGTGACCCAGGTCACACAGCACACACACGGCATAGCCGAGATTTGAAGCCAGGTCCTTCTGACTTCCAGGCGCGTGATCTATCCACTAGGCCACGATGCTTGCCAAAAGCTATGAAGTTTGAATGAAAGCTACAGACTGATTGATCAATCAGTGATAGCTGCTGAGCACTTACTGGATACTAGGCGCGGTACTAAGCACTTAGTAGTTGAGGAAACTGGATCACAGAAATATTAAGCGGCCTTCCCGAGATCACACAGCAGGCCAGTGGCGGAGATGGGGTTCTTCTGAATTCCAGACCCTGGCTCTTTCCACTGACTACTGATTGGTGGCTGAGTTCCCCTCACTCACAAAGACTCACTCTCCCTCATCTGGCCCAGGAGGGGGTACTAGCTGAAATGATTCATCTTTCCTCAGGGAAGTAACACGAAAGAATAGGAGAAATTGTAACTTCGATCCCCTCATTCTGGGCTTATATTGAAATTTCACTTCTCTGCCCCTCAACCTTCCCCTGCATCTCTCCAGAGTCTCAGGGCCTGTCCTGGGCTGGGGAGCACCGACCTCCGCTGAGAGAGAGGCTCACTTCATCTTTTAGGTCCTGGACGCTGGTGGGGGTGATAGGAAGGTCTGGGTAGAGGTGGGAGCCGTCAGGAGCCTCTCTCCCTCTCTCAACTCTCCGGATGCCTGCGCTGTCCCCTCGGGTTATTTCCTGGGGGATTCCCCCTGGGAGGATGGGCCCAGAGCTCCACTGAGATGGCTGACCATCCGGGAATCACAGAAGGCCGGGATCGTGGGTTCTCTGTGATCCCGGCCACCACAGCGTAAATGACTTCCCAGGCCAACGTGGTTCCCACTCTGGGACTCCTTCCTAGAACAACCTCAACGGACTCATCATTTTTTCCATGATTAGTAACAGCTTTCTGCTTCAACTCTGGGGATTGGAGATATTTCCTCCTAGGGAGAATAGGCACCTTAGCCCATTTGGTTAGTCATGGTTGAATTCAATATTCAGATTAACTTGGCAAAAAAAGGAAATGGACCCCAAGATCTCATTCCAGTTTTGCCACTGAATGGCTATGTGTCACAGGCACCTGTAACATTTTTGATAAGTGTAAGCCCCTCGTGTGCAAAGAATGTACCTTCTCCTTCTGTTGTACTTCAATTTGATTGATTGATTGAATTAATTAATACTTAAATATTGAATCATATTATACAAATAATAGGAATAGTAGCAACAGTAAAAGTAGGAAGAGAAATCATAATGGTGTTTACTGAGTGACAACTGAGAGCATTACGTATTTGGAAATATTCAACCTGTACCCCTGCTCCTGGCTTCTGGGCAAGATTTGAGGATCAAAAGTAAACCTAAATCATCCTTCTGCAGCTACCTCTTCAATTGCATTTAATGGTATTTGTGAACCACTTACTATGTACCAGGCACTGTATTAACCACTGGGTTAGATACAAGGTAATCAGGTTGGACAGAGTCTATGTCCCACATGGGCCCACACTATTCATCCCCATTTTACAGATGAAGGAACGGAGGCCCAGAGAACTGAAGTGACTTGCCCAAGGTCACAGAGAAGACAAGAGGCAGAGTTAAGATTGGAACTCTCGTCTTTCTGACTCCCAGGCCCATGATCTACCCTCTGCTCGTGGTGAATAAAGGAGGTGAATCCAAGTGCATAGATCCATCCCCAGGCATGTGAAGTAGATATAAATACCAGTCACATACAGCTGGATAAAATCTTTTCTACCAAAGTAGTCAAAGCCATTGATGATAGGCAGCGTGCAGCCAGGAGAAGTCTCTAACGACAAGTACACAGATCTCTGCAGGCTTACCAAGTCTGTCTAGAGTCAGTCCTTGGGAAGAGGAATAACAGTGTCAGAGAGTAAAGTGAAATTTTCTATCTCCGGTAGAAAGACTCCCAACCAGGACGCTCTCCATCGCCATCTTCACGTCCCTGTTCCTCAGGGTGGGGTTCAGGGTGGGGGGGCACCACGGTGTGGAACACGGACACCAGCAGTTCCAGCCGGAAGGAGGAGATGGAAGTCGGCTTTAAGTGGGAGAAGGCGGCCGTGGAGGAAAAATCGGTGGCGACGACGAGGTGGGGCAGACTGGTGGAGAAGGCTTTGGCCCGACCCTCGGTGGCTGTAAGGCTCAACACGGTCCGGAAGATGCACAAGTATGAGACTACGATGGAGACGAAGCAGAAGACACTGAAATAGGCACCAGTGGCTACAATCACCTTGAAGGCTGCATACGTTTTAGAGCAGGAGAGTTTTATTACCGACAGGACGTCACAGAAAAACGGTGCGATCACATGGGACCTGCAGAAAGGCAGGGAGAATGTCGCAGCTGAAACGAAGACTCCTAACGTTGCCCCGGTAAGCCAGGACCCGGCTGCCATCTCAAGGCAGGTCCTGTGGTTCATGATGACCTCATAGTACAGAGCACTGCAGATGGCCAGGTATCGGTAATAAGACATCACTGTGAGCATGGAGAACTCTGTGCCGGAAAACAGAATCACGAAGCAAATATGGAAAAAAACATCTCAGGGAGAAGATTTCTCTGCGTTTGGTCAGAGAGGCCACGATGGATTGGGGGACGGTGATGGAGATGTAGCAGAGGTAGAGGACGGACGGGTTCCTGAAGAAGAAGTAAATGGGGGTGTGGAGGCGCCGGTCGAGAACGGCAAGGGTGACGATGAGGAGATTCCCCGTTAGGGCCGCCAGGTAGACCAGGAAGAACAGTGCAGCATGGACCAGCTGTAGCTCCCGGACCTTCGAGAAATCCAGCAGGAGGAATCCCATGACTGTGGAGACGTTCGGCATTTTGAGGAGACAGCACTGAATTTCTGCATGTGATGAGGGAAGAGCCAAATTTACAGTCCAGTGAAGAAATTGACAGGACATTTGCTAGTGATTCTCTAAGGAGAGGAGACAGTTATAGAATTCAAAATTATCTTTGACTTCCTTATCCCTGCCATGGGTCCTAATCCCGGCATCGCCAGGTGTCAAGAAGGGGACCTAGGACTGGAACGTGGCTCAGCGGAAAGAGCCCGAGCTTGGGAGTCAGAGGTCATGGGTTCTAATACCGGCCCCAGCACTTGTCAGCTGTGTGACTGTGCCTTAACTTCTCTGTGCCTCAATTACCTCATCTGTAAAATGGGGATTAAAACTTTGAGCCCCACGTGGGACAAACCGATCACCTTGTATCCTCCCCAGTGCTTAGAACAGTGCTTTGCACATAGTAAGCGCTTAACAAGTGCTATTATTATTATTATTATTATTATTATTATTATTATTATTATTATTATTATGTCCAGATTTTCACATTATTTTGGTCTATTTTAAGGGAGCTCCTGAGGTTGTCTCCTCTCTACCACCCCAAAAGAGTTGGCAGACACATTCCCTGCCCACATCATGCATTCAATCGTATTTATTGAGCGCTTACTGTGTACCGATCACTGTACTAAGCGCTTGGGGAGTACAAGTTGGCAACATATAGAGACGGTCCCTACACAACAACGGGCTCACAGTCTAGAAGGGGGAGACAGACAACAAAACAAAACATGTGAAAAGGTGTCAAGTCGTCAGAACAAATTAAGCTAGATGCACATCATTAACAAAATAAATAGAATAGTAAATATGTGTAAGTGCAAAATAGAGTAATAAATCTGTACAAAAATATATACAGGTGCTGTGGGGAGGGGAAGGATGTAGGGTGGGACACTGGGGAGGAGGAGAGGAAAAAGGGGCTCAGTCTGGGAAGGCCTCTTGGAGGAGGTGAGCTTACATCGAGTTTACAGTCTGGAGGGAGATCGTTTTCAATCTTCGTCTTCAATCCTACCCACTGCCTGAACTTGTTCGCGGATTCTGCTACCCAATACTTTGTGTGTGAGCACGCGCGCGCGCGTGCTCACACACACACACACACATGAACATGCACACATATGGAAACATAAACAAACACATACAGCTTCTACCACAGGGAACCTGATTGCAGCAGCTCCTTTAAGGTGGAAAATTAATTTATTCAATCGTAGTTATTGAGCACTTACTGTATGTAGAGCACTGTACTAAATGCTGGGGAGAATAAAATAGAATAATAAACAGATACAGTCCATGCCCACAACTAGCTTACAGTTTAGAAGAATAACAGATTATAGTTGGGTTGACTTCAGTAAACGTCTCATCACTGGCTTCAGTGCTATCCACCTGCTCTAATTTTCCTCTTCATTATTTGCTTTCTTCAACCAACCCTCCAAAAAGAACCTTCTTGCCGTCACTCACTTTCAACTCTTCCTCCTCCCACCTCTGGCTCCCACCCTTCCTTTGGCCTGGAAATCCACTGTTTTCAATTCCCCAGAACAGAGATATCCCACCCTCAAAAACTATCTGGAATTCTACGTTTCAAGGTTGGATTAGCTAATTTACTTCTTCCCACCATCTGTCAGTGACCATCTCTAGATTAAATGCACCCGCAGGCCCTCAGGGTATTGCTGCTAAAGGTAAGGTTCATTACTCTAGACTGTAAACTTCTTGAGGAAACATGTCTATCAACTCTGCACACAGTAAGCACTCAATAAATGTCTACGATTGGTTGACTGACAATCAATTCTCAGTCATTTATTCATTCATTCAATCATATGTATTGAGTGCTTAATGTGTGCAGAGCACTGTACTAAGCGTTTGGGAAGTACCATTCACAATAAAGAGAGACAATCCCTGCCCACACCGGTCTTACAGTCACACATGTCTAATCAGCGTCTGTCCCAGACAGTGACAAAACCACAGACACTGGAATTTCTCTTTGGACAGCCCCAGGGTCAGAACCTTGATGTAAAATGGGGTAGTGTAGCAAAAGGAAACGGACATTTTGTCTCTTGGGGGAGGGAGGAGGAATCTCCTCTTTAGGATTTTCCTCAGGGCAGCCTTCATGTCCCGATTCCTCAGGCTGTAGATGAGGGGGTTCAGGGTCGGGGGCACCATGGTGTAGAACATGGACTCCAGCAGTTCGAGGGGAAGTCTGACATAGTCTTGAGGTAGGAGATGATGGACGTAGAGAAGAAGACGGTGAAGACAGCGAAACGGGGTAGGCAGGTGGAGAATGTTTTGACCCGGTTCTTGGAGGCCGGCATCCTCAGCACGGCCTGGAAGATGTGTAAGTAGGAGACGATGATGGAGACGAAGCAGACGACAATTAAAGCTATCCCACCGGTGACTCTCACATCGGTGGTTCTCAGAGCAGGAGATCTTCAGCGCGGGGCGGGGGGGGGGGGCGAAATCACACTAGAACTGCTGGACGATGTTGGACCCACACAATCTCAAGGAGAAAGACGAAGCTGAACACAGGACGCCAAACAGCACCCCGCTTAGCCAGGAGGCGGCCACCATCTTTCCACAGTTTGTTTTGTTCATAATAATAATAATAATTACAATAATGATGATATTTGTTAAGCGCTTACTATGTGCAAAACCCTGTCCTAAGTGCTGGGGAGGTTACAAGGTGATCAAGCTGTCCCGGGGGGGGGACTCACAGTTTTAATCCCTATTTTACAGATGAGGTAACTGAGGCCCAGAGAAGTTAAGTGACTCGCCCAAAGTCACACAGCTGACAGTTGGCAGAGCCGGGATTTGAACCCATGACCTCTGACTCCAAAGCCTCCAAGATCAGGCTCTTTCCACTGAGCCACACTGCTTCTCCAACCTTAGATGACTAATGCCGTGAGCTGTATCCATGATGGGTCCATAGCGCAGGGGGTGGCAGATGGCGGCATA
Organism: Tachyglossus aculeatus; assembly: GCF_015852505.1. Taxonomy (NCBI): domain Eukaryota; kingdom Metazoa; phylum Chordata; class Mammalia; order Monotremata; family Tachyglossidae; genus Tachyglossus; species Tachyglossus aculeatus. Next base: position 106,238,955 of record NC_052068.1, read on the forward strand.
GCGATCATAGGACATTGCCGTGAGGACGAACAGCTCTGAAGCAGCAAACAGATCCACGAAAAAGACCTGGGCCACACAGCCCTGGAGGGAGATGGAGCTACTATCCGTCAGTGAGATAACGACAGACTTGGGGACGGTGACAGAGATGTAGCAGGGGTCGAGGAAGGACAGGTTCCTGAGGAAGAACTACAAGGGGGTGTGAAGGCACCGGCAGAGGGCGGTGACGGCGACGATGAGGAGATTACCCGTCAGGGCCGCCAGGTAGACTAGGAGGAACAGCACGGCGTGGACTAGCTGCAGCTCCCGGACTTCTGAGAAATACAGCAGGAGGAATTCCCTCACCGTGGAGGCGGTGGGCATTTCTGGGAGGCAGCAGTGATTTCAGTGTGTGATAAGCAAAAAGCCAAATTTAGAATCAACTGACGGGATGAGTGAAGGAATTGACAGGAAACTTGCTAGTGATTATGGAAAGGAGACTGTTATTGAATTCAAAATGATATTAGTGTTCACCGTGGAGACATTGAACATTTCTGGGAAATGGTGTCGACTCCCTGAAAAGGAAGATGGAAGAAAGACTTCAATTTAGAGACAATTATGTTGGGGGTGAAGTAATAAGGATGTTACTCAATTCTATTTATTGAGTACCTAGGGAGGACACAGTAATGGTACATGTGATCACTGCCCACAGGGAGATTACATTCTATTGGAAGCACCAAGCTATGAACTGTGTAGAAACAAGGTGCTACAGGGAAGAACTCAGACCTCGGAGTCAGAGGACCTGGCTTCTAATCCCAACTCTACCACTTATCGGCTGCAAACCCATGGGAAAGTGATATAATTTCTCTACGCCTCAGTTATCTTATTAGTAAAATGAGGATTCGATACCTGTTTTCCCTCCTACTTAGTCTGTGAATCCTTCGTGCGACACGGACTGTGTTCTACCATATTGTCCAGTACTTAATAATTTGCTTGGAATGTTGTAAGCACTTAATAACTATCAAGAGTATTGTTTTTGGTTGAGGAGACTAGAAGTAAAATGAACAGGGGATAGGAGAGGTCAGAGAACATGAAGATATGAACATGACTGTTGTGAAATTTTTTCGATGGCTTTAGAGACAAACAAGAATTGCCTTTATATGTAAATTCATCCATTTAGTGGAGAGAGAATTAGCCTGGTAGACAGAAGGACCGAATTCTAATCTTGTCTCAGCCCCTTGTGCGCTGAATGACCTAGGGCCAGTAACTTACCTTCTCTGTGCCTCAGTTACCTCATCTGTAAATTGGGGATTATGACTGAAAGAAACATGTGGTACATAGACTGTGTCCAACCTGAATATCTTGTATCCACTCCAGCGCTTAATAAAGTACCTGGCATATAGTAAACACATAAGAATGCCATAAGACAAACAACAAAAATAAAACCCATAGATACATTCATTCATTCATTCAATCGTATTTATTGAGCGCTTACTCTGTGCCGAGAACTCTACTAAGCACTTGGGAAGTACAAATTGGTAACATATAGAGACGGTCCCTACCCAACAGCGGGCTCGCAGTCTTGACGGGAGAGACAGACAACAAAACAAAATATATTAACAAAATAAAATAAATAGAATAAGTATGTGCAAATAAAATAAATAAATGAATAGAATAATAAATATGTACAAACATATATACATATATACAGGAGCTGTGGGGAGGGGAAGGAGGTAAGACGGGGAGGACGGGGGGCGAGGAGGAGGAGAGGAAGGAAGGGGTTCAATCTGGGAAGGCCTCCTGGAGGAGGTGAGCTCTGAGTAGGGCTTTGAAGGGAGGAAGAGAGCTAGCTTGGCTGATATGCAGAGGGAGGGCATTCCAGGCCGGGGGATGACGTGGGCCGGGAGTCGACGGCAGGACAGGTGAGAGCGAGGTACGGTGAGAAGATTAGCGGCAGAGGAGTGGAGGGTGCGGGCCGGGCTGTAGAATGAAAGCAGGGAGGTGAGGTAGGAGGGGGCGAGGTGATGAAGAGCCTTGAAGCAGAGGGTGAGGAGTTTTTGCCTGATGCATAGGTAGATTGGTAGCCACGGAAGATTTTTGAAGAGGGGAGTAACCTGCCCAGACCATTTCTGCACAAAGACGATCCGGGCAGCAGCGTGAAGTATGGATTGAAGCGGGGAGATACAGGAGGATGGGAGATCGGAGAGGAGGCTGATGCAGTAATCCAGTCGGGATAGGATAAGATATTTAACGAGCAGGGTAGCAATTTAGATAGATAGGAAAGGGCGGATCTTGGCGATGTTGCAGAGGTGAGACCGGCAGGTTTTGGTGACAGATTGGATGTGAGGGGTAAATGAGAGAGGAGAGTCGAGGATGACACCCAGGTTGCGGGCTTGTGAGAGGGGAAGGATGGTAGTGCCGTCAACAGAAATTGGAAAGTCAGGGAGAGGGCAGGGTTTGGGAAGGAAGATAAGGAGTTCAGTCTTGGATATGTTGAGTTTTAGATGGCGGGCAGAGATCCAAATGGAATATGTCCAGAGGGCAGGAGGAGATACAAGCCTGGAGGGAGGGAGAGAGAGCAGGGGCAGAGATGTAGATTTGGGTATCATCAGCGTAGAGATGATAGTTGAAGCCGTGGGAGCGAATGAGTTCACCAAGGGAGTGAGTGAAGATAGAGAACAGACGGGGACCAAGAACTGACCCTTGAGGACCACTACAATAAGGGGATGGGAGGGGGAGGAGGAGCCCGCAAAAGAAACTGAGAATGAACGGCCGGAGAGATAGGAGGAGAACAAGGAGAGGACAGAGTCTGTGAAGCCAAGGTTGGATAGCGTGTTGAGGAGAAGAGGGTGGTCCACAGTGCCGAAGGCAGCTGAGAGGTCGAGGAGGATTAGGATAGAGTAGTATCCGTTGGATACGGCAAGCAGGAGGTCATTGGTGACCTTTGAGAGGGCGGTTTCCGTGGAATGTAGGGGATCGAAGCCAGATTGGAGGTGGTCGAGGAGAGAGTTGGTGTTGAAGAATTCGAGGCAGCGCGTGTAGACGACTCGTTCAAGGAGTTTGGAAAGGAACGGTAAGAGGAAGATAGGGCGATAACTAGAAGGTGAGGTGAGGTCAAGAAAGGGGTTTTTAGGGTGGGAGAGACGTGGGCATGTTTGAAGGCATAGTGGAAGGAACCAGTGGAGAGTGAGAGGTGAAAACGGAAGTTAAGGAGAGGAGAAGGGATGGAGTAAGATATTTCATAAGATGAGAGGGAATGGGGTCAGAAGCACAGGTGGCCGGAGTAGCACTTGAGAGGAGGGAGGAGTTCTCTTCTGAGGATACTGCTGGGAAGGATGGGAGAGTAGTGGAGAGGGTTGAGAGCCGGGGGGTTGGAGAAGGTGGGGGAGTGACCTTGGGGAGCTCAGACCTGATGGATTTAATTTTATTAATGAAGTAGGAGGCCAGATCGTTGGGGGTGAAGGAAGGAGGAGGGGGAGGAACAGGGGGCCTGAGAAGTGAGTTAAATGTACGGAATAGCTGACGGGTATGATGCGCATGGGTGCCAATAAGGGAGGAGAAATAGTTTTGTCTGGCAGAGGAGAGGGCAGAGTTAAGGCAGAAAAGGATAAACGTGACGTGAAGGAGGTTGGCATGGTGTTTAGACTTTCGACAGCAGCGTTCAGCAGCTCGAGCATAAGAGCGAAGGAGGCGGACAGTGGCAGTAATCCGGGGCTGTGGGTTCGTGGTACGGGAGTGGCGAAGGGAAAGGGGGGCGAGGGACTCGAGCTGAGTAGAGAGCGTAGGGTTGAGAGTAGTAATCTGATCATCAAAATTGTGTAGAGAGGAAAGGGAGGCGAGGTGGGGTGTGAGGACCTCAGAAAGATGGATGGGGTCAAGAGAGCGGAGGTCTCTGTGAGGAAGTGATATAGATTTACAGGGGATAGGAGTGTGAATGAGGAGGCAGGTGAGAATTTTATGATCAGAGAGAGGGATTTCAGAGTTGGTGAGGGTGGAGACATTGCAGCGGTAGGAGATGATGAGGTCAAGGGTATGACCAAGTTGGTTAGTGGGTGAAGTGGGGTGGAGAAAGAGGTTGGCAGAGGCAAAGAGAGATAGAAGACGGGAGGCAGAAGGGTCACCAGGGATATCCATGTGGATGCTGAAGTCTCCGAGGATCAGAGTCGGCATGGAAAGGGAGAGAAGGAAGGGGAGGCAGGGGTCAAAATCGTTAAATAAGTTGGAGGTGGGGCTGGGGGGCGGTAGATGACGGCTACAAGATTCTGGAGGGGGTGGTAGAGGCGAATAATGTGGGCTTCAAAGGAAGAGAAGGAAAGGGAAGGGGGAGGAGGGATAGTGCGAAAGCAACACTGGGGGACGAGAACGAAACCGACACCTCCTCCTTTTCCTGTGAGTCTGGGGGAGTGGGAGAAGAAGAGACCTCCACTGGAGAGAGCAGAAGAAGAGACCGTGTCGTCCGGAGACAGCCATGTTTCAGTTAGGGCGAGGAGGAATAGAGAGCTGGAAAGGTATAGGTACAGGATGACAGGGAGCTTACCTATAACAGAGCGGGGGTTCCAGAGGCCACACATGGCAGCAGCTGTGGAGAGAGGGGAGAGAGGGGTAAGGGTGCGAGGGGTGGTGAGTGTTTGGATTGGGAAGAGTTGGCGGGGGCCTAGGCAGGGAGAGTGGGAAAAGGGGTGCCGATGGGAAAGGAGAACTGGGATGGGGTGGGGGTGGAGAGGAGGGGAGGGAGTGGGCTGGGAGTGAAGAGTTGAGGATTGGCGCTGGTACAGAGGGATCCTGGGTAGGGGGTGAGGGGGAGCGGTGGGGGGGAGGAGGGGAGGGAAAAAGCTGGGTGTGCGAGGGGAAGGGGAAAGTGAGGAATGGGAATGGCAGTTAGGAGCAAGGCAATTGATAGTTCATGGTGAGGTCAGCAGGGTAAATGACAGCACAGCGGGAGGTTAACAATTGAAATACAGAAGCAAGAACACAGTAGAAATTATATAAGTAGGCGATGGCATCACAGAGGGTAGTTAACAATCAACATACTACGGCAACAATAAATTAGGCAGGTGATGATGTCATAGAGAGCAGATACAAACTATTATGTGCTGGATTAGGGTGGAACTGTTAAGCTTGGTTCAGGAGGCGGAGATGCCTGAGGAGAGGAGTGAACAGCAAAATAGCATGGAGGGGGGGGGCGGCTGTGTAGGTGCGAATGAGGTTATCGTTAATGTAACTTGGTGATAACTAGGGCCTTTTTCCCCGGGGGACGGGATGCGGGGGGTCATCAGTCAGGTCCGGACCTGGAAGGGGGGCTTTGGGGGGCTCTTCAAGGATGTTCGCTTAAGCGGTGTGGGAGGCGGTGGAAGCAGGGGGACACAATGACCACGGACCATCAAGGGGATACAATGATCCGTGAACAAGCAGGGGGACACAATGTTCCACGATCTAACAGCGGGACACAATGTCCCGCGATCCCAGTGGCTACTTGGACAGTGAGGAACTGGCATCTAGGGGTATGTGTACCGATGATGGGAGGGAGGGGGCTCCGCCCAAGGGCCTCGGTGTGGTCGGGCTGGGATGCAGATGCCCGGGTGGGGAGCCTCCAGGAGCCCGGCCGCGGGGCATCAGTACCCGATAGCGGGCTGCTGGGGGACTGAGCGACGGAGGGAGGGAGGGTGGGGGAGCCCCGGCACTCGCGGCGGCGTCCGGAGGACAGGATCCTTCTGGGAGCAGAAGGGCCACGCGGTTTGATGGCGGGCGGGCCTCTCGGGAACGGAGTCCCGGGCGTCTATGGAGGAGTTCTGCGGAGAGGATGCTTCCGGGGGCAGCAAGGCCGCGCGGTGTGATGGCGGGCGGGATTCAATTTGCTCAATATCTGCATTCACACGTGGACTCACAAAAACACAATACCTCATCGTTCATCTAGTCCTTTCCTAAAGCATCACTCAACCTGCATCTTCTCCTCTCTTCATCCTTCACCCAGGAGAAGTTGTGTATTCTCAAAAGCAACAAAAACTCACAATCGGCTTGAAGGCTTTCTGCCCTATGAGTGCACGTCACTCCTGTCTATCGTTCAACTCGTCTTCTCAGCTCTCAAAGCAACTTTCTAGTTGTTACTCACGATCGACTCTGCTGTTTCCATCCTAACCTGGAACTCCCTCTGTTATCCACTCAAAATCAGAGAGAGCACAGGTCTTCCCGAATTCTGAGCACTGTAGAATCCCCCCTCCTCCAGCTAGCTTCCCCATTCATTTTCCAGCCCTCTACACCCACGTCACCTAAATCAAGCATGATTCAACTTATTTTCAACCTCATTTAGTGGAAAAAGCATGGGCCCAGGAGTTCTCTTCTTGACTGTGAGCTCCTTCTAGGTAGCATACACATCTAACCAGCTCTGTTTTATTGTTCTCTCCCTAGCCTAGCTTAGTGGGAGTCAGAAGACTTGGGTTCTAATCCTGCCTTTCTCCTTTTGCTGCTGTGGGACCTTGGGCAAGGTGCTTCATTTCTATGGGCCTCTGTTTTCTCATCTGCAAAATAGCACGCAGTAATTTCATATTCATCTTTACATTCTTTCTTTCCTTCTAGAAGGGGCAGGGAATGTGTCTGTTATGGTGTTCTAAAGTGGATAGAGCACAGACTTGGGAGTCAGAAAGAGTCAGAAGGACCTGGGTTCTAATTCTGGCTCTGCCTCATGTCTGCTGTGTGACCATGGGCATGCCATTTAACTTCTCTGAACCTCAGTTACCTCATCTGTGAAATGGGGGTTAAGACTGTGAGTCCCATGTGGAACATGGAATGTGCTTAACCTGTATCCACCCCAGCGCTTAGAACAGTGCTTGGGACATAGTAAGAGCTTAACAAGTGCTACTATTATTAGTATTACTCTCCAACTGCTTAGTGCACACAATAAGCTCTCAATGAGTATGATTCAAGATTACTTGATTGATAGTAAATTATACTGTATCAACGTAGCCCAGCCAGCTGAAAAGACCATGAAGGTAACAATTCCAAACTTTCCCGCTATTTGTTTTCTCCCAACATTTGCGAAAATCTCTCACAGGGCCTTGCTAATAGTTCCAGTGGCGGTCCAAATCTGGTCACCCTCTCTCAGCCTTGCATGTCATTTACCATCTGCAAGGGATTCTGGGACCCAAGAAAGCCCAAAGTGACTGTCCATAGTGCTGACACCGTGCTGCAGCACGGTAGCCTGGCTGGTAGTTGGCATGGTAACAACATGGTGTAGTGGTAAGAGCACAGGCTTGGGAGCCAGAGGTCATGGGTTCTAATCCCGGCTCTGCCACTTGTCAGCTGTGTGACTTTGGGCAAGTCACTTAACTTCTCTGAGTCTCAGTTACCTCATCTGTAAAATGGGGTTTAAGACTGTGAGCCCCACGTGGGACAACTTGATCACCTTCTATTCCCCCCCGCAGAGCTTGGAACAGTGCTTCGCATTTAGTAAGCACTGAACAAATACCATCATTATTATGGTACCGAGGTTTGAGGAGGAAGGAGCTCTCTTCCTCTCTTCAAAGCCCTACTGAGAGCTCACCTCCTCCAGGAGGCCTTGCCAGACTGAGCCCCTCCTTTCCTCTCCCCTTCCCCATCCCCACCGACCTACCTCCTTCCCCTCCCCACAGCCCCTGTATATATGTTTGTACAGATTTGTTATTCTATTTATTTTACTTGTACATATTTGCTGTTCTATTTATTTTCTTAATGATGTGCATCTAGCTTTACTTCTATTTATTCTGACGACTTGACACCTGTTCACATGTTTTGTTTTGTTGTCTGTCTCCCCCTTCTACTCTGTGAGCCCGTTGTTGGGTAGGGACCGTCTCTATATGTTGCCAACCTGTACTTCCCAAGCGCTAAGTACAGTGCTCTGCACACAATAAGCACTCAATAAATAAGATCGAATGAATGAATGAAAAGGAAGAGAGGTGTGTGATTTTTGTGGGTTACTGAACTGGGAAACACCTCCCCTCTTGCTAGCACCACTGCTCCACTGGGAGCCGCGGCCCTGGTCTGAATCCCACTTTAGTCCCCAGACCGGCTCCATTTCTTCCATCCTCATCTTCGTTCCCCCTGCCCCTCCATCCCACTCACCCCCGGTCACTCTCATCTTGGCAGCGTGGGGCTGGGGGTCGCTGACCCCTGCAGCGCTGGGCTGGTTCCCTATTTCCCCTCAGGCGTCTGGGTTCGGTCATCCAGGAAGGACCAGAGAGGAGCTCTCTATTCCTCTCCGCTCTCCCCCAGACTCCGAGAAGCTCTGCAAATGGGGCCCTGTCCCTGAAGATAAAGCAGGAGCTGCTCCTATGGGGATCCCAGGAGGATGGCTCGGAGCCCTGCTGAGGGACCTCGAGGCCTGGACAAGCCAAGAACCCTCTGGTCACGTGGTTCCTGAAGCTCCTGGAAGACGGGGGCCCGGTCACTGCAGCATCACCGTTGGTGCCGGCCCTCGGGGTTCCAGTGGAAACAGCAGCATCTGCATCCCAGCGTCCCAATGCAACATGTTTTCAACGACAGTCTTTAGCCACTTTTAATAGCTTCACCTTTATCTATTTCGCAATCTGAGACTCTCAATCTGTCAGTCAATCAGCCTATTTTAACTTTTACTTATGGTCGTTGTGAACTGCCTACTATATATCAGGGACTATACTAACTGCCGGAGTAGATACAAACTAATCAGATTGGACAGAATCCAAGTCCCCTGTGGGGCTCACATAACAATCCCCATTTACAGATGATGGAACTGAGGCACGAATAATTTAAGCGACCCTGCCCAAGGTCACACAGCAGACACGTGGTGGAACCCCCGAGATCAGAACCCATGTCCATTTGAAACCCAGGCCCGCATTCTACCGACTAGACCACGCTGCTTCATCTTACTTGTCCTGATTGCAAATTCGTTAAAGCTTTGTTCATACTGACTATATAAACTGTACCCCTGAATCAAGCATTCGTCCACTTTCTCATCTTTCCGTTCTCTCCCTCCTCCTCTACATAAGTTATTCTCTATCTCCCCCATTAGATCATAATCTCCTGGATAGCAGGAACAATGTAATTATATCTCTCTTCAACTCTCCTGAGAGCTTATTACATTGCTTTGCACCCAGCATGTGGTCAATAAATACCACTTATAATAACAACAGTAATAATTATGGTCTTTGTTATGGGTTTACTATATGCGAAGCAACCTTCCAAGTGCTCGGGTAGATACAAGGTAATCATGTTTGACACTGTCCATGCCCCACATGGGGCTCACAGTCGCAATCCCCATTTTACACAAGAGGTAACTGAGGCACAGAAAAGTGAAGTTACTCGCCCAAGGTTACAGGGAAGGCAAATTACAGAGCTGGGATTAGAACCCATGACGTCTGATTCCCAGGCCCGTGCTCTGGATGGATGGATGGATGGATGCATGCATGCATGCATGGTTGCATGGATTGATGTATGGTTAGAAGGATTAATGGATGGAAGGAAGAAAAGACAAATTGATGAGAGAGGATGGAGTTCACAAGAAAGATGGAGCTGCAGTTACCCTTTCTTCCCTTTTCCCATACTACCTCCCATTTCCCAATTTTAAATCCCACCCCCAGAGTCTTGCTAAAGAGCACATCATTATATTTTCATAATCATTACTAATAATGATATCATCATAAATAATAATAATAATAATAATGGCATTTGTTAAACGCTTACTATGTGCCAAGAACTGTTCTAAGCGCTGAGGGAGATACAAGGTAATTATGCTGTCCCACGTGGGGCTCACATTCTTAATCCCCATTTTACAGATGAGGTACCTGAGGCACAGAGAAGTTAAGTGACTTGACAAAAGTCACACAGCTGACAAGCGCCAGCTGTGTTGATTGTATTTATTAAGAGGTTGTGTGCCTAAATTGTCCCACGTGCTGGAGTAGAAACAAAAAATCAATTCAGACACAATTCCTGTCCCACAGGGACTCAGAGTGTAGGAGAAAGAGAGATTCTAGGGATGTTGAGTCACTGCCCTTATGTCACACAGCAGGCCAGTAGCAGAGCTGGCATCAGAACTCGAGACTTAATCAATCAATCAATTGAGCACTTACTTTGGGTCCAGCACTGTACTAACCACTTGGAAAAGTTCAATATAACAGAGTTGGTAGACACATTCCCTGCCCACAATGAGCTTACAGCCTAGAGCGATTCCCATTCTTTTAGGCCATGATAATGTTTTTTTTAAAAATTATGGTATTTGTTAAGCACTTGCTATGTGGCAAGCACTATATTAAACACAGTGGGGTAGATACAAGGTAATCAGGTTGTCCCATGTGGGGTTCGCAGTCTTAATCCCCATTTTACAGATGAACTAACTGAGGCACAGAGAAGCTATGTGGCTTGCCCAAGGTCACACAGAAGACATGTGGCAGAGCAGGGATTAGAACCGCCCCAAAACAGGATTTACTGTACTAAGCACTTAGGAGAGTACAGTTTAACAGTTGTTAAACACATTCCCTGCCCACTGTGAGTTTTCAGTCTACAAGGACTCCCCTTCTCATAGGCCATGATGCCTCCCCAAAACTGGATTGTCAGTCATATTTCAATCTTAGCCGCCTCCCTCCCAGACTTTGACAATTCATCAACGTCCAGCGTTTTCTGTGAACCCTGTAGGACAGCTAAGTATATGGCTAGGCCCGAATGCAATTCCTTGGTTAAGTGGTGGTGTGAGATTATTTGCACAAGGAAGGAGACATTCTATCCCTGAGCAGGGTCTGGGTGAATGACCCTTTTAGGATACTGCCCATGACGGCCTTCATGTCCCTGTTCCTCAGGCTGTAGATAAGGGGGTTCAGGTCCGTGGTTACCACCGTGTAGAAAACAGACTCCAGGAGGTCCACGATCAAGGAGGAGTATGAGGGCGGCATGATATAAACAAATAAACCCAAAGAGAAGAAAGCAGTGACGACGAAGAGGTGAGGAAGGAGGGTGGAGAAGGCTTTGGCCCGGCCCTCAGCGGCCGGCATCCTCAGCACGGCCCTGAAGATATGCATGTATGAAACGGTGATGGAAATGAAGCAGAAGACGCCCAAGACTGCCCCAGAAATCACAGTCGCGTCTATGGGGATGTGCTTTTCATAGGATGTGATCTTCAGCAGCGGGGGGATGTGACAGAAGACCTAGGGAACGGTGTCGGACGCGCAGAAGGACAGGGAGAACGTCCCAGCTGAACACATTGCTGCAAGCAGGCCCCTGCCGAGCCAGGAGGCGGCGGCCATCTTCCCAAAGTACCCACGAGCCATGACGGCCTCCTAGCTCAAGGGGAGGTAGATGGCAGCGTAGCGGTCGTAGGACATCACCGTGAGGACGGACAGCTCTGAGCCGCCAAACCAGACCACGGAGAAGAACTGGACAGTACAGCCCTCTAGGGACATGAATCTCTTGTTAGTCAGGGAGTTATGGATGGATTTGGGGATGGTGATGGAGATGTAGCAGATGTCGAGGACGAACAGGTGCCTGAGTTAGAAGTACATGGTGGGTGTGAAGGCTCCAGTAGAGGGCGGTAATGGTGAAGATGAGGAGATTCCCCGTCAGGACAGCCAGGTAGACCACGAGGAACAGCGCCGCCTAGACCGGCTGCAGCTCCCGGACCACGGAGGAACCCTGCAGGAGTTCCCTGACCGTGGAGATGTTGGTCATTCGTGGATGATGATGACTCCCTGCACAGGACAAAGATCTTGATGAGGTGAAGAAAACAACAGGAATTTTACCTGTGAGTCTGTGGAAGGATAAACGTATGGTATATTGGAAGAGAATTATCAATTACAAAACGACCTAGAAACTTGGTAAAAGACTTCCACATAACTAGGAGGGAATTCTAAAGGAGGATTGACACCATAATTCTCCAAGAGAGGAGAACAACATGACAAAGATATAATACCGGAAAGCAGTCATAGTAACAATAGCAGTAGTAGCAGCAGAAGCCCTACCTCAAGCTGTAGTATCAATCGAGAAATTGAGAAATAGTATTTTTGATCATCTACTGTGTGCAGAGCACTGTACTAAATACTTGGGAGAATACAATGTAACAGAGTAGGTAGACATGTTTCCTCCCCACAACAAACTTACAGTCTAAAGAGGGATAAAGATGTTAATATAAAATAAATTACGGATATATACAGAGACTGTAAGCTCATTTTGGGTAGGGAGTGTGTTTGTTACATTGTTATATTGTATTCTCCCAAGCACCTAGTATAGTGCTCTAAACTCAGAAACCTGCTCTGAGCTCAATAAATATTAATTCATTCAACTGTATTTATTGAGCGCTTACTGTGTGCAGAGCACTGTATTGAGCTGATCGACCGACCGATATTAGTAATAACGGTGTTTATCGAGCCCCCGTGGACACAAAAGGCAAGGATATACCAACTCTACAAGGCACCCTGAAGCACATAAATTCTCACACCCCAAATTACAGCTAGACATAAATGCATCGAAACACATAATGTCCTCACATGTATTCCCGCTCACTCACAGACCGGGGTTCTCCCATGCACGGACAGTCGCACAGAGTCAATCGTGTTTATCGAGAGATTACTGTTTGCAGAACACTATGCTAATCACTTGGAATAGTAAAATACAAACAAGTGGGTAGACACATGCACCCATAAACGTATCTAGTCCCTCATTTGGCTCTTCCGTGATCCCCATCTGTTCCCTAGGGTGAGATGGAGAACATTCCCCACTGTTCCTTACCCAGATCTTCCCCTTCCTTAAAGCCTGGGATTTTCTCCCTGATTTTCCTACCCTGCCCTGAGCATGCACAAACTTGCGTGCACACGCACACACACACACGCACGCACACACACACACACACACACACACACACACACACAAAGCTGTGCGTTCAGGGAATCCGACTGCAACTGTCTCTATACGAGGAAAATGAACTGCAGAGTGAAGTCTGGTTAAACAGGGAAGGGTTTGGCGTGGGATCCCAATTACATACGTCACCTCGGGCTTGGCAGAGGGCTGGGAGAAATGATTAATCGATGGTATTTACTGTGCACTTACTGTGTGCGGAGCACTGGACTAAAGCGTTAAGGAGAGGACAATCCAACAGAGTTGGTCGACACGTTCCCTACCCATAACGAGCTGACAGTCTAGGGGGATGGAAGGAAGATGGTGCGTTGACGAAGGGGCGACGAAGAGATGATGGAGGGATGACGGAGGGCCAATGGAGGGCCGATGAAGGGCTGTCCGCGAGGCGATGGAGGAGCTGTCCTAGAACAAACAGCAGATGAGTGCTGGTCCAGGTACAAAGACCATGCGACTAAGAACCTGAGCGAAGGAAGAGACTCCAGTACTAGTGGATTGTGCTGTTGTACCTGCCACTATCTCGTCCCTGCTGAAGCCTGGTTTCTGCTCCTGCAAACCCGCCTGTAATGCAGCCCTGATCCGAGCTTCAACCTGGGGGCTGAGTGCGAGATTCTCCACAGACTCACTACGGGCTGCTGGCCTCTCCCCGCCCCTCCATCCCCACCCAGGGCACATTCACCAGGGCAGCATGGTGCTGGGGGTCGCCGACCTCTGCCAGGCTGGGCAGAGCAACGTGGAGCTCTCAGTCCCCCTCCACTCTCCCGCGGAAACTGAGTTGCTTCACCAGATGGACCCCGTCCCCAAAGATAAAGCTGGCGCAACTCTGATGGGAATCCCTGGAGGAGCGGATCGGGGTCCTACCCAGGGTCCTCGGGGCCCAGGCGACAAGAGAACCATCCGGTCATGTGGTTCTTGGTCCTTGAAACTGGTATATAGGATGAAATATCGTCTCAGACATTTTTCTGCCGTCTGCCTCCTTGTTCTAAGTTTCAGTTTCTCCTTTCCATTCAGTAGCTGTTTGGGTTATCTGCTGTTGCTCAATCTCCTTTCATCACTTACTCACTCAATGACTCCATGGATAGTATTTATTGGATGTTTACTGTGTGCGGAACTCTGTTCACCACCCCTCATAGTAGTGTTCAGGTGAGTATAACTTTGATGCTGGGAGACTGACCACCATCCAGAACTTCATTGTTCATGGAATTCGTTAAGCACTTACTGTGTGTCAACCACTGTTCTAAGCACAGGGGTAGGTACAAAACAATCAGGTTCTAAATGGGGATCACAGTCTAAGTCGGGGGAGGGACGGATGAGGAAACTGAGGAATGGAGAAATGAAGTGACTTGCCCAAGGTCACATAGCACGGAGTAGGCAGAGCTAGGATTACAACTCAGGTCCTCTGACGTCTGGGCCCGTGCTCCTTCCACTAGGCCACGCTGCTTCGCTGATCTTTTATTGTAGTTTTAGGGTTAGTCCTGAACAAATGATGCTGGTAGAACTCTACTTCAGGAGGTGTGGTGCCTGGATGGCTTAGTGGATAGAACATGTGCCCAGATGTCAGACGACCTGGGTTGTAATCCTAACTTTGCCAATTCCCTGCTATGTGACCTTGGGCAAGTCACTTCATTCCTCTATCCCTCAGTTTCATCATCTGTAAAATGGGGACTAAGACCAAGAACCCCAGGAAGGACAGGGACTATGTGCAAACACACTAACTTGTATCTACCCAAGTGCCTAGTTCAGTGTCTGTCATATAGTAAGTGCTTAAAAAATACCAGTTTAAAAATAACAACACTAAAAAGCATTGATTTATCAAAATGAGCGCCAGTGAAAAAACAAAAACAAAACAAAAATTAATTAATCACTCGGGGGAAAATTACTTTTGTTTGAGCCACACCGTCCACATACAGACACACACACACACACACACACACACACACACACACACACACACACACACACACACACTCTTAGACATGAAACACTGTAAAGAAATGCAAAAATAGGAGCAAGGTACATTCTGCAACGTGATAATTGGGCAGTGTAAAGTTTAGAAGTTTCAGGGCGGGTTCCAAGGAAGGGAGATAAGTTAATTCAGGAGATAATCCCCCACCATTATTTATCGTGGAAAATGAGTTCCGACTGACAATGGTGCAACTTTGAGTGTCACCTTCCATTAAGACTTGTGTCCTCCTTCGAAGTGTGGCCTTCAGCTCAGGAGTCAGAAGACAAATCTAGCCTGACCCAATCAGTCTGTGGAAACGAGGGGCTTTTTATAAATCAGTGTTATACATGGTTTTCCATTCCTCTAGGGTGGTCTGTTGGTGAAACACACAAAGATCTGGTCTCTGAAAGATGCTGGGGTCATTTACTGTGGCCATGCAAACTCCAGCAGGCAAAGAATGGTGACTTCACATCCCCAACATGGAAGCCATTCCCTGCCTAGCCCTATCCCCAGGGTGGCCTTTATGCCCCGGTTCCTGAGGCTGTAGATGAGGGGGTTCAGGTCGGGGGGCACCATGGTGTAGAACATGGACATCATCAAGTCCAGGACTGAGGGGTAACATGAGGGTGGCTTCAAGAAAGCAGAGAAACAAGTGATTACAAAGAGAGTGATGACGGTGGCCGGCATCCTCAGCACGGCCTGGAAGATGCGCACGTATGGGATGGTGATGAGAATGAAGCAGACGACAGCTAATACTAACCCGGTGGTAATGCTCACGTCAACGGCGATGTGGTCCTCGGAGAAGGTATGTTCACCGGGGAGGCGACGTCGCAGAAAACCTGCTGGACGAAAGGGAGAAGGTCGCTGAAAATAAGTCTCCAAGCAGGCCCCCACTGATCCACGAGGCGTCCGCCATCTTCTCATAGGCCACTGTGGTCATGAAGACCTCGTAACAGGGGGAGGCAGATGGCGGCATAGTGGTAATAGGACATCACCGTGAGGAGAAATTATTCTGTACCTACAAAAATAAAATCACCAGACAGACCTGTGCTGCACAGCGTAGGACGGAGATTTCTCTACGGTTGGTCAGGGAGTGGTGGATGGATTCGGGGACAGTGTTGGAGATATGGCAGAGGTCGAGGACAGGCAGGCTCCTGAACAAGAAGTACATGGGGGTGTGGAGGGGCCCGTCGACGGCGGTGACGGCGACGATGAGGAGATTCCGCGTCAGGGCCACCAGGTAGACCAGGAGAAACAACACGTCATGGACCAGTTGCAGTTCCCGGACCTCCGAGAATCCCAGCAGGAGGAATCCCCTCACCCCCGTGCGCTCGACGATTTCCCAAAGATTCCTGAGAACACCTACAAAAACAATGAGGAGGAAGATATTTCAGAGCGCCAACAGAAAATGACAGTCAAATCAATCCATCAATAATATTTATTGAGCACTTACATTGTGCAGAGCACTATACTTAGCGATTGGGAGAGTGTAATATAGCTGAAATGGCTGATGTATTTGCTGTCAATGAGGAGCTTACAGGCTAGAGGGGGAGGAATACCTTGAAATACATTTGAAATGTGTACATATGTGTTGTGGTGATGTGAGTGGGGAGAATAAAGGATGTAAATCCATGTGCAAGGGCAAGGCAGAAGGGAGAGGAAGTAGCAGAAATGAGGGCTCAGTTGGGGAGAGCCTCTTGGAGGAGATGTGATTTTATTAAGTCTCTGAAAGTGGGGAGAGCGATGGTCTGTCAGAGTAGATAGCGAGGCCTAGTTGAAAGAGCAAGGGCTGGAGAGTCAGAAGGATCTGAGTTCCAGTCCTGGCTCTGCCATATTCCAGCTGTGTGACCTTGTGCAAGTCACTTGATTTCTCTGGGCCTCCGTTCCCTCATCTGTAAATTGGGGTTTAAGCCCATAAGCCCCATGTGCAGCAGGGACTGTGTCCAACCTGATAACCTTGAATCTTCCCCAGAGTTTAGACTAGTGCTATCAATACAATCATTATTATTATCGTTATTGTTACTATTATTATTATTATTATTAAATGAAGAGGGAGGGAGTTCCAGACCAGTGGAAGGACATGGGCTAGGGGTCAGTAGCGGGATAGATGAGACCAAACTACACTGAGTAGGTTGGTCTTAGATGAGCCAAATGTGTCGACATGAGAAGCTGCCCCTTTTAATCTTCAACATTTAGTCAGAAGGAAAACAAAATCAATCAGTCGATGAAATATCCTGACCACTAACTATGTTGTTGAGCACAACCAAATAAATGATCTCTCATCAGATGTTGCCTCCTGTTTCATGGAAAATCTGGTGTGGAAAAGTCTTTTATCTCCCATGTGAGCTTAACCCTCATTTAGCTGTCAGTGACTGCCCTCCCAAAAGACCGTGTCTAATGTAGCCACCATTGTTCTCTTCCACAGAACTGAGCATGGTGCTCATCAGATAGTCGGTGCTTAGTATAAACCACTGAATGGCAGACATTACCAGCTATGGCCATGTTTTTCCACTCCTCAAGAACCTCCAGTGGTTGTCCATCTACCTCTGCGTCAAACAGAAACTCCTCACCATCCTCTTTATAGCTCTCAATCACCTCACCCCTTCCTAACTCACCTCACCACTCTCCTACAACAAGCCAGCCCGCACACTTCCCTCCTCTAATGCCAAACTATTAACCCTACCTCCATCTCTTCTCTTTCACCAAGGACCTCTTTTCCACGTCCTGACTCTTGTCTGTAATATCATCCCTCTTCATAGCCTACAAACATTCACTCTCCCCACCTTCAAAGCCTTATTAAAATTGTATCTCCAAGAGGCCTTCCTGCATTAAGTCCCGATTTACTCCACTCCCACTCCCTTCCGTGTGGCCCTTCACTTGATTTACCCCCTTTATTCACCACTCTCTCGATCCCACAACACATGTATAGATCCATAATCTATGTATTTCTATTAATGTTTGTCTCCCCTTCTAGACTTTAAGCTCCTTACCAGCAGGGAATATGTCTGCCAATCTTATATTTTACTTTCCCAAGCACCTAGTACGGTGCTCTCCACACAGTAAGTGCTTAATGAATATGATCTATTGGCCACCCAGAACGTTTGTCACCGATCAATCCCTGTCCACCCCCTTCACCCACCCAGTAGATCCAGTGGATGGCCATGGAGATGCCGGGGGTAGAGATCTGTTTTACGAATGGAGATGTGAGGAGATTCTGGTTCTCTGCCACTGCCGGCTCCCCTGTAAACCCTCGATCCATCAGTGTGCTCCCCATCATACACTCACTGGTCAGACTAGACCGAGCTGGCTCTAGTCTCTGTTGTCCTTCAACCATCCCCCGTCCCCTCAGCTCCCGGACGTTGGCCAAAGGAGGATCTCCTGGAGGTGTGCGGGGTTCTGGCTGTTCTTGGTTCCTGCTTGGAGCGTGTCGGCTCTCGGTGAAGCCGGGCTCTTCCGGAAAAGCTCCCTGCCGCTCCTGCGGGACGCCCCCTAGGTGACGGCTCACACTTTGGGCTGAGGGGCCTCATTATGTCCTGTTCGGATCTGGCTCCCCGAGGTTCCGGCACTGCTGTGGATCTCGGGGACCCTGGGTGGGGTAGTTGCCCTGCCCTAAGTGACTACCCTACTGGGGCCATGTGACCCCTCACACTGGCGAATGTTGCACAGGAAGAACCTCCAGAGTAACTGCGTAGATGGCAATGAGTTGTCCATCTTAGTTATTTGTCAATGACCCACCGGCTTCATCTGCTTCACGGCTGTGGGGTGGCCATTTTAAAGTGGTTTGGTTGTACTAGTCTTCCCTCCTCCAGACTTCACTTTAACCCTCCCGCTCCTGATCCCGCTTGCTACCCTCCCTGCCCTCTCTGAAACTACACTCCTTCTGTCAACTGCCACCCTCCTCACTTCTCCCACCCTTCTACCCACAGCTCCATTCACTGTCCAGCACCAGCCCCTTTGCCCCTCCTGCATCCAATTATCATCATCATTATTATTATTGTCATTAGTATCATTATTGTTCCTGTTCTTGTTAATTGCTTACTATATGCCAAGCACTGCTCTAAGCTCTGGAATAGATATAAGTGAAATCCAGCAGGAGGAATCCCGTCACCGTAGAGACGTTGGACATGTCATGCAAGATGTCCTTGGGCATCATGTGGTAGGACCTGACTTCAGACAGGTATTAAAATATTCAGGGAGAAACTCACATGTCAAGATAACGCCCTTTTCTGGGGATGAACCTCAATCAATCCATTAATCAATCAATGGTATTAATTGAGCTCTTACTGTGTGCAGAGAACAAGGATTATGGCACAACTGAATGTATCAACAAGCTCTTACTTTCAGGATTTTTAAATGGTATTTGTTAAGCGCTTACTAGGTGCCAGGCACTGTACTAAGCACTGAGGGGGTCATAAGCAAATCGGGTTGGAAACAGCCCCTGTCCGACACGGGGCTCACAGTCTTAATCCCCTTTTTATGGATGAGGTAACTGAGGCACAAAGAAGTGAAGTGACTTGCCCAATGTAACACAGCAGATAGGTTTCCCAGCGTTTAGAACAGTGCTTTGCACATAGTAAGCGCTTAACAAATGCCATCATCATCAAATGGCAGAACGTGTATTAATAACAATAATAATAATAATGATGATAGTATTTGTTAAGAGCTTAATATGTGCCAGGCACTGTACTAAGCACTGAGGGGGTTACAAGCAAATCGGGTTGGAAACAGTCCCTGTCCGACACGGGACTCACAGTCTTAATCCCCATTTTATGGGTGAGGTAACTGAGGCACAAAGAAGTGAAGTGACTTGCCCAATGTAACGCACCAGAGATAGGTTTCCCAGCGTTTAGAACAGTGCTTTGCATATAGTAAGCGCTTAACAAATGCCATCATCAAATGGCAGAACTTGGATTAATAATAATAATAGTAATAATAATAATAATAATAATAGCATTTGTTAAGCGCTTAATATGTGCCAAGCACGGTTCTAAGCGCTGGGGTAGATAAAAGGTAATCAGGTTGTCCCATGTGGGGCTCACAGTTTTCATCCCCATTTAACAGTTGAGGTAACTGAGGCACAGATAAGTTAAGTGACTTGCCCAAAGTCACACAGCTGACAAGTGGCAGAGGCGGGATTAGAATTCAGGTCCCCATGACTCCCGGGCCCATGCTCTTTCAACTAAGTGACACTGCTTTTAATTTAGAGAAATTTTGATTCTGACCCTGGTCTTCCCAGTTCCTTATTGAAATCTTCCTCACCTTTCCCCTGTCCCACTGGAATCACCGGGCCTGTCCTGTGCTGGAAAGGGAGACTCAATCTATCTCTTCGGTCCTGGACGCTTATGGCGGTGACAGTAAGGTCTGGGAGAGGGATGAGAGCTGTCAGTATCCTCGCTACCTCTCTCGGCTCTCTGGTTGGCTGCGCTGTCCGCTCAGATGATGGCCCGATTATTTCCTGGGGAATTCCCAGTAGGATGATGGGCTCGGGGCTCTGCTGAGACAGCTGACTGTCCGGGAATCTCGGAAGGCAGGGATCGTGGGTTCCCTGTGGGCTCCCTGTGGTCCCGGCCCACACAACCTAAATGAGTGTCCAGTCACACATGGTTCCCACTCTGGGACTCCTTTCTATGATAACATCAACAGACTAATCATCAATCCCTTTCTTTGATTAATAACAGCGTTCTGGTTAAGCTCTGAGGTGTGGAGCTTCATCCCTTGCAGGAGTGGACGCAAGCAAATTGGGTCAGAACAGTCCCTGTCCCAAATGGGCTCACAGTATCAACGCCCATTTTACAGATGAGGGAACTGAGGCACGGAGAACTGAAGAGACTTGTCCAAGGTCACACAGCAGAAAGGTAGCAGAGCCGAGATTTGAATCCAGGTCATTCTGACTCCCAGGTCCATGCTCTACCGAATCAGCGTGGCTGAGTGGAAAGAGCACAGACTTTGGAGTCAGAGGTCAGTGGTTCAAATCCCGACTCCGCCAATTGTCAGCTGTGTGACATTTGGCAAGTCATTGAACTTCTCTGGGCGTCAATTATCTCATCTGTAAAATGGAGATTAAGACTGTGAGCCCCCCGTGGGACAACCTGATCACATTGTAACTTCCCCAGTGCTTAGAAAAGTGCTTTGCTTATAGTAAGCGCTTAATAAATGCCATTATTATTATTATTATCATTATTAGACCACGCTACTTCTCTGAGTTTTATCTTGTTCATAACCTCAAACAATCAGTTCGTCACTTAATCAGTTGAATTTTCTGACGTCTTCTGATTGCAGGTCTAGGGAGAATGAGAAATTACTCTAAATGCATCCTAAGACCCTCCCCTGGGCTGGCCTGGGGGATCAACCCAGAGCAGCAGCAAGAAAAGCAGCATGGCCTAGTAGCAAGAGCACAGGGTTGCGAGTCACAGGACTTGGATTCTAATCCCAGCTCCGCCTCTTGTCTGCTACATGACCTTAGGCAAACCAATTAACTTCTTTGGGCATAAGTTACCTCATCTGGAAAACGGGCATTAAGACTGTGAACCCCAGGCTGGACAACCTGATTACGTTGTATTTCCCTCAGTGCTTAGAACAGTGCTTGCCACATAATAAGTGCTTAATAAATGCAATTATTATTGTTGTTGTTATTAGCATCCGTTTGGCAGGGGCTGAGGGGTTCTGAGAACCGAATGATGGGAAGGAATCACTGATACTGGCTCGGTGGACACAAGGGGGAAATCCCTGGTTTCAGAAGGAACAGGTTGTAGCCCAGGGTTCATCTTCTTCTATCTCAGAGCTAAAACACTGTACCAAACTGGGGAGAGGAACTCAGTGCATTCTCTCCTCTGAATGGCCCTGTCCCCTTTCAAAATATCTCAGTGATTGAAAATGGAGAAATAATGTCAGCCTAAATTTCCTACTCTGCGCTTCCAGTCCATCAGAGCATAGCTTTTCCCATCATCAGAGTCCCTCCGTCATCCAACCATTTCCAGGATGGTTGGATTCTTTTTTCTTCTCCCTAAGTCATCTTCTCCCAACTACCAATCATCATTTTAGACCAGTTTTCCATTTTTGCATTTACACCCACCATTATAGTTTTGTACATACTGGCTTTCATAAAATGTACTCTTTAAGCACATAGTCATCTATTTACCATTCTTCCCATTCTCTTCTTCGTCCCTTCATGAATTAATTCTGTGTCTATCTCCCCTATGAGATTTTAAGCTCTTGGAAAGCAGGGATGGTGTTTAATTTATTTTGATCTCACTGAAGTGTTTACTGGATGTATTCAGCAAATACCGTTGATTGATGGATGGATGGATTGATAGATATATGCATGGATGGGTTGTTGAATGGATGGATGGATTGATAGATATATGCATGGATGGGTTGTTGGATGGATGGATGGATAGATAAATATATGCATGGATGGGTTGTTGGATGGATGGATGGATGGATGGATGGATGGATGAATGGTTGGATGAGTGGATTGTCTACAGTATGACTTTAGGCAAGGCACTTCACTTCTCCGAGCCCCAGTTATCTCATCTGTAAAATCAGAATTGAGACTGTGAGCACCATGTGGGATAGGGACTGTGTAAAACCTGATTAGCTTGTATGAGCCCCAGAACTTCGTACAATATCTGGCACGTAGTAAGCATTTAACAACTACCACTATTATAATTATTATGAATGGATGATTGGGTGAATGGATGGATGGATGGTTGGACAGACAGATGGGTGAACAGACAGAAGGACGGATGGATGGATGAACGAATGGATTCGAGGCAAGGATTTGTTCTGTCAAATTGGTTCATTCATTCAATCGTATTTATTGAGTGCTTACTGTGTGCAAAGCACTGTACTAAGCTCTTGTAAAGTACAATTCAGCAACAAATAGAGACAATCCCTGCCCACAACCGGCTAACAGTCTAGAAGCGGGAAGACAAGCATCAAAACAAGTAAACAGGCAGTCAAATATGGGGGGGCACTTCCATTCATTCCTTTATTCAATCGTATTTATTGAGTACTTACTGTGTGCAGAGCACTGTACTAAGCGCTTGGGAAGTACACGTTGGCAACATATAGAGACGGTACACACCCAACAACGGGCTCACCTTTCTCCCTTGCCATCCTCCGATTTTCTGATTTTCATAGCCACCAAGAGTGATCTTAAAATTCATAGAATTACTGTTACTATCAGTAGTTGTATCACCATTATCATTATTGAATTTATTAAGAATTTACTTGCAAAAGCTTCCAAGTGCTGGAGTAGAACCAATCTAGTCAGATCGGAAACGTTTCCTGACCCACAGGGGCTCAGACTGTGAAAGAGAGAGCACATATTGAATCCCGATTTTACAGAGAGACCCAAAGAGGTTACGTCATACAGCAGGCCGGTGGCAGAACTGGGCAGACGTTTCAAATCTCATAACTCCCAGCCACATGCTCATTCCCCTAAGCCATGTTGCCGCCCAAACAATTACTTGTCAGTCATTTATGCATCCATTCAGTCATATTTATTTAGTGCTTACTGCGTGCAGAGCACTGTACTAAGCGCTTGGAAAGTACCATTCTGAATGAAGAGAGACAATCCCTGCCCATACCAGGCTTACAGTCACACACGTCTAATCAGCCTCTGTCCCAGACATTAGCGAATTCTCAGACACTGGACTTTCTCTTTGGACAGCTCTATATATGAATATCCCCACGGTCAGAACCCTGATGAGAAATGGGATGTTTCAGCAAAAGGAAACAGACATTTTGTTCCTTGGAAGAAGGAGGAGGTATCTCCCCTTTAGGACTCTCCCCAAGTCGGCCTTCATTTCCCGGTTCCTCAGGCTGTATATGAGAGGGTTCAGGGCGGGGGGCCACCACGGTGTAGGAGACGAACATCAGCAGGTACAGGGTCGAGGGAGAGTCTGACACGGGCTTGAAATAGTCAACCGAGTGTGACACGGGCTTGAGGTAGGAGATGACGACCGTAGAGATGAAGACAGTGAAGACGGTGACGTGGGGCAGGTAGGTGGAGAAGGCTTTGGTCCGGCCCCCGGTGGCCGGCATCCTCAGCCCGGCCTCGAAGATGTGCACGTTGGAGAAGATGATGAATACGAAGCAAATGAAACATAGAGATATTTCACAGTTGACGCTCACATCGATGGCTATGTGGTCTTCGGAGCAGGAGATCTTCAACAGGGGGGGACTCACAGAAGAACTGCTGGACCATGTTGGACCCACAGAAGCTGAGGGGGAAAGTCGAAGCTGAGTACAAGACTCCAAAAAGCCCCCTGCTGAGCCAAGAGGCGGCTGCCATCTTCCCACAGGCCGTGTCGTTCATGATGAGCTCATTGCGCAGAGGGAGGCAGATGGCGGTTTAGCGGTCGTAGAACATCGCTATTAGGATTAAAAATTCTGAAGCTACAAACAGGAATACGTGGAAGACCTGAGCAACACAGCCCAAGAAGGATATGGAGTTGCAGTTGGTCAAAGAGTTGAGGGCAGACTTGGGGACAATGACGGTGATGAGGGAGCGGTCGAGGACAGACAGGTTCCTAAGGAAGAAGTACATGGGAGTGTGGATGCGCCGGTCAAGGATGTGACGGCGACGATGAGGAGATTGCCCGTCAGGGCCACCAGGTACATCAGGAGGAACAGTGTGGCACAGATCAGCTGCAGCTCCCCGACCTCCGATAAATCCAGCAGGAGGAATCCCGTCACCGTGGAGACGTTGGGAATTTTGGGGAGGCAGCATTGACTTTCTGCAATGGATGAGAGAAGAATCAAAGTTAGAGTCAATAGATGGGATGAGTGAAGGAACTGACCGGACACTTGTTGGTGGTGATTCTCTATGAAGAGGAGACAATTATTGAATTCAAAATGACCTTTGAGTTCACCATGGAGACACTGAACATTTCTGGGGAATGATGTCGACTCCCCTCACAGGAAGAGGAAAGACTTCAATTTAGAGACGTTGATGCTGGGGGTGAAGGAATAAGACTAAGTCAATCAAGTCTATTTATTGAGTACCTACAGAGGACACGATATTAGTAGAAATGATCACTGCCCCCAAGGAGCTTCCATTCTATTGGAAGCAACAAGGTTCGAACCGCGTAGAAGCAGGGTGCACTATTGGGATGAACACAGGCCTTGGAGTCAGATGACCTGGATTCTAATCCCAGCTCTACCAGTTCTCTGCTACATAGCCATGGGAAAGTAACTTAGGTTCTCTACCCCTCAGTCTTCTCAATAGTAAAATGAGGATTCAGTACGTATTTCCCCCCCTCCTTAATCTGTGAATACCTCGTGGGACACGGCCCGTGTCCTACCAGGTTGACCTTTATCTCCCCCAGAACTTAATATTTTGCTTGGGACATAGTTAGCACTTAATAACTTTCAAGAGAATTAGTTTTGGTTGAGACCGAAACTAAAATGAGTAGCAGATAGCAGAGGTATAAAGATATGCTCATGACTGTTGTGAAATTTTTTCTGTGGTTTTTAAAGTCAAACAAGAAGTGCCTTTACATATAAATTCATGCATTTAGTTGGGAGAGAATGGGTCTGGAAGACAGAAGGACCTGAACTTTAATCCTGTCTTCTCTCCTTGTCTGCTGTGTGACCTGGGGCCAGTCACTTACCTTCTCTGTACCTCAGGTACCTCATCTGATAAATGGGAATTACAACTCTGAGCAACCTATGGGGCATGGATTATGTCCAACCTGATTAGCTTGTATCTACCCCAGTGCTTAGTACAGTACCTGGCACAAAATAAGCAATTAACGATACCATATAACAAACAAATAAAACAACAACAACAACAACCTACGTGTACTGCAAACTGATTCCATTTGCTAACATATCTGCATTCACACTTGAACACACACAAACACAAGCATATCTCGTCATTCGTCTAGTCCATTCCTAAAGCATCGCTTAGCCTACTTCTCTCCTCTTCTCAACCTCCTCTCATAATAAGTTATGTCTTTTCACGAGGAACAAACTCACAATCGGCTTGAAGGCTTTCCACCCTTTGACTACGCTGATGACACCCAGATCTACATCTCTGCCCCTGCTCTCTCCCCCTCCCTCCAGGCTCGCATCTCCTCCAGTCTTCAGGACATCTCCATCTGGATGTCCGCCCGACACCTAAAGCTCAACATGTCGAAGACTGAGCTCCTTGTCTTCCCTCCCAAACCTTGTCCTCTCCCTGACTTTCCCATCTCTGTTGACGGCACTACCATCCTTCCTGTCTCACAAGCCCGCAACCTTGGTGTCATCCTCGACTCCGTTCTCTCATTCACCCCTCACATCCAAGCCGTCACCAAAACCTGCCGGTCTCAGCTCCGCAACATTGCCAAGATCCGCCCTTTCCTCTCCATCCAAACCGCTACCCTGCTAATTCAAGCTCTCATCCTATCCCGTCTGGACTACTGCACTAGCCTTCTCTCTAATTTCCCATCCTCGTGTCTCTCTCCACTTCAATCCATACTTCATGCTGCTGCCCGGATTATCTTTGTCCAGAAACGCTCTGGACATATTACTCCCCTCCTCAAAAACCTCCAATGGCTACCGATCAATCTGCGCATCAGGCAGAAACTCCTCACCCTGGGCTTCAAGGCTCTCCATCACCTCGCCCCCTCTTACCTCACCTCCCTTCTCTCCTTCTACTGTCCAGCCCGCACCCTCTGCTCCTCCACCACTAATCTCCTCACTGTACCTCGCTCTCGCCTGTCCCGCCATCGACCCCCGGCCCACGTCATCCCCCGGGCCTGGAATGCCCTCCCTCTGCCCATCTGCCAAGCTAGCTCTCTTCCTCCCTTCAAGGCCCTGATGAGAGCTCACCTCCTCCAGGAGGCCTTCCCAGACTGAGCCCCTTCTTTCCTCTCCCCCTCGTCCCCCTCTCCATCCCCCCGTCTTACCTCCTTCCCTTCCCCACAGCACCTGTATATATGTATATATGGTTGTACATATTTATTACTCTATTTATTTATTTATTTATTTATTTATTTATTTATTTTGCTTGTACATTTCTATCCTACTTATTTTATTTTGTTGGTATGTTTGGTTCTGTTCTCTGTCTCCCCCTTTTAGACTGTGAGCCCACTGTTGGGTAGGGACTGTCTCTTTGTGATGCCAATTTGTATTTCCCAAGCGCTTAGTACAGTGCTCTGCACATAGTAAGCGCTCAATAAATACGATTGATTGATTGATTGATTGACTGCATTTCACCCCGTTTCCATCGTTCAACTCGTCTTCTCAGCTCTCAAAACAACATTGTAGTTGTTACTCATGATCGACTCTCTCGTTTCCCTCTCTTATCCACTCAAAATCAGAGAGCACATTTCTTTCCGAATTCTGAGCCCTGCTAATATTCCACCCTCCTCCAACGAGCTACCCCGATTAATTTCCTAGCCCTCTAATCCCACTTCATGTAACTCGTGTGAATCAACTCATTTCCATCCTCATTTAGTGGAAAAAACATGGGCAAAGAAGTTCTCATCTTAACTTTGAGCTCCTTAAGGGCAGCATACACAACTATCAGCTCTGGTCTATTGTATTCTCCCAAGCATAGCTTAGTGGGAGTCAGAGGACTTGGGTTCTAATCCTGTTTCTGTCCCTTTGTTGCTGTGGGACCTTAGACAAGTCACTTCACTTCTCTGGGGCTCAGTTTCCTCATCTGTAAAATGGCACACAATAAATGTATATTCATCAATCCTTTCCTTTTTTCCTTCTAGAAGGAGAAGGGAATGTGTCTGTTATGACATTATAAAGTGGACAGAGCATGGGCCTGGGAGTCAGAAAGAGTCAAAAGTACCGGGTTCTAATTCCAGCTCTACCTCATGTCTGCTGTGTGACCATGGGCAAGTCATTTAACTTCTTTGAGCCTTGTTACCTCATCTGTAAAATGGGAGTTAAGACTGTGAGCCCCATGTGGAACAAGGACTGTATCCAACCTGCTTAACTTGTATCTACCTCAGAGGTTAGGACAGTACCTGAGACTGAGAAGAGTTTAACAAGTACTACTCTCATTAGTATTACTCTCCAATTGCTTAGTGCACACAATAAGTGTTCAATCAGTATGATTCAAGATTAATTGATTGATAGTAAATTAGACTGTATCAACCTAGCCTCCTTATCTTCCCTCCCAAACCCTGCCCTCTCCCTGACTTTCTCCTCATTGTAGACGGCACTACCGTCTTTCGTATCTCACAAGCTCGCAACCGTGGTGTCATCCTCGATTCCGCTCTCTCGTTCACCCCTCACATCCAATCCGTCACCAAAACCTGCCGGTCTCACCTCCGCAACATCTCCAAGATCCGCACTTTCCTCTCCATCCAAACCGCTACCTTGCTGGTTCAATCTTTCATCTTATCCAGACTGGATTACTGCATCAGCCTCCTCTCTGATCTCCCAGCCTCCTGTCTCTCCCCACTTCAGTCTATACTTTACGCTGCTTCCCGGATCATCTTTATGCAGAAACGCTCTGGGCATGTTATTCTCCTCCTCAAAAATCTCCAGTGGCTGCCAGTCAACCTACGCATCAAGCAAAAACTCCTCACTCTCGGTTTCAAGGCTCTCCATCACCTCGTCCCCTCCTACCCCACTTCCCTTCTCTCCTTCTACAGCCCAGGCCGCACCCTCCGCTCCTCTGCCGCTAACCGCCTCACTGTACCTCGTTCTCGCCTGTCTCGTTGTCGACCCACGTCGGCTCACGTCCTCCCCCCTGTCCTGGAATGCCCTCCCTCCGCACATCCGCCAAACTAGCTCTCTTACTCCCTTCAAAGCCCTACTGAGAACTTACCTCCTCCAGAAGGCCTTCCCAGAGTAAGCCCCCTTTTTCCTCTCCTCCTTCCCATCACCCGCGCCCTGCCCCCTTCCCCTCTGCACAGCACCAATATGTATGTTTGTATAGATTTATTACTCTATTTATTTTACTTGTACATATTTACTATTCTATTTATTTTGTTAATGATGTGCATCTAGCTTTATATTTATTTATTCTGATGACTTGACACCTGTCCACGTGTTTTGTTTTGTCTTCTGTCTCCCCCTTCTAGACTCTGAGCCCGTTGTTGGGTAGGGACCATCTCTATATGTTTCCAACTTGTACTTCCCTGGTGCTTAGTACAGTGTTCTGCACACAGTAAACACTCAATAAATACGATTGAATGAATGAATGAATGAATGAACCTAGCCCAGTAGGCTGGAAAGCCCATGAGGGCAGGGATTACAACCGTCCCCACTATATCTCTTTTCCTAACATTTGGGAAGAACTCTTATAAGGAGGAATTGCTGATAGTGCTAGTGGCTGTCCAAAGCTGTTCACGGTTTCACAGCCCTGCCTGCTGTGTAGCTTCTGCAAGAGATTCTGGGACCCACCGATGGCCAACGTGACTATCCACAGTACTGACACTATGCTGGTACCGTAGCCCGGCGGGTAGTTGTCATGGTAGCGAGGTTTGAGGAGGAGGGAGAGGAGTATGGTGGTTGAGGGCTACTGAACTGGAAAACACCTCCCCTCCTGCTAGCACCCCTACCCCGCTGTAGACCGCGACCCTAGTCAGAACCCCAACTTAGGCCCCAGACTGGCTCCATCTCTTCCATCCTCATTCAACCCCACCCATCCATCCCACTCAGCCCTGATCAATCTCGCCGGGGCAGCGTGGGGCTGGTGGTCGCTGACCTCTGCAGAGCTGGGCTTGTCCTCTCTCTCCCCTCAGACTCTTGGGTTCTGTCGGCCAAGAAGGAACAGAGAGGAGCCCTCGATCCCTCTTCACTCTCTCTCAGACCCTGAGAAGCTCTCCAGACCGGCCCCCGTCCCTGTAGATAATGCAGGAGCTGCTCCGACGGAGATTCCTGGAGGATGGCTCGGGGCCCTGCCAAGGGAACTCGTGGCCTGAAGAAAGCACGTACTCTCTTGTCACGTGGTTCCTGAGGCTCCTGAGAAACAAGGGCCCACTATCTGCTGCATCAGCAACGGTTCCGAGCCTCGGGGTTCCAGTGGAAACAGCAGCATCTGCATCGGAGCGTCCTAACGGTTCCTGTTTTCAGCGAGTCTTTAGTCACTGTGAATGGTTTCATCTTTGTCCAATTCATAACCTGAGACACTCTATCTGTCAGTCAATCAGCCAACTGTAACTTTTTCTTATGGCCTTTGTGAAGCGTTTACTATATATAAGACACTATACTAAGTGCTGGAGTAGATACAACTCTAATCGGACTAGGCAGAGTCCATGTACCCCGTGGGGCTCACATCTCAATCCCCATTTCACAGATGAGGGAACTGAGGCACGGAGAAGTTAACCGACCCTGCCCAACGTCACACAGCAGACATGTGGTGGAACCAGGATCAGAACCCATGTCCATTTGAATCCCAAGCCAGCGCTCTACCCAATAGACAACACTGCTTCTTCTGACTTGCCCTGATTGCAAATTTGTTGAAGCGCTGTTCATACCTGCCGTTTGAACTGTACTCTTGAATCAAGCGTTCATCCACTTTCTCATCTTTCCCTTCTCTCCTCCCTCTCTACGTAATTTACTCTGTGTCTATCTCCCCCATTAGATCACAATCTCTTAAGAGCAGGAACAATGCAACTTTATCTGTTTTCAACTCTCCTGAGAGCTTACTACAGTACTTTGCACCCAGGATGTGGTCAATAAACGCCATTGATAATGATAATAATAATAATAATGATAATAATAATAATAGTAATGGTTATGGTATTTGTTAAGCGCTTACTATGTGTCAAGCACTGTTGTAAGTGCTGGAATAGGTACAAGGTAATCATGTTGGACACAGTCCCTGTCCAACATGGAGCTAAAGTCTCAATCCCCATTTTACAAAAGAGGTAACGCAGGAACAGAAGTGAACTGTGGGCTGGCCAATTCAATTGAATGAACTCACCTGCTCCAGGTAAGAAGGCAGACAAGTAGCGGAACTGGGATTAGAACCCGCGCACTCTGAATCCCAAGCCTGTGCTCTGGATGGATGGAAGGATGGAATGATAGATGAATGGTT
The DNA here is from genome assembly GCF_015852505.1 of Tachyglossus aculeatus. Classification (NCBI taxonomy): domain Eukaryota; kingdom Metazoa; phylum Chordata; class Mammalia; order Monotremata; family Tachyglossidae; genus Tachyglossus; species Tachyglossus aculeatus. The sequence continues at coordinate 106,269,719 of NC_052068.1, forward strand.
GGAAGAATGGATGGAAGGAAGGAAAGATGGATTGATGAGAGAGGATGGAGTTGACAAGACAGATGGAGCTGCAGTCACCCTTTCTTCCCTTCTCTAATACTACCTCCCATTTTACAACTTTCATTCTCACCCCCGGAGTCTTGATAAGGAGCATATAATTACATTTTCATAATCATTCCTAATAATGATATCATTATTATTAAGGCACTGTCCCTAGGTCACACATCAGGCCAGTAGCAGAGCGGGAATCAGAACTCAAATCTCAATCAATCAATCATGATTATTGAGCACTTATTCTGGGCCCAGCACTTGGAAACCTTCACTATAACAGAGTTGATAGACACGTTCCCTGCCCACAATGAGCTTACAGTCTAGAGTGATTCCCATTCTTTTAGTCCATTATAATTTTTTTTTAAATGATGGTATTTGTTAAGTACTTGCTATGTGCCAAATACTGTTTCAAGCACTGGGGTAGATACAAGGTAATAGGGTTGTCCCATGTCGGATTCACAGTCTTAATCACCATTTTACAGAAGAGGTAACTGGGGCACGGAGTAGTTAAGTGGCTGGCCCAAGGTCACACAGAGGACAAGCGGTAGAGCAGGGTTTAGAACCGCCCCAAAACTGGATTTACTATACTAAGCACAAGGGAGAGTTCAGATTACCAGAGTTGTTAAACACATTCCCTGCCCACAGTGAGTTTACAGTCTACAGGAAATCCCCTTCTTTTAGGCCATGATGCCTCCCCAAAACTGGATGTCTGTCATACCTCAAACCTAGCCACCTCCCTCCCAGTCTTTGACAATTCATCAACGTCCAGCGTTTTCTGTGAACCCAGTAAGACAGCTACATTTCTGGCTAGGTCCAAGGGCAATTGCTTGGTTAAGTGGTGGTTTGATATTATTTCCACAAGGAAGGACAATTTTGTCCCAGAGCGGAGGCCGGGTGAGTGACTCTTTAAGGATCCTGCCCATGGCGGCCTTCGTGCCCCGGTTCCTCAGGCTGTAGATAAGGGGGTTCACAGCAGGGAGTATCACTTCATAGAATCCGGACACCAGCAGGTACACGATCAAGGAGGAGTCTTAGGGCGGCTTGATGTAGAGAAATACACCCGCAGAGAGGAAAAGAGTGATGACAACGAGATGGGGCAGCAGGTGGAGAAGGTTATGGCCCGGCCCTCCGTGACCAGCATCTTCAGCATGGCCTGGAAGATGCGCACATACGAGACGACGATGAGAAGGAAGCAGTCGACGCCTAACGGTACTCCGGCGGTGATGCTCACGTCGGCGGAACGTGGTCCTCGAAGCAGCTGATCTTTAGCGGGGAGGGAACGTCATACGAAAACCGATGGACCATGTTGGACCCACTGAACGACAGGGAAAATGTCGGAGCTGAAAAAAGGCTCCAATCAGAACCCCACTGAGCCACGAGGCGGCGGCCTTATTCCCACAGGCCACTTTGTTCATGACGACCTCGTAGCTCACGGGGAGGCAGATGGTGGCATAGCGGTCATAGGACATGGCCATGAGGACCAACAGCTCTGAGCAGCCAAACCAGACCACGAAAAAGACCTGGACAGCACAGTCCAGGAGAGAGATGGATCTACGGTCGGTCAGTGGGTTGTGGATGGTTTTGGGGACAGTGACAGAGATGTAGCAGAGATCAAGTATGGACAGGTTCCTGAGGAAGAAGTACATGGGAGTGTGGAGGCATCGGTCGAGGGCGGTGATGGCGACGATGAGGATATTCCCCATCAGGGCCGCCAGGTAGACCAGGAGGAACAGCGCGACGTGGACCAGCTGAAGCCCCCGGAAATCTGAGAATCCCAGAAGGAGGAATTCCCTCACCGTGGAAATGTTGGTTATTTGTAAGTGATGATGAATCCCTGCACGCGGCAATGATCTTGATGAGGTGAAGAAATCAACAAGAGTTTTGCCAGTGAGTCTATGGGAGCAACAACTTATGGTATATTGGAAGAGAGCTGTCAATTACAAAAATGACCTAGAAACTTGGTCAAACATCCACACACACGTGGAAGTACACGTCACTAGGAGCGAATTCCCAAGGATGATTGACAGCATAATTCTCCACGTGCAGACAAGATGACAAAGACATAAGAGGGGAAAGAAATCACAGTAACATTAGCAGTAATAGCAGCAAACGCCCTAGTATAAGTTGTAGGATCAATCAATTAAGTAATTAAGAAAGCGTATTTTGTAAGCATTTACTCTGTGTAGTGCACTGTACAAAATACCTGGGAGAATACAATGTAACAGAATTGGTAAACGTGTCCCATGCCAACAACAACCTTACAGTCTAAAGGAGGATAAAGATGTTAATATGAAATGAATTACGGATATGTACAGAGACTATAAGCTCGTTGTGTGTAGGGAGTATGCCTGTTATATTGATATAATAATAATAATAATGGCATTTATTAAGCACTTACTATGTGCAAAGCACTGTTCTAAGCGCTGGGGAGGTTACAAGGTAATCAGGTTATCCCACGGGGGGCTCACAGTCTTAATCCCTAATTTACAGATAAGGTAACTGAGGCACGGAGAAGTTAAGTGACTTGCCGAAAGTCACACAGCTGACAATTGGCGGAGCCTGGATTTGAACCCATGGCCTCTGACTCCAAAGCTCGTGCTCTTTTCACTGAGCTACGCTGCTTCTCTTGTTATCTTGTACTCTCCCAAGAATTATTACAGTGCTCTACACTCACAACTCTGCTCTGAGCTCAATAAATATTCATTCATTCAATCGTGTTTATTGAGTGCTTACTGTGTGCAGAGCACTGTACTAAGCTGATTGACTGATTGGTCATAGTAATAACGGTGTTTATCGAGCCCTCGGCAGACAAAAAAGGCAAGGATATACCAAATGTACAAGGCAACCTGATGAACACAAATTCATTCTCACACACAAAATTACGGGTAACCATACATGTATCCAAATACATAATGCCCTCACATGTATTCCCGCTCACTCACTGACCGGGGTTCTCCCACAGACGGACAGTCGCACAGAGACAATTGTATTTATCGAGCGCTTACTATGTGCAGAGCACCTTGCTAATCATTTCAGAGTACAATACAAACAAGTAGGTAGACACATTAAACCCATAAATGTATCTAGTCACTCATTCGGCTCTTCCTTGACCCCCAAACCGTTTCCCTAGGGAGAGATGGAGAACTTTCCTCACTGTTCCCTACCCAGATGTCCCCCTTCCTTAAAGTGTGGGATTTGCTCCCTGATTTTGCTACCCTGCCCCGAGCATGAGCGCACACATGCGCGCGCGCGCACACACACACACACATATACACACACACACACAAAGCTGTGAGTCCAGTGAATCCGATTGCAACTGTCTCTATACGAGGAAAATGAACTGCAGAGTGAAGCCTGGTTAAACAGGGAATGGTCTGGCTTGGGTCCCCAATTACATACGTCGCCTCGGGCTTGGCAGAGGGATGGGAGAAATGATTAATCAACGGTATTTACCAACGCTTACTGTGAGCGGAGCACTGGACTAAAGCGTTAAGGAGAGGACAATCCAACAGAATTGGTAGACACGTTCCCTGCTCACAACGATCTGACAGTCTAGGGGAATGGAAAGATGATGGGGCGTTGATGAGGGGACGATGGAGGGAGGATGGAGCGGTGATGGGCGGGATGACAGAGGTCCGACGGAAGGCCGATGAAAGGATGTCAGCGAGACGATGGAGGGGGTGTCCTGGAGTAAATAGCGGATGAGTCCTGGTCGAGGTACAAAGACCAAGCGACTGAGAACCTGAGCGGAGGAAGTGATTCCAGTACTAGTGGCTTGTGCTGTGGTACCTGCCACTGTCTCATCCCTGCAGAAGCCTGGATTCTGCTCCTATAAACCAGCCTGCAATGCAGCCCTGATCCGAACTTCAACCTGGCGACCGAGTGCGAGATTCTCCACAGATTCACTACGGCCTGCTAGCCTCTCCCCGCCCCTCCATCCTCACCCCAGTGTGCACTCACCTGGGCAGCGTGGGCTGGGGGTCACCAAACACTGCCAGGCTGGGCTAGTCCCCTTTCTCCCCTCGGACTACTAGGTTTGGTCAGCCACGGATGTACATCGAGGATCCCTCAGCCCCTCTCCGCTCTCCCACGGACAATGAGGTGCTTCTGCAGCTGGACCCCGTCCCCAAAGATAAAGTAGCCACCGCTCTTAGGGGAATATCTGGAGGTCCATATCGGGGCCCAAAGGAAGTGAAGTGCCTTGCCCAATGTCACATACCAGATAAGTGGCAGAACTAGGATTAGAACCCAGGTCCTCTTGACTCCCGGGCCCATGCTCTTTACACTAAGCGACACTGTTTTCAATATAGAGAAGCTGTTACTCTGACCCTGGTCATCCAGTTTCCTATCGAAATTTCCCTCACATTTCCCCTGCTCCTCTCCGGAGTCACTGGGCCTGTTCTGGGCTGGGGAGCAGCGACCTCTGCTGAGAGGCTTACTCCATCTCGTCGGTCCTGGACCCTGATGATGGTGACAGATAGGACTGGGCGAGGGGTGAAAACTTTCAGGATCCTTGCTCCCCCTCTTGGCTCTCCGGATGGCTGCGCTGTCCCCTCAAACGATGGCCCAGTTATTTCCTGGGGGATTCCCTGTGGGTGGACGGGCCCTGGGCTCCGCTGAGACAACTGACTGTCTGGGAATCTCGGAAGGCCAGGATCATGGGTTCTCTGTGGTCCCGGACCCTACAAACTAAATGACTGTCCGGTCCAACGTGGTTCCCACTCTGGGAGTCCTTCCTAGGACACCATTAACAAACCAATCATCACTCCCTTTCTGTGATTAATAATAGTGTTCTGTTATGCTCTGAGGTTTGGAGCTTCAATACATGCCAGGGTTTGGCATCTTCTGAAATCTGCAGCAATCCATCTTAGACATTGCCCTCTAGACTGTGAGCTCATTACGGGCAGAGAATGTGTCTACCACCCCTGTGATACTGTTATATCGTAATCTCCCAATCGCTTAGTTCCAAGGTCTGCACATAGTAAGTGCTTAATAATAATAATAATAATAATAATAATAATAATAATAATAATAATAACAATAATAATAATAATAATGGCATTTAGTAAGCGCTTACTATGTTCAAAGCACTGTTCTAAGCGCTGTGGAGGTTAGAAGGTGATCAGGTTGTCACACGGGGGGCTCACAGTCTTAATCCCCATTTTACAGATGAGGTAATTGAAGCCCAGAGAAGTTAAGTGACTTGCCCAAAGTCACACAGCTGACAATTGTTGGAGACGGGATTTGAACCCATGACCTCTGACTCCAAAGCCCGTGCTCTTTCCACTGAGCCACGCTGCTTCTCTAAGTAAATATGATTGATCGATTGATATGCATTATTTCATTCATTCATTCATTCATTCAATCGTATTCATTAGGAGCTTACTGTGTGCAGAGCACTGTACTAAGCACTTGGGATGTAGAAGTCGGCAACATATAGAGATGGTCCCTACTCAGCAACGGGCTCTTGAATCCCCGTTCTGCAGAAAAGGGAACCAAGGACCAGAGAAGTTAAGTGAATTATCCAAGGGCACAGAGCAGGTACGTGCCAGAGCCGCCTATCTGCATTCTCCATTCCTCCCAAGCTCAACATCTCACTGTGCCTCGTTCCCAACTCCCCCAACTCAGACCCATACCTCACCACGTTTCCCCGGCTTGGAATTCCCTCTCCTTTTATTTCCCCCCTACCACAGGATTTCATATAGTCAAAACTCCTTCCTAAAAGTCTATTAAATCCATGGAACCTTACCTGAATATTTTTTCATAGTGGTATGTGATAAGTGTTTACTATTTTCTAGGGACCGTTCTAAGCACTGAAGAACATACAGGCTAGTCAGGTTGGACATAGCCCGTGTCCCACAGAGTACTTCCAGTCTTAATCCCCATTTCACAGATGAGTTAGGTGAGGCAAGAAGTGAAATGACTTGCCCAAGGTTGCATGGCAGGCAAGTGGTGGAGGGAGAATTAGAACTCACGTCCTCTGACTCCCAGGTCCATGTCTATGCTCTATCAACTGGGCTATGCTGCTCCCCTGTGCTTTACTATCTCAGGGCGCTTAATTATCTCGGTCTGCCGCCCCATCCATAATAATGATGATAACAATAATAATAATTGTGGTATTTGATAAGCGTTTATTATGGGCCAAGCACTGTACTAAGCACTGGAGTGGATACAAGCAAATTGGGTCAGACAAGTCCCTGTCTCACATGGGCTCACGGTCTCAACCCCCATTTCACTGATGAGAGAACTGGGGTCGAGGGAATTGAAAAGACTTGCCCAAGGTCGCATAGCAGAAAGGTAGCAGAGCCGAGATTAGAACCTGGGTCATTCTGTCTCTCAGGTCCATGCTCTATCATTCATTCATTCATTCAATCGCATTTATTGAGCACTTACTGTGCGAAGAGCACTGTACTAAGTGCTTAGGAAGTACAAGTTGGCAACATATAGAGATGGTCCCTACCCAACAATGGGCTCACAGTCAGAGTCTGCGTATTCCCTTTGCAGGCCTTGGACACCATACGAAAGAGAAGTAAGGCAGATCATTTTATCTTTTCATGGTGCAAACAATCTATGTGGCACAACAATATTCTCTATTTTCTCTCAGTGAAAAGGCCTTAAAAGTGAGAGGTGGCAAAATGAAAAGGAGATTTGTCCAAATGAAGCAAATTTCTCTTTATCATCCCAAAACCTTGAAAACCATAAGGTAAAGTAACAAAAGCAAGAGATAGTTTACATGAAGCAAATATCTCCCTTTTCAAGTCAATATTCTCCGGTCCTTCTCTAATAAAAAGGTTTCGAAGACCTGAAGAGGACTAATGCACAGGAGGTGTATAGAAATCGAGCACATGTCTCCTTCTCCAACTCCTACATCCTCTCTGCAGGCCCTGAACACCTTAGATAGAAGATGAGCACAGTGCTTGCCATGACGCCACTGTCTCCATTTGTAACCCCATATATCCTCTTTTCAGGCCTTAAAGACCTTAGGTAGAGAAACAGTAGTAGGAAACTGCATCCAGAAAACTCCTTTTTCAACATAACCAATTCGCTTGTCAGGCCTTGAAGACCTTGGGTAGAGATACCAGGAGAGAAGATTGTTTGCCTGACGCCATTATCTCCTTTTTTCTCCTCACATATTCTCTATGACAAGGCCTTGCGTCCCTCTAGTGGAGTAATCAACAGGAGATGTTTCTGCATGAAGCAAACCGGTCTTTCCTCCCTCACATATTCTCTTTTCAGGCCATGAATACTTTAGGTAGGAGAAATGAAAGCAGATTTGGGGACATGAAACACACTTCTCCTTTTCACCCCCAATGCTCCATTCTCATTGAAGAAGTCTTGTAGGCCTGAGGTGAACTCTTTCCTAGGAGGTGTTTATGCATGAAGCAAATTTCTCCTTTTCCAGTGCATATAATTTCCCCTCACATCTTGAAGACCATAGGTAGAAAAAGGATGATCTGAGCTTCTCTGTGAATCAAAATTCTACTTTTTCACTTCTTATATTCTCTCTTTAGGCCTTGAAGACCTTAGGGAGAGGAATAAAACAGGAGGTTGTTTGCATGAAGCAAATTCCTCCTTTTCCACCTCAAACATTATCTTTTCTGGCCTTGAAGACCTTAGGTAGAGAAGCAATAGTAGGATACTGCATTCAGAAAACTCCTTTTTCAATATAAATCGTTCTCATGTCAGGCCCTGAAGACCTGAGACAGAGTAGACAAAGCTGGAGATGGTTTTCATGAAGCAAATGTCTCCTGTTTTAACTCAAATACTCTCTTTTCTGGCCTTAAAGAACTTGGGTAGAGAAAAGAAGCTGGGGGTCTATGCATTAAGCAAATGCCTCCTTTTTGACCTCCAATATTCTCTTTTCTGGCCTTGAAGACACTTGAAAGAGAATTAAAAGCTGCAGCTTGATTGCATGAAGCATACTACTCCTTTTTTACCTCAAACATTCCCTTTCCCGGCCTTGAAGACCTTAGACAGAGAGGTCAAAGCTGGACATTCTTTTCATGAAGCAAATTTCTCCCTTTTCAGCTCAAATATTCTCTTTTCTGGCCTTGGAGACTTGGGGTAGAGAAATGAGAGCTGGGGTTTGTTTGCATGAAGCACATTGTTCCTTTGTGACCTCTAATATTCGCTTTTCTGGCCTTGAAGACCTTAGACAGAGAAGCAAATGCTGGAGGTTGTTTGCATGAAGGCAGTTGCTCCTTTTTCACCTGAAATATTCTCTTTTCTGGCCTTGAAGACTTTAGGTAGAGAAATAAAAGATGCAGTTTGATTGCATGAATCATATTTCTCCTTTTCACCTCAAACATTCTCTTTCCTGACCTTGAAGGCCTTAGACAGAGAAGTCAAAGCTGGAGATGGCTTGCATGAAGCACATTTCTCCTGTTTTAGCTCAAGTACTCTCTTTTCTGGCCTTGAAGACTTGGGTGGAGAAAAGAAGCCGGGCGTTCTATGCATTAAGCAAATTCCTCCTTTTTCACCTCCAATATTCTCTTTTCTGTCCTTGAAGACCCTAGAAAGAGAAATAAAAGCTGCAGCTTGATATCATGAAGCACATTTCTCTTTTTTCACCTCAAACATTCTCTTTCCTGGCCTTGAAGACCTTAGACAGAGAAGTCAAAATTGGAGACTATTTGCATGAAGTAAATTTGTTCTTTTTCAGACTTGACCGCACTGCTTTTCTGAGTTACATCTTGTTCATGACCTCAAACTGTCAATCGGTCATTTAATCAGCTGTATTTTCTGACGTCCTCTGATTGCAAATCTAGAGAAAATGAGAAATTACTTTAACTCCATCCTAAAACCCTCCCTCGGACTGGCTTGGGGCTCAATCCAGAGAAACAGCAAAGAAGCAGCAAAGCCTACAAGGAAGATCCTGGGCTTGGGAGTCAGAGGACCTGGATTCCAATCCTGGCTCCACCACCTGCCTGCTCCGTGACCTTGGTCAGACCACTTAACTTCTCTGGGCCTCAGTTACCTCATCTCGAAAATGGGGATTAATAATAATGATAATAATAATAATAATAGTGGTATTTCTTAAACACTTACTACATGCCAAGCACTGTTCTAAGCTCTGGGGTAAATACAACATAAGCAGGTTATCCCACGTGGGGCTTACACTCTTAATCCCCATTTTCCAGATGAGGTAACTGAGGCACACAGACGTTAAGTTGCTGGCCAAGGTCACACAACAGCCAAGTGGTGGAGGTAGGATTATAACCCACATCCTCTGCATGTTCTTTCCACTAAGCCACACAAATCCCATCAAATTCCCCAAGGAGCGGAGGTACAACGATCAGGCTAGTATTTTGGGGTTTCTCTGGAGTAACCTTTTCGTTTAGATATTATTTGAATGGATTCCTTTCCTTCGATTCTCTTTCATGTACAAACCTCGTTCCCCTTCTCCTCCCCTGTGTTCTGGGCTCTTACCTTGGGCTCTTACCTCAAGTTGGACGATCTGCTCACCGCTCACTGAAACCTCTTGGCCAGATAGTAAGTGGGTCAGCAGCAGAGGTGGTCGGGTCCCGAGTGACCCAACAAGTCAAATAATCTCCATTAAAATGCCTTGAAGGCCTCAAGTGGTGTAATGAACAGGAGATATATCTGCATGAAGCAAACCTCTCCTTTCTCACCTCAAATATTTTCTTTTTAGGCCTGAAGACCATATGGAGAGAAATAAAAGCAGATGGTGGGGTTTTTTTGCATGAAACAAATTTCTCCCATTCACCACCAATACACTCTATTCATTCTCATTTCAGAGGCTTTGAGAGCCTGAAGTGAACTACTACGCAAGAGGATTTTCTGTAGGAAACCAATATCTCCTTTTCATGTTCATACATTTTCCCTTCAGGTCTTGAAGACCTAAGGTGGAAAAATATGAGATGAGTTTTTGTATCAAGGAAATTTCTCCTTTGTAAACTCCATACATTACCGTCTTCGGCCCTTAGGCAGAGAAACAAAAGCAGGAGATTTTTTGCACGAAGAAAACTTGTCCTTTCTCAACAAATATATTCTCATTCCAGGTCTTGAAGACATTCATTATGAGAAATCAAAGTAGGAGATGGTTTGCATGAAGGAAATTTCTCCATTTTCACCTCAAATATTCTCTTTTCTGGCCTTGAAGAACTTAGGTAGAGAAATAAGGGCTGGAGGTTGTTTGCATGAAGCAAAGTTTCCCCTTTCCCACTTTAAATATTCTCTTTTGTGGCCTTGAAGACCTTAGAGAAGTAAAAACTGGAGACTATTTTTCCATGAAGCAAATTTCTCCTTTTGCATCTGAATTCTTCTCTTTTCAGGCCTTGAAGACCTTAGGGTAGAGTAATAAAAGCTGGATATGGTTTGCATGAAACACATTTACTATACTTTCCTTCCTTTAATTGCCTCTGAGGTTTTGAAGACCTTAGAGAAGGAAAATACTGGAGATTCTCCTTTTTACACCTCCACATAATTTCTATTCATTCTCAAATGAAAGGCCATTAAGGCCTGAGGTGGAGGAATGCACAAGTAGTATATCTGTGCTTGAAGGTCTGCCTTGAAGATCTTGTATAGAGAAATCAAAGCTCGGGTGGTTTGCATGAAACAAATTCTTCCTTTTCAAACAGAAATATTCTCTTTGATGGCCTTGAAGACCTTAGGTTGTCAAGTAAGCAGGACATTTTTGCATGAAGCAAAAGTCTCCTTTTTAAATGCCAATACACTATCTCTTCAAGCCTTGAAGACCTTAGAGAAATAAAAACTAGAGTTGGACTGCATGAAATAAACTTAGCCCTTTTTACCTCAAATATTATCTTTGGAGGCCTTGAAGACCTAAGCCCTTACAGAAATAGCACCTGGCGATTTTTTACGTGAAGTAAACTAAGCATTGTTCACCTCATATGTTCCCTTGGAAAGGACTTGAAGACCTAAGGGGGACAAATGAGCAGGCAGTTTTTTTTTTTCATGAAGTAAAATTCTCTTTCTTTAAACTCATATATTTTTTTTAATTCTTTGAAGATCTGATTTAGAAAAGTGAGTGGAGGAAATTGTTTTGCCTAAAGCATATTTCCCCTTTTTAACTTGAAATCTTCTCCTCTGAGGCCCTGAAGGCCTTAGGGACATGCAAACTGAAGATTGTCTGCATCAAACTTTCTCCGTGTTCCAGTAAAAGCTCGAGTAGATTTTCATGAAGTGAATTTCTGCTTTTGCACCTCAAATACTCTCAATTATAAGGTCTTGAAGGCATGAGGTGGAGTAGTGCACAGGAAGTGTATCTGTCCTTGAGGCTCTGCCTTGAAGACTTTATATAGAGAAATAACAGCTGGAGATTGTTTGCAAGAAGCAAATTCATCCTCTATCACAAGATATATTTTCTTTGTTGGCCCTGAAGTCCTTAGGTTGACAGATAAGCGGGACATATTTTTCATGAAGGAAAATTCTCCTTTTTTAATGACATATAATAGCTCTTCAGGACATGAAGACCTTAGAGAAATAAAAGGTAGAGTTTGTTTGCATGAAGCAAATTTCTCCTTTCCCACCACAAATATTCTATTTGGACGCCTTGAAGTCTTTATTAATCAAAGTTAGAGTTGGATTGCAAGAACCAAATTTCTCCATTTTCACCTCCAATATTCTCTTCTCTGGCCTTGAAGACCTTAGGTAGAGAAATAAAAGCTGGGGGTTGTTTGTATGAAGCGAAGTTTCATCTTTCACTCCTCAAATGTTCTCTTTTAAGGCCTTGAAGACCTTAGACAGAGAAGTAAAAGCTGGAAATGGTTTGCATGAAGTCAATATCTCCTTTCACAACTGAAATACTCTCAATTACAAGGCCTTGAAGGACTGGTGTGGAGTAGTGCATAGGAAGTGTATCTGCCCTTGAAGCTCTGCCTTGAAGAACTTATATAGAGAAATAGCAGCTGAAGATTGTTTGCATGAAGCAAATACATAGTTTTTCACCAGATATATTTTCTTTGACGGCCCCAAAGCCCTTAGGTTGAAAAATAAGCAGGACATTTTTTGCATGAAGCAAAATTCTCCTTTTTTAATGCCAATACTATCTCTTCAGGCCTTGAAGACCTTAGAGAAATAAAAGCTAGAGTATTTTGCATGAAGCAAATTTCTCCTTTCCCACCTCAAATATTCTCTTTGGAGGCCTTGTAGACCTAAGACCTTACAGCAATAACAGCTGGATATTGTTTGCAGGATGAAAACTGAACGTTCTTCACCTCATATATTCTCTTTCAAAGATCTTGAAGACCTAAGGAGAACAAATGAGCGGGACAGCATTTTCATGAAGCAAAATTCTCCTTTGTTAACCCGGTATATATATTTTTTCAGGCCTTGAAGATCAGATTAAGTGAAATCAACGCAAGAAATTGTTTGCATAAAGCAAATTTCTCCTTTTGCACGAGATGCATTATCTTTGGAGGACTTGAAGACGTTGGAGAAATGCAAACTGGGAGATTGCATGAACATTTCTCCTTTTTCACCTCAAATATCCTCTCTCGGGTCATTGAAGACCCTTGATAGAGAAATCAAAAAGGCAGAGTCTTTGCATGTAGCAAATGTCTCCTTTTCCACCTCAAGTATTCTCTTCTCTTGTCTAGAAGACTCTCGGTAGAGAAGTCAAAGCTGGAGGTGGTTTTCAAGAAGTAAATGATCTCCTTTTTCATCTCAAATACTTTTGAGGCCTTGAAGACTTTCTACAGAGAAGTAAAAGTTGGAGTCGGTTTGCATGAAGCAAATATCTCCTTATGCACCTCAAATACTCTCTCTTTTGGCCGAGAAGAACTTGGGTAGAGAAATCAAAGCTGGAGGCTTTCTCTCAGGCCGTTCATTCTCAGTCTTCTGGCGGGCCCCTCCTCCCCCTCCCATCCCCTTACTGTAGGGGTTCCTCAAGGGTCAGTTCTTGGTCCCTTCTGTTCTCTATGTACACTCACTCCCTTGGTGAACTCATTCGCTCCCAAGGCTTCAACTATCATCTCTTCTCTGATGACACCCAAATCTACATCTCTGCCCCTGCTCTTTCTCCCTCCCTCCAGGCTCGTATCTCCTACTGCCTTCAGGACATCTCCATCTGGATGTGTACCCACCATCTAAAACTCAAGAAGTCCAGGACTGCACTCCTTATCTTCCCTCCCAAACCCTGCCCTCTACCTGATTTTCCCATCACTGTTGACGACACTACCATCATTCCCGTCTTACAAGCCCGCAACCTTGGTGTCATCCTCGACTCTGCTCTCTCGCTCACCCCACGCATCCAATCCGTCACCAAAACCTGCCGATCTCACCTCCACAGCATCGCCAATATCCGTCCTTTCCTCTCCATCCAAACCACTACCCTGTTGGTTCAATCTCTCATCCTATCCTGACTGGATTACTGCATCAGCCTCCTCTCTGATCTCCCATCCTCCTGTCTCTCCCCACTTCAGTCAATACTTCACTCTGCTGCCCGGATTATATTTGTACAGAAACGCTTTGGGCACGTTACTCCCTTCCTCAAAAATCTCCAGTGGTTGCCTGTCAACCTACAAATCAAGCAAAAATTCCTCACTCTCGACTTCAAGGCTCTCCGTCACCTCACCCACTCCTATCTCACCTCCCATATCTCCTTCTACAGCCCAGCCCCCATCCTCTATTCCTCTGCCGCTAACCTCCTCACTGTGCCTCGTTTTATTTTGTTAATATGTCTCGTTTTGTTGTCTGTGTCCCCCTTCTAGACTGTGAGCCCGCTGGTGGGTAGGGACCGTCTCTATATGTGGCCAACTTGTACTTCCCAAGCGCTTAGTACAGTGTTCTGCACACAGTAAGCGCTCAATAAATACGATTGAATGAATGAATGGTGACCTTTGAGAGGGAAGTTTCGGTGGAATGTAGGGGATGGAAGCCGGATTGGAGGGGATCGAGGAGAGAGTAGGCGTTGAGGTATTCGAGGCAGCATGTGTAGATGACTCGTTCAAGGAGTTTGGAAAGGAATGGGAAGAAGGAGATAAGAAGAAAACTAGAAGGGGAGGTGGGGTCAAGAGAGGGTTTTTTTAGGATGGGGGACACGTGGGCATGTTTGAAGGCAGAGGGGAAGGAACCAGTGGAGAGTGAGCGGTTGAAGAAGGAATTTAAGGAGGGGAGGAGGGACGGAGCGAGAAATTTCATAAGATGAGAGGGATTGGGGTCAGAAGCACAAATGGCCGGAGTATCACGTGAGAGGAGGGAGGAGATCTCATCTGAGGATACTGCTGGGAAGGATGGGAGAGTAGCGGAGAGGGTTGAGAGCCGGGGGGTTGGAGAAGGGGGAGGAGTGACTTTGGGGAGATCAGACCTGATGGAGTCAATTTTACTAATGAAGTAGGAGGCCAGATCGTTGGGGGTAAGGGAAGGAGGAGGGGGAGGATGTGCATATAGCTTTAATTCTATTTGTTCTGACGATTGTGACACCTGTCTACATATTTTGTTTAGTTGTCTGTTCTCTCCCTTCTAGACTGTGAGCCTGTTGTTGGGTAGGGACAATCTCTATATGTTGCCTACTTGTACTCCCAAGCGCTTAGTACTGTGTTCTGCACACAGTAAGTGCTCAAGAAATACGATTGAATGAATGAATGAATCGGCATTTGTTTCGCTCTCGCCGCATCGGGTGGGGAGGCGGTGGGAGCTGGGGCCCCCGACCAGCTAGAGAAAATGAGCCTCAAGGCTGGTCTTGGGGATGCTGAGAGCCCCCGGGCTCGGTGATGGGACGGGGTGGTGAGGAGCGTCCTCGTGTCCTGGGGCTGATGGTTGTGCCTCCTCCCCCAACAACTCTGACGGCAGGGTACAGCGCCACCCCTTAGAGAAGATCGCCACCCCATTCCAGCTGTACAGCTGAACGGCACCCCAGGCCCAGTACGTCATGGACTGCGTGAGGGCTGAGAACACCTACACGGTGTCTGGCTGGCTATGAGGAGCACATCCTTGGACAGGTGTCTGCCTGCCCACTCTCCTCGCCCCCTGCCCCGTGAGGTCAGCACCCGGGCAGTCGCAAGGCCTGTCCACCCTCCCTGGCCTGTCACTGCGGCTCCAGGTTACAGGGGGCTGGGCCCGGGCCCAACGCTGCCTGAGGGAGTGGCTGTGGGTTTTGGGTGGAGCAGTGTCCGCCCTCCCCATCTCCCTGACGTGGAGTCCTGGCAGTCTTGACATCGCCCCTCTGAAATCTCAGTGACGCCAAGGTGGGGTGCAGGCCTCACCCTGCAGAGTGTTGGACCCCTAACCCTCGCCCTACCACCTCCCCTCCCCCACCCACCGGACGCGGGATTGGACCGAGGGGCTGCAGACAACGGGAGAGCTGCCCCGGAAGAACCTGCCCGAGCGGCTGCTGAAGCAACGAGCCATCTTCAAGGTAAGGGGGTCTAGGGGCTGGTTCTGTGTGGGTGGGGGAGTTGAGGGTGGGCAGCTGGCTCCAGTCTCCTCTCACACCACCTCTAGGCACCTGAGCCCACTGACTGAACAGCAGCATCCTCCCCGGGGACTCCCTCCCTGAGCCGAGCCCCTGCCCCCTCCAGGTACACAGCGACCTCACGGCGTCAGACACCCGGGGGTTCATGGAGGTGATCGACGGGAACGTGATGGCCATCAACCCCAGCGAGGAGACCAAGATGCAGATGTTCATCAGGAACAACATCTTCTTCGGTCTGGACTTCGATGTGCGTGACCACGACAAGTGCTAAGGGGGCGACTCGGCCACCAATGCCGCCCCCAGCCACGACCCGAACGGCATAAGCACCTACAACGCCGTGGACGTGGAGGGCCTGAACATGCTGGGCAACGTGGTGGTAGACTACCACGGCTATTTAGTGCACACAATAAGCTCTCAATAAATATGAATCAGGATTAATTGATTGATAGTAAATTATACTGTGTCAACCTAGCCCAGTAGGCAGGGAAATTCTTGAGGGCAGGGATTACAACCTTTCACACTATTTGTCTTCTCCCAACATTTGGGAAGAACTCTTACAGGGAGGAATTGCTGAGAGTGCCAGTTGCAGTCCAAAGCTGGTCACACTCTCTCAGCCCTGCCTGTCATTTAGCCTCTGCAAGGGATTCTGGGACCCACAGAAGGCCAATTTAGATTTGGCAAGAAGGAGGTCATTGGTGACCTTTGAGAGGGCAGTTTCAGGGGAGTGTAAGGGAAGGAAGCCAGAATGAAGGAGCTCAAGGAGAGAGTTGGCATTGAGGAATTCAAGGCTGCGGGTGTAGACGACTCTTTCAAGGAGTTTGGATAGGAATGCTAGGAGGGAGATAGGGCGATAACCAGAAGGGGAGCTGGGGTCAAGAGAGGGCTTTTTAGGCTAGGGGAGACATAGGCATGTTTGAAGGCAGAGGGGAAGGAACCAGTGGAGACTGAGCGGTTGAAGATGGAAGTTAAGGCCTGGAAGCACAGGTGACTGGAGTAGAACTTGAGAGGAGGGAGAAGATCTCATCTGAAGATACTTCTGGGAAGGATGGGAGAGTAGCAGGGTTGGAGAAGGGAGAGAAGTGACTTTGGGGAGCTCAGACCTGATGGAGTCAATTTTACTAATGACGTAGGAGGCCAGATCGTTGGGGTTGAGGGATGGAGGAGCGGGAAGAACAGGGGGCCTGAGAAGGGAGTTAAATGTACGGAAGAGCTGACGGGGATGATGGGCATGGTTGTCAATAAGGGAGGAGAAATAGTTTTGCCTGGCAGAGGAGAGGGCAGAGTTAAGGAAGGAAAGGATAAGCTTGAAGTGACCAAGGTTGGCTTGGTGTTTAGACTTTGCAAACAGTGTTCAGCAGCTCGAGCATAAGAGAGAAGGAGGTGTACAGTGGCAATGATTCAGAGCTGTGGGTTAGTGGTA